>NC_134353.1:763622492-764822492 GCF_048569485.1 Anomaloglossus baeobatrachus | reverse complement strand
CCATCCCCAAGTCCGCCCAAGTGTCGCATGGTCCTCTGGTTCCCTTTGTTTCCATCTACGTGTAGTGCTGTCCCCGACTGATTCCCCCACAGATGCTCACAAGTGTGTTTCCTGGTCTCCAGCCTGAGAGGCACAAACGTGCTTCCTGTCCCTTTAAGGGGAAGCATGCACACCCTGCTAAGGTGTCTCCAGCCTATCCCTGGGAGGCATCAGCTACTTAAGGCTCCCTTCCCTGATGGGAGGAGCCAGAACAACTTATTAAGTTTGCTACCTAGTATCTGTGTGTACGTCCTGTCCGTTTGCTCTGGTCTGAAAGCCTACAGCAATAGTCCTCCTTGTAACCATTACTGTTCTGCTGTATTCCAGTTTGTTTTCCTAAACCAGTCCTGTCTGTTTCTTGAAGTCTGTTGTGCTGCTGAAGTCTGGTCACCTGCCTGAGTCTGGTATCCTGTCTGAGTCTGGTTAACCTTGGGTCCGGCGTCATCAGGTTCCTGCTTATCCAGTTACCGGATTGTCCTGAGTACGGAGACTCCAGTCTTGCTGTTTACTGTAGCTGAAGCCATGCTGTGTTCTGTAGCTGAAGCTACATGCGCACACTGTGTTTTTTGTCGCTTTTTGGCGTATTTTTTGGAGCAGTTTTGTGGTCAGAACTTTCTGAGATTTGACTTCCCAGCAAAGTCTATGAGAAGTTATATTTGCTGTGCTCACGTTGCAGTTTATTTGTCAGCAGCGGTTTTTTGACAAATGTTTGTGACAAAAGAAGCAACGTGTTCATTCTTCTTGCGTTTTTGTCAACATTTGTCACCCATTTAAATCAATGAGGGCATCAAAAACGCAAGGGAAAATGCATGAAAACCATAAAATTGGTGCGTTTTGAATGCATTTTACTTGCATTTTTGGTGCTCTTATGGCACCAAAAACGCAAGTAAAACACACCAAAAATGCACCTACATTGCAAGCGCTTTTTAAGACATTTCCAGGCTCTCTGTGACAAGGTACAGTTTTGGTTGCAGAAAAAAACTGTGTAGCTGCTATGCCTGTACCACCCTGCTGCAGTCCATGCCTGTTGTGCCTGCATTAGCTTGATGCGCTCCATGCTTGTTGTGCCTGCACCACCCCGCTGTGGTCCACACATATTGTGCCAGCGCCACCCTGATACGGTCCATGCCTGCAGTACCTGCACCACCCTGCTATGGTCTACGCCTGCTGTCCTGTGCCTGATGTTCCTTGCCCACTGACCTGGGCCTGAGGATCCAGTCCGGATTTCCATACCTGCTTGTACCCTAGCACTTTGTGCTGCCCTATTTGCTGCAGTTCTCCCTGTCCTGCTGTCACACTGCACCATTCAGCTGCCACAGTCCCGGTCACTACCAAGGGAGTGGCATATGGCATTCTGTCTCACAGTGGGTGCTCAGTTTAGCCCCTCCCACTAAAGAGTTAGCCTGGGTCCCACCTGTGGTCCAGTGGAGTGGGTTCACTCCTGCTCACAGCCTCATCCCCGGTGGTGAGCACGTAACAATTATATTGTGTGCTGAATCAATCCCTAATCCCTTTGACATCCTTTCCAGTACCCTTACTAGTACCAATTTATATTGGGAAATTTTGTTTGTGCCTCTTATTTTTAATGCATATCAAATACATTTTTGACATTTTAATAGGATTTTTTTTTTTTTCATTTTCTTAGCACCATTTTTTAATTTTTCCACAAATTATTTTGACCTAATAGTTTTTACCTCAGACCATGATACCCACTTTCACAGTTCCAGTCTTTTGTATACTCAGACGAGTCCAAAATGTTGGATAAACTTACCAAGGAACTATCCAAAGATATACGAGACCTGGTATGTCGCACCTCCGACCTTGAAGCCAAAATGTACGACTGCAGCCCTCATCACCCATGAAAAGAGATGAGGATACTCTACTCTTTTAACAACAAACTGGAAGATTTTGAAAATCGTCCATATTCGTATTAGAGGCCTACTAGAGACTATCACAAACCTTCAGTCTACTGTTACAGCTCTATTTCAAGAACTTCTACCTGGAATCCCCACTGAACGCCTAGAAATGGACTGAATTCATAGAGCTCAGAGTAAACGCAAATCTGATAGTCCTCCCTGAGACGTAGACAAACTTCTACAGAACAGTTTTTACTGGTGGCACAAAATTCCTCACCCTTGAAATTCCAAGGATATGCCTATAAACTTTATCAAGACTTGGCCCACACAACCATTGCCAAAAGATGGGCCATGAAGCCGCACCTGATAATTCTCTGGTTTAAAAATATCAAGTACCACTTGGAATTCCCTGTCAAGCTGATCTTCACCTATCTTGATGTGATTTACACAGTCATTTCCCCTAAAGGCACCAACCGTTGCCTCACCAAACTACGACTACTGGAGCAATCCTCATTACCATTAGCTTCATCCCCTTCACTAAAATCTGATGATCATTGATCCAACCACGTGACCTGCTTAATTGTCCTTGAACTCAAGGCTACTCATTCTATTTCCACTTTACTTTTATAACAGAAAAGATACTTGTTTATAAGTGGGCCTTTTCCTTATATACCCTGCTCTTATTGCACTGTTGTTTCTTTAGTTACCTAATGCTACCAGTTGCAATGGTTCACTTGTTACTGAAATGCATTAATTGACTTGTTCACTTATTGTGCTTTATTTCACTGATTTCTTGTTGCAGGCAACTCCCTAAGGATGCTTTCACACATCAGTTTTTTCCCATCAGGTACAATCCGGAAAAAAACGGGTAAACCGGATCCGGTATCGCATCCGGTTTATCCCCATAGACTTGCATTGTAACCGGATTGTACCTGATGGCTTTGCGGTGCATCCGTTTTTTTCCGGATGCGGCAAAATAAATAAATGCGGCGGCCGGATAGAACGTTCCCTGCAACGTTTTTTGCTCCGGCAAAAAAAAAACCGCATCGCGCCGCATCCGGCCGCTGCGGCGCATTTTCAATGCATGCCTATGGATGCCATATGCGGCGCGATGCGGAAAAAACCGCATCCGGCCGCCGCATGCGGTTTTTTCCACTGCGCATGCTCAGTAGCGTGCCGCAACCGGAAAAAACCGGACCGGCCGCATGTAAAAACTTATGCAAAGGATGCGGTGTTTTCACCGCATCCGTTGTATAGGTTTCACAGCCGGATTGAGCCGCACGGCTCAAACCGGATGTGTGAAAGTAGCCTAAGTGAACTCCAGGGGATGCTTATCTCTATGTGCGTAGCTTACTGAGCATCACCTTGAACTTAGGTCCATTTGCTGCTGCACTGTTTGCATCTTGTGCTATTATTTCACCCGTGCATGAAATTACTTTAGTTTCCTAATGTGTTTCTTTAGGTCACCTAATAATCTTAACCATAGCACTTTTTATGGCTATTGCTAACCTGTTAGAGACTTTTTGATCCTTAGCCACACACTTGGTCTTCTAGAGTTCAAGTTCAAACTAGAGCCTTCCTGAGCCATGCCTTCTATATAATAATATCACTCAACCATTCTATACCCTAATATAGGGCCCATAATCACCACTCAATCCAATCCCACCATTAATTGATTGACAATTTGTCACCTATATAGTCAATGTGGTATGCTCCACACATGGTAACAGGTTTATTATCAGCTGACCTGTTCCTCTCTACACCCGCATCCTCGCTCAGTTAACTGGAATGAATCGCTGCTCTCTTATCCTGAAATTTCTCAAAGATTGAGTAATCACCTTGACAATTACTTCTTTTTGAACCATCAGACAGTATCTTCACCAATTTCCCTTTGGGAAGCCCATAAAGCAGTGCTGAGAGGCTTCTGTATCCAGGATGCTGCCAGCACAAAAAAAATAGACTTACTATAGACTGCTCTAGAAGATAGTGTGTCTGCTTTAAAGTCATAGATGAAGAGTTCACCCTACCCTATTCCACATTGAGACCTTATACATGCCCGCTCTGAACCTGACCTTTGTCTCACTGAAAATGCAGACTGTGCCCTTCGCTGGTCCCAACAATGTTTCCACGCCCTTAACAATAAAAATAATTCCAACCTAGCCCGACGCCTCATGCAGTGGTGGCCAAAAGTATTGGCACCGCTGCAATTCTGTCAGATAATACTCAGTTTCTTCTTGAAAATGATTGCAATCACAAATTCTTTAGTATTATTATCTTCATTTATTTTACTTGCAATGAAAAAACACAAAAGAGAATGAAACAAAAATCAAATCATTGATCATTTCACACAAAATTCCAAAAATGGGCCAGACAAAAGTTACATAGTTACATAGTTAAGTTACTTAGGTTGAAAAAAGACCTAGGTCCATCTAGTTCAACCTTCCTCCACCAGTTCTACATTTAGTCACTAAGTCATTTATAACCAACAATGTTGTGTGTACTGAGGAAATCATCCAGCCCTTTTTTAAAAGCTGTTATAGTATCTGCCATTACTACCTCTTGTGGTAGGGCATTCCACAGTCTGACTGCTCTAACTGTAAAGAACCCTTTCCTATTTAGCTGTCGGAATCGCTTTTCTTCCACTCGCAGTGAGTGCCGCCTGGTCCTTAGTACTGTCTTTGGAAGAAATAAGTCATGTGCCAGTCCTTTATATTGACCACACATGTATTTATACATATAAATGAGATCTCCTCTGAGACGTCTTTTTTAACACCCTTAGCCTAATACTTGGTTGCACAACCTTTAACCAAAATAACTGCGAACAATCGCTTCTGTTAACCATCAATGAGTTTCTTACAATGCTCTCCTAGAATTTTAGACTATTCTTCTTTGGCAAACTGCTCCAGGTCCCTGAGATTTGAAGGATGCCTTCTCCAAACTGCCATTTTGAGATCTCTCCACAGGTGTTCTATGGGATTCAGGTCTGGACTCATTGCTGGCCACTTTAGTAGTCTCCAGTGCTTTCTCTCAAACCATTTTCTAGTGCTTTTTGAAGTGTGTTTTGGGTCATTGTCCTGCTGGAAGACCCATGACCTCTGAGGGAGACCCAGCTTTCTCACACTGGGCCCTACATTATGCTACAAAATTTGTTGGTAGTCTTCAGACATCATAATGCCGTGCACACGGTCAAGCAGTCCAGTGCCAGAGGCAGCAAAGCAACCCCAAAATATCAGGGAACCTCCGCCATGTTTGACTGTAGGGACCGTGTTCTTTTCTTTGAATGCCTTTTTTTTTTCCTGTAAACTCTATGTTGATGGCTTTTCCCAAAAAGCTCTACTTTTGTCTCATCTGACCAGAGAACATCCTTCCAAAACGTTTTAGGCATTCTCAGGTACCGTATTTTTCGGACTATAAGACGCACCTGACCAAAAGATGCACCCTGATTTTAGAGGAGGAAAATAGGAAAATAAAATTTTAACCAAAAAATATGGTCATGACACACTGTTATGGGGCGAGGATCTGCTGCTGACACTGTTATGGGGGTAATGTCCCCAAATTCTCTACTAAGGTACCCCATTCTGGTAAGGATCCTCCTGCCTTGTATATGATCCTGCTCATATACCCCCATCCTGCTCATAATATACCCCCCATCCATCCTGCTCATAATATACCCCCCATCCATCCTGCTCATAATATACCCCCCATCCATCCTGCTCATAATATACCCCCCATCCATCCTGCTCATAATATACCCCCGTCCATCCTTCTCATGATATACCCCCATCCATCCTGCTCATGATATACCCCCATCCATCCTGCTCATGATATACCCCCATCCATCCTGCTCATGATATACCCCCATCCATCCTGCTCATGATATACCCCCATCCATCCTGCTCATGATATACCCCCAACCATCCTGCTCATGATATACCCCCATCCATCCTGCTCATGATATACCCCCATCCATCCTGCTCATGATATACCCCCATCCATCCTGCTCATGATATACCCCCATCCATCCTGCTCATGATATACCCCCATCCATCCTGCTCATGATATACCCCCATCCATCCTGCTCATGATATACCCCCTACCCCCATCCTGGTATATGGCCTGTGGCACAAAAAAAAATAAACGTTTATACTCACCTTTCCTCACTCCCTGAAGCACCGATCTCTGTCTCAGCTGCAGCGCCGCTGTGTGGAGCCGTCACCGTGTGTGGAGCCGTCACCGTTGTCTGCAGCATCGCGAATCGATGTCTTCCTGTCTGTGCCGGTCAGCTGAGCTGGTGGACACTAGCGGCGCGCACAGCGATGACGTCATCGCTGTGCGCATCGCTAGTGTCCAGATCAGCTGACCGGCACAGACAGGAAGACATCGCGCGATGCTGCAGGGGGACGGCTCCACACACGGTGACGGTTGAGTACACTGATTCACTGCTCCCTGCGCTGATAATGATGCACGGGGGGGCAGTGAATACAGCCGCACATGATCACTCCAGGCTGTAGTGGCCAGTGGTGATCACGTCCGGCTGTTAATTATGCGCGCACCCAGCCGCCCATCACCCCGCCCACCTGTCAGCGCCGGTTTCGCTGAGAGATGATGGGCGTGCATATGTAATGAGCGGGCCCACGTGGTCACGGCAGGCGCTGCTGCAACCTGCTCGTGCCCCCGATGGCCCGCTCCGCCGCAGCACCCACATTCCCGGCCGCAGCCCTATAGTCAGACCATAAGACGCACCCCCCACTTTCCCCCAACGTTTGGGGGGAAAAAAGTATGGTCCGAAAAATACGGTAAGTTTTAGCAAACTCGAGCCTGACTTTTTTATTTCTCTGGGTAAGAAGTGGGGTCTTCCTGGGTATCCTACCATACAGTCCCCTTTCATTCAGACGCCGACGGATAGTACGGGTTGACGCTGTTGTACCCTTGGACTGCAGGGCAGCTTGGACTTGTTTGGATGTTAGTCGAGGTTCTTTAGCCACCATCCACACAATCTTGCGTTGAAATCTCTTGTCAATTTTTCTTTTCCTTCCACATCTAGGGAGGTTAGCCACAGTGCCATGGGCTTTAAACTTCTTGATGACACTGCGCACCGTAGACACAGCAACTTTCAGGTCTTTGGAGATGGACTTGTAGCCTTGAGATTGCTCATGCTTCCTCACAATTTGGATTCTCAAGTCCTCAGACAGTTCTTTAGTCTTCTTTCTTTTCTCCATGCTCAATGTGGTACACACAAGGACACAGGACAGAGGTTGAGTCAACTTTAATCCATGTCAACTGGCTGCAAGTGTGATTTAGTTATTGCCAACACCTGTTAAGTGCCACAGGTAAGTTACAGCTGCTGTTAATTACACAAATTAGAGAAGCATCACATGATTTTTCAAACAGTGCCAATACTTTTGTCCACCCACTTTTTTATGTTTGGTGTGGAATTATACCCAATTTGGCTTTATGACATTTTTTTTTATTTTTTTTCATTGAAGACAAATTAAATGAAGATAATAATACCAAAGAATTTGTGATTGCAATCATTTTCAAGAAGAAACTGAGTATTATCTGACAGAATTGAGGGGTGCCAATACTTTTGGCCAGCACTGTACATCTCCCTGTATCTTGCACTCCTATATGAGTACTCCTATACCTATCTAACCAATTCCTTTAACTCAATGAGATAAGGGAAAAAAACAGGGCAGCCTCCCTTATGACAGCTATATCTATGATACCCAAATTAAACTCAGACCACTCACTAATGGCAAACTACAAACCAATATACTTGATTAATATAGATCTCAAACTCAGCCAAGATTTTGGCTCAGCACCTGAATTTTTATCTGGGATCCTTCATACATAAAGATCAGGTAGGCTTTGTCTTTGCCAAAAATCTCATTTTGTATTATATTACAGTTGGAATAAATCTGTGAATTTGCACTTTTTATATGATGCATGCCATTTTCAAATCATGCTGGCTCCCCTCTCTCTCTGTTTAGTTGTAGTTATGCTACAAATGTCTGGTGGCTGGTCACCACCATGCTATGAACGCCTGATCTTGGTTTGCAATGTATTCCTCCTGTTGGTAGCTGTTCACATTCAGTTGCCTCACTCTTTTCCACAGGCATTGCTAATTAACCTTCGTAAGGCTGCATAATTTTGCAACGTTAACAGCGACCCCTTATCTCGGAAGGGGGTGGAGATATTTTATTGAAATTTGGCCAATATATTCTGGACCAAAACTACAATGATGTCACAAAATTTCAGCCCTCTACGACTTTTGGAAAAAAAAATGTATTGCAATTTTAAAACGCAATAGTTACAATTGTACCTATTCAGCCGGACAAAGGTTAAGCACCATACTTGGATTTGGTCCGCCTTTATCAATGGTTGCTGTCTGGCACTGGGAAGGTCAGTTCTGATGTCAGTTCTGATATAGTCCTGGTATGTGTAGAGCTTGTGTAGAGCTTGCTCCACATGCTGGGACCTGGGTTGCTCCTTATCCACTATTGTCTCTTTTGCAACATAGAAGCGGTTACATACAGGTTACAGGTATGTGTCCTCTATTATGGTTCTGCTTTTAGCTTTATCTAGGAGGCCGCATGGCACATGAAATACATAATATAGAGTAGGACCCCCCTATTGAGATTTGTCGTGACGTTGGCAGGGGTGGCTCAAAGAATTGATCAATTATTTGCTAAAAATCTCATTTTGTATTATAGTACAGTTGGAATAAATCTGTGAATTTGCACTTTATATGATGCATGCCATTTTCAGATCGTGCTGGCTCCCCTCTCCCCCAGGCATTGTACCTCATAGACAGGTGTCAGACAACAAATATAGGGTCTCCCATCTCCTGCATCACTGCAAACAATGCAACTTGGCAAGTATGCTGTTACACATGACATTAAAAAAGCCTTTGACTGTTTCATGGCCTTACCTATTTGCGGTTTCACAGAGAAGGAGATTCCCTTATCAATTTCTCTAATTAGTTAACACTTTATAGAGTTATCTCTCCGCTCACATTTAGTAAAATGTCTTTTCTTCACCATTTATCAAAATAGTCACTCGCCAAAGGTGTCCCTTATCACCGCTCTTTTTCCACCTTGCAATTGAGCTGCTAGCAATCCACCTTTGTCTTAACCTAGATATTCAAGGCATTGAAATTCTGTTGGTCTCCCATAAACTGTTCATGTTTGCAGAAGACATCTTGCTTCTTAAGGCCACGTCACACTAAGCAACATCGCTAGCAACATCTCTGCGAGGCACGACTTTTGTGACGTAGCAGCGATGTTGCTAGTGATGTCGCTGTGTGTGACATCCAGCAACAACCTGGCCCCTGCTGTGAGGTCGCTGGTTGTTGCTGAATGTCCTGGACCATTTTTTAGTTGTTGCTCTCCTGCTGTGAAGCACACATCGCTGTGTGTGACAGCGAGAGAGCAACAACTGAATGTGCAGGCAGCAGGAGCCGGCTTCTGGGGACGCTGGTAACCACGGTAAACATCGGGTAGCCAAGAAGCCCTTACCTTGGTTAACCGATATTTACCTTCGTTACCAGCGTCTGCCGCTCTCACGCTTTCAGTGCCGGCTCCCTGCTCTCTGCACACATAGCCGGAGTACACATCGGGTAATTAACCCGATGTGTACTGTGGCTAGGAGTGCAGGGAACAGGGAGCCGGCACTGGCAGTGTGAGAGCGGCGGACGCTGGTAACGAAGGTAAATATCGGGTAACCAAGGTAAGGGCTTCTTGGTTACCCGATGTTTACCGTGGTTACCAGCGTCCGCAGAAGCCGTCTCCCTGCTGCCTGCACACGTAGCAGAGTGCACATCGGGTAATTAACCCGATGTGTACTGTGGCTAGGTGTGCAGAGAACCAGCGCTAAGCGGTGTGCGCTGGTAACCAAGGTAAATATCGGGTTGGTTACCACGCGTCGCTGCTGGCTGGGGGCTGGTCACTGGTGAGATCTGCCTGTTTGACAGCTCACCAGCAACCCGTATAGCGATGCTCCAGCGATCCCTGCCAGGTCAGGTTGCTGGTGGGATCGCTGGAGCGTCGCTTAGTGTGACGGTACCTTAACTGACCCACAGACCTCGCTATCTGCCTTGCTCCAATCAATCCCTTCAGAACGTTGAATAAATCTCTGGCCTACAGGTTAACCAAACAAAATCGAATGCGATGAATATCTCCCTCGCTGCAACCATTGTTTCACAACTTAAGCAAGACTTTCCTTTACAATGGATCACTAACAATTTAGACTATTTAGGAGTGAAATTAACAGGCAAAATAGAATCACTATTTTCAGCTAATCATCCCCAAACACTTTGTAAACTTTGTTCACTACTCCAAACCTGGGAAAAAATTATTTTTTTCTTGGATATGCCGTATTTGTGCACTAAAAATGACTTTACTGCCTAAACTACCATACCTATTTCAAGTATTTCCTATCCCCATCCCAAATGATTATCTCAGTGCTAAGTTAACACCTTTATCTGGATCAGTGGCCTCCCTAGTGTTAATCACCACCATCTGAATGGAGATCTGGGAGTTCCCAACTAGAGTTGATCGAATCCGCCAAAATCCTCGACCAGCGGATCACTGCTGGATTGAATAAAAATCTGGATCCGCTCCGGATTAATGCCCATATAAGTGTATGGGGACCAGAATCCGGAGATTAAAAACGTTTGTGGAGGGTTTAGGGGGGTAGGAGCGTGCGTGGTGTGCTTACCGAGGCTGTGTCATGGCAGCAAACTCCTTCCGGGTCACGCTTTTCCCTTCCGGAGCCGACAATTCAATATTCATTGTTTTGCCCGCCCACCGGCATGTGTAATCGATTGCAGTTAGACGCACCCCGACCCTGACTGGCAGCATGGCAGCTGACTGCAACCAATCACAGGGGGCAGGACGGCCGGTGGGTGGGGAAAGCAGTGCAACTGTCTGCGGGTCAGTATGGTGAACATGCATGTGTTTCAGAAACACATGCACGCTCCTGTCAGAAGTGTGCGCAGCTGTGCCAGTGATGCACTGTCAGACTCGTACAAATCTGACATGACATCAGCCGGCACAGCCTGCGCTCTCTGAGCATGAGCATGCATGTACCTAGAAACACATGCACGCTTCTGTCAGAAGTGTGTTTTCCTCTGTGCTGCTATGTCAGACTCGTATGAGTCTGGCATGACAGCACCCGGCACAGCCTGCCACTCTCTAAACATGAGCGTGCATGTACCTAGAAACACATGCACGCTCCTGTCAGAAGTGAGCGCGGCTGTGCCAGTGATGCGGCCTTTTTTATTTAAATAAATGAAAAAAAAAAAAAACGTGCGGTCCCCCCCTAATTTTCATCCCCAGCCATCCCAACCTATCCAAATACTGCCAGGCAGCCTGGTTAGCCCAAATAACTTTATACCCATGTTACTCCGAACCTCCCTTATGGCTTTCATTGGAAGCTCCTAACTGCCGCTTGTTAACTATCAACACTTTATCATGGCTCCTCCCTACCTAACACAAAAAAAGTCACGCACTTTGAACAAATATGCTGCCAAAACCCACATACTTTTTTGCTTTATTGTCACATAAGTCATATCACACATAGAAATAATATAACTTACATCTCCAGCTGGGAATCTGATATTGGATCCAGGCCAACAGAGTCAGATTGGTCTCAAATCTGGTCCTCATCTACAGGAGGAATATTAAACACCTAGTGCAGACATTTAAGCACCTCCTGGCAGAAAACTGCAACAAAACTGTATCAAAACTGTATTTTTGCATTCTTGGGCCAAGAGATGCAAATTTGGTGATTAAATTTTTACACAATATTGCTGCACGTAATCTACACCTCCTAGCAAAAAGCGCATCAGTACCGCATGCAGTATAATGCAGTAGTGATGCAATATTTTGCCAGGAGGTGTAGATTGGGTGCAGGAATATGGTGTATAACTTTCAACACCAAATCTGCATCTTTTGGCAAAAAAAAGCGGTTTTCTGTCAGTAGATGCAGGTTTGCAAACTCAGTGGCCTCACCTCACCTGAGGGGAGTTCACTGAGTTCACCTGAAGTCAGGTTACCTAAGGGTCACAGGTGGAGGACTGTAGAAACCTCCAGCTGTGACTGCAAATAACCTGAGTGATGTCACCACTGATCACGCAACTCATTCTCCCCTGAAGCTCACAGCGGGTGGTTATGTTCTATAGCCATGTGCTGTCACTTCAGATGTAGCAGAGCTGGAATCGTTGTTGGACCTCGTGTCCTCGTTGGTCCTGGGTGTTCTCAAAGATGCCTCCTATTACTAATCAAGGGCTTGGTGGCAGCTGTGGGCTGCCATTAACCCCTTATTACCATAATTGCCTCCAAACTAGGGCAATCGGGAAGAGCCAGGTAAAGTTCCCGGATTGTGGCACCTATATGTGACAATTCCAGGTGGCTGCAGGCTACTATTTTTAGGCTGGGGTGGGCCCAATAATCATGGGTCTCCTCAGCCTGAGAATACAAGCTCAAAATTGATGACTTTATCATTGCTGGGTATCAAAATTGGAAGTGATGGCATGCCATGTTTTTTTATATTGTTTAATAATTTTTTTTTAAAAAAGTTGCATGCAGTTCTTCTTACTTTGATAGACAAAGCCAAGATAAGCGCACGGCTGGGGGCTGCAACCTATAGCTGCATGCTTTATCGGTGCTGGTTATCATAATATGGTGGGACCCTACGCCAATTTTTTTATTTATTTATTTTTACACCAATCTAGATGCAAATAAGGTCTGTGATTAGTTGCAGTCAGACACGCTGTCACACAGCCTGTGGGTGCTGTCTGACTGCAACCAATCAAAGACACAGGGACTGCTGGTGGGCAGGAAAAGCAGTCTATATGGATGAGCGATAATGAGCTGCCCCAGAGGTAGAATGAGTGGCCTGGAAGAAGTTACAGCAGTGCCAGAGACTGGTAAGTATAACGCGCTTGCTCCAATCCCCTTAACCCTTCTACCACCATTTTTAAGAGCAGGATTCTTACCCACAAAAACTTAGATGGGGACTAGCATCCAGCCAGATATCCGAGATCACTTATGGGCCAGAACTGTTTGGTTTTTTTTGTTTGTTTTTTCTAAACTTGGTTAGATCCGCCAATTCCAGTTATCTACGAGTCTGCCCATCACTAGTTAAAACCTTTAGTAAAAACTTATTGAATGGAAAAAAACATGTTGCATACTAAACCTGGCTAATTGAGTTAAAAGCAGCAATTTACTGTGCAATCATCTGCCATGTTGACTAAACCAGTCTATGAGCACTCTTATTTTATCTTTACTTCAATGGATGTATGCTCTTTATTAGTGATAAGCAATTTGTCCAAGAAATACTTTTTCCATTTTATTTATACGATGCAAATCGAATGTGCCTCATTGTGTTGTGGGCTGAAAAAAAAAAAAAAAAAGTTACATCGCCATGCACCTGTTCAGCTGCCATATCCCCCTTGTTTAGTCCTAGTACAGGTCTCTCCGACCTCTTCTTCACTATTCCAATCCTCTTTCTCCATCCTCATGCTGGCCCAAAGCTTCCAGCACAGAGTAGGCCTCTGTCATCACTCATGATGTGCAAGGGTCTAGTCAGAGCTTTAGGGAATGCACTTTGTGCCATCAGAGGCCTACATGACTGGAGGCTGGAGATAGAGAAAAAGGAAATCATGTGCGGTGGAACAGTAAAGAAGACAGGTGAGACAAATATTAATTTTGACATTTTTTTTCCACCCTTTTCAGGCCCTCTACATGTCAACAAAATGGTGGCAGGATGGTTACCATTTTGCAGAATTTGCATGATGCAAAGCAGTAAAAATATGGAATAAAAAAAAATCCAATATTTTTTGTAATTTCAATTCACCTTGAACCAATTTGCTCATTGAAATCTTTAAGGCATGTGCATTAACTTTGTAGCTACTATGGATTCTGGATACTCTGTGGTTTGCAGAATGGTTCCCTACATGAAGCACCGCATCCTCCCTAAGTAGTAACACTTCTATAGACGAATTGGCCATTATACATTATGTGATGTAAAATGTAGAGACATATGGAATCCATGATAATCCTTGTGTGCCCCAATATAAATTCCTCCAATGTCATAGAAGAGCAGGATGGGTCCACTATCCTTTTCGAACCAGGGTAAAGCCATCTGTAATGCGGATAAGTATTATAATTCATGCATCTGTAGTCTGATACACATTTTAATTTTAAGAACTACAGACTACATTGTACACAACACATCTAGGGGCCAGGAATGGCATACATTCATTTTATGGAGTGCAAATGTATAGGGAACCTTAATATTCTGAAAAAAGAAGATACTGACATATACCTGCACAGCAGATGCCAAAGAGGACAATCCTTTAGTGTCTATCTAGAAGAGAGGAATGTCACAGCACTCCAATATTTCTGCATGCTCCACACTTGAAATGATACATAGAATCCATATGGTACCACTCGGAATGGGACAGTTTGCTGAAAGACCTATAAGAACCCTTCATCAGTCTCCTGCTATAGCAGAATGGTGTTGTAAAACCCCAAACATTACACAATGTACTGCACTATCTAGTACTAGTGGTACCATATAAATTATTTTCACATTCAGACTATGTAGAGCTTACTGCAATACTGGTGTCATGGGTATAACATGGTAAACCGGACTGAGGATACCTAGACTGGCCCTCAGACTAGGGGCCCTAACTGTCCCTTATTCAAGTGGTCGACTGGATGGTAGCCAGGTTTGGACTGCTAGCATAGCCCTATCTCCTGAGCAGCCCTGGTCTAACATCCCCTCTACCCCACTCCCTGGGAGGGCTGGAACAAGAGTAAAGAATCCCACAAATACCGACAAACAGGGGAAAACCAAGGCTCAAACTCAGTGCAAGCACACACAGGGGAAAAGAAAATATGTGCTCAGGGAGAAATAAAGTACAGGGAGTAAATAAACAAACAACAAGGATATTTCCACAGCCCTCCAAATTATATACAACAGTTCACCAATAACCGGATCACCACACACAAAGACAAAGTATGCTGGATCAAGGCTAGAGCTATCTTCGGCATGTGAGGCTAGGCTTCACCATTTTTTATAAGACAGAGGCGGCTGTGATAGGACGTCCACAACCTGTGACCCAAGCAGCAATTCCCCGGCCAGCAGGAATTAACTTTTCCAAAACCAAGTACTAGAGAGCACTAAACAGTCGACACCGGACTCTGGTTGAGCAATTAAGGAGCATCAAGTTGCCTGCCAGACTCTGCAATGTGAACAGAGTCTTGAGTCACCATGAAAGAACACTGCATGACAACTGAAGAGCTGTTCTATTTTTTTCTGTTTAACTGACACCTTAACAGGAACATGGTCACCCATCAAAAAAGTGTTGGCGTAGTACTACTTTTTTTTACATTCACCTTTTTTGGCATCCATCAGGTCTATAAGGATTTATGGACAAAACATATTTTGAACACAGCCTTAGGCTGCTTTCACACTACTTTTATTTAACATGCGTCCTGAACGTTTTTTTGCTGCAAAAGCGGATCCTGCTTTTACAGCAAAAAACGCATGTAAACGCATGTCTTACTTTGCAGGATCCTGTCACTGGATGTTTAGGGGCGGGCATTGGAGTCATGTGATCGGGAGTGAGGGGAACTAAACGTGCCAGACTGGGAGCCGGCTTCTGACAGCTGCAGACGCTCGTAACCAAGGTAAACATCGGGCTTGGATACCCGATATTTATCTTGGTTACGAGTGTCTGCAGCTGCTAGGAGCCGGGCTGCCTGCACACGTAACCAACATAAACATCGGTAACTAAGAGAAGTGGTTACCCGATATTTACCTTGGTTACGAGTGTCCGCAGCTCTCAGGTGGGAGAGAGAGGGAGGAGAGGAAGGGGGAAAGACAGAGATAGAGAGGGTAAGGGAGGGAGGAGGAGAGAGAGACAGATCACGCGAGACTGGTTCTGTGCATGCTCAGTACTTTCTGGGCATGCTCAGTACAAAAGCAGGATCCTGTTACAACGCAACTCAACGCATTCTGCTAGGCAGGATCCAGCGCTCATTGAAATGCATTGCAGCTCGTGGCGCAATGTGAAGGATCCTGTGAGATGCGTTATTTTGACAAAAGGTAAAAAACGCTACAAGTAGCATTTTTGAAACATGTTAAAATAACGCAAAAGTACGGATCCTGTGTCTAACGCATGCAAACGCGTGCGAACGCAGGTGGACGCGAGTCCATTGCAAATGCATTGAAGTGAAAACGCATTTGCACTGGATCCGTTTTTCCGCTAAAAAAAGTTATGGACGGATGTTAAATAAACGTAGTGTGAAACCAGCCTTACTTTGACACAATTTGACAGCAACTACTATAGAAAAAACAGCTGTACTGAATTGGCCAGGAATCAAACTTGTGCCTCCTATGTGGCAGTCAAGAATTCTACCACAGAACCACCCACGCTTAGATGCTAAATATATATTAAAAAAAAGGAAGGAATTCCACATGCTGTACAAAGATAGCTGCTCTGGTCTCCAAGTTTTGGGTGCAAAAGTGATGTCAATACTACACAGTGCACATCACCGCTACAGTCAATAACTGACCTTGTGCATTCTACATCACCAGAGTTCAGTGATGTGCGCAATAATGATGGAGGTCACCTCTGCAGCCAAAAACAAGGTGAGCAGCTCTGGAGAGTGGATCCTGGATCCAGAGATAGAAGGTACCATGTAAGTTTGTGGTTTTACAAGTATGTAATAATTTTGGCACAAAGAAAATTCCTTAGAATCATGAAACCTTCTTGAACCATACCCTGATGTTCACGTACACATGTAAGTCTCATCTGTGTTTTGGATCATACGTAATTTTATGCTTTGATAAACCACTTTATTGCGTTGCTCGCAGTGAAGGTCACTGCTCATTACGAGTGATCCAAAAACCACCAATTTTCAGAAAGGGAGTAACATGGTATCAGAGTCGTATTATAATCAACGAAAGTTTTATTGGGAAGAAATTAGTTATTTTTATGAACAAACTAAAAACAGCAACATTGTGACTTGAGGTAGAAGAGATTTAACCTTTTCAATTTTAGCAATGTTGACAGAAAGTTGTTCAACCATGAGCTCCAACACTAGAGGAGTTAAATGCATGTCAGCACACATTACCGTCCCGATAGAAATTCTTCTCAAAAGGTCTAAGGAAAATTAAATCATTAGTATAATGAAGATGAGGTGTAGTTATTCACAAAGTCATGGCTATCATGTGCTAATTAAAGCTCTTGAGAATTACTCAAGTGCTTCTTGTCATAAATGTGATTGGAGCCAATAAAGACATTCAGATCTGGTACCTCATTTTGCTATTTTTTTTCCTTCCACTTTATGAAATTATCAAAATGTTTCTGCATCTCATTTTTCAGGGCTAGAAATAGAAACTGAAGCACAAACTGATCACGGAGGAACAATTTTAGATATTTTATAACGAGCACACGAAAGTCAACTGACTCATCTGCTCTCTGCGAGCAATAAAAAGCCGGCTGAGCTTGGCCTATCATATTTATTGACATCAAGTATACTTAGTGCTTTCAATGAACAGAAGAGGCTGGAAGATAGATTATAGAGCCATTTATATGTCTTCGCAGCCAAAAATAGAGGTTGATCTAATGTGAACAAAGAGAGGACAAATATACCAAAGTCATGAAAGAACTCAAAAGGTTTCTAGAAGTTCTGATATTTCTCAATATAGTAAAATAACCTTCATCAAGCATTACTAGGACTGTTGTAAGGTTATCAACATTTTGGATTGCTATATGTTATACAAAATATTCTTTTAATGACAGGAACACCAGAAGCCCAAATGAAAATATTAATATAAAATCTACTGCTGTTACACAATTGACTTTCCGTGTGAAGTCCTCTGCTTTTGATGCTATAATATTCAAAATTATATTAAAGTTCTCATTGGGGATAATTCAGATTATCAGATTGTTTTGTCAGATAAGAAGGGTTGTCAGATCTAAATAAAGAAAGAAAAAAAGATTAAAGGGGTTCTCCACCTCTTTTCATTCCTCATGTTTGCCCCTGTAAAAAGAAAAAAGCTTATACTTACCTCAGGTAGCGGCACAGTTCAGGCAATGTTTGAACTTGCGTTCCCGCGGGTCACTTGACATTGTTATGACACGCGAGCCCCATGACCAATCAGCACCCGTTTTCTTCTCCTCGCCTTCAGATGTTTAAGTAATTAACAGGAAGTGAGTACTGCAGCTGCCATCAACTCCCTGTTAATTACTTAACCGTATGAAGAAATTTGGCGCTGATTGATCTCGGGGCTCACGTGTCATAACAATGTCACGTGAGCCCCAGGAACACAAGTTCCGACATCGCCGGAACAGAGCCGGCACCGAAGCAGAGTATAGGCTTTTTTATTTTTATTGGGGTGCACATGGTGAATGAGAAGGGGTTCCCAAGTAGTAGACAACCCCTTTAAAGTTAACAGGAGGACATCAAAATAATGAAAATAGGCATGTTTACCTGCTATAATCCCCCCTTGCCTCAGGATCCAGTGACAGCAGGACTGAGGGTTTGCATAAAGACTGGAAGTGATGATGTCCCCGTTAACTGACTGGTGAAGACTGTGATTGGCTTCAGTGATCAAGTAACTAGAACTATGGGATCATCAACATCACATTAGTCATCACCGCTGGGTCACAACAAAGAGCAGTCTGTACATTATGTACATTATCCATTGTTTGATGTCAGTGTATTAACACTGCTACAAATGCAATCCATAAACTTAAACAAGTCAGGCAGCGGGGACAGTATATGGAGTAAGGACAGTGTTTACTTGTACATATCCTTGGCAACATCTATTTTTAAGATTTTTTTCTCTTCCAAAACAATTCACATTTGTGCAATATGCTGTTGCAGTTAATCCTTATTTAAAACGGTTATCCAGTCCAAAATTACAGGTCTGCAATTAGTCTATGTATCATTCTATATGACTGCAGACTTCTGAATATTCACATTGCACACACTGTGCACTGTGAGGTATCTCTGGTGTCAGAGCCAGGAACAACGGTCACGTGGCTGCAAGTATGAGATCTGTATACTCCAAGCCAGAATCCAACTAGTTTGTGTCTGACTACGTGTAATAAACTTGCACTAAGTGCGTTGGAATCAGTCTAATCGGATTGTGTTTCGGAATATACATATCATATACCTGAGGCCCCATGACTGCCATTCCCAGTTCTAACACTGGAGAATCCTCAGTGTATGTGATGTCAAGATTCACATGTCTGCAGTCAATAGAGAGACACATAGAGTGACTGCAGACTTGTCATTTTAGACCAGCAGTCCCCTTTAAATGAATGTACGTAAGATGCAATACCAGATACTGGGTATTACAGCCAGGACCTGCTGCTAACAATCATAGGTGGAGCTCTGCACGCGATTGTTAAGCTGATAAACTCTGTTGTCAACTCTGACAGCAAAAATTAACACGCAGCGCATGTGGGCGTGCTATTTTAAGCACCCATTGGAGCATCCATGATGTGATCGCAGGTCGCCGATGGGTTGCTATTACAGCAGAGGTCTGTTGAAGGAGACTGTGATTTTCACTACATACAGCAATTGTATGGCATGGCTGGATATAGCACAAGTGATCAGACTATTCCAAGTCCCCAAAGGTGACTATTAAAAACAGTGAAAAGTTAAAAAAAGTTTTAAAAAATATGAAAAAAACTTAAAAACTCCCATAAAATAAAGATAGATTTAAAAAAAAAAATAAAAAAAAAAAAAAATACACACATGTGGTATTGCCGTGATAAGAAAAGTTTGATCCATCAAAATATCAAAATAATTAACCTGACTGGTAAACACTATAAACAAAAAAAAGTCAAGTACGCCAATATTACGTTTTTTTAATCTCAGCAATACCATAAAAAAAATGCTGTAACAAGCGATCCTATCTATCCCAAGATGGTATCATTAAAAACAGCATCTCACCTCACAAAAAATAAGCCATCACACAGCTCCATCGACCTAAAATTAAACTGTAACGGGTCTTGGAAAATGGCGACACCGCCTAAAAATCTTTTGAAAACTTCTGATTTTTTTTCACTACTAAAATAAGAAAAATACTGGACATGTTTGGTATTGCCGTAATTGTACTGATGAGAAGAATCATATTCGGAGTTCATTTTTACTATAAAATTTACACAGGAAAAACAATTTCCAAAAACCCATGTAAGAATTGTGGGGTTTCCTGTCACAATTTCTCGCCAGTTGGAATTTTTGCCCCATTTTCCAGTACACTACCGTATGTGGCAGAATTAATGGAGACAATCAAAACTATAACTTTTCCTGCAAAAAAATAAGTGATCATATGGCTATGTGAACAGAAAAATAAAAAAATTATGGCTCTGGGAAAAAGGGGAGGAAAAAACGAAAAAGCAAAAATCGAGAATGGCCCCGTCATGACAAAGGTCTTACTTACTTGTCTAGGATGTTACACTTACACAAATAATGGTTCACGTTTCATCACTGTCGTTTTTACCATCAGTTATTTTCACGTATGAATACATAAATAAATTACAAAGCTTCTCCGATACATTATAGTGTTAATGATGCAATTCCGTGTGCTGTCTGGGACTTTCATTGACCCATACATTTTTATTGGTAACGTTGATCGACGACTTGGATCTAATAAGACTCACAAACATGGGAATAGTTCCATACATTATATATTATTCCATCTGTGAAAACCAGACATAGAACTTGCAGATATAAAAAAAAACAAAAAAAAAAAAAAAATCAAAACATGGATATCTGAGTGAGGCCTAAAACCCAAAATGCCCTACCTATAAGGCCCCCTTCACAGGTCAATGTTTGTGATATGTGTGTATGTGTGGCATCTGTTTTTCATAGATACTACACATACCCATTATGTCTTATGGGGCTGCGCACATATCCATGTTACTCTGGCTAGACAGATGAGAAGGGCAATTCAAGTCTATGGGTCCGTGAAAACACATACAGCACACGGATGGCATCCGTGTGCCATCCACATGCCATCTGTGCCATCCACATGCCATCTGTGTGCTGTATGTGTTTAACATTGAAAGTACTGGAGAAGCTTCGAATATCTATTTGTTAGCCATACTGGAAAAATACAGATCACACACTGATGGCGCACTGTAGAAAACACTGATGGAAAACAGTGATGACACCAGTACCAGTTTTTCACGTATATGTTTTATAAGCATGTGTGAAGTAGGCCTTAGGCCGGGGTCAGACAGCCGTATAACATGGACGATGGCCATATCAAAATGTGATTTATGTAGCTCTCATTCTCGAGTTAAGAGGGCTGCTGGCCAGTCCCAGCGGCCCTCTTAACTCGAGAATGAGAGCTACATAAATATACATGAAGCTGTCACATCTGGGTCAGGAGGGCCGTGTGCAGTGCGTTCAGTACGATGTCATCCTTGTCCGAGTTATTGGCCATCTGACCCCGGCCTTAAGAGTATATCCAGCAGGGGCATACATGACCATATACCAATTCATTAGAGAACTGCTTATTGCTCTAGTTTATAATGTTCATTTTAAGAATTTGCTAAGCAATTGTTGTGGCTATTCTTGCTAAAGTGACATCAGAAAATGTAGCTATATTGGTAGCCATTTGGTCGTCATCAATCAATTTCAAATTATTTTACAACTGTTCCCAATTATTGTATAAAACAAAAAAATGATTGGATTTAAGTAGAGATGAGTGGACCTGTGGAAGTTTGGGTTCACAGAGTTCAGCTGGACTTTAAGATAAAGTTCAGTTTGAGACCCGGATTTGACCTGAACTTGATCCCTTAGCCCAAACCCCATTGGAAGTTACTGATTGGGCAGTTTGGGTCTCTGCCCACATACTTCTGGGGAAGAGAGGACAGGTTTTCTTTTTTTGTACACACTACATTTGAAAACATTGTTCTTACCCCCAGTGAGAGCCATTAAGAGACTGCAAGTGGCTCGCATTGGGCTGAGCACTTACTGTACCCAAACACAGCGATGCTCGTTCGAGTGGTAGCATACTTAAACCACCTGAACCCTGAACTCGAACACTGATGTTTTTTTTAAGTCCATCTTCATTACAAACCCCAAACTTTACAGTTTGGGTTTGCTCATCTCTAGTTTTAACCAATGGAAAAGTGCCCCAATAGTCAAAACTTAGGCAGAAAAACATGGGGGAGGCCTGTGCAGCACGATGCTATCTGTGACATTGAAGACATACATAGGCACAGGGGGGATCTCATAGACTTATATTACAGCTCTATTTCAGCTAAACAGAGATGGGGCCATGGTACAATCAATCAAGAAATAACGTCTGGAACACCATTCTGAGTCTGAAATGCGTGCAAAAACCTAAAAAATCTACACTATATGGAGAGAAGGTATGCACACCAGTGACTATGTAAGGGAAATATATGAAAAGCAGAAACTATGTGAATACTGACATGAAAAATCCAATAGCTATATGTAAGAATGTTGGGGCTCTATTGCATTGATCAATTCAATAGCTAAATTTCTCTTTATTCATATGTTCATGGCAGTAATGCAGGTTCCATTTTTTCATATTTTCATTCTTACATATAGCTATTGGATTTTTCATGTCAGTATTCACACAGCAGTTTCTGCTTTTCATATATTCCCCTTACATAGTCACTGGTGTGCATACCTTCTCTCCATATACTGTAGATTTTTTAGGTTTTTGTACCCAGTTCAGACTTAGAATGGTGTTCCAGACATTATTTCTTGATTGATTTGCAGTCTTTCGTTTGTGAACCCGGCCCCACCCACACCTATTGCCAGTCCACATTATACGCATAAATAGCCTGGGTCTCAGCTTTCCATACACGGTAAGTTTTTTAACTGCATGAGAGGACACACACTAGCTAGGGACCCCAACGTAGATAAATACTTTGGCGTAGTTTTGGGGCTCTGTTGCATTGATCAATTCAATAGCTAACTTTCTCTTTATTCATATGTTCATGACAGTAATGCAGATTCCATTTTTCATATTTTCATTCTTACATGTAGCTATTGGATTTTTCATGTCAGTATTCACACAGCAGTTTATGCTTTTCATATATTCCCCTTATATAGTCACTGGTGTGCATACCTTCTCTCCATATAGGGGCCATGGTACAGGCATGTGCATGAAACGGTAAGGTGCCCAATTCTTCCATGGAAAATATCATATCATCATGGAACATATATTATAGTGCATAGGTCACATTTCAGACTTTTTGTATTGTTTCAATGAGTATCCTAACTAGAGATGAGGGGACCCGAACATTAAAGTTTGGTGTTCGTATTGAACACTTTACAGAAAAATCAGAGTTCAAGTTTGGAGTTTGGGAGCTTTACGTACATTGACCACTTGAGCAAGCATCACTGTACTTGGGTACGCTCGGTGCTCGGCCAAGTGTGAGCCGCTTGCGGTGTTTGAATGTCTCGCATCAGGGATAAAATCAGTGTCATCGGATGTAGAGTGCACAAAGAAGAAAATCACATCCTCCCTCCCTCTGAAGTGTTCTGTTGAGATGAACTGCCCAGTGACTTCCAATGAGGTTCGGGTCAAGTTTAGGTCCAGAACAGAACTTTATTTGTAGTTCGGCTAAACCTACTGAACGTGAACTTGCACCTGTCTGCTCATCTCTAATCCTAATCACAAAGCTGTAAGTCTATGGTCAGTTGTAGACTTCATAGTAGTCATTGTGACTTTCAGGGCTACTAGTCTCCACAGATGCCTAAAAATCTGCCATCTAGAACCGAATGTAATGATGTGATTTTGGAACTTTGTACTATATAAAATACCATCTGCTTGTCGCCCGTTTTAAAAAAGTAATTAAAGGATTATTATTAAGTACATGGAAAACTCCAAGTATTGCCTCTATAAAGAAAATAATAAACAGCTTATCTGCCTTGGCTAATGTGAATAGATTGTCTCATCAAGGCTGCAGTACGCTGGGTAATTAGCATGCACGCCGCAATGCCTACCTTAATGTTCTCAATAAACAAACTTCTACGCTAAACAATATTTCCTGATTATTCCATTCTGAAAATGGATTTATCCTAACATCACATTTACTGCGCTAACATGGCTTTACTGATTTTATTTTATTTTTTGTGCGCAAATGTTTGCTTATTCCTCCCTCTAAATGTAAAAATAAAACAAAACACCAGCTAATGAAATGGCGAAAAGTCTTATTTTGCTTTTGTTTGCTAATTACTAAACGTGTTGTTCTCCGACTTTCCCTCGGAGACGAGAACCTATAATTAAAATGATATTCACTTTTTACATGCCTTTTCTCCAGAATTGGATCCATTTAATGTGGCTTCATCATCTAAATGAAGAATTTATTATAGGATTTTATCTTCTTTCCAAGCTCTGATGTGTTTACTGGAACAATGAACAGCAAAACTCCATTGGTGGGCGACAAAGTAATCATAGATGAAATGCACACGGTTTATGCTAAATCTGTTTATTAGGAAAATGGAAACTAATAGATTTGTCCTAACAGAACAAGAAAAAGGAGAAAAAAAACACAAAGTCCTCATTGAGCGCATTTACAATGCGAGCCGTGTCTGGTGGTAGAAAGTTTGGACCTGCACAGTACTATGTGGCCCCTGACTCCTCAGATAGATTCTGCTGTAATTCTGGTGTAAAATTGTTACAAATGTAACAAAATTGTGACTTTTGCCACTTTTACGCCAGCCCCGGCCAAGTCCGATTGGTTTTTGTAAAGAAGGCAGAGATTAGCGGAGAGGGTGTGGCCAAGAACGCCAAATTAGTAAATAAAAAGTATGCGAAAGTACCAAAGTACCCCTAATGTTTTGATCTTACACTGTGGTCTGTGCATGAGCACATAGTGAGTGCCTCCTAGAGACGTGGCCTGTACACTATAGGGTACACGTACCATACAAGACAGGACCCTAGACCACAAGGTCTATTATCATATATCCCTTCACCACCACCTATAGGACCACTAACCCTTTATGTTTGAGTTATTCCAGTACATTAATATTGATGACCTATCTTTCTCATAGGTCACCAGTATCACATTGGTCGGGGTCTGACACTTGGCACTCCTATGCTCAGCTGGCAGTATTTTTCAATTTTAAATAAAGGTTATTTTATTTTAATATTCCGCAAGCTACTGTACACTGCAAAGTTCAGCAGCCCACCTCTCAGCAAAGGCACCTAAGCTGCGTTACTTTACGCAGCCTAGCATGGAGCGGCAGCACACGTCCCCTGCTTTTGTAACTTCTCCTCGTACTAGTGACGATGAAACTCCCAATTCTAGAAGTGCAGAACGGCGTTGGACAGAGCCTGATTAAAGAGGAGGCCCCCAGGGCCATCACAGCACCTCACCACAGAGCGTCAGAAAGGGGCTCAAAAGGATTACATTCTAAGTGACTACCAACCCACGCATAGACCCCAGTGTGATCTGGATGTTCATGTGAGTGGGAATTGGGGAAGACGATAATCGGTAAGTATGTGATTATACTTGCACTACAATAAATACACATTTAGGCTGTGTGCCCACTCTGCGTTTTTTTGCGTTTTTTTCTAGCAGATTTTAATCAGTCCGCAAGGGAAAACGCATCCCACAAAAGTCTATGAGAATCCTGAAGTGCTGTGCACACAATGCAGATTTTTTTCTTGCAGATTTGTGGAGAAATAGACTGCACTAAACAATTAACATGTCAATTTTTTCTGTGTTTTTCTTATCACGATGTATTAAAAAAAAAGCATCGAAAAACGCAAAACCGCAGCAAAAAACGTGCATTTTTTCCACAGTGTTTTTCCTGCTACCAGATGCAGTTTTAGGTGCAGAAAAACAGCAAACAAATCTGCATTATGGGAACATACCTTTACACAGGTTTAGAAAATTAAAACAAGTGTGAGAGTGCTGCTTCTTTAACATATACAGTGCCCCGGCCAAAAATCTTTCCATACACAATACCTAAACTAGAGGCAGCCATCTACTGTGCTACAGCTAGGGAGTGCCCCTTTATGCAGTGACCCACGAATAGTGTTCCCATATACAGTGACCCCAGCACAGGTTACCCCCGTATAAAATGCCACAAGCAAAGTAGCCCTGCCAATTACAGTCAGAGGTTGTAAATATTTACATTATTTGTACAAAAAGGATGACTGTTATCTGTGGTGTTACATAGGACTGCAGGTAACATATAGTACATCTGTACTAAGAGAGATGACTGATCTGTGATGTTACATAGGACGTCAGGTAACATGTAGTACATTATTTGAACTAAAAGTGATGACTGTTATCTGTGGTGTTACATAGGACTGCAGGTAACATCTAGCACATTATCTGCACAAACAGTGATGGCTTATCTCTGGTGTTACATAGAACTTCAGGTAACATGTCGTATATCTGTACTAATAGTGATGGCTTATCTGTAGTGTTACATAGGACTTCAGGTAACATGTAGAACAATATCTGTACTAAGAGAGATGACTTATCTGGGGTGTTACATAGGACTGCAGGTAATATCTAGTACATTATCTGCACCAAGAGTGATGACTTATTTGTGGTTTTACATAGGACTGCAAGTCAAGCAAATATACAGTGCTTTGCAAAAGTATTTAGCCCCTTGAATTTTTCAACCTTTTCCCACATTTCAGGCTTCAAACATAAAGATAAAAATTGTAATGTTATGGTGAAGAATCAACAAGTGGGACACAATTGTGAAGTTGAACAACATTTTTTGCTTATTATAAACTTAAAAAAAACCCTGAAAATTGGGGCGTGAAATATTATTCATCCTCTTAAAGGGGGCTTTACACGGTACGACCGATTGTGCAATTTCACAATCGATCGTTCCCGCCCCCGTCCTTTTTGTGTCACGGGCAAATCGCTGCCCGTGTCGCACAAAGTCAGTAACCCCCGTCACACATACTTACCTCTCGTGCGACCTCGCTGTGGGCGGCGAACGTCCACTTCATGGAGTAGGAGGGACGTTCGGCATCACAGCGACGTCACACGGCCACCGGCCAATGGAAGCGAAGGGGCGGAGATGAGCGGGACGTAAACATCCCGCCCATCTCCTTCCTTCACATAGCCGGCGGCGGCCGCGTGACGCAGGTGAGCTGCTGTTCATCGTTCCCGGGGTGTCACACGGAGCGACGTGTGCTACCACGGAAACGATGAACAACTAAATTAAACGATATGGAACCTAACGAGCAGTACACGACTCACGATTTGTGAGCGATACTGCGTCGCTAGGAGGTGTCACACAGGCCGGCATCGCCAGCGATGCCGGATGTGCGTCACAAAAACCGTGACCCCGACGATCTATTGCACAATAGATTGTCTGGTGTAAAGCAGCCTTTACTTTCAGTGCAGCAAACTCACTCCAGAAGTTCATTGAGGATCTCTCAGTGATCCAATGTTGTCCTATATGACTGATGATGATAAATATAATCCACCTGTGTGTAATCAAGTCTCCATATAAATTCACCTGCTCTGTGATAGTCTCAGTGTTCTGTTTAAAGCACAGAGAACATCATGAAGACCAAGGAACACAACAGGCAGGTCCGTGATACTGTTGTGGAGAAGTTTAAAGCCGGATTTGGTTACAAAAAGATTTTCAAAACTTTAAACATCCCAAGGAAAACTGTGCAAGCGATCATATTGAAATGGAAAGCGTATCATACCACTGCAAATCTACCAACACCCGGCCGTCCATCCAAAGTTTAATCTCAAACAAGGAGAAGACTGATCAGAGATGCAGCTAAGAGGCCCATGATCAC
This sequence comes from Anomaloglossus baeobatrachus, assembly GCF_048569485.1. Lineage (NCBI taxonomy): Eukaryota > Metazoa > Chordata > Amphibia > Anura > Aromobatidae > Anomaloglossus > Anomaloglossus baeobatrachus. The sequence goes on along the minus strand of NC_134353.1, from coordinate 764,794,788 downwards.
TCTGGATGAACTGCAGAGATCTACAGCTGAGGTGGGAGAGTCTGTCCATAGGGCAACAATCAGTTGTACACTGCACAAATCTGGCCTTTATGGAAGAGTGTCAAGAAGAAAGCCATTTCTCAAAGATATCCATAAAAAGTGTTGTTTAAAGTTTGCCACAAGCCACCTGGGAGACACACCAAACATGTGGAAGAAGGTGCACTGGTCAGATGAAACCAAAATCGAACTATTTGGGCACAATGCCAAACAATATGTTTGACGTAAAAGCAACATAGCTCATCACCCTGAACAGACCATCCCCATTATCAAACATGGTGGTGGCAGCATCATGGTTTGGGCCTGCTTTTCTTCAGCAGGGACAGGAAAGATGGATAAAATTGATGGGAAGATGGATGGAGCCAATACAGGACCATTCTTGAAGAAAACCTGTTGGAGTCTGCAAAAGACCTGAGATTGGGACGGAGATTTGTCTTCCAACAAGACAATGATCCCAAACAGAAAGCAAAATCTACAATGGAATGGTTCACAAATAAAGGTATCCAGGTGTTAGAATGGCCAAGTCAAAGTCCAGACCTGAATCCAATGAAGAATCTGTGGAAAGAGCTGAAAACTGCTGTTCACAAACGCTCTCCATCCAACCTCACTCAGCTCGAGCTGTTTGCAAAGGAAGAATGGGCAAGAATTTCAGTCTCTCGATGTGCACAACTAATAGAGACATACCCCAAGCGACTTACAACTGTAATCGCAGCTAAAGGTGGCGCTACAAAGTATTAACTTAAAGGGGCCGAATAATATTGCATGCCCCAATTTTCAGTTATTTATTTTTTTAAAAAGTTTAAAATAAGCAATAAATATTGTTCACCTTCACAATTGTCCCACTTGTTGTTGATTCTTCACCATAACATTAAAATTTTTATCTTTATGTTTGAAGCCTGAAATATGGGAAAAGGTTGAAAATTCAAGGGGGCCGAATACTTTCGCAAGGCACTATATTTATCTATACTAAGAGTGATGACTGTTATCTGTAGTGTTACATAGGGCTGCAGGTGACATCTACTACATTATCTGCTCTAAGAGTGATGACTGTTATCTGTATGGTTACATAGGACTGCAGGTCAAATCTAGCATATCATCTGTACTAGGAGTAATGACCGTTATCTGTATGGTTACATAGGGCTGCAGATGACATTTACTACAATCAGTACTTGTGGAATTATAACCGGTAAATGTAGTTACATTTTTGGGGGAGAGGGAGAGGAGAAATATTTGGACCCATGTTTTTTTTCTGGCCTATTCATATAAAAAAGTGAATGTAGTAGTAGATAGAATTTTTAAGATTTGTTTTTCCTTTCTTTTAGCCCGACACAATAAATAAGACTAGGACAGGATTTTTACATAGTGATTTTCATGATGGGGGAGGGTAGATAAAACACTTACTGTATGTTGATTTATGATTCTGCTTATCCTACCCACCACTCTCACATTCAGAGCTTTTATCAATGTCACAAGCATGCTTTCTGCTCCATGGACTTCACATGATTGAAAAGAAAAGCTTACAGTTTTTCTCTTTGTAAAGACAGGTCCAGTGACCATTATACGGAGGAGAAGCTGCCTCGCTGCCAACACCGGAACTGTTTTATAATTATTAGAGAGAAGCCACAGTCTAAGTGGCAACCGCTTCAGCATTTTATGGATATTTGATGTATGGAATTGATTAGTAGAAGGAATGTAGGGGCAGAAGCCCTGCTTCCAAAGATGTGCCACTTAGTTTACCGATAAAATCACTGTTTTTGCTCCTATGAATGCTGATGTTATACTAGGTATGGGGAAGTACCAAGGGAAAGGCTAAAGGGAAGGGAAACACTGTGTCTAGGGAAAGGGAAGATGGTGACCCCTGACCAAACCTGCTGCTGGTCCCTGGGGTTCCTCACCACTCTAGATAGGTTCCGCAACTATGCGCTGAGTCGGATACTTGACCCTAGGTATCCCTAGTACTGGGCCCTATATAGGGAACGGATAGGATGAGCTTTTCATTAACCCCACTAAACACTATAGACGACACAAGGAGGACACACAGGGGGAAAATGTATGAACTACTTATCCACAGATGACAAAGGTAGAAGTTCAGCAAAGTTTTCAGCAACGATCCCACAGAGGAGTACAAACCACCTGCTTGCAACCAAGGCTTGAATGGACAGAAAAATATCATTAGCACCAGTCCGAGGTAGGATTATAAAACCCCTTAACGACCCATGACATACTGGGTACGTCATGGATCATGTGCGGTTAATCCCCGCCCCCTGCCGTGGGCAGGCGGTGGCGATCCGCGCACATATCAGCTGTTTTCAACAGCTGACATGTGTGCCTGGTAGTCGCGGGTGGAATCGCTTCCACCCGCGAATATTAACCCCTTACATCTCTCTGCCAAAATCTGGCAGCGAGATGTATATGTGCGCCGCCATTATCCTGACTTACCCCGCCCCCACCGGAAGTCACATGACATGATCACGTGACTTCCGGTGGTTGCCATGGTAGCACAGGGTCATGTGATGATGCCTGTAGCTAACATGAGTCATTTACTCTCAATGCCGGAATACAGCAGACATTGAAAGTAAAGCACCATATCTGCAGATCTTAGCTCTGTAGCTGTGATCTGGAGATATGGCAGAGCGATAGTCCCCTAGGGGGATGGTAAAATGAAAAAAAAAAAGTTAAGAAAAAAGTTTTAAAAAATTAAAAAACACTAAAAAAAACTAAAAGTTCAAATCACCCCCTTTCACCCCATTAAAAATTAAAAGATTAAAAAAAAAAAAATATACACATATTTGGTATCGCCGCATTCAGAAATGCCCGATCTCACAAAATATAAAATCAATTAATCGGATTGGTAAATGGCGTAGCAGCAAAAAAAATCCAAACTCCAAAATTACGTTTTTTGGTCGCCACAAATTTTGCGCAAAATGCAATAACAGGCATCAAAATGTAGCATCTGCGCAAAAATGGTATCATTAGAAACGTCAGCTCGAGACGCAAAAAATAAGCCATCGCTGAGCCATAAATCCCGAAAAATGAGAACACTACGGGTTTTGGAAAATGGCGAAAAACGTCCGCCATTTTTTATTGGACAAGCTTGTGAATTTCTTTAACCCCTTACATAGAAGTAAACCTATACATGTTTGCGGTCCACAAACTTTCACTGACCTCAGGCATCACACTGACACATCGGTTTTACCATATAGTGAACAAGGTGAATAAAATATACCAAAAAGTATTGTTCGATCACACTTTTTTGCAATTTTTCCGCACTTGGAATTTTTTTGCCATTTTCCAGTACACTATATGGGAAAACTTATAGTTCAATTTAAAACTACAACTCGTCCCGCAAAACACAAGCCCTTATATGGCAAGATTGACGGAAAAATAAAAAAGTTACGGCTCTTGGAAGAAAGAGAGGGAAACCCCCACCCCCCCGGAAAAATGCAAAATGCCCGGGGGCTAAAGGGGTTTAAGCACCAAGATATTACTGATAATCAGCAACTGAGTGGAAGGCGAGCTCCTGCTGGGTCCAAAAGGGGAGAGAAGAATCCAGCAAGAACGCTACCTATACCAATGAATACTGACAGCAGGAGCAATGGAAAGTCAGGGAGAATTCTGTGCAGACAAACGCTGTGACCTTCTATAGCCAGAAACCAAATGACTGTCTGTCACCTGTGACATACCCATGACAGCTGAGTCCTGTGTAATCCTGCCACCACCACTGATTGACGCAGCTTTCCATGTACACTGTATATTGACAGATAGCTGTCAATTACAGATGGGGTCGTAGTTACACAGAGTAGTTGACTAGAGGCACGAGACACCTAGTTAGGCAGTGATAAACTACTGCTGATAAAACACTGCTTATACTGAAACAACACACAGCCTAATAAATGCCACATCATTGAACCTAGGCTTGAAGGCTCCTCTTAGATTACATAGCATTAACCTACTGACAGATTCCAATGAAGTAATATTGGAAGATTACATCAAGATTCCCTCTAGTGCAGTACAGAAACACCAGATGGAATCTCCCTGATCCAAACAGAAAAACGCTGTATGCAGCACTTCTCTACCATGCCTTGGATGCCAGCCATCTAAAGAATTTGCATACAAGTTAGAGAGGTTATCCCAACACCGGTGGAGAGATGACAACTTGCTGATCGCTGGGGTCTCATCACTGGCGCCACCACTGGTCTTCAGGATGTGGGGTCGGTCTGAAGAGCCTCCTGAATAACTACCTGGCTTCACATATTGTAATCATACTCAATCAGTCCAATATATATTACTAAATTACTGGTAATATTTTTTTCACTATATATATTAATGTCTGGAGCAGTAGTGCACATACACAACCATTGCCTTCTTCACTGGATCGGAGAGGGCCCCAACAGTCGGACCCCCAGCAATCAGCAAATTATCACCAATCCTGTGAATAAGTCACAACTAGCAATTTGGAATAACCCTTTATAGGGCAGATCCACGCATGCACACCATCTCTCCATTTATAGCAAAGAGTTTATTCATTTCAGATGTCTTAAATTTATGGCAATAACTAATAAGCTAAAACTAAAAATACCATCTCTCCAAACAGAATATATTTAGGAAACTACAGATAGTTTTCTATAAAACAGACATGTCATCTGACTTCAGCTCTATACAAGGACATCATAGAATGGGGACAGGGGTACTCTACTATTAGAGAAGCCACACAATATACAGTGGGGAAATAAGTATTTGATACAATGCCGGTTTTGCAGGATTTTCCACCTACAAAGAATGGAGAGGTCTGTAATGTTTATTGTAGGTACACCTCAACTGTGACAGATGGAATAAAAAAAAATACAGAAAATCTCATTGTACGATTTTTAAATAATTAATTTACATTTTATTGCATAAAATAAGTATTTGATACAATAGAAAAACAGAACTTAATACTTGTTACAGAAACCTTTGTTTGCAGTTACAGAGGTCAGATGTTTCCTATCGTTCTTGACCAAGTTTGCACACTTCAGCAGCGATTTCGGCCCAATCCTCCATACAGATCCTCTCCATATCTTTCAGGTTTCGGAGCTGTCTCTGAGCAACATTGAGCTTCATCTCCCTCCAAAAAGTTTCTATTGGGTTCAGGTCTGAAGACTGGCGAGATCTTGAAATGCTTCTTACGGAGCCACTCCTTAGTTACACTGGCAATGTGTTTTGAGTCATTTTTAAGCTGGAAGACCATTGTCAATGCTCTTACTGAGAACGAGGTTGTTGATCAAAATCTTATGATACATGATCCCATCCATCCTCCCTTAAATACAGTGCAGTTATCCTATCCCCTTTGCAGAAGAGCACCCCCAAAGTATGATGTTTCCACTCCCATTCTTCACAGTTGGGATGGTGTTCTTGGGGTTGTACTCATCCTCCTTCTGCCTCCAAACACAGCAAGTGGAGTTGATACCAAAAAGTTCCATTTTGGCCTCATCTGTCCACATAACCTTCTCCCATGCCTCCTCTGGATCATCCAGATGGTCATTAGCAAACTTCATACGGGCCTGGACATGCGCTGGTGTATGCAGGGGAATCCTGCGTGCCCTGCAGGATTTTAATCCATGATGGCCTAGTGTGTTACTAAAGGTCATCTTTGAGACTGTTGTCCCAACTCTCTTCAGGTCATTGACTAGGTCCTCCTGTGTAGTTCTAGGCTGATCCCTAACCTTTCTGTGAATCATCCTTTCCCCACGAGGCGAGATCTTCCATGGAGCCCCAGACTGAGTAAGATTGACAGTCATCTTGTGTTTTTTCCATTTTCTAATAATTGCGTCAATGGTTGTTGACTTTTCACCAAGCTGTTTGCCTATTTGTCCTGTAGCCCATCCTAGCCTTCTGCAGGTCTATAATTTTTTTTGTTGAAAACTATTTTTCTCCACTTAAAGGGAACCTGTCACGTCCCTTGGGCACCCAAAACCATGAGCAATTTTGTGTACATCTCAGGAATCCCTCCCTAAAGGCCCCGTCACACTAAGCAACATCGCTAGCAACATCGCTGCTAACGAACAACTTTTGTGACGTTGCTAGCGATGTTGCTGTGTGTGACATCCAGCAACAACCTGGCCCCTGCTGTGAGGTCGTTGGTTGTTGCTGAATGTCCTGGGCCATTATTTAGTTGTTGCTGTCCCGCTGTGAAGCACAGATCGCTGTGTGTGACAGCGAGACAGCAACAACTAAATGTGCAGGCAGCAGGAGCCGGCTTCTGCGGAGGCTGGTAACCAATGTAAACATCGGGTAACCAAGAAGCCCTGTCCTTGGTTACCCGATATTTACCTTTGTTACCAGCCTCCGCCGCTCTCACTGTCAGTGCCGGCTCCTGCTCTGTGCACATGTAGCTGCAGCACACATCGGGTTAATTAACCCGATGTGTGCTGTAACTAGGAGAGCAAGGAGCCAGCGCTAAGCATTGTGCGCTGCTCCCTGCTCTGTGCACATTTAGCTGCAGCACACATCAGGTTAATTAACCCGATGTGTGCTGTAACTAGGAGAGCAGGGAGCCAGCGCTAAGCGGTGTGCGCTGCTCCCTGCTCTGTGCACATTTAGCTGCAGCACACATCAGGTTAATTAACCCAATGTGTGCTGTAACTAGGAGAGCAGGGAGCCAGCGCTAAGCGGTGTGCGCTGCTCCCTGCTCTGTGCACATTTAGCTGCAGCACACATCAGGTTAATTAACCCGATGTGTGCTGTAACTAGGAGAGCAGGGAGCCAGCGCTAAGCGGTGTGCGCTGCTCCCTGCTCTGTGCACATGTAGCTGCAGCACACATCGAGTAATTAACCCGATGTGTGCTGTAACTAGGAGAGCAGGGAGCCAGCGCTCAGTGTGCGCTGCTCCCTACTCTCTGCACGTGTAGCTCCGTGCGGTGGTAACCAAGGTAAATATCGGGTTGGTTACCCGATATTTACCTTAGTTACCAAGCGCAGCATCTTCCACGCGGCGCTGGGGGCTTGTCACTGGTTGCTGGTGAGATCACCAGAAACTTGTGTAGCGACGCTCCAGCGATCCCTGCCAGGTCAGGTTGCTGGTGGGATCGCTGGAGCGTCGCAGTGTGACATCTCACCAGCAACCTCCTAGCAACTTACCAGCGATCCCTATCGTTGTTGGGATCGCTGGTAAGTTGCTTAGTGTGACGGTACCTTAACAGTCCCAGACTATAGTAACACACAAACAGATCTTTAGAAAAAGTATTTCTAAAGACCGTTTCTGAGATGCTTATCAGGGTGTGACTAGTCACAGGGGCATTAGTTCCCTGATTAGTCTGATTCCCTGTGGGCATGATAACATTCTTTACAATGGCCAGTGTCATCTGCATCTTTATTCAAAGCAGACATCTTCCGAGCCTGCGCAGTAAAGGGTGCTCTACACGCTGAGACATCGCTAGCAATTGCTAGCGATGTCGTGCGCGATAGCACCCGCCGTGCGTGCGTACGTGCGACATTTGGTGATCGCTGCCGTAGCAAACATTATCGCACACATTATCACACACACATACCTGTGCAGCGACGTCGCTGTGACCGCTGAACGATCCCTCCTTCAAGGGGGAGGTGCGTTTGGCGTCACAGCGACGTCACCACGACGTCACTAAGCGGCCGTCCAATAGAAGCGGATGGGCGGAGATGAGCGGAACGTAACATCCCGCCCACCTCCTTCATTCTGCATTGCCGGTGGACGCTTGCACGTAAGGAGATGTTTGTTGTTCCTGCTGTGTCACACATAGCGATGTGTGCTGCCGCAGGAACGACAAACAACATCATACCTGCAGCAGCAACGATATTAAGGAAAGGAGCGACGTGTCAATGATCACCGTTTTTGGACGATTTTGAGATCGTTGATCATCGCTCCTTGGTGTCACACGCTGCGATGTCGCTACCGGCGCCGGATGTGCATCACTAACGACGTGACCCCGACGATATATCAGTAGCGATGTTGCAGCGTGTAAAGCACCCTTAAGTCTCTCTGAATACACCGGCTGTCAGAGACACTCAATTTTGAGAGGTACAAAGCCACACCCAAGCTGTATAGAGATGCAGATGACGCTGTGCATTGTGATAACATGCTAAATTGGCAGACTACTCGGGGAACTAATGCCCCTGCAACTAATCACAGCTCTAATTAGCATCTCATAAATGGTCTTTAGAAATGTTTTTTGTAAAGATCTGTTTATGTGTGCTACTATAGTCTGGAACTGTAAAGTGGGCTTTACACACTACGATATATCAAACGATATGTCGTCGGGGTCACGTCGTTAGTGACGCACATCCGGCATCGTTTGACATATCGTAGCGTGTAACACAAATGAGCGACTGTGAACGAGCAAAACTACTCACCTTATCGCTGCTCGTTGACACGTCGCTCATTTTCCAAAAATCGAACGTCCTTCTGTGCTCCGGTTGTTCATCGTTCCCGAGGCAACACACGTCGCTCCGTGTGACACCCCGGGAACGATGAACTGCAGCTTACCTGCGGCTGCCGGCAATGCGGAAGAAGGTGGGTGAGATGTTTACGTCCTGCTCATCTCCGCCCCTCCGCGTCTATTGGCCGGCCGCTTATTGACGTCACGGTGACGTCGCTGTGACTCCGAACGTCCCTCCCCCTTCAGGAAGTGGATGTTCGCCGCCCACAGCGAGGTCGTCCGGGAGGTAAGTACGTGTGAAGGGGGTTACTGACTTTGTGCGACACGGGCAACAAATTGCCTGTGCCGCACAAACGATGGGGGGCGGGTGCGATCGCACATGCAATCGCACAAGATATCGACACGTGTAAAGCAGCCTTTAGGCAGGGATTATAGCTATTACCCAGCAGTTCTCGCTGCACTTGAGACCTGATAGGCTGCCTTTAATGATTAGTGTATTCCATATTTACAATTAATAATATAATAATATAAAAGTTTTTTGGGGTTCTAAAGTTGTATTCCAATAAATATATATTTATGTTCAAATCTATTGATTATTGTATCATGATAATGATTAAAAGCCTGATGTTATCATTTTACTACAGTAAATTTATCACTTAAACATGAAACATATATGAGGTAGTTGAAGTCAGCATCAGGAAAATAGAGGAGTCAGTCAGAGGTTTGGCTAACAGACTCCACAGTCCTGCTCACATCTGCATGTAAAATATAGCTCCGTTGTTGCTAATGAAGTGTCTTGGAGTGAGATGCAGGTGACATGCGAGTGCTATGTGTGTGTTTGCCTTTGCCTAATCTCTGTGTGATATCCGTGTGACGTCCGTGTGTCATCCATGCCACATGCATTTGTAAGATTGAGTTTTCCATACTGTGAAAAGCTAGATAGATGAATGAATAGATAGATAGATAGATAGATAGATAGATAGATAGATAGATGTGCAATACAGTGCTGGCCAAAAGTATTGGCACCCCTGCAATTCTGTCAGAGAATACTCAGTTTCTTCCTGAAAATTATTGCAATCACAAATTCTTTTGGTATTTTAATCTTCATTGAATTTGTCTTCAATGGAAAAAAAAAATGTCATAAAGCCAAATTGGATATAATTCCACACCAAACATAAAAAAGGGGGTGGACAAAAGTATTGGCACTGTTTGAAAAATCATGTGATACTTCTCTAATTTGTGTAATTAACAGCACCTGTAACTTACCTGTGGCACCTAACAGGTGTTGGCAATAACTAAATCACACTTGTAGCCAGTTGACATTGATTAAAGTTGACTCAACCTCTGTCCTGTGTCCTTGTGTGTACCACATTGAGCATGGAGAAAAGAAAGAAGACCAAAGAACTGTCTGAGGACTTGAGAATCCAAATTGTGAGGAAGCATGAGCAATCTCAAGGCTACAAGTCCATCTCCAAAGACCTGAAAGCTCCTGTGTCTACGGTGCGCAGTGTCATCAAGACGTTTAAAGCCCATGGCACTGTGGCTAACCTCCCTAGATGTGGAAGGAAAAGAAAAATTGACGAGAGATTTCAACGCAAGATTGTGGGGATGGTGGATAAAGAACCTCAACTAACATCCAAACAAGTTGAAGCTGCCCTGCAGTCCGAGGGTACAACAGTATCAACCCATACTATCCGTCGGCTTCTGAATGAAAAAGGACTGTATGGTAGGATACCCAGGAAGACCCCACTTCTTACCCCGAGAAATAAAAAAGCCAGGCTGGAGTTGCCAAAACTTACCTGAGAAAGCCTAAAACATTTTGGAAGAATGTTTTCTGGTCAGATGAGACAAAAGTAGAGCTTTTTGGGAAAAGCCATCAACATAGAGTTTCGAGGAAAAAAAAGAGGCATTCAAAGAAAAGAACACTGTCCCTACAGTCAACCATGGCGGAGGTTCCCTGATGTTTTGGGGTTGCTTTGCTGCATCTGGCACTGGACTGCTTGACCATGTGCATGGCATTATATAATCTGAAGACTATCAACAAATTTTGCAGCATAATGTAGGGCCCAGTGTGAGAAAGCTGGGTCTTCCTCAGAGGTCATGGGTCTTCCAGCAAGACAATGACCCAAAACACACTTCAAAAAGCACTAGAAAATGGTTTGATAGAAAGCACTAGAGACTACTAAAGTGGCCAGCAATGAGTCCAGACCTGAATCCCATAGAAGACCTGTGGAGAGATCTCAAAATGGCAGTTTGGAGAAGGCACCCTTCAAATCTCAGGGACCTGGAGCAGTTTGCCAAAGAAAAATGGTCTAAAATTCCAGCAGAGCATTGTAAGAAACTCATTGATGGTTTCCGGAAGTGGTTGTTCGCAGTTATTTTGGCTAAAGGTTGTGCAACCAAGTATTAGGCTAAGGGTGCCAATACTTTTGTCTGGCCCATTTTTGGAGTTTTGTGTGAAATGATGAATGATTTGATTTTTGTTTCATTCTCTTTTGTGTTTTTTCATTGCAAGCAAAATAAATGAAGATAATAATAGCAAAGAATTTGTGATTGCAATCATTTTCAAGAAGAAACTGAGTATTATCTGACAGAATTGCAGGGGTGCCAATACTTTTGGCCAGCACTGTACATATATAGTGTCCCACCTCCCTGCATATTGTAAGCTTGCACCCTTAAGTGGCTTTCATGTGGCACTAAAGGGTGTTTAGCCTTGTTTTTAGCCCCAAATTCAATAATATAAAAACAAATGAAGTGGGGTTCCCCTTATTCTTGATAGCCAGCTAAGATAAAACAGACATCTGCAGCCTGCAGACCGCAGGTGACAGCTTTACCTTGGCTGGTAATCCAAAATAGAGGGCACCTCAGGCTGTTTATTTAAATTATTAATTTAAAATTAAATAAATAATAATAAAATAAAAAAGTGGGGTCACCCACAAATTGAATCTCCAGCCAAGGTAAAGCGCATAGCTGGGGTCTAGTATTCTCAGGCTGGGAAAGCCCATGGTTATTGGGCCCTACTCAGCCTAAAAATAGCAGACTGAAGTCACCCCAGAAGTAGTGCATTCATTAGAGGCACCAATCCTGGCACTTTGCCTTGGCTCATCCCGTTGCCCTGGTGCAGTGGCAAATGGAGTAATATATGGGGTTGATTCCAGCTCTGAATTGACAGCTAGCATTAAGCCCTAGTATTAGTAATGGTTGGGGTCTAGCAGCCACCTCCATTTATTATCCCATAGTTGAAAAAAAAATAAAAATACATTTTATTTGGACAAATACCCCCCAACTACAGCCCTTGTTCATGTTTATTTTATTTTTTTAAGAATTTGGGGCTACAAACAAGGCTAAACACCCTTTAGTGCTACTTGAAAGGCACTAAAGGGTGCAAGCTTACAATATGCAAGGGATTGGGACATTATATGTGTTGCACAACTATCTATCTAACCATTCATCTATCTATATATAGCTTTGGACAGTATGCAAAGCTCCAGCCATGTGCCGTGCATTTTTCTCGCATCCATTGACTTGTATTAGCAAGGCACACAGGCATTTGCACTTGAATTTTGCAGAGGGAAAATTAGCAGATCTGTCTGCCCTATTGTTTAACATTGGTGTGAGTGCAATGCGATTTTTTTCTCACACTGATACAATCTCGTACATTGTATATGTACAAGTGACTGAACTCTAATGAATATAACAGACTCAAACTTTGTCTGGGTGTATTCTCAGATTGCTCCTTTCAGCCAAAAGACAAAATATGGGTTTTTTTTGTGCCATTTCATCTCACTGAAGAGCAGACCGTCACCATACTTTGCTGCTTTAATTCAAATCTAATAATGCACATTAGTGTGAATATAAGCCAATAATAACCTAAAGACAGAAAGAGGAAGAAACAGAATAAAAGATACAGAAAAACACACAAAGCATAAAATCATTATCATGAGTTACGTAGAAATTCAATTTGCTTTAAAGCATCTTAATCCAAGCTCAGGGCATGACATGAATATGGCGGGTTCAGAATCTGCTGCTATATTGTGCGTTATGTCAGTGTCACTGTACTTATTGTCTATCATAAGCCCACTACCGGACCCTCCTAGTCAGACCTATGTGTTCTCTCTCCTCCATAACCATCAATTTAGTCTTTATGTAGCTCTGCCACTGATAAAAAATATGTAGCGTCCTTAGTCCAGCCAATAAACTTCAATCATGCAGAATGGCAAATAGGGAAAAATGAAAACCTCTCGAGTCTCACACGGTTATCAGAGGGATCGTATTTGTCACAGTAGACATATTCTGACCGTGTAAAACGTGAGGATCACAGTCCAGTAATTGTGAAATTTCAGCCTTCAGCTGTCCAGACCGATTACATTACCAAGGATGGCACTTATGGTTATGACTAATGATTGACCATAGCCCCGATGTCATATGGGCAGAACGGCATATCACTTATCTGCTTTACAAGGTCAAAATTATGTGAACACCTGACTATCATACCTATACGAGTGGCTTAAAGGGAACCTGTCAGGTCCCCTATGCCCTGCAACCCAGCAGGATTCACATCTGTATGCCCAAATTCCCTGCCTCCCTGTGTAATGCTATTCACTAAAATCAATTTATAAACTGTTCCTATGCTAATTAGCCCTGTGACAAGTCAATGGGGCGTTGTTTCCCCAGACTAGTCGGCCCTTTTTCCATGTTGTCATACCTCTGTGAGCGTAATAACATGATCTCCATGAACTGGCATCACCACCAGCTAATGGGAATCTTGCACATGCGGGCGTCTTTCTTCACTCACATTTAACCTCTGATGCCGGGTGTATGCATCCTGGATTCAGAGAGGCGCACTGCACATGATCAGAAGGGCAGAAGCTGTTCCTCCGATAATGCACAGTGCGCCTCGCAAAGGCTTCAAAGGCTCAATGTGAGTGATCAAAGCCGCCCGCATATGCGAGAATTTCAGGAGTTGGCGGTGACACTCACTCATAGAAATCATGTTATCACACCCACAGGGTCGTGATAACGGGGAAAGAAAGCCGACTAGTGTACAGTATGGAAACAAAAAAGGTTTGGATTCTTTGTGGCACAATCACTTGGAGGTAAATTGGGTTAATATCCAATGATTTATTGTTGCGGAATTAAAATTATGTCAATGTCAGTCTGAGGAAACTAACACACCATTGACTAGACAAAACCCTAATTAGCATAAAAAAGCGCAATTTATAAATCCTTTTTTTAAACGCTCGATAGGCAGGGAATTTGGGCATTCCAGTATGATTGCTGCTGGGTTGGACAGTATAGTACACCTGACAGTTTCCCTTTAAAGGATAATCAGGTAGCTCTCCTTAGGCGGGCTTTACACGTTGCGACATTGCTTCCGATATATCTTCGGGGTCACGTCATTAGTGACGCACATCCGGCGCCGGTAGAGACATCGCAATGTGTAAATCCTAGGTGCGATGATGAATGAGCGCAAAAGCGTAAAAAAACGCTGATCTGTGTCACGTCGTTCATTTCGATAATGTCGTTACTGCTGCAGATACGATGTTGTTTGTCGTTCCTGTAGCACCACACATCGCTGTGTGTGAAACCGCAGGAACGACAAACATCTCATTACCTGCGTCCACCGGCAATGCAGAAGGGAGAAAGTGGGCGGGATGTTATGTCCCACTCATCTCCGCCCCTCCGCTTCTATTGGCCGACCGCTTAGTGACGTCGCGGTGACATCACTATGACGCCGAACACACCTTCCCCTTGAAGATTGTTCGGCGGTCACAGCGACGTCGCCGACCAGGTATGTGCGTGTGAAGCTGCTGTAGCGAAGATGTTCGCTATGGCAGCAAGCACCAGATATCGCATGTACGACGGGGCGGGTGCTATCGCGCTCGACATCGCTAGCGATTGCTAGTGATGTCGCAGCGTGTAAAGTCCGCCTTAGAATGCCTCCTGTGTTCGTGCAGTTTGTGAGAAAGATTAATTTGTATTTCTATCTATCTTTCAGACTCTGTTGACGTCCTTTCAAATCTTACATACTATTCACCAAGTAATCTTATCACAACCCTGTACCATGGAAATCTCAAGATTTTCTCAAGTAGCAGCAGTAAATCTCCAATCTAATGCTGTCAACATCATTGTCCAGAACAGTGGTCACCAACCTTTCTGGCATTGAAAGCCACACTAATGCTGGGTTCACACATAGCGACGCAGCAGCGATCACGACGGGCGACATGACCTGATCAGGATCGCTGCTGCGTCGTTACATGGTCGCTGGTGAGCTGTCAAACAGGCAGATCTCACGAGCGACCAGTGACCAGCCCCCAGCCAGCAGCGACGGGTGGAAGCGGTACTGCGCTTGGTAACTAAGGTAAATATCGGGTAACCAAGGGCTTGGTTACCCGATATTTACATTGGTTACCAGCGCACACCGCTTAGCGCTAGCTCCCTGCACTCCAGAATACACATCGGGTTAATAAGCAAACCCTTGCTTATTTACCCGATGTGTACTCTGGCGTGCAGGGAGCAGGGACCCCTGGCCTAAAATATGACTTTGATGGCAATCTTTGATAGTGCTATTGTGTTGCCCCTGAGGCTTCAATCGCCACAGGGTACTGCACCTCAACAGAGGTGCAGTATTCATCTCAGATACGGAGGAGGTCATCGCAGATAAAACCACCACAATCCACCAAAACACACAGTTAGATGCCCTCTCACTGGGACTGGGCTAGGGTATAGACATTGGAGGGTGACCATCACTAATGTAGTGGACCCTCTGCTCACTAGTTCAAGAAAGCAGGGGGTAGGAGCTAGACACCGGGGATCAAGGCAACACACACGCACTAACAAGCAGTCTAGTTCAAGATGGGAAACAAGTGAGACGCAGGAGCACACGGTCTCTAAGCGGAGAGCTAATAGCTCCCTAAGGGCAGTGCATATCTCAGGGTGCGGAACCCTAGGCTGGTGGGAACTGCAAGTTCGGCCAACAGAATCCGCCGGGCAGAGGATTTCAAGTCTTCTGGCGCACACAGAGCGCCCGGGGCAAATCAGAATATAGAGCCAGGAGTCGTGACCATAGGACGGCTCCGTCTACGGACTCCCGCTGCCTGCTATATGGTACAGGAAACAGAACAACCCCCAGGACTCAGGTTCTAGCATAGCTTCAAGCCGCAGGGACTCACACAACACGGCAAAGGGAGGAAGGACTCACTGAATGAAACACCGGTTCTGACCTCCGAACTATCCGGGATCGGCTGGAACCCATGACAGCGGAGTCTGGCAGTCCAAAGGCGGTGACATCGCAGTGAGTAAAGAACTTAAACTTCAACAGCTGTGTCGTCTGATCCTTTCCGCACCCTGCGCTCCTTTATTAGAGTGGATAACTACTCCCCACATCCTCCCCGGGGCCTAAGCTCTGCCTATGGAGAGCTATACCATCTGAGCTGCGTTATCATCCACCCCGGAGAAGGCCTACCGCAGCGGCGGATAATACCTGGCCGCATACCACAGGTGGCGTCGCAAATAACAATTAATCCCATCATCGCCATCTCCCCATCTTTTACTGACACCAACGGGGTCACAGAAACGGGCCAGGCCGCTGTGACATCCCAAACCGGCCCGGTGACGAGTAACCCTCCCCCCAAGACCCCGTGGGCGCGTCACTATATTTAAAGTCACTGAGCTCTTACAGAGGTTGTCCACTGTCCTTAGGATAGGTCATCAATGTCTGATCGGCCATGGTCCGACACCAGGCATCCCTGCCGATCAGCTGTTCTCGATGCTGCAGGCAGGTGGCCACAAATGTTCAGTTCTGGAGCTGCACCGTATTCTGATAGTGGCCATATCTGGATACTGCACAACTGCCTCCTATTTATTTCAATAGGGGGAGGATGTGCAGTACCCGGCTGCGGCCTCTAAAAAAGAGCAGCTGCGAAACTGAGTATTTCTGGCCACTTGCTGCCGCCAACAAGAACAGCTGTTCGACAGGGGTGACTGATGTCGGATTCTGACAGATCAAAACATTGATGACTTCATGATTGAAGAAAGATAGGTCATCAATGTTTAAGTAGAGGACAACCTCTTTAAATAAGACTAATACTACTGCCCATGCTTGTCTATGAAGATGACTGTGATTTTGTGTAGCTGCCTGCAATGAATACTTGATCTCAATAATTGGTGATGTGTCTGTAGCGCCCCTGAGACCCTTAGGGCACTACAGGGAACTGCATCCTCTTGGGGATGCAGAACCACTCCCTGGGAACTGGAGTTCCAGTGCCGATTCTACCAAAACAGATCTAAATCCTAGTTCTCCTCTCTACAATGGGCATAGAGGGTTAACCACGTAAGGGGATGGTCGCCATGGGAAGGAGTCACTGGGTATAGCCAGCCTGGTGGGAGGGGTCAGTCAATCAGTAGTGAGGAGGAGAGTTGGGAGCACACAGGAGAGGTGTGCGGACGTGCCTGAGATGGGTCCGTGTAACGGTGACCCTGGGGGTACAGGACAGAGGTCACCTGGACGGGTACCAAGATACCGCTGGGACTGGAGCACGAACGGGGCATAGGGCCCTAGGTCAAGCGCAAGTTTCAGACTGTTTGGCAAATACCTGCAAGGTGAGGACACCTTCACGAACTTCTCCGAACCAAATAATATGGGGGCATCAGCAGTAAACTAGGATCGGGGTTCGGACACTTACCTCCCCGCAGGGTCCGCACTGCCCGTCGTACTTAGAAGGAGACTGTATCCTAAACCGTTCCACACACAGGGAAAGGGGTTTTCAAATAGATTGCTTAACATGTCTGTTAACGAGTATGCATTTTTTTTTAATATAATGCAATTTACCTACAAATTGTGCAGACATTTACAGGCTATTTAAGAACAATGTTTATAATATCATTTTTTTTTAAATGAAAATCAATCAGCTCATTCTACCTCATCCCAAATCAATTTAAAGATAATCTGGTTCCAGGTTTTTGCTTGGTAATCTGAGAACATTAGTTGTGGGGGCGTGATTATAATGAGCAGGAGGACTGCATGGTACAAGACTAGTCCTCTAATGATAATCTCCTGCTGATAAAACACTAATTTAATTGAAACTGCAACAAGCAGCCAAGTAAGTGACACATCCCAAGAATCAGGGTTTTTAATGCATTTTTCCTGATATTTAATATATGTTTCGTGCCTGGCTCCATAGCGATGCAGATTGCTGTTCTCCAAGCGCCCATCTCAGTCTACTAGTCGTGCCAAGGCTCCTCACAAAATGTTTGTTTGATAAAGGTCATAAGACCGAAATGTCACACGATTATACACCCTTTGAGCTACCATTAATAATTTTTCAAACTGCAAATTTTTCCAGAGTGCTGGATTCTTTTCAGTATATTGATATGGAGTGAGATGTTATCCAAGCACCAGCATTTTCCCAGGGGTGCCATATTTCCTATCTACAATTGAGTTCCCCAGATTAGTGAGCATGATAAAATGATTTCCAGGAGCCAGTGTGACTGTCATCTCCTGGAAATCTCATGCATGACCGGTCACTGCTCACGTGCACATCATCTGAACTTCCGGTAACGCACAGTGCATCTAATGAAGCTGGGAAGTATACACAAGAATTGCAGGAGCTGGCTATGATGGCTGGTTCAAAGAAATCATGTTCTCACACCCACAAGGGCGTGATAACATGGAAAGAAGGACGACTAGTCTGGGGAACTAACTCCCCTGCGACTAGTCAAGGCCTAATTAGCATAGGGACAGCGAGGGGTTTATACGTCTTTTTTTAAACATTCATAGTAGTGAATAGCGGTATACAGGGCTGGTTAAGCAGGGAATTTGGGCATACAGGTATGACTGCTGCTGGGCTGTAGGGCAGAGGGGATCTGACAGGTTTATTTCTAACTATTGAAGCAAAAGGGATGTGATTTCCTGAAAATGGCGCCAACTGTACAAGCGGCTGCTAATAAGTCTTTAGCTTTACCCAGAAAGAAACGAGATAGGATACATTTATTCCACATACTCTCCACTGATGTCAACACACTTCTTACATCAGTCTTCCAAGTTCTGTAAGCATAGCAAAAAGAAGGATTTCGGTTGTGCCTCCAACCAGGTATCTGTAGCCGTCATGGCATCAGAAATGGTGTGAAATTTGGTACCCTTGAGGTGTTTCTTCAGGTTTGGAAACAGATGATAGTTGGAGGGAGATAGATCTGGTGGAAGCCCAGCTCTGCCAGTTTTGCTGTGGTTGCTTGTGCAGTGTGAGCGGAGGCGTTGTCTTGCAACTAGATTCCTTTGGACAGCTTGCCGCAACTTTTGGCCTTCAGAGCTGCCTTCAATTGGTCCAAAACTTCAATGTAATACCTTGCATTGATGGTGGAACCCTTTTGAAGGTAGTCCACTAGCAGCACGCCCTGCTTATGCCAGAACACAGACGCCATCACCTTAGTGGCTCATTTTTGCACCCTGAACTTCTTTAGACAAAGAGAACCACTGTTCCTCCACTCTTTTGACTGCTCCTTTTTTTCAGGGTCATACAAATAAATCCAGGTCTCATCCATAGTGACCAGGCGATCCAGGAAGTTCTCATCAGTCAGGAAATGCTGACAAATGGACCGGGAAGTTTTCACTCGCATGCTTCTCTGATCTGTTGTCAAACATTTGGGGACCTAATTTGCAGATAACTTCCTCATATCCAAATGTTCATAGATAATGACACAAACACGTTCACGGGAAATCCCCATGATGTCTGCTATTGCTTTAGCTGAAATTCGTCGATTCTCCAGTATGAGGTTGTGAACAGCATCAACAATCTCCAAAACAACAACTACTCTCGGTCGTCCAGGACGATCGTCATCAGTGGTGTTGAAGTTGCCCGTTTTAAATTTGGCAACCCAGTTCTTAATTTTGGAATATGAAGGGCATTGATCCCCCAATGTCTGCGACATATCACCATTAGAGCTGGTCAAACTTGCAAAAAAACGGCACTGGCGGTTCCTTTGTAAATTAAAAAAAAAAAAAATCCGCTCCGGAATCCGGTAACCATATACGGTAAGTCTATGGGGACCAGAATCCAGAAATTAAAAACGTTGGTGGAATGGATGGGGGGTAGGAGCGTGCGTGGTGTACTCACCGAGGCTGTGTCATGGCGGCACACTCCTTCCGGGTCACGCTTTCCCTTCCGGACACGACAAGTGAATATTCACTGCTTTGCCTGCCCACGGGCGCGTGTAATTGGTTGCAGTTAGACGCACCCCCACCCTGAGTGGCAGTGTGTCAACTGACTGCAACCAATCACAGGCGCTAGGATGGCCAGTGGCCGGGGATAGTAGAGCAAGTGTCTGCGAATCAGTACGGTGGTATAAAAATAAATAACTAAAACAATCGGTGCAGGCTCCTCGTATTCTGATACCAGCACAGATAAAGCCCGCGGCTGCAGCCCCCAGCTGTCGGGCTTTATCTGTGCTGTGTATCAAAATAAGCCCAGAGTCACATGTGCGAGGGATTCACATCACATCACCCGGCAGCGGCACACTCTCCTGACAGGAGCATGCAGGTACATAGAAACACATGCTGCCAACCCGTTCCTGTCAGGAGAGTGTGCGGCTGTGCCGAGTAATGCGATGTGAGATTTGCACGAGTCCCTCGTAAGTGTGACTCTGGCCTAAGAGAAACCGCATGCGGCTTTTTTTTTTTTTTAAACAAATAATTAAAAAAAAAAAACGACGTGTGGTTCCCCCTCAATTTTGATACCCAGCCAAGATAAAGCCAGCTGGGGGCTGGTATTCCCAGCCCGCAGCCGCGTGCATCCGGACTATAAAAGTCCAGGTCTGTTCAGCCCTAAACACCATGAAAAACAAGAATTTTATCACTCCTCTGCTCTTAGTTGCAGTGAATTTTGCATTAGACTCCACCATTTTGTTTTCCTGCGTCTATAGAAAAGTGTTGCCAAAAGCAACAAACACATTATTTTTAAAACATATGAAACATGTATTAGACACATAAGACTTTCATGTGATGTAACATTTGTTACCATAGAAACAAAAAAAAATAAAGCCAAAGACTTATCAGCAGCCCCTCGTACAACTAAAGACGTCGGTCAACTCTGCGGTACTAATGCTTTTTTTTTTTTCTGTAGAGGCTTTTATGTGGAGCCTAAAGAAAATCCATGGAAAAAACTGCAGTAAAGCGGGCTTTACACGCTACGATATTTCTAGCAATTGCTAGCGATATCGTACGCAAAAGTACCCGCCCCCGTCGTGCATGTGATATCGTGTGATCGCTGCCGCAGCGAACATTATCGCTACGGCAGCGTCACACGCACTTACCTGGTCGACGGCGTCGCTGTGACTGACGAACAATCCATCCCTCAAGGGGGAGGTGCGTTCGTCGTCACGGCGGCGTCACCGCGACATCAATAATCGGCTGGCCAATCAAAGCAGAGGGGTGGAGATGAGCGGGATGAACATCCCGCCCACCTCCTTCCTTCCGCATTGCGGGCGGGACACAGGTAAGGAGACATTCCTCGCTCCTGCGGTGTCACACACAGCGATGTGTGCTGCCGCAGGAATGAGGAACAACATCTATAATCAACCATTACTGATTTTTGGTTTTAGGACGACCTCTCCATGGTGAACGATTTTCACTACTTTGGAGGACGTTTAAGGTCGCTGGTAAGTGTTACACGCTGCGATACCGTTAATGACGCCGGATGTGCTTCACTAACAACGTGACCCCAACGATAAAACATTAACGATATCGTAGCGTGTAAAGCCCTCTTTACTCTTTTGAGTACAAAATCAAAGCTTTTCTGTACTATAAAAACACTTAAAGGGAACCTGTCAGGTCCAATATGCAGCCAGAACTATGAGCAGTTCTGGGTACATATTGCTGATCCCTGCCTAACCGTCACTGTATCTAGTAGTATGTCTAAAACAAAAAAGAACTTCTACAGATTCTGTATATTATGCTAATGAGCGCAGAGACTAGTCCCCTGGGCGTTAGTTCCCTTGGTTAGTCGGCCCCCTTAGCATGCTAGAAAGCCCCCGTGGGCGTACTAACAAGCTAATGAATGCACAGCGTCAGAGGCATGATCGCTCTCACCTCTGCTGCCATCACAGGTTTTCGACTCAGTGAGCAAGGTAAGAACATCCCCAGCACTTTTGGTCATGCGCACTACACCAGTTTGAAGGTGGGACGATTACACCCGGCTTCATAGTGCACATGACTGGAAATCCGGGACTTCTGATCATGAGCCCTGAGCCGAAATCCAGCAGTGACAGTAGAGAGGTGAGATCGACCATACCTCTGACACTGCGCATTCATTAACATGTATGTACGCCCACAGGGGTGTGCTTACATGCTAAGGGGGCCGACTAGCCAAGAGAAGTAACACTCTTGCAACTAGTTGCTGGACTCATTAGCATCTCATAAAGGATCTTTAGAAAAACTTCTGTAACCTGTGAACACAGCCTTACAGACACAAAAAAGCAACAAGTCATATAGTGAAGCTGTAGCTATAAGAAAGCTCTGGCTGCTGCGACCATGAATGAACGAACACTCCGGGGCTCCTGATGAATATCCTTCACTGCCAAATGGGTGTGGCTTTGGGGTGCAGCCAAAATTTGCAGAATTAGTCTCTTTTTCTGTTCTTCAAAAGTTGTGAGGAATGTAAACTGTATTATATATATATATATATATATATATATATATATACTAGAAGGTGGCCCGATTCTACGCATCGGGTATTCTAGAATTTACGTATTGTGTAGTTAATATATGATTTTTGTTATATATATATATATATATATATATATATATATATATATATATATATAGATGTTGTTGTGTGTAGTTACCAAGTGTTTGTGTAGGGCGCTGTACATGTTCTGGGTGTTGTCTGGGTGTGGCGGGGGGTGAGAGCAGTGTTGTATGTGTGTTGCGTGTGTTGCTTTGTTTGTGGAGCGCTGTGTGTCTGTAGCGTTGTGTGTGTGTGTGTGTTGCGCGGTTTGTGTGTGTGGTGTGTTTTGGGGGAGGTATGTTTTGTGCAATGTGTGTGTGTTGCGTGGTATGTGCGTATATTTATGTATGCCGTGGTGTTTGTGTGTTTGGTGTTGTGTGTGTGCAGTGTTGTCTGTGTGTGTGGGTGTCTGTGTACGGCGGTGTTTGTGGTTCCCAGTGTGTGTGTGGTGTGTTGTGTGTGTGGTGTGTTGTGTGTGTGTGTGTGTGTTGGGGGGAGGTGTGCACCTCCCATCGTGCTCCATCCCCCATGCTGCGCACCCCCCATCGTGCTCCATCCGCCATGCTGCGCACTTACAAACGTGCTCCATCCGCCATGCTGTACACTGCCAAACGTGCTCCATCCCCCATGCTGCACCAGCATCAGCCTCTCTGCCCCCAGCATCAGTCTCTCTGCCCCCAGCATCAGCCTCTCTCCTCCCAGCATCAGCCTCTCTCCTCCCAGCATCAGCCTCTCTGTCCCCAGCATCAGCCTCTCTGTCCCCAGCATCAGCCTCTCTCCTCCCAGCCTCAGCCTCCCCCAGCCTCAGCCTCTCTTCTCTCAGCCTCCCCCCTCCCAGCCTCCCTCCTCCCAGCCTCCCCCAGCATCAGCCTCTCTCCTCCCAGCCTCCCCCTCCCAGCCTCCCCCAGCATCAGCCTCCCCCAGCATCAGCCTCTCTCCTTCCAGCCTCCCCCAGCATCAGCCTGCCCCAGCATCAGCCTCTCTCCTCCCAGCCTCCCTCCTCCCAGCCTTCCCCAGGATCAGCCTCTCTCCTCCCAGCCTCCCTCTTCCCAGCCTTCCCCAGCATCAGCCTCCACCTCCCAGCCTCCCTCAGCATCAGCCTCCCCCAGCATCAGCCTCTCTCCTTCCAGCCTCCCCCAGCATCAGCCTCTCTCCTTCCAGCCAACCCCAGCATCAGCCTCCCCCAGCATCAGCCTCTCTCCTCCCAGCCTCCCCCAGCATCAGCCTCCCCCTCCCAGCCTCCCCCAGCATCAGCCTCCCCCAGCATCAGCCTCTCTCCTTCCAGCCTCCCCCAGCATCAGCCTCCCCCAGCATCAGCCTCTCTCATCCCAGCCTCCCTCAGCATCAGCCTCCCCCAGCATCAGCCTCTCTCCTCCCAGCCTCCCCCAGCATCAGCCTCCCCCAGCATCAGCCTCTCTCCTTCCAGCCTCCCCCAGCATCAGCCTCCCCCAGAAGGTCACAACAGCACAGTATCGAGGCCGAGAAGCAAGCGATATCGCCAGATGCTGTGAGTGTGTGGATGCGATGTGATGTGTGTGTGAGGTGTGTGTGAGGTGTGTGTGAGAGTGAGTGTGATCTGATGTGTGTGTATGTGTGTGTGTGTGCTGTTATGTGTGTGCGTGTGGATGTTCAGCCGCTGCAGGATCTTGATGCGCTGTAACTATGCTAGCATGGTTACCAGCTGGTAACTATGCTAGCACGGTTACCAACGTATCCCGTCCCCCGCTCGCACGGGAGCCCACACCAGCATACGGCGGCAAGGCCAGCAATGCGAGGGTAAGTGTCGGCTGGGTTGGCGGCGTACGCTGATGTGGGCTCCCGGGGGGGGGGGGGGAGTACAGTACTCACCTGGGAGTCGTGGCTCTGTGACCGTGTCAGTCGGGTAATGCGTGGGGGGGCGGGGCCAGAGCTAGCGTGCATTGCATGAGGGGGGCGGGGAGTGGCGTGGCCGAGTTGCCAATGCCTGCAGGGTGCCGGGGCGAGAGGCCAATCTGTGGGGGGGCGGAGCCTGGGCGAGCAGCTGGCCAATCCGTGTGGGGGCGCAGGCTGGGCGAGCGGCCAATCCGTGTGGGGGGGCGGGGCCATGGTGAGCCCAGCGGCCAATCAGCTTTGTGTCACCGTAAGGACACAATTTTGGAGCATGACAGACAGACAGACAGACAGACAGACAGAATAAGGCAATTATATATATAGATATATGTGTTAATCAGCTGTAATAAGTAATTAGATGATATAGCATTACAGAGTGCACACTGCATACATATCTGCATCACGTGATCCAGCCTCTGTGGCACATGCGCACTTTACCTGGTCTTGTCCCAGTGAATGCAGGATGAGCTTCTTGGCCTCCAGCACTAGGGGGTGCCCGAGCTCCTCATAGGGCTGGTGGTTGGGGGCATTGTAGCCCTGCTGGGCCAGCTGCCTCTGTCTGCGGCAGTAGTTGTCCTGCGGTGGCCAGCACCTGTAGTGTGAGGGGCTCCTGGCCTGGACCTTCAGCCCCCTCTGGCTGGGGATGGGCAGGGGTCTGATGCGCACGTAACTCCGGGGGTCGCTTCCCGGCATGGCTGGCCGGTGACCTGAGGCTGCGCAGTGCTGTCTGCAGCCCTGGACCACAAACACAAACTTTCCTGTCACTGGCAGCGCCGCACAGCCTGGTTACCCCTGGTTACAGGGACGCCTGGGTCATCCCACTGCAGACTGGAGGGGGATTCACGCGGGAAAGCGCTTAGATATGCAAATACTTATTACTTGGCCACTTACTATGAAAGGATATAAACCTTTGCGTAACATCAGATATAGGCATAATGCATCACTGTGGTAAATATCCGTGTATAGCTCCCCCTCTCACTTAAGTGCAATGGTTCCTTCCGGGGTATTATAAAGGCTGCAGCAGACTCGCTAGATCAGTGCGTGCATGGAGCGGGGCTGTACCTGTGTATGTGTGCTGTAGACTGACCTATGAGTTCCAGCAGATCTACAGCTGCCATCAGGGAACCTTTATAATCTTATCCCATTGATAAATCAGTGGTTTCAGTCTCCAGCAGATCTACAGGCATTCCCTGGCTGTGGCAGGCTGTCAGTGCGCGCTGAGACTTGTAGTTCTCCATGGTGGCAGGCTGTCAGTGCGCGCTGAGACTTGTAGTTCTCCATGGTGGCAGGCTGTCAGTGCACGCTGAGACTTGTAGTTCTCCATGGTGGCAGGCTGTCAGTGCGCGCTGAGACTTTTAGTTCTCCATGGTAGCAGGCTGTCAGTGCACGCTGAGACTTGTAGTTCTCCATGGTAGCAGGCTGTCAGTGCACGCTGAGACTTGTAGTTCTCCATGGTGGCAGGCTGTCAGTGCACGCTGAGACTTGTAGTTCTCCATGGTGGCAGGCTGTCAGTGCACGCTGAGACTTGTAGTTCTCCATGGTGGCAGGCTGTCAGTGCGCGCTGAGACTTGTAGTTCTCCATGGTGGCAGGCTGTCAGTGCACGCTGAGACTTGTAGTTCTCCATGGTGGCAGGCTGTCAGTGCACGCTGAGACTTTTAGTTCTCCATGGTGGCAGGCTGTCAGTGCACGCTGAGACTTGTAGTTCTCCATGGTGGCAGGCTGTCAGTGCGCGCTGAGACTTGTAGTTCTCCATGGTGGCAGGCTGTCAGTGCGCGCTGAGACTTGTAGTTCTCCATGGTGGCAGGCTGTCAGTGCACGCTGAGACTTTTAGTTCTCCATGGTGGCAGGCTGTCAGTGCGCGCTGAGACTTTTAGTTCTCCATGGTGGCAGGCTGTCAGTGCGCGCTGAGACTTGTAGTTCTCCATGGTGGCAGGCTGTCAGTGCGCGCTGAGACTTGTAGTTCTCCATGGTGGCAGGCTGTCAGTGCACGCTGAGACTAGTAGTTCTCCATGGTGGCAGGCTGTCAGTGCACGCTGAGACTTGTAGTTCTCCATGGTGGCAGGCTGTCAGTGCACGCTGAGACTTGTAGTTCTCCATGGTGGCAGGCTGTCAGTGCACGCTGAGACTTGTAGTTCTCCATGGTGGCAGGCTGTCAGTGCGCGCTGAGACTTGTAGTTCTCCATGGTGGCAGGCTGTCAGTGCGCGCTGAGACTTGTAGTTCTCCATGGTGGCAGGCTGTCAGTGCGCGCTGAGACTTGTAGTTCTCCATGGTGGTAAGCCACAGGTTAGAGACAGGCAGCAAAACTGTCATTTATAATGTTTGCCTCATTGTCTCTAAAGTTCCTTACTATTGGGGCCCATGAGGGGATAGGGGCCACGTCTGCCTCTTTGGCACCCTGTATATATGGTTCTTACACAGGGGCCTCCTGTATGCGCCCACCTCTGCCTTGTATAAATCAAGGACATACTAAAAAGAATGAAGAAAAGGAATGAACAAAAAGAATGAACATAAGAACTTCTTGGTTCCAAAATCTAAGGATAAATAATAGGTTTCTTAGACATCATAGACATGGAATGAACATGGAATATATGTAAATAATAGGGAAATATACACATATACCACACAAAGAAGTGTATGTTTTATTCCCTGTGTTAGATGGGTGGGGAATGAACATGGAATATGCAGTGCCTTCCGAAAATATTCGGTTCCCTTGAATTTTTCAACCTTTTCCCGCATTTCAGGCTTCAAACATAAAGATAAAAATTTTAATGTTATGGTGAAGAATCAACAACAAGTGGGACACAATTGTGAAGTGGAATGAAATTTATTGCTTATTTTAAACTTTTTTAAAAAAATAAATAACTGAAAATTGGGGCGTGCAATATTATACGGCCCCTTTAAGTTAATACTTTGTAGCACCGCCTTTAGCTGCGATTACAGCTGCAAGGCTGCTTTCACACATCCGGCTTGAGCTGTGCGGCTCAATCCGGCTGTGCAAGCTATGCAATGGATGCGGTGAAAACACCGCATCTTTGCATAAGTTTTTCCCATGCGGCCGTCCGGTTTTTGCCGCTTGCGGCATGCTACTGAGCATGCGCAGTGGCAAAAACCGCATGCAGCGGCCGGATGCAGTTTTTGCCGCATCCGGCCGCCATAGGCAAGTATTGAAAATGTTTTTTTGCCGCATTAAAAAACGTGCCAGGCAACGTTCCATCCGGCCGCTGCATCAGCTAAATGTGCCGCATGCGGCAAAAAACGGATGGAACGCAAGGCCTTGCGGCACAATGCGGCACTAATTAAAGTCTATGCAGAAAAAACGCAACCGGCAGCAAAAAAAAACGGTTGCGATTTTCATGCAAAGTGCCGGATTGTGCCGCATTGCAGAAATCGGAGGTGTTGAAAGCAGCCTCAGTCGCTCGGGGTATGTCTCTATCAGTTTTGCACATCGAGAGACTCAAATTCTTGCCCATTCTTCCTTTGCAAAAAGCTCGAGCTGAATGAGGTTGGATGGAGAGCGTTTGTGAACAGCAGTTTTCAGCTCTTTCCACAGATTCTCGATTGCATTCAGGTCTGAACTTTGACTTGCCCATTCTAACACCTGGATACATTTATTTGTGAACCATTCCATTGTAGATTTTCCTTTATGTGTGGAATCATTGTCTTGTTGGAAGACAAATCTCCGTCCCAGTCTCAGGTCTTTTGCAGACTTCAACAGGTTTTCTTCAAGAATGGTCCTGTATTTGGCTCCATCCATCTTCCCATCTATTTTAAAGGGGTTATCCAGCTTATTTTGACTTTTTTTCATTATTTCACTATTGGGCTACATTGGGGCAGGTAAGTAGATAGTGAGCACTTACCTGCCCTGCTGTCAGCCCCTCTCCCCCGGCTCAGAGTGGTCATGTGACCGCTCCTGCCACGATTTTGCTGCTTCCAGTCATTTCATGTCAACATGGGCAGGACCATGTTTTGATGCAAATCTGTGAACAGCATGTCGCCGCCCTGCTGGGCGGGTACAGTGCATGGAGTCCCTGCCCCCCTTCCCTGCATCCTCCCACACATTCCCCCCCACCCCGTACTCTCCCCGCAACCTCCCCCGGCACTGCTGTGGGACCCGTGAGCTGAGGGGAGGGGCCTGGTGTCGGCTGCCCACGGTGTCACCGCCAGCACTGGGCCCCCTGCTCAGGATCGCACATTCAAATGTATCGGCATCACAGATGCCGATACATTTGAAAGCACTGATGAGAGGGAGCGCTACGCTGCCTATCAGCATTGTGCCGCTGTCTGTGTCTGACAGTTCAGGACAGCGGTGACGTCACTACTGTGCTGATATGTCCAGACCAGACATCTAACCTCCTTACAGCAGCGCTTGTCATCCCCTGCAGTGACCTGGGCTGACCTATTGATGTTAGCTCAGGTCACTGCTCAACTCTCCCAGCCAATGGGGAACATTCTGTTTTTCATTGACTGGGACAGTGACTATGGTACGGATCGTCGTGGGACCCCCCTTATTGGATTACGCCGGACCTAGATTTGATTGTTCTTTTCAATAAATTGGTGAAAGAGGGAATGTTTTGGGGAGTGTTTTTTCAAATAAAACTTGTTTTGTTGGTGATGTTGGGTATCTGATAGATGCTTGACAACACTAACCCCAGGGCTTGATGCCAGGTGACATTACACATCTGGCATCAACCCCATATATTACCGCACCAGGGCAATGGGATGAGTTGGAGCAAAACGCCAGGATTGGCACATCTAATTGATGTGCCACTTCTGGGGCCGCTGTGGCCTGCTATTTTTAGGCTGGGGAGTGTCCATTAACAGTGGACCTCCCTAGTCTGAGAATACCAGACCAAAGCTGTCTGCTTTACCTTGGCTGGTGATAGAATTTGGGGGGGACCTCGTGTATTTTGTTTTAAATTATTTAATTTAAAATAACAGTGTGGGGTGCCCTCTGTTTTGGATTACCAGCCAAGGTGAAGCTTCCAGCTGTGGTCTGCAGGCTGCAGCCTTCTGCTTTACCCTAGCTGGCTACAAAAGATAGGGGGGACCTCACGTTGTTTTATTTTTAAATTATTTATTTATTTTTTGGCTAAATACAAGGCTAAGCACCCTTTAGTGCCACATGAAAGCCACTAAAGAGTGCCAGCTTTGAATATGCAGGGAGGTGGGACATTATATATGTCTTTCTCATCTATCTATCTATCTATCTACAGTTAGGTCCAGAAATATTTGGACAGTGATACAATTTTCGCGAGTTGGGCTCTGCATGCCACCACATTGGATTTGAAATGAAATCTCTACAACAGAATTCAAGTGCAGATTGTAACGTTTAATTTGAAGGTTTGAACAAAAATATCTGATAGAAATTGTAGGAATTGTACACATTTCTTTACAAACACTACACATTTTAGGAGGTCAAAAATAATTGGACAAATAAACCAAACCCAAACAAAATATTTTTATTTTCAATATTTTGTTGCGAATCCTTTGGAGGCAATCACTGCCTTAAGTCTGGAACCCATGGACATCACCAAACGCTGGGTTTCCTCCTTCTTAATGCTTTGCCAGGCCTTTACAGCTGCAGCCTTCAGGTCTTGCTTGTTTGTGGGTCTTTCCGTCTTAAGTCTGGATTTGAGCAAGTGAAATGCATGCTCAATTGGGTTAAGATCTGGTGATTGACTTGGCCATTGCAGAATTTTCCACTTTTTTGCACTCATGAACTCCTGGGTAGCTTTGGCTGTATGCTTGGGGTCATTGTCCATCTGTACTATGAAGCGCCGTCTGATCAACTTTGCAGCATTTGGCTGTGTTGTAGCTGTTCTGTTTTGTCACAAGTCAGCTTATGGGATCACCAGTGAGGTCTTCTCAATTAGGCCTCTTCAGACCTAATCAAGAGCGA
This sequence comes from Anomaloglossus baeobatrachus, assembly GCF_048569485.1. Lineage (NCBI taxonomy): Eukaryota > Metazoa > Chordata > Amphibia > Anura > Aromobatidae > Anomaloglossus > Anomaloglossus baeobatrachus. Next base: position 764,764,877 of record NC_134353.1, on the reverse strand, counting down.
GCGCTCGGAGAAAAAGACCTGCATCATTCATGTGAGCATGATCAATTCTTCTGTTTATTTAACGTACAGTTTATTTATACCATTTACAGATCAATGTGATTTTGCAAATAAGGCTTCTAGCTGGAAATTTACAAGTTGCTCATATGACCTTTAAGTTTCAGCAAAACAAAAATGTAGAGTCATGCATATGAGATAAGAAGAAGATAAGAAGAACATTTAGAAACAATAATAATCCTTGATCTTGTCTCTTATTCCGAAGGCTCTGACTATGAACTACTTACTAATGAAATAAAATATCTTTAATAAAGAAATAGAGAAACCATTTAACCCTTCTATATCAATTTCCTCCTTTTGTAAATGGTATAACCTTCACTACAGGGTCAGTAGGCGTCCAAACAGGAGCTGCTGGCTCATGGGCCTAGTACCCATGAGGGGTCTTCCTAAGACTTCACCCATCCACCCTCAGTGTGGACACCTACTCCCGGTCAGCAGAGGCCATTTGGGGTCCGTAGTAAACTACAGAGGGTTCAATACTGAAACTCTTAGAACATACATTATTCATTAGTTTAGCTAACGCATATATCAATGCTTTTACAGCTATATAAAGCAATAGACAGAATAACAATATTTGCATACAGGTTTGTATAATGCCAGAAATCCAACCTGCTATGCCCTTAAACCAATTAGCTGGATTCATAAAAGAAAATGTCCAAGAAAAATGTCCAAAAAAAAAATATAAAAGAAAATGTATTTCCCCACCAGGAGTCTTTGCTGGAATCATCCATATATATAAATATATACGTATAATAGGAGAACAGACAAAAACTGGTGACTATGTATGTAGATACACACATAGACACAAACACACGGAAACAATCATTGTCTTTTCCACAGATAGCAACATCATTATATTGAAGACTGAACCATAATCCATCGTAGGTAATGGGGCCTGAATGAGGGATCTTAGTCTTTACTTTGGTAACTACACCCTCAATGTCCGGATTGTATTCCATCCACCACGACTGTCCCCTAGGCTGTGTGATATTTAGCTGGAACCAGGGATTAGTGACCTTTCCAGCTATAGTCAAGGTGGCAAATACATCTTTTCACCAGAATATCGATAGAGTCCAGGTTTCATTGTACATACAGTCTGATATCAACACCTCCTGTGGTTCCAGAGGTAAGGCTAAATAAGGCATAGTCTTTGAAGAAATAGGACTGTGTGTGCAGATCCAACAGTCTTTTGGCTTTTCTCCTTCCATGTCCTCAGTAAGAGAAATATGGTGGCGAATGAGTTTATTATCCCAGTCCGTAGTTAAAAGTTCGCTCAGTGTCTTTGTTTGGCGCAGCAACCCTGCTACACCTAGCAGGATAATTAGCAAGACTGTCATTCTGCCGGTGGAGTGACCTTTTTACAGTGACTGGCGTGGATCCAGGTGGGCTTTCCCTCAAGTTTCACTGAGGTGGATGTGGTCAGCTGGACTTGGAATGGGCCATCAGAGCGTGGATCTAGGCTCCTTCTCACGTGTCTGCGCACGACCACCCAATCACCTGGATTCAGCTGATGCACAGCTGCACTTGCATTGGGATCTGGAATGGATGAAAAGACATGTTTATGCACCACATTAAGTCTTTCCTGTAAGGCCTGGACGTAGGCTGTCATAGTGCCGTGTTGCATCTGTAACACTTGTGGAAAGTAGAGACCTGTTTTGGGGGCACTACCAAAAAGGACTTCAAAAGGAGACAAGCCTGTCTTTCTATATGGAGTGTGTCTGACTAAAAAGAGTGCCAGGGATACGCACTCTACCCAATTCTTTCCTGTGTCTGCCATGGCCTTTTGAATTTTTAGTTTAAGTGTCCCGTTTAATCTCTCTACTTTTCCACTGCTCTGTGGATGATAAGGGGTATGGAATGCCTGCTCTATTCCCAGGGCCTGCATAATGTCCCTCATTATTTCTCCAGTGAAGTGTGTACCCCTGTCACTTTCTATGGCTTCTGGGATGCCATACCGACAGACTAGTTCCTTCATCAGTTTTTCTGCAGTTGTTTTAGCATTTGCACATTTTACTGGATAGGCCTCAACCCATCCTGAGAAGAGATCTACACATACCAGGACGTATTCATACACTCCTACCTTGGGTAGTTGTATGTAGTCTATTTGCAGTCGTTGACACGGTAGAGCGGTCTGGGTGTTGCTTTCTTAGGGACTTTACTGTTTTACCTGGGTTGTGTTGTGCGCAGATAATGCAGGATTGTACATGTTTGGAGGCTACGTAACTGAAGCCAGGAGCGATCCAGAAGGCATTCACCTGGTTACACATGTGACTTTTTGAGGCGTGAGTGGGGCCATGTGTTGTTTGTGCCATCATAGGGAACAGGGACCTTGGTAAACACAACCTATCCTTACTTTCCCATACTCCATTTGAGTTCAGCCCAGCTCCCATTTTCCCCAGTGTTCCTTCTCTGTTTGGGCAGCCTGATGCTGGAGGGATTTCAGGACATCCAGACTTACTGTGGCTGGGACTTGCTGGCTCCCTGCCACTATCCTCTGATCCCTAGGCCTCTTTGCCGCTGCTTTCGCAGCTGCATCCGCCCTTCTATTGCCCGCTACCTCCAGTGAGTCACCTTTTGTGTGTGCTTTCACCTTAATGATGCCAACCTGGACTGGTAACATTAGTGCCTCCATTAACCGTTTTACCAATTCTGCATTTTTAATAGGCTTACCAGCTGACGTAAGAAAAGCTCTACTTCTCCAGATAGGGCCAAAATCATGACAGATCCCAAATCCATAATTTGAGTCTGAATAAACATTAATTTTCCTACCTGATCCCGCTCTACACGCCTCAATGAGCGCTGGGCTGAAAGTATATCCCGGTACACTTCAGAATTCATCCGGCTACTCTTGTCTGCTGTTATGTCATTAATAAACACAAGTGACCCAGTGCCATTGAAAGCCATGCATGCCCATGCCATCACGTTGCCTCCACCATGTTTTACAGAGGATGTGGTGTGCCTTGGATCATGTGCCGTTCCCTTTCTTCTCCAAACTTTTTTCTTCCCATCATTCTGGTACAGGTTGATCTTTGTCTCATCTGTCCATAGAATACTTTTCCAGAACTGAGCTGGCTTCATGAGGTGTTTTTCAGCAAATTTAACTCTGGCCTGTCTATTTTTGGAATTGATGAATGGTTTGCATCTAGATGTGAACCCTTTGTATTTACTTTCATGGAGTCTTCTCTTTACTGTTGACTTAGAGACAGATACACCTACTTCACTGAGAGTGTTCTGGACTTCAGTTGATGTTGTGAACGGGTTCTTCTTCACCAAAGAAAGTATGCGGCGATCATCCACCACTGTTGTCATCTGTGGACGCCCAGGCCTTTTTGAGTTCCCAAGCTCACCAGTCAATTCCTTTTTTCTCAGAATGTACCCGACTGTTGATTTTGCTACTCCAAGCATGTCTGCTATCTCTCTGATGGATTTTTTCTTTTTTTTCAGCCTCAGGATGTTCTGCTTCACCTCAATTGAGAGTTCCTTAGACCGCATGTTGTCTGGTCACAGCAACAGCTTCCAAATGCAAAACCACACACCTGTAATCAACCCCAGACCTTTTAACTACTTCATTGATTACAGGTTAATGAAGGAGACGCCTTCAGAGTTAATTGCAGCCCTTAGAGTCCCTTGTCCAATTACTTTTGGTCCCTTGAAAAAGAGGAGGCTATGCATTACAGAGCTACGATTCCTAAACCCTTTCTCCGATTTGGATGTGAAAACTCTCATATTGCAGCTGGGAGTGTGCACTTTCAGCCCATATTATATATATATAATTGTATTTCTGAACATGTTTTTGTAAACAGCTAAAATAACAAAACTTGTGTCACTGTCCAAATATTTCTGGACCTAACTGTACCTATCTATCTATCCCTCTGTTCATTCATTCATTCATTCATTCATTAATATATTCATCCATCCTTCTATCTCTCTGTCTCTATATCTATCTATCCATCTCTGTATCTACTCATCTATTTATCTTTCTTGCTGCTTCCTTTTTTTGTGGTCCACAAAAGAAACGGAAGGTACACGGATGACACACGGATGACACATGGACCGTATACGGAACATCCATGTGTTCTCTATGGGGGTAGGAGTCAGTGCAGAACTATGGTGGGGGGGTCGGTACAGAGCGCCATGTGTGTGTGTGTGTGTGTGTGTGTGTGTGTGTGTGTGTGTGTGTGGAGGATTGCAGAGCCCGATGTGTGTGTGGGGTGCAGAGCCCGATGTGTGTGTGGTTGTGCAGAGCCCGATGTGTGTGTGGGGCACAGAGCCCGATGTGTGTGTGGGGCGCAGAGCCCGATGTGTGTGTGGGGCGCAGAGGAGAATGTGTGTGTGGGGTGCAGAGCCCGATGTATGTGTGGGGCGCAGAGCCCAATGTGTGTGTGTGGGGGGGGGGCGCAGAGCCCAATTTATGTGTTTGTGTGGGGGGGGCGCAGAGCTCGATGTGTGTGTGTGTGGGGCGCAGAGCCCGATGTGTGTTTGTGTGGGGCGCAGAGCCCGATGTGTGTGTGTGTGTGTGTGGGGTGGGCGCAGAGCCCGATGTGTGTTTGTGTGGTGCACAGAGCCCGATGTGTGTGTGTGTGTCTGTGTGTGGGGCGCAGAGCCCGATGTGTGTGTTTGGTGCGCAGAGCCTGATGTGTGTGTGTATGTGGGGCGCAGAGCCCGGTGTGTGTGTGTGGGGGGGGGCGCAGAGACCGATGTGTGTGTGTGTGGGGGGGGGGGGGGCGCGATGTGTGTGTGTGAGGCGCAGAGCCCGATGTGTGTGTGTGTGTGGGGCGCAGAGCCCGATGTGTGTGTGTGTGTGGGGCGCGCAGCGCCCGATGTGGGGTTGTTATTTCCAATGCTAGAGTGATAACAGGTCAGTGCTGGGGCAGAATACTGACAGGGAAAGAGTGTGCAGGGGGCGGGCAGGGGGCAAGGCTGGACAGCTCTGACTGTCAGGTTTAGCACAGGAAGAGCTCAGTTTGGTTGAGCTGAATGTAAACAAAGAGCTGCAGAAAATAAAGGGATAATTCAAGAGGAACAAAAGTTAAAAAACAAAAAATACAACAAATACAAATAACAATGTAGGGGTGTTTTATATGACAATACAGCACAGATTAGCTTATCAAAAAATTTTGAGTTTATGTCGGACAACTCCTTTAACCATCTTCCCTGTCCCTGCTGAAGCAAAGAGGGCCCAAACAATGATGCTGCCACCACCATGTTTGACAGTGGGGATGGTGTGTTCAGGGTGATGAGCTGTGTTGCTTTTACGCCAAACATATCGTTTGGCATTGTGCCCAAATAGTTTGATTTTTGTTTCATCTGACCAGAGCACCTTCTTCCACATGTTTGGTGTGTCTCCCAGGTGGCTTGTGGAAAACTTTAAACAACACTTTTTATGGATATCTTTGAGAAATAACTTTCTCCTTGCTATTCTTCCATAAAGGCCAGATTTGTGCAGTGTACAACTGATTGTTGTCCTATGGACAGACTCTCCCACCTCAGCTGTAGATCTCTGCAGTTCATCCAGACTTATCATGGGCTTCTTGGCTGCATCTCTGATCTCTTCTCCTTGTTTGAGATGAAAGTTTGGATGTACGGCCGGGTCTTGGTACATTTGCAGTGGTATGATACTCCTTCCATTTCAATATGATCACTTGCACAGTGCTCCTTGGGATGTTTAACATTTTGGAAATCTTTTTGTAACCAAATCCAGCTTTAAACTTATCCACAACAGTATCGCGAACCTGCCTGTTGTGTTCCTTGGTCTTCATGATGCTACATTATCTGCACTTTAAACACAACACTAAGGCCCTGTGCGCACTGGAAAATGGAATTTTCTCAAGAAAATTCCGCAGGTATTCAAAGATTACCGCACCCGTGGTAAAAAACCGCGGCAAACCGCACCCGAAAACCGCATGCGGTTTGCCGCGGTTTGCTGCGGTTTTACCGCGGCATTGTTCGCGGTATTTCCGCGGTTTTGTCGCGTGCAGGTTGGTATGTGCTTTATTGTATTCAATGCAATAAAGCACATTGAAAAAAAAAAAAAGTCATTTCATTCGGAGATAGAGAAATAGACAGAAGAATAGATAGATAGATAGACAGACAGACAGAGGGATAGATAGATAGATAGAGTCCCTGTGAGCACACTCTGCATTTCTCACGGTCAGCAGTGAGTTCACATTACCGGCCGTGGGAAATGCCCTGTGGTTACCTCTGCTGTCTCGCTGCGAGGCTGCATTCAGCAGTGTCTGTGTCAGTCGCGGCTGGATGCAAGCATCGCAGGACGCGGGAGCTGTGGATTACGTCGGAGCTTTGTTTCGGGAGGGGTTAATAAAAAGGTGAATGAGGCTTATTTGTGTTTTATTTAAAATAAAGGATTTTTCGGTGTGTTTTTTCACTTTACTTACGGGTTGATCATGTCAGCTGTTTCATAGACGCTGCCATGATCAAGCCTGGAGTTAATGGCGGTGATCCGCCACCATTAACTCCTTGTATTACCTTGACGGCTAAACAGCAGCAAGAAGAGCCGGGGACACTCCGGTACTGCCGCATAATGCATGCGACAGTCCCAGGGCAGCTGCGGCTGATCTTCTCGGCTGCAGGAGGGGGAGTGAGGCGGGGTACATTAACCCTGCCCCTCGCTCTCCCCAGTCTGAGAATACCGGGCCGCCGCTGTGTGCTTACCTCGGCTGGACGGTAAATATACAGCGGAGCCCACATGTTTTGTTTTCTATATGTCCGTTTGCTTTCTATGTGTGTTCTATGTGTCTGTGTCTGTGTTCTATGTCTGTGATGTCTGTCTGTGTCTGTGATCTGTGTGTGTTTACTCTCTGCTCCGCTTCCTCTTCCTGTAATGACATCACTTCCCTGCAAAACCGCAGGCAGCGATGTACATTACCGCAGGTAAACCGCGAAATACCGCAGGGAATAACGCAGGAAAACGCAGTGAACCGCACAGAATTTGCTGCCTGCGTTATTCCCTGTGGGATTTCACGATTACATTGGAGTCAATGGAGTGAAATTCCGCAGCGATGTGCGGAAAAGAATTGACATGCAATTGTTTTTGCTGCGGGAATCCCGCAGCAAAACATGCAGCTGTCAAAATCCGCCTAGTGCGCATAGGATTTTTTTTTCCCATAGGTTTTGCTGGTGATTCACTGCAGAGATGTTATGAACATTTTCTGCAGCGAAACATGCAGCAAATCCGCAGAAATTCCGCGGCAAAATCCGGTAAGTGCGCACAGGGCCTAAGACTATCACAGAGCCGGTGCATTTATACGGAGACTTGATTACACACAGGTGGCTTATATTTATCATCATCAGTCATTTAGGACAACATTGATCAGAGATCCTCAATGAACTTCTGGAGTGCGTTTGCTGCAATGAAGGTAAAAGGGCCGAATAATATTGCACGCCCCACTTTTCAATTATTTATTTTTTTAAAAAGTTTAAAATAAGCAATAAATTTTGTTCAACTTCACAATTGTGTCCCACTTGTTGTTGATTCTTCACCATAACATTAAAATTTTTATCTTTATTTTTTGAAGCCTGAAATGTGGGAAAATTTTGAAAAATTCAAGGGAGCTGAATATTTTTGCAAGCCACTGTATATCCAAACAATTTAGAGTCTATTCAGCGCTATTCAGGTAGGTAATGGAGCAGATCCACCTTGAAAAGATGTGTGCACATACCCTTAGTCTGATTTACCAGTAAAGGACATGACACGTTAAAGTGCCTAGGGCATTATGAATGCCAAATATGGCCCTGCCTGTCTTCTGTAGTGCCCCATGGGGCAGGTGGTTAACCTACTCATCGCCGTTTCGGGTCGGGTCAGGCGATGTCATGGGTGGCCTTGCCCCAAGGTGTAGAGTAAATGGTGGAGAAAGCGGGGTATTTGGGAGAGTTTGTCTTGATGCCACCTGTGGGATGTGGCCAGGAGTAGCCAGGAGTAGCCACCACTGCAGGATTCTTCGCCAAGTCAGGTTTTAAGGCAGCCGGGATGGTATCGCTCCACACAGGTGGAGCGAGCCCCGGGTGGATGAAGAGGGAAGGTGATGGTGGTTGGCACCTAAGCGTCGGGCCGCGACGTCGGTAAGGACAAGCCAACACAGTCTCTGCGGGTTCAATGTGTAGTTTACTCACAGCTTCAGTCGCCAGCCCAGTAGCACTGGTCACTGCCGTGATGGGCTCAGGTCGGATCCGTGGGAGGTCAGAACCGGTACGGTAGTCTGTAGGCCCTTCCTCACTGCGCTCTGTAGTGCGGGTCCCTGTGGCTTGAAGCACTTAGAGGCCCTTCCGTACTATGTAGAGTACTGTTCCCTATTCCAGTAGCATGGATCCCCTTGAATCTGACCATGATCGAGGCCCCGGAAACCTAGGTGCCACTTGACTCTGGAAACTTGTGTGGTCGGAGAAGCATGGAACCTCTCTGTCCGGCAGAATCTGGAACGTAGAATTACAGCACCCTGAACAGCGCTGGTCCCGGGGAAGCTTACACGGTGTCCTCCACAGCGACCGTTAAACTCCTATGTCCCACAGGAGCTACCGGGAAAGACATCCGCTCACTGTCACTCCTGCTGGAGAACTCTCTAAATTTACTGCGTGTGTGACTCCTAACTCCCCCTGGTGGCCACTTCTCCCCCTACCCAGGTCCTAAGCTAGTGGATTGGGGCCCCTGTTGTGATGGCATCCTGTAAATGCCACAATGTTGGCAACCCCTTTGATACCCAACCCTAGCCTAGTCCCCAGTGGAGAAGGGGTAACCCATGTTTGTATGTGGTTGTGTATGATGAAACCGGTACCGACTTCCCTTAGATCCATGATCAGCACTACACCCCAAGTGGAGTGCAGTACCCTGTGGTGACCTGAGCCTCAGAGGCGCCACACTTACCTGCCTAAATTGTCCTCATAATCTGTCCCCTTTTATCATCTGTATCCAAACAGTAAATGCACTCAATAGTACTTTGTATCTGGACTTATACAGATACAGGCTGATGATCGGTTCATGCAGCTTTATTTGAATATCCTTATCTATTATAATGATGTCACTTTTACCTTTTGTGTCTCCCCTATTTCCTCATATATTGTAAGGGTACCGTCACACTTTAGCGATGCAGTAGCGATCCCACCAGCGATCTGACCTGGTCAAGATCGCTGCTGCGTCGCTACATGGTCGCTGGTGAGCTGTCAAACAGGCAGATCTCACCAGCGACCAGTGACCAGCCCCCAGCCAGCAGCGACGTGCAAGCGACGCTGCGCTTGCACGGAGCCGGCGTGTGGAAGCTGTGGACACTGGTAAGTAAGGTAAACATCGGGTATGGTTACCCGATGTTTACCTTAGTTACCAGCGCACACCGCTTAGCTTAGCGTGTGCAGGGAGCAGGAGCCGGTACTGGCAGCGTGAGAGCTGCGGAGGCTGGTAATGAAGGTAAATATCGGGTAACCACCTTGGTTACCCGATGTTTACCTTGGTTACAGCTTACCGCAGGCTGTCAGACGCCGGCTCCTGCTCCCTGCACATTCAGGATTGTTGCTCTCTCGCTGTCACACACAGCGATGTGTGCTTATCAGCGGGAGAGCAACAATAAAAAAACGAACCAGGGCTGTGTGTAACGAGCAGCGATCTCACAGCAGGGGCCAGATCGCTGCTCAGTGTCACACACAGCGAGATCGCTAATGAGGTCACTGCTGCGTCACAAAAAACGTGACTCAGCAGCGATCTCAGTAGCGATCTCGCTGTGTGTGAAGTACCCCTAAGCTTACAAGGAAGGTCTTCAGTCCTTTTGCTAATTGTTGAATGATGTGTTAAGGGGGCTTTACACGCAACGACATCGCTAACGAGATGTCGTTGGGGTCATGGAATTCGTGACGCACATCCGGCCTGGTTAGCGACATCGTTGCGTGTGACACATACGAGCGACCACTAACTATCAAAATTACTCACGTAATCGTTTATCGTTGACACGTCATTCATTTCCCAAATGTCGTTGCTGGTGCAGGACGCAGGTTGTTGGTCGTTCCTGAGGCAGCACACATCGCTATGTGTGACACCCCAGAAATGACGAGCAACACCGTACCTGCGTCCTGCCGGCAACGAGGTGGGCGTGACTTTCCTGTGGCTGCTCTCTGCCCCTCCGCTTCTATTGGACGCCTGCCGTGTGACGTCGCTGTGACGCCACACAAACCGCCCCTTTAGAAAAGAGGCTGTTCGCTGGCCACAGAGACGTCGCTAGTAAGGAGAGTCCGTGTGACGGGTACTAGCGATTTTGTGCGCCACGGGCAGCGATTTGCCCGTGACGCACAAACGATGCACAAACGACGGGGGCGGGTACTTTCACGGGCGACATCGCTAGCGATGTCGCTGCGTGTAAAGCAGCCTTTACTCTGTAATGTTTTACATTGTCTGTATATATCCCCTCTAATTTGAAAAGAACTATGGAATAGGTTGGCTTTAGAGAAATAATATTGTAATAATAATAATTAATATCTTTTCTGACTTCACACATATAGGGACAGCCTTTAGTTGTATTTTCTCTAGTAGACTGAACAGAATATCTATAGATGTCTTGGCTCGAAGTCAGACTTGTGAGGAAGATGCTTCATGACATGCTGGATTTATGGAGTATCTTTTATGACATCTTTAAAACTTGTGACCAGCTTCCAAGTGGAAGCCACCTGAAGAAAAGTCAGGTCTCTTCTTTTAACACTTTGTTTTTTCGTAAACTTGAAGAGGTTAAAAGAAGCTCTTAAGACCAAACAGATGAGCAGCAAGAAATTTTTACTTTTCACTACATATGTTCATTCTTTTTAGTATTTATGTAGAACTTTTTCAAGCAGGTTACAGAAAAAGATGTTGTGTGCACATACCCTTAAGTTGATTAGCTGACTGCCACAGATACAGTTTTTCTTACACACACAGCCAAAAAATCCTGCTACTTGCCATAATTACAGTGCCCCTACAGATTTAGCAGGTTTACACATTCGGAATTAACTTGGCATTGTGACATTTGGACTGTAGATCAGCCTGGAAGTGTGAAATGCACTGCAGCAAAAAATAATGTTATTTCTTTTTTTATTTTTTTTTTAAATTGTGAAAAGTTTATTCAGAGGGTCATTTATTATTCAACCCCTCAAACCACAAGAATTCTGTTTGGTTCCTCTAAAGTATTAAGAAGTATTTCAGGCACAAAGAACAATGAGCTTCACATGTTTGGATTAATTATCTCTTTTTCCACCCTTTCCTGACTAATTAAGACCCTCCCCAAACTTGTGAACAGCACTCATACTTGGTCAACATGGAAAAGACAAAGGAGCATTCCAAGGCCATCAGAGACAAGATCGTGGAGGGTCACAAGGCTGGCAAGGGGTACAAAACCCTTTCCAAGGAGTTGGGCCTACCTGTCTCCACTGTTGGGAGCATCATCCGGAAGTGGAAGGCTTATGGAACTACTGTTAGCCTTCCACGGCCTGGACAGCCTTTGAAAGTTTCCACCCGTGCCGAGGCCAGGCTTGTCCGAAGAGTCAAGGCTAACCGAAGGACAGCAAGGAAGGAGCTCCGGGAAGATCTCATGGCAGTGGGGACATTGGTTTCAGTCAATACCATAAGTAACGTACTCCACCGCAATGGTCTCCATTCCAGACGAGCCCGTAAGGTACCTTTACTTTCAAAGCGTCATGTCAAGGCTTGTCTACAGTTTGCTCATGATCACTTAGAGGACACTGAGACAGACTGGTTCAAGGTTCTCTGGTCTGATGAGACCAAGATCGAGATCTTTGGTGCCAACCACACACGTGACGTTTGGAGACTGGATGGCACTCTATACGACCCCAAGAATACCATCCCTACAGTCAAGCATGGTGGTGGCAGCATCATGCTGTGGGGCTGTTTCTCAGCCAAGGGGCCTGGCCATCTGGTCCGCATCCATGGGAAGATGGATAGCACGGCCTACCTGGAGATTTTGGCCAAGAACCTCCGCTCCTCCATCAAGGATCTTAAGATGGGTCGTCATTTCATCTTCCAACAAGACAACGACCCAAAGCACACAGCCAAGAAAACCAAGGCCTGGTTCAAGAGGGAAAAAATCAAGGTGTTGCAGTGGCCTAGTCAGTCTCCTGACCTTAACCCAATTGAAAACTTGTGGAAGGAGCTCAAGATTAAAGTCCACATGAGACACCCAAAGAACCTAGATAACTTGGAGAAGATCTGCATGGAGGAGTGGGCCAAGATAACTCAGGAGACCTGTGCCGGCCTGATCAGGTCTTATAAAAGACGATTATTAGCTGTAATTGCAAACAAGGGTTATTCCACAAAATATTAAACCTAGGGGTTGAATAATAATTGACCCACACTTTTATGTTGAAAATTTATTAAAATTTAACTGAGCAACATAACTTCTTGGTTTGTAAGATTTATGCATCTGTTAATAAATCCTGCTCTTGTTTGAAGTTTGCAGGCTCTAACTTATTTGCATTTTATCAAACCTGCTAAATCTGCAGGGGGTTGAATACTACTTGTAGGCATTGTATGTGACTGCAACTGTTCTAGAGCTGCTTTTTTTTAGACATTTTTATATTCAAACTAACTATTTGTTGTCACGCTACAAGATGGAGGGGAGAGAGGAATGTAGACCCACTGCTCTCAGAACCAGGCTTTCCCCAGACTAAGTTCATACCCAGTCTGCACCAGAGCTTCTGATGGTGAGGTTGTAGTTAGCTGACGAAAGGCACCATGTAGCATTCCGAGGCATTTCCTGGTTGACATGCTCCACCAAGGAGCTAGTTAGTCGGAGATGTGATGGGAGGAATTGATATACTGCCACTAATGAAGAATGGGGAGGAATAGACCATGCATGACCTTTTGCATGAGCAACCCTGAGCTCCTTGACATCCCTAGACAGGTTCATAACGTTCCTATCCCTGTCTTTCTCTGGGCACAACCCTGATTATTGAGCAGGGCAGCAGGAACACTACTCTCACTCTAGGCTGAAGACACAAAATGGGATAGACAGACAAAGGTAAAGAAACCGAAATCATACAATGCACACCAGACTACAGGCAGGAGTAAAGGGAAAGGATTAGTGAAGTTAACCAAAAAGGGAATAAAGGATGGGAACACAACAAAGTTTGAAGCAGCAATCTCCAGATACGGCTCCTTAAACGACTTCTTTGTCCCTGGCTCACACTTTCACACTCGGGACAGTATATTGTTTTGAGTGATTATGTTGCGGGCGGAGGAGGGGACGCTGCGCTCTCCCACCGCTGCCGCTGCTCTGTGGTGGGTCGAGCGGTGGGCCGGATCCTGGGGACTCGAGCGGCGTTCCTCGCCCGTGAGTGAAAGGGGGGTTTGATTGGATGGTGGGGGATTTGGTGATTGTCCGTGACGCCACCCACGGTTGTGGTGATATTAGTGACACCAACGCTGCTCTAGACGGGGACCCCGGGAGCGGTGACAGGGAGCAGCATTGTTGTTAGTTCTCCCCTCCATGGGTAGGGGGGTTGGTTGTCCCGGGGCCCGGTGATGGGGTAGGAATGGATGGCAGGCGGGTTACGGGGCCTGGTGAGGTGCAGGGTCACGGGGGCAGCGCTGTGCTGCACGGCACGGTGGCACTCACTCAGCCAATTATGAGGACACAGTTCTCGGTAAAACACACGGCTGGATGGACGGGTCCCACAGACGGCCGCGGTGTTGTTTCTCCCGGCAGGTTGATGGTGACTGCCCTTTCCCGCTCCTATGTACGGTAGATGGTTCCAATGGGTTCCCACCGGCAACCCGCTCCCCAGCCTGGATATGGGCTGGAGGAGCCCCCTTTGTCCGCAGGCTCTGGCCCCGGGAAATGGTTGCCTTGGCGGTGGCGGTGTCTCCCTCCCTTGGCCGGACTGCTGCCCTCTGTCGGGACCCGGCTGCTGGGAAACCCAGGAGGCTCCCCTCACCAACAAATTTGGCAAATTCACGGCGACTCCTAGCCTTGCCGGGGTCCGTAAGCCCCTGCCAGATGGTGCTGGCTTCTCTTTGCGCACCGGTCCGGTACCGCCGGGCCACCGCCCGTCCATGGTCGCCATGGCAAGCTCCGACAGGCCACCCCTGCAGACGGCCACCACCGTCTGCCAACCCCGCCGACCCGTCCGGGCCACACACCCGGATCAACCCCAGTCTGCTCAGCCGCCACTTTCCCTCCTTCCACTTTCACCTCCCTAGCTGAACTCCCTACTTTTCCCGCCTCCAGGACTGTGAACTCTTCGGTGGGCGGGACCAACCGCCTGGCCCACCCCCTGGTGTGGACATCAGCCCCTGGAGGAAGGCAACAAGGGTTTTGTGTCTGACTTCGATGTGCCTGACCGGGAGTGTGGGGTGTGTGGGTGTTGTTCTCTGTGGCCCCTGGCTTGTCCAGGGCGCCACATTTCCCCTTAGTTAAATGCAGACCGTCCGCGGGCTGTCCGTCCATCACCGGTTTTATTTTCACAAACTGAAAAATAGAAAAACGGTAACACATTACAATTAAAATAACATCTTCCCACATCGGGAGGTACTCTTACTTAAATGTTACGGTTACGGCTTCCGCTCTCTCCCACCCAAGCAACCTGGCCCTGATGCTGCCCCTAAGCAAACAGGCAGCACCCCTTGACCCCAGTCCTGCACAAGTTGCCCGAGTGGGTTCTGTCCTTTCCAGGGGACCCACGTCCATGGAGAACCCCCAAAACCCCCAGAGGATCGCCACCGGTTCCGGTGGTGGCTGGGCCCCAGCCTGCTCCACTGCGGGCCCTTCCTCCAATCTGCCTCTCCAGAGGCGGTAACGGTGAAAGCCACAACAACATTATTTACATGCCACAAGTTTGTGGTTGCCCTGCCAGTTCTCGGGCTTGTCCGTAGTAGTTTCTACGCATAATTGTAAAGGGGGTCCCAACGGGGACCAGTTGCCGGCAACGACTGGTGCAATCAAGCTGACAATCAGGTAACTTTCACGGTATCATTATTCTTTTTATCCATTTTCAAAACTTTAAACAGCACTGGTGGTCCCAACGGGGACAACGACAATGGTATTCCGCTGCCATCACTCTGAGTCCTCGGCATCACTTGGGGGAGGGAGCGCGGTGCACACACGGGCCTCCTGACTGCCCCTCAACTTCGCATCCAGCGCAAACCACCCCCTCTCCCCGCAGTGCCGGGTGTATTGTACCAGGTCCCCTGGCATCAAGTTGCGGCCTGGGTGCTCTTCTGGCAGGTGGGCGTTAACGTCCCGCCGGGCTATGAAGACCTCGGCCTCCAGTCCCGGCTCTTATATGAAGCCATAGCCCCGGCGGACATCAAACCGCCTCACCTGCCCTTCATACAGGGGGCCCCGGACACAGAAGGTCGCTTGCCTCAGGCTCTCCTTCTCTCGGATTGTACGGGCCACCATCTCTGCCTTCTTCTTCTCCTGTTCTGTGATCTCCGGGCCCAACGGCACCGGCTCCCTATCCCAATACGGTGCTGCTGCGAGCTCCGGAGCACGGGTCGGACCCCACGAGACCTTCCGGACACTGCCCACAACTGGCGATCTGGGTGGAAGGTCCCGCGGTGACTTGGCCTGGGATGCTGCTTTGCAGCGGCAACCCAGCGCAACCTCAGCTGAGGTGTGGGGGATGGGCACAGGGGCTTTCTTCCGCTGGGCCTTCTGCACAGAGCGGCCTGTCGGCTCCGGCTCGGGGGAAGTCTCTGTAAATGCCTCCGGCTCGGGCTTCTGGACTTTCCAGGGCAGCACTCCCGGTTGATCACGGGCTCTGGCTACAGGTCGGTCCGCCTGGGCGGACATGCGCGGTATCGCTACCGGTTGCGGGGGTAGCGGGTCTAGTGGTGGGGTCACGGCAGCCGGGACGGGTAGCGAGGGAGGTAGCAGGGCGAGCGGATTCAGACCGGGTCCCGCAGCCACGATGACCGACCCCACTTGGGGTACCGGGGAGTGGGTCACTCACCCTCCCTTCTGCAACTTCCTCCTCGCGTCTCCGCACGGTCGCTATGACCTCCATCATGTCGGTCTCCCACTCCTCCAAGAGGAGCTGCATCTTGACCTGCAGCCTCTGTTGGAGCTGCGCGGTCCGGATCTCCACCCACGCCGCGGTTCCAGGCGCGGGGGCTACGGTGCTATGGGACGGCATATACATCTTGCTGGCGGCGTCTCCCAGGAACAAGATGGCCGCAGGGTCCTGGCGTCCCTGCTTTTATAGCCGCCGGCTACATGCGGCCAGACGCCATCAGTCCCCCTTAGTCTCTTTCCGGCTCCTCCTCTACAGGGGCGGGGTTTTGGCCTTCGCGCCTCCACTACTCGAGAAGACGCTCGAGCGGGGATTCTTCGCGCCCAAGATGGCGGCTTCACAAATTTTCCGGCCGGACACCTCCGGCAGTCACACAAGGCGCACTTCCACCAGTTGGTAGAACGGTAGTATCCTGTTCGTGACGCCAAGTTGTCGCGGGCGGAGAAGGGGATGTTGCGCTCTCCCACCGCTCGGGTCCTGCTGCTGCTGCCGCTGCTCTGTGGTGGCTCGAGCGGTGGGCCGGATCCCGGGGACTCGAGCGGCGTTCCTCGCCCGTGAGTGAAAGGGGGGTTTGATTGGATGGTGGGGGATTTGGTGATTGTCCGTGATGCCACCCACAGTTGTGGTGATATTGGTGACACCAACGCTGCTATAGACGGGGACCCCGGGAGCGGTGACAGGGAGCAGATTTGTTGTTAGTTCTCCCCTCCATGGGTAGGGGGGTTGGTTGTCCCGGGGCCCGGTGATGGGGTAGGAATGGATGGCAGGCGGGTTACGGGGCCTGGTGAGGTGCAGGGTCACGGGGGCAGCGCTGTGCCGCACGGCACGGTGGCACTCACTCAGCCAATGATGAGGACACAGTTCTCGGTAAAACACACGGCTGGATGGACGGGTCCCACAGACGGCCGCGGTGTTGTTTCTCCCGGCAGGTTGATGGTGACTGCCCTTCCCCGCACCTATGTACGGTAGATGGTTCCAATGGGTTCCCACCGGCAACCCGCTCCCCAGCCTGGATATGGGCTGGAGGAGCCCCCTTTGCCCGCAGGCTCTGGCCCCGGGAAACGGTTGCCTTGGCGGTGGCGGTGTCTCCCTCCCTTGGCCGGACTGCTGCCCTCTGTCAGGACCCGGCTGCTGGGAAACCCAGGAGGCTCCCCTCACCAACGAATTTGGCAAATTCACGGCGACTCCTAGCCTTGCCGGGGTCCGTAAGCCCCTGCCAGATTGTGCTGGCTTCTCTTTGCGCACCGATCCGGCACCGCCGGGCCACCGCCCGTCCACGGTCGCCACGGCAAGCTCTGACAGGCCACCCCTGCAGACGGCCACCACCGTCTGCCAACCCCGCCGACCTGTCCGGGCCACACACCCGAACCAACCCCAGTCCGCTCAGCCGCCACATTCCCTCCTTCCACTTTCACCTCCCTAGCTGAACTCCCTACTTTTCCCGCCTCCAGGACTGTGAACTCTTCGGTGGGCGGGACCAACCGCCTGGCCCACCCCCTGGTGTGGACATCAGCCCCTGGAGGAGGGCAACAATGGTTTTGTGTCTAACTTCGATGTGCCTGACCGGGAGTGTGGGGTGTGTGGGTGTTGTTCTCTGTGGCCCCTGGCTTGTCCAGGGCGCCACATTTACACCATGTTTTATTCCTCATGGGAGCAGTACTAAAACCTAAAATATATGTTATATTTTCCTGTGAGCTGCAGTATCCTGTGTTCAGGCATGTGTGGGTTAACACCTAGCTAGCCAGGGAAAGGACGGAGCATTAGGGTCAAGACTAGAGGAGAGGAAGTTCCTGGTTTAGGGGTCAGTGTGTTTAGAGTACAGGTCTAAGGGGAAAACTTTTCTCCTTGTGGAGACTGACAAACCAATGTGGTTGTCAGTGGTAAAGAGTCTTAAAGGGAACCTGTCATCAGAAATTTCGCCCAAAAGCTAAAAGATTCCCCCTCTGCAGCTCCTGGGCTGCATTCTAGGAAGGTCCCTGTTATTATTGTGCCCCATGTGAGACCAAAATAAAGCCTTTATAAAGTTCTCCCTTTTTGTATGCAGCTTCTGTAAATGTGTCACGGGGGTGGGCTCTCTGCCGTCCGTTATTCTGCCCCCTGGTCCTGTATGCCGCCCCCATCGCTCCTTTCCATATCTGATGCACCGCCCACTGCTCCAGCCATCCCCGCGCATGCCCAGTGCCAGTCTCACAGGACTGAGCAGTGTGACCGCTGGTGACATGTGCGCAGGCAAGTGATTATGGGCGGGACTGTGACTGTTATCAGCAAGTACCCGCCCATAATCTCGTGAGCGCGCAAACCTCTCCAGCATTCACACTGAGCTCAGTGTAGATGCTAGACTGTATGGGCTGCTTCCAGGAATGACGTCCCTTTGTCATGTGATAGTATTTTGAACACGCCCCTATCACATGACAAAGGGACGTCATCCCTGGAAGCAGCCCATACAGTCTAGCATCTACACTGAGCTCAGTGTGAATGCTGGAGAGGTTTGCGCGCTCACGAGATTATGGGCGGGTACTTGCTGATAACAGTCACAGTCCCGCCCATAATCACTTGCCTGCGCACATGTCACCAGCGGTCACACTGCTCAGTCCTGTGAGACTGGCACTGGGCATGCGCGGGGATGGCTGGAGCAGTGGGCGGTGCATCAGATATGGAAAGGAGCGATGGGGGCGGCATACAGGACCAGGAGGCAGAATAACGGACGGCAGAGAGCCCGCCCCCGTGACACATTTACAGAAGCTGCATACAAAAAGGTAGAACTTTATAAAGGCTTTATTTTGGTCTCACATGGGGCACAATAATAACAGGGACCTTCCTAGAATGCAGCCCAGGAGCTGCAGAGGGGGAATCTTTTAGCTTTTGGGCGAAATTTCTGATGACAGGTTCCCTTTAAAGCTGCAATGCTCCTCTGGGAAATATTTCTCCTCACCACTGACAGCTAGATTGGTTTATCAGTCTCCGCAAGGAGAAAAGTTTTCCCCTTAGACCTCACTACAGCTTCTCAAACAGCCAGATCAGATCTCATACCTCGCACTGATGAGGGACAATCATCCCGAAACACCATGTCTCCAAATTGAGGTTCTGATCTGGCATAAATCCTAGGTCATATGGAAAGGCTTGTTAAAGGGCCACTTTTGACTTTTTAGATTGCTACTTGCAACCAATAGGTGGCATTAGAGTTTGTCGCCTTCCTCCCTGAAGAGACAATTAGAGTATTGGTGAAGCAAGGAGTTGTTCTAGTGAAGCTGGTGTGGTGTGAAAAAAAGAGCACAGAAACCGTTAAAATGAACCTGTTGGAGCAACAGGTGCTGCCCAGCTGAGAAGCCAAGGAAGAGGGAAGCGGATCACTGCCTGTGGCTGTGGGTGCAGGATACTCAGCCAAACATATTGATCCATGGATTCCAGGGCCACAAAGATGAAGGGCTTATTTAACATGCCTGGCTAAAAGAATGTTTATAAGTAAAGTGCCCCCATTGGAAACTGCAATGATTGTGTTTCTGTGTTATACAGAAGATACCATGAAGTGTGCTGCCTGCTGTATTCTGTGACCAACTTTGATGCCAAGTAAAGACTACTTTGTTGTTATGAATATGTTTGTCATCCTTATCTGGAAGTCCCACGGACCTGATGAAGATCGTAACAGCATCTGTTTGAAAGTATTCCAAGTAATACTATCAGCACACACACAGACCCAGAACTCTTTTTTTAAAATCAGTCTGTCAGAGTGCTGAACTTTCCATGCTCACCCATGGCTATCGCCCTGGGCACCATTGCTTCAGCCATGCACTGCAATCTTCTAACACCTAAAAAAGGGGAGATCACTCTCCATCATGGTACGCCCATAACATCTTTACATTACAATCTATTACACCAATGGTCATCAACATGGATATTTATATTGTGATTGCGATTGTTGTCCTGGGACAAGAACTCTGTCCTCATGTGGATGCATTATATACTACAGTCACTGTACTGGAACGGGCTATCTACGAGTATAAAATAAATGTCTAACTAATGGAAGTTCCCATATTTAGGACTACCACCAAACCAATCAGGTAGAGAATAGGTGGTCACTCTTGTCCAATTTACTCTCTATTTGCAGCTATGGAAGGTACAGAAGAAACTGAGCTACTTGCACATACATGGCCACCTATCCGTCAGACATAGTTACTCCCCTAGTATTTCAGTTTCATGTATTGCAGCAGTCAGAAGTCCTAAAATTGATACAATGTATACACATAACTGTTATATAATATAAAGAAATGAGGAGACAGATCATTCATTTTTGAATACTTTATTAAATACAATCTCTACCTATACCTAAAGCCATTGATCCAGAAGAAGGCAAAAAACCTGGACACGTTCAGCCAATTTGTGCCACAGGGAAAAATTCCTTCTTGACCCCGAGAAAAGGCGATCAGTTCAAGAACCCTAGACCAAGGCTATACTACAACTAACTGAAATATAGGACGGTTATATTATATCAGATCCCTTATGTAGCATTCATAAACTCTCAACAGAAGAAATGGAATTAGGCCAGTGGCAGTATAAGACGCGTTTTGGCCTGTTGTTTGAAGACCAGAAATAGCATTCGCTATTGCCCCAGACTAGGACAGATTTTATGTCACCCCACCACAAGGACCACTCCTGTGTAATCCCTGAAGAATGAAATCATCCTAAGTGATGTAGTGAGTGACTACACACCCCCCTGTGGCTTTAGGGCACTGACTCTTCAATCTGTTGGGGTGCAGCTGTGGGACCCTATTTTCAGAGATGATGTCCTCCACCCAACCCTCAAAAAGCTGAAAGGGTCTTCAGGAGAGATGGGTAGTCGAGCTGGGCCATCAGACGGTCGCCTCTGTAGCTGTAGTGTCATTTTTCCTGTAGTTCCAATGTCAAATTAAACAAAAAAATTGCCCGTTTGTTATGATGTCCAAGATGGAGACCAGGATGTGACATAATAACAAAATAGGGAACATGACATTAGACATTTCTATAATACATTCATTCATTATCTAATAGGATGACAACAGCTCTCCAGACCTGCATCCCACCAAATATTAAGAGAAAATAGACACCATCAACTTGTATGTAAACCAAACTAAGTCCAGGTTCTATAGATGCAATGCCCAGATACCAAGATTCAACAGACTGCAAAACAAGCAGATGGATAGGGATTATGTATACAGGTGGTGTCATCTCACATGCCAACTTTCCGTACAGGAATACAAAGAAATGGCTGTAGTAGAATGCCATAAAACAGAGTCCAGATTTTGTTCTGTATAATCAGTGTGTGATGACACATAAGGCACCAAATATAATATACCGATAGTCCTATAATCTAACACTAATCAATATCATGGCCCTTTCTAAATTCTTCAGTCTTGCTTTCTGGATCCAGATATACTCCCTAGAAAGAAAAAAAAATAAGCGTCAGGGAAAGGCCTAGAAATCTGAAGACTAATGTAAAAATGGAAGATGGACTTCAATTGGTTGTGTTTATATGTGATCTGAGGGCCTTAAATTAGATTGTGACTAGATGCCCCATATGTGCACATATGTGAGAACAAATAATGTACAACAATCCCCCACCTACCGATTTTTTAGATTATAATGACATATTACAATGCATACGTTCCAACATTCCAGAATGTAATGGTCTCAGTGATTAAAAATGGCGTCATTTGCTCCACATTTTTCTGTATCACTCACTTCAATATCTGCCAATCCATATTTTTTTCAATTCTGCACCTTAATGATAAATGTGGAGCAAATTCTGCCAGTGCAAGTTTTCCAGCATGGTAATGCACTTCCCAATGTTACATAAGATTAATGGGTCACATTTTTCAAGTCAAGAAAAAAAATATTTTTTTAGAAAACTGGTATTTTTTAATCTTGTTAAAAATGTTTGCAACAGAAACATATTTCATGTATTTTTAGGACAGTTCTTACCTGTCTACATTATGTGTTACCTTTATGTAGACGTGCAGTATTAAAAATGTCATATTTCCTATCAGAAAAGTTACTTATGTCCCGACACTTTTATTTTTAAGTTTTGGAATAGGTGTTTAAAAATGGTGTAATAAATGGCTTTAAGCTTTGAAAAATATCGCTTAAGTATTTACAACAATGAAATGTTGCAATTTGAAAACAAAATACATAAAATGAAGCAAATGGTCCTATATATAGTATGTTCCCGAATGTATGACTACAAAACCCTCTCCCATATGATGGAAAAATTAGAATTTCTTCTCCCATAAAATCTGAAATTAAGTAACAGAATCACCAACAATCTGCGCCAACCACAGTTACCACTTGTACAGTCACTGACTGAAGTCCCCACTATGGTGTCTCCATCCCAGGCGCCATCTTTGTGCTTACATCTCCATGTGGTGTCTCCCTCCCAGGCGCCATCTTTGTGCTTACATCTCCATGTGGTGTCTCCATCCCAGGCGCCATCTTTGTGCTTACATCTCCATGTGGTGTCTCCCTCCCAGGCGCCATCTTTGTGCTTACATCTCCATGTGGTGTCTCCCTCCCAGGCGCCATCTTTGTGCTTACATCTCCATGTGGTGTCTCCCTCCCAGGCGCCATCTTTGTGCTTACATCTCCGTGTGGTGTCTCCCTCCCAGGCGCCATCTTTGTGCTTACATCTCCATGTGGTGTCTCCCTCCCAGGCGCCATCTTTGTGCTCACATCTCCATGTGGTGTCTCCCTCCCAGGCACCATCTTTGTGCTTACATCTCCATGGGGATGTCTCCATGATTGCTCTATGGACCTCTGTGTCCAACATTCCACCTTGTGACCTCACATAGACCCTTCATCCCCCAAGTCTACAGATTGTAACAGGAAAGACTGATACAATATAGTACTTTACAGCCACAATCAGGAGAGGTGGAGGATAAGGCTATGTTCACACAGGTTGCTTTTGGTGTGGGTTTTTTTTTGCTTTTCTTTATTAGTTTTATGCAAATACATATTTATAAAAAAACAGCTTTTTACCATTTTAGCAAAACCTATGAGATTCCAGAAATCTCATGCACATACAGACACCAACTTTTTTTTCCCTTACTGAACTGGCAAAATGCTGTGTTTTGTAAAGAATTCTATTTTTTCAGCATTTGTTTTTGCTGCTTTTTTTCCACTATTGAAAGCCATGAGAGTGAAAGAAATGCAGCAGGCATTTTTTGGTTTATATGTACTGTAAACGAATGACACACCAAAAACACAATAAAAACTGTGGCAAAAACTCAGCACAAAAACACAGCTTTTTTTTACTGCCAAGAGATCAGATTTTGCTGCTAAAAAGTAGCAGCAAAAATGCCCAGTGTGAACAGAGCCTGAGCGTACATGTTGGCACAAGCTTAACTGATTGAAAACCCAGTAAAGTTCCTCATTTACCTGTGTCCTTGATCCGGGATCCTCTTCCCTTCTTCACCGTCATCAATCCTGGATCCCCCGCCCTCTTTGTCTTCTCTTAATCTGAACATCTGAGTCCACCAAGTTCCATAGATTCCCAGTCATTGTGACATCATGCTGTGAGGTAACATTAACATTGTAGTAATTATATGAAGAACATATTGGTTAGGATCAAGGCTGTGAGGACAAGGTGATTAAGACTTCACAAAAGGAAAATATGAAAAATATAAGCCACTTATAATAATGGACGTCTGCGCCAGATCACGAGCACCTGAACTTTTATGCCTGAAGACAACAGTGTCCTCCCTTATACAACAGTGCAAAATTATAGAAATAGAGGTCTTGTTTATTATTAATAAAAATGTAGCTGTTGCCGATAGCAACCTGCTCAATTTCACCTTATGCTATTTTTTGTGCTAATATTTCTAGTTGGTTTTTTTTCAGCAAAAACACTGTAGCGATATGTTTGAGTTAAACAATGCATTTTCCTGACATTTTCATACTTTTTGCGGGTCTTGACAGTTTTTTCTAAACTCAGATTTCTTTAGTTTGAGCTTTTTTTTGTGCATATTAATTTTTTCCAATTACATTTTTTTAAACAGAGGATGCTAATGGTATAAAATCATGCAATAAGTAATAGTGGCCTTACCTATCCTCCTGTGCCAAAGCTGCCCCAGCCCCTGGCAATGTTTCCACATGCTGCGTCCAAGTGTAGACATGTGGCTCCTGCCATCAGACAGTGGCTGTAGCCATGAAGTCATGTAGTGTAGCCATGTGCTCATGGTTATGGAAGACATTCTCATAATACTTGTAGTGGTTTTCAACATGGTGGCTTGGGCACTAGTTGTTCCTTGGTTAATTGCTCATTTAGACAAGCTGATCCAGGCTTTTATATTGGCCTGTTTGCCTATTTCTCATACATAGCAGCGGACTCTGTTCTCCCCTAAGGCCCCACTCACACTTGCGTTATTTTCACGCAAACGGAATCCGTCACTACTCTATTAGGCTATGTGCGCACTAGAAATGTGAAGTTTCTCAAGAAAATTTCTTGAGAAACTTCTGCCAGTGAAAGATTTCCGGACCTGCGGAAAAAATCCGCACCAAATCCGCATGTGTTTTTGCCGCGGATTTGCCGCGAATTTGCCGCGGATTTACCGCGGATTTACCGCAGGTTTGTCCCTGCAATAAATAATAAAGATAATCGATAGACAGATAATGGATAGAGGGAAAGATGGATAGATGAATAGATAGATAGATAGAGGGATAGATAGATGAATAGATAGATAGATAGAGGGATAGATAGATAGATGAATAGATAGATAGAGGGATAGATGGATAGATAGATAGATAGATAGATAGATAGAGGGATAGATGGATAGATAGATAGATAGATAGATAGAGGGATAGATAGATAGATAGATAGATAGATAGATAGAGGGATAGATAGATAGATAGAGGGATAGATAGATAGATAGATAGATAGATAGATAGATGAGAAAAACCTATATAATGTTCCACCTCCCTGCATTTTCTAAGCTGGCACCCTTTAGTGACTTTCATGTGGCACTTAGGCTACTTTCACACCTCCGGTTTTTGCTATGCGGCACAATCCGGCACTTTGCATGAAAATCGCAACCGGTTTTTTTTGCTGCCGGTTGCGATTTTCCTGCATAGACTTTAATTAGTGCCGCATTGTGCCGCATGGCCTTGCGTTCCGTCTGTTTTTTGCCGCATGCGGCAGATGTAGCCGATGCGGCGGCCGGATGGAACGTTGCCTGGCACGTTTTTTCGTGCGGCAAAAAAAACCGCATCGCGCCGCATTCGGCCGATGCGGCACATTTTTCAATACATGCCTATGGCGGCCGGATGCGGCGCGATGCGGCAATAACCGCATCCGGCCGCCGCATGCGGTTTTTGCCACTGCGCATGCTCAGTAGCATGCCGCAAGCGGCAAAAACCGGACTGGCCGCAAAGGAAAAACCTATGCAAAGGATGCGGTGTTTTCACCGCATCTGTTGCATAGCTTGCACAGCCGGATTGAGCCGCAGAGCTCAAGCCAGATGTGTGAAAGTAGCCTAAAGGGTGCTTAGCCTTGTATTTAGCCATAAAATAAATAAATAATTAAAAAAAAATGACGTGAGGTCCCCCCATTTTTTGTAGCCAGCTAGGGTAAAGCAGACGGCTGCAGCCTGCAGACCACCGCTGGCAGCTTCACCTTGGCTGATAATCCAAAACAGTGGGCACCCCACGCTGTTATTTTAAATTATATAAATAATTTAAAACAAAAAACGTGGGGTCCCCCCCATATTGGATCACCAGCCAAGGTAAAGTGGACAGCTGGGGTCTGATATTCTCAGACTAGGGAGGTCCACTGTTATTGGACACTCCCCAGCCTAAAAATAGCAGGCCGCAGCCGCCCCAGAAGTGGCGCATCCATTAGACGTGCCAATCCTGGCGCTTTGCCCCAGCTCATCCCGCGCCCTGGTGCGTTGGCAAACGGGGTAATATATGGGGTTGATGCCAGATGTGTAATGTCACCTGGCATCAAGCCCTGGGGTTGGTGAGGTCAGGCGTCTATCAGATACCCGACATCACCAACCCAGTCAGTAATAATTAAAAAATAGACAACAAAAAAAGTTTTATTTGAAAAAACACTCCCCAAAACATTCCCTCTTTAACCAATTTATTGAAAAGAGCACAATCAATTCCACGTCCGGCGTAATCCAATAAGGGGGGGGGGGCACGGCGATCCATACCATAGTCGCTGTCCCAGTCAATGAAAAACAGAATGTTCCCCATTGGCTGGGAGAGCAATGCAGTGACCTGAGCTAACATCAATAGGTCAGCTCAGGTCACTGCAGGGGATGACGAGCGCTGCCATCAGGAGCATAGATGAGATCATTACCTTCTGTGATCATCTCCTGTACTGCTGACGTCAGCGCTGTCACTGACTTATCGCGAGAGCCCGTGACGTCACCGCTAGTGACAGTCTCGGGCCGCTCGCGAGTCGGCCCTAGACAGCAGTGACAGCGCTGACGTCAGGAGGCAGGAGATCGTCACAGCAGGTAATGATCTCACCTCCTGACAGCAGCGATCGTCATCCCCGCGGCTCCCAGCACTGCAGGATGTCCGTGTCTGCCTGCGCTGCAGCGTGACAGGCTGCTGACACTGCGGGCAGACACTGACACCCTGCAGTGCAGGCAGCCGCGAGGCCGGAGCAGGACACACACTGCACAGACACCTGGAGGTCGCACGGAAGTGCTTCTGTGCGGCGTCCAGGGAGTGCGACGTGTGTTTCCTCTGCTCCTCTTCCTGGCATAATGACATCGATTCCTGCAAAACCGCAGGCAGCGATGGGCATTACCGCAGGTAAATCGCGGCTATTCCGGTGGTATACCGCACATCATTGCTACCTGCGGAATACCCCCGGAATACCGCAGGTACCTGCGGAAATTAATGGACATGCACATTTTCTCAAGAAAGTTTCTCGAGAAAATTTTCTCAAGAAATTTTCTTGATAAAAATCCGCACAGTGCGCACAGCTATTTTTTTTTCTCATTGAATTTCATGGGAAATGTCTGCACAAAGATTGCAGACATTTCTCAAGAAATTTCCGGGGCAAATCCGCGGGTAAATCCGCGGGAAAAACGGTCTAGTGCGCACATAGCCTTACAGTTCATTTATTTACAGTGTAAGCGCGACACCATGTGGACACATGCGGGTAGTTCATGAGTCTTGCTGTCGTTCTTCCACTGTAAATAAATGAACTGTAAACATTAGTGACGGAGTCCGTTTGCGTTGAAACAACGCAGATGTGAAACCAGCCATAGGCCGGCTTCGCACTTGCGAGTTTCTCGCAGTAGAACAATGTGAGAAAATCTCCCATTGGAATCGGACTCACGTTAGTGAATGATTCAGCTCGCATTTGCAATTTTTTTCTCAGTCCAAATCGGACTGAGAAAAAAATCGCAGCATGCTGCTTTTTTGCGAGTTTCTACTGCGAGTCTCTCCAATGCAAGCCTATGGGAGCGTGGAAATAATCGGATGTCACAGGACGGCACTCACACCATCCTAGTGACATCCGATTTTCTAAATAAATTTCTCGCATGTTTCCTAAAACACTGAAAACATGCGATGTCTCACAATGTCTGTCAATCACTATTCTCTGTCAGTCGGTCTCTCCCTCTCGCTCTCTATTCTCTCTCTGTCGGTCCGTCACTATCTCTGTCCCTCTCTCACAGTCTGTCGGTCATTTTCCCCTCCTCTCTCATAGTCACCGATCCCCAGCGCGGCGCTGCACGGCATTCACACTGCTCCGGCGGCTTTTACTATTTTGAAACAATCTCGTATTCCCTGCTTTCCCCGCCCACAGGTGCCTATGATTGGTTGCAGTGAGACACGCCCCCACGCTGAGTGACAGGTGTCTCACTGCACCCAATCACAGCAGCCGGTGGGCGTGTCTATACTATGCAGTGAAAAAAATAATTAAATAATTTAAAAAAACGGCGTGCGGTCCCCCAATTTTAATACCAGCCAGATAAAGCCATACGGCTGAAGGCTGGTATTCTCAGGATGGGGAGTTCCACGTTATGGGGAGCCCCCCAGCCTAACAATATCAGTCAGCAGCCACCCAGAATTACCGCATACATTAGATGCGACAGTTCTGGAACTGTACCCGGCTCTTCCCGATTTGCCCTGGTGTGTTGGCAAATCGGGGTAATAAGGAGTTAATGGCAGCCCATAGCTGCCACTTAATCCTAGATTAATCATGTCAGGCGTCTCCACGAGATACCTTCCATGATTAATCTGTAAGTGACAGTAAATAAATAAACACACACACGCGAAAAAATCCTTTATTAGAAATAAAAAACACTAACAATTTCCCTGGTTCACCAATTTAATAAGCCCCAAAAGCCCTTCATGTCCGACGTAATCCAGGATGGTGTAGCGTCGCTTCCAGCTCTGCTGCATGGAGGTGACCAGAGCTGCAGAATACACCGCCTCTCCTGTCAGCTGCATGCAGCTTCACGCAGCTAATGAAGGGAATAGCGCGATCAGCTGAGCTGTCACTGAGGTTACCCACTGTCACTTGATCTAGCGGTGGCCGCGGGTAACCTCAGTGACAACTCAGCTGATCGCGCGGCTGTCTTCAGTTGCTTGTTTCAAAATAGTAAAAGCCGCCGGAGCAGTGTGAACGCCGTGCAGCGCCGCGCCGGGGATCGGTGAGTATGAGAGAGGGCTGCTAACTTCAGTCACTTAGAGGATTAGCGGTCACCGGTGAGCCCTTCACGGGTGACCGCTAATCAGGACGCGACACAGACAGAGCCGCAGCATGACAATGAAGTCGGGTGAAGTTCACCCGAGTTTATTCTGATCGTGCGGCTCTTTCTGCGTCTGCTGTCATCTGCCATTCATCTCTGCTACATGGCTGTCTGTGTCTGCTTTCAGCGGCCATGTATCAGAGCTGAATGGCAGATGACATAGTAAAAAATATGCATTACACACGCTAGTAAAATCATTAATTTATTCAGAAAAAGCATCGCACTTGCGTTGCACTCGGACCTAACGTGAACTAGCCGAGTTATTTTCAGCCCAGTCGGACCGATTTTACTCGCATAGATGTGTTTCCAGCCTTATTTGAACTAGTGATAGGTACTGGAGTCAGACTGATAACTCTACATGATACAGGGGCGTACATAGAAATCATGGTGCCTCATAGCAGAATTTCTAAATGCCCCCCCAATAAATAAATAATAATATTCAGCTGGGTTACAAAAGAGCATATTTCACAACTTTACAGCCCTTACAAAATAATGTTTCTCGTATTGAAGCCCCTAGCTTCCTCTTTCATTGCAAACAAAAAATATGATGGCAACAAAAGTGCCCCACAAACACTGTATGATTCCCCACAATAAATTCTTCCATAGCACCTTCCACACGCACAGTTTGATGACCCTACTGTACTCCCATTCAAGTACCCTAGCAATGAATGGTGACCTCGACACAGTAAAATCCCCAACTGTGACCCCCTCACAGCCCTCCATGCAGTATAATGGTTCTACATATAGTATAATGGCCCCTACACAGCCCTCCGCACAGTATGACATACCCCACACAAACCTTCACACTGTACAATTCCTTACACACAGTATAATGGCCCTCATATAACTCTAGATAAAGTAAAAAGGCATCCACATAGCTCTCCAAATATAATAATGGCTGGCCTCACAAAGTACTCCATATAGTAATAGGCCCCACCAAGCCTTTCACATAGTAATGGGTCTCCCGTAGTCCTTGTAGTAATGGGCCTCATATAGGTTGCTTGTGCACCTTTTTCTACCACACTTTTTCCTGTCACTCAACATTCTATTAATATGCTTGGATACAGCACTCTCTGAACAGCCAGCTTCTTTAGTGATGACCTTTTGTGGTTTACCCACCTTATGGAGTGTGTGACTGCCTTCTGGACATCTGTCAAGTCATCAGTCTTCCTCACGATTGTGTAGCCTACTGGACCCAACTAAGGGACCATTTTAAATGCTTAGAAAGCCTTTGCAGGTGTTTTGTAGTATTTTTTTTAATTTTCTGAGATAAATTTTGGGTTTTCATTGGCTGTAAGCTTATAATCATCAACATTAACAGAAATAAACACTTGAAATAGATCACTCTGTTTATAATAACTCTATATAATATATGCATTTCCCTTTTTGTATGGAGTTACTGAAATAAATTAACTATTTGATGATATTCTAATTTATTGAGATGTACCTATAGTAATGGGCCTCACATAGTCCTCATATAGTAATGGGCTTCACATAGTCCTCCATATAGCATAATGCTCCCACATAGCTCTACATACAGAATTGGGCTCCACATAGCCCTTCATACAGAATGGGCCCCACATAGTCCTCCATATCATCTAATGCACCCCATAGTCCTCCATGTACTAAAATACACTCCCCATATTTCTCCATATAGCATTATGCAGCCCCACATAGCGTTATGCTGACCCACCTAGCGTTATGCTGCCCCAACATAGCGTTCTGCACTCCCACGTAGTGTTATACACCCCCACATTGCGTTATGCACCTTCACATAGAGTTATGCATCTCCACATAGCGTTATACACCCTCACATAGCATTATGCATCCCCACATAGTATTATGAACTCCCTTATAGCATTATGCACCCCCCACATAGCATTATGCACCTTTCACATAGCATTATGCACTCCCCACATAGCAATATACACCCCACATAGCATTCTACACACCACATAGCCTTCTACACACCACATAGCATTACATACCCTCATATATCATTATGCACTCCTACCGTGTACTGAATACATACTCTCCTCAGTCACCCGCTGCTGCTCCTCATTTGCCTGCTGTCTGTGCTCTGCACATCTCAACACAGTGATGATTAGAGTACATTAGTGATGTCAGCGCTGTGCTGAGCTGTCACAGCGGAGACTCAGCGGGATAATCATGAGAGGGAGCGCTGCACTCCTTCTCATCATTGCTTTCGACTGTATCCTCATCTGCCATGTGATACATTTGAAAGTGTAATCCTGGGCAGGGGGCCTGGTGCTGACGCTGACACCGTGGGCAGCCACCGAATCCATCGCCAGGCCACCCAGCTCATGGGCCCCATAGCCGTGGCATGGCCTGCCTCTATTGGTGGAATGCCACTGTCAGTAGAATTGTCACCTGCAGAGGTGCTATGTCTGGGCAGCTAGATTCCAGCTGTAAAGGGGAGTGAACACAGCCTGGTTGTAGGGTGGGGTGCTCAACAGAAAGAGATGCATTATAAATATATAAAAAGAGTGACCCACACATCCAACAGGTGTGAACAGGTGCTAGCTGAAAACACATAACTACAAAACATACACAGCTGAACACTAAAATGCTAACAATGAATAAGAGAGCTGTGGTATTGCATTACTGCTATAGGAATATTTGAAAAAAGAGATATTTAGCATATGTATTGGCCAATGCATGTGAGCCCGGTCACCACGGTAAGGTAATCTCTGCATACTGGGAACCCAAATGCAACGCCTGCCTGGATCCACAGACTCAGACAGGCTGTAATGGACAGGCTAGAGGGAAGCCACTCACCAAGTAGGACCCCCAGAACCCTGAAACCCTTTAACCCCTATTCAGGGATTTGGAATTACACAGGGACCTGGAGATCACTACCTGTGGAAGGCTGCAGTCTGAGAGAGTAGTTGTCAGGCAGGGTCAAACCAGGAATTACGGAACAGGGACAGAATCGGCAGGCAAGGACGTAATCAGAAACAAGCAGAGGTCAAAACTGGATCGGGGAGCGAGGTAAAAAAACAGCAGGCAGGAGGGTAGGTAATCAGCACAAGAAATCACAGAACCCTCCTGTAGTTCCTCCCCTTCCTGTTGTCCCACCCCCTGAGTCCGAATAGTGTTTAGCGTGTGCTCCAGCATGTAAATGACTGGAATTGTCATGCTGATAATGGCATTGTCAGCGCTAAACATATTCGTCGCCATGTCGAAACTGTGCAGAAGGATGCATAGGTCCTTGATCTGAGACCACTCCATCAGGGTGATCTGCCCCACCTCTGCATCTCGTTGGCCCAGGCTATACGTCATGACGTATTGCACCAGGGCTCGGCGGTGCTGCCACAGTCGCTGTAACATGTGGAGAGTCGAATTCCAGCGTGTCGGCACATCACATTTCAGGCGATGAACCGGCAGGCCAAAAGACTTCTGAAGCGATGCAAGTCGCTCAGCTGTGGCGGTTGAACGGCGAAAGTGAGCAGACAGTTTTCGTGCCCTGTTCAGAAGGCCATCTAGGCTGGGATAGTGTGTTAAAAATTGCTGGACAACAAGGTTAAACACGTGAGCCATACAAGGCACGTGTGTCACCTTGCCCAGGCGAAGGGCCGCACCCAGGTTTAAAGCATTGTCGCACACGGCCTTACCAGGCTGCAGGTTGAGTGGAGACCACCATTTACCAAACTCAGTCTCCAGAGCTGCCCACAACTCAGCCGCTGTGTGACTCTTATTTCCAAGACATTTCAAGCTAAAGACCGCCTGATGCCGTTGCGCTCTGCTGCCAGCATAGTAATGACGGGTGCGTGATTCCTTCTGCGCAGTTAGAACGCTGGTGGCCTGACCAGGCAGGCTTGGGGCGGAGGTGGAGGACCCAGACGAGGTTGAGGAGGCAGAAACAGTGGAGGAACTTGGACAGGCAGAGTGGGGACGGCAAGACTTGTGCAGCAGACCCTTCACCATCTATCACCATAGTTACCCAGTGCCCAGTGAGCGACATGTAACGTCCCTGTCCATGCTTACTGGTCCAAGTATCGGTGGTGAAATGCACCCGTTCACACACAGAGTTTCTCAAGGAAGCGGTGATGTTGTGTGCGACATGCTGGTGTAGCGCGGGCACACCTTTCTTAGAGAAGTAGTGGCGACTGGGCATCTGGTACTGGGGCACAGCGACAGACATAAGGTCTCTAAAATCCTGTGTGTCCACCAGGCAGAAAGGCAGCATTTCGGTAGCCAAGAGCTTACAGAGGGATAAAGTCAACCTCTTAGCTTTGTCATGGCTCGCAGGAAATGGACTTTTATTTGTCCACATCTGAGGGACAGAGATCTGGCTGCTATGTGTAGACGGTGGTGAGTAGGGTGTCCCTGGAAAAATGCAGGTTTGTGAGGAAAGTGCAGGCGTAGACATGATGTTGCCTTCATCCAACGTTGGTGCTATCGATGTCTGAGAGGGCTGTACACACGCACTTGTTTCCCCTTCCAAACCAACTGACGACCTACCAAGGAAACTGCCTGTTGCGGTTACAGTGGTGGAAGTTGTGCGTGGAAAACCAGGTGTGACAGCTGTCCCCACAGTCCTAGAAGATGAAGAGCGCGCGGATGCACTGGAAGGGGCAGGCGGTGGATGGTCCGCTCCGCTAGGCCGCATTGCAGCACGGTGAGCTTCCCACTGGGACATATGATATTTATTCATATGACGATTCATGGAAAAAGTTGTCAAACTGCTGAGGTTTTTGCCTCTACTTACAGATTCCCGACAAATTTTACAGATCACATGATTTGGGCGATCCTTTGCAAGGTCAAAAAAGGACCAGGCTAGGCAAGGCTTAGAGGACATGCGACCTGCTGAGCCACCCCGACTAGTGCTCAGAGGCTGAGTGGTGGCTGAGGATGCAGTTGTAGACGTGCTACCAGTACTCCTCCTCAGTCCAGAAAGGCGCAAGGTAACTTCGTCGTCAGTTGCATCCTCCTCCACCGCCTCTGTTGACCTCCTCGAGTGCCTGACTGGGTTGACAGTAGGTGGGATCTAGAACTTCCTCGCAGGCGTTGTGTTTGCACTCCCCTCTCCCTCAGACCTAGCCTCTTCCTGCCCTGACCGAATATTTAAGTTGTCATCCCAATCTGGTATCTGCGTCTCATCGTCATCAGTATGTTCCTCATTGTCTCTACCAACAGATGTTATAGTTTGTGAATAAGGGTCAACATTATGCTCAGAAACTTGGTTATCACGGCCTGAATCTGAGTCACAAAGGTTCTGGGCATCACTGCAGACCATTTCCTGGTCTGTACTCACTGTAGCTCTGGAGCATACCTCTGATTCCCAGGCTATAGTGTGACTGAACAGCTCGGCAGACTCAGCCATCTCTGTTCCACCATACTGTGCAGGGCGGAGGGAGACTTGAGAGTTGGGAGGAAGCAAGTGTGATTGGGATGACAACTCAGAGGACTGTTTTTTTTAATGCAGTAGTTGAGGTGGAGGAGAGGGCACTTGTTGGAGCACTTGAGATCCATTCAAACATGTGCTTTTTCTGTGCATCATATACCTTTGTTACAGTTGTTTGGGTCCGTAAAAAAGGGAGCACATCGGATTGTCCACGGAAAGTAGTAGACATCTTACTTTTGCTGGAAGATGGCCTATCTTCAGCAGATGTTAATGTAGCTTTGCCACCTTCCCCACGGACAAAAACTTTTTTTCCTTTTCCAACACGCCTGTTCTCCTTTCCACCAGCATCTGTCATTTTGCCACTCATTTTGATAGCGACAAGATTGTCCACTTAAAATGTGGTAGTAAAAATTGAGAGGTGGTGTAGATTTCAGAGGTGGTCTAGCTTTATTGACAGCTGAAGAAACAACAATGACTATCCTTAACAATGCAACTATGGCCCTTAAACTGGCAGCACAGTTTGCTATTATAATAGCTTAGTAAAAATGTGCAGGAGGGTAGAATGCTGAGGTGCTGAAAATTGCTTGGCACCAGTGGGACACTAATGGAGTACAGCAGCCACTTTTTGGATGCCACTAAGTATCAGCACTGGTTGTTATTATAATAGCTTAGTAAAAATGAGCAGGAGGGTGGAATGCTGAGGTGCTGAAAATTGCCTGGCACTAGTGGGACACTAATGGAGTACAGCAGCCACTTTTTGGATGCCACTAGGTTTCAGCAGTGTTTGCAATAAAATAGCTTAGTAAAAATGTGCAGGAGGGTGGAATGCAGAGGTGCTGGAAATTGCTTGCCACCAGTGGGACACTAATGGAGTACAGCAGCCACTTTTTGGATGCCACTACGTTTCAGCACTGGTTGCTATTATAATAGCTTAGTAAAAATGTGCAGGAGGGTAGTATGCTGAGGAGCTGAAAATTGCTTGGCACCAGTGGGACACTAATAGAGTACAGCAGCCACTTTTTGGATGCCACTAAGTTTCAGCACTGGTTGCTATTATAATAGCTTAGTAAAAATGAGCAGGAGGGTGGAATGCTGAGGTGCTGAAAATTGCTTGGCACCAGTGGGACACTAATGGAGTACAGCAGCCACTTTTTGGATGCCACTAAGTTTCAGCACTGATTGCTATTATAATAGCTTAGTAAAAATGAGCAGGAGGGTGGAATGCAGAGGTGCTGAAAATTGCTTGGCACCAGTGGGACACTAATGGAGTACAGCAGCCACTTTTTGGATGCCACTAAGTTTCAGCACTGGTTGCTATTAAAATAGCTTAGTAAAAATGTGCAGGAGTGTGGAATGCAGAGGTGCTGGAAATTGCTTGGCACCAGTGGGACACTAATGGAGTACAGCAGCCACTTTTTGGATGCCACTAAGTTTCAGCACTGGTTGCTATTATAACAGCTTAGTAAAAATGTGCAGGAGGGTGGAATGCAGAGGTGCTGGAAATTGCTTGGCACCAGTGGGACACTAATGGAGTACAGCAGCCACTTTTTGGATGCCACTACGTTTCAGCACTGGTTGCTATTATAATAGCTTAGTAAAAATGTGCAGGAGGGTAGTATGCTGAGGAGCTGAAAATTGCTTGGCACCAGTGGGACACTAATAGAGTACAGCAGCCACTTTTTGGATGCCACTAAGTTTCAGCACTGGTTGCTATTATAATAGCTTAGTAAAAATGAGCAGGAGGGTGGAATGCTGAGGTGCTGAAAATTGCTTGGCACCAGTGGGACACTAATGGAGTACAGCAGCCACTTTTTGGATGCCACTAAGTTTCAGCACTGATTGCTATTATAATATCTTAGTAAAAATGAGCAGGAGGGTGGAATGCAGAGGTGCTGAAAATTGCTTGGCACCAGTGGGACACTAATGGAGTACAGCAGCCACTTTTTGGATGCCACTACGTTTCAGCACTGGTTGCTATTAAAATAGCTTAGTAAAAATGTGCAGGAGTGTGGAATGCAGAGGTGCTGGAAATTGCTTGGCACCAGTGGGACACTAATGGAGTACAGCAGCCACTTTTTGGATGCCACTAAGTTTCAGCACTGGTTGCTATTATAACAGCTTAGTAAAAATGTGCAGGAGGGTGGAATGCAGAGGTGCTGGAAATTGCTTGGCATCAGTGGGACACTAATGGAGTACAGCAGCCACTTTTTGGATGCCACTAAGTTTCAGCACTGGTTGCTATTATAACAGCTTAGTAAAAATGTGCAGGGGGGTGGAATGCAGAGGTGCTGGAAATTGCTTGGCATTAGTGGGACACTAATATAGTACAGCAGCCACTTTTTGGATGCCACTAAGTTTCAGCACTGGTTGCTATTATAACAGCTTAGTAAAAATGTGCAGGGGGGTGGAATGCAGAGGTGCTGGAAATTGCTTGGCATCAGTGGGACACTAATGGAGTACAGCAGCCACTTTTTGGATGGCACTAACTATCAGCACTCTGCAATTAAAATGGCTTTGCAAAAAAGAGCAGGAGGGTACAGTGGCTTGGTTGTGGGTCAGTGTAGAGGAAAGGAAGCCTCACTTTCTATCCCTCCTAATGGTGAAATGCAGCAAGAAAGTCCCTGACTTAAGGTACACAGACGCTGTTATCTGAAGCTGTATACAGCGTTTCCACAGACCTGACTGTCACCTATGACTCTAAGCCTGAGGAAATGAGCTCTCAAAAGGGCTGAAATAAACTTCTGTCCCTAATCTGTTGAGCGCTGTGTGTGTAGCGTACACAACAGGACCGGCGACAGGAGCTGCGTGAGCGGTGACTGTCACCCAGACGCAGAAGGCAGATAATGGCGTCCTGAGGGAAAATGGCCGTATTTATAATGCAAGGATATGTGACATTCACAGCCTATGACACATGCCCTTGCTTGTCTGGCAAAAAGTCCACTTAGCTGTGTGTGTGTCTGGGATTGGCTGACATGCTGGCCCGCCCCACTACACGCGCGCTTAGAAAAAAAAATGGCGATCGGCATTTTCTCAGCACCACAGATCTAAAACCTGTGCCCCCCGCACACTATACGCTGAAATTTTGATAATAGTGTGAATCACAGAGTGACTCACACTATTATAGTGAAAAGCCAGCTAGTAATTAGCTAGGCTTTTTGCTGATAGAACCGTTCTCAAACGTAACTCGAGCTGCCGAGCAAAAAGCTCGAGTTCTAGTTCTATCTAGAACACCCCCCAAAATCACTCGAACCTAGAACTTGCGAATCGCGAACCACAAACTGCGCTCAACTTTACTAAAGGTGCAAAAAAAACCACATAGCCCCATATCCTAAAAAAAAAACCATAAAGGTAATGGTAACAAAAGCAACATTTATTTTTTTTTTACAAATTTCAAAATTGTTTATCACCTCTAAAAAACCTTTATATATGTTTGGTATCTGCACACTCTTTCTGACTTGTGTTATCATCTTACCAGGTTAATTTTACCATTTAATAAATATGAGCAATAAAAAAAACCTCAAAAAAAACATTTTGGAATTGCACTTTTTTTGCAATTTCAACGCACTTGCAATTTTTTTTCTCCCATTAAAATATGGGTAGAATGAATTATTTCACTCAAAATTACAACTTGTTCCCCAGAAAACAAGCCCTCACATGGCTATGTAATTGCAGAAATAAAAAAGTTATTGCTGTTGGGAAAAAAATTGGAATACGAGAGTGGAAAGGTTAACCCCTTTATGACCGCGGGCAGTAATATTACGTCCCTGCGGTCGCAGTGTTAATCCTCACCTGCTGCTGCGGGCTGCAGATGGGGATCCGCGCACATATCAGCTGATTTGTATAGCTGACATGTGTGCCTCGCAGGTACAAGTGAAATCACTATCCACCTATACCTGTTAACCTTTTTAATTAGTGCTGTCAAAATGTGACAGCGCCATGTTAACAGCGATTGCGGTAGATCTGTACTCACAGGCCGCTACTGGAAGTCACGTGATGTGATCACGTGGATCCGATGGTTGTCATGGTAGCACAGGATCATGTGATGACTCCTGTAGCTCACATGACTAAAGCCTGCTTTACACCATACGATCCATCATACAATATCGTATGCGATCGTACCCGCCCCCATCGTATCTGCGGCACGTTCAAACGAGTAACCCCCCGTCACACGTACTTACCCGTCCATACGACCTAGATGTTGGCGGCGAACATCCACTTCCTGGAGTGGGAGGGACGTTCGGTGTCACAACGACGTGACGCGGCAGCCGGCCAATAGAAGTGGAGGGGCGGAGATGAGAGTGACGTAAACATCCCGCCCACCTCCTTCCTTCCGCATTGCCGGCGAGAGCCGCAGGACACAGGTAAGATCTGTTCATCGTTCCCAGGGTGTCACACACTGCGATGTGTGCTACCCTGGGTATGATGAACAACCTGACGTTCAATTTTTAGGAATTAAATGACGTGCATGCGATGAACGTTTTACCATTCAATCGCAATCGCACGTAGCTGTTACATGCTACAATGTAACTTACGATGCCGGATGTGCGTCACTTACGACGTGACCCCGCCGACACATTGTAAGATATATTGTAGCGTGTAAAGCGCCCTTAGGTTCTGTAAGAAACAGTTGAGTACTGCCAGTTACAAGAGATGATCATTTCTCATGGTCTGAGCGGTGCTGCTCTGATCGAGAGAAATGAATGAGCGATCAGACAGCTGATCCCTATAGTCCCCTAAGGGATCTAGTTAAAATAAAAAAAAGTTTAAAAAAGTTTTAAAAAATTAAAAACAAATAAAAAACCTAAAAGT
Source organism: Anomaloglossus baeobatrachus (assembly GCF_048569485.1). Taxonomy (NCBI): domain Eukaryota; kingdom Metazoa; phylum Chordata; class Amphibia; order Anura; family Aromobatidae; genus Anomaloglossus; species Anomaloglossus baeobatrachus. The sequence continues at coordinate 764,725,907 of NC_134353.1, read as the reverse complement.
TCAAATCACCCCCTTTTCACCCCATTGAAAATTAACAGGGTTAAAAAAAATAAAAAATATACAAACATTCATATCACCACGTTCAGAAACACCCGATCTATCAAAATATAAAATCAATTCATCTGATCGGTAAACGGCATAGCAGCAAAAAAATTCCAAACGCCAAAATCATATTTTTTGGTCACCGCAGATTTTGTGCAAAATGCAATAACAGGCGATCAAAATGTAGCATCGAAGCAAAAAAGGTACCATTAAAAATATCAGCCTCAGGCGCAAAAAATAAGCCATCACTCAGTCATAGATCCCAAAAAAATGAGAATGTTAGGGGTCGCGGAAAATGGCGCAAAATGTACGCCACTTTTTTTGGAAAAAACTTCTGACATTTTTTTTAACCCCTTAGATAAACGTAAACCTATATATGTTTGGTGTCTACGAAATCGCATGGACCTCAGACATCACACCCACACATCAGTTTTACCATATAGGAAACACAGTGAATAAAATATCTCAAAAACAATAGTGCAATCACACTTTATTTGCAGTTTTTTCACATTTGGAATTTTTTTTGCTGTTCTCCAGTACACCTCATGGTAAAACTCATGGTTTCATTTAAAAATACAGCACGTTTTTCAAAACACAAGTCCTCACATGACCAGATTGGCTGAAAAATAAAAAAAAGTTATGGCTTTCGGAAGAAGGAAAATGAAAAAAAAACCCCGGAAAGCGCAAAATTGGGCGGTCGTGAAGGGGTTAAAATCCTTGTAATAGCCTATTATAGCAGCACAAGAGCTCCCTGCATGCTTCATTCTTCAGATGTTAATGATGGATTTACTGACAAACAAAAAATAATATCTTACAATTGTAATTAGGGTTACGGTACCTCCTTAATTCCTACATTTGTACACAGTTATCAGGCAGTATAAAAAAGCAAAAAAGAGGAGTAAATATCATTCCTTGCAGCAAAGATGGAACTTCAGCTGTATATTGACCAGGCCAAAAGACTAATACTCCAACAGGATACAGCTAAACCCCCACTAAGTGGAGGCATCACAGGTGCAGGAGGAGCCAATCACACACAGACACTTCCAAACATGGAGGAGGCGATTGCTGGATGGTAAAACTGCACACTGATGGCTTGCATAGAGCACTGTTCACACTAGCAGATGCACAGTCACAAACCCGCAGCCTATTAGGCGACGCCCTTCTATTAGATCAGGCGGCCTAATAGGCTGTGAGTTTGTGACTGTGCATCTGCTAGTGTCAACAGCGCTCTATGCAAGCCATCAGTGTGTAGTTTTACCATCCAGCAATCGCCCCCTCCAAGTGTGTGTAATTAGCTCCTCCTGCACCTGTGATGCCTCCACTTAGTGGGGGTTTAGCTGTATCCTGCTAGAGTAGTAGTATTTTGGCCTGGGCAATATACAGCTGCACTAATCCAAACCTCCCACTCCCGACTCCAAAACTTCTCCTGAGCTGCACCAATTGTCTGGAATGCTCTACCTCAAGAAATTAGGATGAATCACAATTTGCACATCTTTAGACGCCCTCTAAAAACATTCAAACCTTTTTACGGTGGCCTATCACCCTCCCTAATTGAACTCAATTCACATAGAACCCCTCCACTCACTACTTCTCAAAACATCATTTTCTGTCAGACTCTAACACACCCAAAAGCATCTCAAAGATTGGCTGGTGACTGGCTCATGCAGCCTTATATATCTGCCATTTCTTTGAAATGTAAATAAGCTCCTGAACCTGAAAGCTCAGAAATCAATATTTTGTGGAATAACCATGATTTTTAATCACAGCTTTCATGCGACTTGGCATGCTTTCCACCAGTCTTTTACACTGATTTTGGGTGACCTTATGCCACTCTTGGTGCAAAAATGTAAGCAGTTCTTCATTGTTTGATGGCTTGTGACTATCTATCTTCCTCTTGATTACATTCGAGGTTTTCAATGGAGTTATTGTCTGGAGATTGGGCTGGCCATGACAGGGTTTTGATGTGGTGGTCCTTTATCCACTTATTGATTAACCTAGCTGTGTGGCATGGCGCATTGCCCTGCTGGAAAAAACAGTCCTCAGAGTTGGGGAACATTGCCTGAGCAGAAGGAAGCAACTGTTTTTCCAGGATAACCTTGTATGCGACTTGATTCATACGTCCTTTGCAAAGTTTAATCTGGCCAATTGGACCATAGAAGACTGGAGTAAGGTAATCTTCCCTGATGAGTCTAATTTTCAGCTTTGCCCAACACCTGGTCGTCTTATGGTGAGATGGAGACCTGGAGAGGCGTACAAGTCACAGTGTCTTGCACCCACTGTGAAATTTGGTGAAGGATCGGTGATGATCTGGGGATGCTTCAGCAAGGCTGGAATTAGAATGTAATCAAAAAGTTAATTTATTTCAGTAATTCAATACAAAAAGGAAATCAAATGTATTATATACAGTAGAGTCATTACAAACAGAGTGATCTATTTCAAGTCTTTATTTCTGGTAATGTTGATGATTCTGGCTTATAGTCAATGAAAACCCAAAAGTCATTATCTCAGAAAATTAGAATATTATATAAGACCAACTGAAAAAAATGATTTTAATCTCAGAAATGTTGGCCTACTGACACGTATGTACAGTAAATGCACTCAATACTTGCTCAGGGCTCCTTTTGCATGAATTACTGCGTCAGTGCGGCGTGGCATGGAGTTGATCAGCCTGTGGCACTGCTGAGGAATTATGGAAGCCCAGGATGCTTTGATAGCAGCCTTCAGCTCTGCATTGTTGTGACTGATGTCTCTCATCTTCCTCTTCAAAATTCCCCATAGATTCCTTTAGGTCAGGCGAGTTTCCTGGCCAATAAAGCACAGTGATACTGTGGTTATTAAACCAGGTATTGGTACTTTGGCAGTGTGGACAGGTGCCAAGTCCTGCTGGAAAATGAAATTTCCATCTCCAAAAAGCTTGTTGGCAGAGGGAAGCATGAAGTGCTCTAAAATTTCCCGATAGACGGCTGCGCTGACTTTGGTCTTAATTAAATACAGTGGACCTACACCAGCAGATGACATGGCTCCCCCAAACCATCACTGATTGTGGAAACTTCACACTATACCTCAAGCAGCTTGGATTGTGGCCTCTCCACTCTTCCACTCTTGAAACAAGGAATGTGACAGTTGTAGCCCATGTCCCCGTCTGTGTGTGGTGGCTGTTGAAGCACTGACTCCAACAGCAGTCCACTCCTTGTGAATCTCTCCCATGTTTATGAATGGCCTTTTCTTAACAATCCTATAAGGGCTTTGTTTATTCCGGTTGCTGCTTGTGCACCTTTTCCTACCACACTTTTTCTTTACACTCAACTTTTCATTAATATGCTTGGATACAACACTCTGTGAACAGCCAGCTCCTTTAGCAATGACCTTTTGTGGCTTTCCCTCCTTGTGGAGTGTGTCAATGAAAGCCTTCTGGACATCTGTCAAGTCAGCAGTCTTCCCCACAATTGTGTAGCCTACTGAACCAGACTAAGGGACCAGACTAAGGAAGCCTTTGTAGGTGTTTTGTCGTAATATTCTAATTCTTTGAGATAATAACTTTTAGACTTTCATTGGCTGTAAGCCATAATCATCAACATTAACAGAAATAAACACTTGAAGTAAGTCACTCTGTTTGTAATGACTCTATATAATATACTGTATTATTCAGACTATAAGACACACTTTTTTCCCCCCAAATTTTGGGGGTTGCGTCTTATAGTCTGAATATATGATTATATGGGTCTTGCTGGCTTGAGGGGCAAAGGAACGGTGCTGGACTGGACTTTACAATGACAGGAGAGGGTCTCCGCTGAAGAATCCCCCACTGGAGCAACCATGTAAGCCGGCTAATTAACCTCATCAATATGCACTGCTTCCCCAAGCCCACTTCTCAGCACTAAAGCCAGCGCGCACTGAGAGAGGACATGGGGAGCAGACACTGCGTTATTTAATTCCTGTAATAGCCAGCACACATGATCTGTCCGCAGCCGCCGGCTTCCTGCAGCTGCTGGGGAGGTCGTCTACCTGCTATTACAGAGCAGGAATATAGAAGTATGCTGTGGATAAAGAAGCGCAGATAGGGTCTTATCTGGTGGGATATGATAAGACAAACAGGTAGGGTACACACCTGTAAAAGTTATGCCAGTCACAACTCCTACACAGGCATAAAATGGCATCTGCTGCAGCCCCGAAGTAACGTGTTACAGATGTGAAGGAAGGAAACTGGGATATGCCACGCTAACATCAAACATCCAGAAGTTGATTAATTTCTCTTTTATTAAGTCAGGTCTATGCGTTTCACAGGACGCAGCCTCCTTCTTCAGGACAATTATTATAGAAAAAATAGGTTGATCTTTTTCTATAATAATTGTCCTAAAGAAGGAGGCTGCGTTCTCCAAAACGTGTAGACCTGAGTTAATAAAAGAGAAATTAATCAACTTCTGGATGTTTGATGTCAGTGCGGCATATCCCGGTTTCCTTCCTTCACATCTATTACAGAGCAGGAGCAGAGTACCGACGGAAGCAGGAGCAGCGTGCTAGCGGCGGCTAGTATGGTTCTGAAATGACTGCCGCCGCCACATGTTAACCTGTGCTCAGTACAGTTACCACAGCATGTCAGTCTGTCTTGGCCATGCGCTGGGAACCATGAAGTGGACAGTGTCCCCCTCCAGGTGAAGTGCTGCCGTAAATGAAAAGCCAGGGCACAGGGCAGGACGGCCCTCCCTACCCCCCCCACTGGCCCTGCCTCTTCATTACATCATTATAATACCGTACTTCCTGGTTTCAAACGCGGCGGCAGGGCCAGGCTTACCGTACATCATTACCATAGCTGGAGTCTGCTTCGATAAGAAGCAGAAGTAAGAAGTTACAGTAGAATAAACTATAAGTCCCCCCTTCCCCCTAATAAAGTAAAGTACCGTACCTTAGAAAAAAAAAATCACATTACTGTGCTGAACTGGAACTCCAGAAAGTGAAATAAACTGTGGGAAGAAAGGCGCAAATAGGGTCTTACCCGGTATAACAATGGGAAGTGAATGTGCAATAGGAACACTCACCTGATGAGGTTGTGCCAGTCACAACCCCTTTGATAGCATGAAAGGAACGTGGAAGGCAGCAGTCCCGCAAAACAAAGTAATTTCAGATGATGGGGGAGAAGCAGGTTTAAATACCGCGCCAAACCACAGGAATCAAGATGAAATTAGTAAATCTCTTTTCTTTATTTATTTATTTAGATATAGTATTCTCTACATTTGTCCTGAGGTAGAGGACGGATATGTCCTTGAAACGCGTAGACCTGTGAAAATAAAGAAAAGAGATTTACTAATGAACTGGAACTCCAAGCATGCCATACAGGACATGCTTGGAGTTATAGTTCTCCTTAAAGGGGTTGTCCACTACTTGGATAAAGTTCATCTCATTTCCCTTGTTTGCCTCTGTTGAGTTGTTTACAGTTACATTGGTGAAATACTACAGTATGTTATTTAGGTTCTTAAATATTTTACCACATTTTTTGCTTCAATTTTTTTTTCCTATTTTACACTTCTAAAATCTGGGTGCGTCTTATGGTCCAGTGTGTCTTATAGTCCAAAAAATACGGTATGTGTTTCCCTTTTTGTATTGAATTACTGAAATAAATTAACTTTTAATGATATTTTAATTTATTGAGATGCACCTGTATATCCTGCCAAATTTTGTCCATTCGCTTTTGCCTGTTTATATAGGACAACCCGACACCTCCGGTCATGTGCAGTATGAAGCCGGGTGTATACATTCCGGCTTCAGAGAGGTCTAGGGCACATGACCGGAAATGCCGGGACTTAGGACACAGGTATGCACGTCACCGCTTATAATGCTGCATTGAATTGCATGTTAGCACGCCCTTCTTGATGGCAAACATGCTAAGAGGGTGGAATGAGCGCAGGAACTAATGCCCTTGCAACTAGTCCCTACTCTAATTAGTATATCATAAAAGATCTTTTGAAATCCTTTTTCTAAAGATCTCTTTATCTGTTACTAGATACAGGGACAGTTAGGCAGGGATTAGTAATATGCACCCAGAACTGCTTTTGTTTCTGGGTGCATATTGCACTTGACAGGTTCCCTTTAATTGATATGGTTTTTTTGTACAGTGTGACAAGATTGCTCACTGACAGAGCTCCTCTCAGTAGCACTTGTTACACTGTTTCTCCTCTGATCGCTCACAGACAGAGGATCAGAGGAGAAACTGTTATAAATAGGCAGCTCGCCAATTTGTTACTAAAACAAACTTTCCCAGCGATCGTTCTTATTGGCTAGTGTGACGCTGACGTTATCAGAAACTGAACCAATCAGATCATGGTGAGGACACGGATTGCAACTCGCGTTTTGCACTGGAATCCCGCACCTCCAGGTATGTGGAAGTCTCGTTTGCTGCAAAACCGTCGACCGTAAAAATACGTTGGCGTTGTACAAAGCTGAGCGAGAGCCGACGTATATTTAAAGTTGGTGGATCTGAACTGGTTAAGTACTTTCTCTTTCCAGATTTGGTGCAGAAAATTATCTACAACATGGGAATTCTTTAAGGTTACGTTCATACGTTGAGTATTTGGTATGTTACTTCAGTATTTGTAAGTCAAATTCAAAAGTTGAACAATCAGAGGAAAAGTATAATAGAAACATGAGCACCACTTCTGTATTTTTCACCCAGTCCTGGTTTTGGCTTACAAATTCTGAAGTAAAATAGCAACTAAATATTGAATGTGTGGACATGGCCTCAGCATTTTTGCAGCGGTTTTTTTTTCACCCATTGACTTCAGCTGGTAACTGTCAAAAACGCTATAAAAACCCAGGTAATAAAATGATTGTGGATTTACTGCATTTTTTTTTGTATTTTTGCTTGTGTTTTTTTATAATACAGATATACAGTTGAACCAGAAGTTTAAATACACTATCTAAAAAGACACATATGCATGTTTTTCTTACTATCTGACATGAAATCATAGAATCATAGGATATTAGAGTTGGAATGGACCTCCTGGGTCATCTAGTCCAACCCCCTAAATCATCCCAGACAGATGTCCGTCCAACCTCTTTTTAAAGACTTCCATTGAAGGAGAACTCACAACCTCTCATGGAAGCCTGTTCTAATCGTTGATCACCCTCACTGTCAAAAAGTTTTTTCTAATATCTAATCTGTGTCTCCTCCCCATCTGTTTCATCCCATTGCTTCTAGTCTTTCCTTGTGAAAATGAGAATAAAACTGATCCCTCTACAGTGTGACAGCCTTTAAGATATTTTTAGACAGCTATTAAGTCTCCACTCAGTCTTCTCTTTTGCAAGCTAAACAATCCTAAATCCTGTAACCATTCCTCATATGACATGGTTTGCAGACGAGTCACCATTCTGGTCACTTTTCTCTGAACTTGCTTCAGTTTGCAGATATCTTTTTTAAAATGTGGTGCCCAGAACTGGACACAGTATTCCAGATGAGGTCTGACCAAAGAGGAGTAAATGGGGATAATGACTTCACGTGATCTAGACTGTAGGCTTCTGTTAATACATCCTAGAATGGTGTTTGCCTTTTTTGTTGCTGCATCACACTGTTGACTCATGTTCAGTCTGTGATCTATTAGTATACCTAAGGGGCACTTGTTAAAAAACATTCTATTAGTTGCTGCCTATTGTTCCGGCTTGTTTAGATCTTGTTGAATCCTCTCTCTCTCTTCTCTAGTATTAGCTATTCCTCCTAGCTTTGTGTCATCAGCAAATTTAATCAGTTTACCCTTAATACCTTCATCTAAATCATTGATATAGATGTTAAACAACACGGGGCCCAGGACAGAGCCCTGTGGTACTCCACTTGAGACAGTCTTCCATCTGGATGTGCAGCCATTTATGACCACTCTTTGACTCCGTTCACTAAGCTAGTTACAAATCTATCTAACAGTTGCCTTGTCCATTCCACACTTGGTCATTTTTTCAATAAGGATAGTATGAGATACTTTGTCAAATGCTTTACTGAAGTCAAGATATACTATATCTACTACAATTTCCCTGATCCACCCAGCCAGTGATTATGTCATAGAAGGAAATTAAGTTAGTCTGACATAACTTATTAGTTACAAACCCATGCTGGCTCTGGTTAATCACTTCATTCTAATCCAGGTACTTGCATAAATGTTGTTTAATAATTTGTTCAAAGATCTTTCCTGGTATGGAAGTCAGGCTCACAGGCCTGTAGTTCCTTGGGTCCACCTTCTTCCCCTTTTTGAAGATAGGGGCAACATTTGCTCTTCTCCAGTCTTCTGGAACATCTCCTGTTCGCCAAGAATTTTCAAAAATTATGAAGAGTGGTTCTAATATTTCCTCTGCTATCTCCTTCAGTACTCTGGGGTGTAATTCATCTGGACCTGGGGACTTGAATTCATTAATGTTAGCTAAGTATTCCCTCACTATCTCTTTGTTTATTGATAGCCTGGATTCTTCTAATCCTACAATAGAACGGTGAAGATTAGTTGATTTTACTTTTACAGAGAAAATAGATGCAAAATAACAATTTAAAAGGTCGGCCTTCTCAACATCATTTTTTAAAACGTTACCATTTTCATCCTGTAAAATTCCTATAACATCTTTGACTTTTCTTTTATTTGTGACATAACTCCCAAGTCCTTTTTTATTGCTTTTGACATCTCTTGCAAGCCTTATTTCATTATCAGCTTTGGCTAATCTGATGTGTGCCCTGCTGGTTTTGCAGACTGTGTTATATTCTTCTTTAGATATGCCTCCTTCTTTCCATTTAATAAACATTTCTTTCTTCCTTTTTAGCATGTGTTTAAGTTCTGTGTTCATCCAACCTGATTTCCTTAAATGTTTCTTATTTTTCCCTCTTTAGGGATTGTTAACAATTGCACTTTGAGAATCTCATTTTTCAAGATGTCCCATCCTTCCTAGACATTTCTGTCCTTAAGGACATACGGCTATTGAATCCCTGCTATCCTTTTTCTGAGTCCCTTAAAATCTGCCTTTCTGAAATCCAGCCTTGAAATATGAGTTTTCAGAATAAACCTTTCCTGTTTTAGATCAATTAGGATTACCAAAATTATTTATATTTGCCAAATGTCAGAAAAAAGAGAGAGAAAATGTTTTATGTTTTTTTTATTACTTTCTGCAAAGGCAAGAGTTTACATATATTTCATTAGTATTTGGTACTATTGCCCTTAAACTGTATGACTTGGGTCGACTGTTTTGGATCTCCTTCCACAAGCTTCTCACAATAGTTGGTAGGAATTTGCGTCCATTCCTCCTGACTTTACTGAGGTCACATGAGGTCAGGTTAGCTGCTATCACAGGTGGAGGACCGTGGGAACCTGCAGCTGTGATCGCAAATTACCTGAGTGATGTCACCGCTCATCGCTGCGGCTATTCTATGCCTGAAGCTCACAGATTGTGGTCATGTTTTATTGCCACACGTTGTCACTTCAGATATAGCAGAGCTGGAATCCTCATAGGACCTCATATGGATTACGTCACCTGGGTGTTTTGGAGGTTAATAAATTGGTGAAATTTTATTTCAAATGAAGATTTTTTCGCTTTCTGTTTATTTCTTTTCACTTACAGATTAGTAATGGGAGGTCTCATAGATGCCTTCCATTACTATTCTAGGGCTTAGTGGCAGTTGTGAGCTTTTTTAACCCTCTATTTCCCCAATTGCCACCTCACTAGGGCAATCAAGAAGAGCCGGGTAAGGTTCCCAGATTGTCACATCTAATGGATGCGATAATGCTGGGCAGCTGCAGGTTGCTATTTTTAGGCTCAGGGGCCCAATAAGCATGGGTCTCCCCAGCCTGAGAATACCAGCCTCCAGTAGTTGGGCTTTATCATGGCTGGGTATCAAATGCATGCTATTTTTTAAAATTATTTATTTAAATAATTTAAAAAACAAAAAAGCCACATGCAGTTCCTCTTATTGTGATACACAGCCAAGATATGTGCATGGCTGGGGTCTGCAGCCAGTAGCCAAATGCTTTATCTGTGCTGGGTATCAAAATACAGGGTACCTTACTCCGATTTATTTATTTTTATACCACAGACAAGGTGTATGATCGCAAGCAGTCCTACACTCACACAGGCTGGGGACGCACCTGACTGCAACCAGAGATGTCAGGACTGCCGGTGAGCAGTAAAATCAGTGAATATGGAAATGCAATAAAAAAAATTGAATTGATATCTGGCATGTCTGACTCCAGCAGCCTAAGATTTATTCTAGGAAGTTTAGTTTATGCACATTCAGTAGTGTACTTTATGTGTACAGAACTGTGGATATATGGCTGGCTGTTAATTTTATTTTCTATTATGCATTTTTTTGAAAGCACCAGATGGAAACTGGTGGAGTAACTCAATTCATCGTTTTCAATGGGATTGTTCTTAGCTAAGGCCTCAGACGGGTCCAGGTGCTTGATGCAAGGTTTTTCTTCCTTACTTACAGCAAAGTTAGGGCTGCAGTTTTACATTGCCCAGGCCAAAAACTAGTACTCTAGCAGGATACAGCTAAGCCCCCACTAAGTGGAGGCATCACAGGTACAGGAGGAGCAAATCACACACACACTTCCAAAAAATGGAGGGGGTAATTGCTGGATGATAAAACTGCACGCTGATGGCTTGCATAGAGCGCTGTTCACACATGCAGATGCACAATCACAAGCCCGCAGCCTATTAGGTGACGCCCATACTATTAGATCAGGTGGGCTGCCAAGCCGTACTCCATCTGTGCACCATACAGGGACAGGAACTCTAATATGCAAGGCCTAACAGAAAGGGGCTTGGCTGTATCCTGTACAAAAAACTGCAACTTCAGCCCTATCTTTGCTGTAAGTAATGCTTAATTTTTGGAGTATATTTAGTCCTCTTTTTGTTGCTATTTTTACATTTAGTGTAGGGGCCTACAAGCATGAGGTTCCTGTGACGAGGGTTGTAGGCTTCCGTATTCTGGCCATAATACCACCTAAAACCTCATTTTTTTTGTACAGGATGCAGCCAGGCTCCTTTCTGTTAGGCCTTGCATATTAGAGTTCCTGCCCCTGTATGGTGCACAGATGGAGTATGGCTTGGCAGCCCGCCTGATCTAATAGTATCGGCATCACCTAATACGCTGCAGGCTTGTGACTCTGTATTTGCATGTGTGAACAGCGGGGGCTTAGCTGTATCCCGCTAGACCTGGGCGATGTACAACTGCAGCCCTATCTTTGCTGTAAGTAATGCTTAATTTTTGGAGGATATTTAGTCCTCTTTTTGTTGCTTCCGGCTCACTGCAAGGTTCGCCACTGTTTGAAAAAATATTGATAGCTATTGATGTGTTGTTTACACCAGAGATTGGCAGTAATTGTGATAATTTGAAGAACAAAAAGCACACAAAATAGAGCCTGATACAACTGATATTTGTGAACACAACCAAACTATTTGCGAATCCTTTTAATTATATACTAATGAAACATCAAAATGATTGCACATGTATTCCTTTTCTTAGATTGGACGTTTATTTAATATGTGTAATATTGTTATGTTACAAAAGTAAATATGGTATTTTCTTAATTTGTGATACAAATAGCATTTTTATACTTGTTTTTGCAATGAATTCCTAATTTGTCTAATATGAAGCAAGATTGATGGCCTGAGCTGCACAGTAACGTGTGCTGCATAAATAAAGATCGATGGAAATTATGTACAGATCTGATTTGTTGCGCTCATTATCTGATATATGTAATTTGAATGGATAGCCTCTATTTGGACGGATATGTTGTGCAAACTTATGGAGGTAAATGTTTTTTCATTTATTTATTTACGAGAAACACAGGTCTAATACTCAACATTGAACATCATGAAGTAAGAAATTTCTAACACCGACATTCTTCAATTTCATTGTTCTGTTACATCACAGAAGCAGAAAAACTAAATTCATGCCAGTGTTGGATATGTCCCTTGATGGACATCAATGATGCCTTACAGACGCTATTAACTATAATAGGGTCCATTGAGTTTCAGACTTAGTGACCACTATTTTACTAGAAACAATAGCTCAGCATGTTGAGGTTTTTTTTTCTACTAAATATCATCAAAACTGACAGTGGTTCCAAATAGAGGCTTTAACACAAATATGAACATCTACTAATGTACCATGAAAACATAATTTTATAATACTGCTAGTTTCATAGTTTAGGATCATGATGAAGAACTAAATGACCACTTTATTAGAGACATCTGCCTATTCATGAGTACAGCTTCCCTGTAAGGAAATTAGGAATGTGGCCCCCGAGAGCAACATATTATCAAGTCATCAATTTTCCCATAGATCAGTTTCAGTGAGAATCCATTTTAGAATCCATTTTAGAATGTGAAATTGAGAGAAAATTTAGTAATGTACATTGAAGGACTTCCACTGATATTGTCACGACCCCACCAGAGTCCGCTCCAGTGACTTCTGATTTGATTACCAGGTGACGCCGTGTTCCCGCCGTGGACTGTGCTGGTGATAGGAGAGGAGTCGATGCTAGTGGCTCTGGTGGGCACAGGCTCCGCTCATCCACTAAGCTGGATTTCCCTGGGAACTGCAGTACCACTGGCTGATTGTAGGTGGCTTCCAGCTGAAGTTACCACCATTCAGCTACAGCCAATGGGAAGACACCACCCTCCCTGCCAGATCCAGATTTGACCTCTGCCTGGTTTCCTGACTATGTCCTTGTCTGCTGATTTTGTCCCTGTTCTACATCTCCTGGTTTGACCGTGCCTGACTACTACTCTCCTCTGGACTGCAGCCTTCCACAGGCAGCGATTTTCAGGGCCCTGCAGTAAATCCAAATCCCTTTATAGGGGTTAAAGGGTTCCGGTGTTCTTGGGCTCCTGCTTTGTGAGCGGCTTTCCCCTAGCCTGTCTGTGACAGCCAGTCTGAGTTTGTGGTTCCAGGCAGGCATTATATTTATGTGGTCATTGGTGCTAGACTAGTTGAGGCCAGTGTTTTAATTGGTGTAGAGAATATACTGAGAATGATGGGACTGAGGAAAAGCATCCAGCAATCCCATGGATGTAATAATTTGTTCACCAAAGGAGAGTCAGAGGGGAATGTCAAAAATCATTCTGAAAAAAAACAGCAGGCAGATGCGGATCAGGACTACATTTCTGATTAGCAGATGGTATAGTGACTGCAGCTTGACAGGTACAGATGGGTCAGAATCTGATTCTGCTAATCTTGTGATATAACACATGGAATTGTAGGGGTATTGGATTTAATGGGAGCCATGGCCTGATCAAACTGGAAAGCTGACAGATCTGAACCCACTGCGCCATATGCCAGGCTTATTATGGAAGGGCATAGCTAAGTGCCTTCCAAGTATTCACCAAAGCCTCTGATGGTGAGGTTGCACTTGGCTGCCGCTAGACACCAAGTACCACTTCAGGGCAGTTTCTAGATATGCAGAAGCTGACTCCAAAGATCAATGACACAAATGAAGGATGCCTGACAGGATGGACTTGGAGTGACAGGCAGGACAAGTTCAGGAAAACAGGCAGAGCAGATACAGTATCACTAGCAGGATAGACACAGGAACACAGGCAGGTCAGGTTTGGAGTCGCAGGTCGCATATAGGTACACCGGCAGGTCACAGGACAGATTCAAGTTCCAAGACAGGTCAAAGGGACAAGTTCACAATAAGGCATGCTACCCTACTGGTATAGGTTCAGGCAGGTACAAGACAGGTTCAGGGGCCAGACAACGGTACTAATAGTCAGAAACACATTACGACTAAAGTGGCTCAGGCACCTTCCTACAGGGGAAGGTACCTTAAGTGGAAAAATGGTTGCAATTCCTAAATGTTTCGCATCATATTTTTGTTTAACCTGCTAAATTAAACCTGAAAGTTTACACTTCAATTACATCTCAGTTGTTTCAATTTAAATAAAAAATAATGGCATGCAGAGTCCAAATAACTAAGATTTTGCCACTTTCCATATATTTCTGGACCTAACAGTATAAATACAACATTGTAATGCCACACCAAGAACGAAAAGTCATGGAATTATGAAAATCACAGTATTGATAGACATGTCAATAATAAGCAAATTATGGAAAAATTAAAAATATTTTTTTGAAACATGTTGATTTATTCAGTATTGAATATAAGAACCACAACAGAAATACACACACTTTCATGCTGTGGCATACTATCAGTCAGATTAATAATAATTGTCTGAAGAATGTTCTGCCACGCTGAATGCCTTGAGCACGCAAGTCTTAAAGAGCCACTTCTGACAGGTACCTTTGCAATTGCCAACCAATGTCCCAGATGTAATTGATGGGAGACGTTCACTGAAACTTTAGACTATGGTAGCATAAGCAATATGCTGCCCGGTGTTTCCATTTAGAAAAAAAAAGCTTTTGGAACACTGTGGTGGAGTAGCTTTCTTTCTTGTTCCACCATCAAATCAATGTAACACCAAGGTGTTAGTATATAGTACTTTGAATGAAGACCATAGAAGTCCAGCTACCATACATTATGCCACCCCACAACATATTCCTGAGAGTAAGACCAGTGTCCAATTCTCTCGTGGTCACCTTTTCATGGCATTGAAGGCAGTTAAGGATTAACCCCCTTCATGACCAAGGACATATATATACACGTCCTTGGTCAAGTATGGCCCGTTAATGTGGGCTCACGCAGCGAGCAAGCATTATCCCCCCCCACATGTCTGCTGATCTGATCAACAGACATATGCAGCTAAAATATGCAGCATTGGAGATCCATAAGTGTCTTTTAACCCTTTAGATCTCTCTGTCAAACTCTGACAGAATGATCTAATGTGTTCGGGCATGTATCGCATTTTTCCCTGCCACCAAAGGTGTCCCTGTGATGCGATCACAGGGGACCAATGGGTTGTCATGAAAGCGTGGGGTCAGATGATGACTATCGCTGTCATGATTCACTTCCTGTAAATACCGGCATTAACAGGAGATCAACATTTCTCCTGATCAGAGCAAAGCGATCGGACAGTGAAGACATAAGATCCTCTAAGGGGACTAGTAAAATCAATAAAAAATGTAAAATAAAGATTTTAAAAATATGACAAAAAACCCTTAAAGTTGAAATCACCCCTGATTTGCCCCATTGAAAATAAAACAATGAAAAAAACAATACACACATTTGGTACCACCACATTCAGAAATTCCCAACCTACCAAAATATAAACTAATCTGATCGGTACACGGTGTACCGAAAAAAAAAAATCAAAACACCAGAATTAGTTTTTTTTTTTATTTGATGAAACATTGCATTCAAATGCAATAACAGGCAATCAAAACATTGCATCTACTGTACACAAAAATGGTATAAATAAAAACATGAGCTCAAGACTCAAAAAATAAGCCATCATTGAGCCCCAGATCCCAAAAAAATGAGAATGCTATGGGTCAAAAGCCCAATTCTTTTTTACAAACTTCAGAAATTTTTTTTACCACTTAGATAAAAGTAAAACTAAGAATTATCCATGAAGAAGGTAAGGGTGGCTCAACTCCAAAGTCCATTAAAATATATTTATTGTTCCAAAAAAGTGTGCATAAAATAGGCAGTGGCGAAGTCGGGTGCGACCTCCTCCTGGACTGCCTATTTCATGCACATGGGCCATGGATGGTGTATTTTTGCCATCCTATATTTCGTTATGTATAGAGTTGTCCTATGCACTACACTAGGGGGAATTACCCTGCTTGACTTATTGACATATGTAGCTGCATAGGTGCAGTATATCCCGTCTCACATTTGAAATTATGAATATGGCAAATTTATAGTATGCTGACTATAGTTCGAATGGGGTTATGTACAATACTAATATGTTGGTTGGAGTTACATTTTGTCCCACTCTGATTACTATATTTCTAACATCACTGTCCTGGCCCCAACCCCTGTGGAGTTTTCTCACTCCTTGTATTTGCCTCACTCCTTGTATTTGCCTCATATATCCCACTGTGACTCATGGGTTGTGTCACAGATGTGGTGTATACAATTTTTAATGTTTTGGATGTTGTATATGTGAAATAAAATTGTGTTGGACAATTAATTACTCTAATGTGTGTTTTTGGACACATACATTTAGAATGTTTGGTATCTACTAACTAGTGCTGACCAGCAGAATCACACTGCCAGGTCTGTTTTACCATATAGTGAAAATGGAAAATAATAAAAAGCCCTAAAACCCCTTGAAAGAACAAACAAAAACAAGGTTAAGGTATGGAGTGGCATAATGTATGGACTCCTCTAGTCTGCATTCAAGTTATACTAACAGCTTGGCATTACATTGATTTTTGGTGGAACCATTGGTACAGCCATTTTTCCATAAAGTCTAAGGAGCCTACAATTTTAACCCAACAATGCCACGCCACTTGTTGCTCATGCTACTTTGAACAGCCTGCGAGTTCTTAATATGCAACCATGACCTGCAGCGTCTCCGGACTCCTGTCCCATTGAGCACATCTGGGACATCAATGGTCAGAGATTTCAAAGGTAGCTGACAGCAGCGGCTCTTGATGATTTATGTGCCCAAAAGCATTCAGCATGGCTTAACATTCCTCAGACAACCATTTATAACATAACTGATAGCATGCCAATGCGTGTAAGTGTGAGTGTTACTGCAGGCGGGGCCTATACTTGATATCAAGGTGTTTTGAATATTTTTTTTCATTGTTTAAATCATTTGCATATAATTAATATGTCTATTGATCCTATGAATTTGATAATTGTATAAATTTTCCTTCCTGGTGTTACAATTTTAATTTTAAGGAGTATACATGTATAGATATGTTCCTCTGTTTCAACTGATATAGAAGGGTTAATAGTTTCTCTATTTCTTCATTAAAGATATTTTATTGTTATTAGTAAGTATATCTGATGGTAGTTCATAGTCATTATGGAGCCTACGGAATAAGAGACAGGCTCAAGGATTATTATTGTCTCTAAATGTTCTTCTTATCTTCTTCTTATCTCATATGCATGACTCTACATTTTTGTTTTGCTAAAACTTAAAGGTCATATGAGCAACTTGTAAAGTCCAGCTAGAAGCTTTTTTTTGCAATATCACATTGATCTGTAAATGGTATAAATAAACTGTACTTTGGTTAAATAAACAGAAAATTGATCATGCCCATTTGAATACAGGTCTTTTTCTCCGAGCGCTCGATCTTGATTAGGTCTGAAGAGGCCTAATTCAGAGGACCTCACTGGTGATCCCATAAGCTGACTTGTGACAAAACAGAACAGCTACAACACAACCAATAATCATCTCCCGTTAATGTTCTGTTATTAAGAACAATGCATCTGAAAATGTATGTTTTTTATAAGGGATTCACTCACTCTGGCAATGACTCAAGGTAGACACAGGCACAAAATTGCTTTGTGCAAAAAGTGTAGAATTATAGTCCATAAGTCTCCAACAAAAGAAACACAAACAGCCTTTCTCAAGAGTATAAATCAGGCTAGGAAAGACAAAACAACTTTAAATGTCCAGCTCTCTCTGAACTCCTGTCAAGGAGTCCAACTGCAGCTCTAGTGGCCATTCCTAAAACCCGTTCCCAAAAACACCTCTCCGCATTATATGTGCTGGTATCTGCTTCTCCGGGTCCTGCATCAACGAGACTTGCCACCTCGGTGAAACATAACTAGTCCAGGACCTGCCATCTGCCACCTTACATACCCCCCTCTGCCCGAATCCAGGGAGCTTGGCACTTCCTGCCCACAAACAATATACCTTTGACAGGGCATCTGCATTATCATGTTGTTTCCTGGGCCTTTGCTCGACCTGATGACTAAAATCTTAAAGAGCCAGGAACTAGCATCTCACTCGACCATTAGTCTCCTTTTTCTCCTGCATCCATCTCAGTGGTTCATGTTGAGACCCTAGCTTACACTTACTGCCTAGTAGGTAATATGCTTACTTGATGGTCAAACCCTCTTTTTCTACAATATTGTAATTTTGCTCATAGGAGGACAATTTCCTAGTCAGATATCAGGTGCTTCCATGTACAGGTAACACCTACGGGATTTCCATGCGCGGGGCCCCTGTATTTACTTATTCCACAGCGCTGTTAAAAAGCAGTGCCCAGAAATAAAGGCCCTCAACGATGACCGCCGTTAAAAGGCATATCATAGATTGTGGGTTAAAGTGAACCTGTTAGCTGACACATGCTGCTTAATCTGTGGGCAGCATGTATCTGCCACTGGCTGTATGTTCTTAACCAGGTATGTTTAATTGTGAAACACTGCAGTGTACGTGTATAGGCAGAGACTTCTCAATCCAGGGCAGTGGGTGGCTGTTAAAGGTTGCCCCGTTTCAGACTCAAACATACCTGGCTGAGATAATACAACCAGTGCCTGATACATGCAGCCCCCGGAATTGGGTATCAGCTGACAGGTTCATTTTAAACCACAAAAACAAAATTAGCAGAATTGGTGTTGATGGTGCCTATTGCTGGAAGCACATTAGAGAAAGAATTAGACTGACCCAATGTCTGAGGACTAAAAAAAATGCAGGAACTGTGAGTCACACATCTTTATCTACAGGTCCTTGTATCAAACAGGAGCTTTGCTTCTGCAAATTCCTACAGTTCCTGTGTAAAACTGTATAGGTATTGTATGTGTGTCGCCCTGGACAAGCCAGGGGACACAGGTAACAACACCACCACACCCCCCGCTGAGTCATCGTCTGCAAGCCCGGATGCAGCTCCTCCTGGAGGAGTGGGAGGCCGACATGGGGGACGTGGTGGCTGCTATGCGGAGATGCGAGGTGGAGGAAGAGCTGGAGGAACGGGTAAGAGACCCACGTCCCTGTATTCCCGAGGGATCGGCCACTGCGGCTGAGGGGCCCGGCCTACACCCGTTCACCCTGCTGCCTCCCCCGCTACCCGCGTTAGCCGCTGCCGCCCCGCCACTAGGCCCGCTACCTGTCCAACCAGTAGCGGTACCCTGCCCGTCCGCCCAAGCGGACCAACCGGTTGCAGACACCCGGGGCAGCCCTGAATTGCTTCCCCAGAGGCCACCGGAGCCGAGGCCCCTTAACGAAAATGTGTTGGAGGCCCCGGCAGTGATTGCGCCGGGTTCCGTGCCCGAGCCCGGGATGGTGGCGTGGATGAGAGCCAGAGTAGTTGAGTTCAACCAACGTCAACAGAATCACATCTTCCAGATGATGGAGCAGTGGACCAGCGAGGTGGAAGCGCTGGTGGCGATTGTCCTGATGTATGCGATGGGAGCCGGCGTGAAGGAGCCGACGGGTGACCCACGCCTCCATGTCCCACAGGGACCGGCTACTGCGGCTGGGGTGCCCGGTCCGGTCTCGGCTCTTGTATCGCCCCTCCCATTATCTACGGGGCGTCCCAGTGTTGGTCGACCTGATCTGCTGCACCGTGCTACAACAGTGGAGCCTGATGTGCCAAGGGCCGGGTACCCGGAGAATGCGGTACCCAGCGTCGAGCCCATCCCAGAGTTTGAGGGGGCAAGTGAGCGTCCCCGCTATGAAGGAGACCCGGTGGTTTTCTACACCCCGCGCACCGGTGGGAATGGATACCGGGCACCCCTGTCGCAACAGGCATGTCAGTGCATGTTTGATATGCTGGTGGCGGAGGATGGGTTCGCCTCAGCTGAAGAATCAGAGTAAGGGCAGTGGAGTACCGTTGCACCGTCCCCGTTGGGACCACCTGTATGTGTTTAAAGTTTTGAAAGTTTTGAAAAATGAAAATGATTAAACCGAAGATTCATCTGATTAACCTGCTGATTTGGAACCGGTCGTAGCCGGCAACTGGTCCCCGTTGGGACCCCCTTTACAAATGCACATAGAAACTTCTATGAACAGGCCCGAGAACTTGCAGGGCAACCACAAACTTAGTGGCTTGTAAATAAAAATGTTGTTGCAGCTTCCACCGTTGCCGCCTCCGGAGAGGCAGATTGGAGGGAGGGCCCGCAGTGGAGCAGGATGGGGCCCAGGCACCACAGGAACCGGTGGCTACCCTCTGGGGGTTCCAGGGGCTCCCCATGGACGTGGGTCCCCTGGAAAGGACAGAACCCGCTCGGGTAATTTGGTGCAGGACTGGGGTCAAGGGGTGCTGCCTGTTTTCTTAGGGGCAGCATCAGGGCCAGGTTACTTGGGTGGGTGAGAGCGGAAGCCGTAACCGTTAACCGTTTGCAACGTTTAAGAAAGTACCTCCCGTTGTGGGATGATGTTATTTTACTTGTATTGTGTTTTCTTATCTTTTTGCAGAAAAATAAAACCGGTGATGGACGGGCAGCCCGAGGACGGTCTGCATTTTGCTAAGGGGGAATGTGTCACCCTGGACAAGCCAGGGGACACAGGTAACATCACCACCACACCCCACACTCCCTGTAGGCACATCAAAGTCAAAACACAAAACCCTTGTTGCCTTCCCCAGGGGCTGTTGTCCACACCAGGGGGTGGAGCCAGGCGGTTGGTCTCCACCCACCAAGGAGTTCACAGTCCTGGAGGAGGGAAAACACAGGCAGTTAGAGTGAAGCTAGGGAAGTGAGAGGAGAAAAGTGACAGCAAAGAGCCTGAAGTTGGTCCGGGTGTGTGGCCCGGACAGAACAGCAAGGTTGGCAGACGGTGGTGACCGTCTGCAGTGGAGGCCGATTGGAGTCTGCCGTAAGGACCGTGGACGGGTGGTAACCCGGCGGTACCGGACCGGTATACAAAGAGAAGCCAGCACCATTGGCAGGGGCCTTTCGGATCCCGGCAAGGCTTGGAGTCGCCGTAAATTTGCCAAATCCGTTAGTGAAGGGGACCTCCGGGTTTCCAAACAGCCAAGTCCCGATAGAAGGCAACCATCCAACCGTGAAGGGGAGACACCGCCACCAACAAGGGCAACCGTTTCCCGGGCCAGCGCCTGCGGGCAAAAGGGGCTCCTCCGGCCCATATCCAGGTCGGGGAGCGGGTAACCGGTGGGAACCCATCGCTACCAACACTGAACTTAGGTGCAAGGAGAGACAGTCATCACTAACCTGCAGGGAGGAACAACCGCAGCCGTCCGAGGGACCCGTCCATCCAGCCGCTTGTTTTACCGTGAACTGTGTCATCATCATTGGGCTGAGTGAGTACCTCCGTGCCGTGCGGCACAGCGCTGCCCCTGCGACCCTTCACCTCACCAGGCCCCGCAACCCGCCTGCCATCTCTACCCCATCACCGGTCCCCGGGACAACCAACCCCCCTACCCACGGAGGGGAGAAATAACAACAAAGCTGCTCCCTGTCACCGCTCCCGGGATCCCCGTTCAGAGCAGCGGTGGTGTCCACACAATCACCACAACCGTGGGTGGCGTCACGGACAATATCCCCAAAACCCAAACCACCCCTTTTCACTCACGGGCGAGGAGCGCCGCTCGAGTCCCCGGGATCCGGCCCATCGCTCGAGCCACCGAGCAGCAGCAGCCGCAGAGCAGCGGCGGCCGGACCCGAGCAGTGGGAGAGCGCAGCGTCCCCTCCTCCGCCCACGACATATGTAGTCTGAAATATTGGCCTAATAGGTTATTGCATATATGTAACGAGGATCATCAGATATGTGTTCTGTGAGTGTTTTTCATTACTTTTCTACTTTATTTATTTTTTAAACGATTTTTTAGCTGAACCCACATAACGGTGTGTAGATCATTTCAATATTCCACAGCATAATAATCTTTCATCCTGTGTACACTATTTGCTAATGTATCACCTGCTGCCGAGTATGTGAAGATGTTAACTTGAAAAGGTTTCCATGACAACCCAACACTTTAGATATTTTTATAATTCACGGGAAAGGTGAATTTTGCTCAGTTAAAAGGTAAGTTCTGGGAAATGGCATTTGCATGGTAGCATGTCAGCGCAAGTTATTCAGAGCATGGCAGATTTCAGTGATGGCACAGAGTACAGAGGCATGTCAGCCATATTCTGTCACTTTAGGAAAGTTCTTACATTTAAAGTGTGGTAATGACAGCCTCACTCTGACAATGGGAATATTAAAGTTCCCATATATTATAATGGAATGGGAATATTATAAATGACCTTGTTGGGGGCATGCGGAGTAGAATTTCAATATTTGCAGATGATACTAAACTCTGCAGGGTAATCAATACAGAGGAGGATAATTTTATATTACAGGGAGATTTATGTAAATTGGAGGATTGGGCTGAGAAGTGGCAATTGAAGTGTAATGTAGATAAATGTAAGGTCATGCACTTGGGTAGAGGAAATAACATTTATGATTATGTACTTAATTGTAGAACACTGGGTAAAACAGACACAGAAAAAGACTTGGGTGTATGGGTGGATGGTAAACTTCACTTTAGTGGACAGTGTCAGGCAGCTGCTGCCAGGGCTAATAAAATAATGGGATGTATTAAAAGAGGTATAAGTGTTCATGAAAAAAATATAGTTCTACCTCTGTACAAGTCACTAGTGCGACCGCACTTAGAATACTGTGTACAATTCTGGTCACCGATATATAAGAAGGACATAGCTGAACTGGAGAGGGTGCAGAGAAGAGCCACCAAGATTATTAGAGGAATGGGTGGGCTGCAATACCAAGACAGGTTATTAAACTTGGGGTTATTTAGTTTGGAAAAACGAAGGCTTAGGGGGGATCTAATCACAATGTATAAATATATGAGGGGACAGTACAGAGACCTTTCCAAAGATCTTTTTACACCAAGGCCTGCGACTGGAACACGGGGGCATCCGCTACGTCTTGAGGAAAGAAGGTTTAATCATAATCACAGACGAGGATTCTTTACTGTACGAGCAGTGAGACTATGGAACTCTCTGCCGCATGATGTTGTAATGAGTGATTCACTACTAACATTTAAGCAGAGCCTGGACGCCTTTCTTGAAAAATTTAATATTACCAGTTATGTATATTAGATTTTATGACAGGGTATTGATCCAGGGAACTAGTCTGATTGCCGGATGTGGAGTCAGGAAGGAAATTTTTTCCCCATTGGAGCTTATTTGACACATTGGGGTTTTTTTTTGCCTTCCTCTGGATCAACATGTTAGGCTACGGGTTGAACTAGATGGACTTAGGCGGGCTTTGCACACTACGACATCGCAGCCCGATGCTGCGATGCCGAGTGCGATAGTGCCCGCCCCCGTCGCAGCAGCGATATGTGGTGATAGCTGGCGTAGCGAAAGTTATCGCTACGCCAGCTTCACACACACACTCACCTGCCGTGCGACGTCCCTGTGGCCGGCGACCCGCCTCCTTGTTAAGGGGGCGGGTCGTGCGGCGTCACTGCGACGTCACACGGCAGGCGGCCAATCAGAGCGGAGGGGCGGAGATGAGCAGGATGTAAACATCCTGCCCACCTCCTTCCTTCCGCATATCCTACGGAAGCCGCAGTGAGGCCGGTAGGAGACGTTCCTCGCTCCTGCGACTTCACACACAGCGATGTGTGCAGCCGCAGGAGCGAGGAACAACATCGGACCGTCGCGTCAGCGTAATCATGGACGCTGCACCGATGATACGATTACGACGCTTTTGCGCTCGTTAATCGTATCATCTAGGCTTTACACACTGCGATGTCGCATGCGATGCCGGAAGTGCGTCATTTTCAATTTGACCCCACCGACATCGCACCTGCGATGTCGCAGTGTGCAAAGTGCCCCTTAGAGTCTCCCTTCAACCTTAAAAACTATGATACTATGATACTATGAAAGTGTAACTGCACTTACTCCAACCTTTTGGCAAGTCATAGAGACACTTTTGATTGAGTGGTTTTAATCAATGGGGGTCTGGGTGTTCAGATACCTAATGATTGCTAAAATTGAGGGGCAGAAGCATTAAAGGGAATTTGTCAACAGGTTTTTGCTATGTAAGCTGAAGTCGGCATGCTACAAGGGTTAACACAGAAAGTTCAGGGAAGCCTGTCTTGTCACGGTCTGATCTTTTGTTTATTGATATGTTTTTAAGCAGCAGGACCGTTATCATTCCAGGACTAGAAACTCAAGTGCAGAGATGTCCGGCCCACCCCCTGTTGTGATTGACACCTCACAGTCAATGCACAATCTCTACTGAGAGCCTGGTGTGGGTGGGCGCAGCCCTCAGAACTCTGCTGCATGGCTAAAGCTAAAGATTCAGATTGTTTCAGAACAGCTGCAACCAGTAATCTAAGTGATACAACATTCAATTCAGAATCTCTTTGCCTACATCATGCTGCTCTCAGATGAGGTAGCAAAAACCTGCTGACAGATTCCCTTTAATCAGAGCACTGTTTGTTCTGAACTGACAAGCGGCTCAATTGATACTCTATGAGCTTATCTGCTCCTAAGAAGGAGGGAAAGCACTCGACTGAGCACTTTTTCCTTTGTTCACATCTATATATTTTTTTTAGTCCTGCCCTTAATTTTTTAAAAAATATGACCAATAGCAAAAACAGTGTGATAACCCAACATCTTGCCTCGAACATGCATTACTATTGAACATGTAATTTATATACTGTATAATTGTCTATTAGGTCTAAATATATTTAAATTAATGCTTTTGTGCCCCCCCACAAAAAAAAATAAAATTCTGAATTGTAACTTGGCTCTTACCAGTGAAGGGGTTGAGCTCTTTTTAAATAAACCATTTGTGATATCACTTTAAAATGAAGCACATACAAGTATTCAAGAGACTGCTCAATGTAAGTAGTACGCTGTTAACAATGCATTATCTTCCATTCCACTGCATGTCATTTCATGCGTCATTTACTGAATTACTTTCCAAAGTACGTGATAAAGGCAGATTTCTAAAAGGAGCTATAGATATGTAAGACATGTACATTTAAAGGGGTTTTCCCACAAACAAAATGTATTTTAAATGTATTTTGTAGTTGATTTTAATCAATAAATGTAAGAAAAATAATAATTTCCACATTAGGATGTGTTTAAAAAGAATGTTCCTGTGCTGAGATCTTATATATGTATCCCTGCTATGTGCTGTGTAACGGATGTGTCTGACCATCCATTTACATATAGCTATTGAATTGTTCATGTCAGTATTCACACAGCAGTTTCCGCTATTACATGTATTCCCCTTGCATAGTCACTGGTGTGAATGCCTTATCTCCATATAGTGACCATCCAGGGACATGGTGTGATCATACCACAGCTCCTGAGCCAGGGAGCAAGTAATAAAGTATACAGGCAGGACAGCATGAAATGACAGCTGATTCTTTTTATGAGGTAAAACATTTTCATGCCTGTTTTTCTTCAAAGAAAGAATAATGTGTGCTCCCTTGCTGCAATGTATTTATACTGCCATAGCTTTAGTAAAAGACACAGCACATCCAAAAATCATACGTTGATCTAATGCCGCCAGGCAAAAATGTATATACCTGAACATGAGGTTCTTGGTTTAACATTCTGATCAGACTGTATGAAGCCTGACTGCCACATCACGGTGAACCTCTGAGTGGGTACTTAACTCATTTGAAGCCTTAGTGGTGTGGCGCCGCGCGCCCACCACCGCCACAGCGACAGTGCACCAGCAGGGCAGCTGACCTGGGGCCTCAAAACAACCATGCTGCAAGCCTGAGCCCCTGTTTTTTTTAACTTGAAGCAGCGCTCCTCCCATTTGGCACAAGCATTTTTAATTAGCAGAAGACTTCAAGGAGGGGTTCTGCCTTTTTGATCTCAAGTTATCGCGGGTGGCGGGGCGCTGCACTCACCACGCTCAGGTCCGGCGCTGCTGCTCGGTGGCTCGAGCGGTGGGCCGGATCCGGGGACTCGAGCAGCGCTCCTCGCCCGTGAGTGAAAGGGGGGTAGTTCGGTTTGGGGATTTGGTCCGTGACGCCACCCACGGGTTGTGGTGAGGTTGGGCACCACCGCTGCTATTGACGGGGATCCGGGGAGCGATGGTAGGGAGCAGCTGGGATGTTTCTCTCCCCTCCGTGGGTAGGGGGTTGGTGGTCCCGGGGCCCGGTGAGGTGTTGGGGAGGCAGGGTCGGCAAGGTGCAGGGTCGCTTGGACTGCGCAGCGCGGTGCCGGATGGCACGGTAGTACTCACTCAGCCACAAATGGATGCAAAGTCTCTGGTAAACCAAACGGCTGGATGGATGGGTCCCGCAGCCGGCTGCTGTGGTTTCCCCGGACGGTTGGTGGTGGCTGCCTTTCCCTACACCTTTGTGTATGTTCAGTCCCAATGGCTTCCCACCGGTAACCCGCTCCCCAGCATATATATGTGCCGGAGGAGCCCTTTTGCCCGCAGGCTCTGTCCCTTGGAACTCTAGCTGAGGCGGTAGCTGTATTTCCTTTTGCTGGTTGGACCGTTGCCTTCAATCAGGTCTTGGCTGTTAGGAAACCCCTGGGGTTCCGGTCACTGACGGATTTGACCTATTTAACGGCGACTCCAAGCCTGGTCGGGGTCCTCAGGCCCTGCCGGTTTGTGCTGGCTTCACTTTGCTCCCCGGTTCGGTACCGGCGGGCCACCGCCCGTCCCCGGTCCTACGGTTCTGCGTTGATCTGCCTCTCCTGCAGACGGCCACCACCGTCTGCCAACCTTGCTCTGGGTGCCCGGGTCACGTACCCGGACACAGTCAGTTTGCTCCTCTACTACCACTTTACGCCTCACTCTTCCACTTCCCTAACTGGTCTCAACTCACTTCTTTTTCCCGCCTCCAGGACTGTGAACTCCTCAGTGGGTGGGGCCAACCGCCTGGCTCCACCCCACCTGGTGTGGACATCAGCCCCTGGAGGGAGGCAACAAGGATTTTGTGTCTGGCTGATATGCCCATCTCGGGGTGGGGGTGTGTGTTGTAGTACTTGTGACGACCTGGCTAGTCCAGGGCGCCACAAATTCACACTCTGGGAGCTTATGGAAACTAAGTTGTTCTAGCTCCTTTCACAGAGAGCTGGTGCTGTGTGGTGGCCATTGTTGTGATGGCTTTGTGTTAGTTGGGTGGTGTGTCCTGGAGCCTGTGAAGCACCAGGTCACCTGCCCTGCTGGTGCACTGTCGCTGTGGCAGTGGTTGGCACACGACTCCGCAACTTTAAGGTGTAAAAGTTAGCTACACACTCAGAGGTTCACCGTGACATGACAGTGGGCTCTATACAGTCTGATCAGAATGTGAAACCAAGAACCTCATGTTCAGATATATAAAAATTTGCCTAGCAGCATTAGATCACAGTATGATTTTTGGAAGTGCGATTCATGTGTTTTTCTCCAGCTATGTAATCTATTTGGACTCTTTTACTTCCTCCCCGGGCCAAGAGATGTAGTATGATCAGACCCATGTCACTGTATGGTCAAAGGCTGTAATGAATTTGTATTCCCAGACCCTTCTATGATTTGGTGATTTGAATTTTTTTTTCAACTGGCTAACATAGTACCAACACATTTTTCATTTAACTGTGTGGTTAGACAAGACCATTACACAGCACATAGCAGGGACACATATAAGATTATCTGAGCACAAGAACATTTTTTTTAAACATATCCAATTGTGAAACTTATTATTGTTCCTCTATTTATTGATTAAAAATAAAAAACATGACTACATGTAGCTCTTCAAAATATTAAGGAGTTATTTTACTCACAGTAGAACATTTCTACTACATATATCAGTACTGCTGGGATAGAAACGTTGTGCATAATAAAGGTTAAGGCTTAAAGGGGTTCTGCACTACTAGGACATCCCCTTCTCATTCTCCATGTTGCACCCATTAAAAAAAAAAGCTTATACTCACCTCCCATGCTGGCACCATTCCAGGGGTGTCAGTGCTCCCTCTCACGGGGCTCATGTGAGGTTGTAACGTCATGTGAGCCCCCCACCCCCCTGCCCAATCACCGTCAGCTTCATTGTTCTCACCTTCAGACGTATAAGTACTTAACAGGGGATGAGCAGCCAGCCGCAGCTGTCACGGTGTATACATACAGTACCTGTTCTATCTCTTTAATTGTGGGACATGCCTTCATTTTTTGGGTTCTGCACTTCACTGAGATATCAATTAAAGAGCTTCAGATGCAATTCATTAAATCAATTGTGGCACCCCTGACCTGGTCAGGCACCACTGAGTACTGCACCCATGCTGGGGCAGTACAACACAGGTAATCCAGAAGGCAGACCGGGGTGTGGACACACAGGCCCATAGTAACCAGGTCTCCAACATTGACCTTTGAAGGGACCCCTGGGGAATCCAGGAGGGGGCGTGGCTTCCATCTCCACTCAAGTGGTGTGGTAGAGAGTCTGGTTGCTAAGTTGCGGAGGCAGGCACAGAGGGGAGGATGTAGTGAGCCAGTCAGTCAGTGAAGCTCAGGGAGAGGAGTCGCAAGGAGGAAACCTGGAGGC
This sequence comes from Anomaloglossus baeobatrachus, assembly GCF_048569485.1. Classification (NCBI taxonomy): domain Eukaryota; kingdom Metazoa; phylum Chordata; class Amphibia; order Anura; family Aromobatidae; genus Anomaloglossus; species Anomaloglossus baeobatrachus. The sequence continues at coordinate 764,697,574 of NC_134353.1, read as the reverse complement.
TGTCACTAGTCAGACACCGCAGGTGCAGTGGTTGCTGGCAGGGGAGAACGGTCACCTGGTAGTACCACCCGAAATACATCTAAGGCCGGAGTGCAGAGAGGTGGCTGAGTACGGGGACTGCCAGGAGAGGACCAGGCCCGCACAGGGTTACAGGTCCCCAGCGCAGGGTCCCATTCAGTTGGCCTGCTCAACCTGCAGGTGTGGGTACTTCATACCCTCCACCAAAACACCACAGAGTCTGCAGCCATGTAGCAACAAGAGGGCCCATAGATCACAAGAGGCAAGCAGCCGGAGTGACCTGGACAAGGCTACAAGCATACGGGCCGAAAAAGGGGAGAACAGGCGGAAGCAACTTCCCTGGGTGACCCCATAGGACTACAAGTGTGGGTCACCACAAAAACAAGAGGGCTAGGAAGGTGAGTCAGCAGCCACCCCCTAAATCAGCCTGAAAGAGCCTGGTTCCCTATTTGGAGCATCACAGCATCGCCCGGGTTACACACCCCTGCCACCTGAAGTGAGTAAAAACCCTGAAAGACATTCCTGCTGTGCGTGTGAGTTCTTCTGCGACCTGTGGTACTACACTCCCACACTGGGGCTTGGAGCCAGCCTCACTCTCGGGAGGCCACCACATCTAACTACACCCACCATCAGCCCCAGGCGTCCCCTAATCTGCAGTGGCAGTCACCCTGACCGCAATACTGAGAGTGACGTCACGAATCCCATAGAAGTCAACCTACCTGTGACCAGAAGGACCCAGGATGCGCCATCCCTGAAGATCCTGAGACGACCTGAAGGTAACGGGGCCCTGGACAGCACAACTTTTGCGTCACAAACAGGATAAGGAATAGACCTGTTAAGACAGGTGACCATGTGCCTTGGCGATCCGCTTAAAAAGTTTGAAGTGCGCCAAGAAACAACAGAAGCCCGCGCTAGAAGAAGTAGCCACCTACGAAGAGGTGTGGCTACCCAGAGAACCCCTGCAGTGTTCTGACCTCATGAGCGATGGGAGTGGATCTGATCTTACCCTGCGGAGATGTTCAAGGCTGGTGGAAGAGGAAGGACAAGTCACGAGTCTGCTGCTAGAGGCAAAGCTGGAAGGTTGTGCAAAGGACTGGATGAGCAGTGATATAGGAAACATGGCGTCTGCACGCGGAGATCCAGAGCCAGGCTCCACTGCCTGGTGGGACTGGGAGCTTGCCCAGTTCTGCGACTGGCTGGAGACCAGGATCGTGCAGCAGATCAGAGAGGGATGCACCGAGCTCCGGGAGATGGCTACAGTGGTTCGGGCCTACGAGAGGTGGACCGCGCGACAAGTGCCACACCGGGCGGCAACCACCCAGACTCCGATGATGCTGCCTATGGGTGAGTCCCGTGTTGCCTCTGCCCTCACAACCCCGCCGGCGCTGTCCCAACGGGAGGCCGCTGCGATGCCCGCGGTGCGCCACACTGCCACGCCCATCGTGATCCCTGCTGCGATCCCAGAGGCGACGCCCGCCACGGCCCACGCTGTGAAGCCTGCGGTCCCTGCAGAGACGCCCGGTGCGGCGATACCCAGCCCGGCCCGCCAAGACCAGGCCGCAGCCACGCCAGACTCGGCCCGCCAAGACCAGGCCGCCGCAGCGACGCCCAGCCCAGGCCGCCAAGACCAGGCCGCAGCAGCGACGTCCGGCCCGTCAAGACAAAGCCGCAGCAGCGACGCCCAGCCCGGCCCGCCAAGACCAAGCCGCAGCAGCGACACCCAGCCTGGCCCACCAAGACCAGGCTGCAGCAGCGACGCCCAGCCCGGCCCGCCAAGACCAAGCCGCAGCAGCGACGCCCAGCCCGGCCCACCAAGACCAGGCCACAGCAGGGACGCCCAGCCCACCAAGACCAGCCGCCACCACTCCAGGTTCAGCCTGCCAATACCAGGCCGCAGCCACGCCAGGCTCGGCCTGCCAAGACAAGGCCGCAAGGCCATCTACCCCAGTCTGCGGGACAGAAACAGTCAATGCACCCCAGCCACCGCCCAAGGAATCAGGTTCTGCGTCCCCGCCGGGAGAAGACCCAGTTTTCCTGAAGCTAAAAGAGGAACTGAGTGCTCGTTACCCCCAAGGAGCTGGTGGACCGGTACGTCGTCCCCAGGCAGTTGCCTGGACACGGAGTGGTCCCAGCAGCTGCCCTGGCTAAGATGAGCCCACCACATTCCTGCTGTGCATGTGAGTTCTTCTGCGACCTGTGGTACTACATGTGGAGACACGGGGCTCAGTGGGCGCTCTCGTCCACTAAAACCCGCCGCCTTTAGAAAGACAGCGTGGCTCAGGGCTCATCCCAACTGAACGCCGGCCTCCCTAACTGTGGGCGTAACACTACTCAGACAACACAGGGTGAGGGAACCACAATAATTAGACTTTATTGGATCCCCAAACAATTAACGGCACATAACACATAACCAGCAAAACACACAAAATGTAACAGGCAACAGAGTCTCACCCTTCCGCTGGCTCACCAGGGATTTAGAATGTCCATGCCTCACAGGTTCCAAGCTGTCTGAGGTCTGCAAAGTCTGTAACAGGTGACTGAGCTGTCCCAACCTGCGTGTCCTCCTTAGGTAGTCCTGGTTTGATGTGCAATCCTGGCAGCCGGAGTCGAAATCCCTAGGCTGTGGATATGGTCTCCAACCGGATCCGGAGTCCCTAGATTGAAGCCATAAGATGTCCTGATCCTCCAGTGAGCTCCAAAGAGCTTAGACTGAATCCATCAACCATCAACAACCACTGGTGGCTTAAAGAAGTCCTTTTTATAGCCACAACCTTCCCCTTGGATACACTGCGTCCTCATCGATTGGTTGGACAAGATTGCTTCTCCCATTGGAGGAATTTCAAGCTGCATTTACAATGTTCATTTAACTGATGTGCTTAGAAAGGCTGAGGATGTACATGTAAACTGGGAGCCACTGATTAGACAATGGCTACTAAGGTAATTACATTATCAATACACAACTACAATACAATGGTTACTGGAAATGTATGGAGAACAATAGTCTAGCTTTCAGTGGCCAACACAATTACACTGAGTCAACAAGAGTCTTGTAAAAACAATGAGGGACTTCTCCCCCGTCTATAGACAATCTATCATGCTGTCTGGCTGGATTTTAAGAAACATTAACCCATGAGAGTCCAAGTCGTCACACTACACTCCCACACTGGGCCCTGGGGCCAGCCTCACTCTCGGGAGGCCACCACATCTAACTGCACCCACCATCAGCCCCAGGCATCCCCTAATCTGCAGCGGCGGTCGCCCTGACCGCAATACCGAGAGTGGCGTCACGAATCCCATAGAAGTCAACCTACCTGTGACCAGAAGGACCCAGGACGCACCGTCCCTGAAGACCCTGAGACGACCTGAAGGTACTGAAGGGCACTGGGCAGCACACAATCTTCATAAAAATATATATTTTTTTATTTGTCGAAAAGATCCTGTTATGATGTGTCCACACATTGGGTTTCTTTTGAGGATTTGCCAGAAATGTTCCTAAATCACAACTATAAAATATATATTTTTATTACAGCTACTCCTGCAAATAAGCAAAGATTATTTTATACAAAAGACGTGTGAAGCCGATAGCTTGACATTCATATAGTAAGAAGCATAAAAATCTAAAAATTACACTGAACAAAATGTGGTTTTGTACTTTCCCGTAATGATGAATCGGAGACACTGAGACGACCGTGGTGTTCAATGCTGCCTTGTCTTCTTGCCCACATCTCCATGTTAATGCCATGCAGAGGTTACATACTGAGTTCTGTATCTTCTTTCTTATGACTGAAGCGAGAACACAATCCAAATGTATCTGTGTGATTATTTCACAGCCAGATATATCAGTGCCTAAATCTTGCCTTTCATGTAATAACTGTGGATGCCTTTGATGGCGTGCGCAGCACATCAACGTGGCACAGGGCAGGATTTAAGCATATCTCGCCAAGCTGTCAGGATTTTCCCAAACTTTAGCAGGAGGCTGGCAGAACAATCTGCTGCATCAGCTTTCTTGTTTCATTAAACTTTAAGGCCATTAAGCATCAAGTTAACATACTCCCTTGAGGCTGGGCAAAAAGTTGTGTACTTGTCCTTTGACATCTGCCAAATGTTTTTCTTACCTTGCAGTCATTGTTCTAGAGAAACAATTACATTTCACATTATTAAAGTAATTCAAGTAGGAAAGAAAACCTAATTTAGCTGTCCACTGGGAGGAAACCTAAGAGAGGGAAAGTAATGTTAGTTGGAAAGTTTACAAATTCGAAATGACAGATTGTTATTTTGATTGTCTGCATTTGGGAGACTGCAGTCTTTATCGGTACAAAGTATGGATATTTGTGTTTCTGAACATTACATTAATGTAGACATATGAAAAATCCATTCACATCAAGTTCCACAAGTACAAACGACCGATCCAATGAAAACCATCTTATAAAAAATGAAAATTTATTCCATTATGATAACATGATGTAAATATCTAATAAGCTAAAAGCATCCCACAAAGCGTAACGTCAAACGAATGCAAATCTGGAGTCTAGAGGACATTATTTATTATTAGATTTCGTAATATCCCAAGGTTATTATAAGTGCTACCTACCAAAAGAAAACTACGTTAAAAATATAATATCCAATCAGCAAACAAACTGAAATATATATTCACAAGCTGTATAATTTCTGCTTTTTGTATCTGATTCGTGCATTTTATTTCACTTTTTAGTGGTTATCCAGCAATTATACAAATGCCTGCATAATGTAATGTATGGTATATTTAAAGTTATATTCATGCAAAAAGAAAAAAAATACTTTAATGAAATCCGTAACCTCAGTTGCACTTTATAATTGTAGCTTTTTAACATTTTATGTACCACAAATCCCCTTCACAACATCCACCCAAGTGAAGAAAACTTTCCAGGAAGTAGATGTTCGAATATTTACGGTAAAGGCCGCTTTACACGCTGCACCTGCCCCCGTTGGTTGTGTGTCACGGGCAAATCGCTGCCCGTGGCGCACAATATCACTAGGACCCATCACACTATACTTACCTGCCTAGCGATGTCACTGTGGCCGGCGAACTGCCTCTTTTCTAAGGGGGCGGTTCGTGCGGCGTCACAGCGACATCACACGGCAGGCGGCCAATAGAAGTGGAGGGGCGGAGAGCAGCTGAAGGAAAGACATGCCCACCTCGTTGCCGGAGGACGCAGGTACGTTGTTCTTCGTCATTCCTGGGTTGTCACACGTAGTGATGTGTGTTGTGTCAGGAACAACAAATAACCTGCGTCCTGCACCAGCAAAGATATTTGGGATTAGAATAACGTGTCAACGATCAACGATTAGGTGTGTATTTTCGATTGTTAGCGGTCGTTCGTACGTTTCACACGCAATGACGTCGCTAACAAGGCTGGATGTGCGTCACGAATTCCGTGACCCCCAACGACATCTCGCTAGCGATGTCGTTGCGTGTAAAGCCCCCTTAAGTCTACCATAAAGAGAAGAGTTCATGAGAGCAAATACAGAGGGTTCATTCACCACAAGATGCAAACTATTAATCAGCCTTAAGAATAGAAAGGCCAGATTAGTCTTGGCCAAATTTCTAAAGAAGCCAGCTCGGTTCTGGAAAAGTTTTCTTTGGACAGATGAAAGTAAGAACAACCTGTACCAGAATGATTGGAAGAAGAAAGAATGGAGAAGGCTTGGAACGGCTCATGATCCAAAGCATACCACATCCACTGTAAAACAGGGAGGAGGTGTGATGCTTTGGCATGCATGGCTTCCAATGGCACTGGGTCACTAGTGTTTATGGATGATGTGACTGAATTCTGAAGTGTACAGGGCGATACTTTCTGCTCAGACGCAACCAAGTGCAGCAAAGTTGTTTGGGTGGTGCTTTATAGTATAGATTGATAATGACTCAAAACTTACTGCAAAAGCAATCCAGGAGTTTTTAAGACAAAGAAGTGGAATATTCTGGAATGGCCGAATCAATCAGCAGATCTCAGCCCCATCGTGCATGCATTTCACATGTTTAAGATGAACCTTAAAGGGGTATTGCCATTTCCAATGGCTGAATCAATCAGCAGATCTCAACACCATCGAGCATGGATTTAACATGTTTAAGACAAAATTTAAAGCGATATTGCCATCTCCAAGATCCTAACCCAATATGTAGTAGCTGTAATAATAATAATAATATTACAATTAGAAATATAGAATAGTTCATCTGCTTCACTATGTCACTTACCTCATGTTCAGGACATTGCAGGACCTTAGATATCCATAGTTATGACCACCAGCATCTCACTAACTGTAACTATATGCATGGTCATAACCATGGATACCTAAGGTCCTGCAATGCCCTGAACATGAGTTAAGCGACATAGTGAATCAGAAGAATTATACAACATTTCTATTTGGAGGTATTTGCTAATATTATTATTATTATTATTATTATTACTACAGCTACTATATATTGGGATAGGATCTTGGAGATGGGAATAACCCTATAAGGGGCACTTTGCACACTACGACATCGCAAGCCGATGCTTGCGATGCCGAGCGCGATAGTTCCTGCCCCCGTCGCAGCTGCGATATCATGGTGATAGCTGGCGTAGCGAACATTATCGCTGCGCTAGCTTCACATGCACTCACCTGCCCTCCGACGTCGCTCTGGCCGGCAACCCACCTCCTTATTAAGGGGGCGGGTCGTGCGGAATCATAGCGACATCACACGGCAGGCGGCCAACAGAAGCGAAGGGGCGGAGATGAGCGGGACGTAAACATCCCGCCCACCTCCTTCCTTCCGCATAGCTTGCGTGAGCCGCAGGACGCAGGTAGGAGATGTTCCTCGCTCCTGCGGCTTCACACACAGCGACGTGTGATGCCGCTGGAACGAGGAACATCATCGTAACATCAGTCATTTCCAAATTATGGAAATGACTGACGCTACACCGATGATACGATTACGACGATTTTGCGCTCGTTAATCGCATCAAAAAGGCTTTACACACTACGATATCGCCTGTGACGCCGGATGTGCGTCACTTTCAATTTGACCCCACCGACATCGCACCTGCGATGTCGTAGTGTGCAAAGTGCCCCTAAGGCAGAAAGACCCACCAACAAGCAACAACTGAAGTCACCTGCAGTAAAGGCATCACAAAGGAGGAAACCCAGTCTTTGGTGATGTCCATGGTTTCTAGACTTCAGGAAGTAATTTCCTGCAAAGGAAGTATTAAACATGAACATTTTATTGATGGTAAAGTTAATTTGTCCAATTACTTTTGAGCTTGTGAAATGAAGAGCCTTTGCAGAAAAATGGTTGCAATTTCTAAACGCAGGATATTTTTGTTCAGCCCCTTTAATTAAACCTGAAAGTCTCCACTTCAATTGTATGTTAGTTTTTAAATAAAAAATTGCGGCATGCAGAGGCCAAATAACAAAGATTCAGTCACTGTCCAACTAATTCTGGACCTAACTGTATATAGGACATCAACTGGACCTAAATAAGATTGATATCTACAAAAGCCCCATAAGTGACATTCACATTAGCATATAAAAACAATAACAGCATCTTCATGGCAGTATGGGGTGCAGAACAGAGTGACAGCAATTATCCTAGTACCCTCAAAAAACAGATTCTGAACCTGCTGCAGTATCTCTTTTTGATAGTTATTTTAATATATTACTTTTATTTCATTTTCATTTTGTGTGGTTGTGAGCTTTTATTAAGGAAACCTAGTTTTCTGAAAAAAAATAAAAAAATCACTTCAATGATTTTAATTAGGGATGATGGAATATTTCGATTATTCGGCTTCTCGAATATTTGACGAATACCTCGCCGCTATTCGACTATTTGCAAATATTCGATGCGCAATGTAAGTCTATGGGAAACCCTAATAACAACTATTCGGAACTATTCGGGCTTCCCATAGACTTACATTGCGCATCCAATAGTCGAATAGTGGCGAGGTATTCAAAAAATATTTGCGAAGCCGAATAATCGAAGTATTCAATCATCGCTAACTTTAATCAGTGTTCTGGATCCGATTTTCATCAGTATTTGGTCAGTGATTCAGTTTTTTCAATCAGTGATTTTCACATGATGAAAAGATAAATAAATGAACATATTGCAAATCTATTCTATCCTTTGGTGTTGAAATCGGATGAGTGCAATGTGAGAAAATCTGGCATTGCACTCGGACCAATGTTAGTGTGATGCCCTGGGCTAGCCAGGTAGTCACATACATACCAACACACACACCCCCACCCTAGGCAGTTACAATGGTCAATCAAAAACCCTTGTTGCCTCACTCCAGAGTCTGATGTCCACACCAGGTGGGACGGAGCCAGGCAGTTGGCCCTACCCACTGAGGAGTTCACAGGCCTGGAGGCGGGAAAAGTGTGAGTTTAGTCTTGGAGGTGAAAGCGAAAGGAGTGAACACTTGAGGTGTCTGGGTTGCAGCCCAGGCACTGACAGCAAGGTTGGCAGACGGTGGTGGCCATCTGCAGGAGTTGGTGGAACTCTGCAGAGCCGTAAGGACCGGGGTCGGGCGTCGGCCAGCCGGTACCGGGCCGGGGAACGGAGTGAAGCTAAGCACACAGGCAGTGCCATCGGACCCCGACCAGGCTTGGAGCCACCGTCAATAGTCAAATCCGAATGTGACAGGAACCCCAGGGGTTTCCCAACTACTAAGTCCCGATTGAACGCAACCATCCACCCAGAGAGGATATACAGCCACCGCCACAGGCTAGAGATCCAAGGGCCAGCGCCTGTGGGCAAAACGGGCTCCTACGACACCTATACGCCGGGGAGCGGACTACCGGTGGGCAACCACAGGAGTCAAGAACATTTCTAAAAGGTGCAGGGAAAGACAGCCACCATCAGCCATCCGTGGAGAGCACAACAACAACACTGCAGCCGGCTGCGGGACCTGTCCATCTGGCCGTTTTGGTTTACCTACGACTCTGTCAGTGATTGTCTGAGTGAGTACACCAGTGCCGTCCGGCAGCGCGCTGCGCAGTCCCTGCACCCCAGCCATCCGGCCACCCCGTTACACCACCGGGCCCCGGGATCACCAACCCCTGCCCACGGAGGGGACAACATCTCAGCTGCACCCTACCATCTCTCCCGGGATCCCCGTTACCAGCAGCGGTGGTGCCACCATCACCACGTCACGTGGGTGGCGTCATGAACAATCTCCCTAACCAAACCATCCCTTTTCACTCACGGGTGAGAAGCGCTGCTCGAGTCCCCGGGTCCGGTCCACCGCTCGAGCCACCGAGCAGCAGCAGCAAAAGCCCCGGACCCGAGCGTGGCGAGCGCGTCCCCTCTGCCCACGACATTAGTCAATAATGCCCAGCAAATTTGCTATTTTTTTTTTTTCCATGCCAATTCGGCATGAGTAAAGAGTGGCAGCATGCTGTGATTGGCAGTGTATGTCGGCTTAATTGCAACCATACAAGTGTATGTGTGCGTGTGAAACATCAATGTCATCTGAGTGCAGTCTGATATACACAGAGAGAAACAATGGAGAAGATGGAGAAATTACGGTAATCTCTCCTCCTCACCTGTGTTCTGAATCTCCCATGTGAGAGAATAGGAGCACAGTAATCACACTCAGGTCACGCTCACAACAGAGTTTGAGCTGAGTGTCATGCTATACCCAGCTTTACAGTGTTAATCACGGATAGCATATAGACAGAACACAGATCACAATGTATGCTGTCAGTACTTTTTCACTGACCCAGACACTTTTATGGGTAATTTTGACCCATGATTCCCATCAAAAATGGACATGGCTTAGTTATTTTTTGGCAGAACACTTGATCCTCAAAAATGTCAACAGGCATACAGACTATAAAGGGCATATATTTATCTGTGAAAAAAAAACAGTATCTACATGATTTATTGATGGGTGAATGAGGCCTTAGAATAGATTAAAAGGTTTGTTTTTAGTGATGAGTGCACACTACCATGCTCAGATGAGCCGTTACTCACAACAAGCACTTGGATGCTCAGACTGGCTCAACTTGTGTACCGAGTATAATGGAAGTCAATGGGGAACTCCAGCATTTATCCCGAGAAGATCTTCTGGAAAAATGCTCAAGTTCATCATTGACTTCCATTATACTCAATACGTGAGTCGAACCCGTCCTAACGTCTGACAGCATGTTACAAATGCTGAGTACCTGACCATTGTAGTGCCCTCTCATCACTAGTTGTTAACTACTAGACAACCCAAATCTATACTTTACTCCCAGATTGGAGCCACTCCTCCACGCTTGTGTCCAACATTGCTCTCCTCATATAAACTGTCATATGACTGCTGCTACCAATTAATGGCCGGTGATCAGCTGCAGACTTTGCAATTGCGTCTAAGTGGAACAATAGTATCACATTATTTACGCAAACTTGAAAATTGCAGCTTTTATTTGCTAACCTGCGATGATATGAAAGATTTAATGCCACTGGCGATTGTAGTCAGCTCCTACAGTTTGTCTACACAAGTATTATAAATAAGATTATACAATTTTGGGGGAAGCTATGGAAATATGTACAGCAGTATTTCTGAGTGCTGTTTTAAAGCATTTTCTTAACCTTAACAATCAATTAACACTTTTACTTTTTTTAAGTATTCTATCCGATGACATACAATTCTTCTTATTCTGTGATTCTGTGATGCATGTATGTTAGCGCCCCCTTTTGTTTGGCACCATTCATGTTTCCCATGGGCAGTAAGAACCTGTGTACTGCTCTTCATTTGACATCATGCCATTTTATGTTATTGAATGATTTGTTCTCTGTGTGGTAAGACATTGTATGTACACAAAGCTGTTTTACTACATTACCATTAGTCAGTCTCATTGGTTACTGTGTCAGTGGTCACAGATGAATCTCACTTTTGCCCGTCTTGTTTATATTAAATACATAAAGTTGTAAAACTTATTAATTCCAATTATTTTCCAATTCCAATTGGTTTTCACTGTTTCTGTAAGCAATATGTCATGTACATTGTGTACGCTGTCAATATTCTGGCTTGTCTTGTAAGAGCTTAATTTTCCTACTAAATACAGACCTTACAAAACCAGCTTATTTCTTTGTTGTTACGGTAGATTAGTTGACCTTTAAAGTTCCTCCTTTATGTTTCTGATTATGGCTAAGTAAAAAAAGAATAAAAAAAAATGACGACTGCATTAATGTAAAATATTGGTTGACTTGTTGCACAATTTTCTTTTCTGTACAGGTGCCAGAATTGAAAAACCTTTTAATGGAATTAGAAATTACAGTCTTGTTATAATAAAAGCTTCTCTGTGTTTCTAAAGAGGTCACTTCTGAAACAGAAGAGCAATGTATACCTCAAGACTTCTGACTGATACTACAAGGGGTGACATTGCAGTTCGTTGTCAGAATACTTATCACCAAACTTTCTGCTCTTTAAAGGGAATCTGTGATCAGGTTTTTGCTATGTATTCTTAGGACAGCATGCTGAAGTGTTACGAGGGGGACCCGGGGAAGCGTGCCAAGATGGGAAATGGACTGCTTCCGCCGGTCAAGGTCCACTGTGCGGTGTAAGGGACCGCCGCTATGGTGGGTGAAGAGTGAGCGGGTTGCTGCTAGCGATCGTCTGGAATGTCACAGACGATCTATGTACACCGATCTGCCCTAACCCGTGAGGGTTGTATGGCACAGATCTCACGGCTCGGTGTACCTGTTGCACGGGGAAGCACAGAGGTGCCCACGCACGTGTGCCGGTGGAAGTCACGAGAATATGGCACGAGGGTAGCACAGAGGTGCCCACGCACGTGTGCTTTCAATAACCAGGTGAGTCCAATGGAGACTTGAGGAGCTCACCTGGGACAGGAACACGGCCTGTTGACGGGGGTACTGCCGGAGCAGCAAGGCAGGAACACGGCCTGCAAACGAGGTACTGCCGGAGCAGCAAGGGCCAAGCCCACAAGAGACAGTAATGCCTGAGCAGTGGCGTGGCAGCACGCTGCCAGACATCCAAACATAGAAGGACGGTCGCGCGCCGCCATGATGGCAGGAGGAGCTTTTAAGGAGGTGTAGCTCCAGCCAAGGGCGGGCGCGAGGCGGAGATGACGGACTTGACCCAATCAGGATCCACGACATCCCAGCCTGGCCAGTCAGGATTCACCACGTCACCAGCCTTGTCATCAAGCCGTGTGACGTCAGTGGGCGAATCAGGATCCACCAAGCATAGCACATGCTCACCCTCCTGCCACTGGGAAATAGAGGCGGGATCCTCGGTCTCACAATGTGTAGAGATAACGGGAGTCTCACTGCTTCCCTGAGCAGCAAATCTCTGCACATTGCGCAACCTCACAGACCTTCAAGGCTGCTGAGCAGGAGGAGCTGTGGCAGGCAAGGAATGGGAGACCGCCTCATTTCTTGCAACAGGAGTACCACTAGGTGTCACCCTTGTGCTGCCTCTCTGAGGAGGTTTCTCCTGCACTCTGCGCAGTCTGGCAGACCTTCGGCGCTGCGGAGCAGGAGCGCTCGTGGCAGGCAAGGAGACTGTCTCATTCCTTGCCACAGGAGAGCCACGAGGTGTAACATTACCCCCCCATCTAGGCCACCCCCTGCCCGTGCTCGAAGGCCGCTATCAAACCCGGGGCGTGGATATGATCCTCCAATTCCCAGGATCTATGCTCCGGACCACGGCCGACCCACTCCACGAGGTAGTACCTCCTGCCCCGTATAACTTTTGTCTCCACAAGCTTCGCCACCTCAGAGTCGTCGGGCGGGGAGTCAGTTTGAGGCGTCAGGGACCACGAGAACTTAAGTCGTACGGGTTTCAGGAGGGACACGTGAAAGGTGTTGGCTATAGCCCAGCGTGGAGGGAGCTGGAGTCGGTATGCCACCGGGTTCACCTGCTCTAGCACTTTAAACGGACCCAGGTACCTAGGGGCGAACTTGGCTGCCTGTACCCGTAGGTTAACATTCTTAGAGGACAGCCACACTAGGTCACCAGGGGCGAAGGATGGTGCAGGGCGGCGGCGCTCATCAGCCGTTGTCACCATCCGGTCTTTAGCCCTCTTAAGGGCCTCTTGGGTGTTATCCCAGATCTCCCGGGCCTCGGTCGCCCAATCCTCCACTCTAGGATCGGGTGACGTAATGGGTATCGGAACCGGGATTCTGGGATGTTGTCCGTTATTGAGCAGGAACGGAGTCTGACCAGAGGATTCATGGACCGAATTATTAATGGCAAATTCGGCCCAAGGAAGGAGGTTAGCCCAGTTGTCGTGGTGCGCGGAGATAAAATGGCGGAGGTAAGTTACCAAGGTCTGATTGGTCCTCTCTACCAGTCCATTGGTTTCGGGATGGTATGCGGAGGAGATGTTCAGCTCTATCTGCAGGAGCTTACAGAGTTCTCTCCAGAAGCGAGACGCGAACTGGGGACCCCGGTCGCTCACCACCTTGTCAGGCATGCCATGCAGCCTAAATACATGCCTAATGAATAAGGTGGCGAGAGCACGTGACGTCGGGAGTCGTGGGAGAGGCACCAAGTGGACCATTTTAGAGAAGTGATCCGTGATGACCCATACGACCTTGTGACCTGCTGACTTGGGCAGATCTCCCAGGAAGTCCATTCCCACCACTTCCCAGGGACGATCCGGCACTGGCAGTGGGTGAAGAAGACCTGCCGGTCTCTGCCGGGACGGCTTATTCCGTGCACACGACATACAGGCTCCCACATACTCCTGTATGTCCTGGGGTAGTCTCGGCCACCAATAGTGCCTAGTCACAAGGTCTCTGGTCCTTTTGACCCCAAAGTGACCCCCAACCTTGGAGGCATGGGCCCACGATAGCACCTCATTCCGTAGTTCAGGGGGAACGAGAGTCTTGCCAGGTGGCACCTGGTCCAAAGAAGTGGGAGTGACCATCCTCAAGCTGTCCGGGGGTAGTATAAGACGAGGCTCCTCCTCGTCCTCCTCCAACACAACCATACAACGTGACAAGGCATCGGCCCGTACGTTCTTCTCACCGGCCAGGTGGCGGATAATAAAGCGGAACCGGGAGAAGAACAAGGACCAACGGGCCTGCCTTGGGTTCAGGCGTTGTGCTGTCTGGAGGTATGTGAGATTTTTATGGTCGGAAAATACTTCAAATGGATGCTTCGCACCCTCCAGGAGATGCCGCCATTCCTGGAATGCTAGTTTCATCGCCAGTAACTCCCTATCCCCTATGGAGTAGTTCCTCTCGGCCGGAGAAAAGGTCTTGGAGAAAAAGAAACAAGGATGCTTCCTTCCTCGTCCGTCTTTCTGGTACAGGACTGCACCAGCACCGACCGAAGAGGCGTCTACCTCTAGTAGAAAGGGTTTGGAGATGTCTGGACGATGAAGGATGGGAGCTCTGGAGAAGTAAGTTTTGAGAGTGTGAAATGCCTCTACCGTTTCCCGTGTCCATGCTTTGGGATTAGCGCCCTTGCGGGTAAGGGCAATGATGGGTGCTGCCACCGTCGAGAAGTTGGGAATGAACTGGCAATAATAATTGATAAACCCCAAGAATTGCTGGATCGCTTTCAGCGAGCGGGGCTCAGGCCATTTCATCACTGTCTCCAACTTCCCCGGATCCATTGCTAACCCCTGACTGGACACGATATACCCCAGGAACGGCAAGGATTCACGTTCAAAAACGCACTTTTCTAGCTTAGCATATAACGAATGAGTGCGGAGCCTCTTAAGTACTCGGATGACATCCCTCCGATGGGTGGCAAGATCGGGGGAGAAGATAAGGATATCATCCAGGTATGCAACCACGGAAAGATACAAATCCCGGAAAACATCATTCACAAAGTCTTGAAATACGGCGGGGGCATTGCAGAGTCCGAAGGGCTTTACGAGATACTCGTAGTGACCGTCCCTGGTGTTGAAGGCGGTCTTCCACTCATCGCCCTCTCAGACTCGCACTAGATTATACGCCCCGCGTAGATCCAGCTTCGTGAAGATCTTTGCCCCGCAGAATCGATCAAATAACTCCGTAATGAGGGGCAAAGGGTATTTGTTTTTGATCGTGATTGCATTTAATCCCCTGTAATCGATACAGGGGCGTAGATCCCTTTCCTTCTTTTGCACGAAGAAGAACCCCGCACCGGCCGGTGAAATAGACTTGCGAATGAACCCTTTTGCCAGGCTGTCCTGAATATATTTGGACATAGCCTCCGTCTCTGGAGCAGAGAGGGGATACACTCTGCCCCTAGGGGGCTCGGAGCCTGGCTTCAGGTCTATTCGGCAATCGTATGGCCGGTGGGGAGGAAGGGTATCTGCGGCCCTCTTGGAGAAGACGTCCCTGTAGGCCTCATAAGGTGTCGGTAAACCTGGCTCCCCTGTATTCCCTGAGGACCCAACCGACCTAATGGTAGCGGGTGGTTCGGTAGTCACGAGGTGCTCCCTACAGGATCCTGCCCATGATGAGATCTCCCCTGTTGCCCAGTTGAGTATAGGAGCATGCTGTCTCAACCAGGGGAGGCCCAGTAGGATCTCATCCGTCCCCCCTGGAAGCACCAGGAAGGACACCTGCTCATGGTGTCCTGGTGGTACTTCCATCCTGAGAGCGATGGTGATCTGGGTGATGGGATCGACTAGTAGGGACCCGTTGACTACCCGAACCCTGAGTGGCTTGGGTAAGAGAACCAGGGGAACTGAGTATCGGGTTGCCAGGGAGGTCGAAATGAAATTGCCATCAGCGCCTGAGTCCAGGCAGGCCAGAGCAGAGAAGAGAGTAGTGCCAAACTGCAACTGGGCGCTGATAGTCAACCTAGAGGGAGAAGCAGCGTCTAGTAACCCCCCTCTGATGGAAACTAGACGCTGTCTTTTCCCGACGGTTTGGGACATCGGGTAGCTATGTGTCCCCTCTGCCCACAGGAAAAGCAGATGACACCAGACCGAGAACCTGGGGTAGAGGAGACCGCTTTGGACACCTCCATTGACTCCACGGAGTCGCCTACAGAGCTGGCTGGGAGACCTGTCTGGTGGAATACGGGAGCCAGACGCTTTTTAGGCCGTGAGGACGTGGGTGCTGAAGAGACCTCGAGCCTCCGCTCCGCCTGGCGGATGTCTATGCAAGAGGCAACCACAATCAAGGACTCTAAAGTAGCAGGCACCTCACGCGTGGCCAGTGCGTCTTTGACGAACCCTGCCAGGCCCTCCCAGAACACCGGGACAAGGACCTTATCGGGCCAGTCCAGCTCTGCGGCAAGTGTCCTAAAGTGTACGGCAAAGTCCCCGACTGAAGCGGACCCTTGCCGAAGTCGTAGGAGGCGCAGCGCGGAGTCGTGGGTGACTTGAGGCCCGAGGAACACCATTCTCATGGCCCCAAGATAAGATGCTAAGTTATTCACCACCCGATCTCCGCGCTCCCACAACGGCGTGGACCACTTCAGCGCTCTCCCTGTGAGCAGGGACTGGACGAAGGCTACCTTCGCCTTCTCGGTAGCGTAAAGAGTCGCGGACAGCTCTAAGTAGGTGGTAACTTGGTTTATAAACCCACGGCACTCGGAGCTGTCCCCACTAAAGCGCTCTGGAAGTGCAAGGCGAGGAGACCTTCCGCCCAATAGCACAGCCTGGGTAGCCGCCTGGGTGGCGACTGTCGTCAGAGTAGTCTTATCGGAGGAAGACTGCTCCACTGCTGCCAATCGTGACTCCAACTGCTGCACATAACGCAGCAACTGCTGCTGCTCTTCAGCCATAGCCAGACCTTTGGCGCGACCGTAATGTTACGAGGGGGACCCGGGGAAGCGTGCCAAGATGGGAAATGGACTGCTTCCGCCGGTCAAGGTCCACTGTGCGGTGTAAGGGACCGCCGCTATGGTGGGTGAAGAGTGAGCGGGTTGCTGCTAGCGATCGTCTGGAATGTCACAGACGATCTATGTACACCGATCTGCCCTAACCCGTGAGGGTTGTATGGCACAGATCTCACGGCTCGGTGTACCTGTTGCACGGGGAAGCACAGAGGTGCCCACGCACGTGTGCCGGTGGAAGTCACGAGAATATGGCACGAGGGTAGCACAGAGGTGCCCACGCACGTGTGCTTTCAATAACCAGGTGAGTCCAATGGAGACTTGAGGAGCTCACCTGGGACAGGAACACGGCCTGTTGACGGGGGTACTGCCGGAGCAGCAAGGCAGGAACACGGCCTGCAAACGAGGTACTGCCGGAGCAGCAAGGGCCAAGCCCACAAGAGACAGTAATGCCTGAGCAGTGGCGTGGCAGCACGCTGCCAGACATCCAAACATAGAAGGACGGTCGCGCGCCGCCATGATGGCAGGAGGAGCTTTTAAGGAGGTGTAGCTCCAGCCAAGGGCGGGCGCGAGGCGGAGATGACGGACTTGACCCAATCAGGATCCACGACATCCCAGCCTGGCCAGTCAGGATTCACCACGTCACCAGCCTTGTCATCAAGCCGTGTGACATCAGTGGGCGAATCAGGATCCACCAAGCATAGCA
The DNA here is from genome assembly GCF_048569485.1 of Anomaloglossus baeobatrachus. Taxonomy (NCBI): domain Eukaryota; kingdom Metazoa; phylum Chordata; class Amphibia; order Anura; family Aromobatidae; genus Anomaloglossus; species Anomaloglossus baeobatrachus. Next base: position 764,680,099 of record NC_134353.1, on the reverse strand, counting down.
CATGCTCACCCTCCTGCCTCTGGGAAATAGAGGCGGGATCCTCGGTCTCACAATGTGTAGAGATAACGGGAGTCTCACTGCTTCCCTGAGCAGCAAATCTCTGCACATTGCGCAACCTCACAGACCTTCGAGGCTGCTGAGCAGGAGGAGCTGTGGCAGGCAAGGAATGGGAGACCGCCTCATTTCTTGCAACAGGAGTACCACTAGGTGTCACCCTTGTGCTGCCTCTCTGAGGAGGTTTCTCCTGCACTCTGCGCAGTCTGGCAGACCTTCGGCGCTGCGGAGCAGGAGCGCTCGTGGCAGGCAAGGAGACTGTCTCATTCCTTGCCACAGGAGAGCCACGAGGTGTAACACTGAAGGAGTTAAAACACAGATTTCAGTAAATGCTTCTCTTAACATCGTGCTGTTGTTTAATTTCAATGATTGTTTTAGCATCAGGTCCTGATCATTGCCTCGTGCCTCTTAGTCTGACCAGGCCCACTCTTCTGATAAGTAGCTCACTGTCCAGTTGTCCATTAGCCGAAACATGTCGGATTTCTCTTGGTGTCACCCCCCACTGGGATCATGATTTTTGGACTTTTTTAAATGGATTTCATTAAGTAGTTTTAACCTTCTGGAGTGCTGGAGACTATATTCTATACTGCCTGGAAGTGTTCTGCCTTAAGCCTGCTTTACACCAGGCAATCTATCGTGCGATAGATCGTCGGGGTCACGGTTTTTGTGACGCACATCCGGCATCGCTGGCGATGCCGGCCTGTGTGACACCTCCTAGCGACGCAGTATTGCTCACAAATCGTGAGTCGGGTACTGCTCGTTAGGTTCCATAATATCGGTTACTTTAGTTGACCATCGTTTCCGTGGTAGCACACGTCGCTCCGTGTGACACCACGGGAACGATGAGCAGCTCACCTGCCTCCCGCGGCCGCCGCCGTCTCTATGTGGAAGGAAGGAGGTGGGCGGGATGTTTACATCCTGCTCATCTCCACCCCTCCGCTTCTATTGGCCGGCGGCCGTGTGACGTCGCTGTGACGCCGAACGTCCCTTCCACTCCAGGAAGTGGACGTTCGCCGCCCACAGCGAGGTCGCACGAGAGGTAAGTATGTGTGACGGGGGGTTACTACCTTTGTGCAACACGGGCAGCGATTTGCCCGTGACGCAAAAAGGACGGGGGCGGGTACGATCGATTGTGAAATCGCACAATCGGTCGTACCGTGTAAAGCAGGCTTTAGGCCAGGGCACATCCGTGCACCAGCATCGATCCAGACTTTGGACTATTGAAAGGGCGAGCTGAATCAATTTTTCTATTTTTCCTGCAAATGACCAAGATATGACTTCAATGAATTCAGTAGAAATAAAATGAAAAGCTACCTTATGACTGTCTTAATAAATCCAGTAGCCTCGCAATAGTACTGAAAGTTAAACTCTTAGTTAAGTTTATGTCAGTGGGAAGTCCATTTCCAGACCAAAATTGGAGATAATTCTTCACAAATCTCTACCATTAAGTCCACAAAACACAATAATAATCACTATTATTTGCAGTGCAAACAATGGAGGCGTTCTATTGATTTCATACATGGCACGTCTGTTACTTGATTGCTGGTCTTTCTCTACATAGGCATGTGGCCTGGCTTTTTAGCATATAATATAATTGAAAGTATAGGACTGGATTATTCTCTGTTGTACACTAGCCACACATTGTCCATTTACTTCCATTGTTAAAAAAATACAGCCCTTACCATGGGGACCAGATGGGAGTGGACCAAGCTATCCAGAAGTTTAGAGATAAAGGCGAGATTAGAGACAGGTCTTTTTAGTAATGGGTGTATGCTGGCGTATTTGAAGGAGGAGGGAAAGATAGAGAAGGAGTGAAGGCAACTCACCTAAAGGCCACGTCACACTAAGCAACATCGCTAGCAACATCGCTGCTAAGGAACGACTTTTGTGACGTAGCAGCGATGTTGCTAGTGATGTTGCTGGGTGTGAAATCCAGCAACAACCTGGCCCCTGCTGTGAGGTCGCTGGTTGTTGCTGAATGTCCTGGACCATTTTTTAGTTGTTGCTCTCCTGCTGTGAAGCACACATCGCTGTGTGTGACAGCGACAGAGCAACAACTAAATGTGCAGTGAGCAGGGAGCCGGCTTCTGCTGACGCTGATAACCACGATAAACATATTTACCTTCGTTACCAGCGTCCACCGCTCTCACACTGCCAGTACCGGCTCCCTGTTCTCTGCACACGTAGCCAGAGTACACATCGGGTAATTAATATCGGGTAACCAAGGTAAGGGCTTCTTGGTTATCCGATGTTTACCGTGGTTACCAGCGTCCGCAGAAGCCGGCTCCCTGCTGCCTGCACACGTAGCAGAGTACACATCAGGTAATTAACCCAATGTGTACTGTGGCTAGGTGTGCAGGGAGTCAGCGCTAAGCAGTGTGTGCTGGTAACCAAGGTAAATATCGGGTTGGTTACCAAACCAAAAATTGTAAAAAAGCCAGACTGGAATTTGCCAAACTACATGTTGACAAGCCACAAAGCTTCTGGGAGACTATTCTATGGACAGATGAGAGAAAAATGGAATTTTTTGGCAAGGCACATCAGCTCTATGTTCCTAGACGGAAAAATAAAACATATTCAGAAAAGAACACTGTGCCTACTGTGAAACTTGGAGGAGGCTCTGTTATATTCTGGGGTTGCTTTGCTGCATCTGGCACAGGGTGTCTTGAATCTGTGCGGGGAACAATGAAATCTCAAGACTATCAAGGGATTCTAGAGAGAAATGTGCAGCCCATTGTCAGAAAGCTTGGTCTCAGTTGCAGGTCATGGGTCTTGGAACAGGATAATTAATGAAAACACACAGCTAAACACACCGAAGAATAGCTAAGAGGAAAACATTGGACTATTCTGAAGAGGCCTTCTATGAGCCCTGACCTAAATGCTATTGAGCATCTTTGGAAAGAGCTGAAACATGCTGTTTGGAAAAGGCAACCTTCAAACACGAGACAACTAGAGCTGTTTGCTCTTGAGGAGTGGACCAAAATACAGTCATATGAAAAAGTTTGGGCACCCCTATTAATGTTAACCTTTTTTCTTTATAACAATTTGGGTTTTTGCAACAGCTATTTCAGTTTCATATATCTAATAACTGATGGAGTGAGTAATATTTCTGCATGGAAATGAGGTTTATTGTACTAACAGAAAATGTGCAATCCGCATTTAAACAAAATTTTACCGGTGCAAAAGTATGGGCACCCTTATCAATTTCTTGATTTGAACACTCCTGTCACGCTCCCCGTGTCCCAGCACCACTCCTTACCCACTGATCCAGTCCACGTGTCCACCGGTCATGGCTGCCGCTCCCGCTCTTGCTCCCCAGAGTCCTGTTCCTGGTCTCAGGAGTCTGATTCTGATTAATGTTCTGTATAGGACCGGGCCGCGCCCACTCACCTGGTCTTATAGCCCCAGCACTGCTGCAACAGGAAATGACCTGAGGCTGTGCTGAGTATATAAGACTGGCCTCTCCATGTGGGCGGCGCCTGATCATCGCGTGTGTTTCTATGCCTTGTCTTGTGAGCTAGGTGCTCAGGTTTTTGTTCCTGTTTCCTATTACTGCCTTAAAGTACGCTGTGACCTTAGTGACCTGGTCCTGTCTTTGCTTCCTGATACCTGCACCCGTTCCTGCCACGTTAGTGTTCCAGCTACCGTGTACCCTGCCCTCCAGGTGGGGTGCTCGGTCCAGTGGATCCACCTCCTGGGCCTACCAGTCCTCCCCGGCCCTCACAGTATGATCAGGCCATGGATCCCGCTGGAGCACAGGCCATGGATCCTGCTGAGACACAGAAATCAGAGCTAGGTGAGCTGCGCCAGGAGCTGGCACAACAGCGTGAAACGCTGAACCGGATGCTGAAATTCCTGGCGTCCGTGGACCACCGGTTATATATGCTGCAGACCGCCGCCTCGTCTGAGTCCACACAGCAACCAGTCTCCAGGTCTGAACCAGGTTCCTCCACAGCCTTGCAACTTCGCCTTGCTGCTCCGCCTCGCTACGCAGGGGATCCCAAGTCCTGCCGAGGCTTCCTGAACCAATGCTCCCTGCATTTCCAGTTGCTCCCGCACTTGTTCACCTCAGACCAGGCTAAAGTGGCGTTCCTTATGTCACACCTGGAAGGCGAAGCCCTGGCCTGGATTAACCCCCTGTGGGAAAATGAGGACCCGATGATCACCGACATCCAGGAGTTCCTGCAAGCTTTCCGAAGTACCTTCGATGAGCCCGGACGAACTACCGCAGTGACCTCTTCGCTTCTCCAGCTACGCCAAGGGACCCTGACCGTCGGCCAATACGCCATCCAGTTCCGCACGCTCGCCTCTGAGCCCGGCTGGAACAATGAGGCCTTGATGGCGGCCTTTTGGGAAGGTCTCTCTGGCCGCATCAAAGACGAACTCGCCGGCCGGGACATTCCCCGCACCTTGGACGCTTTGATTTCCCTGGCCACTCGGATTGACCTCCGTTTTCAGGAGCGTGCCCAGGAGGTAGTCCGGGAGAAGCGACCACCTCGCCACATCTTGTCCCCACAGAAACCTACCGCACCCTCGTCCCTGCCTTTCCGCGAATCGTCACCAGAACCCATGCAAGTGGACCGTCTGACCCAAGCCAAGCAACGCCGTGCAGAACGGCTCGCCCGGGGCCTGTGCTTCTATTGCGGAGACGGTTCACATATGCTCCGTTCTTGCCCTGAGAGACCAAGTAGACCCCAGGTCCAAGGGATGGTGGGAACCGCCACCCTTGCCACCGAAATCCCTTTGGTTCCAGTTAAACAGACTGTCCGGTTGACGACAGAGGGGACCCGGTTTTCAGCTGAGGCCCACATCGATTCTGGGGCGGCAGGCAACTTTATCCATCAGGCCACGGTAGACAAATACCAGGTCCCTGTCACCCCGCTGAAGAAGCCTCTCTGGTTCGCCTCCGTAGACGGCAAACCGCTCTACGAACCTGTCCGGTTTACCACCGAGCCCGTGAGCCTCCAGGTTGGCACTTCGCATACAGAGACCATCGCCTTCTATGTGATCCCGAGGATGGCTCCTGATCTCCTGTTGGGTCTGCCCTGGCTGAAACTCCATGACCCTGTTATTAGTTGGCGCTCTGGCGCGATTACCCGCTGGAGTCCCTTGTGCCACGAAACCTGCTTGCAGCCTGTTCCTCAGCCCCTGGCACTTGACTCAGTCAAGCTGCAGGATCCTGAAGAAGAGACGACGCTATCCAGTGTCGTTCCATTATCCCCAGTCTCTGAGACCTTGATTCCACCATCTTCTGGAGATGAGACTTTGACTCCACCGGCTGCCCAGGATGAGACATTGTCTGATACCCGGTCCGAGACGCCCGATCCGGTCGTCCAAGATTCCAGTCCTGCTTCTGACTGTCCTTCCCTTTCTGTTGCCTCCCTTGCCGCTGACATGGGTTCCCCAATACGGGACATAGTGGCCATGAAAACGGTCCGGGGTAAGCAGTCCTTCCTAGTCGATTGGGTGGATTGCGGTCCTGAGGCCCGGCCCTGGTTGTCCCGGAAGTACGTTGCTGCCCCTCTTCGGTGTGCCTTCCTGTCTCGGAGGAGGAGAGGGGGGCTTCAAGGGTGGGTACTGTCACGCTCCCCGTGTCCCAGCACCACTCCTTACCCACTGATTCAGTCCACGTGTCCACCGGTCATGGCTGCCGCTCCCGCTCTTGCTCCCCAGAGTCCTGTTCCTGGTCTCAGGAGTCTGATTCTGATTAATGTTCTGTATAGGACCGGGCCACGCCCACTCACCTGGTCTTATAGCCCCAGCACTGCTGCAACAGGAAATGACCTGAGGCTGTGCTGAGTATATAAGTCTGGCCTCTCCATGTGGGCGGCACCTGATCATCGCGTGTGTTTCTATGCCTTGTCTTGTGAGCTAGGTGCTCAGGTCTTTGTTTCTGTTTCCTATTACTGCCTTAAAGTACGCTGTGACCTTAGTGACCTGGTCCTGTCTTTGTGTCCTGATACCTGCACCCGTTCCTGCCACGTTAGTGCTCCAGCTACCGTGTACCCTGCCCTCCAGGTGGGGTGCTCGGTCCAGTGGATCCACCTCCTGGGCCTACCAGTCCTCCCTGGCCCTCACAACTCCTAACTACTTTTTACTGACTTACTAAACCACTAAATTGGTTTTGTAACCTCATTGAGCTTTCAACTTGATAGGCAGGTGTATCCAATCATGAGAAAAGGTATTTAAGGTGGCCACTTGCAAGTTGTTCTCCTATTTGAATCTCCTATGAAGAGTGGCATCATGGGCTCCTCAAAACAACTCTCAAATGATCTGAAAACAAAGATTATTCAACATAGTTGTTCAGGGGAAGGATACAAGAAGTTGTCTCAGAGATTTAAACTGTCAGTTTCCACTATGAGGAACATAATAAGGAAATGGAAGAACACAGGTACATTTCTTGTTCAGCCCAGAAGTGGCAGGCCAAGAAAAATATCAGAAAGGCAGAGAAGAAGAATGGTGAGAACAGTCAAGGACAATCCACAGACCACCTCCAAAGACCTGCAGCATCATCTTGCTGCAGATGGTGTCAATGTGCATCAGTCAACAATACAGCGCACGTTGCACAAGGAGAAACTGTATGGGAGAGTGATGCGAAAGAAGCCGTTTCTGCAAGCACGGCACAAACAGTCGCCTGAGGTATGCAAAAGCACATTTGGACAAGCCAGTTACATTTTGGAAGAAGGTCCTGTGGACTAATGAAACAAAGATTGAGTTGTTTGGTCATACAAAAAGGCGTTATGCATGGAGGCAAAAAAACACGGCATTCCAAGAAAAGCACTTGCTACCCACAGTAAAATTTTGTGGAGGTTCCATCATGCTTTGGGGCTGTGTGGCCAATGCCGCCACTGGGAATCTTGTTAAAGTTGAGGGTCGCATGGATTCATCTCAGTATCAGCAGATTCTTGACAATAATGTGCAAGAATCAGTGATGAAGTTGAAGTTACGCAGGGGATGGATATTTCAGCAAGACAATGATCCAAAACACCGCTCCAAATCTACTCAGGCATTCATGCAGAGGAACAATTACAATGTTGTGGAATGGCCATCCTAGTCCCCAGACCTGAATATCATTGAAAATCTGTGGGATGATTTGAAGCGTTCTGTCCATGCTCGGCGACCATCAAAGTTAACTGAACTGGAATTGTTTTGTAAACAGGAATGGTCAAATATACCTTCATCCAGGATCCAGGAACTCATTAAAAGCTACAGGAAGCGACTAGAGGCTGTTATTTTTAAAAAAGGAGGATCTACAAAGTATTAATGTCACTTTTATGTTAAGGTGCCCATACTTTTGCACCGGTCAAATTTTGTTTAAATGCGGATTGCACATTTTTTGTTAGTACAATAAACCTAATTTCAATCCAGAAATATTACTCAGTCCATCAGTTATTAGATATATGAAACTGTAAGGGTATGTGCGCACGTTGCTTTTTACCTGCTTTTTACCTGCTTTTTTGCTGCTTTTTCTTCTGCGCTGTTTAATGCCAAAATGGATGTGTTCTTCTATTCAAGCAAAGTCTATGGGAATTTGGGTTTCTTGTTCACACTATGTTGTTCAAAATGCTGCCTTTTTGTGGCAGAACTTTGGTCAAAAACTCAGCTTTGCAGTGCAAAACCCAAATGGCAAAAACAATTGACATGTTGCTTCTTTGAAAAGCTGAGTTTTTGACCAAAGTTCTGCCACAAAAAGGCAGCATTTTGAACAACATAGTGTGAACAAGAAACCCAAATTCCCATAGACTTTGCTTGAATAGAAGAACACATTCATTTTGGCATTAAACAGCGCAGAAGAAAAAGCAGCAAAAAAGCAGGTAAAAAGCAGGTAAAAAGCAACGTGCGCACATACCCTAATAGCTGTTGCAAAAACCCAAATTGTTATAAAGAAAAAAGGTTAACATTAATAGGGGTGCCCAAACTTTTTCATATGACTGTACCTGTCGAGGGGTACAGAAGTCTCATTGACAGTTACAGGAATTGTTTGATTGCAGTTATTGCCTCAAAAGGTTGTGCCACCAAATATTAAGTTAAGGGAACCATCATTTCTGTCCAGGACTATTTCAAGAGTTTAATTTTTTTTAAATTCTGTGGAAGCATGGTTAAAAAGCAATGTCTGACTTTCCTTTGTTCATTTTCATATATATTTTTATTTATTATTACTTTGTACAAATTCTAGTTATTTCTTTGACCATTGTGGGTTATTCTTTCATTAAACAAGGGGTACCAAAAATTTACCATGTCTGTATTACTGTTTTGCGCCTAAAAATATACATTTTCATTTTTATTATTATGTTAGTATTTTGCAAATCCACCTTTTGTCTTTCAACGCTGCATGAATCCTGCTGGGCATGCTGTTGATCATATTCAAGCATGTCTCGACCAAAATCTGATCCCAGGTCTTTTCTATACTTTACCAATGTTGTTGCATACTGATAGGCTCACTTGGGTATGTGTACAGCTTTTTCTTCAGCGCTACATACAAGTGCTTAGTTGGGTTGAGGTCTGGGTACCACGGGGGCCAATTCAGCACCTATACTTCATTGTTATTGAACTTATTTGTCTCCAATCTTGATGTATGCTTCAGGTCATTGTCCTGCTAGAACACTATGTTGTCCTTTTCATACCCAAAGTGCTTGAGTGTACAAAGTAACTTGTCTTGGATACTCACATGTAGCTCAGCATTTAGACCACCATCAATCAGGCTTCCTACACCTTACTTGACAGTTCTTTCACTTTCTCGATCTGTTAGCCTCTTTATCCCTTGGCTGTTCTAGACCTATTTGTACCTATCAGAGCCTAGTCTATTGACTTTCATCTCATCTCTTCAAATACCCCGTTTCTAATTCCTACTGTAATTTTTTGTACTTTTTGGGAAACTCAAGCCGACACTTCTTATGACGATATTCTAAAAAACTGTGCTTTGCAGTTCAAAACGCAAATGGCAAAAACAATTGACATGTCAATTGTTTTTGCCATTTGAGTTTTGAACTGTGAAGCAGAGTTTTTGCCCAAATTTCTGCCACAAAAAGGCAGCATTTTGAACTGCATAGTGGGGTTTAGAAAACCAAATTCCCATAGACTTTGCTTGAAAAGCAGAACACATCCATTTTGGCATTAAACGCTGCAGTTGAAAAAGAAGGTAAAAAGCAGGTAAAAAGCAAAGTGCGTTCTTAACCTAACACTTCTTTTGGGTCTGCTCACTATCCTCATACATATTCACTGTTTCCCCCGCCCATCGGCAGTCCCGATGTCTGTGATTGGTTGCAGTCAGACTGCGCCCCCACACTGTGTTACAGCGTGTATGACTGCTTGGAATGATACATCCTGTCTGCGTATCTATAGAGGTGTAAAAATATATAAAGTAGGGTCCCCTATATTATGATACCCAGCACAGAGAAAGCATATGGTTACAGGCTGCAGCCCCAGCCATGTGCTTATCCTGGCTGTGTATCAAAATAAGGTGGACCACAAGCATCTTTTATTTTAAATTATTTACATAAACCCATGATAATAGACACATGATTGTTTGGGCCCCCAGTCTAAAAATGGCAGCCTTCAGCCACCCAGAATTGTCGCATCCATTAGATTCAATAATCCCAGCACTTTACTAAGCTCATCCCAATTGGCCTGGTACGATGGCAGTTGGAGTAATATAAGAGGTTAATGACAGCTGCCACTAAACCCTAGATTACTAATGGGAGGCGTCTATGAAACTCCCCCATTACTATTATGTAAGTGATAAGAAATAAACAGAAACACAGAAAAAATCCTTTACTTGAAATAAAATACAAAAAAACACCATCTTTCTCAAATTTATAAACCCCAAACACCTAGTTCCAAATTAATCAACTTTAGATTCCAAGACAATTCTAGCTCTGCTACATACTGAAGTCATAGCGCGTGGGCACAGAACATGTTTGCATGCTGTGGCTTCAGGCAAAGACTGCAGTCACAGCTTAGGTTCCCACGGTTCCCCACCTGTGACTGCAAGTAAACTGTCCTCAGGTTACCTCATTGAACTTGGTGACCTTACCGACCGGCATCTTCTGGCAGAAAACAATGGGTTTTTTTTGCCAAGAGATGCATATTTGGTGCTGAAATTTGACCCCCCAGAGCTGTATGTGCGGCCCCCCGAGTTCTATGCCACCTCCCCAAATAATGTGTATGCCCCCATAGCTGTATGCCACACATTAACATGCTCCCCAGTAATATGTATGCCCATGGAATGTACGAGGGCTGCTGATAAGTCTTTGGCTTTACCCAGAAAGAAACAAGCTAGGATGATGGAGTTTTACATTTATTCCACATACTCTGTACTGATATCAACACACTTCTTACAACAGTATTCAAAATTCTGTAAGCCTAGCAAAAAGAAGGATTTCGGTTGTGCGCCAAACCAGGCATCCATAGCAGCTATGGCATCAGAAATGGTGTGAAATTTGGTACCCTTAAGGTGTTTTGTAGGTTTGAAAGCAGATAATAGTCAGAGGGAGCTAGATCTGGTGAATAAGGTTGGTGAATGGTGATCAACCAGCCGCAAGCCCAGCTCTGCCAGTATTGATGTGGTGTCTTGTGCAGTGTGAGCAGAGGCGATGTCTTGCAGGAACAGGATTCCTTTGGACAGCTTGCCGTGCATTTAGGCCTTCAGAGCTGTCTTCAATTGGCCCAAAAGTTCAATGTAATACCGTGCATTGATGGAGGAAACCTTTTGAAGGTAGTCCACTAGCAGCATGCCCTCCTTATCCCAGAACACAGACACCATCACCATAGTAAAAAAAACAAGATAGCCAGCACTAAATGTGCACTACTGCACTAAAAATTCCAAACTGTACTTATTATTAAAATTTGAGATTTTTGGCAAAAAAATTGCAATTTCTTGAGCTACCCTGCCACGTCACGACAAATCTCATTGGGGCAGTCCTACTCTAAAATATTTTTATATAAAATGTGCCATACGGCCTCACATATGAAAAGTAGAACTGTTCTTAGCAGAACTTATTTGGTGTTTTTCAATCCCGTACCCATAACTGAATCATGGCTGTGGGCGGGACAGGCCCAAGCAAATGCTGCTTAACGTAAATAGCCTGTGGACAGAGCCTGATGGCTGAATATGAACAGCAACCAATTGCCAAAATCAAGACAGGTGGAATATAGCCCAAATTCCAAATTGGGGTGCTACTTCAAGGTGGGGGTCAGCCATCGACCAATTCAATGAAAAAAACAAGATAGCCAGCACTAAATATGCACCTTGCCGTGCACTCCAATTTGGGTTGTATTCCACCTGTCTTGGTTGTGTCTGTCTTGAATGTCTCCAGTCAGATCCATCATTCTGCACTGGAATCCCTGCTCCTACGGGACTCTAGAGATCACAACCTCCACATGACCGCTAACCGTTGGCGCTGCACAAAACCCAGCAAGCGGCAACATTTATCTACAGTGGGTGATTGCAAAGGGGTCAATATGCATTAAAAAAAATGCTGCAAAACGGCAAGGTGTGAACATGTCCTAGGAGTCGAAATGTGGCATGGCATAAAATAAATATTTATCAAAGCTTTATCAAAGAAGGTGCTGTCTCTCTCATTTTTGCTACTTCTATGTAGAAGGGGGGAAAGAGAACGATTCATAAAAATGTAGCATTCAAATTTTTATGAGTAGAAATATGATAATTTCACAGTTTTAATAAAAATTACATTTCAAAAAAAGCTTTTTGTGTTGATCTTTCTAGACAAGATTACTCCTGACTTTAAGCCGTCTTCCCTTTTGGTGATAAAGCGTTATTCAGGTAAGCCTTTCTTCCTTGAATTATCTTGTTTTCCCTCTCTAGAGCGAAGGTTGAAATGAACAGAGAATTCAGCATTCCAATTCAGTGGCTTTGAAAAAATACAGGTGGCAATTACCCAACGATGAATGTAAGCGAGCATGTTTCTGTTACGGCTGTGATAATTATTTATTAAGGACTGTGTTCCTGCTGGGTTCCTGGTTGGGTTACATCTTTAAAACACCAATTTTATGTAATAAAAACATCAATATAATGTAAACAACCACAAATCACCCCCGGCTTGTGAGCAATGCACATGACTGCTACTGTCAGACATTTATGATGCTCATTGGATGTGTGTATCTGTATTCCCGTTGGTAAGAAATGAAATAGCTGTCTATGAAAAAAAAAAATTCTCCATGTAAAAGGATTTGTCTGGTTGAATTCATCGAGGCGTGTCTGTCATTCCTTTATTTGCAATACAAGTGGTGAATGTACGAGATTCTGCTGCCGGAAAGGAAGAAAATTACCCCTTGCAAAAGATATACTTCAACTTAGCTTGAAGAATTGTGCATCTAATTGATAGGTCTTAACAAAAGCAAACCAGTGTTATCTTACCATTTAAATAAAGAACAATCATTTCTGTATTGAGCAGATGCCATTTTCTTGGGCTCCCGGAGTTGTTATTTAAATGTATTCATTATTTTTCAATCACTTGAATGTGTGCTGTTCATTACGTTCCTATGATTAAACAAACAGTTCAAGGTGAAATTCAATCAGACGAACAGGGGAAGATGTAAGACAGAACTTCCTGATTACTAAGGAGCAAATAGATAAAAAAAGTCAAGGAAACAATTCCCCACTACTTCTTGCATTTTCACTCCTTACTGATAATATATTTATGATGAGAGAGCTGCAAAATTAAACTAGTCTCTATGTTAGAGCTTATCTAAATGGTAGAGATGAGCGAACGTGCTAGGCACTGGTCGGTACTTGATCAGGCATCAGGGTGCTTGAGACACTTGATACTTTATCGAGTATATTGATACTTGAGCGACATGCTAGAGTCCTTGCCCCACTTGTTGCTTTCAGATCATAGTAATGTTGTGGTGATATGGGCTACTGGCATTATTGTGCCTGGCCAGCTACACCTGACCAGACCACACCACCCTGACGAAGGCTACGGCCGAAACACGTGTTGGTGTGGCTCAGCAGTGGCTAATGGCGACAGGTAATCTACCCCTATGATGGGATTTCCTTGGTATTTCTCCTTGGTTTTTTCTGCCTGTGTTTATCCTTTTAAGTGATATGCGAACAGTTAATTATATCATATGATCTGCCTGTAGATCACATTCATCTAAATGACTGCTATACCCATGATGGGGACAGATATTTAGAATGTAATATATACCTTTATCCCTATGTAATCTATTGATTTTCTGTTTGCAAACCCATTTGCTGAGTCTTGTGGTGCCTCGGCACTTTGTTCATTACTCACCCTTGCATGTACTGTTTTTACCATTATCTTTAATAAAAATTTGATATTTTATTATTGTATTGTCCTTGGCTACCTTCTCTATTGGTTTTGTTCTGGCGTAGTAGCCTGACTCCATTTTGGTGATTACTTATTCATTATTTATTAATGTTCTTTGTTTATTTGTGTATATCTCCTTGTGGCGACACAATTTGGTATTCATTCTGCCATTCATATGTATAGTCCTGGTTAGTCTTTATACCCTCAGTTTGTGATACTTCAACAATGACCAGGGGTCTCAGGATTCACCTGATTAAGATTTTAATGTAATTAATCCCACTGTGACCGATTTATTCACAGGATTTATGGGTAATCCTGAGTATCTTTGGTGGTTTTCCTGAGACCATCCCTGTTTGTGTAACAATTATGTCCATGTAACAATCTATATATTCCCCCAGATGATTCATTTTGGTGATGTTTTATCATGTTTTTAATTATCTATTGTCTATTATGGTTTTTTCATATCTAATAAAATTGTCCATTTTTTGCACATATACTCTTTGTCCTCTTGTGTATACAGGAATCTAGCCTTACAGACCTTGCTGCTGCTTCTTAAAAAATCTATTCTATTTTATAATAATAAAGCTTTTAGCTGCATCTAGTTTAGGGAAAGCTGCTCTAGAAGGGATAGTGTATTAGAGGCATATAGGCAGAGATTCAAGCCTTACAGACCTTGCTGCTGCAACCCTCAACTTGCAACCTAAACCCAAAACCAATTTTCAGGCCTACATATATTCTATGCTCTATTAATACCGCTATTAGCTGCATTTAGTGTAGGGATAGCTGCTGAAGGAGGGATATTTTTGGATTAGAGTCCTATAGCCAGGAAATATAGCTTTACAGTCCTTTTATAGGTATACTGCTGCTGTAACCTAACTGCGTTGGTCATGGCATGGGTTTGATGGCTGCCTGCTGGCCCTCTAAAATATGAGGGCTGGTTGCTGACTCTCTAAAGATTATAAGTGAGAGCAGCTGCTGGACATCTAAAAATTATTAGTGAGGGCCGATTGCTAGCCCTCTAAAAATTTAGTTAGGGCCACCTGCTAGCCCTATAAAAATTGAGTGGGGAACAGCTGCTGACCCTCTAAAAATTGATTAAGGGCTTCCTGCTGGCCCTCTTAAAATTATGAGCTAATGCTGCATGATGATTCTGTGGATATGGTGGAGGAAGAGGAGGAGGACAAGAAAAATAATAAGCCATGAACTGTATACCATTTTTTTTTTGTTTTAAGGGGTGCATGGGACTACACCAGAAAAAAAAAGAACATTTGAAATTGACTTTATGTTCCACTAATGTCATCCGCTGTGGTTGAGAAGTAGGGGGCATTCCAGGTCTTGTTCATTTTGAGGACAGTCAGCCTGTCAGCATTTTCAGTTGAATGACGGATGCACCTATTAGTTATTATGCTCCTGGTGGCAATAAAAAAATCACAAAATCAACTTAAGAAAAGAGGGAACAGTGACTGCGGCCTGCAAGCCTCTGATTTGCCTCCACATTGTGTATGTATGCATTCATACAATGAGAGAAAGACAAAATGCACGTCCTGTGTGAATAAATGAACAATGGACTTGTGTTTTTTCACCGAGATGGGTTGGAAAAGTTAAAAAAAAAAAAAGACGAAAATGAAAAAAGTTTGAAAACCCCTGCTTTAATCTATTTGAAGTTTCGGGGCTGCCTCATGCACTGAGTCCGCACAGTAGGAACTGCCACCCACCTTAGCTGAAGCAAAATTGGAGTCAGATGCCTGAAGGGTGTTGTGTCACTTGTACCCTGAGTAGTTCCCTCAAATCTGAAACTGCTTATTGTTGGTCAAAGAAGTTCCACTCTTTCTAACAGTAAATGTTTTCTGAAACCATACTCTACGTGTGTTCCATGGTTTACCGGAGTGGCTCCTTCTAAATTTTGGCTGCCCTTGCACATATTGTATACGCTTTACCAGTCTAGGAGTCCCACTTCTTCTAAATAGTAAAAAAATGTTTTTTGAGGCGTTCCTCAATTTGTATTCCAGGGTGTATTGCATTCAATTTTTGATAGGCCTTGCATAGGCTTAGTGCATAGGCTTTACCAGTCTAGGAAACCCACTCCTTATAAATGGGAAAACGTTTGAGAAATCTCATTCACACCATTCCTTTTTTTCCTCACTGAAATTGATTTTTCCATCTTTGCCCACATTTTTGAAAGAAGGGGCTTATCAATGCTTTTAGGATTTTTTCCGTGTTTTTCACCATTGAAAGCAATAAGGGAGCAAAAACGCTGCATGTGAGTATAGCGTAAGGGGTGGAGGAGGCAGTATTTCTCTCTAGTTAAAGTTGCCTTATAAAATTTATTATACAGGAAAGAATGTTTCCTAACATTTTTCCCTCTAAAATGAATTTTATCTTTGATTTAGCATGTTTTATTGTCAGTCTGTAAAAGTGGCGTAATACTCTGACATTGTTCCCAGCAGTAGCCACCTGGAAGTCAAAGATGTGCCCAGGCATCTTTCCCATGCTGCGCCCATTCCATTTGAGAACTTTTTCCATCCATTTAAGCGATTTAACTGCCTCCAGATCTCCAGGGTGGGTGGGTCTTCTAGAAAAATGCTTGAGTTTCCCATTGACGTCCATTATACTGTACTCGTTACTCGAGAAGAGCATCCGAATGTTCCAATTTGCTCTTTTTAAGTATCGCGCACCAAGCATTTTTTGCCCGCCCATCACTAATAAATAGTAATTAAAGAAATATACTCTGAATAATAAAGCAATATGGTGCAAGTACTAGTCAAGTCTTTGATAGCATAGAGGTTTTACCATTGCATAAATTGATGACATGTCACTCAAATAGGCTATCACTTTATGATCAGTAGGGGTCTGACTTCTTGAACCCCAACAATAAAGAGAATGGAAAAGGTGTAGCTGTGTACCCCTTTAGTGTTTTTCCCGGCACTCAGCTGTGAAGGGAACTACAGTGCAATGCTATTCGAGTGAATAAGGTTAGCTACAGTACTCTGCAAAGTCAAGTGGCTTGGAGTGCCTCTGTGTAAAGCAGACAATGGAAATGAAGTAAGGGTTAATCTCCTGCGCCGCCACAAGGTCCAAACAGTATAAGGTAGAATATGATTTATTGGTCAACATGTTTCAAAGTCATCAAGACTTTTTCATCAGGGCAATCATATACAGTATAGGTAAGCAATGCAAGAGCACATGTGGCGCCCCTGAGGCTTCCGTCGCCACAGGACATTGCACCCTATCCAGCGGTGTGATGCCCCATTCTGGGTGAGGAAAGGAGTGAACACCGATCCCCTGGTAAATCCACACTACACCCATTGTTAGGAACACACTGGGACCAGGGATAGTGGCAGTAACCCTCCCATGCTGCATACCACAGGTGGCGTCACGAACACAAACTTTATTCACCCCAAGTCACAGAAGCCATATTTAAACTGACACCCACCAGGGCCACGGAGTCGGGCCCCGCCACCACTGACGACCCCCGGACTAGTCCGGCCCGGCACCGGGTGTCCCATAGCCCTGGGGTGGGCGAGTCACACATATACAGCATATAGGGTCAGGAATAAAGAAATTGTGTGTATATTTATATATATATATATATATATATATATAATACAGACCAAAAGTTTGGACACACCTTCTCATCTCTTGAACAACTATTAAGAGGAGACTTTGTGCAGCAGGCCTTCATGGTAAAATAGCTGTTAGGAAACCACTGCTAAGGACTAGAGATGAGCGAACCGGTCCCGGTTCGGCTCGAGGTCGGTTCGCCGAAAGGAGGTCCCGTTCGAGTTCGGCTCGTCGAACGTTCGACGAACCGAACTCGAACTGCATAGGAAACAATGGCAGGCAATCTCAAACACATAAAAACACCTAGAAAACACCCTCAAAGGTGTCCAAAAGGTGACAAACAACTCACAACACAACACAAACACATGGGAAAGTGACAAGGACATATACTCATGCGAAAACAAAAGAGCAGGACAAGGAAAAAGAGGAGGAGACACAGATATAGGCATGGCACGCCCTTCTAAAATCATGTAAAACACCGCAAGGTGACTCCAAGCGGAGTCTCCCTTTTTTCCTAAAATTGGGCTACACACACACCCACCCCTTCAGTGGCAGCACTTGTACCCCAGTTGTACACTTCACAGCTAAATTTGCATCAAGCACAATCAAAAATACGCCATACTTAACCGTTCCCAGGATGACCCCGGGTTAGGTAGCAAAGTCTTTGCTGAACCATGACTTGTTCATCTTGGCTCCTTTTAAAAAACACAGCAAGCAAGGGTTACTCCAAGCGGAGTCTCCCTTTTTTTCAAAAAATTGGACCCCACACACACCCACCCATTCAGTGGCAGCACTTGTGCCCCAGTTGTACACTTCACAGCTAGATTTGCATCAAGCACATTCAAAAATGTGCCATACTTAACCGTCCCCAGGAGGACACCGGGGTAGGTAGCTAAGTCTTTCCTGATCCCAGCTCTGTTCATCTTGGCTACTTTTAAAAACACATCAAGCAAGGGTTACTCCAAGCGGAGCCTCCCTTTTTTCCAAAAATTGTGCCCCACACACACCCACCCATTCAGTGGCAGCACTTGTGCCCTAGTTGTACACTTCACAGCTAGATTTGCATCAAGCACATTCCAAAATACGCCATTCTTATCCGTCCCCAGGATGACACGAGGGTAGGTAGCAAAGTCTTTCCTGATCCCAGCTCTGTTCATCTTGGCTTCTTTTAAAAACACATCAAGCAAGGGTTACTCCAAGCGGAGCCTCCCTTTTTTCCAAAAATTGTGCCCCACACACACCCACCCATTCAGTGGCAGCACTTGTGCCCTAGTTGTACACTTCACAGCTAGATTTGCATCAAGCACATTCCAAAATACGCCATTCTTATCCGCCCCCAGGATGACACCGGGGTAGGTAGCAAAGTCTTTCCTGATCCCAGCTCTGTTCATCTTGGCTACTTTTAAAAACACATCAAGCAAGGGTTACTCCAAGCGGAGCCTCCCTTTTTTCCAAAAATTGTGCCTTACACACACCCACCCATTCAGTGGCAGCACTTGTGCCCTAGTTGTACACTTCACAGCTAGATTTGCATCAAGCACATTCCAAAATACGCCATTCTTATCCGTCCCCAGGATGACACCGGGGTAGGTAGCAAAGTCTTTCCTGATGCCAGCTCTGTTCATCTTGGATCATTTTTAAAAAACACAGCAAGCAAGGGTTACTCCAAGCGGAGTCTCCCTTTTTTCCAAAAATTGGGCACACAGACACCCCATCAGTGGCAGCACTTGTGCCCTAGTTGCAAACAGGATGTTTTGATTTGCATCAAGCACATTCAAAAATACGCCATAATTAACCGTCCCCAGCATGACACCGGGGTAGGTAGATAAAGTCTTTGCTGAACCATGACTTGTTCATCTTGGCTCCTTTTAAAAACAATGTAAGCAAGGGTTACTCCAAGCGGAGTCTCCCTTTTTTCAAAAAATTGGGCCACACAGACACCCCATCAGTGGCAGCACTTGTGCCCTAGTTGCAAACAGGATGTTTTGATTTGCATCAAGCACATTCAAAAATACGCCATAATTAACCGTCCCCAGCATGACACCGGGGTAGGTAGATAAAGTCTTTGCTGAACCATGACTTGTTCATCTTGGCTCCTTTTAAAAACAATGTAAGCAAGGGTTACTCCAAGCGGAGCCTCCCTTTTTTCCAAAAATTGTGCCCCACACACACCCACCCATTCAGTGGTGTTAGGGCCAGATGGACGGGCAGACCCAGGAGGTGGATACACTGGGCCGAACACCTTCCTGAAGGCAAGGGGTCCGGTAGCCGGAGCACTACAGGTAGCAGGACAGTCCGTGCAACAGAGTAGAATGGTGAAGTCCCTGGGACCACGGAGTCACTGATGGTAGTCCGGGTGACGGAGCTCAGGTTCGGAGGCTGAGGTGTTGTCAGGCAGAGTCCGGAACCGATGGAGCGAGAGGACGGGTCACCACAGGGATCAGAGATGGAACGGACTGACGGGATGGCAGATAGTCAGCGTTCGGGGTTCGGGAGTCGGCAGGACCGGATGGCGAGGCAGGAGCGGCTCTAGAAGAGAGATAGGTGAGTATATCACAGAGACACAAGGAGACCTGACTCCTAGCTTAGGAAACACAAAGAACAGGCCCCGCCACTTGGACACTAAACCCCTTTATACCCTGTACCTGTGTGTTCAATTTCCTGTCAGTGGACGCTGGCCCTTTAAGAGAGGGTCAATGACCGCACGCGCGCACTAATGCGCATGTGCGAGGCCCGGTTGCCAGAAGCCAGGGCAGGGAGCAGTGAGCAGGAAGCAGGAGAGCCGGGCTGGGGCTGAGTAGCCGACGGGCGCCGGGAGCGGGGACCAGGACGCCTGGGGACCGCAGGCAATGGAGGCTGGAGACCGGGGAGCGGCGGACGCCGGACAGGGGAACCGGGGAGTGACGCAGGGAAGCCGGGGAGCGTGGCAGGTGAGCCGGGGAGCAGAGCAGGGGACCCGGGCAGCGTGACAGTACCCCCCCCCCCACGCCCCCCTCCCCGCAACCGGGACAGGAAGGCACGGATCAGAGGAGTACCCACATTCTCCCGGGGTTCCCAGGACCTATCCTCAGGACCATACCCTGCCCAGTCCACCAGGAAGAACTGTCGGCCCCGTACGGTTTTCATGGCCACGATATCCCTTACCGCATAGATGTCATCATCAGCATTAGGAGGAGGAGCCGAACTGGCAGCAGCGGAGAAGGGACCAAGGACAACCGGCTTGAGCAGAGAGACGTGGAAGGAGTTGGGTATCCTCATCGTGGCCGGGAGCTGCAGCTTGTAGGAGACCTCATTGATCTTGCTGAGGACTTTAAACGGCCCGATGTAGCGAGGTCCCAGCTTGTAGGATGGCAGCTTCAATCGGACGTACTTGGAAGCAAGCCAGACCAGATCTCCTGGAGAGAAACACGGAGGATCCAGACGCCTCTTGTCTGCGTGTCTCTTCATCCGCAGGGAAGCACGTCCAAGGGATGCCTTGACAGAGTCCCAAATTGTTGCAAAGTCACGGGCTACAGCATCAGCAGCAGGAACATCCGAGGAAGAGGATACAGGTAATGGGACGGAAGGCTGAAGTCCGTAAACAACATGGAAGGGAGAGCTGGAGGAGGACTCACTGACGTGGTGGTTATGGGAGAATTCAGCCCAAGGAAGAAGCGTGGACCAGTCGTCATGATGGGCGTTGACGTAGTGACGTAAGAAGGAGGTCAAGATCTGATTGACCCGTTCCACTTGGCCGTTCGACTGAGGATGGTAGGCTGAAGAAAAGTCCAGAGTCACTCCCAGATGTTTGCAGAGAGCCCTCCAGAAGCGGGAGGTGAACTGAGTTCCTTTGTCGGACACAATGTGTGATGGAAAGCCATGCAAGCGGAAGATGTGTTGTATATAGGCGTCAGCGAGTTCCTGGGCAGAGGGCAGTCCAGCCATAGGGACGAAATGAGCCATTTTGGAGAACCGATCCACCACGACCCATATGACTGTGTGTCCGGAGGACAGTGGCAAGTCCGTAATAAAGTCCATCGCAATGTGTTGCCACGGAACTGAGGGTATAGGCAGAGGCAGAAGACGGCCATATGGCAGATGTTTGGGCGTCTTGTTCCTGGCACAAGAGGAGCAGGCTGAGACAAAAGAAGCGACGTCCGTGTGAAGGGATGGCCACCAGTAATGACGTACGATCGTACTCCATGTTCTCTTCTGACCAGCATGGCCGGCTGTTTTCGAGGCATGGCCCCAGTGCAACACTTTTTGCCTGTCAGTCTCAGAGACATAGGTCTTCCCGGGCGGTATCTGGGCCAGGGTGACAGGGGCCACCGGAATGATTTTACTAGGGCAGATGATGGGCTGGGATGTCTCCTCCTCCTGTTCCATGGGCAGGAATGACCTGGACAAGGTATCTGCACGTACATTCTTGTCCGCAGGTCGAAAATGGAGCTGGAAATCGAACCTGGCAAAGAATAAGGACCACCTGGCTTGCCGTGGGTTCAGTCGCTGAGCGGACCGCAGGTATTCCAGGTTCTTGTGGTCCGTGTAAATGATCACGGGGTACACTGCTCCCTCTAGAAGGTAGCGCCATTCCTCCAGAGCCAGTTTGACTGCCAATAGCTCTCGGTCACCGATGGTGTAGTTGCGTTCAGGCGCTGAGAAGCTCTTGGAGAAGAAACCGCAAGTCACCATCTTCCCGGAGGAGGACTTCTGCATGAGCACTGCTCCGGCTCCCGAGGAGGAGGCATCCACCTCCAAGGTGAACTGTCGGTTTAACTCCGGACGGTGGAGCACAGGGGAGGAGGCAAATGCCCGCTTCAGAGAGCCAAACGCGGCGTCGGCCGCAGGTGACCAGTCCTTTGGATTAGCCCCCTTCTTGGTCAAGGCGGAGAGAGGAGCAGTCAGAGCCGAGAAGTGAGGGATGAATTGGCGGTAATAGTTTGCGAATCCCAGAAAGCGTTGGATTGCCTTCAGTCCAGAAGGAGGGGGCCAGTTGAGAATGGAAGAGACCTTCTGCGGATCCATCTGCAATCCGGTATCGGAGATTACGTAACCCAGGAAGGGCAGAGAAGACTGCTCGAAGACACACTTCTCGTACTTGGCGTACAGACGATTTTCCCTCAATCGTTGTAGTACCAGCTGCACGTTATCTCTGTGGGTTTGGAGGTCCGGAGAAAAGACCAGGATGTCATCAAGGTACACCACCACACAGATGTAGAGAAGGTCTCGGAACACGTCGTTCACCAATTCTTGAAAGACTGCTGGTGCGTTACACAGGCCGAAGGGCATCACACAGTATTCATAGTGCCCATCGCGAGTATTGAACGCGGTCTTCCATTCGTCCCCCGAGCGGATGCGGACCAGGTTGTAGGCACCCCTAAGATCCAACTTGGTGAACACACGAGCTCCTCTAAGCCGGTCAAACAATTCGGGGATGAGCGGCAGGGGGTACTTATTTTTCACGGTGATTTGGTTCAATCCCCGGTAGTCTATGCATGGGCGTAGGTCGCCCTCTTTTTTCTTAACGAAGAAGAAGCCTGCTCCAGCAGGAGAGGAGGATCTCCGAATGAATCCCCTTGCCAGGTTCTCTGTGATGTAGGTAGACATGGCCCTTGTTTCGGCAGGAGACAGCGGATATATCCGTCCTCGAGGTGGTGTAGTTCCCGGGAGCAGGTCGATGGCGCAATCGTAAGGACGATGTGGCGGAAGTACCTCTGATTCCTTTTTGTCAAAGACGTCCGCGAAGGACCAATAGGCCGAGGGCAGTCCCGGTAGGGACTCTGGAACCGGAGGTCGTCGGATGGGTTGTATGGTCTTCAGACAGTTCTCGTGGCAAGAGGAGCCCCATCGGGTGATTTCACCAGTGCCCCAGCTGACGGACGGTTCGTGTGTCTGTAGCCAGGGGAGTCCCAGCAGGATTTGATGGGACATGTGTAGGAGGACGTAGAGAGCGATGTTCTCGGTGTGCAGGGCACCGATACGCAGTTCCACCGGCTTGGTGATCCACGAGATGGTGTCAGAGAGGGGTCTCCTATCCACAGAGGCAATCACGAGAGGTTTGTCGAGTGGAGTAACAGGCACCTGGTACTTGTCCATCGTGGCCTGCTGGATGAAATTGCCTGCTGCCCCGGAATCGAGGTACGCCTCAGCCGTGAACCGCGTCTCTCCCGTTGTCACTTGAACAGTCCACGTAACCGGGTCTGAGAGAGTCCCAGCACCTAGGGTGGCCTCTCATACCAACCCTAGGCTTTGGAGTTTCCCGGCCTCTCTGGAAAGGAGCGTAGAAGGTGTGTGCCCTCTCCGCAGTAGAAGCAGAGGCCCTTAGCGAGCCGTTCTGCTCGGCGTTGTTCAGACTGCCTCAAACGGTCGATCTGCATGGGCTCGTGGACGGAGACACCAGATGCCATTGACTGAAGAACGGCGGGCTTCTGCGGAGGAGAGGAATGCCGTATCGGACGTCTCTCACGGGACACTTCCTTGGATCGTTCCTGAAAGCGAATGTCCACTCGAGTTGCTAGGGCAATCAGGGCATCCAGGGTGGACGGCACGTCATGACCAGCCAGCTCATCTTTGATACGACCCGAGAGACCTTCCCAGAAGGCGGCGGTTAGAGCCTCATTGTTCCACCCAAGTTCCGAAGCCAAGGTGCGAAAACGGATGGCATATTGACCCACCGTCAGAGTCCCCTGACGTAACCGGAGGAGAGATGAGGCAGACGCGGCGGCGCGTCCGGGCTCGTCAAAGGTGCCACGAAATGCCTGCAGGAACTCCTGGATGTTAGTGGTCACAGGGTCCTCCTTCTCCCACAAGGGGTTCATCCACGCCAGTGCCTCACCCTCTAGATGGGACATCATGAACGCGACCTTGGCTTGGTCGGAGGCAAACAAATGCGGCAGTTGCGTGACATGGAGGGAGCATTGGTTTATGAATCCCCTGCAGGTCTTGGAATCTCCAGCATACCGGGGTGGTGATGCCAAACGAAGCCTGGAAGCATCCGCGGAGGCTGCCACGGGAGCTGGGGCCGTGGATTGTCCAGTGGAAGCTCGAGATGCCGAAGATGTAACCGACGCTTGTAGCGTGTTCAGGCGGGCGTCCACAGAAGACATAAAGTTCAGCATGCGGGTCTGGGTCTCACGCTGGCGTTGGAGTTCCTCCTGCAAGGCTGCTAGTGCTTCGGCGGGATCCATGGCCTGTTCTTACTGTTAGGGCCAGATGGACGGGCAGACCCAGGAGGTGGATCCACTGGGCCGAACACCTTCCTGAAGGCAAGGGGTCCGGTAGCCGGAGCACTACAGGTAGCAGGACAGTCCGTGCAACAGAGTAGAATGGTGAAGTCCCTGGGACCACGGAGTCACTGATGGTAGTCCGGGTGACGGAGCTCAGGTTCGGAGGCCGAGGTGTTGTCAGGCAGAGTCCGGAACCGATATAGCGAGAGGACGGGTCACCACAGGGATCAGAGATGGAACGGACTGACGGGATGGCAGATAGTCAGCGTTCGGGGTTCGGGAGTCGGCAGGACCGGATGGCGAGGCAGGAGCGGCTCTAGAAGAGAGACAGGTGAGTATATCACAGAGACACAAGGAGACCTGACTCCTAGATTAGGAAACACGAAGAACAGGCCCCGCCCACTTGGACACTAAACCCCTTTATACCCTGTACCTGTGTGTTCAATTTCCTGTCAGTGGACGCTGGCCCTTTAAGAGAGGGTCAATGACCGCGCGCGCGCCCTAATGCGCATGCGCGAGGCCCGGTTGCCAGAAGCCAGGGCAGGGAGCGGTGAGCAGGAAGCAGGAGAGCCGGGCTGGGGCTGAGTAGCCGACGGGCGCCGGGAGCGGGGACCAGGACGCCTGGGGACCGCAGGCAATGGAGGCTGGAGACCGGGGAGCGGTGGACGCCGGACAGAGGAACCGGGGAGCGACGCAGGGAAGCCGGGGAGCGTGGCAGGTGAGCCGGGGAGCAGAGCAGGGGACCCGGGGAGCGTGACAAGTGGCAGCACTTGTGCCCTAGTTGTACACTTCACAGCTAGATTTGCATCAAGCACATTCCAAAATACGCCATTCTTATCCGTCCCCAGGATGACACCGGGGTAGGGAGCAAAGTCTTTCCTGATCCTAGCTCTGTTCATCTTGGCTTCTTTTAAAAACACATCAAGCAAGGGTTACTCCAAGCGGAGCCTCCCTTTTTTCCAAAAATTGTGCCCCACACACACCCACCCATTCAGTGGCAGCACTTGTGCCCTAGTTGTACACTTCACAGCTAGATTTGCATCAAGCACATTCCAAAATACGCCATTCTTATCCGTCCCCAGGATGACACCGGGGTAGGTAGCAAAGTCTTTCCTGATCCCAGCTCTGTTCATCTTGGCTACTTTTAAAAACACATCAAGCAAGGGTTACTCCAAGCGGAGCTTCCCTTTTTTCCAAAAATTGTGCCCCACACACACCCACCCATTCAGTGGCAGCACTTGTGCCCTAGTTGTACACTTCCCAGCTAGATTTGCATCAAGCACATTCCAAAATACGCCATTCTTATCCGTCCCCAGGATGACACCGGGGTAGGTAGCAAAGTCTTTCCTGATCCCAGCTCTGTTCATCTTGGATCATTTTTAAAAAACACAGCAAGCAAGGGTTACTCCAAGCAAAGTCTCCCTTTTTTCCAAAAATTGGGCACACAGACACCCCATCAGTGGCAGCACTTGTGCCCTAGTTGCAAACAGGATGTTTTGATTTGCATCAAGCACATTCAAAAATACGCCATAATTAACCGTCCCCAGCATGACACCGGGGTAGGTAGATAAAGTCTTTGCTGAACCATGACTTGTTCATCTTGGCTCCTTTTAAAAACAATGTAAGCAAGGGTTACTCCAAGCGGAGTCTCCCTTTTTTCAAAAAATTGGGCCACACAGACACCCCATCAGTGGCAGCACTTGTGCCCTAGTTGCAAACAGGATGTTTTGATTTGCATCAAGCACATTCAAAAATACGCCATAATTAACCGTCCCCAGCATGACACCGGGGTAGGTAGATAAAGTCTTTGCTGAACCATGACTTGTTCATCTTGGCTCCTTTTAAAAACAATGTAAGCAAGGGTTACTCCAAGCGGAGCCTCCCTTTTTTCCAAAAATTGTGCCCCACACACACCCACCCATTCAGTGGCAGCACTTGTGCCCTAAATGTACACTTCACAGCTAGATTTGCATCAAGCACATTCCAAAATACGCCATTCTTATCCGTCCCCAGGATGACACCGGGGTAGGTAGCAAAGTCTTTCCTGATCCCAGCTCTGTTCATCTTGGCTTCTTTTAAAAACACATCAAGCAAGGGTTACTCCAAGCGGAGCCTCCCTTTTTTCCAAAAATTGTGCCCCACACACACCCACCCATTCAGTGGCAGCACTTGTGCCCTAGTTGTAAACTTCACAGCTAGATTTGCATCAAGCACATTCCAAAATACGCCATTCTTATCCGTCCCCAGGATGACACCGGGGTAGGTAGCAAAGTGTTTCCTGATCCCAGCTCTGTTCATCTTGGCTTCTTTTAAAAACACATCAAGCAAGGGTTACTCCAAGCGGAGCCTCCCTTTTTTCCAAAAATTGTGCCCCACACACACCCACCCCTTCAGTGGCAGCACTTGTGCCCTAGTTGTACACTTCACAGCTAGATTTGCATCAAGCACATTCCAAATCCACAAGCATTTACTCTCCCCAGGATGACAAAGGGGTTGTAAATTCCTTCTGGATCCATGACTTGTTCATTTTGATGAACGTCAGTCTGTCCACATTGTCACTGGACAGACGCGTGCGCTTATCTGTCAGCACACACCCAGCAGCACTGAAGACACGTTCAGAGACAACGCTGGCAGCTGGACACGACAAAATCTCCAAGGCGTAACTGGATAGCTCTGGCCATTTTTCTAGATTTGAAGCCCAAAATGAGCAAGGCTCCATTTGCAAAGTCATGGCATCGATGTTCATTTGTAGATACTCCTGTATCATCCTCTCCAGCCGTTGACTATGTGTCAGACTTGTTGTCTCTGGTGGCCTTGCAAAGGAGGGTCTAAAAAAATTATGAAAATATTCCATAAAATTGCTGTTACCAGCACCAGATACGGTCCTACTGGTACGTGTAGACTGTTGAAGATGACGAGACCGTCCCATGTTTGTCAAGTTACAACTGGGAGATTCACTCCCTGCACCTGCACGGTTGTTTGGTGGAAAAGCGGATCTAAGATCGAGTAACAGCTTCTTCTGATACTCCTGCATATGTGCGTCCCTTTCTATAGCTAGAATTATGTCACAAAATTTGGACTTGTACCGGGGATCTAATAGTGTGGCAAGCCAGTAGTCATCATCACTTCTAATTTTAACAATACGAGGGTCATGTTGGAGGTAGTGCAACAAGAAGGCACTCATGTGTCTTGCGCAGCCATGCAGACCAAGTCCACGCTGTGTTTGTGGCATAGAGGTGCTAACCGTTCTTTCTTCCTCTGACATCTCCCCCCAACCTCTTTCAACTGAAATTTGACCAAGGTCTCCCTCATCTGCTGAGTCTTCCATGTCCATGGACAGTTCGTCCTCCATTTCTTCATGTCCTCCTGCACCTTCCTCAACATCTCGCCTTCTACCATGCGCCCTTGTTGATCCCTGTCCCCCATGGTCCCATGCCTGGCGCCTTGGTGATGATGAACGTCTGGACCTTGGTGATGTTGTTGTGTCTTGCGCATATGAATCCTCCTGTAGTTCATCCCCTTCCTGTTGTCCCACCCCCTGACTCTGAATAGTGTTTAGCGTGTGCTCCAGCATGTAAATGACTGGAATCGTCATGCTGATAATGGCATTGTCAGCGCTAAACATTAGAGTTGAGCGCAGTTCGCGGTTCGAGGTTCTCCAGTTCTAGGCTCGAGTGATTTTGGGGCCTGTTCTAGATCGAACTAGAACTCGAGCTTTTTGCAAAAGCTCGATAGTTCTAGAAACGTTCGAGAACGGTTCTAGCAGCAAAAAAACAGCTAATTCCTAGCTTGGTTTCCGCTGTAATAGTGTAAGTCACTCTGTGAATCACACTATTATGACATTTCAGTGTATAGTGTGCGTGAACAGCGCCTTCAGATCACTGCTGTTTCTATAATGGCGATCGCCATTTTTTTTTTTTTCCTTGTCTTCCTTCCCTAAGCGCGCGCGTGTAGTGGGGCGGGCCAGCATGTCAGCCAATCCCAGACACACACACAGCTAAGTGGACTTTTAGCCAGAGAAGCAACGGCATGTGTGATAGGATGTCCATGTCACATGTCTCTGCATTATAAAACTGGACATTTTCCTCCAGGACGCCATTATCTCTTCTGCGTCTTTGGTGTCAGACATCACTGTCGCAGCTCCGTCCTCCTGAGTCCTATCGCCGATACAGCTGTATGCGCTCAATACACAGTGTTAGACAGCTTAGGGAGAGCACTTTCTATCAGTCCTTTTAAGGGCTCAAACCGGTAGGGTCAGAGCCATAGGTGACAGGTCCTGAAAACAGAGACAGCGTCTGTGTAGCCAAGGTCAGGGATTTCATCGCTGCATTTCACCATTAGGAGAGCACTTTCTATCAGTCCTTTTAAGGGCTCAAACCGGTAGGGTCAGAGCCATAGGTGACAGGTCCTGAAAACAGAGACAGCGTCTGTGTAGCCAAGGTCAGGGATTTCGTCTCTGCATTTCACCATTAGGAGGGAATAGAAAGGCAGGCTTCTATTCCTCTACCCAGAGCCCCACAATCCTGGCACTGTACCCTCCTGTCCTCTGCACACGACAACTCTTTTCAACTAAGCCATTATGCTAGCAAACAGTCAGTGTACCTAGTGGCATCCTAAACGTGGCTATTGGACTTTTGTGTAGTCACAGTAGTGCAAAGATATTTGCAGCACGTCTGCCTGCATTGCACACTCCAACTCTTTTTAACTAAGCCATTATACTAGCAAATAGTCAGTGTACCTAGTGGCATCCTAAACGTGGCTATTGTACTTTTGTCTATTCACACTATTGTAAAGATATTTGCAGCACGTCTGCCTGCATTGCACACTCCAACTTTTTTTAACTAAGCCATTATACTAGCAAACAGTCAGTGTACCTAGTGGCATCCTAAACGTGGCTATTGTACTTTTGTCTATTCACACTATTGTAAAGATATTTGCAGCACATCTGCCTGCATTGCACACTCCAACTTTTTTTAAATAAGCCATTATACTAGCAAACAGTCAGTGTACCTAGTGGCATCCTAAACGTGGCTATTGTACTTTTGTCTATTCACACTATTGTAAAGATATTTGCAGCACGTCTGCCTGCATTGCACACTCCAACTTTTTTTAACTAAGCCATTATACTAGCAAACAGTCAGTGTACCTAGTGGCATCCTAAACGTGGCTATTGTACTTTTGTCTATTCACACTATTGTAAAGATATTTGCAGCACGTCTGCCTGCATTGCACACTCCAACGTTTTTTAACTAAGCCATTATACTAGCAAACAGTCAGTGTACCTAGTGGCAACCTAAACGTGGCTATTGTACTTTTGTCTATTCACACTATTGTAAAGATATTTGCAGCACGTCTGCCTGCATTGCACACTCCAACTTTTTTTAACTAAGCCATTATACTAGCAAACAGTCAGTGTACCTAGTGGCATCCTAAACGTGGCTATTGTACTTTTGTCTATTCACACTATTGTAAAGATATTTGCAGCACGTCTGCCTGCATTGCACACTCCAACTTTTTTTAACTAAGCCATTATACTAGCAAACAGTCAGTGTACCTAGTGGCATCCTAAACGTGGCTATTGTACTTTTGTCTAGTCACACTATTTTAAAGATATTTGCAGCACGTCTGCCTGCATTGCACACTCCAACTTTTTTTTAACTAAGCCATTATACTAGCAAACAGTCAGTGTACCTAGTGGCATCCTAAACGTGGCTATTGTGCTTTTGTCTATTCACACTATTGTAAAGATATTTGCAGCACGTCTGCCTGCATTGCACACTCCAACTTTTTTTTAACTAAGCCATTATACTAGCAAACAGTCAGTGTACCTAGTGGCATCCTAAACGTGGCTATTGTACTTTTGTCTATTCACACTATTGTAAAGATATTTGCAGCACTTCTGCCTGCATTGCACACTCCAACTTTTTTTAACTAAGCCATTATACTAGCAAACAGTCAGTGTACCTAGTGGCATCCTAAACGTGGCTATTGTACTTTTGTCTATTCACACTATTGTAAAGATATTTGCAGCACGTCTGCCTGCATTGCACACTCAAACTTTTTTTAACTAAGCCATTATACTAGCAAACAGTCAGTGTACCTAGTGGCATCCTAAACGTGGCTATTGTATTTTTGTCTATTCACACTATTGTAAAGATATTTGCAGCACGTCTGCCTGCATTGCACACTCCAACTTTTTTTAACTAAGCCATTATACTAGCAAACAGTCAGTGTACCTAGTGGCATCCTAAACGTGGCTATTGTACTTTTGTCTATTCAAACTATTGTAAAGATATTTGCAGCACGTCTGCCTGCATTGCACACTCCAACTCTTTTTAACTAAGCCATTATACTAGCAAACAGTCAGTGTACCTAGTGGCATCCTAAACGTGGCTATTGTACTTTTGTCTATTCACACTATTGTAAAGATATTTGCAGCACGTCTGCCTGCATTGCACACTCAAACTATTTTTAACTAAGCCATTATACTAGCAAACAGTCAGTGTACCTAGTGGCATCCTAAACGTGGCTATTGTACTTTTGTCTATTCACACTATTGTAAAGATATTTGCAGCACGTCTGCCTGCATTGCACACTCCAACTCTTTTTAACTAAGCCATTATACTAGCAAATAGTCAGTGTACCTAGTGGCATCCTAAACGTGGCTATTGTACTTTTGTGTAGTCACACTACTGGAAAGATATTTGCAGCACGTCTGCCTGCATTGCACACTCCAACTTTTTTTAACTAAGCCATTATACTAGCAAACAGTCAGTGTACCTAGTGGCATCCTAAACGTGGCTATTGTACTTTTGTCTATTCACACTATTGTAAAGATATTTGCAGCACGTCTGCCTGCATTGCACACTCCAACTTTTTTTAACTAAGCCATTATACTAGCAAACAGTCAGTGTACCTAGTGGCATCCTAAACGTGGCTATTGTACTTTTGTCTATTCACACTATTGTAAAGATATTTGCAGCACGTCTGCCTGCATTGCACATTCCAACTTTTTTTAACTAAGCCATTATACTAGCAAACAGTCAGTGTACCTAGTTGCATCCTAAACGTGGCTATTGTACTTTTGTCTATTCACACTATTGTAAAGATATTTGCAGCACATCTGCCTGCATTGCACACTCCAACTTTTTTTAAATAAGCCATTATACTAGCAAACAGTCAGTGTACCTAGTGGCATCCTAAACGTGGCTATTGTACTTTTGTCTATTCACAATATTGTAAAGATATTTGCAGCACGTCTGCCTGCATTGCACACTCCAACTTTTTTTAACTAAGCCATTATACTAGCAAACAGTCAGTGTACCTAGTGGCATCCTAAACGTGGCTATTGTACTTTTGTCTATTCACACTATTGTAAAGATATTTGCAGCACTTCTGCCTGCATTGCACACTCCAACTTTTTTTAACTAAGCCATTATACTAGCAAACAGTCAGTGTACCTAGTGGCATCCTAAACGTGGCTATTGTACTTTTGTCTATTCACACTATTGTAAAGATATTTGCAGCACGTCTGCCTGCATTGCACACTCAAACTTTTTTTAACTAAGCCATTATACTAGCAAACAGTCAGTGTACCTAGTGGCATCCTAAACGTGGCTATTGTATTTTTGTCTATTCACACTATTGTAAAGATATTTGCAGCACGTCTGCCTGCATTGCACACTCCAACTTTTTTTAACTAAGCCATTATACTAGCAAACAGTCAGTGTACCTAGTGGCATCCTAAACGTGGCTATTGTACTTTTGTCTATTCACACTATTGTAAAGATATTTGCAGCACGTCTGCCTGCATTGCACATTCCAACTTTTTTTAACTAAGCCATTATACTAGCAAACAGTCAGTGTACCTAGTGGCATCTTAAACGTGGCTATTGTACTTTTGTCTATTCACACTATTGTAAAGATATTTGCAGCACATCTGCCTGCATTGCACACTCCAACTTTTTTTAAATAAGCCATTATACTAGCAAACAGTCAGTGTACCTAGTGGCATCCTAAACGTGGCTATTGTACTTTTGTCTATTCACAATATTGTAAAGATATTTGCAGCACGTCTGCCTGCATTGCACACTCCAACTTTTTTTTAACTAAGCCATTATACTAGCAAACAGTCAGTGTACCTAGTGGCATCCTAAACGTGGCTATTGTGCTTTTGTCTATTCACACTATTGTAAAGATATTTGCAGCACGTCTGCCTGCATTGCACACTCCAACTTTTTTTTAACTAAGCCATTATACTAGCAAACAGTCAGTGTACCTAGTGGCATCCTAAACGTGGCTATTGTACTTTTGTGTAGTCACACTACTGGAAAGATATTTGCAGCACGTCTGCCTGCATTGCACACTCCAACTTTTTTTAACTAAGCCATTATACTAGCAAACAGTCAGTGTACCTAGTGGCATCCTAAACGTGGCTATTGTACTTTTGTCTATTCACACTATTGTAAAGATATTTGCAGCACGTCTGCCTGCATTGCACACTCCAACTTTTTTTAACTAAGCCATTATACTAGCAAACAGTCAGTGTACCTAGTGGCATCCTAAACGTGGCTATTGTACTTTTGTCTATTCACACTATTGTAAAGATATTTGCAGCACGTCTGCCTGCATTGCACATTCCAACTTTTTTTAACTAAGCCATTATACTAGCAAACAGTCAGTGTACCTAGTTGCATCCTAAACGTGGCTATTGTACTTTTGTCTATTCACACTATTGTAAAGATATTTGCAGCACATCTGCCTGCATTGCATACTCCAACTTTTTTTAAATAAGCCATTATACTAGCAAACAGTCAGTGTACCTAGTGGCATCCTAAACGTGGCTATTGTACTTTTGTCTATTCACAATATTGTAAAGATATTTGCAGCATGTCTGCCTGCATTGCACACTCCAACTTTTTTTAACTAAGTCATTATACTAGCAAACAGTCAGTGTACCTAGTGGCATCCTAAACGTGGCTATTGTACTTTTGTCTATTCACACTATTGTAAAGATATTTGCAGCACTTCTGCCTGCATTGCACACTCCAACTTTTTTTAACTAAGCCATTATACTAGCAAACAGTCAGTGTACCTAGTGGCATCCTAAACGTGGCTATTGTACTTTTGTCTATTCACACTATTGTAAAGATATTTGCAGCACGTCTGCCTGCATTGCACACTCAAACTTTTTTTAACTAAGCCATTATACTAGCAAACAGTCAGTGTACCTAGTGGCATCCTAAACGTGGCTATTGTATTTTTGTCTATTCACACTATTGTAAAGATATTTGCAGCACGTCTGCCTGCATTGCACACTCCAACTTTTTTTAACTAAGCCATTATACTAGCAAACAGTCAGTGTACCTAGTGGCATCCTAAACGTGGCTATTGTACTTTTGTCTATTCACACTATTGTAAAGATATTTGCAGCACGTCTGCCTGCATTACACATTCCAACTTTTTTTAACTAAGCCATTATACTAGCAAACAGTCAGTGTACCTAGTGGCATCCTAAACGTGGCTATTGTACTTTTGTCTATTCACACTATTGTAAAGATATTTGCAGCACATCTGCCTGCATTGCACACTCCAACTTTTTTTTAAATAAGCCATTATACTAGCAAACAGTCAGTGTACCTAGTGGCATCCTAAACGTGGCTATTGTACTTTTGTCTATTCACAATATTGTAAAGATATTTGCAGCACGTCTGCCTGCATTGCACACTCCAACTTTTTTTAACTAAGCCATTATACTAGCAAACAGTCAGTGTACCTAGTGGCATCCTAAACGTGGCTATTGTGCTTTTGTCTATTCACACTATTGTAAAGATATTTGCAGCACGTCTGCCTGCATTGCACACTCCAACTTTTTTTTAACTAAGCCATTATACTAGCAAACAGTCAGTGTACCTAGTGGCATCCTAAACGTGGCTATTGTACTTTTGTCTATTCACACTATTGTAAAGATATTTGCAGCACTTCTGCCTGCATTGCACACTCCAACTTTTTTTAACTAAGCCATTATACTAGCAAACAGTCAGTGTACCTAGTGGCATCCTAAACGTGGCTATTGTACTTTTGTCTATTCACACTATTGTAAAGATATTTGCAGCACGTCTGCCTGCATTGCACACTCAAACTTTTTTTAACTAAGCCATTATACTAGCAAACAGTCAGTGTACCTAGTGGCATCCTAAACGTGGCTATTGTATTTTTGTCTATTCACACTATTGTAAAGATATTTGCAGCACGTCTGCCTGCATTGCACACTCCAACTTTTTTTAACTAAGCCATTATACTAGCAAACAGTCAGTGTACCTAGTGGCATCCTAAACGTGGCTATTGTACTTTTGTCTATTCACACTATTGTAAAGATATTTGCAGCACGTCTGCCTGCATTGCACACTCCAACTCTTTTTAACTAAGCCATTATACTAGCAAATAGTCAGTGTACCTAGTGGCATCCTAAACGTGGCTATTGTACTTTTGTGTAGTCACACTACTGGAAAGATATTTGCAGCACGTCTGCCTGCATTGCACACTCCAACTTTTTTTAACTAAGCCATTATACTAGCAAACAGTCAGTGTACCTAGTGGCATCCTAAACGTGGCTATTGTACTTTTGTCTATTCACACTATTGTAAAGATATTTGCAGCACGTCTGCCTGCATTGCACACTCCAACTTTTTTTAACTAAGCCATTATACTAGCAAACAGTCAGTGTACCTAGTGGCATCCTAAACGTGGCTATTGTACTTTTGTCTATTCACACTATTGTAAAGATATTTGCAGCACGTCTGCCTGCATTGCACATTCCAACTTTTTTTAACTAAGCCATTATACTAGCAAACAGTCAGTGTACCTAGTGGCATCCTAAACGTGGCTATTGTACTTTTGTCTATTCACACTATTGTAAAGATATTTGCAGCACGTCTGCCTGCATTGCACATTCCAACTTTTTTTAACTAAGCCATTATACTAGCAAACAGTCAGTGTACCTAGTGGCATCCTAAACGTGGCTATTGTACTTTTGTCTATTCACACTATTGTAAAGATATTTGCAGCACATCTGCCTGCATTGCACACTCCAACTTTTTTTTAAATAAGCCATTATACTAGCAAACAGTCAGTGTACCTAGTGGCATCCTAAACGTGGCTATTGTACTTTTGTCTATTCACAATATTGTAAAGATATTTGCAGCACGTCTGCCTGCATTGCACACTCCAACTTTTTTTAACTAAGCCATTATACTAGCAAACAGTCAGTGTACCTAGTGGCATCCTAAACGTGGCTATTGTGCTTTTGTCTATTCACACTATTGTAAAGATATTTGCAGCACGTCTGCCTGCATTGCACACTCCAACTTTTTTTTAACTAAGCCATTATACTAGCAAACAGTCAGTGTACCTAGTGGCATCCTAAACGTGGCTATTGTACTTTTGTCTATTCACACTATTGTAAAGATATTTGCAGCACTTCTGCCTGCATTGCACACTCCAACTTTTTTTAACTAAGCCATTATACTAGCAAACAGTCAGTGTACCTAGTGGCATCCTAAACGTGGCTATTGTACTTTTGTCTATTCACACTATTGTAAAGATATTTGCAGCACGTCTGCCTGCATTGCACACTCAAACTTTTTTTAACTAAGCCATTATACTAGCAAACAGTCAGTGTACCTAGTGGCATCCTAAACGTGGCTATTGTACTTTTGTCTATTCAAACTATTGTAAAGATATTTGCAGCACGTCTGCCTGCATTGCACACTCCAACTCTTTTTAACTAAGCCATTATACTAGCAAACAGTCAGTGTACCTAGTGGCATCCTAAACGTGGCTATTGTACTTTTGTCTATTCACACTATTGTAAAGATATTTGCAGCACGTCTGCCTGCATTGCACACTCAAACTATTTTTAACTAAGCCATTATACTAGCAAACAGTCAGTGTACCTAGTGGCATCCTAAACGTGGCTATTGTACTTTTGTCTATTCACACTATTGTAAAGATATTTGCAGCACGTCTGCCTGCATTGCACACTCCAACTCTTTTTAACTAAGCCATTATACTAGCAAATAGTCAGTGTACCTAGTGGCATCCTAAACGTGGCTATTGTACTTTTGTGTAGTCACACTACTGGAAAGATATTTGCAGCACGTCTGCCTGCATTGCACACTCCAACTTTTTTTAACTAAGCCATTATACTAGCAAACAGTCAGTGTACCTAGTGGCATCCTAAACGTGGCTATTGTACTTTTGTCTATTCACACTATTGTAAAGATATTTGCAGCACGTCTGCCTGCATTGCACACTCCAACTTTTTTTAACTAAGCCATTATACTAGCAAACAGTCAGTGTACCTAGTGGCATCCTAAACGTGGCTATTGTACTTTTGTCTATTCACACTATTGTAAAGATATTTGCAGCACGTCTGCCTGCATTGCACATTCCAACTTTTTTTAACTAAGCCATTATACTAGCAAACAGTCAGTATACCTAGTGGCATCCTAAACGTGGCTATTGTACTTTTGTGTAGTCACACTATTGTAAAGATATTTGCAGCACGTCTGCCTGCATTGCACACTCCAACTCTTTTTAACTAAGCCATTATACTAGCAAATAGTCAGTGTACCTAGTGGCATCCTAAACGTGGCTATTGTACTTTTGTCTATTCACACTATTGTAAAGATATTTGCAGCACGTCTGCCTGCATTGCACACTCCGACTTTTTTTAACTAAGCCATTATACTAGCAAACAGTCAGTGTACCTAGTGGCATCCTAAACGTGGCTATTGTACTTTTGTCTATTCACACTATTGTAAAGATATTTGCAGCACTTCTGCCTGCATTGCACACTCCAACTTTTTTTAACTAAGCCATTATACTAGCAAACAGTCAGTGTACCTAGTGGCATCCTAAACGTGGCTATTGTACTTTTGTCTATTCACACTATTGTAAAGATATTTGCAGCACGTCTGCCTGCATTGCACACTCCAACTCTTTTTAACTAAGCCATTATACTAGCAAACAGTCAGTGTACCTAGTGGCATCCTAAACGTGGCTATTGTACTTTTGTCTATTCACACTATTGTAAAGATATTTGCAGCACGTCTGCCTGCATCGCACACTCAAACTATTTTTAACTAAGCCATTATACTAGCAAACAGTCAGTGTACCTAGTGGCATCCTAAACGTGGCTATTGTACTTTTGTCTATTCACACTATTGTAAAGATATTTGCAGCACGTCTGCCTGCATTGCACACTCCAACTCTTTTTAACTAAGCCTTTATACTAGCAAACAGTCAGTGTACCTAGTGGCATCCTAAACGTGGCTATTGTACTTTTGTCTATTCACACTATTGTAAAGATATTTGCAGCACGTCTGCCTGCATTGCACACTCCAACTTTTTTTAACTAAGCCATTATACTAGCAAACAGTCAGTGTACCTAGTGGCATCCTAAACGTGGCTATTGTACTTTTGTCTATTCACACTATTGTAAAGATATTTGCAGCACGTCTGCCTGCATTGCACACTCAAACTTTTTTTAACTAAGCCATTATACTAGCAAACAGTCAGTGTACCTAGTGGCATACAAGAAGTGGCTGTTGTACTCCATTAGTGCCCCACTGGTGCCAAGCTATTTCTAGCACCTGTGCAGGACACCCTCCTGCTCTGTTTTTAATAAGCTATAATGATAGCAAAAAATACTGCCATTTAGTGGCATCATAGAACTGGCTGTTGTATTCCATTAGTGCCCCACTGGTGCCAAGCTATTTATAGCACCTCTACATGACACCCTCATGCACATTTTGCTACGCTAATGTTATAGCAAACTCAGGGAATTCATTGCTGCATTTGATAATTCGGAGGGATAGAAAGTCAGGCTTCCTTTAGCTTTTCCTTCTGTTCATAGACAGCATCTCCAAGAGCAATTTCCCCTCCACGTCTAAGTGTGGAGAGGCAGCTAGTGCACATGCGTGTGCCGATTTACCCCAGCTGCAGCCTAATTACAGTGTTTCGCCTAGTGAGTATGCTCAGCCTGACTGTGCCATTCCTGACGCTAAGTCTTCTTTTCGGGATACAGCGCATGCTCCCACACTAAGTGTGAAAAGCCTCTTTGCACAGGTGCTTGCATTCCGTGCCGGGTCTAAGTCCTGTTTTGTGCCTAGACACCATGCTAAAGCTGATAGTCTTTTTTCAGAGACTGTATTTCATGCTACTGAGCATGCTCAGGCACTTACTGCATCAGAGACTATGTCCGGTAATAAACTCTTTGGCCCTGCCCCTGATGTGGGGGTCCCATATAGACCACAGGGCATCAGGTGTCCTCCCAAATGGCTTGCAGAGGCCCACACCTATGACTTGTCACCGCATTATTGATGGTCAGACGATGACTGGTGAGGTGTTTGGGCCATGGCAGCCATGAGGTCATCATTGAAGTTGCGTTTCCAAATAGGACGCTAGTTATGCCACTCATGACGTGTCACTCTACTTTTGTCTCCAGGAGGTGCATTGTGGTTCACCCTGGTTTGGGGCGGACCCAGGTTATAAAGGGGGCTGGAGCCAACAAGGAGGTGCGCAGTCTTC
This sequence comes from Anomaloglossus baeobatrachus, assembly GCF_048569485.1. Taxonomy (NCBI): domain Eukaryota; kingdom Metazoa; phylum Chordata; class Amphibia; order Anura; family Aromobatidae; genus Anomaloglossus; species Anomaloglossus baeobatrachus. The sequence goes on along the minus strand of NC_134353.1, from coordinate 764,641,395 downwards.
TATTATGCTCCGAAAGAGCACACCTCCATGTGTTGAACCCATTGCGGCTTTAGGCCAGAGGTAGGCAAGGATAGGGTGTCGATGCAGGCCACCACCACAGTTGGTAACGCAGAATGGTTAAGACCAGCTCCTGTCCTACCAGTCCTGCTTGTGCAGCCCAGTGGCATTAACAGGCCTGCTGCTGCTGATGCGCCTGCTGTCCACAGGTGTGCCCCTACGCACACGGTCAGCGTACTCAATGGCCCCTGTGCTGTTAACAGGGAGTTCCTGGGCTGAGTGGGCATGTGGACCCTGTGACGCTAACAGGGCTCCCAGTCTCCACATCCGAATGGCGTCTAACTCGGTTCAGGCTACTATTAGTTTCATAGCCACACAGCTCTGTATCCTCCACCAAACCTTCCAGTTGCCAACCTCACTGACTGCTGATGGGGATATATACCTTTCTCTTTCTTTTCTTATTAATTTTCGTTATATAGCGGTAACATAGTATATACCACTTTATCCAAATCTGCCAGTCCCACTGTAACAGATGGTGTTTCTTCAGCAAATGTTACTGTTGCTTAACCACCAAATCCACGGACCAAAACTTTTTCCCCTTTCCAACACACCTGTTCCCCTTTCCACCAGCATCTGTCCTTTTTCAACTCATTTTGGTATATGACCAAAAGTGCAACTCTGCAGGGACACCGTACTCAACGCCATCTCAGCACAGCAGCCAGCCCTCGGTCCCTCAGATGTGGACAAGTAAAAGACCATTTCCTCCTATCCATGACAAAGCGTTGAGATTCACTCTGTGCAGCACTGGTGTTTAGTGGAAAAGTAGATCTAAGATTGCGTACCACATTCTGCAGATACTCCTGTATACGTGCGTCCATTTCTATGGCAGGAATTATTTTGCCAAATTTTGTCTTGTACCGAGGATCTAACAGTGTGGCAACCCAGTATTCTGGATTACTTTGAATTCGTACAATCCGAGGGTCATGTTGTAGGTAGTGCAGCAAGAAGTCGCTCATGTGTCTTGTGCATTCAGGAGGACCAAGTCCTTGGTGTGTTGGTGGCAGAGACGTGAGAATCGTGCCTCCTTCCTCTGCCCTCACCCCACAACCTCGCACAACCGAAATGTGAGCAAGCTCTCACTCATCTGCTGAGTCTTCCATGCCCATCGCCAGTTCGTCCTCCATTTCTTCATGGGCTCCTGCACCTTCCTCAACACTTTTTGCTGATACTATGTGCCCTTGTTAATCCCTCTCCCTCACCATGACTGCCGCATAGGTGCCGCTGACCATCTGGACCTCGTAGATCTTGTTATCCCTTCCGCATATGACTCCTCCTGTACTTCCTCCCCTTCCTCTTGTCCCAACACCTGACTCCGAATAATAATTACAGTGTGCTCCATCCTGTAGATGACCAGAATTGTCACGCTGAGAATGACATTGCCAGTGCTAAACATCTTCGTCGACATTTGGAAACTGTGTAGCAGGGTGCATAGGTCCTTGATCTGACACCACTCCAGCAGCGTGATCTGCACCACCTCTGGATCAAGTTATCCCAGGCTATATGTCATAACGTATTGCAGCAGGGTTCGGCGGTGCTGCCACAAACGCTGCAACATGTGCAGATTCAAATTCCTGCGTGTGGGCACATCGCATTTCAGGCGTTTAACCACCAGACCTAAAGACTTCTGTAGCGACGAAAGTTGTTGAGCTGCTGTGTGCGCACGATGGAAGTGAGCACATAGCGAGCGTGCACGCTGCACAAGGCCATGTAGGCCGTGATGGTGTTTTAAAAATTGCTGGAGAATTAGGTTCAACACGTGAGCCATACAAGGCACGTGTGTCACATTGCCCTGACGATGGCCCGCAGCCAGGTTTGCATCATTGCCGCACACGGCTGTTAAGTCACCAACGGAGTCCGCTCCGTCAATTTGTACTCCGGTCGCCAGGTGACAACGTGTTCCTTTCATGAATAGTGCTGATGATGGGAGAGGAGTCGATGCCAGCGGCGCAGGTGGACGCAGGTTATGCTCACCCACTGGGCTGCATTACCTTGACAGATGCAGAATCTCTGGCTGAATGTAGCTGGTGGGTATCTCACAGATGAAATACCATCATTCAGCTACAACCAATGGGAAGACACCACACCCTTTTTTATGCCCATCCTGTCTGCAGACCACTCTGCTTTTACCCCCAGTTCAGTTTTATGATTTTGTGTGCTTGTTACCTGACTACGTTTCCTGCTTGCTGTTTATGTACCTTGTTGGCCGATCCGCATTTCACCTCTGCTTGTTTTCTGATTAAGTCCTGGCCGTCCCATTCTGTTCCTGTTCCTCATTTAATGTTTTTACCCTGCCTGACTACTATTCTCTGGAACTGCAGCCTTCCACAGGTATTAATCACCTTGGGCCCTGTGCAATTCCTAATCCCTGTATAGGGGTTAAAGGGTTTCAGGGTTCTAGGGGTCCTGCTTGGTGAGTGGCTTCCCTCTAGCCTATCATTTACAGCCCATCTGAGTGTGTGGATCAAGCAAGGCGTTACAACGTGCTCTCTGCAGAAGGCCATGTGGGCCAGGATAGTGCTTTAAAAATTGCTGGACAACCAGGTTCAACACGTGAACCACACAAGGCACGTGTGTCATATTGTCACAGCGAAGGGCCGAACCCATGTTTGCATCATTGTCGCACCCGGCCTTCCCTGGCTGCTGGTTGAGTGGAGACAACCATTGATGAAACTCGGTCTCCAGAGCTAACCGTCCACAACTTCTCAGCGGTGTGACTCACATTTCCCATACATTTCAAAGTAAAACTTTGACCGCATGATGGCATTGAGCTCTGCTGCCAGCATAGTAAGGAGGTGTGTGGTAGTCCTTGTGCGCAGTTACAAGGAAGGGTGGCCTGACCACACAGGGTTTGCGCCAAGGTGGAGGACCCACACGAGGTTGAAGAGGCAGAAGCAGTGTATTAACTTCTACATACAGAAGAAGGATTGAAACAACTCGTGGGGACGGCAAGACTTGTACAGCAGACCCTTCTCCATCTCTCCCCACAGTAACCCATTGCCCAGTCAGCGACACGTAACGCCCCTGCCCAAGCTTACTGGGCCAATTATCTGTGGTGAAAAGCACCCTGTCACACAGAGTTTCTCAAGGAATCAGTGATGTTTAGTGCGACATGCTGGTGTAGCGCGTGCACGCCATTGTTGGAGAAGGAGTGGCGCCTGGGCATCGGCTCTTGGGGCACTGCGATGGGCATAAGGTCTCGAAAATCCTCGGTTAAAAAGGTTGGAAAGGCAGCATTTTGGTAGCCAACAGTTTCCAGATGCTGAAAGTCAACCTCTAAGCCATGTCATGCCCTTCTAAAAGCATGTAAAACACAGCGCGGGGACTCCAACCACAGTCTCCCTCGTTTCCACTAACTGGGCCACACACATCCCACTTGACTGGCATCGGTTGAGCCCCCTTTTGAAAAAGAAAAAGATGGTTTGCATGAAGCACTCTCAAAAATACGCGTGCCTTTCCCGTCCCCTGGCTGACCCAGGGGAAGAAAAGTCCTCTGAGAGCCATGACTTGTTCATCTTGGTTCTTTTAGAAACACAGCGAGGGGACTCCAACCACAGTCTCCCTCGTTGCCTCTAATTGGGCCACACACACCCCACTTGACTGACATCAGTTGATGCCCCTTTTCAAAATGAAAAAGATGCTTTGCATGAAACACTCTCAAAAATACGCGTGCCTTTCCCGTCCCCTGGCTGACCCAGGGGAAGAAAAGTCCTCTGAGAGCCATGACTTGTTCATCTTGGTTCTTTTAGAAACACAGCGAGGGGACTCCAACCACAGTCTCCCTCGTTGCCACTAATTGGGCCACACACACCCCACTTGACTGACATCAGTTGATGCCCCTTTTCAAAATGAAAAAGATGCTTTGCATGAAGCACTCTCAAAAAGACGCGTGCCTTTCCCGTCCCCTGGCTGACCCAGGGGAAGAAAAGTCCTCTGAGAGCCATGACTTGTTCATCTTGGTTCTTTTAGAAACACAGCGAGGGGACTCCAACAACAGTCTCCCTCGTTGCCACTAACTGGGCCACACACACCCCACTTGACTGGCATCGGTTGAGCCCCCTTTTGAAAAAGAAAAAGATGCTTTGCATGAAGCACTCTCAAAAATACGCGTGCCTTTCCCGTCCCCTGGCTGACCCAGGGGAAGAAAAGTCCTCTGAGAGCCATGACTTGTTCATCTTGGTTCTTTTAGAAACACAGCGAGGGGACTCCAACCACAGTCTCCCTCGTTGCCACAAATTGGGCCACACACACCCCAGTTGACCGGCATCGGTTGAGCCCCCTTTTGAAAAAGAAAAAGATGCTTTGCATGAAGCACTCTCAAAAATACGCGTGCCTTTCGCCTCCCCTGGCTGACCCAGGGGAAGAAAAGTCCTCTGAGAGCCATGATTTGTTCATTTTGGTTCTTTTAGAAACACAGCGAGGGGACTTCAACCACAGTCTCCCTCGTTGCCACTAATTGGGCCACACACACCCCACTTGACTGACATCAGTTGATGCCCCTTTTCAAAATGAAAAAGATGCTTTGCATGAAACACTCTCAAAAATACGCGTGCCTTTCCCGTCCCCTGGCTGACCCAGGGGAAGAAAAGTCCTCTGAGAGCCATGACTTGTTCATCTTGGTTCTTTTAGAAACACAGCGAGGGGACTCCAACCACAGTCTCCCTCGTTGCCACTAATTGGGCCACACACACCCCACTTGACTGACATCAGTTGATGCCCCTTTTCAAAATGAAAAAGATGCTTTGCATGAAGCACTCTCAAAAAGACGCGTGCCTTTCCCGTCCCCTGGCTGACCCAGGGGAAGAAAAGTCCTCTGAGAGCCATGACTTGTTCATCTTGGTTCTTTTAGAAACACAGCGAGGGGACTCCAACCACAGTCTCCCTCGTTGCCACAAATTGGGCCACACACACCCCAGTTGACCGGCATCGGTTGAGCCCCCTTTTGAAAAAGAAAAAGATGCTTTGCATGAAGCACTCTCAAAAATACGCGTGCCTTTCGCCTCCCCTGGCTGACCCAGGGGAAGAAAAGTCCTCTGAGAGCCATGATTTGTTCATTTTGGTTCTTTTAGAAACACAGCGAGGGGACTCCAACCACAGTCTCCCTCGTTGCCACTAATTGGGCCACACACACCCCACTTGACTGACATCAGTTGATGCCCCTTTTCAAAATGAAAAAGATGCTTTGCATGAAGCACTCTCAAAAATACGCGTGCCTTTCCCGTCCCCTGGCTGACCCAGGGGAAGAAAAGTCCTCTGAGAGCCATGACTTGTTCATCTTGGTTCTTTTAGAAACACAGCGAGGGGACTCCAACCACAGTCTCCCTCATTGCCACTAATTGGGCCACACACACCCCACTTGACTGACATCAGTTGATGCCCCTTTTCAAAATGAAAAAGATGCTTTGCATGAAGCACTCTCAAAAATACGCGTGCCTTTGCCGTCCCCTGGCTGACCCAGGGGAAGAAAAGTCCTCTGAGAGCCATGACTTGTTCATCTTGGTTCTTTTAGAAACACAGCGAGGGGACTCCAACCACAGTCTCCCTCGTTGCCACTAATTGGGCCACACACACCCCACTTGACTGACATCAGTTGATGCCCCTTTTCAAAATTAAAAAGATGCTTTGCATGAAGCACTCTCAAAAATACGCGTGCCTTTCCCGTCCCCTGGCTGACCCAGGGGAAGAAAAGTCCTCTGAGAGCCATGACTTGTTCATCTTGGTTCTTTTAGAAACACAGCGAGGGGACTCCAACCACAGTCTCCCTCGTTGCCACTAACTTGGACACACACACCCCACTTGACTGGCATCAGTTGAGCCCCCTTTTGAAAAAGAAAAAGATGCTTTGCATGAAGCACTCTCAAAAATACGCGTGCCTTTCCCGTCCCCTGGCTGACCCAGGGGAAGAGAAGTCCTCTGAGAACCATGACTTGTTCATCTTGGTTCTTTTAGAAACACAGCGAGGGGACTCCAACCACAGTCTCCCTCGTTGCCACTAATTGGGCCACACACACCCCACTTGACTGACATCAGTTGATGCCCCTTTTCAAAATGAAAAAGATGCTTTGCATGAAGCACTCTCAAAAATACGCGTGCCTTTCCCGTCCCCTGGCTGACCCAGGGGAAGAAAAGTCCTCTGAGAGCCATGACTTGTTCATCTTGGTTCTTTTAGAAACACAGCGAGGGGACTCCAACCACAGTCTACCTCATTTCCACTAACTGGGCCACACACACCCCACTTGACTGGCATCGGTTGAGCCCCCTTTTGAAAAAGAAAAAGATGCTTTGCATGAAGCACTCTCAAAAATACGCGTGCCTTTCCCGTCCCCTGGCTGACCCAGGGGAAGAAAAGTCCTCTGAGAGCCATGACTTGTTCATCTTGGTTCTTTTAGAAACACAGCGAGGGGACTCCGACCACAGTCTCCCTCGTTGCCACTAACTGGGCCACACCCCCCCCACTTGACTGGCATAGGTTGAGCCCCCTTTTGAAAATGAAAAAGATGCTTTGCATGAAGCACTCTCAAAAATACGCGTGCCTTTCCCGTCCCCTGGCTGACCCAGGGGAAGAAAAGTCCTCTGAGAGCCATGTCCACATTGTCAGTGGACAGACACGTGTGCTTATCTGCCAGCAGACCCCCAGCAGCACTGAAGACAGGTTCCGAGAGAACGCTGGCTGCAGGACACGACAAGATCCCCAAGGCGTACGTGGCGAGCTCAGGCAATTTATCCAGATTGGAAGCCTAAAATGAGCAGGGCTCAAGTTGCACAATAATGGAATCGATGTTTCCTTGCATATACTCATATATCTGTGTGTCCTCCTCTTTTTCCTTGTCCAGCTCTTTTGTTTTCGCATGAGTATATGTCCTTGTCACTTTCTTATGTGTTGTGAGTTGTTTGTCACCTTTTGGACACCTTTGAGGGTGTTTTCTAGGTGTTTTTCTGTGTTTGTGATTGCCTGCCATTGTTTCCTATGCAGTTCGAGTTCGGTTCGTCGAACATTCGACGAGCCGAACTCGAACGGGACCTCCGTTTGGCGAACCGACCTCGAGCCGAACCGGGACCGGTTCGCTCATCTCTACTAAACATATTCGTCGCCATGTCGAAACTGTGCAGAAGGGTGCATAGGTCCTTGATCTGAGACCACTCCATCAGGGTGATCTGCCCCACCTCTGCATCTCGTTGGCCCAGGCTATACGTCATGATGTATTGCACCAGGGCACGGCGGTGCTGCCACAGTCGCTGTAACATGTGGAGAGTTGAATTCCAGCGTGTCGCCACATCGCATTTCAGGCGATGAACCAGCAGGCCGAAAGACTTCTGGAGCGATGCAAGTCGCTCAGCTGCGGCGCTTGAACGGCAGAAGTGAGCAGACAGTTTTCGTGCCCTGTTCAGAAGGCCATCTAGGCCGGGATAGTGTGTTAAAAATTGCTGCACGACAAGGTTCAACATGTGAGCCATACAAGGTACGTGTGTCACCTTGCCCAGGCAAAGGGCCGCACCCAGGTTTGCAGCATTGTCGCACACGGCCTTACCAGGCTGCAGGTTGAGTGGAGACAACCATTTATTAAACTCGGACCGCAGAGCTGACCACAACTCCTCAGCTGTGTGACTCTTATTCCCAAGACATGTCAAGCTAAAGACCGCCTGATGCCGTTGCGCTCTGCTGCCAGCATAGTAATGAGGGGTGCGTGATTCCTTCTGCGCAGTGAGAATGCTGGTGGCCTGACCAGGCAGGCTTGGGGCGGAGGTGGAGGACCCAGATGAGGTGGAGGATGCAGAAGCAGTGGCGGAACTTGGACAGACAGAGGATTGACACACAAGTCGTGGGGACGGCAAGACTTGTGCAGCAGACCCTTCACCATCTATCACCATAGCTACCCAGTGCCCAGTGAGCGACATGTAACGTCCCTGTCCATGCTTACTGGTCCAAGTATCGGTGGTGAAATGCACCCGTTCACACACAGAGTTTCTCAATGAAGCGGTGATGTGTGCGACATGCTCGTGTAGCGCGGGCACACCTTTCTTAGAGAAGTAGTGGCGACTAGGCATCTGGTACTGGGGCACAGCGACAGACATAAGGTCTCTAAAATCCTGTGTGTCCACTAGGCGGAAAGGCAGCATTTCGGTAGCCAAGAGCTTACAGAGGGATAGAGTCAACCTCTTAGCTTTGTCATGGGTCGCAGGAAGTGGCCTTTTATTTGACCACATCTGAGGGACAGAGATCTGGCTGCTGTGTGTAGACGGTGTTGAGTAGGGTGTCCCTGGAAAAATGCAGGTTTGTGAGGAAAGTGCAGGCGGAGACATGATGTTGCCTTCATCCAACGTTGGTGCTATCGATGTCTGAGAGAGCTGTACACACTCACTTGTTTCCCCTTCCAAACCAACTGACGACCTACCAAGCAAACTGCCTGTTGCGGTTACAGTGGTGGAAGTTGTGGGTGGAAAAACAGGTGTGACAGCTGTCCCCACAGTCCTAGAAGATGACGAGCGCGCGGATGCACTGGAAGGGGCAGGCGGTGGATGGTTCGCTCCGCTAGGCCGCATTGCAGCACGGTGAGCTTCCCACCGGGCCATATGATATTTATTCATGTGACGATTCATGGAAGAAGTTGTCAAACTGCTGAGGTTTTGACCTCTACTAAGAGAACCATGACAAATTTTACAGATCACATAATTTGGGCGATCTTTTTCTATGTCAAAAAAGGACCAGGCTAGGCAAGGCTTAGAGGCCATGCGACCTGTTGATCCACCCCGAATAATGCTCAGAGGCAGAGTGGTGGCTGAGGATGCAGTTGTAGACGTGCTACCAGTACTCCGACTCTGTCCAGGAAGGCGCAAGGTAACTTCGTCATCAGTTGCATCCTCCTCCACCACCTCTGTTGACCTCCTTGAGTGCCTGACTGTGGGTTGACAGTAGGTGGGATCTAGAACTTCATCATCAATTGTTGTGTTTGCACTCCCCTCCCCCTCAGACCGAGCCTCTTCTTGCCCTGACCGAATATTTAAGTTGTCATCCCAATCGGGTATCTGCGTCTCATCTTCATCAGTATGTTCCTCATTGTCTATAACCACAGGTGTTACAGTTTGTGACAAAGGGTCAACATTATGCTCAGAAACTTGTTCCTCACGGCCTGAATCAGAGTCACAAAGGTTCTGGGCATCACTGCAGACCATTTCCTGTTCTGTACTCACTGTAGCATGGGAGCAGACCTCTGATTCCCAGACTATAGTGTGACTGAACAGCTCTGCAGACTCAGCCATCTCAGTTCCACCATACTGTGCAGGGCTGATGGAGACTTCAGAGCTGGGAGAAAGCAAGTTTGATTGGGATGACAACTCAGAGGACTGGTGTTTTTGGATGTGGTACTTGAATTGGCTGAGAGGGCACTTGTTGGACCACTTGAGACCCATTCAAGCATTTTCCTTTTTTGGCCATCATCTACCTTTGTTCCTGTTGTTCGTGTCCGTAAAAAAGGGAGCACATCGGATTGTCCACGGTAAGTAGTAGACATCTTACTTTTGCTGGTAGATGGTCTATCTTCAGCAGATGATAATGGAGCTTTGCTACCTTCCCCACGGACAAAACCTTTTTTGCCTTTTCCACCACGCCTCTTCCCCTTTCCACCAGCATCTGTCATTTTGCCACTCATGTTGATTGCGACAAGATTGTGCACTGAAAATGTGGTAGTAAAATTTGAGAGGTGGTGTAGATTGCAGTGGTGGTCTAGCTTTATTAACAGCAGAATAAAAAAGAATAAATATCCCTGACAATGCAACTACGGCCCTTAAACTGGCAGCAAAAATTGCTAGTATAATGGCTTAGTTATAATGAGTTGGAGTGTGCAATGCAGGCAGAGGTGCTGCAAATGTCTTTGCACTAGTGTGACTAGACAAATGTCCAATAGCCACGTTTAGGATGCCACTAGGTACACTGAGTGTTTGCTAGTATAATGGCTTAGTTATAATGAGTTGGAGTGTGCAATGCAGGCAGAGGTGCTGCAAATGTCTTTGCACTAGTGGGACTATAGCAAAGTCCAATTGCCACGTTTAGGATGCCACTAGGCACACTGAGTGTTTGCTAGTATAATGGCTTAGTTATAATGAGTTGGAGTGTGCAATGCAGGCAGAGGTGCTGCAAATGTCTTTGCACTAGTGTGACTAGACAAATGTCCAATAGCCACGTTTAGGATGCCACTAGGTAGACTGAGTGTTTGCTAGTATAATGGCTTAGTTATAATGAGTTGGAGTGTGCAATGCAGGCAGAGGTGCTGCAAATGTCTTTGCACTAGTGGGACTATAGCAAAGTCCAATTGCCACGTTTAGGATGCCACTAGGTACACTGAGTGTTTGCTAGTATAATGGCTTAGTTATAATGAGTTGGAGTGTGCAATGCAGGCAGAGGTGCTGCAAATGTCTTTGCACTAGTGGGACTATAGCAAAGTCCAATTGCCACGTTTAGGATGCCACTAGGTACACTGAGTGTTTGCTAGTATAATGGCTTAGTTATAATGAGTTGGAGTGTGCAATGCAGGCAGAGGTGCTGCAAATGTCTTTGCACTAGTGTGACTAGACAAATGTCCAATAGCCACGTTTAGGATGCCACTAGGTACACTGAGTGTTTGCTAGTATAATGGCTTAGTTATAATGAGTTGGAGTGTGCAATGCAGGCAGAGGTGCTGCAAATGTCTTTGCACTAGTGGGACTATAGCAAAGTCCAATTGCCACGTTTAGGATGCCACTAGGTACACTGAGTGTTTGCTAGTATATTGGCTTAGTTATAATGAGTTGGAGTGTGCAATGCAGGCAGAGGTGCTGCAAATGTCTTTGCACTAGTGTGACTAGACAAATGTCCAATAGCCACATTTAGGATGCCACTAGGTACACTGAGTGTTTGCTAGTATAATGGCTTAGTTATAATGAGTTGGAGTGTGCAATGCAGCAGAGGTGCTGCAAATGTCTTTGCACTAGTGGGACTATAGCAAAGTCCAATTGCCACGTTTAGGATGCCACTAGGTACACTGAGTGTTTGCTAGTATAATGGCTTAGTTATAATGAGTTGGAGTGTGCAATGCAGGCAGAGGTGCTGCAAATGTCTTTGCACTAGTGGGACTATAGCAAAGTCCAATAGCCACGTTTAGGATGCCACTAGGTACACTGAGTGTTTGCTAGTATAATGGCTTAGTTATAATGAGTTGGAGTGTGCAATGCAGGCAGAGGTGCTGCAAATGTCTTTGCACTAGTGTGACTAGACAAATGTCCAATAGCCACGTTTAGGATGCCACTAGGTACACTGAGTGTTTGCTAGTTAATGGCTTAGTTATAATGAGTTGGAGTGTGCAATGCAGGCAGAGGTGCTGCAAATGTCTTTGCACTAGTGGGACTATAGCAAAGTCCAATTGCCACGTTTAGGATGCCACTAGGTACACTGAGTGTTTGCTAGTATAATGGCTTAGTTATAATGAGTTGGAGTGTGCAATGCAGGCAGAGGTGCTGCAAATGTCTTTGCACTAGTGGGACTATAGCAAAGTCCAATTGCCACGTTTAGGATGCCACTAGGTACACTGAGTGTTTGCTAGTATAATGGCTTAGTTATAATGAGTTGGAGTGTGCAATGCAGGCAGAGGTGCTGCAAATGTCTTTGCACTAGTGGGACTATAGCAAAGTCCAATAGCCACGTTTAGGATGCCACTAGGTACACTGAGTGTTTGCTAGTATAATGGCTTAGTTATAATGAGTTGGAGTGTGCAATGCAGGCAGAGGTGCTGCAAATGTCTTTGCACTAGTGGGACTATAGCAAAGTCCAATTGCCACGTTTAGGATGCCACTAGGTACACTGAGTGTTTGCTAGTATAATGGCTTAGTTATAATGAGTTGGAGTGTGCAATGCAGGCAGAGGTGCTGCAAATGTCTTTGCACTAGTGTGACTAGACAAATGTCCAATAGCCACGTTTAGGATGCCACTAGGTACACTGAGTGTTTGCTAGTATAATGGCTTAGTTATAATGAGTTGGAGTGTGCAATGCAGGCAGAGGTGCTGCAAATGTCTTTGCACTAGTGTGACTAGACAAATGTCCAATAGCCACGTTTAGGATGCCACTAGGTACACTGAGTGTTTGCTAGTATAATGGCTTAGTTATAATGAGTTGGAGTGTGCAATGCAGGCAGAGGTGCTGCAAATGTCTTTGCACTAGTGTAACTAGACAAATGTCCAATAGCCACGTTTAGGATGCCACTAGGTACACTGAGTGTTTGCTAGTATAATGGCTTAGTTATAATGAGTTGGAGTGTGCAATGCAGGCAGAGGTGCTGCAAATGTCTTTGCACTAGTGGGACTATAGCAAAGTCCAATTGCCACGTTTAGGATGCCACTAGGTACACTGAGTGTTTGCTAGTATAATGGCTTAGTTATAATGAGTTGGAGTGTGCAATGCAGGCAGAGGTGCTGCAAATGTCTTTGCACTAGTGGGACTATAGCAAAGTCCAATTGCCACGTTTAGGATGCCACTAGGTACACTGAGTGTTTGCTAGTATAATGGCTTAGTTATAATGAGTTGGAGTGTGCAATGCAGGCAGAGGTGCTGCAAATGTCTTTGCACTAGTGGGACTATAGCAAAGTCCAATTGCCACATTTAGGATGCCACTAGGTACACTCAGTGTTTGCTAGTATAATGGCTTAGTTATAATGAGTTGGAGTGTGCAATGCAGGCAGAGGTGCTGCAAATGTCCTTGCACTAGTGTGACTAGACAAATGTCCAATAGCCACGTTTAGGATGCCACTAGGTACACTGAGTGTTTGCTAGTATAATGGCTTAGTTATAATGAGTTGGAGTGTGCAATGCAGGCAGAGGTGCTGCAAATGTCCTTGCACTAGTGTGACTAGACAAATGTCCAATAGCCACGTTTAGGATGCCACTAGGTACACTGAGTGTTTGCTAGTATAATGGCTTAGTTATAATGAGTTGGAGTGTGCAATGCAGGCAGAGGTGCTGCAAATGTCTTTGCACTAGTGGGACTATAGCAAAGTCCAATTGCCACGTTTAGAATGCCACTAGGTACACTGAGTGTTTGCTAGTATAATGGCTTAGTTATAATGAGTTGGAGTGTGCAATGCAGGCAGAGGTGCTGCAAATGTCTTTGCACTAGTGTGACTAGACAAATGTCCAATAGCCACGTTTAGGATGCCACTAGGTACACTGAGTGTTTGCTAGTATAATGGCTTAGTTATAATGAGTTGGAGTGTGCAATGCAGGCAGAGGTGCTGGAAATGTCTTTGCACTAGTGGGACTATAGCAAAGTCCAATTGCCACGTTTAGGATGCCACTAGGTACACTGAGTGTTTGCTAGTATAATGGCTTAGTTATAATGAGTTGGAGTGTGCAATGCAGGCAGAGGTGCTGCAAATGTCTTTGCACTAGTGGGACTATAGCAAAGTCCAATTGCCACGTTTAGGATGCCACTAGGTACACTGAGTGTTTGCTAGTATAATGGCTTAGTTATAATGAGTTGGAGTGTGCAATGCAGGCAGAGGTGCTGCAAATGTCTTTGCACTAGTGGGACTATAGCAAAGTCCAATTGCCACGTTTAGGATGCCACTAGGTACACTGAGTGTTTGCTAGTATAATGGCTTAGTTATAATGAGTTGGAGTGTGCAATGCAGGCAGAGGTGCTGCAAATGTTTTTGCACTAGTGTGACTAGACAAATGTCCAATAGCCACGTTTAGGATGCCACTAGGTACACTGAGTGTTTAATAGTATAATGGCTTAGTTATAATGAGTTGGAGTGTGCAATGCAGGCACAGGTGCTGCAAATGTCTTTGCACTAGTGTGACTAGACAAATGTCCAATAGCCACGTTTAGGATGCCACTAGGTACACTGAGTGTTTGCTAGTATAATGGCTTAGTTATAATGAGTTGGAGTGTGCAATGCAGGCAGAGGTGCTGCAAATGTCCTTGCACTAGTGTGACTAGACAAATGTCCAATAGCCACGTTTAGGATGCCACTAGGTACACTGAGTGTTTGCTAGTATAATGGCTTAGTTATAATGAGTTGGAGTGTGCAATGCAGGCAGAGGTGCTGCAAATGTCTTTGCACTAGTGGGACTATAGCAAAGTCCAATTGCCACGTTTAGAATGCCACTAGGTACACTGAGTGTTTGCTAGTATAATGGCTTAGTTATAATGAGTTGGAGTGTGCAATGCAGGCAGAGGTGCTGCAAATGTCTTTGCACTAGTGTGACTAGACAAATGTCCAATAGCCACGTTTAGGATGCCACTAGGTACACTGAGTGTTTGCTAGTATAATGGCTTAGTTATAATGAGTTGGAGTGTGCAATGCAGGCAGAGGTGCTGGAAATGTCTTTGCACTAGTGGGACTATAGCAAAGTCCAATTGCCACGTTTAGGATGCCACTAGGTACACTGAGTGTTTGCTAGTATAATGGCTTAGTTATAATGAGTTGGAGTGTGCAATGCAGGCAGAGGTGCTGCAAATGTCTTTGCACTAGTGGGACTATAGCAAAGTCCAATTGCCACGTTTAGGATGCCACTAGGTACACTGAGTGTTTGCTAGTATAATGGCTTAGTTATAATGAGTTGGAGTGTGCAATGCAGGCAGAGGTGCTGCAAATGTCTTTGCACTAGTGGGACTATAGCAAAGTCCAATTGCCACGTTTAGGATGCCACTAGGTACACTGAGTGTTTGCTAGTATAATGGCTTAGTTATAATGAGTTGGAGTGTGCAATGCAGGCAGAGGTGCTGCAAATGTTTTTGCACTAGTGTGACTAGACAAATGTCCAATAGCCACGTTTAGGATGCCACTAGGTACACTGAGTGTTTAATAGTATAATGGCTTAGTTATAATGAGTTGGAGTGTGCAATGCAGGCACAGGTGCTGCAAATGTCTTTGCACTAGTGTGACTAGACAAATGTCCAATAGCCACGTTTAGGATGCCACTAGGTACACTGAGTGTTTGCTAGTATAATGGCTTAGTTATAATGAGTTGGAGTGTGCAATGCAGGCAGAGGTGCTGCAAATGTCTTTGCACTAGTGTGACTAGACAAATGTCCAATAGCCACGTTTAGGATGCCAATAGGTACACTGAGTGTTTGCTAGTATAATGGCTTAGTTATAATGAGTTGGAGTGTGCAATGCAGGCAGAGGTGCTGCAAATGTCTTTGCACTAGTGTGACTAGACAAATGTCCAATAGCCACGTTTAGGATGCCACTAGGTACACTGAGTGTTTGCTAGTATAATGGCTTAGTTATAATGAGTTGGAGTGTGCAATGCAGGCAGAGGTGCTGCAAATGTCCTTGCACTAGTGTGACTAGACAAATGTCCAATAGCCACGTTTAGGATGCCACTAGGTACACTGAGTGTTTGCTAGTATAATGGCTTAGTTATAATGAGTTGGAGTGTGCAATGCAGGCAGAGGTGCTGCAAATGTCTTTGCACTAGTGGGACTATAGCAAAGTCCAATTGCCACGTTTAGAATGCCACTAGGTACACTGAGTGTTTGCTAGTATAATGGCTTAGTTATAATGAGTTGGAGTGTGCAATGCAGGCAGAGGTGCTGCAAATGTCTTTGCACTAGTGTGACTAGACAAATGTCCAATAGCCACGTTTAGGATGCCACTAGGTACACTGAGTGTTTGCTAGTATAATGGCTTAGTTATAATGAGTTGGAGTGTGCAATGCAGGCAGAGGTGCTGGAAATGTCTTTGCACTAGTGGGACTATAGCAAAGTCCAATTGCCACGTTTAGGATGCCACTAGGTACACTGAGTGTTTGCTAGTATAATGGCTTAGTTATAATGAGTTGGAGTGTGCAATGCAGGCAGAGGTGCTGCAAATGTCTTTGCACTAGTGGGACTATAGCAAAGTCCAATTGCCACGTTTAGGATGCCACTAGGTACACTGAGTGTTTGCTAGTATAATGGCTTAGTTATAATGAGTTGGAGTGTGCAATGCAGGCAGAGGTGCTGCAAATGTCTTTGCACTAGTGGGACTATAGCAAAGTCCAATTGCCACGTTTAGGATGCCACTAGGTACACTGAGTGTTTGCTAGTATAATGGCTTAGTTATAATGAGTTGGAGTGTGCAATGCAGGCAGAGGTGCTGCAAATGTCTTTGCACTAGTGGGACTATAGCAAAGTCCAATTGCCACGTTTAGGATGCCACTAGGTACACTGAGTGTTTGCTAGTATAATGGCTTAGTTATAATGAGTTGGAGTGTGCAATGCAGGCAGAGGTGCTGCAAATGTCTTTGCACTAGTGGGACTATAGCAAAGTCCAATTGCCACGTTTAGGATGCCACTAGGTACACTGAGTGTTTGCTAGTATAATGGCTTAGTTATAATGAGTTGGAGTGTGCAATGCAGGCAGAGGTGCTGCAAATGTTTTTGCACTAGTGTGACTAGACAAATGTCCAATAGCCACGTTTAGGATGCCACTAGGTACACTGAGTGTTTAATAGTATAATGGCTTAGTTATAATGAGTTGGAGTGTGCAATGCAGGCACAGGTGCTGCAAATGTCTTTGCACTAGTGTGACTAGACAAATGTCCAATAGCCACGTTTAGGATGCCACTAGGTACACTGAGTGTTTGCTAGTATAATGGCTTAGTTATAATGAGTTGGAGTGTGCAATGCAGGCAGAGGTGCTGCAAATGTCTTTGCACTAGTGTGACTAGACAAATGTCCAATAGCCACGTTTAGGATGCCAATAGGTACACTGAGTGTTTGCTAGTATAATGGCTTAGTTATAATGAGTTGGAGTGTGCAATGCAGGCAGAGGTGCTGCAAATGTCTTTGCACTAGTGTGACTAGACAAATGTCCAATAGCCACGTTTAGGATGCCACTAGGTACACTGAGTGTTTGCTAGTATAATGGCTTAGTTATAATGAGTTGGAGTGTGCAATGCAGGCAGAGGTGCTGCAAATGTCCTTGCACTAGTGTGACTAGACAAATGTCCAATAGCCACGTTTAGGATGCCACTAGGTACACTGAGTGTTTGCTAGTATAATGGCTTAGTTATAATGAGTTGGAGTGTGCAATGCAGGCAGAGGTGCTGCAAATGTCTTTGCACTAGTGGGACTATAGCAAAGTCCAATTGCCACGTTTAGAATGCCACTAGGTACACTGAGTGTTTGCTAGTATAATGGCTTAGTTATAATGAGTTGGAGTGTGCAATGCAGGCAGAGGTGCTGCAAATGTCTTTGCACTAGTGTGACTAGACAAATGTCCAATAGCCACGTTTAGGATGCCACTAGGTACACTGAGTGTTTGCTAGTATAATGGCTTAGTTATAATGAGTTGGAGTGTGCAATGCAGGCAGAGGTGCTGGAAATGTCTTTGCACTAGTGGGACTATAGCAAAGTCCAATTGCCACGTTTAGGATGCCACTAGGTACACTGAGTGTTTGCTAGTATAATGGCTTAGTTATAATGAGTTGGAGTGTGCAATGCAGGCAGAGGTGCTGCAAATGTCTTTGCACTAGTGGGACTATAGCAAAGTCCAATTGCCACGTTTAGGATGCCACTAGGTACACTGAGTGTTTGCTAGTATAATGGCTTAGTTATAATGAGTTGGAGTGTGCAATGCAGGCAGAGGTGCTGCAAATGTCTTTGCACTAGTGGGACTATAGCAAAGTCCAATTGCCACGTTTAGGATGCCACTAGGTACACTGAGTGTTTGCTAGTATAATGGCTTAGTTATAATGAGTTGGAGTGTGCAATGCAGGCAGAGGTGCTGCAAATGTTTTTGCACTAGTGTGACTAGACAAATGTCCAATAGCCACGTTTAGGATGCCACTAGGTACACTGAGTGTTTAATAGTATAATGGCTTAGTTATAATGAGTTGGAGTGTGCAATGCAGGCACAGGTGCTGCAAATGTCTTTGCACTAGTGTGACTAGACAAATGTCCAATAGCCACGTTTAGGATGCCACTAGGTACACTGAGTGTTTGCTAGTATAATGGCTTAGTTATAATGAGTTGGAGTGTGCAATGCAGGCAGAGGTGCTGCAAATGTCTTTGCACTAGTGTGACTAGACAAATGTCCAATAGCCACGTTTAGGATGCCAATAGGTACACTGAGTGTTTGCTAGTATAATGGCTTAGTTATAATGAGTTGGAGTGTGCAATGCAGGCAGAGGTGCTGCAAATGTCTTTGCACTAGTGTGACTAGACAAATGTCCAATAGCCACGTTTAGGATGCCACTAGGTACACTGAGTGTTTGCTAGTATAATGGCTTAGTTATAATGAGTTGGAGTGTGCAATGCAGGCAGAGGTGCTGCAAATGTCTTTGCACTAGTGGGACTATAGCAAAGTCCAATTGCCACGTTTAGGATGCCACTAGGTACACTGAGTGTTTGCTAGTATAATGGCTTAGTTATAATGAGTTGGAGTGTGCAATGCAGGCAGAGGTGCTGCAAATGTCTTTGCACTAGTGGGACTATAGCAAAGTCCAATTGCCACGTTTAGGATGCCACTAGGTACACTGAGTGTTTGCTAGTATAATGGCTTAGTTATAATGAGTTGGAGTGTGCAATGCAGGCAGAGGTGCTGCAAATGTCTTTGCACTAGTGGGACTATAGCAAAGTCCAATTGCCACGTTTAGGATGCCACTAGGTACACTGAGTGTTTGCTAGTTTAATGGCTTAGTTATAATGAGTTGGAGTGTGCAATGCAGGCAGAGGTGCTGCAAATGTCTTTCCACTAGTGTGACTAGACAAATGTCCAATAGCCATGTTTAGGATGCCACTAGGTACACTGAGTGTTTGCTAGTATAATGGCTTAGTTATAATGAGTTGGAGTGTGCAATGCAGGCAGAGGTGCTGCAAATGTCTTTGCACTAGTGTGACTAGACAAATGTCCAATAGCCACGTTTAGGATGCCACTAGGTACACTGAGTGTTTGCTAGTATAATGGCTTAGTTATAATGAGTTGGAGTGTGCAATGCAGGCAGAGGTGCTGCAAATGTCTTTGCACTAGTGTGACTAGACAAATGTCCAATAGCCACGTTTAGGATGCCACTAGGTACACTGAGTGTTTGCTAGTATAATGGCTTAGTTATAATGAGTTGGAGTGGGCAATGCAGGCAGAGGTGCTGCAAATGTCTTTGCACTAGTGTGACTAGACAAATGTCCAATAGCCACGTTTAGGATGCCACTAGGTACACTGAGTGTTTGCTAGTATAATGGCTTAGTTATAATGAGTTGGAGTGTGCAATGCAGGCAGAGGTGCTGCAAATGTCTTTGCACTAGTGGGACTATAGCAAAGTCCAATTGCCACGTTTAGAATGCCACTAGGTACACTGAGTGTTTGCTAGTATAATGGCTTAGTTATAATGAGTTGGAGTGTGCAATGCAGGCAGAGGTGCTGCAAATGTCTTTGCACTAGTGTGACTAGACAAATGTCCAATAGCCACGTTTAGAATGCCACTAGGTACACTGAGTGTTTGCTAGTATAATGGCTTAGTTATAATGAGTTAGAGTGTGCAATGCAGGCAGAGGTGCTGCAAATGTCTTTGCACTAGTGGGACTATAGTAAAGTCCAATTGCCACGTTTAGGATGCCACTAGGTACACTGAGTGTTTGCTAGTATAATGGCTTAGTTATAATGAGTTGGAGTGTGCAATGCAGGCAGACGTGCTGCAAATGTTTTTGCACTAGTGTGACTAGACAAATGTCCAATAGCCACGTTTAGGATGCCACTAGGTACACTGAGTGTTTAATAGTATAATGGCTTAGTTATAATGAGTTGGAGTGTGCAATGCAGGCAGAGGTGCTGCAAATGTCTTTGCACTAGTGTGACTAGACAAATGTCCAATAGCCACGTTTAGGATGCCACTAGGTACACTGAGTGTTTGCTAGTATAATGGCTTAGTTATAATGAGTTGGAGTGTGCAATGCAGGCAGAGGTGCTGCAAATGTCTTTGCACTAGTGTGACTAGACAAATGTCCAATAGCCACGTTTAGGATGCCAATAGGTACACTGAGTGTTTGCTAGTATAATGGCTTAGTTATAATGAGTTGGAGTGTGCAATGCAGGCAGAGGTGCTGCAAATGTCTTTGCACTAGTGTGACTAGACAAATGTCCAATAGCCACGTTTAGGATGCCACTAGGTACACTGAGTGTTTGCTAGTATAATGGCTTAGTTATAATGAGTTGGAGTGTGCAGAGGACAGGAGGATACAGTTGCAGGATTGTGGGGCTCTGGGTAGAGGAAAGGAAGCCTGCCTTTCTATTCCCTCCTAATAGGGAAATGCAGGGAGGAAATCCCAGCCTTTGCTACACAGACGCTGTCGCTGTTTTCAGGACCTGTCACCTATGGTTCTGACCCTGCCGGTTTGAGCCCTTAAAAGGACTGATAGAAAGTGCTCTCCCTAAGCTGTCCAGCGCTGTGTATGGAGCGCATACAGCTGTATCAGCGATAGGACAAAGGACGGAGCTGCGACAGTGATGTCTGACACCAAAGACGCAGAAGAGATAATGGCGTCCTGGAGGAAAATGTCCGTTTTTATAATGCAGGGACATGTGACATGGACATCCTATCACACATGCCGTTGCTTCTCTGGCTAAAAGTCCACTTAGCTGTGTGTGTGTCTGGGATTGGCTGACATGCTGGCCCGCCCCACAAGACGCGCGCGCTTAGGGAAGGAAGACAAGGAAAAAAAAAAATGGCGATCGCCATTATACAAACAGCAGTGATCTGAAGGCGCTGTTCACGCACACTATACACTGAAATGTCATAATAGTGTGAGTCACAGAGTGACTTACACTATTACAGCGGAAAGCCAGCTAGGAATTAGCTGTTTTTTTGCTGCTAGAACCGTTCTCGAACGTTTCTAGAACTATCGAGCTTTTGCAAAAAGCTCGAGTTCTAGTTCGATCTAGAACAGGCCCCAAAATCACTCGAGCCTAGAACTGGAGAACCTCGAACCGCGAACCGCGCTCAACTCTACTAAGGACAGACAATAAGTAGAAGAGACTTGTTTGGGCTACAGAACACAAGGAATGGACATTAGACCAGTGGAAATCTGTGCTTTGGTCTGATGAGTCCAAATTTGAGATCTTTGGATCCAACCACCTTGTCTTTGTAGAAAAGGTGAACGGATGGACTCTACATGGCTGGTTCCCACCGTGAAGCATGGAGGAGGAGGTGTGATGGTGTGGGGGTGCTTTGCTGGTGACACTGTTGGGGATTTATTCAAAATTGAAGGCATACTAAACCAGCATGGCTACCACAGCATCTTGCAGCGGCATGCTATTCCATCCGGTTTGCGTTTAGTTGCACCATCATTTATTTTTCAACAGGACAATGACCCCAAACACACATCCAGGCTGTGTAAGGGCTATTTGACTAAGAAGGAGAGTGATGTGATGCTACGCCAGATGACCTGGCCTCCACAGTCACCAGACCTGAACCCAATCGAGATGGTTTGGGGTGAGCTGGACCGCAGAGTGAAGGCAAAAGGGTCAACAAGTGCTAAGCATTTCTGGGAACTCCTTCAAGACTGTTGGATAACCATTTCCGATGATTACCATTTGAAGCTCTTCAAGAGAATGGCAAGGGTGTGCAAAGCAGTAATCAAAGAAAAAGGTGGCTACTTTGAAGAACCTAGAATTTAAGACGTATTTTCAGTTGTTTCACACTTTTTTAAGTATTTCATTCCACATGTTTTCATTCATAGTTTTGATGTCTTCAATGTGAATCTATAATTTTTAGAGTCATGAAAATAAAGAAAACTCTTTGAATGAGAAGGTGTATCCAAACTTTTGGTCTGTACTTTATATGCTCCTCTATTGCTTACCTGTATATGATTGTCCTGATGTAGCAGTCTTGATGACTTTGAAACGTGTTGACCAATAAATCATATTCTACCTTATACTGTATGGACCTTGTGGCGGCGCAGTAGATTAACCCTTTCTTCATTTCCATTGTTTGAACTCCATGTGGGTTTCTGCAGCGGCCTACAGGCGTTTGTGGTGGTTGTTACCTACACAGCCACAAGAGGTGAGCCCCTCTAAGTTATTCCTCATAATTTACATTGAATAAGACCCTATTTGCGTGATTTTTTTCCAGCTTCACTTTGATCTGTGTATAGCAGGGGACACATCACTACATCAGCACTGTGTCTTCATCATGTCACAAACATACACTATATGCCACCTCTCGTGGTCATACAATCCTTTTAAAGAACTGTTTTTTACAGATCTTGGGTAATTGCAACCATAGACTTTATACTTCCCAATTTCATTTTTCATCCTTTCTCCCACAATTTTATATACTATAGTTCAGCTTCAATTATGTTCTGCTTGGCCAAAATTAGTTGCACCTAATTTTGTTATTTTGAGCTATGTAGCATTTTTTAGTGTGTCTAGAAAGCTTAATGACATCCATAGGGGTGATATAATGGGTGATGTAATGGCTGCCATTATTCCTTGTCACCTGCATTTTTTTTCCCACCTACATTGGAGAAACTGACTAATTCCACAAGTGGTCCAAAACTTGTGAGATATGAGTACTGATTTTTGTTTTTCACAAAGTTCTCTCAATGACACTCTAGGTGATTAATGACTATCTAGTCGACTTGAAATACCATTTATATGTATAAACGTAAGGTTCAATACAATAAAGAAATTATAGTACATCTACTGGATTCTACAAATAAGTAATTCATTTTGCTTACTTATATAGCGTCATTAATTTCAAAGTGCTTTACTGATATCTTCATCACTGTCCCCTCTGGGGCTCTCAGTTTAAATTTCCTATCACTATGTTTTTGGAGCGTGGGAGGAAATCCACAATTAAAATGCTGTGTTGGACTTGTTCTCCCTGCTACCACAGTATGACCCTTCTATGGTGGTAATATATTTCTTTTTATTATCCCTAGCATGGTAATACTTGTTCATGTTATGGCCGTATCATTTTTCCCTTTTTATAGCTATATTTTTAGTAATATTATTGGTAATTTTCACCTTGGCAAACTAGGTTTTTCAGTAACTGTAGAGGGAAATTATTTTTTTTGTAATTAATTTATTGAAAATCAACTAATGAAAGTCAGATTGTTTAAAAAACAAATGAAAATGGCCTAGACAAAAATGATGGTACCCTTAACTTAATATTTGATTGCAATCACTGCAACAAACAAATTCTGTACACTCAATAAGACTTCTTCACCTGTTCACAGATATTTTGGGCCACACTTTGTCAGCATACTGATCCAGCTGTCTGAAGTGTGAAGGGTGACTTCTCCAGACTTCATGTTTCAGATATTTCCTTCCACAGATATTCAATAGGATTTAGATCAGGGCTCATGGAAGCCACTTCCAAAATAGTCCAATGCTTTGCTCGTAGCCATTCTCGGATGTTTTAGCTGCATTTGGGGTCATTATCATTTGCTTTTCTTTGTATGCTTCATTTTTGTGTTTGTGAACATAGAGCTGATGTGGCTTACCAAAAAATTCCAGTTTTGTGTCATCTGTCCCAAGGACATTCTCCCATAAGCTTTGTGGCTTGTCAATATGCATTTTGGCAAATATCCAATTCAAGTCTCGCTTTACTATGATTTGCTTTCAAGAGTGGTTTCCTCCTCATTCATCTTCCATGAAATCCACTTTGGCCAAGACGGAAACAGATGGTGTGATCTGACACTGATGTAACTTGACCTTGGGAAGGTTTTATGGCTCTTTGGTTATCCTTCATTTATATTATGCATTTCTTCAATTTGTCATCAATTTTGCTCTTGCAGCCACATTCAGGGAGGTAGACTACAGTCTCATAGACCTTGAATTTCTGAACAATTTGTGCAACTGTTGACACAGGAACATCAAGCTTTACCCTTAATACGTTTGCCTATAATTTTCTTTCTGATCTCCTAAGACAACTCCCTTCTTAGCTTAACCTGTGGGGTTTCATCATCTTTATCCAGGTCATTTTCTTTAGTTTGCTTTTAAATAGTGGTTAAACAGGTTTTTTTTTAAACACAATGTTTTATTTCCATTAATTTATATTCAGTAATCTTAGATTGAAAATGACCTTTACTAGTTTCAAGTTATGTCACTGACCATTGTGTTTTTTCATACTCTTTAACAAAAGGGCAAAAGGGTATAAAGTATTTTGAGCATGTTATTTTTATATATATATATATATATATATATATATATATATATATATATATATATATATATATGTAGTGAGCTGCCATGCCCCAGTCCCATGGGATACTCGGTTCCGGGCGGTGGATAACGGGGATCACCGTCAGAGCTGGCTGTGTCCCGTTCTGTTACCTGGGGGCGCTCGGTAACAGGGTTATTTTGTATGTCACTTGTGACGCCACTGGCGGGTTGCGGTAATAAGATGTCCCGCCGCTTCTCTGGTTTTAGGAACAGATGGTATAGCAGCAAGTGTGTTCGCACCCTCCGCCAGTAGGGGCTTAAGTCCCATGTAGGTGTGCTGCGCCTTGCGGTGCGCCAGTAATAGACACGACACAGTTCTTGCAGATTAACTGGTATTTACTCACTGGATGTTGCAAGTGCAGCTTGGTACGGCTGATCAACCGACTTTCCTTTGTCCCAGTGCTGACTTGAGACCCTGTTGAGCCCTCCGTGCATATGAAGAGCTGATGGTCCCCTTGCCTGAAGCTGTTAGTGACCTGCGGCGGTCCCTTGTGGGGTAGGCTGCTTCTTGGTGCCCTCTTCCGGGTCCTATATATGAGGATGTGTCCCTGAGCCTGTGGGTGGTGTAGTACCTGGAAACCACCACACACAGCTGGATCAGCAGACCGCCTGGAGCTGTCGTCTACTCTGGGGTCCAGTACCCCGTCGTGCGTAGTACCTGGGATCTTCTGTTTACCCTCAGGCTACTACCTCCTAGTCACCCTTTTTGGGGTCTCCTCACAATCCTCACACCCTTGTGTGTGTCGCTACCTGTGTGTGAGGTTGAGGTGTGAGTTGTCAAAGGAGAGCGTTCCAAAAAGCCTTAGGATTCTGCAGACCACTGGGGTAGCATAATCCAGGGTGCTGCGCATATATATATATATATATATATATATATATATATATATATACATATAATATATCCTGTATATATATTTTTTTCCTTTTCAGAACGTTGAGGAACAGACCCTAACAGCTCCATAGCAAGACCATCTGGTGAGAAGACTGCATAGATTCAGAAGTTGCCCTGGGTCCCATAATACTCTACATCTACATAAGTCCATGAATAAGAAAGTGTAGCATTCACAAGAATGCTGCAGTCATTACAATAGTCTGATTGGCAGGGTGCTTGAAGTTCATAATAATAGTTAGTGTAATGCCCTTGGATATGGTGAAAATGTATTATTAAAATCATTTAGTGCATTTTTGAACATTTCTCTCACTTCCATTGTCCCAGAGGTCCTGTTTTGGCACAGCAATCTTAAAGGGCATAATGTCCGTGAATGGACATCTTGCTGACAACTGTTGGAAAGACATGCTTATAAATCCATTGCTTCTGCATTATATATTTGAATGTGTGATTCAGAGACTTCAGGTGAATTATGACATGAACATAAGGACTTTAAATTATGTATTCTTACATCTCTATCACTGTTCTCCTTAAGTTGCTGACTTGTTACAAGACTACAGCAGAAAACGGATTTGGGTTTTCTTCACATAATTTTTTTCTGCCTGAATGAAAGTTTTTTTCTCTGAATAAAAACAGATTGATTCTTTGAGTTATGATTTGTGTTTATGAAAATATCAAGAATTTAACAGATTTTATAGCATAGCCATTGTTGCAAAAAAGTGCAATTGTGTGATAGTTTTTGGGGTCTTTAATTCAGTATCCCCTATATGGTAAAAATGATGTGTCAGTATAATGCCTCATGTATATGTGCCGCCCCCGTGCCAGCAGCTGCCGCTGCTCGGATCCGGACCTTCTGTGGGGGTGGCTCGAGGGTCTCCGGACCCGGGGGTCTCGCGGACATGCCGAATAAAAGGGGGGACGTAGATCTACGGGCTATGCCGTATTAAGTTCGTGAAGCCACCCACTGTGTGTGGTGAGGTGGGACACCACCGCTGCTGTTATGGGGCACCCGGGGGAGATGTAGTGGCAACTGGATGTTAACCCCTCTGTGGATAGAGATGGTTGCCCCGGGACCCAGTGTCTTTGTGCAGGGTATAGCAATGGCAAGGGCCAGGGCGCGCCTGGGCAAGCAGGTGGATGTTTGTTTACTCACAGCAAATGAATCACACAAGTCTTTTGGAAAACCAAGGTGCTGGTGGCCGACCGCCGCCGCGGCCGGTTGCATTCAGGTCCCCCACCCAGGCTGGTGGTTACTGTCCTTTTCCTCTGCACTTGTTTTGTGTATGGTAGACTGCCTGGTCTGGAACTCAGGAGTCCACTCCCGGCTGGATGTGGCCTAAGGAGCCGTGCTCGTAGACGCTGGCCCGTGGGATCTGTGGGCCCTGGCGGTGGCCTTCTATCCCTATCGGTGGGCTTTTGTCTTCTCTTAGGGACTTTGGGTGGGACAAGACTTGTAATCCTGGCCTCAATCTGTTAATTAGCTAGGCCGCTGGTTTCGGTCCTGGCTTCAGGGTCCGAGTTCCCCCTCTGTGCTACGGTTTTCGGGTCGGGTCCCCGTGTCGGTACCGGTGGGCTACAACCCTGTCCCGGTCCACCTCGGTTCTGCCGAGCCGTCCTTCCGTCTCCTGCTAACGGAGACCACCGTCTGCCACCTAGCCAAGGCACCAGGGCTCCAACCCTGGCACCGTTCAACTTGAACTTCCTCTGCTGGAGCTACCCCTAGCTCCAGCCCACACTCCTCTCAACTTGAACTCAGAGCTAATCTGTTTGTTTTCCCATCCCGGGCTGTCTAGACCCCTCAGTGGGCATGTCTGACCGCCTGGTCCCACCCCATGGTGTGTCTATCTTTCCCTAAGGGGGGGAAGACTAGGGTTTCAGGTCGGCTGTGTGTTACCTAGGTGAGGGAAGGTGTTATGCGGGGGCCTATCTGTGACTACCTGGTTTTGCCAGGGCGTCACATTCCCCCTTGGTTTAATACAGACCGTCTGCGGGCTGTCCGACCACCAACATTTATTGAACAGGAACTGAAAAAGATGGAAAAGGGGTAAAACACAATTACATGTATACTAACATATTTACATCGAAGTATATTTGGTTTCTTCCCTTATGGGAGGCATTTTTCTTAAATGTTGCACATTTAAAACCGGGACGGGACGGACCGGGTCCTTCTCACCTCACCCACCCAAAACAACCTAGCCCTGATGCCACCTCTAAAACACAGGTTGGCACCCCTTGCCCAAGTCCAGGTTAGGTCCTGATGTTGCCCGCATGGGCCGGGTAAAAAGCTCCTTACCCAGCAGTCTTTTTCAAGGGCCCCACGTCCAGGGGACCCCTGACCCGGAGGGTAGTCACCGGTTTCGCTGGTGACAGGACTCGGCCGACTCCACCACAGGCTCTTCCTCCAATCAGCCTCTCAAGGGACTGTAGCAGAGTGAGAAAGATGGTCAGGGCTACTTTAGAACCTTTCAATACCGCTGCTGGAACAGCCTCCTCCTGCAGCTTTCCCCCAGACCACCACCGGACAGCATGAGTCCCCAATGCCACCTTTGCTCACGGGCGGCACTATCCAAAACACTCCGTCCTCAGCTGCCGACGGTGCGGGTACGACTGCTCCTCCGGACCGGGCTCCCTCCTCCACCTGGGGCTCTGACCCCAGATTGCCTCTTCACTTGTAACTTGCAGGGGTGAAGACGTTCAACAAGAACGGAGCGCTGCATCATTTAACTTCTCCAACTACTCTGCCACCCCCACCTGCGGTGCAGATGGACTCCTCCGGGGAACATGAGGACGTTCAACAGGGGTAGCAGGCATTTTAACAACAACTTGCAACTTCAAACTGTAAGACTTGTGGCGGGCCACGGCCCTTTCAAGGTCGAGTATTCCCGGGGCACGCACTAGCAAAGTGCCCAGGCAGCTCGCAGTACCACAACCCCGACGGCAGACGAGGCCTCATCCTCAGAGGTGGACTCCGCTTCAGCCTCCTACACCTCCAGCGCATGGTATGTACAGGTCGATAAAGCCATACGGTGTCCATTCCCAACACATCGCGGGATATGCGCAGCTACTGAGGCGTCAAAACCAGGACTGCTCTCATCCATCTCCTCCGATTCTGAACTTGTGGTTAAGAGATCTTCTGGGCTGGGCTCCATTCCCGTTGTGGCCGGGTGGACTGCTGGAGCCGACATCCTTCCTGTGGCAGGCGGGCCACCACCAGCTGCTACACGGGAAGTCACTAACGGAGTCATGGGGTCCACCGCTCCGGCGACCGGAGCGGGAGCTGCAGCTTCCTCACCAACTGCATCATTCGCGGGCGCCGCCACTCCAGTGGTCGGCGCGGCTCCAGCATCAGGTTTAGGAGCAGACATCTTCCCGCTTCTCCCCCTTCGTCTTTTGCAAGCAGTCCCCTTTTAAGCTCGTTAGTTTTGTTTTACGACCTTAGGGTTTACCTTCCGGCCGTGTTCCCAGGGGGCGGGGATTCAGCTTCGCGCCCTTTCTCGGGGAAGAAGACACTGGGCTGCAGTTTTTGCTCCCAAAAATGGCGACTTCTGAAAATTTTTCAACGGATCACCGCTGACTGTCCAATTCAAGGCACACTTCCACCAGGTAAGTGGATGGGTAAGTATCCTGTTCGTGACGCCAAGTTTCGGGGTGTGCCGCCCCCGTGCCAGCAGCTGCCGCTGCTCGGATCCGGACCTTCTGTGGGGGTGGCTCGAGGGTCTCCGGACCCGGGGGTCTCGCGGAAATGCCGAATAAAAGGGGGGACGTAGATGTACGGGTTATGCCGTATTAAGTTCGTGACGCCACCTACGTGTGTGGTAAGGTGGGACACCACCGCTGCTGTTATGGGGCACCCGGGGGAGATGTAGTGGCAGCTGGATGTTATCCCCTCTGTGGATAGAGATGGTTGCCCCGGGACCCAGTGTCTTTGTGCAGGGTATAGTGATGGCAAAAGCCAGGGCGCGCCTGGGCAAGCAGGTGGATGTTTGTTTACTCACAGCAAATGAATCACACAAGTCTTTTGGTAAACCAAGGTGCTGGTGGCCGGCCGCGGCCGGTTGCATTCAGGTCCCCCACCCAGGCTGGTGGTTACTGTCCTTTTCCTCTGCACTTGTTTTGTGTATGGTGGACTGCCTGGTCTGGAACTCAGGAGTCCACTCCCGGCTGGATGTGGCCTAAAGAGCAGTGCCTGCAGACGCTGGCCCGTGGGATCTATGGGCCCTGGCGGCGGCCTCCTATCCCTATCGGTGGGCTTTTGTCTTCTCTTAGGGACTTTGGGTGGGACAAGACTTGTAATCCTGGCCTCAATCGGTTAATTAGCTAGGCCGCTGGTTTTGGTCCTGGCTTCAGGGTCCGAGTACCCCCTCTGTGCTTCGGTTACCGTGTCGGGTCCCCGTGTCGGTACCGGTGGGCTACAACCCTGTCCCAGTCCACCTCGGTTCTGCCGAGCCGTCCTCCCGTCTCCTGCTGACGGAGACCACCGTCTGCCACCTAGCCAAGGCACCAGGGCTCCAACCCTCGCACCGTTCAACTTGAACTTCCTCTGCTGGAGCTACCCCTAGCTCCAGCCCACACTCCTCTCAACTTGAACTCAGAGCTAATCTGTTTGTTTTTCTGCCCCGGGCTGTCTAGACCCCTCAGTGGGCGTGTCCAACCGCCTGATCCCGCCCACTGGTGTCTCTATCATTCCCTAAGGGGGGGTGACTAGGGTTTCAGGTCGGCTGTGTTACCTAGGTGAGGGAAGGTGTTATGCGGGGGCCTATCTGTGACTACCTGATTTTTCCAGGGCGTCACATATACTTTTATTTAACTTTTGATTGTATTTTACAATCAAGTTCAAGAAGAAATTGACAAGACGCCATGTCAAGACATACTCATTATCATGGGAGACTTAAATGCCAAAGTTGTCCACGTCAAAGATGGAGTCATTGTTGGAAACTCTGGAGTTGGTGAACAAATTGAGGCTATAGGAAGATTCATTGACTTTTATATGACATATCAATTGTCCATCATGAACACCTTCTTCCAAAATCACAAACAGAGACTCTACACATGGACATCACTGAATGGAGCCTGTAAGAATCAGATTGACTACATATGTTCTCACCAAAGATGGAGGTTGCCTATCATTATCACAAAAACAATGCCAGGAGATGACTGTGGAACTGATCATAAACGTTTTACAGTAAAAATTAGAGTCAAGCTGCGCAAATGGACTAGACAACAGGTAATTTCCAACTTCGCTTTGACCAACATACCTGAAATTTTTTTGAGCGGTTTGCACAACTGATTTATATCTCTGGACAGGGATGAAAGAAAGCCTGAGGACTTATGGACACATGTAAGGACTATTATTACAGATGATCAAGCAGGTCGCAGATATCATCAGTAAAAGACTAAAGACAGTCATTTGATCAGAAAAAGAACTTTACTACTAAAATGTATGTACTGAGATAGAAACAAACATCTGAAGGGCAACACCAAGAAGGCAAATCAAAAGATCAAAGAGATATGACAAAAGTTTCAACCAAGAGAGGGCTTGTTCAAAGACACCAATGGGAAGAAACTTAAGGCCCCATTACACACTGAGACTTTCTAGCGATCCCACCAGCGATGTCATAGTTACATAGTTACTAAGGTTGAAAAAAGACCTAGGTCCATCTAGTTCAACCTTCCTTCACCAGTTCTACACCTGGTCACCAAGTCATTCATGTCAACCTGGCCGGGATCGCTACAAAGTCTCTGGTGAGTCGCTGGTGAGCTGTCAAACAGGCAAACCTGGAAAACGACGCAACAGCGATACAGACCTGCAGAACGACCTAGCTAGTCATTGGGGACGTTGTAAAGCAGCTTTTTGAAATGGAAGTCGCTAACGAAGTCGCTGTAAAGGCCCCTTTACACACTGAGACTTTCTAGCGATCATGCTGCACAGCGGGAAACAAAGGACCAAAGAGTGGTCCTGAGAGATGTGTAGTGATCAGCAACCTCACAGCGGGGGCCAGGTCGCTGATGTGTTTCACACACTGCAATGTCGGTGGGGAGGTCGCTATTACGTCACAAAACCGGTGACGTTACAGCGATGTCGTTTGCAATGTTGCTGTGTGTAAAGGGGCCTTAACTAAGCCAGAACTGTTCAAGGAAAGAGTACACAGAGTATCTCTACAAGAATGACTCGATGATACAGGAAGAAACTGACACTGGAAATTATAGCAAACCAAACATTTTGAAGGAAGAAGTTGTTGATGCAAAAACTTCTGTCAACTAACATACACCAATATATTTCGGACAGTCAAAAACAAATTCACGTGAACAAATCCCTATAAAATTCTCTTTAATTTTTATTCAATTATTAAAATTGCCCAGGTGATTCACCCACACACATTAGTGTCAAAGGGAAGCTCCATATATCTAGGAGGGATCAACAAAAAACTATATTTTTCAATATTTTCTATGTATACTCATAGTAGAGGTCAAACCAAAAATAGGAAAATAATCTCCGTTAACCCCCCTTAAGGTTGAAGCCAGTTTTCTACTTAATGCCCAGGCCATTTTTTGCAATTTTGACCAGTGTCCCTTTATAAGGCTATATACTCTGGAACGCTTCAATGGATCCTGGTGATTCTGAGATTGTTTTTTCGTGACATATTGGGCTTCATGTTAGAGGTAAATTTAGGAGGATATTTTTTTTTTATTATTTGTGAAAATCTGAAATTTGACAAAAAAATTTAAAATTTTGCAATTTTCAAACTTTTAATTTTTATGAGTTATGTCACACAAAATAGTGAATAAATAACATTTCCCACATGCCTACTTTATATCAGCACAATTTTTGAAACAAAATTTTTTGGGGTTAGGAAGTTATAAGGATTCAAAGTTCATCAGCAATTTCCTATTTTTTTCAAGAAAATTTACAAAACCATTTTTTTTTAGGGACCACATCACATTTGAAGTGACTTTGAGAGGCCTAGGTGACAGAAAATACCCAAAAGTGACCCCATTCTAAAATCTGCACCCTTCAAGGTACTCAAAACCACATCAAAGAAGTTTATTAACCCTTCAGGTGCCTCAGAGGAACTAAAGTAATGTGGAATGAAAAAAAAATAACATTTTACCTAAAAATGTTGCTTTAGCACTAATTTTCTTACTTTTTCAAGAGGTAACACCAAAAATTGGACCTCACACTTTGTTACCCACTTTCTTATGAGCGCGCCGATACCCCACATGTGGCAAGAAACCTCTGTATGGGCAAATAGGAGAGCTTGGAACGAAAGGAGCAATATTTGAATTTTTGAAAGCAAATTTGGCAGAAACAGATTTCGGGCACCATGTTGCATTTACAGGTCCCCTAAGGTACTAAACAGCAAAAACCCCCCTCAAGTGACTCCATTTTAGAAACTAGACCACTTAAGGCTTCTATCTAGGGGAATAGTGAGCATTTTGGACTAACAGGTGTGGCGCCCTGGACTAACCAGGTAGCCACAGACAAAACACACACACACCCCCACCCCCAGACAGTTACATTAGTCAGACACCAAACCCTTGTTGCCTCCCTCCAGGGTCTGATGTCCACACCAGGTGGGGCGGAGCCATGCGGTTGGCCCCACCCACCGAGGAGTTCACAGGCCTGGAGGCGGGAAAAGGAGCAGTTGAGTTTAGGAAGTGAAAGTGAGAGGTCACAAACTGCATGTGTCTGGGTCGGAGCCTAGGCACTGATAGCAAGGTTGGCAGACGGTGGTGGTTGTCTGCAGGAGTTGGTGGAACTCCGCGGAGCCGTAAGGACCGGGGCTGGGCGGTGGCCCACCGGTACCGGACCGGGGAACGGAGTGAAGCTAAGCACACACAGGCAGGGCCATCGGACCCCGACCAGGATTGGAGCCGCCATCAATAGTCAAATCCGAATGTGACAGGAACCCCCGGGGTTCCCTAACAACAAAGTCCCGATTGAAGGCAACCGCTCACACCGTGAGGATATACAGCCACCGCCACCGTCTAGAAATCCAGGAAGCCATCGGAGTCAACACAGTACACAAAGGTGCAGGGAGAGACAGCCACCATCACCTGTCCGGGGAGAGACACTGCAGCCGGCTGCGGGACCCGTCCATCCAGCCGTTTGGTTTACCAGAGACTTTGTGCCTCTCTTGCTGAGTGAGTACACCCGTGCCATCCGGCACCGCGCCGCGCTGTCCCTGCAACCCTGCACATCACCGACCCTGCCTCCCCGTCACACCACCGGGCCCCGGGACCACCAACCCCTACCCACGGAGGGGGAAAACAACATCCCAGCTGTTCCCTACCATCGCTCCCAGGATCCCCGTCACCAGCAGCGGTTGATGCCCATCTTCACCACAACCCATGGGTGGCATCACGGACTAAATCCCCAAACAAACCACCCCCTTTTCACTCACGGGCGAGGAGCGCCGCTGGAGTCCCCGGATCCGGCCCACCACTCGAGCCACCAAGCAGCAGCGCCGGACCCGAGCGTTAGCGAGCGCAGCGCCCCGCCGCCCGCGACACAGGTACTTCACAGAACTTGAAAACATTAGGTTGTCATATTGAAAATTTTCATTTTTTTTACCAAAAATGTTGCTTTAGCATCAATTTTCTCACTTTTTCAAGAGATAGCTCCAAAAATTGGACCTCACACTTTGTTACCCACTTTCTTATGAGCGCGCCGATACCCCACATGTGGCGAGAAACCTCTGTACGGGCAAATGGTAGAGCTTGGAACGAAAGGAGCAATATTTGAATTTGGGAAAGCAAATGTGGCTGAATTTGGAATATATTCTCATATTTGCAGAGCTTTTGGGTTTCAAGAACAGAAAAACCCCATAAATGTCTTTGCAAGTTATACCCTTTAATGTATTTGTTTACAGAGGTAGGGAGTAGTTTGACACCATTTTTTATGCAGCTGATGCCTATTATAGATGGTGCACCATTTGGTCTTCAGGGTAAAACTGATGGAATCCCAGAACCTATTCAAAGCTTACAGAGACATTGTGCTACCAAACAAGAAAATCCTTCCACTCACAAAGGGTGGCATGCCCCTAAAAACACATTTACTGAACTTGGTCTTGCTAGCAAAACAGTTGTAGAAGGAAGAATAAACTTTATTGGACGGAAGGGCAAAATGTTCAAATGTGGAGGAGTAAGCAGCCACTATGTGGCAAACCTGAGTGTGCCAAAGATGACAGAACACCAGCAGGGCCAGAAGGACAGCTTTATCTTCCAAATAACTGGTCGTACAATGTCTTCTTAGCTCCATCAATCCCTATATGAGGGACAAATGTGCCAAGCGACATGGTACACCATAACAGGCTCCTGCCCGCCAAGGTAGGAACCGCTATGTGCACAAAACGACCAATCCGTTACAGAATTCTGAAAGTATTGTTCGATGCAGGTGGTTCGGCAAGAACCCTGCAGTAAAGCCCATAGTGTATCAATACGGAACAGCATCATTGTTAGGGGATCCTCCAATAAAATGATCATGCCCATAATACCAAGATAAATGCAAAGAAAAGTTTTGTGTAGCAAGACCTAGTGGTAATATGAGTCAAACTAAAATAATTGGTAAAAAAAAATGTTTGAGTAATGAAGTCCTGGAAAGTTGTCAAATGATGAGACTTTTCAA
This sequence comes from Anomaloglossus baeobatrachus, assembly GCF_048569485.1. Classification (NCBI taxonomy): domain Eukaryota; kingdom Metazoa; phylum Chordata; class Amphibia; order Anura; family Aromobatidae; genus Anomaloglossus; species Anomaloglossus baeobatrachus. The sequence goes on along the minus strand of NC_134353.1, from coordinate 764,606,649 downwards.
GAACATTAGTGGGGTCCACACTTTGGAGTCTAAAGACGTGGGCATGTGGACTAGGTTTTGTCTGAATAATTGTTTGGTATGTGATGATGATGTCCTGGAATTAATTGTGAAATGGGGTAAAATGTGTTTTACTGCTGAAAATTTTTTCCTTATTACTAGTCCAAGAAAAAAAAAATACTGGGGCCCACTAAACAGAAATATAAAAGTAAAGTATTTGCAAAATTAAAAAAAAAGCTGCTACCACACAGTTTGGTGTAATTTATTTATGCCATTAATAATTGTGGGATGTGTGGTAGGTTTCAAAACAGGGGGAGATGCAAAGGCCTGGTTGGGAGGGGCACATGGGACAGTAGTACCAGGAATCGCTCCTTGTGCCGTGCTTTCTACAAACACGGCATCTTTTTTGGGGATACCTTTGGGTGGGAGTGAAGGGATGGGGTGAATGAAATGACGCTCGGACAGTCTCCGGACATCCTCTGACTCGAAGGCTTCCTCCTGTGCCTCCGAGTCAAAAAGGAGGCTCTGAATAATTTTCTCTTGGTATTGGAGGAAAGAAAGCGGTCCTTGAGACTTTTTATAAAGGATGAAGCTATTATAGGTAGCAACCTGTAGGAGATAGATTGCTATCTTTTTATACCAGGTCCTGGTTTTCTGCTTCACTAGATAAGGCTGAAGCACCTGGTCAGACAGATCTACACCTCCCGTGAACTGATTGTAGTCTGCGACACAGAGCGGCTTCTGTTTGTCCCTGGTGGCGCCCCTGTCCCTGACCGTCACAGTGGTGTCTACATTTAATGTGGTAAGCATGAAAACGTCCTTGCGGTCTCTCCATTTTATGGCAAGAAGATGGTCACTTGACAGTGAGGAGGACGCACCCTTCTCCACACGTTTAGACACCAACTGTGACGGTAGACCAACTCTGTTTTTTCTGATTGTTCCACAGGCCCCTGTGTTTGCAGCGTGGAGGGATTTAGAAAGGGGGACACTGGTGTAGTAATTATCGGTATACACGTGATAGCCTTTCTCAAGGAAGGGGGTCATTAGCTGCCAGACAATTTTGCCTGGGATGCCAATTGTCTGGGGGCAGTTTGGGGGGGTGATTTGGTGGTCCCTCCCCTTGTAAATGAGAAAGGTACACGTGTAACCGGTTGTGCTTTTGCACATTTTGTATACAGTCATGGCCAAACGTTTTGAGAATGACACCAAAATTATATTTTCACATGATCTGTTGCCCTCTGGTTTTTAATTGTGTTTGTCTGATGTTTACATCACATACAGAAATATAATTGCAATCATATTATGAGTAGAGATGAGCGAACCGGTCCCGGTTCGGCTCGAGGTCGGTTCGCCGAACGGAGGTCCCGTTCGAGTTCGGCTCGTCGAACGTTCGACGAACCAAACTCGAACTGCATAGGAAACAATGGCAGGCAATCACAAACACAGAAAAACACCTAGAAAACACCCTCAAAGGTGTCCAAAAGGTGACAAACAACTCACAACACAACACAAACACATGGGAAAGTGACAAGGACATATACTCATGCGAAAACAAAACAGCTGGACAAGGAAAAAGAGGAGGACACACAGATATATGAGTATATGCAAGGAAACATCGATTCCATTATTGTGCAACTTGAGCCCTGCTCATTTTAGGCTTCCAATCTTGATAAATTGCCTGAGCTCGCCACGTACGCCTTGGGGATCTTGTCGTGTCCTGCAGCCAGCGTTCTCTCGGAACCTGTCTTCAGTGCTGCTGGGGGTCTGCTGGCACACGTGTCTGTCCACTGACAATGTGGACATGGCTCTCAGAGGACTTTTCTTCCCCTGGGTCAGCCAGGGGACGGGAAAGGCACGCGTATTTTTGAGAGTGCTTCATGCAAAGCATCTGTTTCATTTTGAAAAGGGGATCAAGTGATGCCAGTCAAGTGGGGTGTGTGTGGCCCAATTAGTGGCAACGAGGGAGACTGTGGTTGGAGTCCCCTCGCTGTGTTTCTAAAAGAACCAAGATGAACAAGTCATGGCTCTCAGAGGACTTTTCTTCCCCTGGGTCAGCCAGGGGACGGGAAAGGCACGCGTATTTTTGAGAGTGCTTCATGCAAAGCATCTTTTTCTTTTTCAAAAGGGGGCTCAACCGATGCCAGTCAAGTGGGGTGTGTGTGGCCCAGTTAGTGGAAACGAGGGAGACTGTGGTTGGAGTCCCCTCGCTGTGTTTCTAAAAGAACCAAGATGAACAAGTCATGGCTCTCAGAGGACTTTTCTTCCCCTGGGTCAGCCAGGGGACGGGAAAGGCACGCGTATTTTTGAGAGTGCTTCATGCAAAGCATCTGTTTCATTTTGAAAAGGGGATCAAGTGATGCCAGTCAAGTGGGGTGTGTGTGGCCCAATTAGTGGCAACGAGGGAGACTGTGGTTGGAGTCCCCTCGCTGTGTTTCTAAAAGAACCAAGATGAACAAGTCATGGCTCTCAGAGGACTTTTCTTTCCCTGGGTCAGCCAGGGGACGGGAAAGGCACGCGTATTTTTGAGAGTGCTTCATGCAAAGCATCTTTTTCTTTTTCAAAAGGGGGCTCAACCGATGCCAGTCAAGTGGGGTGTGTGTGGCCCAGTTAGTGGAAATGAGGGAGACTGTGGTTGGAGTCCCCTCGCTGTGTTTCTAAAAGAACCAAGATGAACAAGTCATGGCTCTCAGAGGACTTTTCTTCCCCTGGGTCAGCCAGGGGACGGGAAAGGCACGCGTATTTTTGAGAGTGCTTCATGCAAAGCATCTTTTTCTTTTTCAAAAGGGGGCTCAACCGATGCCAGTCAAGTGGGGTGTGTGTGGCCCAATTAGTGGCAACGAGGGAGACTGTGGTTGGAGTCCCCTCGCTGTGTTTCTAAAAGAACCAAGATGAACAAGTCATGCCTCTCAGAGGATTTTTCTTCCCCTGGGTCAGCCAGGGGACGGGAAAGGCACGCGTATTTTTGAGAGTGCTTCATGCAAAGCATCTTTTTCTTTTTCAAAAGGGGGCTCAACCGATGCCAGTCAAGTGGGGTGTGTGTGGCCCAGTTAGTGGAAACGAGGGAGACTGTGGTTGGAGTCCCCTCGCTGTGTTTTACATGCTTTTAGAAGGGCATGACATGGCTTAGAGGTTGACTTTCAGCATCTGGAAACTGTTGGCTACCAAAATGCTGCCTTTCCATCCTTTTTAACCGAGGATTTTCGAGACCTTATGCCCATCGCAGTGCCCCAAGAGCCGATGCCCAGGCGCCACTCCTTCTCCAACAAAGGCGTGCACGCGCTACACCAGCATGTCGCACTAAACATCACTGATTCCTTGAGAAACTCTGTGTGACAGGGTGCATTTCACCACAGATAATTGGCCCAGTAAGCATGGACAGGGGCGATACATGTCGCTGACTGGGCAATGGGTTACTGTGGGGAGAGATGGAGAAGGGTCTGCTGTACAAGTCTTGCCGTCCCCACGAGTTGTTTCAATCCTTCTTCTGTATGTAGAAGTTAATACACTGCTTCTGCCTCTTCAACCTCGTGTGGGTCCTCTACCTTGGCGCAAACCCTGTGTGGTAAGGCCACCCTTCCTTGTAACTGCGCACAAGGACTACCACACACCTCCTTACTATGCTGGCAGCAGAGCTCAATGCCATCAGGCGGTCAAAGTTTTACTTTTAAATGTATGGGAAATGTGAGTCACACCGCTGAGAAGTTGTGGACGGTTAGCTCTGGAGACCGAGTTTCATCAATGGTTGTCTCCACTCAACCAGCAGCCAGGGAAGGCCGGGTGCGACAATGATGCAAACATGGGTGCGGCCCTTCGCTGTGACAATGTGACACACGTGCCTTGTGTGGTTCACGTGTTGAACCTGGTTGTCCAGCAATTTTTAAAGCACTATCCTGGACCACATGGCCTTCTGCAGAGAGCACGGTGTAACGCCTTCCTTGATCCACACACTCAGATGGGCTGTAAATGATAGGCTAGAGGGAAGCCACTCACCAAGCAGGACCCCTAGAACCCTGAAACCCTTTAACCCCTATACAGGGATTAGGAATTGCACAGGGCCCAAGGTGATTAATACCTGTGGAAGGCTGCAGTTCCAGAGAATAGTAGTCAGGCAGGGTCAAAACATTAATTGAGGAACAGGAACAGAATGGGACGGCCAGGACTTAATCAGAAAACAAGCAGAGGTGAAATGCGGATCGGCCAACAAGGTACATAAACAGCAAGCAGGAAAAGTAGTCAGGTAATAAGCACACAAAATCATAAAACTGAACTGGGGGTAAAAGCAAAGCTATGTCTGGCAGTGGTCTGCAGACAGGATGGGCATAAAAAAGGGTGTGGTGTCTTCCCATTGGTTGTAGCTGAATGAAGGTATTTCATCTGTGAGATACCCACCAGCTACATTCAGCCAGAGATTCTGCATCTGTCAAGGTAATGCAGCCCAGTGGGTGAGCATAACCTGCGTCCACCTGCGCCGCTGGCATCGACTCCTCTCCCATCATCAGCACTATTCATGAAAGGAACACGTTGTCACCTGGCGACCGGAGTACAAATTGACGGAGCGGACTCCGTTGGTGACTTAACAGCCGTGTGCGGCAATGATGCAAACCTGGCTGCGGGCCATCGTCAGGGCAATGTGACACACGTGCCTTGTATGGCTCACGTGTTGAACCTAATTCTCCAGCAATTTTTAAAACACCATCACGGCCTACATGGCCTTGTGCAGCGGGCACGCTCGCTATGTGCTCACTTCCATCGTGCGCACACAGCAGCTCAACAACTTTCGTCGCTACAGAAGTCTTTAGGTCTGGTGGTTAAACGCCTGAAATGCGATGTGCCCACACGCAGGAATTTGAATCTGCACATGTTGCAGCGTTTGTGGCAGCACCGCCGAACCCTGCTGCAATACGTTATGACATATAGCCTGGGATAACTTGATCCAGAGGTGGTGCAGATCACGCTGCGGGAGTGGTGTCAGATCAAGGACCTATGCACCCTGCTACACAGTTTCCAAATGTCGACGAAGATGTTTAGCACTGGCAATGTCATTCTCAGCGTGACAATTCTGGTCATCTACATGATGGAGCACACTGTAATTATTATTCGGAGTCAGGTGTTGGGACAAGAGGAAGGGGAGGAAGTACAGGAGGAGTCATATGCGGAAGGGATAACAAGATCTACGAGGTCCAGATGGTCAGCGGCACCTATGCGGCAGTCATGGTGAGGGAGAGGGATTAACAAGGGCGCATAGTATCAGCAAAAAGTGTTGAGGAAGGTGCAGGAGCCCATGAAGAAATGGAGGACGAACTGGCGATGGGCATGTAAGACTCAGCAGATGAGTGAGAGCTTGCTCACATTTCGGTTGTGCGAGGTTGTGGGGAGAGGGCAGAGGAAGGAGGCACGATTCTCACCTCTCTGCCACCAACACACCAAGGACTTGGTCCTCCTGGATGCACAAGGCACATGAGCGCCTTCTTGCTGCACTACCTACAACATGACCCTCGGATTGTACGAATTCAAAGTAATCCAGAATACTGGGTTTCCACACTGTTAGATCCCCGGTACAAGACAAAATTTGGCAAAATAATTCCTGCCATAGAAATGGACGCACGTATACAGGAGTATCTGCAGAATGTGGTACGCAATCTTAGATCTACTTTTCCACTAAACACCAGTGCTGCACAGAGTGAATCTCAACGCTTTGTCATGGATAGGAGGAAATGGTCTTTTACTTGTCCACATCTGAGGGACCGAGGGCTGGCTGCTGTGCTGAGATGGCGTTGAGTACGGTGTCCCTGCAGAGTTGCACTTTTGGTCATATACCAAAATGAGTTGAAAAAGGACAGATGCTGGTGGAAAGGGGAACAGGTGTGTTGGAAAGGGGAAAAAAGTTTTGGTCCGTGGATTTGGTGGTTAAGCAACAGTAACATTTGCTGAAGAATCACCATCTGTTACAGTGGGACTGGCAGATTTGGATAAAGTGGTATATACTATGTTACCGCTATATAACGAAAATTAATAAGAAAAGAAAGAGAAAGGTATATATCCCCATCAGCAGTCAGTGTCCACCGTGCTCCCAGTTGGAAAAGGAGAGGTTGGCAACTGGAAGGTTTGGTGGAGGATACAGAGCTGTGTGGCTATGAAACTAATAGTAGCCTGAACCGAGTTAGACGCCATTCGGATCTGGAGACTGGGAGCCCTGTTAGCGTCACAGGGTCCACATGCCCACCCAGCCCAGGAACTCCCTGTTAACAACACAGGGGCCATTGAATACGCTAATCGTGTGCGTAGGGGCACACCTGTGGACAGCAGGCGCATCAGCAGCTGCAGGCCTGTTAATGCCACTGAAAAAAAGGGAACCAGCACGATCTGAAATTGGCATGCATCAAATAAAAAGTGAAAATTCACAAATTTATTCCAACTGTACTATGATAAAAAAATGAGATTTTTAGCAAATAATTGATCAATTTTTTGAGCCACCCCTGCCAACGTCACGGCAAATCTCAATAGGGGGGTCCTACTCTACATTCTGTATTTCATGTGCCATGCGGCCTCCTAGATAAAGTTAAAAGCAGAACAATAATAGAGCACACATACCTGTAACCTGTATATAACCGCTTCTATGTTGCAAAAAGGCACTTGTGGATAGAGACCAGCCCAGGTCCCAGCATGTGGAGCAAGCCCTACACATCCAAGGACTATATCAGAACTGATCCTCCCAGTGTCAAACAGCAACCATTGATAAAGGCGGACCAGATCCAAGAATGGTGCTTAATTAGCATTGCCTGTGGAAAGGGGTGAGGTAACTGAGTCTGAACAGCTACCAACAGGAGGAATATATTGCAAACCAAAATCAGGCGTGCGTGGTATGGTGTTGGTCAGACACCAGATTTGTAGCATAACTACGGTCAAAACAGAGAAAAAAAGGGAACCAGCACGATCTGAAATTGGCATGCATCAAATAAAAAGTGAAAATTCACAAATTTATTCCAACTGTACTATGATAAAAAAATGAGATTTTTAGCAAATAATTGATCAATTTTTTGAGCCACCCCTGCCAACGTCACGGCAAAATTCAATAGGGGGGTCCTACTCTACATTCTGTATTTCATGTGCCATGCGGCCTCCTAGATAAAGTTAAAAGCAGAACAATAATAGAGCACACATACCTGTAACCTGTATATAACCGCTTCTATGTTGCAAAAAGGCACTTGTGGATAGAGACCAGCCCAGGTCCCAGCATGTGGAGCAAGCCCTACACATACCAGGACTATATCAGAACTGATCCTCCCAGTGTCAAACAGCAACCATTGATAAAGGCGGACCAGATCCAAGAATGGTGCTTAATTAGCATTGCCTGTGGAAAGGGGTGAGGTAACTGAGTCTGAACAGCTACCAACAGGAGGAATATATTGCAAACCAAAATCAGGCGTGCATGGTATGGTGTTGGTCAGACACCAGATTTGTAGCATAACTACGGTCAAAACAGAGAAAAAAAGGGAACCAGCACGATCTGAAATTGGCATGTATCAAATAAAAAGTGAAAATTCACAAATTTATTCCAACTGTACTATGATAAAAAAATGAGATTTTTAGCAAATAATTGATCAATTTTTTGAGCCACCCCTGCCAACGTCACGGCAAATCTCAATAGGGGGGTCCTACTCTACATTCTGTATTTCATGTGCCATGCGGCCTCCTAGATAAAGTTAAAAGCAGAACAATAATAGAGCACACATACCTGTAACCTGTATATAACCGCTTCTATGTTGCAAAAAGGCACTTGTGGATAGAGACCAGCCCAGGTCCCAGCATGTGGAGCAAGCCCTACACATACCAGGACTATATCAGAACTGATCCTCCCAGTGTCAAACAGCAACCATTGATAAAGGCGGACCAGATCCAAGAATGGTGCTTAATTAGCATTGCCTGTGGAAAGGGGTGAGGTAACTGAGTCTGAACAGCTACCAACAGGAGGAATATATTGCAAACCAAAATCAGGCGTGCATGGTATGGTGTTGGTCAGACACCAGATTTGTAGCATAACTACGGTCAAAACAGAGAAAAAAAGGGAACCAGCACGATCTGAAATTGTCATGCATCAAATAAAAAGTGAAAATTCACAAATTTATTCCAACTGTACTATGATAAAAAAATGAGATTTTTAGCAAATAATTGATCAATTTTTTGAGCCACCCCTGCCAACGTCACGGCAAATCTCAATAGGGGGGTCCTACTCTACATTCTGTATTTCATGTGCCATGCGGCCTCCTAGATAAAGTTAAAAGCAGAACAATAATAGAGCACACATACCTGTAACCTGTATATAACCGCTTCTATGTTGCAAAAAGGCACTTGTGGATAGAGACCAGCCCAGGTCCCAGCATGTGGAGCAAGCCCTACACATACCAGGACTATATCAGAACTGATCCTCCCAGTGTCAAACAGCAACCATTGATAAAGGCGGACCAGATCCAAGAATGGTGCTTAATTAGCATTGCCTGTGGAAAGGGGTGAGGTAACTGAGTCTGAACAGCTACCAACAGGAGGAATATATTGCAAACCAAAATCAGGCGTGCATGGTATGGTGTTGGTCAGACACCAGATTTGTAGCATAACTACGGTCAAAACAGAGAAAAAAAGGGAACCAGCACGATCTGAAATTGGCATGTATCAAATAAAAAGTGAAAATTCACAAATTTATTCCAACTGTACTATGATAAAAAAATGAGATTTTTAGCAAATAATTGATCAATTTTTTGAGCCACCCCTGCCAACGTCACGGCAAATCTCAATAGGGGGGTCCTACTCTACATTCTGTATTTCATGTGCCATGCGGCCTCCTAGATAAAGTTAAAAGCAGAACAATAATAGAGCACACATACCTGTAACCTGTATATAACCGCTTCTATGTTGCAAAAAGGCACTTGTGGATAGAGACCAGCCCAGGTCCCAGCATGTGGAGCAAGCCCTACACATACCAGGACTATATCAGAACTGATCCTCCCAGTGTCAAACAGCAACCATTGATAAAGGCGGACCAGATCCAAGAATGGTGCTTAATTAGCATTGCCTGTGGAAAGGGGTGAGGTAACTGAGTCTGAACAGCTACCAACAGGAGGAATATATTGCAAACCAAAATCAGGCGTGCATGGTATGGTGTTGGTCAGACACCAGATTTGTAGCATAACTACGGTCAAAACAGAGAAAAAAAGGGAACCAGCACGATCTGAAATTGGCATGCATCAAATAAAAAGTGAAAATTCACAAATTTATTCCAACTGTACTATGATAAAAAAATGAGATTTTTAGCAAATAATTGATCAATTTTTTGAGCCACCCCTGCCAACGTCACGGCAAATTTCAATAGGGGGGTCCTACTCTACATTCTGTATTTCATGTGCCATGCGGCCTCCTAGATAAAGTTAAAAGCAGAACAATAATAGAGCACACATACCTGTAACCTGTATATAACCGCTTCTATGTTGCAAAAAGGCACTTGTGGATAGAGACCAGCCCAGGTCCCAGCATGTGGAGCAAGCCCTACACATACCAGGACTATATCAGAACTGATCCTCCCAGTGTCAAACAGCAACCATTGATAAAGGCGGACCAGATCCAAGAATGGTGCTTAATTAGCATTGCCTGTGGAAAGGGGTGAGGTAACTGAGTCTGAACAGCTACCAACAGGAGGAATATATTGCAAACCAAAATCAGGCGTGCATGGTATGGTGTTGGTCAGACACCAGATTTGTAGCATAACTACGGTCAAAACAGAGAAAAAAAGGGAACCAGCACGATCTGAAATTGGCATGCATCAAATAAAAAGTGAAAATTCACAAATTTATTCCAACTGTACTATGATAAAAAAAATGAGATTTTTAGCAAATAATTGATCAATTTTTTGAGCCACCCCTGCCAACGTCACGGCAAATCTCAATAGGGGGGTCCTACTCTACATTCTGTATTTCATGTGCCATGCGGCCTCCTAGATAAAGTTAAAAGCAGAACAATAATAGAGCACACATACCTGTAACCTGTATATAACCGCTTCTATGTTGCAAAAAGGCACTTGTGGATAGAGACCAGCCCAGGTCCCAGCATGTGGAGCAAGCCCTACACATACCAGGACTATATCAGAACTGATCCTCCCAGTGTCAAACAGCAACCATTGATAAAGGCGGACCAGATCCAAGAATGGTGCTTAATTAGCATTGCCTGTGGAAAGGGGTGAGGTAACTGAGTCTGAACAGCTACCAACAGGAGGAATATATTGCAAACCAAAATCAGGCGTGCATGGTATGGTGTTGGTCAGACACCAGATTTGTAGCATAACTACGGTCAAAACAGAGAAAAAAAGGGAACCAGCACGATCTGAAATTGGCATGTATCAAATAAAAAGTGAAAATTCACAAATTTATTCCAACTGTACTATGATAAAAAAATGAGATTTTTAGCAAATAATTGATCAATTTTTTGAGCCACCCCTGCCAACGTCACGGCAAATCTCAATAGGGGGGTCCTACTCTACATTCTGTATTTCATGTGCCATGCGGCCTCCTAGATAAAGTTAAAAGCAGAACAATAATAGAGCACACATACCTGTAACCTGTATATAACCGCTTCTATGTTGCAAAAAGGCACTTGTGGATAGAGACCAGCCCAGGTCCCAGCATGTGGAGCAAGCCCTACACATACCAGGACTATATCAGAACTGATCCTCCCAGTGTCAAACAGCAACCATTGATAAAGGCGGACCAGATCCAAGAATGGTGCTTAATTAGCATTGCCTGTGGAAAGGGGTGAGGTAACTGAGTCTGAACAGCTACCAACAGGAGGAATATATTGCAAACCAAAATCAGGCGTGCATGGTATGGTGTTGGTCAGACACCAGATTTGTAGCATAACTACGGTCAAAACAGAGAAAAAAAGGGAACCAGCACGATCTGAAATTGTCATGCATCAAATAAAAAGTGAAAATTCACAAATTTATTCCAACTGTACTATGATAAAAAAATGAGATTTTTAGCAAATAATTGATCAATTTTTTGAGCCACCCCTGCCAACGTCACGGCAAATCTCAATAGGGGGGTCCTACTCTACATTCTGTATTTCATGTGCCATGCGGCCTCCTAGATAAAGTTAAAAGCAGAACAATAATAGAGCACACATACCTGTAACCTGTATATAACCGCTTCTATGTTGCAAAAAGGCACTTGTGGATAGAGACCAGCCCAGGTCCCAGCATGTGGAGCAAGCCCTACACATACCAGGACTATATCAGAACTGATCCTCCCAGTGTCAAACAGCAACCATTGATAAAGGCGGACCAGATCCAAGAATGGTGCTTAATTAGCATTGCCTGTGGAAAGGGGTGAGGTAACTGAGTCTGAACAGCTACCAACAGGAGGAATATATTGCAAACCAAAATCAGGCGTGCATGGTATGGTGTTGGTCAGACACCAGATTTGTAGCATAACTACGGTCAAAACAGAGAAAAAAAGGGAACCAGCACGATCTGAAATTGTCATGCATCAAATAAAAAGTGAAAATTCACAAATTTATTCCAACTGTACTATGATAAAAAAATGAGATTTTTAGCAAATAATTGATCAATTTTTTGAGCCACCCCTGCCAACGTCACGGCAAATCTCAATAGGGGGGTCCTACTCTACATTCTGTATTTCATGTGCCATGCGGCCTCCTAGATAAAGTTAAAAGCAGAACAATAATAGAGCACACATACCTGTAACCTGTATATAACCGCTTCTATGTTGCAAAAAGGCACTTGTGGATAGAGACCAGCCCAGGTCCCAGCATGTGGAGCAAGCCCTACACATACCAGGACTATATCAGAACTGATCCTCCCAGTGTCAAACAGCAACCATTGATAAAGGCGGACCAGATCCAAGAATGGTGCTTAATTAGCATTGCCTGTGGAAAGGGGTGAGGTAACTGAGTCTGAACAGCTACCAACAGGAGGAATATATTGCAAACCAAAATCAGGCGTGCATGGTATGGTGTTGGTCAGACACCAGATTTGTAGCATAACTACGGTCAAAACAGAGAAAAAAAGGGAACCAGCACGATCTGAAATTGTCATGCATCAAATAAAAAGTGAAAATTCACAAATTTATTCCAACTGTACTATGATAAAAAAATGAGATTTTTAGCAAATAATTGATCAATTTTTTGAGCCACCCCTGCCAACGTCACGGCAAATCTCAATAGGGGGGTCCTACTCTACATTCTGTATTTCATGTGCCATGCGGCCTCCTAGATAAAGTTAAAAGCAGAACAATAATAGAGCACACATACCTGTAACCTGTATATAACCGCTTCTATGTTGCAAAAAGGCACTTGTGGATAGAGACCAGCCCAGGTCCCAGCATGTGGAGCAAGCCCTACACATACCAGGACTATATCAGAACTGATCCTCCCAGTGTCAAACAGCAACCATTGATAAAGGCGGACCAGATCCAAGAATGGTGCTTAATTAGCATTGCCTGTGGAAAGGGGTGAGGTAACTGAGTCTGAACAGCTACCAACAGGAGGAATATATTGCAAACCAAAATCAGGCGTGCATGGTATGGTGTTGGTCAGACACCAGATTTGTAGCATAACTACGGTCAAAACAGAGAAAAAAAGGGAACCAGCACGATCTGAAATTGTCATGCATCAAATAAAAAGTGAAAATTCACAAATTTATTCCAACTGTACTATGATAAAAAAATGAGATTTTTAGCAAATAATTGATCAATTTTTTGAGCCACCCCTGCCAACGTCACGGCAAATCTCAATAGGGGGGTCCTACTCTACATTCTGTATTTCATGTGCCATGCGGCCTCCTAGATAAAGTTAAAAGCAGAACAATAATAGAGCACACATACCTGTAACCTGTATATAACCGCTTCTATGTTGCAAAAAGGCACTTGTGGATAGAGACCAGCCCAGGTCCCAGCATGTGGAGCAAGCCCTACACATACCAGGACTATATCAGAACTGATCCTCCCAGTGTCAAACAGCAACCATTGATAAAGGCGGACCAGATCCAAGAATGGTGCTTAATTAGCATTGCCTGTGGAAAGGGGTGAGGTAACTGAGTCTGAACAGCTACCAACAGGAGGAATATATTGCAAACCAAAATCAGGCGTGCATGGTATGGTGTTGGTCAGACACCAGATTTGTAGCATAACTATGGTCGTAGTTATGCTACAAATTCTGGTGGCCGGTCACCACCATGCCATGCACGCCTGATTTTGGTTTGCTATGTATTCCTCCTGTTGGTAGCTGTTCAGATTCAGTTACCTCACCCCTTTCCACAGGCAATGCTAATTAAGCACCATCTTGGATCTGGTCCGCCTTTATCAATGGTTGCTGGTTGGCACTGGGAGGATCAGTTCTGATATAGTCCTGGTATGGTGCAGAGCTTGCTCCACATGCTGGGACCTGGGCTGGTCTCTATCCACAAGTGCCTTTTTTGCAACATAGAAGCGGTTATATACAGGTTACAGGTATGTGTGCTCTATTATGGTTCTGCTTTTAACTTTATCTAGGAGGCCGCATGGCACATGAAATACAGAATGTAGAGTAGGACCCCCCTATTGAGATTTGCCGTGACGTTGGCAGGGGTGGCTCAAAAAATTGATCAATTATTTGCTAAAAATCTCATTTTTTTTATTGTAGTACAGTTGGAATAAATCTGTGAATTTTCACTTTTTATATGATGCATGCCAATTTCAGATCGTGCTGGCTCCCCTCTCTCTCTGTTAATGCCACTGGGCTGCACAAGCAGGACTGGTAGGACAGGAGCTGGTCTTAACCGTTCTGCGTTACCAACTGTGGTGGTGGCCTGCATCGACACCCTATCCCTGCCTACATCTGGCCTAAAGCCGCAATGGGTTCAACACATGGAGGTGTGCTCTTTCGGAGCATAATAGAAGACTGCGCACCTCCTTGTTGGCTCCAGCCCCTTTTATAACCTGGGTCCGCCCCAAACCAGGGTGAACCACAATGCACCTCCTGGAGACAAAAGTAGAGTGACACGTCATGAGTGGCATAACTAGCGTCCTATTTGGAACCGCAACTTCAATGATGACCTCATGGCTGCCATGACCCAAACACCTCACCAGTCATCGTCTGACCATCAATAATGCGGTGACAAGTCATAGAGGTGGGCCTCTGCAAGCCATTTGGAGGACACCTGATGCCCTGTGGTCTATATGGGATCCCCACATCAGGGGCAGGGCCAAAGAGTTCATTACCAGACCTAGTCTCTGATGCAGTAAGTGCCTGAGCATGCTCAGTAGCATGAAATACAGTCTCTGAAAAAAGACTATCAGCTTTAGCATGGTGTCTAGGCACAAAACAGGACTTAGACCCGGCACGGAATGCAAGCACCTGTGCAAAGAGGCTTTTCACACTTAGTGTGGGAGCATGCGCTGTATCCCGAAATGAAGACTTAGCGTCAGGAATGGCACAGTCAGGCTGAGCATACTCACTAGGCGAAACACTGTAATTAGGCTGCAGCTGGGGTAAATCGGCACACGCATGCGCACTAGCTGCCTCTCCACACTTAGACGTGGAGGGGAAATTGCTCTTGGAGATGCTGTCTATGAACAGCAGGAAAAGCTAAAGGAAGCCTGACTTTCTATCCCTCCGAATTATCAAATGCAGCAATGAATCCCCTGAGTTTGCTATAACATTAGCATAGCAAAATGTGCATGAGGGTGTCATGCAGAGGTGCTAGAAATAGCTTGGCACCAGTGGGGCACTAATGGAATACAACAGCCAGTTCTATGATGCCACTAAATGGCAGTATTTTTTGCTATCATTATAGCTTATTAAAAACAGAGCAGAAGGGTGTCCTGCACAGGTGCTAGAAATAGCTTGGCACCAGTGGGGCACTAATGGAATACAACAGCCAGTTCTATGATGCCACTAAATGGCAGTATTTTTTGCTATCATTATAGCTTATTAAAAACAGAGCAGGAGGGTGTCCTGCAGAGGTGCTAGAAATAGCTTGGCACCATTGGGGCACTAATGGAATACAACAGCCAGTTCTATGATGCCACTAAATGGCAGTATTTTTTGCTATCATTATAGCTTATTAAATTAGTGCAGGAGGGTGTCCTGCACAGGTGCTAGAAATAGTTTGGCACCAGTGAGGCACTAATGGAATACAACAGCCAGTTCTATGATGCCACTAAATGGCATTATTTTTTGCTATCATTATAGCTTATTAAAAACAGAGCAGGAGGGTGTCCTGCACAGGTGCTAGAAATAGCTTGGCACCAGTGGGGCACTAATGAAATACAACAGCCAGTTCTATGATGCCACTAAATGGCAGTATTTTTTGCTATCATTATAGCTTATTAAAAACAGAGCAGGAGGGTGTCCTGCACAGGTGCTGCACATAGATTTGCACCAGTGGGGCACTAATGGAGTACAACAGCCACTTCTTGTATGCCACTAGGTACACTGACTGTTTGCTAGTATAATGGCTTAGTTAAAAAGAGTTTGAGTGTGCAATGCAGGCAGAGGTGCTGCAAATATCTTTGCACTAGTGTGACTAGACGAAAGTCCAATAGCCACGTTTAGGATGCCACTAGGTACACTGACTGTTTGCTAGTATAATGGCTTAGTTAAAAAGAGTTTGAGTGTGCAATGCAGGCAGAGGTGCTGCAAATATCTTTGCACTAGTGTGACTAGACAAAAGTCCAATAGCCACATTTAGGATGCCACTAGGTACACTGACTGTTTGCTAATATAATGGCTTAGTTAAAAAGAGTTTGAGTGTGCAATGCAGGCAGACGTGCTGCAAATATCTTTCCACTAGTGTGACTACACATAAGTACAATAGCCACGTTTAGGATGCCACTAGGTACACTGACTGTTTGCTAGCATAATGGCTTAGCTAAAAAGAGTTGGAGTGTGCAGAGGACAGGAGGGTACAGTGCCAGGATTGTGGGGCTCTGGGTAGAGGAATGGAAGCCTGCCTTTCTATTCCCTCCTAATGGTGAAATGCAGCGACGAAATCCCTGACCTTGGCTACACAGACGCTGTCTCTGTTTTCAGGACCTGTCACCTATGGCTCTGACCCTACCGGTTTGAGCCCTTAAAAGGACTGATAGAAAGTGCTCTCCCTAAGCTGTCTAGCGCTGTGTATGGAGCGCATACAGCTGTATCGGCCATAGGACAAAGGACGGAGCTGCGACAGTGATGTCTGACACCAAAGACGCAGAAGAGATAATGGCGTCCTGGAGGAAAATGTCCGGTTTTATAATGCAGGGACATGTGACATGGACATCCTATCACACATGCCGTTGCTTCTCTGGCTAAAAGTCCACTTAGCTGTGTGTGTGTCTGGGATTGGCTGACATGCTGGCCCGCCCCACAAGATGCGCGCGCTTAGGGAAGGAAGACAAGGAAAAAAAAAAAAAAAAGGCGATCGCCATTATAGAAACAGCAGTGATCTGAAGGCGCTGTTCCCGCACACTATACACTGAAATGTCATAATAGTGTGATTCACAGAGTGACTTACACTATTACAGCGGAAACCAAGGTAGGATTTAGCTGTTTTTTTGCTGCTAGAACTGTTCTCGAACGTTTCTAGAACTATCGAGCTTTTGCAAAAAGCTCGAGTTCTAGTTCGATCTAGAACAGGCCCCAAAATCACTCGAGCCTAGAACTGGAGAACCTCGAACCGCGAACCGCGCTCAACTCTATTTATGAGTACCAAAAGGTTATATTTACAGTTAGAATGAGTTAATGCAGCAAGTCAATATTTGCAGTGTTGACCCTTCTTCTTCAGGACCTCTGCAATTCTCCCTGGCATGTTCTCAATCAACTTCTGGACCAAATCCTGACTGATAGCTGTCCATTCTTGCATAAGCAATGCTTGCATTTTGCCAGAATTTGTTGGTTTTTGTTTGTCCACCCGTCTCTTGATGATTGCCCACAAGTTCTCAATGGGATTAAGATCTGAGGAGTTTCCAGGCCATGGACCCAAAATCTCTGTTTTGTTCCATGAGCCATTTAGTGATCACCTTTGCTTTATGGCAAGGTGCTCCATCATGCTGGAAAAGTCATTGTTGGGCACCAAACTACTCTTGGACAGTTGGGAGAAGTTGCTCTTGGAGGACATTCTGGTACCATTCTTTATTCATGGCTGTGTTTTTAGGCAAGACTGTGAGTGAGCCGATTCCCTTGGCTGAGAAGCAACACCACACATGAATCGTTTCAGGATGCTTAACAGTTGGCATGAGACAAGACTGGTGGTAGTGCTCACCTCTTCTTCTCCTAATAAGCTGTTTTCCAGATGTCCCAAACAATCGAAAAGGGGATTCATCTGAGAAAATGACTTTACCCCAGTCCTCAGCAGTACACTCCCTGTACCTTTTGCAGAATATCAGTCGGTCCCTGATGTTTTTTCTGGAGAGAAGTGGCTTCTTTGCTGCCCTCCTTGAAACCAGGCCTTGCACAAGCAGTCTCCGCCTCACAGTGCGTGCAGAAGTACTCACACCAGCCTGTTGCCATTGCTGAGCTAGCTCAGCACTGCTGGTAGTCCGATCCCGCAGCTGAAACAGTTTTAAGATACGGTCCTGGCGTTTGCTGGTCCTTCTTGGGCGCCCTGGAGCCTTTTTGGCAAGAATGGAAGCTCTCTCCTTGAAGTTCTTGATGATGCGATAGATTGTTGACTGAGGTGCAATCTTTGTTAGGCCATTTTTGTGCAGAGCAATGATGGCTGCACGTGTTTCTTTAGAGATAACCAATGTTAACTGAAGAGAAACAATGATACCAAGCACCAGCCTCCTTTCAAAGTGTCCAGTGGTGTCATTCTTACTTAATCATGACTGATTGATCGCCAGCCCTGTCCTCATCAACACCCACACCTGTATTAATGGAACAATCACTTAAACAATGTTAGCTGCTCCTTTTAAGGCAGGAATGCAATGATGTTGAAATTTGTTTTTGGGGTTAAAGTTCATTTTCTTAGCCAATATTGACTTTGCAAGTAATTGCTGTTAAGCTGATCACTCTTTATGACATGCTGGAGTATATGAAAATTGCCATTAGAAAAACTTAAGTAGTAGACTTTGTAAAAATTAATATTTGTAGCATTCTCAAAACTTTTGGCCATGACTGTAGTTTTTTACCGTATTTAGCACGCTTGGAGGGGATAAATTGGTGGAAAGACAGACCGCCCTTGTAGCTCATAAGGGACTCGTCTATAGAAACATTTTTGTCAGGGGTATACGAATTTAGGAAGGAAGCTTTTAGAAGGGATATTAGGGGTCTCAATTTATAAAGTCGGTCATAGTTTGGGTCATTTCCTTGGGGGGCTTGGGAATTATCGTTAAAATGCAGGAATCGTAAAAGGGTCTCATATCGGGATCGGGTCATGATGGCTGCAAACACAGGGTTGCTGTGCACTGTTTTTGTTGCCTAGTACGAGCGGAGAGTAGGTTTTTTCACTAACCCCATGTTAAAAGTAATGCCCAAATATTTTTTTAGTTCTGGGACATTTGTGGGGATCCAGTAGCGGGAATGGATGGAGGTAGGATTTTGGGATATATGTTGACGGGCATATAAATTAGTTTGGTGGGCAAATAATTGGAGGACTTCTGGGGTAATATAAATTTTGAAAAAATCTAATGGGGTAAAATATTTGTGAAATTTACATTTATACCGGGGGTTGCTACAAATGGAAGAATTTGAGGGGAGAAGGACGGACAGGATACCATAGTGGCCGGGGAAGGGCACTATTTGGACCTGCCTCTGACGTTTCAGCAGTGATGACCGACTCCGCTACCATCGGGCTGTCGGATCCCGAGGAGGAAGCCGAGTCGTCACTATCCGAAAATCGCTCGATTTCAGAAGCAGGCTCTGTACCCGAGCCTGAACTGCTGGAGGCAAGAAGCATGTATGCCTGCTCTGTGGTAAATGTTCTCCGCGCCATTATTTTTCCCTGCCTAGCAAAAAAAGGAAAAAAATACTACACATTTTTTAGATTTTTTTTTTTTTTTTAACCCTGATCCTAACCCTGATCCTAACCCTGATCCTAACCCTGATCCTTACCCTGATCTAACCCTGATCCTAACCCTGATCTAACCCTGATCTAAGAAAAAAAAAATCTAAAATAAAAATTCTAACTAAGGGGGGATTCTGACGGAGGTGATGAGGATTTTTTTGGGGGGGGGGCATTTTGGGTGAGGATATTGGGGATGAGGATGAGTGATTTATAATTAGAGATGAGCGAACCGGTCCCGGTTCGGCTCGAGGCGGTTCGCCGAACGGGGGGTCTGGCTCGAGTTCGGCTCGTCGAACGTTCGACGAACCGAACTAGAACCAATAGGCTATAATGGGAGGCAATCACAAACACATAAAAATGCATTATAAATGTACACAAACAGTTAATAAACATTGCCATAACACTTACCGGTCCTCGCGATCCCTTCTGCACTCTGTCTCCTGCCGCTATTCCATCCGATGATCGCTGAATCCTCCCGGTGACCTGCACTGCCAGCAGAGAAGCAGGACCTATCGTGACGTCAAAATAGCCATGTGACCAGTCACGTGGCTATTATCTCATTGGCTACAGACTGGTCACATGACTATGACACGTCATGTAGGACCTGCGAGTGCATCTCTCCGGTACACGGTGCACATATGTGTATCGCCGTGTACCGGCGACATGCTCTAGCACACGGTCGACTCCCCGTTCCGTTAGGGACCGGCTGACACAGCCGGTCATTAACGGAGATCACCGTTGCCATAGCAACGCAGTTAGCGGTGACGTCACCGCTAACCGCGGCTCCGGGAGCACCGTTGCTATGGTAACGCGTCTGTCAGCGTTACCGCTGTTACCGCTAGCAGCCAGCAGTGATCACTCACGGAGTGAAGGCTGCACGCTGCTTCCCGATTGTAGTGAGCATTGTAGTTAGGATGGAGGTTCCCCAGCCCCAAGTGATGCCCCTCACTACAATCGTCACTACTACTACACTAGAAAGAAAGAAGACAGAAGAGCAGGATCGTGGAGGGCTGACAGGGGTAATAAAGATGGAGTCTCTAATGTGTCTGTGTATTTATTTCTATTAAAGTATTTTTTCTCTGTGTGGTGTCTTTTTTTAACCCTTTATTGGAGATTCTTAATGGCCGGGTCAAACGTGCCTGACATTAAGAATCTCTGGCTTAATACTGGCTGGTAAAACAAAGCCAGTATTAACTCATGATTACCCAACAAGCCACCCGGCTCCAGGGCTGTTGGAAGAGTTGGATACAGCGCCAGATGATGGCGCTTCTATGAGAGCGCCATTTTCTGGGACGGCTGCGGACTGAAATCCGCAGCAGAGGCGCCCACAAACCTCGGGCTAACCTGTGCTGCGGATTCCAATCCCCAGCTGCCTAGTTGTACCCGGCTGGACACAAAAATAGGGCGAAGCCCACGTCATTTGTTTTTTAATTATTTCATGAAATAAGTGAAATAATTAAAAAAAACGGGCTTCCCTATATTTTTGGTTCCCAGCCGGGTACAAATAGGCAACTGGGGGTTGGAGGCAGCCCGTGGCTGCCAGCTGTACCTGGCTAGCATACAAAAATATGGCGAAGCCCACGTCATTTTTTTGGTGGGCAAAAAACTTCTGCATGCAGTCCTGGATGGAGTATGCTGAGCCTTGTAGTTCTGCAGCTGCTGTCTGCTCTTCTCCATACAGACAGACAGCAGCTGCAGAACTACAAGGCTCAGCATACTCCATCCAGGACTGTATGCAGAAGTTTTTTGCCCCCTGAAAAAATTATGTGGCTTCGCCATATTTTTGTATGCTAGCCAGGTACAGCAGGCAGGTACGGCTGCCCCCAACCCCCAGTTGCCTATTTGTACCCGGCTGGGAACCAAAAATAAAGGGAAGCCCTTTTTTTATTATTTCATGAATTTCATGAAATAATTAGAAAACAAATGACGTAGGCTTTGCCCCATTTTTGTGTCCAGCCAGGTACAACTAGGCAGCTGGGGATTGGAATCCGCAGCACAGGTTGGCCTGAGCTTTCTGGGCCCCACTGCTGCGATTTGCAGTCTGCAGCCGCCTCAGAAAATGGCATTTTCATAGAAGCGCCATCTTCTGGCGCTGTATCCAACTCTTCCAGCACCTGCCTGCTATACCTGGCTAGCATACAAAAATATGGCGAAGCTCACGTCCTTTTTTTGTAGCTTTTTGGCAAAAAAAAAAAAAAATGCTTCCCTGGATTTTCCATTGCCAGTGAAGGTAACACCAAGCAGTGGGGGTTAGCAGCCAGTAGCTGCTTGGATTACCCTTAGCTAGCAATACAAAAAATGCAGTGGGAGCTAACATATATTTTTTTTAATTATTTATTTAAATAACTAAAAATAAAATGGGCTTCCCTGTATTTTGATTGCTGGACATCACAGTGCTGTAAAAATAAATCTTTAAAAAAATGACGTAGCGCTCCGCGGTATTTTTGATTCTCAGCGCAGATAAAGCAGACAGCTATGGGTTGCCACCCCCATCTGCCTGCCGTTACCTTGGTTGGCAATCAAAATACAGGGAAGCCCATTAATTTTTTCTATTTAAAAAATAGTTAAAAAAAAAAAATTACGTTGGGTCCCCCCATTTTTGATAGCCAGCTAGGGTAAAGCAGACGGCTGTAGCCTGAAAACCACAGCTGGCAGCTTTACCGTGGTTGGGGATCCAATGTGGAGGTCCCCTCAGGCTCTTTTTTATAATTATTTTATAAATATTAATAATTACACAATAAAAGTAGGGGACCCCCCAAATTGGATCACCAGCCAAGGTAAAGCGGACAGCTGTGGTCTGGTATTCTCAGGGTGGGAAGGTCCATAGTTATTGGGCCTTCACAGCCTAAAAATAGCAGGCCGCAGGCACCCCAGACGTGGCGCATCCACTAGATGCGCCAATCCTGGCGCTTCACCCCAGCTCATCCCGTGCCCTGGTGCAGTGGCAAACGGGGTAATAAATCGGGTTGATACTAGCTGTAAAGTCACCTGAGATCAAGCCCAGCAGTTTGTGATGTCATGGCGTCTATTAGATACCCAACATCATAAACTGTCAGTACTAACAAAAACAAAAAATCGACAAAAGAAATTTATTTGAAAAAACAGTCCCCAAAACATTTCCTCTTTCACCAATTTATTGTAAGAAAAAAAATAAAGGGGTCCCACGACGACTCTGGACCGTCTAGAATATGGGGGGGGAGACACTCAGGGAACGTATCCCCCATTTTCTAGGAGTGCGGACCCTTCATGTGAGGAGTGTGGGTGCAATGAATCTGCACTCACTCTCCCCGGGTCCACAGCAGCAGAGTCCATGTCGTAATGGTTGCTACCAAAGCTGCAATGCCCTGCTCATGAGGTAAGGGCATGCCTAATCAGGAGAACTACTGTAGAGGAAGCTCTGCTCACTGGTATATAGGTGCTCAGAGGTAATAATAGATAAAATTAGTGAGTAACCTCGGCACTCTATATCTCCCAGACTAAGTCAGTAAGTCACAACGGATAGTAATGCAAAATCACTCTTTATTGGTCCGTATTAAGAAAATTTTTTTTTCATAAGCATATATGTTTTTGTCCAAAACAAGTTACAAATGACGTTTCGGCCTGAGCCTTCGTCAGATTGGACTTATCTGCATGTAATCATGAAAAATGACAATAATCAGTATCACATAAGAGTGAGAGAACAATAACATAAACTCGAACAATGTAGAGGTACAATTGGGATGCAGCAAAAAAATTGCAACACAGCAAGAAATGAAACACATGATACAAATGTCATAATACAGTACAAGGACAATATACTAATGACAAATATGGGGTCAGAGTAGACTTAGACAGCTCTGGTACGAAAGAGATGTCAATCATAAAGTAACATGTGCAGTAGGTGTAGAGCTACACTATGCATGGCAGAGCTAATGGGTAGACCGACCATAGAAAAAGTAGAGAAAAAGTGGAGAAAAAGTGGAGAATAAGTGGAACATAAGAGGAGAAAAAGTGGAGAAAAAGTGGAGAAAAAAGTGGAGAAAAAGTGGAGAAAAAGTGGAGAAAAAGTGGAGAAAAAGTGGAGAAAAAGTGGAGATTAAGAGGAGAAAAAGTGGAGAAAAAGTGGAGAAAAAGTGGAGCATAAGAGGAGAAAAAGTGGAGAAAAAGTGGAGAAAAAGTGGAGAAAAAGTGGAGCATAAGAGGAGAAAAAGTGGAGAAAAAAGTGGAGAAAAAGTGGAGAAAAAGTGGAGCATAAGAGGAGAAAAAGTGGAGAAAAAAGTGGAGAAAAAGTGGAGTAAAAGTGGAGAAAAAATGGAGAAAAAGTGGAGAAAAAGTGGAGATTAAGAGGAGAAAAAGTGGAGAAAAAGTGGAGAAAAAGTGGAGCATAAGAGGAGAAAAAGTGGAGAAAAAAGTGGAGAAAACGTGGAGAATAAGAGGAGAAAAAGTGGAGAAAAAGTGGAGAAAAAGTGGAGAATAAGAGGACAAAAAGTGGAGAATAAGTGGAGAAAAAAATGGAGAAAAAGTGGAGAAAAAGTGGAGAGAAAGTGGAGAAAAAAATGGAGAAAAAGTGGAACACCCTTTGGTACCTTTCATGTGGCACTAAGGGGTGCTTAGCTTTGTATTTAGCCAAAAAAATGAAAAAAAAATGACATAGGGTTCCCCCTAGTTTTGTAGCCAGCTAGGGTAAAGCAGACGGCTGCAGCCTGCAGACCACAGCTGGCAACCTCACCTTGGCTGGTAATCCAAAACTGAGGGCACCCCACGCTGTTATTTTAAATTAAATAAATAATTAAAAAAAAAAACCACGTAGGGGTCCCCCAAAATTGGATCACCAGCCAAGGTAAAGCAGACAGCTGGGGCCTGATATTCTCAGACTAGGGAGGTCCATGGTTATTGGAATCTCCCCAGCCTAAAAATAGCAGGCCGCAGCCGCCCCAGAAGTGGCGCATCCATTAGATGCGCCAATCCTGGTGCTTCGCCCCAGCTCATCCCGCGCCCTGGTGCGGTGGCAAACGGGGTAATATTTGGGGTTAATACCAGATGTGTAATGTCACCTGGCATCAAGCCCTGGGGTTGGTGAGGTCAGGCGTCTATCAGATACCCGACATCACCAACCCAGTCAGTAATAAAAAAAAATACACGACAAACACATTTTTATTTGAAAAAACACTCCCCAAAACATTCCCTCTTTAACCAATTTATTAGATTGAAAAACAAATCCAGGTCTGGTGTAATCCAAGGGGTTGCCATGACGATGCACACTGTCCCAGTCAATGAAGAGCAGGATGTTCCCCATTGGCTGGGAGAGCAGTGCAGTGACCTGAGCTAACATCAATGGGTCAGCCCAGGTCACTGCAGGGCATGAGAAGTGCTGCTGTCAGTGAGGTACATTACCTGCGCTGATCTCCAGCACACTGACAGCCCCTGTCACTGAGGTCAATGACCGGCGCCTTCACATCAAGTATCGCGAGAGGTCCGTGACGTCACCGCCAGTGTCAGTCTCGGGTCGGAAGCGAGAGGTGATGTGACAAGCGGCGGCCATGGAGGACAGTGACAGCGCTGAGGTCGGGATGGCGGGACTTCATCACCGCAGGTAAGCCGAGCGAGCGAGCGAGCGAGCGAGCGAGCGGGCGGGCGGGCGGGCGGGCGGGCGGGGGGGGGGGGTGGATGTGTGTGTGTGTGTGTGTTTGTGTATGTGTATGTATGTGTACATGCCGCGGGCAGGAGGGGGTGGAGCGAGCTGAGCGGGAAAGTGTGGGCTTCCTGCACGTAACTAAGATAAACATCGGGTTACTAACCAAAGCGCTTTGCTTGGATACCCGATGTTTATCTTGGTTACCAGCTTGTGGCAGGCTGCCAGCGATGGCTCCTGCTCACTGTAGCTGTAAAAAGCCCTGCTTTTTGCTGCTAGAACCGTTCTCGAACGTATCTAGAACTATCGAGCTTTTAGCAAAAAGCTCGAGTTCTAGTTCGATCTCGAACAGCCCAAAAATCACTCGAGCCGCGAACTGGAGAACCACGAACCACGAACCGCGCTCAACTCTATTTATAATGAAAATTGGTGTTTTTTTTTCTGACAGAAGCAGCAGCAAATGTAGTCTCTCTCTCTTCTCTCCCAGATCAACTACAAGCGAGAGAAGTGGGAGGCAGACCCAAATGCTGCCATTTCCAAAATATTTTGGGTATTTGATCACTGTGATAGGGTCTAACACAGTGATCAAATGTCAGGAACCAATGAAATTAATTCCTGACGTTGCTAGGTGGAAAGAGGCAGACTGCGGTGGTCGAACTGCGCATGCGCCCGCCATTTTACACGGACACGAGAGAAGGAGGGGGGGGCCGGGGGAATGCCGTGGGAACTCGTTAACGAGACCCAGGTACCGGGGGGGGGACCGAGAGGGACCGGACAAGGACAGTTCTCTCACATTTGACTGTTAGATCACGTCAAATGTGAGAGAAACCATTAAAAACCATTAAAAACTGGCATTTCATTTTGATGGTACATGCTTGCCGTTATTCGGTTAATAACGGCAATCACCGTACCTTTAAATGAAAAAAACGTCCTGAACCGTAATCTCCGGGGTCTCAGCTAACCCCGGCAGCTGAGACCCCGGAAATTTTCCGACTCTGGGGGACACTAGACCCTTTTTTCCAACCGCCATTAAAAAACGGCGGATCGGAAGAAGTACCCTAATTTGTCGCCGTTAAAAGGCGTATCGGCGGTCGTTAAGGGGTTAATAACTATGTGGGTCAGAAAAATTATTACACTCATTACATTATTATAATGACCCTGAAATATACCTAAAGCTGACCCCTACCTGCTAACAGAGGGTATGACACCATAACTTACAGTAGCTGGGCACCCCCGTTCCTCGTTGGCTATCCCTCGCTTCCCTTTCACTTATCCTACCATATAAGGACACACAAAAATACACACCTAATGAACATACATTGTTTTTTTCATATATATTAATGATAAATCATGGTCATCTGGCTCTGATGTCACACTAGTGCCAAATCAATACACCCAATTTAAACAATATAAGGCTCTCAACCAAATGTATCTACTAGATGTCATGACCAAACTGTTTCATATAATAACAACAATCATTAGATGCATATCACATACTGGTGTAATGCCAGTTCAGCATCCTTGCCCTAATAGACAGTCATAAATGCCATTAAAAAATAAATGAATCAATCACTTCCCTTAATCAAGTGCCATCTGCACTACATGGCTAGCATTTAAGGGTAAGATAGTGTCCTCATATGGTAGGATAAGTGAAGGGGAAGCGAGGGACAGCCTACGAGGAACGGGGGCACCCAGCTAAGTTAGGGTGTCATACCCTCTGTTGGCAGGTAGAGGTCAGCTTTAGGTATATTTCAGGGTCATTAATTATAGTAATGTAATGAGTGTAATAATATTTCTGACCCACATAGTTATTTAAGGAGGTTCTTTTCCTATTTTGGTTTGACCTCTACTATGAGTATACATAGAAAATATTGAAAAATATAGTTTTGGTTGATCCCTCCTAGATATATGGAGCTTCCCTTTGACACTAATGTGTGTGGGTGAATCACCTGGGCAATTTTAATAATTGAAAAAAAATTAAAGAGAATTTTATAGGGATTTGTGTTTTCACGTGAATTTGCAAAAAGCCTCTGTCAAAAATCAAAGCACTTGCAATAGAGCTAATAAAGCAGCAGTTGATGTCATCACATTCCTGTGTGAACAGATAAGGAGAACTGGTAAATGGCAGAAGGACTGGTTAAGATCAGTGTTTATTCCTATTTCAAAGAACGCAAACGATCAGACCATTACACTCAAACCTCATGCCATAATAATACTACTAAATATCTTTAAAAGATGGCTACAGCATTACTTTGACAAAGAGCTGCAAGAGGAACAAGCAGGTTTCAGAATACGCAGTAGAACAAGAGATGTACCGTATTTTTCGGACTATAAGACACACCGGACTATAAGACGCACCCTGGTTTTCAAGGAGGAAAATAGGAAGATAAAACCTTAAGCAAAAAAATGTGGTCATGACACACTGTTATGGGGCGAGGATCTGCTGCTGATACTGTTATGGGGGTAATGTCCCCAAATTCTCTACTAAGGTACCCCATCCTGGTAATGATCCTCCTGCCTTGTATATTATCCTGCTATAAACCCCCATCCTGCTCATATACCCCTATCCTGCTCATATACCAGCATCTTGCTCATATTCCCCCATCCTGCTCATATACTCCCATCTTGTTCATATACCCCATCCTGTTCATATACCCCATCCTGTTCATATACCCCCATCCTATTGATATACCCCCCATCCATCCTGCTCATATTCCCCCATCCATCCTGCTCATATACTCCCATCCTGTTCATATACTCCCATCCTGTTCATATACTCCCATCCTGTTCATATACCCCATCCTGTTCATATACCCCCATCCTGCTCATATACTCCCATCCTGCTATATGCCCCCATCGTGCTCATATACCATCCTGGTATATGGCCTGTATCCTGTAGCACAGAGAAAAAAAATAAACGTTTATACTCACCTTTTCCTCACTCCATGCAGCACCGATCATCTTCCTCTCTGCGCCACTGACCTGTGTGTGTCGAGCCGTTCCCCTGCAGCATCGCGATGTCTTCCTGTCTGTGCCGATCAGCTGATCAGCACAGATCAGCTGACCGGCACAGACAGGAAGACATCGCGTGCTGCAGGGGGACGGCTCCACACACGGGGACGGGTGAGTACACTGATTCACTGCACCCCGCGTTGATGATGATGCGCGGGGAGCAGTGAATATAGCCGCACATGATCACTCCAGGCTGTAATTGCCAGGGGTGATCATTCGGAATGGCTCTTTACAATGCGCGCGTCCCCGCTCGTCCTCCCGCCCACCTATAGCGCCGTCTTCTGCGCTGAGAAATGGGCGGGAGGATGGGCGTGCATATGTAATGAGCGGGCCCACGTGGTCATGGCAGGCGCTGCTGCTGCTTGCTCGTGCCCCCGATGACCCGCTCCACCGCAGCACCCTCATTCCCGGCCGCAGCCCTATAGTCAGACCATAAGACGCACCCCCATCTTTCCCCCAACATTTGGGGGAAAAAAGTGCATCTTATGGTCCGAAAAATATGGTAATTGCTAGCATTATATGGAAAATGGAAAAGGGCGAAGAATACAACAAAGAAATCTATTTTTACTTCTTCGACTACAGCAGAGCCTTCAACTGTATTTATCACCAAAAAAATTGGAATGCCATGAAAAATATGGCTGTGCCAAAACATCTATTCAGCTTCAGTAGGAACCTTTACGTCAACCAAGTAGCAACAGTCCGAACAGAACACGGTGATACGGCATTTTTCAAAGTAAAGCAAGTCATCTGAAAAGGCTGCACCCTGTCACCATTTCTCTTCAATTTATGTGCAGAAGCTATTTTCAGGAAGGTTGGACTTGCCGAAAATGAAGAAGGAATCAACATTGTTGGACGAATCATCAACCTACTCAAATCACTGACCACTCAAAATGCAGCGATGACACCTTAAGTCAATAGAATAATAGCTATGGGTAAATAGACAATGAAGTCAGTGAACATGGTCTTCAAATCAAGGAAAATTTCACTGGCGGCGAAGATAGAGCTCATACATAGTCTGGTCTTTTCTGTAATAACATATGGATGCGAAACCTAGACAATAAAGAACAAGACAGAAGAAGAATCAACGTCTTTGAAATGTGGCGCTGGAAAAGAATATTATTAATGCCATGGATGGCAAGAAGAACAAACAAATCAATTTTGGAACAAATCAAGCCAGATGTGGAACTCATAGCAAGGATCACAAAGCTAGAACTTGTATACTTTGGACACATCATACGAAGAGAGCAATCACTGGAGAAGGATATAATGCTCGGTAGAATAAAAGGTAGAAAGCGAAGACCAGCAATCTGATGGCTTGTTACAATTAAAGTAACAGTGAATAAGAGCCTTGTGGATCTATGTAGGCTTGCACCAAGATCAATCTTCCTACAGAGAGTTCATCCACTTAATGAATTCAGCACATCTTAACAGTGGTGTGTACTGATTCCAAAAATATCACTCAAATCAAGGACTGTAGTAGCATTTCTGGCAACAGAAATGCCTCTACTTTAGATTAAGATGGTGAGTAGGCGCAGCCAAGACCTTTCCCGGCTCATGGCCAGTTGGGCCCATTTTGGCAGAGGTGTCCACAACTGGCATGCAAAATTGTAGCACAACTTCAAGTTGCACAAAATGTTGCGACTTTTCAGTGATTTACAATAGATTTGTGAAGTAACAATGATGAATCAGGGCTCTTGTCTGCAAAAAATACAGACTTGCACACAGCCCTATTGACTATAATGGGGACATGTTCTTATCCGAGAAAATAGACCATGGCAGAAAAAATCAGACAAGTGAAGGCGATAGCACCCGCCCCCATCGTTCGTGCGACATTTGGTGATCGCTGCCGTAGCGAACATTATTGCTACGGCAGCGTCACACGCACATACCTTTTCAGCAACGTCGCTGTGACCGCCGAACAATCCCTCCTTCAAGGGGGAGGTGCGTTTGGCGTCATAGCGACATCACTGCGGCGTCACTAAGCGGCCGCCCAATAGCAGAGGAGGGGCGGAGATGAACGGCCAGAACATGCCTCCCACCTCCTTCCTTCCTTATTGCCGGTGGACGCAGGTAAGGAGATGTTCGTCGTTCCAGCAGCGTCACACATAGCGATGTGTGACGCCACAGGAACGACGAACAACCAGGGGCATGCACCACCAACGATATTATGAAAAGGAGCAACGTATCAACGCTCAACGATTTTTGCCATTTTTGCGATCGTTGATCGTCGCTCCTTGGTGTCACGCGCTGCGATGTCGCTAACGGCGCCGGATGTACGTCCCTAACGACGTGACCCCGACGATATATCGTTAGCGATGTCGCAGCGCGTAAAGCACCTTTTAGAGTTCTGTTTCTGGTATCACTGCAAAATTTGAATTGTACTTTAGAAGCACTCAAAAGCAGCAAAAGGCACCAGAATGATGTTACCGGACAATTAAACCTCACAGTTCAATACCAAGCTATAGCATTAATTGAGGGATAGGAAAAAACTTTACCTTTACTAATAAATATAAAAAAATGTGATGCACACAATTTCAAAAAAACTCATGGATAGTTCGTACCATAAATTCACAGAAAAAAATGTTGCCACCTTCGTTTAGAAGCACTGATACCAATGTTTATTGAGGAAAACCTGTCCTTTTTGTGTCATCTTATAAAACATGCAAGAATTCTTTATGCAGACTCCATACAAAATACAGTGATATACATAGTCCTATTAGAAAGTATCAAAACAGTATTTGAAATCCTTGGAATATGGATCTCCTTCAGCACTTTTTTTCTTCTTTAAAGAGTCATATATTTTTATATTTCTTTGAAATAACTAATATGGCTTGTTTTTTGCAGGAAAGTTGCAGATCTCAATGATACTATTTATTTTACCATAATATGTACTTGAAAATAGGAAAAAAATTCCAAGTGATGTAAGAAGCAGATGACAGCTGTAAAATGATGGGCTGACCCAGACAATAAAAGTCCAGATCCGCGTGGGTTCAAAAGTACCCGAGCACCGACCTTGGGCTCAGAGTTCTCAGGGAATTCCGGGAAACGATCCTGGTCCGGGAACTTGGGAAATTAAAAAAAAAAAATAAAGGAAAAATAAAGAAAAAAAGGGGAAAGCAAGCACGTTATACCTACCGAGTCTCTCACGTAGCTGTACACTGCTTCTGGGCTGCTCACACAATTTCCAGGGCTGCTCATTAACCTCATACATATGCACTGCTTCACCCGCCCACTGGCAGTCCCCTCGTCTCTGATTGGTTACAGTCAGACTCACCCCCACCCTCTGTGACAGCGTTTCTGACTGCTTTCAATCACGGACGCTGTGTGTGTCTATATTGCTGTTAAAATAAATAAATAAAAAAATTGGCGTGACACATTATGACAAAAAGTGCAAAGTGGTTCAAGATCTTGTCCAGGATACATTATGTAGTTTAGGAGCCCATCAACTTAGATTGGAGCAGTGTTGGGGAGGAGAGAAGGAGTAACAGCTTTGTTTTGTTTTATACATCTACAGGTCATTAGTAAATGAAAAGTTTATCCCAAATAAACCCTTAACTGTCAATAGAAGATTTGAAAACATTCTTCAATGGCTGATTGAACATGATTTCTTACCAGCAACATGGACTAGACAAGCCAATTCTCAGAAACAGTGTCGGACCCAGAGGTCAGATCATTACTGATGAGGCCAATATTATTAATGTCACATAAAAGTTGTTGATTGGAAGAAAGACTTATAGGCCTCTTTCACACGTCAGTGAGAAACACAGATATTTTTCACTGACGTGGTAAATGTATGTACAGTACAGACCAAATGTTTGGACACCCCTTCTCATTCAAAGAGTTTTCTTTATTTTCATGACTCTGAAAATTGTAGATTCACATTGAAGGCATCAAAACTATGAATTAACACATGTGGAATGAAAAACTTAACAAAATAGTGTGAAACAACTGAAAATATGTCTTATATTGTAGGTTCTTCAAAGTAGCCACCTTTTGCTTTGATTACTGCTTTGCACACTCTTGGCATTCTCTTGATGAGCTTCAAGAGGTAGTCACCGGAAATGGTTTTCACTTCACAGGTGTTCCCTGTCAGGTTTAATAAGTGGGATTTCTTGCCTTATAAATGAGGTTGGGACTATCAGTTGTGTTGTGCAGAAGTCTGGTGGATACACATCTGATAGTTCTACTGAATAGACTGTTAGAATGTGTATTATGGCAAGAAAAAAGCACCTAAGTAAAGAAAAACGAGTGGCCATAATTACTTTAAGAAATGAAGGTCAGTTAGTCCGAAAAATTGGGAAAACTTTGAAAGTGTCCCCAAGTGCAGTGGCAAAAACCATCAAACGCTACAAAGAAACTGGCTCACATGAGGACCGCCCCAGCAAAGGAAGACCAAGAGTCACCTCTGCTGCGGAGGATAAGTTTATCCGAGTCACCAGCCTTAGAAATCACAGGTTAACAGCAGCTCAGATTAGAGACCAGGTCAATGCCACACAGAGTTCTAGCAGCAGACACATCTCTAGAACAACTGTTAAGAGGAGACTTTGTGCAGCAGGCCTTCATGGTAAAATAGCTGCTAGGAAACCACTGCTAAGGACAGGCAACAAGCAGAAGAGACTTGTTTGGGCTAAAGAACACAAGGAATGGACATTAGACCAGTGGAAATCTGTGCTTTTGTCTGATGAGTCCAAATTTGAGATCTTTGGATCCAACCACCGTGTCTTTGTGCGATGCAGAAAAGGTGAACGGATGGACTCTACATGCCTGGTTCCCATCGTGAAGCAGGGAGGAGGTGTGATGGCATGGGGGTGCTTTGCTGGTGACACTGTTGGGGATTTATTCAAAATTGGCGACATACTGAACCAGCATGGCTACCACAGCATCTTGCAGCGGCATGCTATTCCATCCGATTAGCATTTTAGTTGGACCATCCTATATTTTTCAACCAGACAATGACCCCAAACACACCTCCAGGCTGTGTAAGGGCTATTTGACTAAGAAGGAGAGTGATGGGGTGCTACGCCAGATGACCTGGCCTCCACAGTCACCAGATCTGAACCCAATCGAGATTGTTTGGGGGTGAGCTGGACCGCAGAGTGAAGGGAAAATGGCCAACAAGTGTTAAGCATCTCTGGGAACTTTTCAAGACTGTTGGAAGACCATGACTACCTCTTGAAGCTCATCAAAAGAATGCCAAGAGTGTGCAAAGCAGTAATCAAAGCAAAAGGTGGCTAGTTTGAAGAACCTAGAATATAAGACATATTTTCAGTTGTTTCACAATTTTTTGTTAAGTATTTCATTCCACATTTGTTAATTCATAGTTTTGATGCCTTCAATGTGAATCTACAATTTTCAGAGTCATGAAAATAAAGAAAACTCTTTGAATGAGAAGGTGTGTCCAAACTTTTGGCCGGCAGTGTATGTCCCTCTGTGTGTCGTGATTTTGGCACATGTGCGATCTCCGTGTGCTATCCGTGATAATACACGGAGATGTACTCACCTGTCCACGCTCCTGCTGTCTGTGGTGCTGATACCTCCTGCTCCTTTGTCTGGCCACTGTGTCACTTACGGCTGCAGCTACTTCCAGTTCGGCTGTGCAGTGCATAACTGCATATGCATGAGAATAATTAGCCGACCTGGAAGCAGGAGACAGCAGCGGCCAGAGACAGCATCGCTGGAGAAGGTGAGTTTGAAAAGCTTTTTATTTTCAACGTACATTATTTTCTGGTATATGTTTCACTGATCACACCATAGTGTGCTCTGTGGGACATCAGTGATGCCAGAAAAAAACGGACTTGTCTACGTGCGAAGCACACGGACATTCATGTACGCCGCATGGAAACATGGTCAGTGAAAAATCACTGATGTGCGCAGACTCATTGATTTTAATGGGTATAAGTATGTTCGTGATTCTAAGGCCCCTTTCACATGTCAGTGATTCTGGTACGTTTGTGCTTTTTTTAAATGTACCAGAATCACTGACATACGCAGACACATTATAATGAATGGGTCTGCTCACACGTCAGTGATTTTTCACTACACGTGTCTCCGTGCAGCGTACCCACGTGTGCGTGATTGCCGCACGGAGACATGTCCATTTTTTTCTGGCATCACTGATGTTCCACGGACCACGCAGTGGTGTGGTCCGTGAAACACGTGCCAGAAAAAAACGTGCATTTAAAATAATAAACATTTTAACTCACCCGGCGTCCAGCGACGCTCTCTGCAGCCCGTCCTTCCTGCTCCTTCTGTGCCGGCTGATTACTGTCGCGCATATTCATTATGCGCGACACAGCCGACCCGGAAGCAGCTGCTGCGGGGGTCACCGCCGGCCGGATGCTGCATCGCGGGAGGATTCAGCACCATGGAGAGCGGGAGCGGGCGCAGGTGAGTTGATTTCTAAGTGCAATCACGGGCCACGGAGAACGGAGCCCGGATTGCACTTAGACAACCTACGTGTGCCGAGATTCACGGCACACGCAGGGACATGTGCGTGTTTTACACGCCAGTGAAAAACGTCTGTGTTTTTCACTGACGTGTGAAACGGGCCTAATACGTATAAAAACTGCAGCATACGTACCAGAATCACTGACGTGTGAAGGGGGCTTAAGAGTGGAAGACCTATTCAATTAACTAAAACAATTTAATTCTATTTTTCCTTTATTCCAATAACATTTTTCTAGTAGAATCAGCATAAGAACTGATTTTGCAGTTGCTCTATAACCATAATAATAAATTGTATATGGAAGTAAATAGGTAGCTGCTAAATGTTCTTTTTCCCCTCACTACTAATTTCTTTACTATCTGGAAAACATTTTATAACAACATAAAATGCAACATTAGCGCGAATGTATCACTGAAAGCAGTGGATTTAATAGCAGCTCTTTGACTTGATTTCAGAATTCCTTGTTCCCGTACAGGATATTGGATACAATACATTAGTGCGGAGTATGGAACTGGAACAGACTTCTGCTCAGACAATGGCCACGCAGTGCTATGAAGCAGCTCTAATATCCTTTTTTTAAACAATTATGTATTACTGACTGGAGACAGTCTCTCCACTAAATACCTGTTACATTTTAGTAGCATGTATAAATGAGACACATCTTTAAATCTTTTTCCACTCCATCTGTCTATCTTCTTAAAGGGAATTTGTCAATAGGTTTTTGCCACCTAATCTGTGAGCAGCATAAATTAAGGGCAGAATTCCTGATTCCAGCGATGTGTCACTTATTGGGCTGCTTAAGGCCACGTCTCACTAAGCAACATCGCTAGCAACATCGCTGCTGAGGCACGACTTTTGTGACGTAGCAGCGATGTTGCTATCGATGTCGCTGTGTGTGACATCCAGCAACAACCTGGCCCCTGCTGTGAGGTCGCTGGTTGTTGCTAAATGTCATGGACCATTTTTTAGTTGTTGCTGTCCCGCTGTGAAGCACAGATCGCTGTGTGTGACAGCGACAGAGCAACAACTGAATGTGCAGTGAGCAGGGAGCCGGCTTCTGCGGACGCTGGTAACAAAGGTAAATATCGGGTAACCAAGAAGCCCTTTCCTTGGTTACCCGTTATTTACCTTCGTTACCAGCGTCCGCCGCTCTCACGCTGTCAGTGCCGGCTCCCTGCTCCCTGCACACGTAGCCAGAGTACACATCGGGTAATTAACCCGATGTGTACTCTGGCTAGGAGTGCAGGGAGCCAGCGCTAAGCGGTGTGCGCTGGTAACCAAGGTAAATATCGGGTTGGTTACCCGATATTTATCTTAGTTACCAAGCGCAGCATTACTTCCACGCGTCGCTGCTGGCTGGGGGCTGGTCACTGGTTGCTGGTGAGATCTGCCTGTGTGACAGCTCACCAGCAACCAGTGTAGCGACGCTCCAGCGATCCCTGCCAGGTCAGGTTGCTGGTGGGATCGCTGGAGCGTCGATTAGTGTGACGGTACCTTTAGTGTAGTTCTGATAAAATCACTGTTTAATCAGCTATAGATTATCATTAGAAGACTACTTGGCCTACTTGCAGGTAGTCCAGCATATTCATGAGCTCTGTATACCTGCTAGATCGGCAGTAGCGCACAAAAAGGAAGAAAAAACGATATTTCCACAATAACAAAAGATTTTTATTAAATACACGATGTAAAATTATATATAATACTCCAAATTCATTGGTGGAGCAATATACATATGTATCAATTACACAGATTACCAAGGACCGGGATCACATTTGATATAAAGCATAATTACTTATGTTTATGCTGTATTAAATTATCATACCGCTAAATTATTTAATAAAAATCTTTTGATATTGTGGAAATAGTGGGCATTTGATCATTTTTTCTTCCTTTTTTGTGCACTACTTCATTGCCCTATGAATAGTCCATACATGCTGTCATATATGATGACAATAATACATTTTTAATAAGTTATAATTATATGAGTTTTTATAGAAATACATGTTGTTTCACTACAAACCCTCATTTCTGCTAGATATGCAGCAGAGAAAACATTGATTTTATCAAAATAACAGCAAACAGCTTAGTAAGTCACATATTGCTGGAATTGGGATCTCTGTCTCCACATTATGCGACTCCAAGAGGGGGTAGCAAAAACCTGGTGACACATTCCCTTCCACATCTCCTTTTATGAAGATGGGCAAAAATAACTCAAAACCTCTTTTGCCTTTGAGGCTGCCCTTGTCGGCTACCTACCCGTGTGTTAGCTTATCTCAACCTCCAGTGGCTTTAGTGAAGACTGGCTAGCCATTCAGGTATGCTCCTCCAGCTCAGTGATCGGTGCCTTTGGCACAGTGGATCCATTTACCCCTTGCTTGCATTACATTGTCAAAGTCATCAGCAGTGGTGATGGGCAGATAACCAGGACTGGTGAACCTAACCGGATTTAAAAAAAAGAAAAAATCCAGTTACGGCTGAGAATTGATCCCAGATATGTGGCCGGATGTCAGTCCCCGTAGAAGTCTATGGGGACAAGAATCTGGCAATTAAAATGGTGGTAGAATAGATAGGAGGATAGGAGCATCCATGCTATACTTACCAAGCCTCTGGCGCAGCGCAAACTGCTCCCGCATCCCCCATTCACTTCCGAGGGCCACTCATTAGGCTCACGCACATGCACTGCTTTCCTCGCCCACCAGCATCTGTGATTGGTTGCTGTCAGACACGCCCCACCCTGGTTGACAGCGTGTCAGCTGACTTCTTCCAGTCAAAATAAGAGGAACCATATGTGGGGTTTTTTTTAAATTATTTAAATAAATAATTTTAAAAAATGACATGCAATACCCCCTGATTGCACCAGGGCAATCAAGAAGAGCCGAGTAAAGTGCTAGGATTGTTGCATTCAATGGATGCAGCAATCCTGGGCGGCTGCAGGCTGCTATTTTTAGGCTGGGGCTTCCAATCACCACCGGTCGCCTCAGCCTAAGAATACCAGCCCCAGCTGTCGGGCTTTATCATGGCTGGGTATCAAAATTGGGGGGGGGACTGCAAGCTGTTTTTTTAATTACTTATTTAAATAATTTTTTAAAAAGCTGCATGTGGTTCCTATTTTGATACACAGCCAAGATAAACACACAGCTGAGGCTGCAGCCTGTAGCTGTAGGCTTTATCTGTGCTGGTATCATAATATGGGGGAAACCCTATGCTAATTTTTTAAATGTATTTTTATGTAAAATATAGACCTGCAGTCCGGGTCTGTAATTGGAAGCGTCAGACATACTGTCACTCAGAGTGGGGGTGCGTCTGACTGCAACTAATTACAGATGCTGATGGGTGGGGAAAGCAGTGCATATGCGTGAGCCTAGTGAGTGGCCCCGGAAGTGAATGGGCGGCTACGGGAGCAGTTATAGCCGCTCCGGATGCTCGGTAAGTATAGCTACACTTGTTTTATTTTTATTTTCTTTATTTTTTTGTGTTATCCGAGTGTCAGATCCAGATAATTAGCAAGAATTCCCTGAGAGTTCCGGGCCCCGGTCCAGCAACAGGATACTTTTGAAGAAACCGCGCGGATCCGGACTTTTACAGTTCGAGTTCGCCCATCACTAATTCTGAGTGTTGCTTGCAGTTTTTCCAAAGCTCTGAGTTTAAAGTGTAGTTATTTCCTCGTAGTTCAAAATTTAACATAAGCAACATCAGTGCTATTCCCATAAGATCTTGTATCTGTATATAGTTTACTTCAGGGACTTTTGAAATGATCCCTTTTCAGACTTCAAGGACATGTGTAAGGTTTTCTTGGCAGAAAGGGATCAAACTTTTGATTTCTACATGTTTATTTTACTAAACTGCTTTGCCCATTACCGTATTTTTCGGACCATAAGACGCACTTCTTTCCCCCCAAATGTTGGGGGAAAGTTGGGGGTGCGTCTTATGGTCTGACTATAGGGCTGCGGCTGGGAATGGGGGTGCTGCGGGTCATCGGGGGCACGAGCAGGCAGCAGCAGCGCCTGCCGTGACCACGTGGGCCCGCTCATTACATATGCACGCCCATCCTCCCGCCCATCTCTCAGTGCAGAAGTCGGCGCTGACAGGTGGGCGGGAGGACGAGCGGGGACGCGCGCATAGCAAAGAGCCGGTCTGCATGATCACCCCTGGCAATTACAGCCTGGAGTGATCATGTGCGGCTGTATTCACTGCCCCCCGCGCGTCATTACCAGCGCGGGGTGCAGTGAATCAGTACACTCACCCGTCCCCGTGTGTGGAGCCGCCCCCCTGCTGCACGCGATGTCTTCCTGTCTGTGCCGGTCAGCTGATCTGTGCTGAGCTGGTCAGCTGATCGGCACAGACAGGAAGACATCGCGTGCTGCAGGGGAACGGCTCCACACACACACACAGGTCAGTGGCGCAGAGATGAAGATGATCGGTGCTGGAGGGAGTGAGGAAAAGGTGAGTATAAACGTTTGTTTTTTTCTCTGTGCTATAGGATACAGGCCATATACCAGGATGGTATATGAGCACGATGGGGGCATATAGCAGGATGGGAGTATATGAGCAGGCAGGATGGGGGTATATGAACAGGATGGGGGGTATGTGAACAGGATGGGGGGTATATGAACAGGATGGGGGGTATATGAACAGGATGGGGGGTATATGAACAGGATGGGGGGTATATGAACAGGATGGGAGTATATGAACAGGATGGGGGTATATGAACAGGATGGGGGTATATGAACAGGATGGGGGTATATGAACAGGATGGGAGTATATGAGCAGGCAGGATGGGGGTATATGAACAGGATGGGGGTATATGAACAGGATGGGGGTATATGAACAGGATGGGAGTATATGAGCAGGCAGGATGGGGGTATATGAACAGGATGGGGGTATATGAACAGGATGCGGGTATATGAACAGGATGGGAGTATATGAGCAGGCAGGATGGGGGTATATGAACAGGATGGGGGTATATGAACAGGATGGGAGTATATGAGCAGGCAGGATGGGGGTATATGAACAGGATGGGGGTATATGAACAGGATGGGAGTATATGAGCAGGCAGGATGGGGGTATATGAACAGGATGGGAGTATATGAACAGGATGGATGGGGGAATATGAGCAGGATGGATGGGGGGTATACCAATAGGATGGGTGTATATCAATAGGATCGGGGTATATGAACAGGATGGGGTATATGAACAGGATGGGAGTATATGAGCAGGATGGGGGAATATGAGCAGGATGCTGGTATAGGAGCAGGATGGGGGTTTATGAACAGGATGGGAGTATATGAGCAGGCAGGATGGGGGTATATGAACAGGATGGGGGTATATGAACAGGATGGGAGTATATGAGCAGGCAGGATGGGGGTATATGAACAGGATGGGGGTATATGAACAGGATGGGGGTATATGAACAGGATAGGGGTATAT
This sequence comes from Anomaloglossus baeobatrachus, assembly GCF_048569485.1. Lineage (NCBI taxonomy): Eukaryota > Metazoa > Chordata > Amphibia > Anura > Aromobatidae > Anomaloglossus > Anomaloglossus baeobatrachus. Next base: position 764,567,130 of record NC_134353.1, on the reverse strand, counting down.
GAACAGGATGGGAGTATATGAGCAGGCAGGATGGGGGTATATGAACAGGATGGGGGTATATGAACAGGATGGGAGTATATGAGCAGGCAGGATGGGGGTATATGAACAGGATGGGGGTATATGAACAGGATGGGAGTATATGAGCAGGCAGGATGGGGGGTATATGAACAGGATGGGGGTATATGAACAGGATGGGAGTATATGAGCAGGCAGGATGGGGGTATATGAACAGGATGGAGGTATATGAACAGGATGGGAGTATATGAGCAGGCAGGATGGGGGTATATGAACAGGATGGGAGTATATGAACAGGATGGATGGGGGAATTTGAGCAGGATGGATGGGGGGTATACCAATAGGATGGGTGTATATCAATAGGATCGGGGTATATGAACAGGATGGGGTATATGAACAGGATGGGAGTATATGAGCAGGATGGGGGAATATGAGCAGGATGCTGGTATAGGAGCAGGATGGGGGTTTATAGCAGGATCGTATACAAGGCAGGAGGATCATTACCAGGATGGGGTACCTTAGTAGAGAATTTGAGGACATTACCCCCATAACAGTGTCAGCAGCAGATCCTCGCCCCATAACAGTGTGTCATGACCACATTTTTTGCTTAAAGTTTTATTTTCCCATTTTCCTCCTCTAAAACCAGGGTGCGTCTTATAGTCCGGTGCGTCTTATAGTCCGAAAAGTACGGTATTTTGTATTCTCAAATTATTGTGTTTGTTAACTTTGTTAAACTTTAATAGTAATGGATGAGCCCGCAGATATTCAGGAACGGCAGGCCCACCTGGATTTCTTTTTTCTTTTCTTTCTTTTTTTTTTTTAAAAACCTGGTTTAGGACCAGAATTAATCTAAAATATCTGCCCGAACGCCAATCCCCATATAAGTCTATGGGGACACGAATATTGTGTTTTAAAATGGTGGTAGAAAGGTTTATTGGAATTAGAATGGGAGCATTATACTTACCGAGTCTCCCGCATGACTGTAACAGTTCTTCTGGGGCCGCTCATTAACCCTCATACATATTCACTGCTTCCCTCACCCACTGGAAGTCCCAGCGTCTCTGATTAGTTGCATTCAGATCATTCCACCCTTGTGTGACAACGTGGAATCATACACGCTGTCTGTGTATCTATAATGGTTTTAAAAATAAATAAAAAAAATTGGCTCAGGGTCCCCTCATATTATGATACTCAGCACAGATAAAGCATTTGGCCACAGGATGCTTCCCACAGCCATATGCTTATCTTGGCTGTGTATCAAAATAAGAGGGACCCCATGTAGGGTTTTTTTTTTTAATTATTTAAATAAATAATGTAAGAAAACAGCACGCAATCCCCCCTATTTTGATATCCAGCCATGATAAAGCTGACAGCTGGGGGCTGGTATTTTCAGGCTGGAGAGACCCATGATTTTTTGGTCCTCAAGCCTAAAAATAGCAGCCTGCAACCTCCCAGAATTGTCATATCCATTAGAAGCATCAATCCCGGGAACTTTTCACTGCATATCCCTACTACCCTGGTGTGCTGGCAATCGGGCTAATATAAAGCATTAATAACAGCTCAAAGCTGCCACTAAGCTCTAAATTTGAAATAGGAGGTGTCTATGAGAACATTCTCATTAATAATCTGTAAGTGAAAAGAAATAAACACAAACAGAAAAAATATCCTTTATTTGGAATAAAAAATGCAAATTTGGTACTGAAATGTCTGCACCAAGTTTGCAACTGCAGGCAGAAAACCGTACTGAAACGACATAAAAACTGTGTGGGTTTTTTTTGTCAAGAGACGCAAATTTGATGCTGAAATTTATACACCATATTCATGCACCAAATCTGCATCTCCTGGCAAAAAATTGCATCAATACCGCATCAAAACCACATTTGGTTTTGATGTGGGGTTTTTTTTTACCGGAAGGTGCAGATTTGGCGCAGGAATATGGTGTCTAAATTTCAGCTCCAAATCTGAATCTTTTGGCAAGAAAACATAGTTTTCTGACAGATAATGCAGGTCTGTGAACTCAGTTCACCTGAGGTTAAGTCACTGTTGTGTTGATCAAGTCAGAAATGAGTGTTTGGGGTTAATAAATTTTAGAAAGAGGGTTATTTTTTGTATTTTATTTCAAATAAAGGATTTTTTTCAGTTTTGTGTTTATTTCTTTTCACTTACAGATTAATAATGGGGGTCTCAAAGATGCCTAATCTAGGACTTAGTGGCAGCTGTGAGCTGTCATTAACCTCTTATATTACCCCAATTGCCACCACACAGCATGAACTTGGTAATATGTCGAGATAGTCGTATCTAATGAATGAGACAATTTTGGGTGCTGCAGGCTGCTATTTTTAGGCTGGGGGACCAAAAACCATGGGTCTCCCAAGCCTGAGAATACCAGCTGTTGGCTTTATCATGGCTGGTATCAAAATTGTGATGGACCGCAGGCAGTTTTTTAAATTTTATTTTTTTTTAATAATTTTTGGTATCACAGTAGGGGTGGACCTTACCCTACATTTTTTATTTATTTATTTTTATACCACTATGTATAGGCAGATAGCATGTATGTATTTCAACTATTCAATGACGCTTGGACTGCCAGTGGACGGGGGAAGCAGTGAATTTGTATGAGGACAATGAGCGGAACTGAAAGTAGTGTTACAGCCGGGCGGGAGATTAGGTATATATAATTCTCCTGCTTTATTCCCTATTTTTTTCTTTTTCCTTTTTCTTTTTTTGTCAATTACCCTGGTGGCCAAATCTGGATAGTTACATGGAGTTCCCTGTGAACTCTGTGTCCGGGTTGGTGCACGGATACTAGGTATTCAGCACGGATCCTGAATCTTACAATCTGTGTTCGCCCATCACTAAACTGTAATAAAAATAATAAAAAAATGAAGCTTATGATATTACATAGTAACAGCCATCACAAATTTTTATCCAGGCATTTTTCATCAGATTATTCACATAGAGCCACAGCCACACCATAGTTTACCAGATACATATATAAACGGTGAAAACCATATTATGTATAGGAGACTGGATGGGGACTGAGGATAAGTTGTAATAACTATGAGATAAAGAGAAACACACGACCAAATATCCAAATTGCAAAGGTGAAAATCTTTATTAACAAAGGGGTAGGTGCGGGGCGGCACGGAACAAGTGAGGGCACGGACCATCAATCTCCAACCATTATGTATTGCATTTAAGAATTATTCTATGCTGACATAGTCTAATCATCTGCACATATATGTATAATCAAACATAAGAATGAACCACAAGAAGTTGGAAAAAGTGGGTATATAACCACAAAAAGAATTCAATCAAGCAGAGATGTATCACTGTAAGATGGAACAAATATTTCATTCATAGTATGTCAGCATAGGTCCTTAAAACCAATTATACACATGTGGTATCCATCATCAATATGAGGATAGCAGAAGATGGTAACAAATTACATGTATGACCACACAAGTCAAAAAAGGGGAGTTGAAGTGTCCCAGGGAAGGACACGGACGCCTCTCTCTGACCTCCCCAAGTCTCCCAGGTATAGTGTGCCACTGCCCCTTTTTCTATATATTTGAACTTTGAATTGATTCCCTGATTCTTGATGTAATTGTATACGCAGGCTAGGTATGGTAATGTTCAACCTTAACCCTTCAGCTGCAGTTCAGCCCTGATCAGGGACTTTCATTGTTAGGATGTGAATGAATTTTCTTTCCGTCCTACAGTGTCACACTTCAACTCCCCTTTTTTGACTTGTGTGGTCATACATGTAATTTGTTACCATCTTCTGCTATCCTCATATTGATGATGGATACCACATGTGTATAATTGGTTTTAAGGACCTATGCTGACATACTATGAATGAAATATTTGTTCCATCTTACAGTGATACATCTCTGCTTGATTGAATTCTTTTTGTGGTTATATACCCACTTTTTCCAACTTCTTGTGGTTCATTCTTATGTTTGATTATACATATATGTGCAGATGATTAGACTATGTCAGCATAGAATAATTCTTAATTGCAATACATAATGGTTGGAGATTGATGGTCCGTGCCCTCACTTGTTCCGTGCCGCCCCGCACCTACCCCTTTGTTAATAAAGATTTTCACCTTTGCAATTTGGATATTTGGTCGTGTGTTTCTCTTTATCTCATTTTTCATCAGATTAGTAAAGTAGTTATGTGAATAAAGAAATGAGAGATTGCATTGAGATTAGCCAATCATACAATGCAATGGTAGTTTTTCCTACAATTAAGCTGGGGCAGTGTGGTGACTGTACCTGAAACACAGTGCGTGACAAACGTTTGCTAGGTATCATTACTACAAATACTTACGGTGTGTGTGTATATGTATATATATATATATATATATATATATATATATACATACATACATACATACATGCGCACATATATATATATATATTGTGAGATAGTGGGGCCATTAATATGTGACGGACGGTTCGTATCTCCCAGAATGCGTACAGAAACATATTAGAGCCCTACATAGTGGTCAGTCCAGTAACCTCCAGGCCGGGTTATGCAGGTGGCTCATGGCCACAGTTCTCGTTTAAAAGCTCTTAGTAAAGGCCTGGGTGGGGCAGAGCCTGTTTTGTAAGCTGCAGAGCAGGAAGCTGAGGAGAGTTCAGGCCTGTGTGGAACTATAACCCAGGTCTGTGGACCCCCGGGAATAGCAAAACGGGGTATAGTAAGACCGTCTCCTACGGCAAGCAGTGCCTGTGTGACCAGGAACCGTATGGACTGTGAGTAACCCGGCTGTGTTCCGGATGACTTTACCTGTACAGCGAGGACAATAAAGCTGTTTGGATCGGACTGTTTTGGGTCACTGCCTCTTTGTCGTCCTGGGGGACCCCCACCCCGCTACATTATGGTGGAGAATGCGGGCTTGGAGCATTGAGGCATACCCCACCGCTGCACCACTGGAAGCAGGCCTGACTACCAGCTGAAGTCTGTGACGGCTCTGCATGTCCATAATTAGGCCGGCTACGCTACAGTATAATCCGGCTGATAACATGGAGGAGCTTTTGCGGCAGTTGGTAACTATTCAGCAAAAGCAACAGGAGCAATTGGGTCTGTTCCAGCAGCAGCACCAGGAATCCCAGCGGCAGCATCAGGAATCCCGGCGGCAGCATCAGGAGACCCAGCGACAACAACAAGAGGCGAATGCATTGTTACGGCAGCAGATTGCGGCCCTGCGTGAGACACCGGCAGCAACTGACTCCGACCGACGGGTGCCCCGGGACAGGGTTCGCTCTGCCCTGCGGAAACTAAGCCTAGAGGATGACGTGGAGGTTTTCCTTACAGTTTTTGAGCGCACAGCGGAGCAGGAAAAACTGCCGGCAGGCCAGTGGGCGGAAGTGGTGGCTCCGTTCCTGATAGGGGACGCCCAGAAAGCCTACTTCGACCTCAGCCGGGAGGATGCCCTGGACTACAAGAAATTGAAAGGTGAGATCTTTGCCCGTCTGGGGGTCATTACCTACGTGAGGGCTCAGCGAGTGTTTTCATGGGCCTATGTGGAGACCTGTCCAGCCAGGTCTCAGGCATATGACTTACTACAACTGGTTAAAAAGTGGTTACAGCCGGAGGTGTTGTCTCCAGCCCAGATGGTGGAAAGGGTGGTGGTCGACCGGTTGGTGCGGACTCTGCCAGTCGCTATTCAACGTTGGGTGGGGCAAGGAGACCCGGGTAACCTGGACCAGGTGGTGAGTTTAGTTGAGCGATATACCGCCACACAGGACTTTATACGAGACTCTGCCCCAGTGCGTCAGGCCCGGCGGCCACAGGACCCTGGCCGAGAGACATGTACGGTGCTGGTGAACAACAAAAACCAAGCCCATATCGAGGGGGCAACCCACACTGAGAGTGGCAAAAGACTAGTCCCCCCAAGAAAAGTAACAAAAACTGGTGGGGCCAACGCTATGAAGTGCTGGAGATGTCAAGGGCCCGGCCATATCGCCGCTTATTGCCCGTTGATTACGGAGTCCATGGATTGTGGGTACACACGCCGAATGTCTATGTATGCTAATACAGTGTATGCTGCACGCCCTATTCTTGAACCTCCTCTTTGTCATGTGTATATAAATGGACATCGGGCAGAGGCCCTTTTGGACTCGGGCAGTATAGTGACCCTCGTTCATGGGTCTCTGATTTCGGGGTCGGAGTCCACGGAGAGGGAGGTTGGGATTGTGTGTATACATGGTGAGCTCCGCAAATATCCAACAGCAGAGGTATGCCTCTCCACTCCGTGTGGAGACGTGACGCATGTAGTAGGAGTGGTGTAAACTCTACCATACGGGGTAGTGATGGGAAGGGATTTTCCGTTGTTTTGGTACCTGTGGGAGAGAAATAATACCTTTTCCCAGGCAAAAAGGAATCTCGGTGCGGAACCCGATGATCCCGAGTCGGGGATACCTGCTGTAGGGATCGCCGACCTTGGGACAGGGGAAGAACCTGACAGGGGTCCACTAGAGGTGTTGGCAGGAGAAAGTGAAGAGACTGTAGCGATCCCGGAGCTGGAAACGTCCCGGGAGGACTTCGGGACGGCCCAGCTAAGGGATCCTACCCTCTCCCAGGCGTGGGGGAATGTAAAAGAGGTGAATGGGGTGGCCCAACAACCAGGGGCAGAAGTTGTCTTTCCCCGCATGGCGGTTTATAATGATTTACTCTACCGAATAGACAAAAGCAGGGAAGAGATAGTAGAACAACTGGTCGTGCCTCAATCCCATCGTCAGGCAGTGCTTAACATGGCTCACACACACCCCCTCGGGGGGCACTTAGGGGTTACCAAGACACAAGAGTGTATTTTACAGAGGTTCTTTTGGCCAGGAGTGTACGCAGATGTACGGAAATTCTGTGAATCCTGCCCGGACTGCCAACTGACCTCGCCCATTGCGAGTTTCCGGAGTCCATTGGTGCCTCTTCCAATTATAGAGGAACCTTTTGAACGGATTGCAATGGATCTGGTAGGGCCCCTGGTAAAATCGGCATGCGGTCACCAACACATTTTGGTGGTTGTGGATTACGCCACACGCTATCCAGAGGCCATTCCGCTGCGCCATACCTCCGCGAAGCTTATTGCTCGGGAGTTATTTGCCGTGTTTTATCATCTTGGGTTACCAAAGGAGATCCTTACTGACCAGGGGACCCCATTTATGTCCAAGGTGACAAAAGAATTATGTAAACTGTTGAAAATAAAGCACCTGCGCACATCGGTGTACCATCCGCAAACCGATGGGCTCGTCGAGCGGTGTAACAAAACCCTTAAGTCCATGCTTAAAAAAGTGGTTGCCAAGGACGGGAGGGACTGGGACATCCTGTTGCCCTATCTTATGTTTGCGCTCTGAGAGGTGCCGCAGGCATCCACGGGTTTTTCACCATTCGAGTTGCTTTATGGCAGACACCCTAGGGGCTTGCTGGACGTAGCCAAGGAAACATGGGAACAGGAGCCCACCCCATATAAAAGTGTAATTGAACATGTGACTCTAATGCAGGACCGCATCGCAGCGGTTTTGCCTATTTTAAAAGAACATCTAACAAGGGCACAAGGGGCACAAAGGCGCACTTATAACACACGAGCCACCATCAGATCTATAATGTAGGGGATCGGGTCTTGGTTTTGGTGCCCACTGCCAAGAGTAAACTGTTGGCCAAATGGCAGGGGCCGTATGAGGTTCGGGAAAAGGTGGGGGAGGTGAACTACCGAATATACCAGCCGGGGAGGAGGAAGCCGGAACAATTGTATCATGTTAACTTGCTTAAAGCCTGGAAAGACCGTGACTGTATGGTGACGGGAGTAACACCGGTGGGGCCCTGTGGGGAATCTGTAGTGCCACCCATCCTGGGAACCGAAGGGGGGGTACACTTAGGCGATACCCTCACTAAACTGCAGCGTCGGGAATTTCGGAAGTTGGTACAGCAGAACTCGGATGTGTTTTCCGAGATACCCGGCCGTACTTCGGTTATCCAACATGACATTGTCACCGAGCCTGAGGTAAAGGTGTGTATGAAACCGTACCGGGTGCCCGAGGCCCGGAGACAAGCCATTGCAGCAGAGGTGAAACAGATGCTTACCCTAGGGGTGATCGAGGAATCAAAGAGTGACTGGGCTAGTCCCATTGTGCTGATTCCAAAACCCGATGGGTCGCTACGTTTCTGCAATGACTTCCGGAGATTGAATGAGGTTTCCAAGTTCGACCTTTACCCTATGCCCCGGGTGGACGAACTTATTGAACGGTTGGGAAAGGCTCAATATTTCACGACGCTTGACCTTACCAAAGGCTATTGGCAGGTGCCGCTGACAGAGTCAGCCAAGGAAAAAACGGCCTTTATTACACCAGAGGGGCTCTATCACTATGTTGTCTTGCTTTTCGGTTTACATGGAGCCCCGGCTACTTTCCAAAGACTGATGGACATAGTGTTGGAACCCCATCAGAAGTACGCATCCGCCTATCTAGATGACATCATCATCTTCAGTACCGATTGGCAGACCCACTTGTCCCAGGTCCAGGCCATCGTTAACTCCCTGCGGGCGGCAGGGTTGACCGCAAACCCAAAAAAATGTGCAATCGGTCAGGAGGAAGCCCGCTATTTGGGGTACGTGATTGGCCGCAGGGTGATCAAGCCTCAAGTAAATAAAATAGAGGCCATCCACAAATGGCCCAGACCAGTGTCCACTAAACAGGTGAGAGCGTTCCTTGGCATTGTCGGGTATTACCGGCGGTTTATACCAGACTTTGCCGGGAGAACAGCGGCTTTGACCGAGCTGTTGAAGGGTAAGAAGGCGGCTATGGTACTCTGGACCCCTCAGGCTGAGGAAGCGTTTCAGTCCATGAAGACTGCCTTGTGTGGTCAACCGGTCCTCATTAGCCCCGATTTCGGTAACACCTTCCTGGTGCAAACAGATGCCTCCGAGGTGGGTTTGGGCACCGTACTCTCGCAAGAGGTGAACGGAACTGAGCATCCGGTTACCTATTTGAGCCGGAAACTTACCCCGGCAGAAAAGAATTATAGCGTAGTGGAGAAGGAGTGCTTGGCTATTAAATGGGCCTTGGAGTCCCTGGGCTATTATTTGCTCGGGCGACAGTTTCGGTTGATAACGGACCACGCGCCCCTCGTCTGGATGAGAAATACGAAGGAACGGAATGCCCGGGTCACCCGCTGGTTCCTGTCCCTTCAGAATTTCAGTTTTACGGTGGAACATCGGGCCGGTTCGTCCCAGGGCAATGCCGATGCCCTGTCTCGGGCGGCCTGTTTGGGAGTGTCCGTTCATTCCCTCGGGTTTGAACGAAGGGGGGGGTTATGTGAGATAGTGGGGCCATTGATATGTGATGGACGTTACGTATCTCCCAGAATGCGTACAGAAACATATTAGAGCCCTACATAGTGGTCAGTCCAGTAACCTCCAGGCCGGGTTATGCAGGTGGCTCATGGCCACAGTTCTCGTTTAAAAGTTCTTTGTAAAGGCCTGGGTGGGGCAGAGCGTGTTTTGTAAGCTGCAGAGCAGGAAGCTGAGGAGAGTTCAGGCCTGTGTGGAACTATAACCCAGGTCTGTGGACCCCCGGGAATAGCAAAACTGGGTATAGTAAGACCGTCTCCTACGGCAAGCAGTGCCTGTGTGACCAGGAACCGTATGGACTGTGAGTAACCCGGCTGTGTTCCGGATGACTTTACCTGTACAGCGAGGACAATAAAGCTGTTTGGATCGGACTGTTTTGGGTCACCGCCTCTTTGTCGTCCTGGGGGACCCCCACCCCGCTACAATATATATATATATATATATATATATGCAGTAATAACAAGAAGGATTTGCGGGGCACTACTTCCACTGAGGACTGTCCACATCAAACAACCAGCGGCTAGTTGCAGAAAGCACACGCGGTGCTATTGATCTCTGCTGTGACAAGAGAAAACTTCCAGGTCGGACTATACTGAATACAGCTACGGGGTGCTTGTTCCAAAAGCATCAGAGCATGAGACATTAAGCAAAGGGAGAAAAAAGGAACAGCACTCACCGGTAATTGCTGTGAAGTATTCAGGATTATTTCAAGGTCGGAGGATACATGCTTCGGCGTTACAGGGAGGGAATGAGGATGGTTAGCACAAAAAGACTACGGCCGTTTCGCCCCTGTAGGTGGGGCTTCGACGGGTCTTACCCGGTAAGACCCGTCGAAGCCCCACCTACAGGGGCGAAACGGCCGTAGTCTTTTTGTGCTAACCATCCTCATTCCCTCCCTGTAACGCCGAAGCATGTATCCTCCGACCTTGAAATAAACCTTAATACTTCACAGCAATTACCGGTGAGTGCTGTTCCTTTTTTCTCCCTTTGCTTAATATATATATATATGTGTGGCACCCTGGACTAGCCAGGTCGTCACAGGTAACATACATACACCCCCACCCCCACTAGACAGTAACATTAGCCAAACACAAAATCCTTGTTGCCTCCCTCCAGGGTCTGATGTCCACACCAGGTGGGGCGGAGCCAAGCGGTTGGCCCCGCCCACCGAGGAGTTCACAGGCCTGGAGGTGGGAAAAGTGACAGTTCAGTTTAGGAGTGGAGGAGTGAAGTTGAGGAGGTTGAAGTGAGAGGAGTAAAGTGGAGAGTGTCTGGGTTTGTGGCCCAGGCACTGACAACAAGGTTGACAGATGGTGGTGGCCGTCTGCAGGAGTGGTGAATCAACGCAGAACCGTAGGACCGGGGACGGGCGGTGGCCCGCCGGTACCGACCGGGGAGCGAAGTGAAGCCAGCACACATAGGCAGGGCCATCGGACCCCGGCTAGGCTTGGAGTCGCCGTCAACAGTCAAATCCGAGTGTGACAGGAACCCCAGGGGTTTCCTAACAGCCAAAGACCCGTTAGAAGGCAACCGCCCACACCGTGAGGGTATTCAGCTACCGCCTAAGGCTAGAGACCCAAGGGCCAGCGCCTGCGGGCAAACAAGCTCCTCCGGCATCCATACACTGGGGAGCGGACTACCGTTGGATCTATCATAGTCAAACAAGTACACAAAGGTGCAGGGAAAGACAGCCGCCATCACCTGTCCGGGGAGAGACACTGCAGCCAGCTGCGGGACCCGTCCATCCAGCCGTTTGCTTTACCGAGGACTTTGTGCATCTCTCACTGAGTGAGTACACCCATGCCATCAGGCACCGCGCCGCGCTATCCCTGCAACCCAGCAGCTCACCAACCCTGCCTCCCCGTCACACCACCGGGCCTCGGGACCACCGACCCCTACCCATGGAGGGGGAAAACAACATCCCAGCTGCTCCCCACCATCGCTCCCGGGATCCCCGTCACCAGCAGCGGTGGTGCCCATCTTCATCATCAACCCGTGGGTGGCGTCACGTACTAAATCCCCCAAACCAACCAACCTTTTCACTCACGGGCGAGGAGTGCCGCTCGAGTCCCCGGATCCGGCCCACCGCTCGAGCCACCGAGCAGCAGCCGCAGCAGCGCCGGACCCGAGCGTTAGCGAGCGCAGCGGCGCCGTCCTCCCCGCCCGCGACATATACACACATACATACATATACACACACACACACACACACACACACACATATATTATATATATACAGTATATATATAGTACCCGGGCGTTGCCCGGGATAGTAACTGTCTCTCTGTCTCTCTCCCAGTCTCTGTCTGTGTATCGCTGTCTGTCTGTCTCTTTCCTTGTCTGTCTGTTTCTATCTCTCTGTCTGTATTTGCATCAGTCTATCTGTCTCAATCTCTGTATCTATCTGTCTCTCTCTCTGCCTCTTTGCCCGGCTGCCTCTTTTCAGGGTTGCCTCTTTGCCCCGTCTGCCTCTTTCCCCGGCTGTCTCTTTCCCCGGCTGTCTCTTTCCCCATCTGTCTCTATCCCCATCTGTCTCTATCCCCATCTGTCTCTTTCCCCATCTGTCTCTTTCCCCATCTGTCTCTTTCCCCATCTGTCTCTTTCCCCATCTGTCTCTGTCTGTGTCTCTGTCTTTTTCTGTCTCTCTCTATCCATCTATCCATCTCTCCACCGGCATCATATAACCTCACGCATAAGCTTCAACTAACCGTTTATTTTGTTCCTATAGCAACCACTGACAGTTGCTATTAATAACCTTTAGCTCCCACCTCCATTCAGTTTAATGGCGGCATGATTTTAGAGACTAACTGTAAAGCGCAGGGTTAAATTTATCTGTCATAACATAGTCTACGACACTCCCTGGGTCACATGGGGCGTCTGTGCAAAATTTCGTGATTGTAAATGCGACGGTGCGGATTCCTTTAGCGGACATACATACACACACACATACATACACACATACACTCAGCTTTATATATTAGATATACATACAGTGGAACCTTGGTTAAAGAGTAACTTGGTTTGAGAGGGTTTTGTAAGACAAGCAAAGCTTTTTCCAAATTTGTAACTTGGTTTAACAGCAATGCTTCTCAAGAAGAGCAAATCCTTACCATGCGCACTTCCAGTTCTGCCCTTTCACCACACTCTGACCCACTCTAGAGGTAACTTTCTGTACACAAGTACTGTACATTGTATACAGTATACCACTGTACAGTATAAACTATATGTCTATCAATTTGCATTTGTGGTTATAGTATTCTACTCTTTCTGCTGCTAACCAGTACAGCACATTGCTTATACTGTACCTCTCACACACCAACAATTCTATTCTAAGCTAAAGTGCTGTTCTATTTTCTTTACTAGAAGGTGGCCCGATTCTAACGCATCGGGTATTCTACAATTTATTGTGTAGTTAATCTATGATTTTTGTTATATATATAGATGTCGTTGTGTGTAGTTGCTAAGTGTTTGTGTAGGGCGCTGTAAATGTTCTGGGTGTTGTCTGCGTGTGGGGGGGGGTGAGAGCGGTTTTGTTTGTGTGTTGCGTTGTGTGTGTTGCATTGTTTGTGGAGCGCTGTGTGTCTGCAGTGTTGTCTGTGTGTGGTGCTGTGTGTGTTACGCGGTTTGTGTGGGTGTGGGGTGCGTGTGTGTGTTTTAGGGGAGGTATGTTTTGTGCAATGTGTGTGTTTTGCGGGGTATGTGCGTATACTTGTGTATGCCGCAGTGTTTGTCTGTTGGGTGTTGTGTGTGTGCGGCATTGTCTGTGTGTGTGGGTGTCTGTGTAGGGCTCCATCCCCTATGCTGCGCACACCCCATCGTGCTCCATCCCCCATGCTGTGCACCCCCCATCGTGCTCCATCCCCTATGCTGCGCACCCACCATCGTGCTCCATCCCCCATGCTGTGCACCCCCCATCGTGCTCCATCCCCCATGCTGCGCACCCCCCATCATGCTCCATCCCCCATGCTGCGCAACTCCCATCGTGCTCCATCCCCCATTCTGCGCACCCCCCATCGTGCTCCATCCCCCATGCTGCGCACCACCCATCGTGCTCCATCCCCATGCTGCGCACCCCCATCGTGCTCCATCCCCCATGCTACACACCCCCCATCGTGCTCCATCCCCCATGCTATAATAGTACTCCTATTATACTCAGAGAGGAGTATAATAGGAGGACTATAATAGGAGGAGTAGTTCTGGGGAAAGAGGAGTATAATGGGAGGAGTAGTCCTGGGGAAAGAGGAGTATAATGGGAGTAGTAGTCCTGGGGAGAGAGGAGTATAATGGGAGTAGTAGTCCTGGGGAAAGAGGAGTATAATGGGAGTAGTAGTCCTGGGGAAAGAGGAGTACAATGGGAGTAGTAGTCCTGGGGAAAGAGGAGTATAATGGGAGGAGTACTCCTGGAGAAAGAGGAGTATTATGGGAGGAGTAGTCCTGGGGGGAGGTGTATAATGGGAGGAGTACACCTGGGGAAAGAGGAGTATAATGGGAGGGGTACACCTGGGGAAAGAGGAGTATAACGGGAGTAGTCCTGGGGAGAGAGGAGTATAATGGGAGGAGTAGTCCTGGGGAAAGAGGAGTATAATGGGAGTAGTAGTCCTGGGGAGAGAGGAGTATAATGGGAGGAGTAGTCCTGGGGGAGGTGTATAGGTGCCCAACGTGTGCCGGGGGTGGGGCCAAGCGGGCAAACGTGTGCCGGGGCCTAGCGGGTGAGGCGTCAGCATATGCCGGCTCCCTGCACATGTGTACTGGGAGCCGGTGTACGCTGGTAACCATGATACACATCGGGTAACTAAGGGAAGCGCTTCCTATAGTTACCCGATGTGTATCATGGTTACCAGCGTACACTGGCTCCGTCACGATCCCAGCATCGCAAGGTTATGTCTGGGCTGGGTTGCCGGTGTGGACTCCTGGGAGTGCACTGCAGCAGTCACCTGGGAGTCGGGGCTTCGTTAGAATTCGGGGGAAGAGGCAAGGCCAAGCGGCCAATCCATGCGTGCGGCGGGGCCAGGCTGAGGCGAGCGGCCAATCCGTGTTGGGGGGGCGGGGCCAGGCCGAGCCCAGCGGCCAATCCGACGGTCGTCACTGTAACGACACTGTCACTGTAATGACACAATTTTGGAGCAAGACAGACAGACAGACACAGAATAAGGCAATTATATATATAGATATGTTTTTACTGTATTTTGTATTAGTGTACTGTAATTTTATATTAATACAGTACATTATATTGTATTACTTTAATAAGTTTGTATAAATACAGTAAATATTTTTGGGTTGTGGAACGAATTGTCTGTGTTTCAATTATATCCTATGGGAAAATTTGCTTTGTTATAAGAGTAACTTGGCTTAAGAGCACACTCCCGGAACCAATTATGCTCGTAATCCAAGGTTCCACTGTGTGTGTATATATATATATATATATATATATATATATATATACACACTTAGCCCTGCAGAATGTGCAGCCTGTTGACCGGCTCTAGGAAAGCTCAGAGGAATGCGATGCACCTGCTTCAATTTCTGATAGAGTATATTAGGTTATTCAATGTAATGTAGCTGTTTAATTTATTAGTCTGTGATGTCCTAACCCTAAGGAACACTTTAATCAAGAATGACATCCTTTTTTTAATTTTTGATAACCCTAATTGAATAGTGGCTGAATCATTGCTTGTTAATTTTAACACAATTTTGTGCTTTGTAACATTGGCTTGTGACAAACATCTATAACACTAGATTTAGTTGGCCCTCTGGGTATTATTTGCAGTAAAATTTAAACATAGCTATTTTGACAAAGATAGTTAATGCAAGTAATCAAGTTTCTAATTAGCGTTTCTTCCGCCTCCGGCTATTGTAAATCAATGTGCCAAAAGTTAGGAACTGAATACCCTAAGTTATTTCTTCCATTGTTTTCGATGGATTAACTACTTACTGAGAAAATATTGGTAAAATTTAGCTATTTTCAAGTATAGTCTGCTAAGTTGTAACTATGTTTTAAAAGTAAGCAGCATTTTTCCTTAACCCTTTACCTCCACAGCCAATTTATTTATTTATTTTTTCGTTATTTGCTCCCCTTCTTCCAAGAGCCATAGATTATTAATTTTCTGTCCACATAGACATATGAAATGTATTTTTGGAAGACTTCATTCATTTTACCACATAGTGTACTGGAAAACAGGGAAAAAAATTCCAAGTGCGATGAAATTGCCAAAAAATCCTAACATGGTTTCTTGGAATTTGTTTTTACAGTGTGCATTGTATTGTAATAATGACCCTGGAATATGATTCTCTTCATCAAGTATGCTTAAGGCGATATTAAACTAGTCCAGTTTTTTAAATTTATTTTAGTGCTGAAAAAAAACAACAGAAATTTAAAAAAAAAAAGTGTCGCTATTTTTTAATTTTTTTCCGCTGTGTGAAGGCTTCTTATTTTTTGCAGGGAGAGATGACATTTTTATTGATATCCCTTTGGGATAGATATGACATTTTGATCTCCTCTTACAGTATTTTTTGTGGTGTTACAGCAAACAAAAAAATACACAATTTTGGCAATTTGAAGTTTTTGGGCGTAAAGTGTTTACTAGAGATGAGTGAACCCATGAATGTTCGGGTTCTGCTGGTCCAGCTTAAAGTTCGGTTTAGGACCCAGATATGACCTGAACCCCAGTGGAAGTCACTAATTGGGCAGTTCGGGTCTCTGCTCACATGCAGCCAGCCATAAACAGATCACTTACTGGGGGAAGCTAAGCAGGGTTTTTTCCATTATTTTGGGGGGGTGAATGTCGCGGGCAGAGGAGGGGACGCTGCGCTCTCCCACTGCTCGGGTCTGGCTGCTGCTGCTGCGGCTCGGTAGTGGCTTGAGCGGTGGGCCGGTTCCCGGGGACTCGAGCGGCGTTCCCCGCCCGTGAGTGAAAAGGGTGGGGATTGGATTGTGGGGATTTGGTTATTGTCCGTGATGCCACCCACGGTTGTGGTGATATTGGTGACACCACCGCTGCTCTGGACGGGGATCCCGGGAGCGATGACAGGGAGCAGCCTGGATGGTAGTTCTCCCCTCCATGGGTAGGGGGTTGGTTGTCCTGGGGCCCGGTGATGGGGTAGGGATGGATGGCAGGCGGGTTACGGGCCTGGCGAGGTGCAGGGTCGCGGGGGCAGCGCTGTGCCACACGGCACGGTGGTACTCACTCAGCCAATGATGAGGACATAGTTCTCGGTGAAACACACGGCTGGATGGATGGGTCCCACAGACGGCTGCGGTGTTTCTCCTCCCGGCAGGTTGATGGTGACTGCCTTTCCCTGCACCTGTGTAACGTGTACGGTTCTAATGGGTTCCCATCGGTAACCCGTTCCCCAGCTTGTATGGGTGCTGAAGGAGCCCCTTTTGCCCGCAGGCTCTGGCCCTGGGAACTTTAGCCTTGGCGGTGACTGTGTTTCCCTCTCTCGGTTGGACTGTTGCCTTCTGACGGGACTTGGCTGCTGGGAAACCCAGGAAGTTCCCTTCGCTAACGGATTTGGCAAATTCACGGCGACTCCTAGCCTTGCCGGGGTCCGAAAGCCCCTGCCGGATCATGCTGGACGTTTCTTTGCGTACCGGTCCGGTACTGCCGGGCCACCGCCCATCCACGGTCCTTATGGATAGCTCAAATAGGCCACTCCTACAGACGGTCACCACAGTCTGCCAATCTTGCTGTCCCGTCCGGGCCACACACCTGGACCAACTTCAGTCTGCTCCTTTACCACTTTCCTTCCTTCCACTTTCCACTCTCAAACTGATCTGTCTACTTTTCCCGCCTCCAGGACTGTGAACTCATCAGTGGGCGAGGCCAACCGCCTGTCCCACCCCCTGGTGTGGACATCAGCCCCTGGAGGGAGGCAGCAAGGGTTTTTGTCTGACTTCGGTGTGCCTGACCGGGAGTGTGGGGTGTGTTGGTGTTGTTACCTGTGGCCCCTGGCTTGTCCAGGGTGCCACATTCCCCCTTAGTAAAATGCAGACCGTCCGCGGGCTGCCCGTCCATCACCGGTTTTATTTTCACAAACTGGAAAAGATAAACGGTAAAACACATTACAATTATAATAACATCTTCCCACATCGGGAGGTACTCTTAAACGTTGCAAAACGGTTACGGCTTCCGCTCTCTCCCACCCAAGCAACCTGGCCCTGATGCTGCCCCTAAGCAAACAGGCAGCACCCCTTGACCCCAGTCCAGCACAAGTTACCCGAGCGGGTTCTGTCCTTTCCAGGGGACCCACTTCCATGGGGAACCCCTGGAACCCCCGGAGGATCGCCACCGGTTGCGGTAGTGGCGGGCCTGGGCCATCACTTCCCTCCAGGCCCATCCTCCAAATCAGCCTCTCCAGAGGCGGTAACGGTAAAGCCTTAAAACATATTTTTATTTACAAACCACAAGTTCGTGGTTGCCCTGCCAGTTCTCGGGCTTGTCCGTAGTAGTTCCTACGCATGTGGAAAAGGGGTCCCAACGGGGACCAGTTGCCGGCAACGACCGGCACAAATCAAGGCTTCCAATCAGGTAACATTTCGGTTAATCACTCACTTATCATTCCTTTAAAACTTTTATAACGGTACTTTCAACACATACAGACACATTTTCCCCCCCTTAAAGAGTAGTTTCCCTGTACCTAAGTGGGGGTCTACCTAGGTTAGGACGAGTGGACCTCCGGGGTCCGGTGTCAGTGGGGACAGGCAGTGGGACAGAGGGAACAATCAGTTCCTCTTCCCTGCTATCGTGTGGGGCAGGCGGAGGCATAGGGGAGCTGGGTACAGGTTCATCCCTGGGCACTGGCTCATGGTTGACCACTTCCATCAGTTCCTCATCCACGAGTTGTGGGAACAGTATCACTGGAAGAATCACTGCGCCATTCTGTGTAGGCCAGTCTGCTGGAAAGTTACCCATCACGGTGTGGATTACCTCTTTTGCCTTCTCCGCCGGTCTAGGAACAGGAGCTTCAGCCGCTGCCCTCAATGCTGGTGGGCACCTCTTTAGATGATCCCAGGAAACCGTGGCCAAAGTGCCCCCTTGGTCACGACTGATCTGGTAGGCCTTCCCATCTTCCCATCCTGTGGGCTGTATGACATATGGGGTCTGCTCCCATTGATCATTCAGCTTGTGGGTCCTCCTCTTTGGCTTCAGCACTACATCTCCAGGCTGGAAAGGGCCAGCAGACTCCTTCTGGTTGAAGCACTGCTCCTCTTGTTCCCGACTCTGACTCAAGTTCTTCTCAACATACTCCTGAAATTGTCGATACTGCACCCTCCGCCGAGTGTCCCATTCAGCTGTTGAAGGGAGTGCTTCTGGGGCTTCCAATCCCATGTCCAGATCCACCGGTAGCCGGCCGGGGCGAGCCCTCATCAGGTATGCTGGGGTGCATTTCGTTGAGCTGGAAGGGATATTGTTGTACATATCGACCAAGTCAGGTAGCTTCTCCGGCCACAGGTTCCGCTCTTCTAGCGGCAACGTCTTGAGGAGGCCCAGGACCAGGTGGTTCATCTTTTCACACATGCCGTTGGTTTGGGCATGGTAAGGCGTGGTCCGGATTTTCTTGCAGCCGTACAACTGACAAAATTCATGGAATACCTCCGCTTCAAAGGCCGGGCCTTGGTCAGTAAGCACCTTCTCAGGGTATCCATGTGGTCGGCAGAAATAAGCCTGGAACGCTCTAGCGGCGGTACGGCCAGTTAGGTCTTTGACTGGGACAACCACCATGAACCTTGAACAGTGGTCTGCAATGGTTAGAGCGTAGGTGTACCCACTTCGGCTGGGGGTGAGCTTTACATGGTCCGGGGCAACCAGCTCCAGCGTTTGATGTGTAACGATCGGGTGTAGGGGCGCCTTCTGGCTGGCCTCATCCTTCCTTCTCAGCGTGCAAGGGCCACACTCTTGGCACCAGGCCTCTACAGATTCCCGCATTCCACTCCAATAGAACCGCTCTCCTAACAGCATCTCTAGTTTCTTCCATCCGAAGTGTCCAGTGTGACGCCCTGGGCAAGCCAGGGGTCACAGGTAATGACATCACCACACCCTACACCCCGGTTAGTTACACCTAAGCTAGACCCAAAAATCCTTGTTGCCCTCCCCAGGGGCTGATGTGCACACCAGGGGGTGGAGCCAGGCGGTTGGTCTCCACCCACCAAGGAGTTCACAGTCCTGGAGGAGGGAAAACGGGCAGTTGAGTTTTGGAGGAGGAAGTGAAAGGAGGTAGAGTGAAGCTAGGAAAGTGGTAAAAGAGCAGCCTGAAGTGAGTCTGGATGTGTGCCCCGGACTGAGACAGCAAGGTTAGCAGACGGCGGTGACCGTCTGCAGGAGTGGCCTATCGGAGTGGCCGTGAGGACCGTGGACGGGTGGTGGCCCGGCGGTACCGGACCGGTACACAAGGAGAAGCCAGCACCATTGGCAGGGGCCTTTCGGATCACGGCAAGGCTAGGAGTCGCCGTGAATTTGCCAAATCCGTCAGTGAAGGGGACCTCCGGGTCTCCAAACAACTAAGTCCCGATTGAAGGCAACCGTCCAACCGTATGAGAGAGACACCGCCACCGCCAAGGCACCAGTTTCTCAGGGCCAGCGCCTGTGGGCAAAGTGGGGCTCCTCCGGCCCATATCCAAGTCGAGGAGCGGGTTACCGGTGGGAACCCATCGCAACCAACAGAAGTACTAGGTGCAGGGAAAGAGACAGTCACCGTTAACTACCGGGGAAAAGCAACAGCAACCGTCCGTGGGAACCGTCTTTCCAGCCGTGTGTTTCACCGAGGACTGTGTCAACGTCTCAGGCTGAGTGAGTACCACCGTGCCGTACGGCACAGCGTTGCCCCCGCGACCCTGCACCTCACCAGGCCCCGCACCCGGCCTGCCATCCACCCCTACCCCATCACCGGGCTCCGGGACAACCAACCACCTACCCACGGAGGGGAGAAAAAACAACAAAGCTGCTCCCTGTCACCGCTCCCGGGATCCCCATACAGAGCAGCAGTGGTGTCCACACAATCACCATAACCGTGGGTGGCGTCACGGACAATAATTCCCCAAAACCAAACCCCTTTTCACTCACGGTCGAGGAGCGCCGCTCGAGTCCCCGGGATCCGGCCCATCGCTCGAGCCACCGAGCAGCAGAGGCCGCAGCAGCAGCGGCAGCCGGACCCGAGCAGTGGGAGAGCGCAGCGTCCCCTCCTCCACCCGCGACAACTTGGTGTCACGAACAGGATCTTACTGCTCTGCCGTTGGGTAGAGGTTCAAAAGCCGCCATCTTTGGCGCGAAAAGTTCCCGCTCAAGCGTCTCCTCGAGTAGTGGAGGCGCGAAGGCCAAAATCCCGCCCCGATAGAGGAGGGGCCGGAAAGAGGCTAAGGGGGACGAAATGGCGACTGGTCGCATGTAGCCGCGGCTATAAAGGCAGGGACGCCAGGACTCTGCAGCCATCTTGTTCCTGGGAGAGGCCGCCAGCAACATGTACATGCCGTCCCGAAGCACGGTAGCCCCCACGCCTGGAAGCGCGGCGTGGGTGGAGATCCGGACCGCGCAGCTCTACCAGAGGCTGCAGGTCAAAATGCAGCTCCTCATGGAGGAGTGGGAGACCGACATGGCGGAGGTCATAGCGGCCGTGCGGAGACACGAGGAGGAAGCTGCGGAAGGGAGGGTGAGTGACCCACGCCCCGATGCCCTTGAAGGGCCGGTCATCGCGGCTGCGGGACCCGGTCTAAACCCTCTCACCCTGCTGCCTCCCTCGCCACCCGTCCCGGAAGCCGTGACCCCGCCACTAGGCCCGCTGCCACCGCAACCGGTAGCGATACCCAGCATGCCCGCCCCGGCGGGCCGACCTGTAGCCAGAGCCCGTAGCCAACCGGAGGTGCTGCCGTGGAAAGCCCCAAAGCCTGAACCGGAGGCGTACCCCCGAGAAGTTCCCAGAGCCGGAGCCGATAGCCCGCTCCGTGCCGAAGGCCCAGCAGAGGAAAGCCCCTGTGCCCATTCCCCACACCTCGGCTGAGGTTGCGCCGAGTTGCCGCTGTAAGGTGGCGTCCAAGGCCAAGTCACCGCGGGACCTGCCGCCCAGATCACCAGTAGTGGGCGGTGTCCAAAAGGTCTCGCGGGGCCCGACCCGTGCGCCGGAGCTCGCAGCAGCGCCGTACTGGGACAGGGAGCCGGTACCGTTGGGCCTGGAAATCGAGGAGAGGGAAAGAAGGAAGGCGGAGATGGTGGCCCGTACGATACGGGAGAAGGAGAGCCTGAGACAAGTGACCTTCCGTGTCCGGGGCCCGCTGTATGAGGGGCAGGTGAGGCGGTTTGATGTCCGCCGGGGCTATGGATTCATCTATGAACCGGGCCTGGAGGCCGAAGTGTTTATAGCCCGGCGGGATGTTAATGCTCACCTGCCAGAAGAGCACCCCGGTCGTAACCTGATGCCGGGCGACTTGGTTCAGTACACCCGGCACTGTGGGGAGAGGGGGTGGTTTGCGCTGGATGCAAATTTAAGGGGCAGCCAGGAGGCCCGTGTGAGCGCCGCACCCCCTCCCTCAGGTGATGTCGAGGACTCTGAGTGATGGCAGCGGGGCACCGTTGTCACAGTCCCCGTTGGGACCACTTGTGTGTGCTTAAAGTTTGAAAGTTTTGCAAAAATAATAAGTAAATGACACTGTGAAGATTCACCTGATTATTGCTGATTGAACCGGCCGTTGCCGGCACCGTTGTCCCCGTGGGGACCGATTGAAAAGTTGCGTAAGGGACTCCTTATGGACAAGCCCGTGAACTTGCAGGGCAACCACAAACGTTAGTGGCTTGTAAATAATGTTGTTGTTGCAGCTTCCACCATTGCCGCCTCCGGAGAGGCAGATTGGAGGGAGGGCCCGCAGTGGAGCAGGCTGGGGCCCAGCCACCACCGGAACCGGTGGCTACCCTCTGGGGGTTCCAGGGGCTCCCCATGAACGTGGGTCCCCTGGAAAGGACAGATCCCGCTCGGGTAACTTGGTGCTGGACTGGGGTCAAGGGGTGCTGCCTGTTTCTTAGGGGCAGCATCAGGGCCAGGTTGCTTGGGTGGGAGAGAGCGGAAGCCGTAACCGTTTAAAACAGTTTTGCAACATTTAAGAAAAGTGCCTCCCGTTGTGGGATGATGTTCTTCTACTTGTATGTGTTTTTATCTTTTTCAGAAAAATAAAACTGGTGTTGGACGGGCAGCCCGCGCACGGTCTGCATTTTGCTAAGGGGGAATGTGACGCCCTGGGCAAGCCAGGGGTCACAGGTAATGACATCACCACACTCTACACCCCGGTTAGGTACACCTAAGCTAGACCCAAAAATCCTTGTTGCCCTCCCCAGGGGCTGATGTGCACACCAGGGGTGGAGCCAGGCGGTTGGTCTCCACCCACCAAGGAGTTCACAGTCCTGGAGGAGGGAAAACGGGCAGTTGAGTTTTGGAGGAGGAAGTGAAAGGAGGTAGAGTGAAGCTAGGAAAGTGGTAAAAGAGCAGCCTGGAGTGAGTCCGGGTGTGTGCCCCGGACTGAGACAGCAAGGTTAGCAGATAGCGGTGACCGTCTGCAGGAGTGGCCTATCGGAGTGGCCGTGAGGACCGTGGACGGGTGGTGGCCCGGCGGTACTGGACCGGTACACAAGGAGAAGCCAGCACCATTGGCAGGGGCCTTTCGGATCCCAGCAAGGCTAGGAGTCGCCGTGAATTTGCCAAATCTGTCAGTGAAGGGGACCTCCGGGTCTTCAAACAACTAAGTCCCGATTGAAGGCAACCGTCCAACTGTATGAGAGAGACACCGCCACCGCCAAGGCACCAGTTTCTCAGGGCCAGCGCCTGCGGGCAAAGAGGGGCTCCTCCGGCCCATATCCAAGTCGAGGAGCGGGTTACCGGTGGGAACCCATCGTAACCAACAGAAGTACTAGGTGCAGGGAAAGAGACAGTCACCGTTAACTACCGGGGAAAAGCAACAGCAACCGTCCGTGGGAACCATCTTTCCAGCCGTGTGTTTCACCGAGGACTGTGTCAACGTCTCAGGCTGAGTGAGTACCACCGTGCCGTACGGCACAGCGTTGCCCCCGCGACCCTGCACCTCACCAGGCCCCGCACCCGGCCTGCCATCCACCCCTACCCCATCACCGGGCTCCGGGACAACCAACCCCCTACCCACGGAGGAGAGAAATAACAACAAAGCTGCTCCCTGTCACCGCTCCCGGGATCCCCATACAGAGCAGCAGTGGTGTCCACACAATCACCACAACCGTGGGTGGCGTCACGGACAATAATTCCCCAAAACCAAACCCCTTTTCACTCACGGGTGAGGAGCGCCGCTTGAGTCCCCGGGATCCGGCCCATCGCTCGAGCCACCGAGCAGCAGAGGCCGCAGCAGCAGCGGCAGCCGGACCCAAGCAGTGGGAGAGCGCAGCGTCCCCTCCTCCGCCCGCGACATCCAGCACCATCATGGTATGCTTGCAGGACGGTGGGCACGTTAGCTTGGGGAATCACCAACTGGCGGATCTTCTCATGGGTCTTCGGGTTAATCAGCTCACGGTACAACTTCCCCTGGTGCAGATACAGCCGGGTCCGTTCTCGCCACAGGTGTTGGGCTTCAGCTGGGGCGGCAGGGTCTATCCCAGCAGCGCCTTGTTCCACCAAGATTTTGACTAGGCGGACAGCGGGTGCCTGGTCCTGGGCTTCTTGCCACTCCTGGCTGGGCAGCGGGTCCAGGTTTACCCGTTTTTGATGGACATGCACCTTCTCAGTCGGTGGCTGATTAAATGCGGGCAACTCAATCTCTTCAAGGTCGTCATCCTCGGACCCTTCTTCCAACAGGTGGGGCATCCGAGAGAGTGCATCGCCATTAACGTTGGCACGGCCGGCCCTGTACTTGATGGTGAAATCGTAGTTGGCTAGCCTAGCCACCCACCTCTGTTCCAACGCACCCAGCTTGGCTGTGTCCAGGTGGGTCAGCGGGTTATTATCCGTGAAAGCGGTAAACTTAGCCGCTGCCAGGTCCCCCTCGGCCCAGTCTCCGCCTCTTGCTCAGCCGCGCCGGTTAGCTGCCCCAGCACTAGCGCTGCACGTTGCTTATCAGTCAGGGGGTACAGTTCTAGTAGCGGACTAAGTTTTTTCTGGAAAACCTGCAAGGCATCAGGTTTTCCATCGTACTGCGGTAGCCAGGCAGCTCCGGGCACATAGGGCAAAGAGAACGGCATCACCTGAGCGAGAACTGGGGCCGCGGCGCCCCCCGCCAGCGCGGCCAGGACCTGGGCAGACCCATTCCCGTCTACGGGTGCTCCCACGACTGCGTCCGCCGCTCCTCCAGTGGCTCCGTCGGGCGCAGACATCTTGTTTCCATCCCCCTTAGTCTCTTTCCGGCTCCTCCTCTACAGGGGCAGGGTTTTGGCCTTCGCGCCTCCACTACTCGAGGAGACGCTCGAGCGGGAACTTTTCGCGCCCAAGATGGCGGCTTCTCAAATTTTTCCGGCGGTAACAAGGCGCACCTCTACCAGACGGCAGAGCAGTAGGATCCTGTTCGTGACGCCAAGTTGTCGCGGGCGGAGGAGGGGACGCTGCACTCTCCCACTGCTCGGGTCCGGCTGCTGCTGCGGCTCGGTGGTGGCTTGAGCGGTGGGCCAGATCCCGGGGACTCGAGCGGCGTTCCTCGCCTGTGAGTGAAAAGGGTGGGGATTGGATTGTGGGGATTTGGTTATTGTCCGTGACACCACCCACGGTTGTGGTGATATTGGTGACACCACCGCTGCTCTGGACGGGGATCCCGGGAGCGATGACAGGGAGCAGCCTGGATGTTAGTTCTCCCCTCCGTGGGTAGGTGGTTGGTTGTCCCAGTGCCCGGTGATGGGGTAGGGATGGATGGCAGGCGGGTTATGGGGCCTGGCGAGGTGCAAGGTCGCGGGGACAGCGCTGTGCCGCACGGCACGGTGGTACTCACTCAGCCAATGATGAGGACACAGTTCTCGGTGAAACACACGGCTGGATGAACGGGTCCCACAGACGGCTGCGGTGTTTCTCCTCCCGGCAGGTTGATGGTGACTGCCTTTCCCTGCACCTGTGTAACGTGTACGGTTCCAATGGGTTCCCACCGGTAACCCGCTCCCCAGCTTGTATGGGTGCTGAAGGAGCCCCTTTTGCCCGCAGGCTCTGGCCCTGGGAACTTTAGCCTTGGCGGTGACTGTGTTTCCCTCTCTCGGTTGGACTGTTGCCTTCTGACGGGACTTGGCTGCTGGGAAACCCAGGAGGTTCCCTTCGCTAACGGATTTGGCAAATTCACGGCGACTCCTAGCCTTGCCGGGGTCCGTAAGCCTCTGCCAGATCGTGCTGGCTTCTCTTTGCGTACCGGTCCGGTACTTCGCGGTACGGTCCTTACGGATAGCTCCAATAGGCCACTCCTGCAGACGGTCACCAACGTCTGCCAACCTTGCTGTTCCATCCGGGCCACACACCCGGACCAACTTCAGTCTGCTCCTTTACCACTTTCCTTCCTTCCACTTTCCACTCTCAAACTGATCTGTCTACTTTTCCCGCCTTCAGGACTGTGAACTCCTCGGTGGGCGGGGCCAACCGCCTGGCCCACCCCCTGGTGTGGACATCAGCCCCTGGAGGGAGGCAACAAGGGTTTTTGTCTGACTTCGGTGTGCCTGACCGGGAGTGTGGGGTGTGTTGGTGTTGTTACCTGTGGCCCCTGTCTTGCCCAGGGCGCCACATTAACACTACATCCAATCATGCTGTTGTTATCCCCAGTGTGCGCCGATCAAAAACTGCTAGCAGCTCGCACTGGGCTGAGCACCGAGAGTACCTGATCGCAGCAATGCTAGTGCGAGTGGTCAGCAGATGTAAAGTACCTGAATTTTGTTTTCTTGGAAAAGTCTGAGTTCGTACCAAAAACTGAACTTTCGGTTCGCTCATCTCTAGTGTTGGGTTAATTAGTTTTATATTTTAATAGATCAGACTATTCTGGATGAAGCAATAATACACACATAATTTTCTTTTTATTTCATTATCTTTATTTTTAATGGAGGAAATTTGAACTTTTTTGTTCACAGTTTTTTCCCATCTTCTTTTTTACTTTTCACTGTATCTATTAGTTCCTTTGGGGGACTTGAAACTCCTGTCGTCTGATCGCTTATACTATAAAGAACAATACCACAGTATTACTGCCTATAGTAAAAGTCATGGTTTCCTTTAAAGCCTGGCCACAGGTAGGGTTTCAAAGCAGCTCCGCACTGACAGGCACATGCATCTTCAACAGATCCCCAACTATCATAGCAAACCACTGGCGCCACATGATCGCATCACAGGAACACCGATTGGTGCATACAATTTTGCGCCCCCATGCTGGCTCACTGTTAAAGGGAAGTTGTCAGGTGTAGTATGCACCCAGGACCATGAGCAGTTCTGGGTGCATATTGCTAATCCCTGCCTAACAGTCCCTGTATACACTAGCATAGATAAAGGGATCTTTAGAAAAAGTATTTCTAAAAATCTTTTATCGTATGCTAATGCACTTGGCGGCTAGTCCCAAGGGCCTTGCTTCGCTTGCTAGTTAGCCCCATTAGCATGTTAGCACGCCCCTGTGGGCGTGCTATCATGCTAATGAATGCGAAGCGTCAGAGGATGATCTCACTCGCCTCTCCGCTGCCATTTCTGTCTGGTGCTGGATTTCGGCTCAGTGTGCATGAGCCTGAAGTTTGGGTCATGCGCATTATGAAGCTTGGTGTACGCGTCCCGGCTTCAAACTGAAGTAGTGCGCATGACCAATTTGCATTGTATATGTAAAGCAAATTTCTGTGCGGGGTTAAAGTAATGAGTCATCAGAAAATGACCTCCTGTTTTAAGCTTTTTGTATCTTTTGGTAATGTTTTATATTTTTTTTATTTTCCCATCCTGTCTGCATTAAAGATAATAATTACTTACTAGTAGTTTGATTTTCTGCAGAGAGCACCACAAGAACAGTACAGAGGAGGAACCTCTCAGTACTCCATGCTGAAGGAGAGATAACACCCAAAAACCACAAGGAGTAAATAGGGAGGAAATAAGAATCTGTGCGGTCATGGATTGGGAATATCAAATTACTGGTAATTCTCATTTTTTTTTCCCTACACATCGACGTTACTGCAGAGAGTTCAGAACAAAAAAGAATCTATAGGGAGGGACATGGTAAAAAAATCACAACAGTAAGATTAGTGTTTTCTGAGACAAACCTATAGTGTTTAAGGCCTAAAATGGCTTGTTCCTTAAAGGGTTAAATGGATCTTTCATACCTTTTAACCTTATGAACAGTATTGTATATAACAGCAGATATGTAAATAACTTTTTTTATTTTTTTTTCATTTTATTTCAATTTGTTGTAAAGATACAGTGAGCCGGGTGTTGTTGGTGTCTAATGTGTTACATTTTTTATCAACTGGGCATAATAATGAGGCCGATGGAGTCACTTTGGATTCCTTCTCACCTCTGCCTCTGTGGTGTTCCGTCTATTTAGGCGTGCACACAAACATAGTCGATCACAGGTTTTTTTGTGCTTAAAAGATGCCTAAAATGACTGGAACACAGGCCAGAAGGAGGGCAAAGTGACTTCATCTGCCTCAATGTAGTGAATAGTTCTGTCAGGAAAGTATGGGATGAACAAAGTATGGGATAAACAGCATATCCTTTTGTCTTGCATTGGAAGACACCTCTACAATGATTTTGGTAATACTGTCAGTGCCATGCAAATATCAAAAAGTTAACACAAGTGACTAGCCCTCCAGCCCACTCGTAAGGCCCCCCGTATACATTAAATGGCTGATAGGCTTATCGTTCAGCTGACTATCATCTTGGCCATCTCTCCCATGCACAGGAATGCTGACAGACTTGTCTGCTAGCGGTTTATCACCAGAATTACAAAGCCATCACCAGTCTGAAATCGGAAATAGCATCCATATACACATTATACTGTGGACCAAACTCCTCAATATTGACTGTTTGGTTATGTATGGAGGGCTTTACTGCTATTCTGAGAAACTTTTGATGATCCAGATGAACCGGGGTATGATGGTACATGTAATTTCAGCCACCTTGAAACAGGAGGGGTAAAAGTCTTACTATTGTATTTATACTATCCATTTCATCCTTAATTAGATTAAGGCCAGGCTCAGACAGCTGTATAACATGGACAATGATCACATCAAAATGACAGGACTGACCGGCGGCTCTCCTGACCCAAGAGTGAGAGCTGCATAGAAATATATTAAGCTGTCACACTCGGGTCAGGAGAGCCTCGGTCAGTACGTGCACTACAATGTGATCCTCGTCTTAGTTATATGGCCATCTGACTGCGGCCTAAGAAGTGGTTCTGTATGTTCAAAATTATTATTGTTCTCTAGGAGCCGCCTGGCATTTTTACAACAAAATCATCATAGTATCATAGTATCATAGTTTTTAAGGTTGAAGGGAGACTCTAAGTCCATCTAGTTCAACCCGTAGCCTAACATGTTGATCCAGAGGAAGGCAAAAAACCCCCAATGTGGCAAACAAGTTCCAATGGGGAAAAAATTTCCTTCCTGACTCCACATCCGGCAATCAGACTAGTTCCCTGGATCAATACCCTGTCATAAAATCTAATATACATAACTGGTAATATTATATTTTTCAAGAAAGGCATCCAGGCTCTGCTTAAATGTTAGTAGTGAATCACTCATTACAACATCATGCGGCAGAGAGTTCCATAGTCTCACTGCTCGTACAGTAAAGAATCCTCGTCTGTGATTATGATTAAACCTTCTTTCCTCAAGACGTAGCGGATGCCCCCGTGTTCCAGTCGCAGGCCTAGGTGTAAAAAGATCTTTGGAAAGGTCTCTGTACAAGACCTTTGAGTACAGACTCTGAACAAGAGTCCTTTTATAATTTTTACCCAACTTCTGTTTCTGGAATGTGGACAAGAACATTTTTCCTTTTGAGGTCTAGAACATCCAATTTCATTGCTGCATGGTCTAATCTTAAAGAAACACCTTTGATTCTAAAAACTTACTGGAAGATGGGAAAATAATTCTAACTCAAGACTGTGCCCACTCATATTGCAAAAGGGCTTTCCAACACCTAGGAAAAAAGGATAAAAATATCTTTTTAGATAGAAAAAAAAGCATAATTTTAGATTGAAAATCCACTGCCCAATTCTTGAGCCAGAAAGACGTATGGACAGAATTTGACAAATCACAAGGATAGGCTTAAAATCTAAGGGCACCCACTGAAGAATCCGCTAAAATGTAAGCCACTTTCTATTTAGAGTATATAGCCACTAAAGTCTGTTCCCTAAGGCATTTGTTCCTAACTTTTGAGTACAGTTCATCAACCTACTTGATAAATGATCTAGCAGTTCAGGTAACTGCAATGTTAGAAATAAATGAAGAACCTGTCACCTCTGCTCGTCTGCTGGAGCACTGTTGAATCCATCATCCAAAATTGGAAGGAGAATTGCACAACTGCAAACCTACCAAGACTTGTCCATCCATCTAAACTGACATGACAAGGAAGGAGAGTACTAATTAAAGAAGCAGTCAAGAGACTCAATCAATCTGGAGAAGCTGAAGACATCTACAGCTCAGGTGGGAGAATTTGTCCACAAGACAACCATTAGTTGTATACTGCACAAATCTGGCCTTTTTGGAAGAGTGACAAGAGGAAAGCCATTTTTGAAATCAAGCTTTAAAAAGTGTATTTAGCAGTGTACAAAAGCCATGTAGGGGACACAACTAACATGTGGAAAAAAGTGCTGTGTCAGATGAGACCAAAGTAGAATTCTTGGAGGTTAATGCAAAATACTATATGTGGTGGAAAATATCTCCACTGTCAAACATGATAGTGGCAGCATCATTCTGTGGGGATGATTTTCTTCAACAGTGTCAAGGAAGCTGGTCAGAGTTCATGACAAGATGCATGGAGCTAAATACAAGGCAATCTGACACGAGTGGTCCTTCCTATTTCTGATGTCAGGAGATCACAGCACAGGGCTTCATACACACTTGCTCAGGTTAATACTGCTGGCTGTGCAGATTCTCCTCAATATAGCGCTACTAGTTTTAAGTAAATCCTTTGGTCTCCTGAACTCTGAATGAAAGTTATAGCCAGCTGTTCTCTATTACTAATTAGCTCTGCTATAAAGACTTCCCTCCTAGCAGACGTAATAGCTGCTGATAATTTCTATTTTGCTTGCCTCTATTGGGAACCCATGACTTATGGACCAGGAAGACAATCATAGAACATTTGCTGTGGGAAAGCTGTGTTGAGTTTTTCCCTTCCTTAGTCCTTGTTGGTGTTTCCCCTCTGATCCATTCCTCATTATTACTTCTTGTTGTTTGGAGGGCTTTGTATGATTGCTGTTTATTTTAACCTTGTCTGGCTAACCCTCTCTGTGTCTTTAACGTACAGCGGGACTAGTGTTCCCACTGCCCTGCACAGTATACAGGGCTGAGTCCAGGAAAAGACAGGGATAGGCAAGTGATTGGCAACGGGGTGAAAGAACCCTTATAGAAACATTAGGGAGTGCATGGATCAGCCTTTAGGAGGGGACCCTGTTCCACTTTCCCTAGAACCAGCGCCCACCGTTGTATCATGTACCCTGAGTGTTGCGGTGCTTGCCGGGGGTTCCCATGTACTTGGCAGTCCGATAGTCACTACATGACACAATCCTGGAGCAAAACCTGTTACAGGATGCAAAAGACTTAAGACTGGGGAAGAGGTTCACCTTACAGCAGGACAACGACCCTAAACATACTGTCACGGGAAGGAATGGAGGTAACGGGGAATAAGAGCTCCTGGACTGACCCTCAGGGGGGGCCCTAGCTATCCCTGATCCCAGAATTACCTCTGAAAGGGAGGACATCTGGGCCGCCACCCTAGCCTTGCTCCTAAACAGCCCTGATCTATTACCGCCCTCCTACCACCCAAGGAGGGGCCGGGATTTGAGAGGTAACCGCACAGAAAATAGACAAATGGGGTAAAACCAAAACTCAGTCACACTGCACCAAAACACAGAGGTATAAGATAACAAATGGTAAGGGTAAAAAAATCAAAGCAGGGAAGAAAATACAAGACAAAAGGTAACTCCATAACCACAGCAAGCATACAGTAACACTTGCACCAGAAGCTGTGAAAGACTCCCTCTCTCCACGCCAGAACTTGGTAAAAAGAATTTTATTCCAAACCAAAATGTACTCAAGGTACCAGAGGTGTACAAATGAAGACAACCAAAAACAAAAACCTCATAAAACTAAAATCACCAGCAAACATATCATACACAGAAAATAGTGGTGTGTAGATGCTACACAAGGGTAATTTGTGACTGGTGAACAGTGGGGGCAACAGGGAGTGACTTTATAGAAGAATATTATTGAATATAGTCAAAAAGTGGCATGGGACTCTCCCTAGCCTCAACCTGCCTGACAACGGAGGTTAAAGTCGCCCTAGATTGTATGGCGCCCCCGTTCCACGGCGGCTATCTTTGTTGCACCCTGATCTATCACTGATAAATCACCCTCCACCAGACCTCAGAAGTGCAGATAAAAAACATCAAACATGTACACACATACCGGTATACTTGGAAGAATTAGTATGCACATGCAATGTAGACAATCACCATTACTATATATCAGAAGAACCCTACACAATTGGTTATTGGTGAAACTATGAATTGATAAGTAATGACCTTAATGGGGACCTCAGTCATCAGTCAGCATTCAGGCCTACTGTAACCACTGGGTGTACTTCATAGATTTGCAACAATAAGTACATCAAGCACTGTCAACAAATATCTTATATCAAAGACCCAAAGAGGGATACTTATCAAGTAAGTGTAATCCTAAGATGGATACTCCAGGCCTTAGGTCCTCAAAGATATTCCTCACCGACCCGACGCATTTCCCCCCAGGAATTGGGGTTCATCGGAGTCGAGGGACTGAAAAAGTGTCCCCTAATGAAGGCCAACTTAAAGAATATAGAGAAATATAAAGGACCTGGATTCCCCTCACCAAATGATAGATTCAGTACAAGGGGGAAACCCATATATTACCTGTCAACCAGTCTTCCAATGGAGACATAATGCCCAAGGATAGTGATCCATCTAATCCTAGTGAGGCATATCACAAGATCCTGTCATCCTATAGCGATATACAGTAGATGACGGAAAAATTAAAATGTTATAGCTCTTTGAAAAAGGGGTGGAAAAACGGAAAATCGCCCTGGGGTGAAGGGGTTAAAAAAGAAAAAAAAATATTAAAATGCAGGTACTAATAGGTTAATATTTTGCAGTAACTCAATTATTACTACACTTTAGCTACTTATTACTCTCAGGCATTTAGCTTAAAATTCTACGCTCAAACAGCTATGTATTAAAAGAAATAGAAACACATAAAACTTAATACATTTAACTCAATAAACATCTAGAATAATTGCTACATACCCATAAAGCGTAATATAATTGACTAAGAAGTTATTATCACTCCTTGATAAAATTTCAATGAGCGCACACACAACTATTTTAAAATGAAGACAAAAAGTGTAATTTAGACTGTTCAATTGTCTATTTTTTGCTTCATCTTTATTACTTTCTGACTGAGGAAATCCCTGAGGAGTACGTTGGAGTGGGAACAAGCAACCATGGACTCACCTTGTATGACACATGATATAAGTGCAGAGCCCGAAGATGTAGCTAAATAAGTAACACACAACCACCCACCTTCCCCAATAATCAGTCTGACACGCTTCATGAGTTGGAAGGTGACTGGTCACAGCTTTTATTTAAGAACACAAATAACCTGTAAAATGTATAAAGTGCAAATACAAAATTACATAATTGTATGCATAACTGGTAATGAAAGTCCTTGGCGATGTTGGCTCCATCATCAACTACTAAATCACAGAATTATGCACACGTCTCCAGTCCATGTATATGCCAATGAGCACAGATACGTGCCGCATCAGTCTCCACCGCTAGCTGCTAAGACCTCCGACCAGCTGCAGTGTTGTACAACAGTGTTCTGCTACCATGGCCACTAAATCATCAGACCTCACACCCCAGGGTTTGCCCATTAGAGGTTATAATCTTGAATTAAACATACAAACTGGTAAGTGTCAATAGGTATGCAGTAGAGCCCCCTTCTTATTACCAAGAACCGGCCACTGTATGTGAGGTTAGCCCCTTAAGTCTGTATATAAACCTGCAAACCGAAATCAAAAACCTCATGAAGGCAAAAATTAAAACATCAAGCCCCACATCTGTGAGGTGAACTCCATCCCCCCATCTCTGAGGTACGATCCATCTGCTTCCAGCAGCAAATGGATAACCACTAGTCCACCATTCAGGCTAAAAAAGTTGTCCATTGATTTATTTATCTTTATCTTGGCATTATTAAGTGCTGATATGAAAATACAATAACAGAAGTGGTGGAATTCTATCTTTTCTGACCAAAAAATTAAAACCTTAGGATAAGAATCCCAGGTGCACCAAAATATTTTCTTCATGTTTTTATCAAAATATGCATAGAAAAAGCAGCAATATCACTGCCCCCAGCATGCACCAACAATAAGGACACCAACGCCTAACTCAGGGGTGGGCAATTAATTTTCCCATGGGGCCGCATGAGAAATTGGGATTGGTTTAGAGGGCCGGACTAATATAATTACCTCAGTTCTACCCAATATACTGCACCTGTATTATACTACATCACTACACCCCCTCCATATACTACACCTGTAATAAACTACATCACTACACCCCCCATATACTACACCTGTATTATACTACATCACTACACCCCCTCCATATACTACACCTGTATTATACTACATCACTACACCCCCTCCATATACTACACCTGTAATAAACTACATCACTACACCCCCCATATACTACACCTGTATTATACTACATCACTACACCCCCTCCATATACTACACCTGTAATAAACTACATCACTACACCCCCTCCATATACTACACCTGTAATAAACTACATCACTACACCCCCCATATACTACACCTGTATTATACTACATCACTACACCCCCTCCATATACTACACCTGTATTATACTACATCACTACACCCCCTCCATATACTACACCTGTAATAAACTACATCACTACACCCCCCCATATACTACACCTGTATTATACTACATCACTACACCCCCTCCATATACTACACCTGTATTATACTACATCACTACACCCCCCCATATACTACACCTGTATTATACTACATCACTACACCCCCCCATATACTACACCTGTATTATACTACATCACTACACCCCCTCCATATACTACACCTGTAATAAACTACATCACTACACCCCCATATACTACACCTGTATTATACTACATCACTACACCCCCTCCATATACTACACCTGTATTATACTACATCACTACACCCCCTCCATATACTACACCTGTAATAAACTACATCACTACACCCCCCATATACTACACCTGTATTATACTACATCACTACACCCCCTCCATATACTACACCTGTAATAAACTACACCACTACACCCCCCATATACTACACCTGTATTATACTACATCACTACACCCCCTCCATATACTACACCTGTAATAAACTACATCACTACACCCCTATATACTATACCTGTATTATACTACACTCCCTCCATATACCTGTAATATACTACACCCCCATATACACCTGTATTATACTACACCACTATATAATACACCTCCGATATACTACATCATTACACCCCTATATACTACACCTGTAATATTACTACATCACTACACCCCCTCCATATACTACACCTGTAATAAACTACACCACTACACCCCCTATATACTACACCTGTATTATACTACATCACTACACCCCCTCCATATACTACACCTGTAATAAACTACATCACTACACCCCTATATACTATACCTGTATTATACTACACTCCCTCCATATACCTGTAATATACTACACCCCCATATACACCTGTATTATACTACACCACTATATAATACACCTCCGATATACTACATCATTTACACCCCATATACTACACCTGTAATATACTACACCTCCATATAGCACACCTGTAATATACTACATCACTACATCCCATATAGTACACCTGTAATATACTACATCACTACACCCCTATATACACCTGTAATATACTACATCACTACACCCCTATATACACCTGTAATATACTACATCACTACACCCCTATATACACCTGTAATATACTACATCACTACACCCCTATATACACCTGTAATATACTACATCACTACACCCCATATACTACACCTGTAATATACTACACCTCAATATAGCACACCTGTAATATACTACACCTCCATATAGCACACCTGTAATATACTACATCACTACACCCCTATATAGCACACCTGTAATATACTACACCTCAATATAGCACACCTGTAATATACTACATCACTACACCCCTATATAGCACACCTGTAATATACTACACCTCCATATAGCACACCTGTAATATACTACATCACTACACCCCTATATAGCACACCTGTAATATACTACACCTCCATATAGCACACCTGTAATATACTACATCACTACACCCCTATATAGCACACCTGTAATATACTACATCACTACACCCCTATATAGCACACCTGTAATATACTACACCTCCATATAGCACACCTGTAATATACTACATCACTACACCCCTATATAGCACACCTGTAATATACTACACCTCCATATAGCACACCTGTAATATACTACACCTCAATATAGCACACCTGTAATATACTACACCTCCATATAGCACACCTGTAATATACTACATCACTACACCCCTATATAGCACACCTGTAATATACTACACCTCCATATAGCACACCTGTAATATACTACACCTCCATATAGCACACCTGTAATATACACCTCCATATAGCACACCTGTAATATACTACACCTCCATATAGCACACCTGTAATATACTA
Source organism: Anomaloglossus baeobatrachus (assembly GCF_048569485.1). NCBI lineage: Eukaryota > Metazoa > Chordata > Amphibia > Anura > Aromobatidae > Anomaloglossus > Anomaloglossus baeobatrachus. The sequence goes on along the minus strand of NC_134353.1, from coordinate 764,530,791 downwards.
CAACTCCATATAGTACACCTGTAATATACTACATCACTACACCCCTATATACACCTGTAATATACTACATCACTACACCCCTATATACACCTGTAATATACTACATCACTACACCCCTATATACACCTGTAATATACTACACCTCAATATAGCACACCTGTAATATACTACACCTCCATATAGTACACCTGTAATATACTACACCTCAATATAGCACACCTGTAATATACTACACCTCCATATAGCACACCTGTAATATACTACATCACTACACCCCTATATAGCACACCTGTAATATACTACACCTCCATATAGCACACCTGTAATATACACCTCCATATAGCACACCTGTAATATACTACACCTCCATATAGCACACCTGTAATATACTACAACTCCATATAGTACACCTGTAATATACTACATCACTACACCCCTATATACACCTGTAATATACTACATCACTACACCCCTATATACACCTGTAATATACTACATCACTACACCCCTATATACACCTGTAATATACTACATCACTACACCCCTATATACACCTGTAATATACTACATCACTACACCCCTATATACACCTGTAATATACTACATCACTACACCCCTATATACACCTGTAATATACTACATCACTACACCCCATATACTACACCTGTAATATACTACACCTCAATATAGCACACCTGTAATATACTACACCTCCATAGAGCACACCTGTAATATACACCTCCATATAGCACACCTGTAATATACTACACCTCCATATAGTACACCTGTAATATACTACACCTCCATATAGCACACCTGTAATATACTACACCTCCATATAGTACACCTGTAATATACTACACCTCCATATAGTACACCTGTAATATACTACACCTCCATATAGCATACCTGTAATATACTACACCTCCATATAGCACACCTGTAATATACTACACCTCCATATAGCACACATGTAATATACTACACCTCCATATAGCACACCTGTAATATACTACATCACTATACCCCCATATACTACACCACTATATACACCTCCATATAGCACACCTGTAATATACTACACCTGCACCCCCATATCACACACACTACACCCCATACAGCCTGCACCCCCATATCACACACACTACACCCCATACAGCCTGCACCCCCATATCACACACACTACACCCCCATATGTCACACACCCTGCCCACATATCTCACCCTGCCTGTACCCCAACTTACCCCTCTCAAACACTCTGCACCCCTTCACATCCTTTTGTCAGTCTGCAGCCCTCATATGCCACTCACCCTGTAGCTCCATCTTCCCTCATATGCACTCACCCTGCAGCCCCCCTCCCCCTCATGTCCCCTCTTTTCTTATTACCAGTCATCATGTGTCCACATCTCCTTCAGCATTCAGCATGTCTTGCTTTCTCCCCGGCAATCCTGTCTCCTCCCACACAGTCACATGGGCGTGACATCATCGCAGGTCCTGGAAGATGAATTATTCCGTCTGCTCTGCTGTGCTGCTCCTTCTCCTGCACTGACTGTGCGGACCTGCACAGGATCTCTCCCTACTCGGCACGCTGCAGCCCGGCTCCACTGCACCGGCTGAAGACGGGCAGGCCGGTCACAGAGAGCAGGCGGGCCGGATGTGGCCCACGGGCCGCCCGTTGCCCAGGTCTGGCCTAACTGCTTCGAAAACAAGGTCGAATTTGATCCCATGTCAAACTCCGTAAACCCATCCAATGTATATTCACTGCCTCCTTGTGAAAACCCTAATAACTGCCACCCATATGGACCCTGACGTTTTGTCAGCCCAATAAATGTACGAGTGGCCAAGTATCCAAATGGTACACCACTCAGAATTTAAAAAGAAAGAATTGATAGTTCATTAAGTATTGCCTCACATAACTCTTAAAATGGCTCGATTCCCAGCATCAAATGCATTTTATGGCTATTTCATCCATTCCCCAGGCATTTCCTCCACTGCAATACCAATGCAAAAAGAGTGAGAACCATAATTCTTTGAGGCAAACTCAAACTCTGCACACAGATTTTAAAAACAGAAATAAATTGGAACCTACTGTAGATAAAGCAGACCCATTCACATGGACTGACCAAGAAGAACACACAGCTTGGCGAATTGCTACAATATCTTGGAAGCATTGAATCGGGCATGACACATTATAGGGAACTTCTGAAAGATTAACCACTGTACCCCTATACAATTTTCTAGCTGAGACCCAAAGAATCTTATACATAAGACCTCATTCTTCAGAGTTGCCATTGAAGACCACGCTGGAAAGATCTACAAGGGCTTACCAGCTTCTCTATCCTAAAGGCACCATAAAATGCTAAGGAAAAAGCCCACTTAAAAAGTTATTGCTCTTGGTGAGATATACACACCCTCCCTATTTGGTCAAAAAGTCCCACTAACATAATAAAAGACACAGGTCTCCTGGTGTCAATATCCGCAATCCCTTATGGAACCCCTAACAGCTTGCCTGACAACAAAAACAATGGTGATGTCTTCTCCCCCAATTAAATAAAACAAAAATGAGAAAGCAAACAGTTAACAAAGATGAGGACATACAGTTAGGTCCAGAAATATTTGGACAGTGACACAATTTTCGCGAGTTGGGCTCTGCATGCCACCCCATTGGATTTGAAATGAAACCTCTACAACAGAATTCAAGTGCAGATTGTAACGTTTAATTTGAAGGTTTGAACAAAAATATCTGATAGAAATTGTAGGAATTGTACACATTTCTTTACAAACACTCCACATTTTAGGAGGTCAAAAGTAATTGGACAAATAAACCAAACCCAAACAAAATATTTTTATTTTCAATATTTTGTTGCGAATCCTTTGGAGGCAATCACTGCCTTAAGTCTGGAACCCATGGACATCACCAAACGCTGGGTTTCCTCCTTCTTAATGCTTTGCCAGGCCTTTACAGCCGCAGTCTTCAGGTCTTGTTTGTTTGTGGGTCTTTCGTCTTAAGTCTGGATTTGAGCAAGTGAAATGCATGCTCAATTGGGTTAAGATCTGGTGATTGACTTGGCCATTGCAGAATGTTCCACTTTTTTGCACTCATGAACTCCTGGGTAGCTTTGGCTGTATGCTTGGGGTCATTGTCCATGTGTACTATGAAGCGCCGTCCGATCAACTTTGCAGCATTTGGCTGAATCTGGGCTGAAAGTATATCCCTGTACACTTCAGAATTCATCCGGCTACTCTTGTCTGCTGTTATGTCATCAATAAACACAAGTGACCCAGTGCCATTGAAAGCCATGCATGCCCATGCCATCACGTTGCCTCCACCATGTTTTACAGAGGATGTGGTGTGCCTTGGATCATGTGCCGTTCCCTTTCTTCTCCAAACTTTTTTCTCCCCATCATTCTGGTACAGGTTGATCTTTGTCTCATCTGTCCATAGAATACTTTTCCAGAACTGAGCTGGCTTCATGAGGTGTTTCTCAGCAAATTTAACTCTGGCCTGTCTATTTTTGGAATTGATGAATGGTTTGCATCTAGATGTGAACCCTTTGTATTTACTTTCATGGAGTCTTCTCTTTACTGTTGACTTAGAGACAGATACACCTACTTCACTGAGAGTGTTCTGGACTTCAGTTGATGTTGTGAATGGGTTCTTCTTTACCAAAGAAAGTATGCGGCGATCATCCACCACTGTTGTCATCAGTGGACGCCCAGGCCTTTTTGAGTTCCCAAGCTCACCAGTCAATTCCTTTTTTCTCAGAATGTACCCGACTGTTGATTTTGCTACTCCAAGCATGTCTGCTATCTCTCTGATGGATTTTTTCTTTTTTTTCAGCCTCCGGATGTTCTGCTTCACCTCAATTGAGAGTTCCTTAGACCGCATGTTGTCTGGTCACAGCAACAGCTTCCAAATGCAAAACCACACACCTGTAATCAACCCCAGACCTTTTAACTACTTCATTGATTACAGGTTAACGAGGGAGATGCCTTCAGAGTTAATTGCAGCCCTTAGAGTCCCTTGTCCAATTACTTTTGGTCCCTTGAAAAAGAGGAGGCTATGCATTACAGAGCTATGATTCCTAAACCCTTTCTCCGATTTGGATGTGAAAACTCTCATATTGCAGCTGGGAGTGTGCACTTTCAGCCCATATTATATATATAATTGTATTTCTGAACATGTTTTTGTAAACAGCTAAAATAACAAAACTTGTGTCACTGTCCAAATATTTCTGGCCCTGACTGTATTACCTTCCATTAGACATGCTAAGAAACAAAACATACCCTCCAAGATGTTCAACCAATCACCGTCCGTCCACTGGCAATGAATTTTCTAACTCCAACCATTGCTTCCATAACATAGCATATGAAGGCCATGTTGATAGTGTTAATGACCTTTGGACCCAAGTTAAGAACTGTGTGAAACCATCTCACACAAATAATCTGGGCACTGCATTGGGTTCTTTTCTCTGTGGCCAATATTCTGAACCAAGTTATCTGCTGTCGACATAAGGCATCCATGATATTTTTATGAATCCCTGGTACATGCCTCTCTCTAAATACAATATTCCAACACAAGCACAACAAAACTAAATGTCTAATAATAACATTTTTAATTAAATAACTGGAGGTGAATGTGCTGATTGGCTACTTACTGCACCTACTACTGTCAAATTATCACAATAGAAACACACGGGTCTATTAGGTAGTAAAGGTCCCCAAAGCTAACTGACATCAACATTCTGAAAGCTTTTCGGCATCCACACTTTCCAAAATAGAAAATCTTTGAAGCCAATTACTGAACGTGCAAGGTATTAACCTATACGGTTGTCGTTCCTCATTCTCCTCTTTTCTATGTTCTTTCATTTTTTCCTAATGCTCAATACTTATTCTCTGCAACAGTAATAAAGCAAAAATATCGATATTCTCCATCTTCTAAAATTTTTCTTTTCCTTCTTGCTACATATGTGCTTCTAAAGTCATTCAAAACAAACATACGCACTACCTTTTGCTAAACTTGAAAGCTCAAGACAACATTTGTGGAGTAAAAAAATACTCAACAAGAAAAACAGTGATTTCAATATATAAAATTAGTTTATTGAATAATTATTATAAAAACATGCATGTCAAAATTCATAAAATAGTAGTGGTACTTCAAAACACGAGGGACGATCTATAAGCAATATAATGACAATAATTAGTGCACAAAATTACATATGGGGCCGACTTGTTTGTTGTATTAAAAATAAAAGATAATAAAAATATTTGTTTCCTTCTATATCATTTTGAGAAAAGACATACTAAAGAATCTTTAAAATATTTTTACAGTGAAACTAATGTATCCAGGGAATAGGATGTGTAATAAGAAAAGGATATTGTGACTGTATGAATAAAGAATAATATTAATATTGAGAATATGTATCAATCCAATAGAAGGCCTGCCAGCCAATTCTTACAAGGTGTATGTGCGATATAACAAAAAAGGTGAAACAGTGAAAAAACTATAAATAAAAATAAATATAAAAAGACACAATAGTCAAAAAAACGCTGTATCAAGCAAAATCAGTGTAAAAAAGTTTGTAAAAAAGAGGCACAGAGTGACTGGTATAAAATATTAATAACTCAGAATTCACAATAATAAATTGGAGAGCAATGGGCTACAATGACACAAAACTGAAAAATAAAGTGCAAAGTGCTACACAGTACTAATATATTTTATATGAAAAAAGTGTGAAAAAAGTGCATAGTGCTAACTTGCAAAAAATCTCCCGGATATCATTAAATGTAGCACTGAAAAAACCTCCTAGATGTCTAGATAAAAGAGGTATCTACTAAGTAGAAAAAATTCAACTAATCATGGATCATATAGAAACAGATAAATAACCGCCTAAATAATTTAGAAAAAAGCCACATAAATAGTGAAAGGGCACAAGTGAAATTAACACAGTAAATGTTGCGAGGTCTTCCACGTAATAAGGTGCAGTGTGCAAATAACAGTGGATCAGACCAAGGTGCATGTGCTGTGCCAGAAAAAGACGGCAACATATCCAGTTTAAAAAGGCAAACAAGCAGCAGACAAATGAAATTAAAAGTGCTAACGTGCTACAGAGCAATGGTAATTACCTAAAGTGCAGTGCTTTATCGTCCCTCTACCCCGACGTACGTTTCAATGTATTTTTCCTCAGGGGGCGTATGTACAGGGTAGAGGGAATGGGTCTTAAATACCCCAGCCATTACGAGGAATCAACTCCACATGCGGCGCATGGATATCCCAGTAGTGTTCCGGTCAGTAAAATATTCCCGAGTCCGCGGTGCTAGTTACTGGTATAGAAACCTAGCAACCATGTACACCGTGAGCTCAGGGAATGAGGATACACCGTTGGAGCACATGCGCTCTAGGTAGGTTCCCGCAATGACAAATCCCACTGCTCCCGACTGTCTGCCCACTAGGTGTCCAAGCACTAGCAAGCCCTCTAAGCTGAGACCCCGAAACACTATTGAATGATCATAAAAACTGCTGAAGACTGGTGAGAAAACCCACAAAGATGTTAGCTTGCTGAGAATTAGACTCAACCCCAACAACACCACTGTTTCTATTAGGTACTGTTGATTGCACATGTGTAGTTGTGCAGGCTGATGACTCACCAAAAGGGTGTCCACCGCATACTAATGGAGACACGTTTGTCCAGCATCCCTTGAAGTCCATTCCTAATCGTGGGACCATTGCACTTGTTCCACCAGCAACAACTAGATTGAAATTGCCTCCTGACTGTCTTAGTTCCTGTTGTAAAACCTTTTCTGGCTTACACATCTCTAGAACCCTGCACCTGCAAAAGAAAGCAACAAGAAACACCAGTATGCTGTGCTACACCACCAGCAGGTGGCGCTAAAACAGCAGCATCAGCCTCTACTCTAAAGCTGACATTCTCAAACAGGCCAGCATATGGCGGTGACACCTCATTCCTGCCACTGCTTACAGCTCAGGCCCACTCCTCTGAAGACCCAGCCTCTAGGGTAGATAAACATCTGGAAGTAGCAGCTAAAACAAGTTGATTGGCAGTGTCAGCCATAACTTTTCGCCTCCTAACTGCCTGATCATGCTGTCATAAGAGTACCATGACGCAGAGTGGTCCCTCCTATTTCTACTGTTAGGAGATTGCAGCACAGACCTACATACACACTTGCTAAGGTCAATACTGCTGGTTCTCCTTTATCCGGTGTTGCTAGAGTTAAGTAGTTCCTCTGGTCACCTTTGTTTTGAATGAATGCTGTAATAAATTGTTCTCAGCTTCTCATTACCTCTGCTATAAAGACGCCTCTCCCAGCCCAGGTAATTGCCAGTTATAGCTTCTGCTAAGCTTGCCTCTAGAAGGAATCTGTGAACTGTGGACAAGGAACTCTCACTCTGAGATTCATTGCTGAAGTTTGCTTTTTGAAAGCTGTGTTATATTGTTCCCTTTTTTATCCTTTTTGGTGTTGCCTGTCTGGTCCATTCCACATTACTCCCTCCTGTTGTTTGGAGTGGCCTGTATGATTGTTGCTTATTTTACCTCTATGTGTCTTAGCCACTCTGTGTCTTTAACCTACAATCATTCCCGCTGCCCTGCTCACTAGACAAAGCTGTGTACAGGGAAAGACAGCAATAGGTGCATGCTTGCCACACAGGGTGAAAGAACCCATCTAGGGATGTCAGGGATCTCAGGGCTGCTTACGGTGTCAGGGTTTGCCCCCCCCCCCTACCTATCCTTCCTTAGATGCATTGTATCCCTTCTCCCATCCTGCCTTGTGCTGACCTTGGTGGAGCGCAACATTCTGGACCTTCCCTGGAGTGGTATTTTCAGACAAGTCCACCATCACCATCAGAGATACTGGTGAAGGCTAGGTAGACACTTAGCCACGCCCCTCTTAGCATAGGCTGGGTTTTGGGAACAGTGGGCCTACTTCCCTCTTTTCCCTCCATCACCGTTCTGTGACACACACATCTCTTAGTTGCTGGATTGAAGATGTGGACAAGCACTCACCAAAAGACTACTGCCCCCTCTGCATGGAGAATACATGCGTCCCCCTTGACTTCTCTATGCCGGTCGTGGGCTCCAGCAGGCTTCTTTCTTTCAGCACTCCTCCTCTGTGTCCTGTAAACAGACCTTCTGGAGTGATCTTCTCCATGACAAACTTCTACTCCACTCACCGACTTCAGGACTTGAGTTCCCTGAACTTCCTGGGTGTTTTTTTCAGATGTAGGTAAGGAAACACTACACATCCTCTGACAAAGAATATGTTTTGAAGATGAACTAAGTCTCTCAGGGGGTCGAGAATGACGTGCTGTAGGTGCTCTTGTAGTTAGAGTGGTACTTTGAGCAGTCGCTACAGCAGCAAGCTGTTTTTGTATCCAAGCAGATCCTTGTAAAGCTGCCTGACTTCTGATGTAAGCCAACAAGTGGTCTAGGTCAGACATGATGTGACACCAATAGTCCTCACTGTAAAATGGTGTCTTAAACCACCAAAAACCTGTATATAAACCCAATTAGCTAGAAGCCCCACCCACAAAGGTTTTTATTACCATACCAGACCCCCTTTATTGATCTTCCTACTCAAATCTAAGCCCTCTCCATCTCCCATTCCAAACAGGTTAATACCTTGCTGCCATGTCCTTTCATTAGTTCCCTGCACTGATTCGGCGTCAGTTCTAGGCTGTCATACATGTGGTATAAATTACATTTTTACTGTGTCCCTCTCTATAATAGAGCCTAGTAGAGAGATTTACTATCTCTGCCATCATTCTTCAATAGGACTTTTAACACAAGCCTACTCTGATCTAGTTCATACTTCATAACATGCACAGTTGTCTTATATCCATAAGTGGGAAATAGATTTGGGTTCTAAGTTATCAGAAGAATAGTGAGTGCCAATCTGGCAGTCCATCTGTGACGCCCTGGCAAAACCAGGTAGTCACAGATAGGCCCCTGCATAACACCTTCCCTCACTAGGAAACGCACAGCCAACCTAGAAACCCTAGTCACCCCCCGTTAGGGAAAGACAGACACACCAGTGGGCGTGACCAGGCGGTTGGGACATGCCCACCCAGGGGTCTAGACAGCCCGGGGCGGGAAAACAAGCAGTCTAGCTTAGAGTTCAGTTTGGAGAGGAGTGTGGTCTGGAGCTAAATGTAGCTCCAGCAGAGGAAGTTCAAATTGGTACCTTGGCTAGGAGGCAGATGATGGTCTCTGTCAGCAGGAGACAGGAAGAGAGCTCGGCAGAACCAAGGTGGACCGAGACAGGGTTGTAGCCCGCCGGTACCGACATGGGGAACCGACCCGGAAACCATAGCACAAAGGGGGGTACTCGGACCCTGAAGTCAGAACCAGAAACAAGCGGACTGGTTAATTCACCAATTGAGGCCAGGACTAGAGGTCCTGTCCCACCCAAAGTCCTTCATAGAAGACAACAGCCCACCAATAGGGATAGGAGGTAACCGCCAGGGCCCATAGATCCCACGGGCCAGCATCCGTGGGCACAGCTCCTTAGGCCACATCCAGCTGGGAGCGGACTCCTGAGTTTGAGTAGGAAGTCCACCTTACACAAAACAGTGCAGAGGAAAAGGATAGAGACCACCAGCCAGGTGGGGGACCCGAATACAACTAGCCGCTGCACCGGCCACCAGCACTTTGGTTTACCAGAGACCTGTGTGGTTTATTAACTGTGAGTAAACAAACACTCCCTGCGGTCGCTATACCCTTCACAGAGACACCAGGCCCCGGGGCAACCATCTCTACCCAACTAGCTGCCACAACATGCCGGATGCCGTCAAAACAGCAGCGGTGGTGTCACTTCACCACACACCGTGGGTGGCGTCACAAACTTAATACGGCCTAGCCCGTACATCTATGTCCTCCACATTTATCCGGCGTGTCCGCGAGACCCCTGGGTCCGGAGACCCTCGAGCTACTACCCCAGCAGGCCCGGATCCGAGCAGCGCAGGCTGCTGGCACGGGGGCGGCACACATCCATGAGAGAGAACTAAATATACTAATTCTGGAAGCATCCTTAAAAGTGTGTGCATACTTGAGGCTCGATTCACAAAACCTTTAAAGCCCAATTTCTGGCATAAAATATTTTGAAAAGCATTTTAACGCCACTTTCTCACAGCTTCATCAAAATTGGTGGACGAGGGTACCATGGGGGTGGACATAACAGCTCATGTAATTTTTGACTATCTGTGGCATTCTGTGTACTTGACTGGAGTAAGATTTCTAGCTTAGAACACAGAGGTGCACGCTGCTCGTTAGATGATCCAGATTCATGAAAAGGCATGCACTTCTTCTTGAATCAGCAGTGTTGTTTGTCTTGATAAATTAGGTCTAAAGTCTTGTTTAAGCCCATTAAACTAAAAAAAACAACTGATAAACTGCTAACTCAGCTTTCAAAACAATGCATTTATACATTACTATGTAAAAACTTGATGTTTTTAAATTCAGTCTTTTGAGCTTCTTTTCTAACTGCTTGGTGTTCTTGGGAACCTGAAGGATTTACTTCAGGTTTCAAAAAACAGCACACAGTTAAAAGAAGAGAATGGACTAACAGGTCAATGGGAAGGTTTTAAAGATGCACAGGGGTCTTTTTGAGCATATTACCAGCATTTTGTTCTTCAAAAATGACAGTGAGATTTAACATACACCGGCAGGTGGGGGCACGTCATTTCCTGCTCCCATTGGTGCTCCCGTGACATGATCACAGGGCATCGATGAGTTGTCATGACAGCCAGTGGTCAGCTAATGAACCCTGTGTCTGTCATGAAGATCCTCCTATCAGTGTCAGCTTTGAGCCGGCTTTCATAGGAGATTGTGATTTTTGCTATACAGAGCAGTGTACAGTTCTGTATAGCACAAGAAATCAGATGATCGCAACTTCAAGTCCACTTAGGGGACTAGTAATACAGTAGAAAAGAAAAAAAGGTTTTTAAACTTACAAAAAAAAAGCACCCTCTTTCACCACTTTGTTAACCCCCAAAACCCCCAGGTCCAACGTAATCCACACAAAGTCACAATGTACGATCATGGAGCATGACCACTCGCTGTAAACTTCAGGCAGAGACTGAGCAGCAGTGAGTGGTGACGTCACTAAGGTTAGTTCTGGCCACAGCTGAAGGTTCCCATGGTCCTCTGCCAGTGACCGCAGATAACCTGACCTCAGGAGACTTCATTAAACTCAGTGACTTCCCCTGAGGTAAGGTCACTGAGTTTAATATAGTCACCTGAGATCAGGTTACTTGCAGTCACAGGTGGAGGACCATGGGAAGCATCATGGAGGGCAGATGTGTCACAGAGGTAATTATTCTGTGTGATATTAGCCTGGAAGCTAGCTCCAGTACGTATAGCACTGAGAGGGTTAATAGGGCTGACAATGGTCAGGTTTACGAGCAGTCAGAGATAGATGGGACTGGTGTGCTATGAAAGTCTAGGTGGATTTATTAGCTGTCTGTGTGTGGAGGTAAAAAGTCCACCTCTGTGAAGTCTCCATACTGGGACTGGTATGCTGGTTTAACCCAGAAGTGCCATTATTTTCCTTTTGTGTGTTTGTGTGTGCTGCTCTATGGAGTTTTAATAAAGCAGCATGGACGTTTTGTTTAACTGACACACTAAAGGGTGCTTTACACGCTGCGACATCGCTAATGATATATCGTCGGGGTCACGTTGTTTGTGACGCACATCTGGCGTCGTTAGTGACATCGTAGTGTGTCACAGCTTGGAGCGACGATCAACGATCACAAAAACGTCAAAAATCGTTGATCGTTGACACGTCGCTCATTTTCATAATATCGTTGGTGGTGCATGCCGCTGGTTGTTCGTCGTTCCTGCGGCATCACACATTGCTATGTGTGACACCGCAGGAACGACGAACATGTCCTTACCTGCGTCCACCGGCAATGAGGAAGGAAGGAGGTGGGCGGGATATTCCGCCCGCTCATCTCCGCCCCTCCGCTTTTATTAGACGGCTGCTGTGTGACGTCGCGGTGACGCCGCACGAATCACCCCCTTAGAAAGGAGGCGGTTCGCCAGCCACAGCGACATCGCAGGGAAGGTAAGTCCATGTGATGGGTTTAAGCGATGTTGTGCGCCACGGGCAGCGATTTGCCCGTGACGCACAAGCAACGGGGGCGGGTATGCTCGCTAGCGATATCGATAGCTATATCGCAGCATGTAAAGTGCCCTTTACCCAACACTGATGAAAATATGATCCAATACATTTATGAAAATCTGTTTTTAAAATACTAATATTTTCTCTTACGTTGACTTAAGGCTACTTTACACACTGCGATATCGGTCCCAATATCGCTAGTGTGGGTACCCGCCCCCATCTGTTGCGCGACACGGGCAAATCGCTGCCCGTGCCGCACAACATCGCCCAGAGCCGTCACATGTACTTACCTGTCCGGCAACGTCGCTGTGACGGGCAAACCGCCTCCTTTCTAAGGGGGCGGTCCGTGCGGCGTCACAGCGACGTCACTGAAGCGTCACTGAACTGCCGCCCAATAGCAGCGGAGGGGCGGAGATGAGTGGGATGTAACATCCCGCCCACCTCCTTCCTTCCTCATAGCGGCCGGGAGGCAGGTAAGGAGAGCTTCCTCGTTCCTGCGGCGTCACACATAGCGATGTGTGCTGCCGCAGGAGCGATGAACTACATCGTTACTGCTGCAGTAACGATAATCGAGAATGGACCCCCATGTCACCGATGAGCGATTTTGCACGTTTTTGCAACGATGCAAAATCGCTCATCGGTGTCACACGCAACGACATCGCTAATGCGGCCGGATGTGCGTCACAAATTCCGTGACCCCAACGACTCCGCATTAGCGATGTCGCAGCGTGTAAAGCCCCCTTTATTCTACATTTATCACTAAAGATAGTTTGCAACAACTTTCAATTATAAGAATCATTTTCTTCTTTTGCTCACTTTTCCATATTCTTTTGCCTTTTTTCTTTCATATTCTATAATCTGTAAAACTACAATAAAAGTTAAGAAGTGTAGAGTATCTTTTAACGCAAGACTTTTAGAAGGCGTCTACAATGTATATGCTTATTTATGAAGCATGGAGGTGGTGATTTCCATGGGTTATGGTAATATCTGTACTGGAGTCAATAACAGTAGCCAAGAGGGATCATAGGACTGTGGATCCGTACATGATGAATAGATTCATAAGAAGCGTATGATCCGGGAAGTCTCTGTTGCCTTGTTGGTAGAGAGGCAATACATATTCAATAGAATAATAGGCAGCACTCACTCATTTTAGTGTTACTTGGGATTTCGTAACTTATTTCCGCAATAAAGTGAATATTTTATTGGTGCCAAAAGCAAATCTTTTTTTTTTCATTACTGCTGATAAACAAGATACTAAACCACAAGTGTACAAGTTCTTGAGTTTATCAGCCTCTACATTGGCTGATAGGGTGCAGTTGTTTTTACGAGATAGCCTCTTAAATGTTGACTAATTGTTATTTGGCACATTACTTTTATTTCAATATATTTTAGCACTTTAGCAGAGAATCCTCCATTTAAAAGTGGGTATGAACATGTTCTGTGTATATGAATGGTTATCACAGCATCATTTCCTCTCGGAGGGCACAGAGATTTGTACTTTTTTCACGTCTGTAATTGAGCGTTCTTCATTTCCTATCTTTTTTTAATTATAATCATCTAAAAAGATGTATTATGTTCTTAGCAATAAGATGAATATAAATGAATAAAGACGCAAATTCACCATTCTTGGTTACAAATATTTAATATACCCAACACAATCAAATGGAAAACACCCTCTAAATTCTCCAATATACATAGAAACCTAAAGTTATATCACAACCAGGTAAGTAAGCTCATTTTATATTTCTAGTTTTCTACCAACAGTGCACAATGGAAAAGCTCAGCTTTTGTGATCTCCGATAAAGAATACAGACTGACACAAATCAAAGAACATGTAAGACCTCAAGAATACAAATCAGTGTTGCATGTTGGTCTATTGTTTTCATTAATTAGGAAACAAAGGCATCATTAAATGACACATAGCAGTGGGATCATTAGTGATTTGTGATTAATGTAAACTGGGTACATGGGCATTGCTTCAAATACGCAGAAATCTAGACGTCTATATGTGTTGTCCAACGTTGACGGCTATAATATATTAATTTGTTTAAATATTACACAACAATTTAGGTCAAGAAACTCATTTCTTGCTGACTTCAATATATAAACTTAATGTTATATAGTACATTTCTAAAGATAATATTTCCTTTGTTTATGCTGGGGTTGTCACATGGTAACAATATTTTATTTGTTTTATTTATAGGATTTCCTAGTACTGACAAAATGGTATATATTATAATCTAAAATGAGTATTGGACATGTAGCTACTCATCTGTCACTCTATCCAAGACATATCAAGTTCATAAAATGGAGAGATATTGTATGTCTAAATCTAGAGAGGATTCAGAACTCCGAACCGAGGATTGATTATATATAAATGAAAACATACAAGATACATTGTACTCTTCTGGGTCACTAATGCAGCCTTATGTGGAATTCAAGTGAAATTCTCCAGAGGAGGCATTCCTTGGTTTAGATTACGAAGTAGTAACTTCTTGGGGGTCTAGAGGAAGCTCATAGGTGTAAGATTCATCTCCTTGCTGGTTGTAGGAAGGGACTAGAGGTGCTTCAATTATAAGTAGCCCTTCTGGAGAAAGAGAGGCAAACACAGTCATGGCATCCACTTCTGGGGGCAATCTAAAAAAGAAATAGGACATATGCACTTAGTAAATACATAGTGATCATTTCATACAATACATACTGCCCAATCATTACTCCCTATGATGACTTTAGAAAACATAGCTAGAGAAATAAAGAAAAACATAGCTATTAAGGCATTTGCAAAATATTGCATCATACATATAAGTAATGCAATTATTTTAGTATAGTACTCCCATGAGGACAAAAAAATGATCAGTCTTATTATTGATCATTGACTAATAAGCACTGACAAGAAAAAGGGTAACACTGTTTTGAACTTTTGAATTTCAGGCTCCATATCTCCCCATCTGCTACCAGTATGTACCAACATTGGAAATGTGTAGAAGAGACATGGGATCAAGATATGCTTGAATCTGCTCCAGAACATGCCCAAAAGGATTCAGGCGCTGTTGAAAGCCAAAGGTGGACTTATATAAAACGAATAAAATATTAAAAATTAACATTTAGATTTTTAAGAGCAAAACAGGAACAATGCATTGAGATAAGAGTCTGCATATCATATGCTAAGTAGTTGTAAGTCACATTTATGTACGAGATAGCCAAGATCATTGGCTATAAAATGAAGATAGTCTCATGCTCAAAGCTGTAATAGATGGTGAGATATGGAGCCTGAAATTCAAAAGCTCAAAACACTGTTACTCTTTTGCTTGTCAGTGTACTGGAGCTAGTGAAGTTTGTGTGATCAAAGTAATAAAGAAGGACAATACACAAATCCTTGGGGAGAGTGATTTTAGTATGCTTAAAATATAGGAAAAACAATAGCAATTGTTTATGGACACAAAAAGGCTACAATAAGTGCCAATATGCACCAGACACATTATGTAAACCATCTTGTATTCTGTATAGTTCTACTATTCTCCTTAAACAGAAGCTCCTCTTTTGACTCATATTAAACGTTATATTAGTGAGCTGGATTATTTTCTTCAAAACTGCATGAAAATTGAAATCCTCAACTGCACTACTTGTGACACTGGTAGAATATGAGAATATAGATGTGCAATGACCATAAACACAGAACAAAGAAGGCCACTGAGAAGCTCCAAGCTTTCATAAATTACCTCTATAGTCTAGTGACAGCATCTGCTGAGTAGTGCAGCCGTGTTGTGCTACTTTCTAAACACCATGGACATAAGTAGATGACTACAGTAGTTTAGTGGACAGTACAGTAATTAGCTGCATAGTCAGATGAATGATGGATGTGATGTGACACCATCTCTGGAGGACTGGCAGAGACTACCAGAAGGCAAAATAATTGTGAAGAGCATTGTTAAAAGCACCCATTTTACAATTTTCTTGCCATGTAAGCATGCTACCAATTACCTGATAAATGTGGAAAACATTTGTTCATCAGGTGAAATGATCTTTTATGCAGCAAAAAAGAATCCTCATTCTCAGCAGCACATTGTGTAAACAGGACTTGTGCTGCCAAGAACAATGGCATCTTCTGTGCACTGAGTGATTTAAGGCGGCGTTACACGGGACGATATATCGTGCGATCACATGAGCGATTGCACCCGCCCCCATCGTTTGTGCGTCAAGGGCAATTTGTTGCCCGTTTCGCACAAAGTCGTTAACCCCCGTCACACGCACTTACCTCCCGAACGACCTCGCTGTGTGCGGTGAACATCCTCTTCCTGAAAGGGGAGGGACGTTCGGCGTCACAGCGACGTCACACAGCGGCCGCCCAATAGAAGCGGAGGGGCGGAGATGAGCGGGACATAACATCCCGCCCACCTCCTTACTTCCGCATTGCCGGCGGCCGCAGGTAAGCTGCAGTTCATCGTTCCCGAGGTGTCACACGGAGCGACCTGTGCTGCCTCAGGAACAATGAACAACCGGCGCGCAGGAAGAGGAACGATTTTATGAAAATGAACGACGTGTCAACGAGCAACGATAAGGTGAGTATTTTTGCTCGTTCATCGTCGCTCGTAGCAGTCACACGCTACGATATCTCAAACGATGCCGGATGTGCGTCATAGAATTCGTGACCCTGGCGACATATCACCCGATATATCGTAGCGTGTAACACCCCACTTAGAATGCTGTAGAACACATAGTGTGCATAATTTGCTTGGTCTGCTTGTGTAAACAGGCAATCAAATGATCACCAATTATTAAAAGCTTTCCGAACGGTGGTCGCATTGTTCCACCGGTTGGTATGTGTAAACAAATAAGAAAATTGATGGCACTTCTCAACAGACAAGTGCAAACAAGTGCACACTGAACAAGATTTATACTAACAAATAAACAGCTGCACTCTGAGACGCTAAGGTATACAGACATTGAATATAGGAACTTGGACATGCATTACTCCTAAGAAGATAAATTTAAAACTTGAGACACTCAGCGTATAAAAAAGGCCAGCTTTATGTAAGCCCTGCAGCCAGCATCAAAGCATATGTCGTATGCTGGGTCCCTGTCTAATGATGCCTCTATTTGGGCTGAACAGCCTACAATTTTATGGGTGGACAGGAACCTGCTATTAAGATATTAAAAATCGCCTTAAGCTGATGGAAAAGGAATGTTCAGTCAGAAAGCATGACCCCATAATCCAAAATAAGAAAACTGATGGCACTTCCTAACAGACAAGTGTAAACAGGTGCATACTGAACATGAATAAACTAACAAATAACAGCTGCACTCTGAGACGCTAAGCTATACAGACATTGAATATAGAAACTTGGACATGCATTACTCCTTAGGAAATAAATGTAAAAATTGAGACACTTAACATCTCTAAAAGGGCAGTTTTATGCAAGCCCAGCAGCCAGCGTCAAAACTTATCTCGTATGTTGTGTCCCTGTCTAATGATGCCTCTATCTGGGCTGAACAGCCTACAATGTGATGGGTGGGCAGGAACCTGCTATGAGGAAATTATAAATCGCCCTAAGCTGATGGGAAAGGAGTGCTCAGTCAGAAGGCATGACCCCATAATCCAAATTAAGAAAACTGACTGCCCTTCCTAACAGACAAGTGTAAACAGGTACATACTAAACATGAATAAACTAACAAATAAACAGCTGCACTCTGAAACACTAACGTACACAGGCATTGAATATAGGAACTTGGACAGACATTACTGCTAATGAAAATAAACTTAAAAAGCACTCAGAGGTTTAACATTTTTTAAGAAACCAAGCTTTGGTATCAAGGATAGATATGCCCTTTACAGAGGAATTTCTCTATACCCCCATCTAGACCACATTATAAACATAAAATATAAAGCTGTGGGTTTTCTCACTATAATAACACAGTAAAAACCTCTTACCACTTAAATAGCAGTGAATGCAGTTTTATCTTACTGCAGATAATACTTATTTTCACTTAAAGGTCCAATTTCCAGTTAAACACAAGAATCATGATTCTCTCTGGATTGGAGCAACTTCAGTAAAACTTATCATCTGCTCCTATTCTTTGTCTTCTGACTGCTTCATACAAGAGTAATTGAATCCATATTATAAAACGTCATGACATATGCTTGGCATAGATGGCCACTGATATAAAGAAGCAGAGATTATGGAGAGCTTATTACAAAAAGGGCAGTGAAAAGTGGCTCGCATTTTACAGGGGGCAGTTCAGTATGTAGGAACGGCTCAAATGAAATTCTTATTTAATTCTTCTGTATGGCTATAAAAATAATGTACTTCATTTGCAGCTTTATGTTATTTTTTCTATTCATGTAAACTATGTATTTGCTCATTTAGTGAGCACCAGACCTCAAACATTTCTTATAGGAACACTCCAGGCAAAGCAGATAACCTGACGGAAGTTTATGAAATGTTAATAAAAGAAAATTGTCTTGCTTGCCCCTAGCAAATACAGTGCAGCTTTTATTCCGTATTGTCGTTTTTAAATATTAACCCCTTCACCCCAGGGTAATCTTCCATTTTTTCGCTTTTTCCTCCCTTACTTTCAAGAGCCATAACTTTTTTTTTTTCCCGTCAATATAGCCATATGAGGGCTTGATTTTTGCGAGTACTTTTGAATGAAACCATACATTTTGCCATATAGTGTACTGGAAAACTAGAAAAAAAAATGTAAGTTTGGTGAAATTGCAAAAAAAGTGCAATTCCACAGTTATTTTTTTTTTCTTATTTAGCATGTTCACTATATGGTGAAACTGACCTGGCATTATGATTCTCCAGATCAATATGAGTACGAAGATACAAAACATGTATAGGTCGCAGTGTTGGCTGCGCTAAATGCTACCTGACTTTCTATTTTTCCTGCTGTTAGTATTCAGTGTACTAGGTATCTGCTCTGCTGGGTTTTCATCCTTTTCCCTCTAGGACCCTGCGGAGCTCCTCTACTTTTCACCTGCTAATCATCTATATTTTCCCTTGGGTTTAAATACACTAATTTTCCCTGGACTTGGGCTGGTGATATTCAGTTCCTTCAGAAGGTCTAGATGTAAGCAGGTGGCTTGCACTCATCAGTATTATTGTTGCTGCTCTTAGCTGAACTTCTTCCTGAGGCATCTGGAGATAGGTTGATCTGCTTTCCCCGTGTGTGTGCTCCTGTGTCTTCTTAAGTGTTTAGTGGCTTTGATAGAGAGCTCATCCCATCCATTCTCTGCCTAGGGCCCAGCTCTAGGGGCATGTATCCGGCTCAGCTCATAGGTGCAGAACCTTCCTAGCTTGGTGAGGGACCCCAGGGGCCAGCGGTAGGTTAGGTCAAGGGTCAACATCTCTCCCTTTCTTAGATGCTAAGCTTCCCTTTCTGTCCCTTTCGCCATTTGCTTGGTACTCCCCCATACTCCTAGCGTGACAGTAGGGTGTGCGTACACGCCCCTTTTTTAAAAGGGCCAGTATGCCTTGACCCATAGTGCCTATAAGCATGGCTGTAAGACATCAGTTATTTAAGACCCCTTCCCCTTTAGGGAGGTGCCAGGGCAATGTGTTTTATACAATACTAGTTCTCAGGTCCCTTGGTGCTATTGCTGCTGTTACTGTGCTGTGTGCTGTTGCTGATTCCTATCTGTTTTAGTGCATATCAAGTCCATTGCTGCTGCAACTGTCCTCGCTTGCCACCTCCTATGGTATCCGCTGCCACTGCTGCAACTATCCACGCCGGCTGCCTCCTACGATATCCATTTCCGCTGCTGCCTCCTTTGATATATGCTGCTGCTTCTACAACCAGAGACTGTTTTAGTCCAGTGCGCCAGCTGCTGAGGTACCATTGATCCCCTGGGGTTGCCCTCTCTTGGCTACCTTTGAGCGTGTGTATCTATCACCACCTTCTGTGGCTTTAGTGAAGACTCGGTAGCCGATCTAATTCACTCCTCCAGGCCAGTGATCAGTACCTTTGGTCCAGTGGATCCACTAATACTGCGCTTGCCTGGTGAGCATTACAGTTTACCAAGGTCATGGATCCCGCTGGCCCTAATGCTGCTCAATTCACCAGCCTGCAGCAGGAGGTGGTCCGGGCAACATGAGCAACAGGACTGGATGCTGACTCATCTTCGGTCACTGGATACTTGCTTTTAAGCCATGTCCCAGATGAACGTGGTACTGCAGTAATAAATCCGGCTCCAAGTTCAGGTCATCACCTGTTGTCTCCTCCAAGGTTTAACAGTGATCCCCAATTATGCAAAGGCTTTATTAACCAGTGCTTCCTGCACTTTGAGCTGTTGCCGCATCTGTTTTCCTTGGACTAAAGTGTCCTTTATGATGTCGCACCTGAATGGCAAAGCCCTGGCTTGGATAAATCCACTATAGAACAGAAATGATCCAATCATCTAGAACCTGCTGCTTTTCTTGGAGCCGGGCTGAGTTTCTTTGGCCGCATCCTCACAGCTCAGACTAAGCCAAGGGAGCTTCACCATAGGCTAATATGTCATCCGTTTCCACACCCTGTCCTCGAAACTGTGCTGGAATAACAAAGCATAGTTGACTATATTCTGTGAAGGATTGTCTGGAAGGATAAATGACGAGCTGGTATCGCTGGCTATCCGCCAGCTATTCTCTGGATCCAAGAACGAACCAGAGAAATGAACTGGGAGAAGAGGTTGTTGCACTTGGCGCCTTCATTCCAGATACCCATCCAGCTGCAACCTGTAGCTTCTGCTACTGTCTCCGAGCCCATGGAGGCATCAAGTGCATCCGGCGAGTCACTGCTGTGAGTTTCATCGCACCAGTTAAGGGTGCTTCTACTGTAGAAGTCTAATGCACCTAATTTGCTTCTTTCTGAAGAAGCCGGGAAACTGTTCAGCCTTGGGTCGGTTGGTGAGGCCACCCTGGGTGGAAGGAAGTCCTCTCCACCCCTACATTTGACCTTGTCCATGACTAGCGGAGACACCCGATTCTCTGAAATGGCCTTACTGGACTTTGGTTTCTCCGGGAATTTCATACAGCAGGCCATTGTGGATCGGTATTAGATTCCCGTCCTTCAGCTTCAAACTCCCATTGCTGTGTTATCCATGGATGTAAAGTTCCTGTCCGAGGCTGTCCAGTTCATCACTGAGCAAGCTGTCCTTTGGGTAGGAATGCTGCATACAGAGAGAATCGCCTTCCATGTGTTATCGGGAAGTGGATCCAATAATCCCGTTCTCGCCTAGCAAGCATTACAACGATATTTATTGATTTTAATTTTAATTTCGAACCATTTTACAAAATGTTATTAAAATATTTTATTTACCTTTTAACCATTAAAGGGCTTATATGTGCAACTGCTAAATAATACTCCTATGTGCTGTACTGCATATCCTATGGCAGGGCTTAAAGGTGTTGTCCAGTCTAAAATGATAAGCCTGCAGTCACTCTATGTGTCACTCTATGTGACTGCAGATGTGTGAATCCTCCCAGCACATGCACTGTGTGCTGCGAGCATTCACCGGTTTCTGAGCCGGTAACGGCGTTCACATGACCACAATTGTGCAATGCATGTTCCCGGCCTGAACCCGACTATTGGTTGTGGTCTCGCTCAATACAAATATATTTTGCAACACCGCGCCCACAGGACGGCTGCACCTACTATCCCGACGTGAAGTAGAAAGACAGATTTCCAGCGCCAGGAATAGATTAAAAAATCCTTTTTTATTGAAAATAAGGCAGTAAAAGTCCAGCAGATACCATGATAGATGTCAGAAAGATGGCAGAACAACGCATTTCGACTCTTCAGGTCTTAGTCATGTTTGAGAACATGACTAAGACCTGAAGTGTCGAAACGCGTTGTTCTGCCATCTTTCTGACATCTATCATGGTATCTGCTGGATTTTTACTGCCTTATTTTCAATAAAAAAGGATTTTTTAATCTATTCCTGGCGCTGGAAATCTCTCTTTCTACTTCAAATCTGGATGGTTGCCGAGCCTCATTCCGTGCGCAGGACTCCTGATTATAACCAGCAGGTCAGTCCCTGGTGAGCTGGACCCTCCCTTATCTTTTTGGACATACTATCCAGACGCGCCCATTCCATACACTTATATTCAATGAGGCCACGCCCTCTAGTCAGATTCTGGCCAGGAACATGTATATCGCAAACTTGCGGTCACATGACTGCCGTTCCCTGCACTATAGCAATTTAATATCTATACATTAAATGAAAAGGAAGACTTGGTGAAAGGAAAGACTTTAGCTCCAAACTAGTGAGTATTTTTAGCAAGGGATAAGGGAAGGCATTTTTAATGATGCAAGGGTTGCAAAATTAAGTTCACCTTTGATCATAAGGACCTAGGGAAAACAATTATAAGCATAAACTATGAATAAATAACTGTAGTAGCTTTATGTATGTAGACACATGATATCAAATCCAGCTCAGCCAATGCAGTGATCATCTGCGAGAGCTCAAGGTGCTTTAGAGGAGGAAAACAATTATTGCAATAAACACGTCAGGGAAGCTATTTTGCTGCTGTGTGCTTGATGTACAGTGCTATTCCTCCCTGCTTTTAATTTCCATCAGGCACATACCTTCCCACGCAAAATTTCTACCATTCTATTGAAACATTCCATAACATTACTTAAGCTATTTATTACATGTCTTTTACCAAAATCCCTATTGTGCAAATTATTAGGTTCATGTTTTATTGGAACAAAAAGGAGTCCAGCAGCCAACACTGACTCAGCTACTCTCTGAAATGTAATAATAGACTTGAAAGTTCCCTGTGATCTTAAGATGACCATGACTCTCGATACCAGCACAGTTTTTGTGAAAGTTGTAAATGATTCGTGAACTTTTTGTCTAAAAGTTATATAATGGTTACGTAAAGTTATGTAAACAGATTAGATAGTCTTAAGGCCCCGTTACATGCAGCGATATCGCTAGCGATATCACTTGCGAGCGTACCCGCCCCCGTCGGTTGTGCCTCACGGGCAAATCGCTGACCGTGGCGCACAACATTGTTAGGACCCGTCACACGGCACTTACCTGCCTAGCGACGTCGTTGTGGCCGGCGAACCACCTCCTTTCTAAGGGGGCGGTTCGTGTGGTGTCACAGCGGCCTCACTAAGTGGCCGCCCAATAGAAGCGGAGGGGCAGAGATGAGTGGCCGTAACATTCCGCCCACCTCCTTCCTTCCTTATTCCCGGCAGCCGCAGGTAAGCTGTTGTTTGTCATTCCCGGGGTGTCACATGTAGCGATGTGTGCTGCCTCGGGAACGACGAACAACCTGCAACCTCAACAATCAACGATTTTTTGAAAAGGAACGACGTTTCAACGATGGACGATAAGGTGATTATTTTCCATCATTAACACTCGCTCGGAGCTGTCTCACCCAACGACGTAGCTAACGACGCCGGATGTGTGTCATGGAATCCGTGACCCTGGCGATATATCGTTAGATACGTCGTTGCGTATAACGGGGCCTTTAGTCATCTACTCGGGGTCAATTGTGTTCTTTAAAGCACCACTCCAGCATTTTTTTATTGTACTGCTAGAGTGGTGCTTTAAATGTAAGTCCCCTGCCCCTGTATTATACTCATTTTATGGTGGCTTCACCTCCTATTGCCGCCGCTTTAGTTGGTCTCTGTCAATTTGTGACCTACTGGTAGCTCCAGTGTTTCTTGGAGTGTGCCAGAGATCACAACTCAGTACAGCTCTATAAGAGCCTCGATGTGGCCTTGTTCTGGCTCTCAAAGACTTGCATTGGGAGCTTGGGATCTAATGTCTGTCTTCCAGCCCCTCAGAAGTTACAGTCACAAAATGGCGCTGCTGGACAGGTGTGATGTTGGTAACAGGTGAAGCCTTATGACAGGGGGCAGGAAGCCTACATTTATAATAGTTTTGGAATTTTTTATCGTTTGGGATTGCTGGATTTTTCTTGGACTTTTGGGGATTTAAAGTTTTGGAATTTTTTTATCGTTTGGGGTTGCTAGATTTTTCTTGGATTTTTTTGGATTGCTTCTTCTGGTGACCAGCTGTGATATGAGTAAGGATCTGTTGGATCCGAATGCGTCATATGTTTCCCTTTTAATGGAGTCCTAACCATGGAGTTTTAAAATGTGAAATAAAGTTTTGGAATTTTTTATCATTTGGGATTGCTGGATTTTTCTTGGATTTGTGTCGCCCAGGGTTATTGGGTACTCGGTCCCGGGCAGTGTATAACTGGGGAATGTCACTTTGGTGGCTGTTGCCCGGTTCCGTGCCCTGGGTGCTTTTTGAAAAGGGGGATATTTACAGGGGATTGTTGAATAAAGTTTATACGTGAATCCATTTGCAGTGTTGCGGTTATAGGGATAGAGTCACCGCTGCACAATGTTCACTACTGGGGCTGGTGTTAGTCGCAGCCTGGATGTTAGGCCCTCTGCAAGCAGGGCCGGGCCCCAGAGGGTAGGTGATATGACGGGTGTCGGAAGAAGGTAGACCACCAACTGGTTCCTTACTCACTTTCTGGGGTAACTGGTCACCCGAGGCTGGTTGGTCTTAAATGCAGGTCCCCTTAGTCCGAGTTCCGGTTTAGTTACCTGGTGGCTTCTTTCCCCTGCACCTGTCTTTGGTTGGTGGGTCCCCGTGGCATAGAGCGGCTGAGGGTCCCCTCCTGGTTGTCTGCTTCAGCAGTCCATATGGCGGTAGCGTAAACCCTGTGGGGTTGGAGTCTCTGGTCCTGTCCCCGGTTCTACCTTTGCTACTGAGTTCCAAACTTCAAGATCAGTGAGGTCCTTGATGGTCCCCTCATTGTGCAGATTTTCTCAGGTCTGCCTGGAGCTTTTGCCTGACATAGGATTTTGTACCCCATTGGTGCGTAGTTCCGGGAGTACTCCACCGGCAACTAACCGCCTGGGCCCTCAGGTTACTGTTCACTCCGGTCAGTCCGTCTGCTCACTTTCACTGTCAAACTCTTTCTGACTCCTCACACTGACTGTGCATTGTCTGCCCCTCCCACCTGGTTGTCTAGTGGACTGGAGAAGCTCCACCTCTAGGCAGCCATCCATTGGTCCAACCCTAGCCTTGTAACATTCTATGGGGGATAATTGGGGGAAAAACTGGGATTTCCTGGAGTGTTTGTGTGTTACCGGCACTGGTTTTCTGGGTCCCTAGGGGGTAGGCCTGCATCCTGGTGGGGATGCAGTACCTTGTAGCTCCCTGATGGCTTCAGGGGCACTACAGGTTTTTTTGGACTACATTTATAATGTCACTCCAGAACTGAAAAAAACCCCAAAATACTGGAGTGGTGCTTTAAAGGGAACCTGTCAGCAGAAATTTCGCCCAAAACCTAAAAGATTCCCCCTCTTCAGCTCCTGGGCTGCATTCTAGAAAGGTCCCTGTTATTATTGTGCCCCATGTGAGACCAAAATAAAGACTTTATAAAGTGGTACCTTTTTGTATTCAGATATTGTAAATGTGACATGGGGGCGGGCTCTCTGACGTCCGTTATTCTGCCTCCTGGTCCTGTATGCCGCCCCCATCGCTCCTTTCCATAGCTGATGCACCGCCCACTGCTCCAGCCATCCCCGCGCATGCCCAGTGCCAGTCTCACGGGACTGAGCAGTGTGACCACTGGTGATGTGTGCGCAGGCAAGTGATTATGAGCGGGGCTGTGATTGTTATCAGCA
Organism: Anomaloglossus baeobatrachus; assembly: GCF_048569485.1. NCBI lineage: Eukaryota > Metazoa > Chordata > Amphibia > Anura > Aromobatidae > Anomaloglossus > Anomaloglossus baeobatrachus. The sequence continues at coordinate 764,505,006 of NC_134353.1, read as the reverse complement.
AGTACCCGCCCATAATCTCGTGAGGGCGCAAACCTCACCAGCGGTCACACTGTGCTCAGGGTAGTGCTAGACTGTATGGGCTGCTTCCAGGGATGACGTCCCTTTTGTCACGTGATAGTATTTTGAACACGCTCCTATCACGTGACAAAAGGGACGTCATCCCTGGAAGCAGCCCATACAGTCTAGCACTACCCTGAGCACAGTGTGACCGCTGGTGAGGTTTGCGCCCTCACGAGATTATGGGCGGGTACTTGCTGATAACAATCACAGCCCCGCTCATAATCACTTGCCTGCGCACACATCACCAGCGGTCACACTGCTCAGTCCCGTGAGACTGGCACTGGGCATGCGCGGGGATGGCTGGAGCAGTGGGCGGTGCATCAGCTATGGAAAGGAGCGATGGGGGCGGCATACAGGACCAGGAGGCAGAATAACGGACGCCAGAAAGCCCGCCCCCGTGTCACATTTACAGTATCTGAATACAAAAAGGTACCACTTTATAAAGTCTTTATTTTGGTCTCACATGGGGCACAATAATAACAGGGACCTTTCTAGAATGCAGCCCAGGAGCTGCAGAGGGGGAATCTTTTAGCTTTTGGGCGAAATTTCTGCTGACAGGTTCCCTTTAAAAGAAACTACTATTTTGAACCATTCAATATATAGTATGTACACTGGCACTGATTTTTACCAAGCTTTCATGTGCTACCTTAATATTACAGTAGACACTGACTCCTAACCTACATTTTCACATGTATATTTGATGAATTTAGGCTTCCCGAGGAAGAGAGGTATAATGAATTTTTGGAATCAGTACTTTATTCCTTCTTGTGCTAGCAGTTAATGGATCTGGGCCTCCCAATTCCTTGATTTATACAAGTCACTGTGTACAACAGATGCATCCTATGGTGTAGTCATGAAGTTGTAAGGAATTTAAATCACTTTTATCTTCCTCTTTTATGGCACCACTTGTGAATGATGCCCTATTTGCTGTTGTAACTAGAAATTGAAACAGATGGATTGAAATTATTCAATGTTAACTTTTTCAGTGCCAATGCAAAGCTTTAAAGACAAAGTACTGAAGAAATAAGCTTGTTTTATACAAAATGTAACATAGTTTAAATAAAACTGCATCTACAATATTTACCCCCAAATTGTAGAACTCTACCTAGGGAGAGATATTTACTTTGAACAAAAAGAACTATGATGTCTTTTTTCAAGTAACATAATTTTATATGCAGACAATTTACCATAAAAGTGTGTATAAAGGATAATTCATGAAATTATTAAAGGGAAACTGTCACCAGATTTGGGGCCTATAAGCTGTGGCCACCACCAGTGGTCTCTTATATACAGCATTCTAACATGCTGTATATAACAGCCCAGGCCACTGTGTAGAACGTAAAAATCCCTTTATAATACAGTGGAACCTTGCTTAACGAGTAACCCAGTTAGCGAGTATTTCGCCTAACGAGCAAGGCTTTCTGTAAATTTTTAACTCGGTTTACGAGAAAGCCTTGCTGTACGAGCAAAATACTCACCGCACAAACTTCCGGTTCCGTACATCCACGAAGCTCTAACCCGCTCTTGCAGTCCACACAAACATACACAAGCACGCACAAACACACACAAACAAACACGCACGCGCGCACACACACACATTATGCTCACCTTACCTTCCATTCCCTCGCCGGCTTCCTGGAAGTTGCATGTATCGGGTAACCAAGGTGACCGCTGCCGGACCTTCAGCTCCCAGCGCGCTGACGTCTAAGGCAGGAGCCGCTTGCCTCTGATTGGCCAGCGCGCTGCCTTTGAGTGGCTGACAGGGGAAGGTCCTCCCTCCACAGGATGTGTATCTGGTAACCATCGCGACGAGGGAGGAACTTCCCCTGTCAGGCGCTACTCAAAGGCAGCACGCTGGCCAATCAGAGGCAAGCGGCTCCTGCTTTTGATGTCAGCGCGCTGAGTGAGGAAGGTCCGGCATCGGTCGCCTTGGTTACCCGATACACGTCTTGTACGGGCGAACTACAAGCTCCAGGAGACCGGCGAGGGAACGGAAGGTAAGGTGAGCATAATCTGTGTTTGTGCGTGTGTGTTTGTGTATGTTTGTGCGTGTTTGTTCGTGTTTGTACGTGTGTAGAATGGCACAATAGGGCACTAGGATGGGACATTTAACAAATTGTGGAACGAATTGTCTGCATTGCAATGATTTCCTATGGGAAATCTTGCTTTGCTGAACAAGTAACTTGATTAACAAGCACACTCCCAGAATGGATTGTTCTCGTTAACCAAGGTTCCATTGTATTCCTCTAAGGGGTGGTGCAGTGCAGACTGGTTGGATGGGTGTCTCTGTTCTCCAGTACCAGTGCCTCCTCTTTCGGCCATCTTTGTCCTCCTTCTTCTGATGCCTGGGTGTATGATGCAACCTACGTCACCCACACAAGCCGACACAGGGGTCCTGCGCAGGCGCACTTTGACCTACCCTGAGCAGGGCAGATCAAAGTATTGTAGTGCGCCTGCGCGGGACTTCAATTGCTGCTAGCGTGGATGACGTAGGATGCGTCATGCACCCCGGCTTCAGAAGAAGGAGGACAAAGATGGCCGAAAGAGGAGGCGCCAGTACTAGAGAACGGGACACCCATCCGACCAGTCTGCACTGCACCGCCCCTCAAGTGAGTATTATAAAGTGATTTTTTCATTCTATACAGTGGCCTGGGCTCTTATATACTGCATGTTAGAATGCTGTATATAAGAGCCCACTTGTGGTGGCCACAGCTTATAGTCGCCAAATCTGGTGAAAGGTTCCCTTTAAATAGATATGTAGATACACTTTAGCCCTGTTGGAAACCACATAACAAAACCTAACTTGGTTATACACATTAGTATGCCGCTATCGGCCAACAGCTATCTCTCCAAATCCCTAACACATGTGCATACTGAATAAGGTAAGGGAAGATGGTGCTGGTTAGAGATGAGCGAACCGGTCGCGGTTCGGCTCGAGGTTGGTTCGCCGAACGGACCTCCCGTTCGAGTTCGGTTCGTCGAACGTTCGACGAACCGAACTCGAACTGCATAGGAAACAATGGCAGGCAATCACAAACACAGAAAAACACCTAGAAAACACCCTCAAAGGTGTCCAAAAGGTCACAAACAACTCACAACACATGGGAAAGTGACAAGGACATATACTCATGCGAAAACAAAAGAGCTGGACAAGGAAAAAGAGGAGGACACACAGATATATGAGTATATGCAAGGAAACATGCCATTATTGTGCAACTTGAGCCCTGCTCATTCTTGGCTTCCAATCTTGATAAATTGCCTGAGCTCGCCACGTACGTCTTGGGGATCTTGTCGTGTCCTGCAGCCAGCGTTCTCTCGGAACCTGTCTTCAGTGCTGCTGTGGGTCTGCTGGCAGATAAGCACACGTGTCTGTCCACTGACAATGTGGACATGGCTCTCAGAGGACTTTTCTTCCCCGGGGTCAGCCAGGGGACGGGAAAGGCACGCGTATTTTTGAGAGTGCTTCATGCAAAGCATCTTTTTCTTTTTCAAAAGGGGGCTCAACCGATGCCAGTCAAGTGGGGTGTGTGTGGCCCAGTGAGTGGCAACGAGGGAGACTGTGGTTGGAGTCCCCTCGCTGTGTTTCTAAAAGAACCAAGATGAACAAGTCATGGCTCTCAGAGGACTTTTCTTCCCCGGGGTCAGCCAGGGGACGGGAAAGGCACGCGTATTTTTGAGAGTGCTTCATGCAAAGCATCTTTTTCTTTTTCAAAAGGGGGCTCAACCGATGCCAGTCAAGTGGGGTGTGTGTGGCCCAGTGAGTGGCAACGAGGGAGACTGTGGTTGGAGTCCCCTCGCTGTGTTTCTAAAAGAACCAAGATGAACAAGTCATGGCTCTCAGAGGACTTTTCTTCCCCGGGGTCAGCCAGGGGACGGGAAAGGCACGCGTATTTTTGAGAGTGCTTCATGCAAAGCATCTTTTTCTTTTTCAAAAGGGGGCTCAACCGATGCCAGTCAAGTGGGGTGTGTGTGGCCCAGTGAGTGGCAACGAGGGAGACTGTGGTTGGAGTCCCCTCGCTGTGTTTCTAAAAGAACCAAGATGAACAAGTCATGGCTCTCAGAGGACTTTTCTTCCCCGGGGTCAGCCAGGGGACGGGAAAGGCACGCGTATTTTTGAGAGTGCTTCATGCAAAGCATCTTTTTCTTTTTCAAAAGGGGGCTCAACCGATGCCAGTCAAGTGGGGTGTGTGTGGCCCAGTGAGTGGCAACGAGGGAGACTGTGGTTGGAGTCCCCTCGCTGTGTTTCTAAAAGAACCAAGATGAACAAGTCATGGCTCTCAGAGGACTTTTCTTCCCCGGGGTCAGCCAGGGGACGGGAAAGGCACGCGTATTTTTGAGAGTGCTTCATGCAAAGCATCTTTTTCTTTTTCAAAAGGGGGCTCAACCGATGCCAGTCAAGTGGGGTGTGTGTGGCCCAGTGAGTGGCAACGAGGGAGACTGTGGTTGGAGTCCCCTCGCTGTGTTTCTAAAAGAACCAAGATGAACAAGTCATGGCTCTCAGAGGACTTTTCTTCCCCGGGGTCAGCCAGGGGACGGGAAAGGCACGCGTATTTTTGAGAGTGCTTCATGCAAAGCATCTTTTTCTTTTTCAAAAGGGGGCTCAACCGATGCCAGTCAAGTGGGGTGTGTGTGGCCCAGTGAGTGGCAACGAGGGAGACTGTGGTTGGAGTCCCCTCGCTGTGTTTCTAAAAGAACCAAGATGAACAAGTCATGGCTCTCAGAGGACTTTTCTTCCCCGGGGTCAGCCAGGGGACGGGAAAGGCACGCGTATTTTTGAGAGTGCTTCATGCAAAGCATCTTTTTCTTTTTCAAAAGGGGGCTCAACCGATGCCAGTCAAGTGGGGTGTGTGTGGCCCAGTGAGTGGCAACGAGGGAGACTGTGGTTGGAGTCCCCTCGCTGTGTTTCTAAAAGAACCAAGATGAACAAGTCATGGCTCTCAGAGGACTTTTCTTCCCCGGGGTCAGCCAGGGGACGGGAAAGGCACGCGTATTTTTGAGAGTGCTTCATGCAAAGCATCTTTTTCTTTTTCAAAAGGGGGCTCAACCGATGCCAGTCAAGTGGGGTGTGTGTGGCCCAGTGAGTGGCAACGAGGGAGACTGTGGTTGGAGTCCCCTCGCTGTGTTTCTAAAAGAACCAAGATGAACAAGTCATGGCTCTCAGAGGACTTTTCTTCCCCGGGGTCAGCCAGGGGACGGGAAAGGCACGCGTATTTTTGAGAGTGCTTCATGCAAAGCATCTTTTTCTTTTTCAAAAGGGGGCTCAACCGATGCCAGTCAAGTGGGGTGTGTGTGGCCCAGTGAGTGGCAACGAGGGAGACTGTGGTTGGAGTCCCCTCGCTGTGTTTCTAAAAGAACCAAGATGAACAAGTCATGGCTCTCAGAGGACTTTTCTTCCCCGGGGTCAGCCAGGGGACGGGAAAGGCACGCGTATTTTTGAGAGTGCTTCATGCAAAGCATCTTTTTCTTTTTCAAAAGGGGGCTCAACCGATGCCAGTCAAGTGGGGTGTGTGTGGCCCAGTGAGTGGCAACGAGGGAGACTGTGGTTGGAGTCCCCTCGCTGTGTTTCTAAAAGAACCAAGATGAACAAGTCATGGCTCTCAGAGGACTTTTCTTCCCCGGGGTCAGCCAGGGGACGGGAAAGGCACGCGTATTTTTGAGAGTGCTTCATGCAAAGCATCTTTTTCTTTTTCAAAAGGGGGCTCAACCGATGCCAGTCAAGTGGGGTGTGTGTGGCCCAGTGAGTGGCAACGAGGGAGACTGTGGTTGGAGTCCCCTCGCTGTGTTTCTAAAAGAACCAAGATGAACAAGTCATGGCTCTCAGAGGACTTTTCTTCCCCGGGGTCAGCCAGGGGACGGGAAAGGCACGCGTATTTTTGAGAGTGCTTCATGCAAAGCATCTTTTTCTTTTTCAAAAGGGGGCTCAACCGATGCCAGTCAAGTGGGGTGTGTGTGGCCCAGTGAGTGGCAACGAGGGAGACTGTGGTTGGAGTCCCCTCGCTGTGTTATACATGCTTTTAGAAGGGCATGACATGGCTTGGAGGTTGACTTTCATAAAATGCAAACTGTTGGCTACCAAAATGCTGCCTTTCCAACAACTGTGGTTATAGGCAATGAGGAACATACTGATGAAGATGAGACGCAGATACCCGATTGGGATGACAACTTAAATATTCGGTCAGGGCAAGAAGAAACTCGGTCTGAGGGGGAGGGGAGTGCAAACACAACAATTGATGATGAAGTTCTAGATCCCACCTACTGTCAACCCACAGTCAGACACTCGAGGAGGTCAATAGAGGCGGTGGAGGAGGATGCAACCGACGTCGAAGTAACCTGGCGCCTTCCTGGACACAGTCGGAGCACTGGTAGCACGCCTACAACTGCATCCTCAGCCACCACTCTGCCTCTGAGCATTATTCGGGGTGGATCAACAGGTCGCATGGCCTCTAAGCCTTGCCTAGCCTGGTCCTTTTTTGACATAAAAAAAGATCGGCCAAATTATGTGATCTGTAACATTTGCCATGGTTATCTTAGTAGAGGTCAAAACCTCAGCAGTTTGACAACTTCTTCCATGAATCGTCACATGAATAAATATCATATGGCCTGGTGGGAAGCTCACCGTGCTGCAATGCGGCCTAGTGGAGCCAACCATCCACCGCCTGCCCCTTCCAGGGCATCCGCGCGCTCGTCATCTTCTAGGACTGTGGGGACAGCTGTCACACCTGTTTTTCCACCCACAACTTCCACCACTGTAACCGCAACAGGCAGTTTGCTTGGTAGGTCGTCAGTTGGTTTGGAAGGGGAAACAAGTGAGTGTGTACAGCTCTCTCAGACATCGATAGCACCAACTTTGGATGAAGGCAACATCATGTCTCCGCCTGCACTTTCCTCCCAAAGCTGCATTTTTCCAGGGACACCCTACTCAACACCGTCTACACACAGCAGCCAGATCTCTGTCCCTCAGATGTGGTCAAATAAAAGGCCACTTCCTTCGACCCATGACAAAGCGAAGAGGTTGACTCTATCCCTCTGTAAGCTGTTGGCTACAGAAATGCTGCCTTTCCGCCTAGTGGACACACAGGATTTTAGAGACCTTATATCTGTCGCTGTGCCCCAGTACCAGATGCCTAGTCGCCACTACTTCTCTAAGAAAGGTGTGCCCGCGCTACACCAGCATGTCGCACACAATATCACCGCTTCCTTGAGAAACTCTGTGTGTGAACGGGTGAATTTCAGCACCGATACTTGGACCAGTAAGCATGGACAGGGACGTTACATGTCGCTGACTGGGCACTGGGTAACTATGGTGATAGATGGTGAAGGGTCTGCTGCACAAGTCTTGCCGTCCCCACGACTTGTGTGTCAATCCTCTGTCTGTCCAAGTTCCGCCACTGCTTCTGCATCCTCCACCTCATCTGGGTCCTCCACCTCCGCCCCAAGCCTGCCTGGTCAGGCCACCAGCGTTCTCACTGCGCAGAAGGAATCACGCACCCCTCATTACTATGCTGGCAGCAGAGCGCAACGGCATCAGGCGGTCTTTAGCTTGACATGTCTTGGGAATAAGAGTCACACAGCTGAGGAGTTGTGGTCAGCTCTGCGGTCCGAGTTTAATAAATGGTTGTCTCCACTCAACCTGCAGCCTGGTAAGGCCGTGTGCGACAATGCTGCAAACCTGGGTGCGGCCCTTCGCCTGGGCAAGGTGACACACGTGCCTTGTATGGCTCACGTGTTGAACCTTGTTGTCCAGCAATTTTTAACACACTATCCCGGCCTAGATGGCCTTCTGACCAGGGCACGGAAACTGTCTGCAGTGCTCACTTCCGCCGTTCAAGCGCCGCAGCTGAGCGACTTGCATCGCTCCAGAAGTCTTTCGGCCTGCCGGTTCATCGCCTGAAATGCGATGTGGCGACACGCTGGAATTCAACTCTCCACATGTTACAGCGACTGTGGCAGCACCGCAGAGCCCTGGTGCAATACGTCATGACGTATAGCCTGGGCCAACGAGATGCAGAGGTGGGGCAGATCACCCTGATGGAGTGATCTCAGATCACGGACCTATGCACCCTTCTGCACAGTTTCGACATGGCGACGAATATGTTTAGCGCTGACAATGCCATTATCAGCATGACGATTACAGTCATTTACATGCTGGAGCACACGCTAAACACTATTCGGAGTCAGGGGGTGGGACAACAGCAAGGGGAGGAACTACAGGAGGATTCATATGCGCAAGACACAACAACATCACCAAGGTCCAGACGTTCATCATCACCAACGCGGCAGGCATGGGACCATGGGGGACAGGGATCAACAAGGGCGCATGGTAGCAGGCGAGATGTTGAGGAAGGTGCAGGAGGACATGAAGATATGGAGGACGAACTGTCCATGGACATGGAAGACTCAGCTGATGAGGGGGACCTTGGTCAAATTTAAGTTGAAAGAGGTTGGGGGGAGATAACAGAGGAAGAAAGAACGGTTAGCACCTCTATGCCACAAACACAGCGTGGACTTGGTCCGCATGGCTGCGCAAGACACATGAGTGCCTTCTTGTTGCACTACCTCCAACATGACCCTCGTATTGTCAAAATTAGAAGTGATGATGACTACTGGCTTGCCACACTATTAGATCCCCGGGACAAGTCCAAATTTTGTGACATAATTCCACCCATAGAAAGGGACGCACGTATGCAGGAGTATCAGCAGAAGCTGTTACTCGATCTTAGCTCGGCTTTTCCACCAAACAACCGTGCAGGTGAAGGGAGTGATTCTCCCAGTTGTAACTTGACAAACATGGGACGGCCTCGTCATCTTCAACAGTCTACCCGTACCAGTAGGACCGTATCTGGTGCTGGTAACAGCAATTTTATGGAATCTTTTCATAATTTTTTTAGACCCTCCTTTGCAAGGCCACCAGAGACATCAAGTGTGTCACATAGTCAACGGATGGAGAGGATGATACAGGAGTATCTCCAAATGAACATCGATGCAATGACTTTGCAAATGGAGCCTTGCTCCTTTTGTGCTTCAAATCTAGAAAAATGTCAAGAGCTCTCCAGTTACGCCTTGAAGATTTTGTCGTGTCCAGCTGCCAGCGTTGTCTCTGAACGTGTCTTCAGTGCTGCTGGGTGTGTGCTGACAGATAAGCGCACGCGTCTGTCCAGTGACAATGTGGACAGACTGACGTTCATCAAAATGAACAAGTCATGGATCCAGAAGGAATTTACTACCCCTGTGTCATCCTGGGGAGAGTAAATGCTTGTGGATTTGGAATGTGCTTGATGCAAATCAAAACATCCTGTTTGCAACTAGGGCACAAGTCCTGCCACTGATGGGGTGTCTGTGTGCCCAATTTGGGGAAAAAAGGTAGACTCCGCTTGGAGTAACCCTTGCTTGCTGTGTTTTTTAAAAATGATACAAGATGAACAGATCTGAAGGCAAGATGAAGGCAACATCATGTCTCCGCCTGCACTTTTCTCACAAACCTGCATTTTTCCAGGGACACCCTACTCAACACCGTCTACAGACAGCAGCCAGATCTCTGTCCCTCAGATGTGGTCAAATAAAAGGCCACTTACTGCGACCCATGACAAAGCTAAGTGGTTGACTCTATCCCTCTGTAAGCTGTTGGCTACCGAAATGCTGCCTTTACGCGTAGTGGACACACAGGATTTTACAGACCTTATGTCTGTCGCTGTGCCCCAGTACCAGATGCCCAATCACCACTGCTTCTCCAAGAAAAGCATGCCCGCGCTACACCAGCATGTCGCACACAACATCACCACTTCCTTGAGAAAATCTGTGTGCGACAGGGTGCATTTCAACACAGATACTTGGACCAGTAAGCATAGACAGGGTCATTACATGTCACTGACTGGGCACTGGCAAACTATGGTGAGAGATGGAGAAGGGTCTGCTGTACAAGTCTTGCCGTCCCCACGAGTTGTTTCAATCCTTGTTCTGTATGTAGAAGTTAATACACTGCTTCTGCCTCTTCAACCTCGTGTGGGTCCTCTACCTTGGCGCAAACCCTGTGTGGTCAGGCCACCCTTCCTTGCAACTGCGCACAAGGACTACCACACACCTCCTTACTATGCTGGCAGCAGAGCTCAATGCCATCAGGCGGTCAAAGTTTTACTTTGAAATGTATGGGAAATGTGAGTCACACCGCTATTACAGAGAATAGTAGTCAGGCAGGGTCAAAACATTAATTGAGGAACAGGAACAGAATGGGACGGCCAGGAAAGAATCAGAAAACAAGCAGAGGTGAAATGCGTATCGGCCAACAAGGTACATAAACAGCAAGCAGGAAAAGTAGTCAGGTAACAAGCACACAAAATCATAAAACTGAACTGGGGGTAAAATTAACCAGAGGTTCATAGCTATGTCTGGCAGTGGTCTGCAGACAGGATGGGCATAAAAAAGGGTGTGGTGTCTTCCCATTGGTTGTAGCTGAATGATGGTATTTCATCTGTGAGATACCCACCAGCTACATTCAGCCAGAGATTCTGCATCTGTCAAGGTAATGCAGCCCAGTGGGTGAGCATAACCTGCGTCCACCTGCGCCGCTGGCATCGACTACTCTCCCATCATCAGCACTATTCATGAAAGGAACACGTTGTCACCTGGCGACCGGAGTACAAATTGACGGAGCGGACTCCGTTGGTGACTTAACAGCCGTGTGCGGCAATGATGCAAACCTGGCTGCGGGCCATCCTCAGGGCAATGTGACACACGTGCCTTTTAGGGCTCACGTGTTGAACCGAATTCGCCAGCAATTTTTAAAACACCATCACGGCCTACATGGCCTTGTGCAGTGGGCACGCTCGCTATGTGCTCACTTCCATCGTGCGCACACAGCAGCTCAACAACTTTCATCACTCCGGAAGTCTTAGGGTCTGGCAGTTAAACGCCGTAAATGCGATGTTTCGACACGCAGGAATTGGAATCTGCACATGTTGCAGCGTGTGTGGCAGCACCGCAGAGCCCTGCTGAAATACGGTAAGACATATAGCCTGGGATAACTTGATCCAGAGGTGGTGCAGATCACGCTGCTGGAGTGGTGTCAGATCAAGGACCTATGCACCCTGCTACACAGTTTCCAAATGTCGACGAAGATGTTTAGCACTGGCAATGTCATTCTCAGCGTGACAATTCTGGTCATCTACATGATGGAGCACACTGTAATTATTATTCGGAGTCAGGTGTTGGGACAAGAGGAAGGGGAGGAAGTACAGGAGGAGTCATATGCGGAAGGGATAACAAGATCTACGAGGTCCAGATGGTCAGCGGCACCTATGCGGCAGTCATGGTGAGGGAGAGGGATTAACAAGGGCGCATAGTATCAGCAAAAAGTGTTGATGAAAGTGCAGGAGCCCATGAGGAAATGGAGGACGAACTGGCGATGGGCATGGAAGACTCAGCAGATGAGTGAGAGCTTGCTCACATTTCGGTTGTGCGAGGTTGGGGGGAGAGGGCAGAGGAAGGATGCACGATTCTCACCTCTCTGCCACCAACACACCAAGGACTTGGTCCTCCTGGATGCACAAGACACATGAGCGCCTTCTTGCTGCACTACCTACATGACCCTCGGATTGTATGAATTTGAACTAATCCTGAATACTGGGTTGCCACACTGTTAGATCCCCGGTACAAGACAAAATTTGGCGAACTAATTCCTGCCATAGAAATAGACGCACGTATACAGGAGTATCTGCAGAATGTGGTACGCAATCTTAGATCTACTTGTCCACTAAACACCAGTGCTGCACAGAGTGAATCTCAACGCTTTGTCATGGATAGGAGGAAATGGTCTTTTACTTGTCCACATCGGAGGGACCGAGGGATGGCTGCTGTGCTGAGATGGCGTTGAGTACGGTGTCCCTGCACAGTTGCACTTTTGGTCATATCCCAAAATGAGTTGAAAAAGGACAGATGCTGTTGGAAAGGGGAACAGGTGTGTTGGAAAGGGGAAAAAAGTTTTGGTCCGTGGATTTGGTGGTTAAGCAACTGTAACATTTGCTGAAGAAACAACATCTGTTACAGTGGGACTGGCAGATTTGGATAAAGTGGTATATAATCTGTGACCGCTATATAACGAAAATTAATAAGAAAAGAAAGAGAAAGGTATATATCCCCATCAGCAGTCAGTGTCCACCGTGCTCCCAGTTGGAAAAGGAGAGGTTGGCAACTTGAAGGTTTGGTGGAGGATACAGAGCTGTGTGGCTATGAAACTAATAGTAGCCTGAACCGAGTTAGACGCCATTCGGATCTGGAGACTGTGAGCCCTGTTAGCGTCACAGGGTCCACATGCCCACCCAGCCCAGGAACTCCCTGTTAACAACACAGGGGCCATTGAGTACGCTGACCGTGTGCGTAGGGGCCACACCTGTGGACAGCAGGCGCATCAGCAGCAGCAGGCCTGTTAATGCCACTGGGCTGCACAAGCAGGACTGTTAGGACAGGAGCTGGTCTTAACCGTTCTGCGTTACCAACTGTGGTGGTGGCCTGCATCCACCACCCGATCCCTGCCTACCTCTGGCCTAAAGCCGCAATGGGTTCAACACATGGAGGTGTGCTCTTTCGGAGCATAATAGAAGACTGCGCACCTCCTTGTTGGCTCCAGCCCCTTTTATAACCTGGGTCCGCCCCAAACCAGGGTGAACCACAATGCACCTCCTGGAGACAAAAGTAGAGTGACACGTCATGAGTGGCATAACTAGCGTCCTATTTGGAAACGCAACTTCAATGATGACCTCATGGCTGCCATGACCCAAACACCTCACCAGTCATCGTCTGAGCATCAATAATGCGGTGACAAGTCATAGGTGTGGGCCTCTGCAAGCCATTTGGGAGGACACCTGATGCCCTGTGGTCTATATGGGACCCCCACATCAGGGCCAGGGCCAAAGAGTTCATTACCGGACCTAGTCTCTGATGCAGGAAGTGCCTGAGCATGCTCAGTAGCATGAAATACAGTCTCTGAAAAAAGACTATCAGCTTTAGCATGGTGTCTATGCCCAAAACAGGACTTATACCCGGCACGGAATGCAAGCACCTGTGCAAAGAGGCTTTTCACACTTAGTGTGGGAGCATGCGCTGTATCCCGAAATGAAAACTTAGCGTCAGGAATGGCACAGTCAGGCTGAGCATACTCACTAGGCGAAACACTGTAATTATGCTGCAGCTGGGGTACATCGGCACACGCATGCGCACTAGCTGCCTCTCCACACTTAGACGTGGAGGGGAAATTTGTCTTGGAGATGCTGTCTATGAACAGAAGGAAAAGCTAAAGGAAGCCTGACTTTCTATCCCTCCGAATTATGAAATGCAGCAATGAATTCCATGAGTTTGCTATAACAATAGCGTAGCAAAATGTGCATGAGGGTGTGATGTAGAGGTGCTAGAAATAGCTTGTCACCAGTGGGGCACTAATGGAATACAACAGCCAGTTCTATGATGCCACAAAATGGCAGTATTTTGTGCTATCATTATAGCTTATTAAAAACAGAGCACGAGGTTGTCATGCAGAGGTGCTGCACATAGATTTGCAGTAGTGTGAATTGACAAAAGTACAATAGCCACGTTTAGGATACAACTAGGTACAGTGAGTGTTTGCTAGTATAATGGCTGAGTTTAAAAAAGTTTGAGTGTGCAATGCAGGCAGACGTGCTGCTAATAACGTTCCAATACTGTGAATTGACAAAAGTACAATAGCCACGTTTAGGATACAACTAGGTACAGTGAGTGTTTGCTAGTATAATGGCTGAGTTTAAAAAAGTTTGAGTGTGCAAGGCAGGCAGATGTCCTGCAAATAACGTTCCAATACTGTGAATTGACAAAAGTACAATAGCCACGTTTAGGATACAACTAGGTACAGTGAGTGTTTGCTAGTATAATGGCTGAGTTTAAAAAAGTTTGAGTGTGCAATGCAGGCAGACGTGCTGCAAATAACGTTCCAATACTGTGAATTGACAAAAGTACAATAGCCACGTTTAGGATACAACTAGGTACAGTGAGTGTTTGCTAGTATAATGGCTGAGTTTAAAAAAGTTTGAGTGTGCAATGCAGGCAGACGTCCTGCAAATAACGTTCCAATACTGTGAATTGACAAAAGTACAATAGCCACGTTTAGGATACAACTAGGTACAGTGAGTGTTTGCTAGTATAATGGCTGAGTTTAAAAAAGTTTGAGTGTGCAAGGCAGGCAGATGTCCTGCAAATAACGTTCCAATACTGTGAATTGACAAAAGTACAATAGCCACGTTTAGGATACAACTAGGTACAGTGAGTGTTTGCTAGTATAATGGCTGAGTTTAAAAAAGTTTGAGTGTGCAATGCAGGCAGACGTGCTGCAAATAACGTTCCAATACTGTGAATTGACAAAAGTACAATAGCCACGTTTAGGATACAACTAGGTACAGTGAGTGTTTGCTAGTATAATGGCTGAGTTTAAAAAAGTTTGAGTGTGCAATGCAGGCAGACGTCCTGCAAATAACGTTCCAATACTGTGAATTGACAAAAGTACAATAGCCACGTTTAGGATACAACTAGGTACAGTGAGTGTTTGCTAGTATAATGGCTGAGTTTAAAAAAGTTTGAGTGTGCAAGGCAGGCAGATGTCCTGCAAATAACGTTCCAATACTGTGAATTGACAAAAGTACAATAGCCACGTTTAGGATACAACTAGGTACAGTGAGTGTTTGCTAGTATAATGGCTGAGTTTAAAAAAGTTTGAGTGTGCAAGGCAGGCAGATGTCCTGCAAATAACGTTCCAATACTGTGAATTGACAAAAGTACAATAGCCACGTTTAGGATACAACTAGGTACAGTGAGTGCTTGCTAGTATAATGGCTGAGTTTAAAAAAGTTTGAGTGTGCAATGCAGGCAGACGTCCTGCAAATAACGTTCCAATACTGTGAATTGACAAAAGTACAATAGCCACGTTTAGGATACAACTAGGTACAGTGAGTGTTTGCTAGTATAATGGCTGAGTTTAAAAAAGTTTGAGTGTGCAATGCAGGCAGACGTCCTGCAAATAACGTTCCAATACTGTGAATTGACAAAAGTACAATAGCCACGTTTAGGATACAACTAGGTACAGTGAGTGTTTGCTAGTATAATGGCTGAGTTTAAAAAAGTTTGAGTGTGCAATGCAGGCAGACGTCCTGCAAATAACGTTCCAATACTGTGAATTGACAAAAGTACAATAGCCACGTTTAGGATACAACTAGGTACAGTGAGTGTTTGCTAGTATAATGGCTGAGTTTAAAAAAGTTTGAGTGTGCAATGCAGGCAGACGTCCTGCAAATAACGTTCCAATACTGTGAATTGACAAAAGTACAATAGCCACGTTTAGGATACAACTAGGTACAGTGAGTGTTTGCTAGTATAATGGCTGAGTTTAAAAAAGTTAGAGTGTGCAATGCAGGCAGATGTCATGCAAATAACGTTCCAATACTGTGAATTGACAAAAGTCCAATAGCCACGTATAGGATGCCACTAGGTACACTGAGTGTTTGCTAGTATAATGGCTTCGTTATAATTAGTTGGAGTGTGCAATGCAGGCAGACGTGCTCTGCAAATGTCTTTGCACTAGTGGGACTATAGCAAAGTCCAATAGCCACGTATAGGATGCCACTAGGTACACTGAGTGTTTGCTAGTAAAATTGCTTAGTTTAAAAAAGTTGTAGTGTGCAATGCAGGCAGACGTGCTCTGCAAATGTCTTTGCACTAGTGGGACTATAGCAAAGTCCAATAGCCACGTATAGGATGCCACTAGGTACACTGAGTGTTTGCTAGTAAAATTGCTTAGTTTAAAAAAGTTGTAGTGTGCAATGCAGGCAGACGTGCTCTGCAAATGTCTTTGCACTAGTGGGACTATAGCAAAGTCCAATAGCCACGTATAGGATGCCACTAGGTACACTGAGTGTTTGCTAGTAAAATTGCTTAGTTTAAAAAACTTGGAGTGTGCAATGCAGGCAGATGTGCTCTGCTAATGTCTTTGCACTAGTGGGACTATAGCAAAGTCCAATAGCCACGTATAGGATGCCACTAGGTACACTGAGTGTTTGCTAGTAAAATTGCTTAGTTTAAAAAACTTGGAGTGTGCAATGCAGGCAGATGTGCTCTGCTAATGTCTTTGCACTAGTGGGACTATAGCAAAGTCCAATAGCCACGTATAGGATGCCACTAGGTACACTGAATGTTTGCTAGTATAATGGCTTAGTTATAATGAGTTGGAGTGTGCAGAGGACAAGAGGGTACAGTGGCAGGATTGTGGTGCTCTTGGTAGAGGAATGGAAGCCTGCCTTTCTATTCCCTCCTAATGGTGAAATGCAGGGAGGAAATCCCTGACCTGGGCTACACAGACGCTGTTGCTGTTTGCAGGACCTGTCACTTATGGCTCTCTGACCCTGCCGCTTTGAGCCCTTAAAAGGACTGCTAGAATGTGCTCTCCCTAAGCTGTCTAACGCTGTGTATGCAGCGCATACAGCTGTATCGGCTATAGGACTCAGGAGGACGGAGCTGCGACACTGATGTCTGACACCAAAGACGCAGAAGGCAGATAATGGCGTTCGTGAAGAAAATGTCCGGTTTTATAATGCAGGGACATGTGACATGCAGATCCTATCACACATGCCGTTGCTTCTCTGGCTCAAAGTCCACTTAGGTGTGTGTGTGTCTGTGATTGGCTGACATGCTGGCCCGCCCCACAAGACGCGCGCGCTTAGGGAAGGAAGACAAGAAAAAAAAAAAAAAAAATGGCGATCGCCATTATAGAAACAGCAGTGATCTGAAGGCGCTGTTCACGCACACTATACACTGAAATGTGATAATAGTTTGATTCACAGAGTGACTTACACTATTACAGCAGAAACCAAGCTAGGATTTAGCTGTTTTTTGGCTGCTAGAACCGTTCTCGAACGTTTCTAGAACTATCGAGCTTTTGCAAAAAGCTCGAGTTCTAGTTCGATCTAGAACATGCCCCAAAATCACTCGAGCCGCGAACTGGAGAACCATGAACCACGAACCGCGCTCAACTCTAGTGCTGGTAAACTTCATTGAGGGCTGTTTGTTTCCCCAAGATCAAAAGGAGTGCCTAAGCCTAATCGGGAAACTTGGGAATCCTCGAAACTCATACTGTGAGATAGTTTGGCTGAAATATATTCCTTTACCTCCTGTTTTCCTACTTTCAGGGTGGTGCACTCTTGAAGCTTGAGGAGTTCAGGCTGAACCATCACATGAATTGTGCGCTCTCCCAGCTTTGGCTCTGCAGCATCAGAAGAGCTCAGGGATATTGCAGATTGTTGGATCCACTAATCTGCACATCTTCCGAACGGTGCTTGAAAGCTGTATAACAAACAGCTGGCAAGCTCATACTCATTTAGAAAAAAAACCCTATAAACATGGATCTATATAAGTAGTCCTACTACAATTACCAACCTAAAAAAATAAAAATATAATAACAATAGCATTATTAAATATATGTTAAAAACAGTGTACAATAAAAACTAGATGCATTGGAGTGTAGATCAAGTAGCTAAAGAATAGAAATACTCAGGGGTCAGGAAATAAAGAAAAAATATTATGTCTAATGATATAGTGTAAATATGGGGAAGGGGGTGTATTTGTAATTATGTCTAGGAGTCGTGTTCTGCCTGCAGAACAAGAATGTTATGTGCACCCATCCTTATGCTTCATTGACACATCCGTTTTTCTCATATGAGTGGTATTCGTGATCTTAACTGATAGCACTCGTACTTCCAACAATAAATGGTGCTGGGTTTAAAAAATCATCAGTGCAAGCCAATGGGTCTGTGAAAAAATTGGGCAACATTCTAATGATATTGGTCTGTAGTCCGATTTTCACAGACCGTTAGGAGAAGGTGGAAAAACCTCATTATTTTTTACACATACGAGAAAATCTGATGAAACTCTGACCACAATCTGTGATGAAACTTGGACAGTTTTTTTCGAATGTTGTTCAAAAATTTTGGAACACTTCAATTTTAAGACAGAATTCAGGTGAAACGTATTTGACGAATCGGGGACAACAACTGTGAAGGTTTGTAGATCGATTTAGTTTTTCTTTCTTTTTGTTATACAGAGATTGAAATCCCCTGCTTAGAGTTAATTGTTCAACTTTTGGCTGCATCGTCTAAAGTAAGTCTAGGAGCCTACTGCGTGTTGCATATACAGTATATTGTGCTTAAAAAAAACTGTGGAGTAATCTCCTAGAGTCTTGAGAGCATCTACTGCCGGTAGCCAGACATGTATAATCTATGCCGAGGATTTGGAGGTCAATAGTAGAAAAACGGAGCTTGAATCGCTTTAAATAATATATTAGGAAATAAAACAGAACAGAATATGGACCTACTGAGGCTAAAAAAGAACACAATGTTGTTAGAGGTTGGATATTCACATAGAACAATTACTGTCTATTCTGTTTATATAAATTACAAGAAATAGACAAAAAAGCAAACAAGTTATAAAGTTTTTGTAAAACTGAAGGTGACAAGAATTCATATTTGTAGCCCCACCCAACTATATGTCATAAGTGATAAGTAATTATCATTTATATCAAAAATTTAAACTAATTATCTTGATCCATTAAAGAATATGGGAGGGTATGCTTCTTTGCTCATCAATTATATTGCAGGAATATATGATGATTAGAAGAACCCGGAGTGGTTTGATATACAGATGACAGTTCTTGCTCTTACTCACACAGTGTACATAATTATGTACACAACTGTTTATAGTATGATGCTAATGTCATCACAATGAGAAGGTGACATATATATATATATATATAGATATATAATTGCCTTATTCTGTCTGTCTGTCTGTCTGTCCAGTGTCACCGTGACAGTGTCGTTAGCGTGACAACTGTCGGATTGGCCGCTGGGCTCGGCCTGGCCCCGCACTACCCGGATTGGCTGCTCGCCTTGGCCTGGCCCCGCCCCCCGCATGGATTAGCCGCTCGCCCCGGCCCTCCGCACGCATAGCCCGCTCCAGCGTACACCGGCTCTGGGTACACATGTGCAGGGAGCCGGCATACGCTGACGCCTCGCCCGCTCGCCCCGGCCACACGTTGGCATACTCGGCCCCGCCCCCGGCGGACATAACCTTGCGATGCTGGGATCGTGACGGAGCCGGTTTATGCTGGTAACCATAATACACATCGGGTAACTATAGGAAGCGCTTCCCTTAGTTACCCGATGTGTATCATAGTTACCAGTGAACACCGGCTCCCGGTACACATGTGCAGGGAGCCGGCATACGCTGCGGTCAATAATAAAGTGTCATGCAGCGGTGAAAGAGTTAGAGACACTGCAAGACACTTCATTATAGGCAGCGGGCATCCCCAGAAGAGAGAAGACAGAAGAAAGAAGACCCCGCAGTCATACTCACCAGATGCCGACCGGGAGCAGGTGAGCGCATCAAGGTCCTGCAGCGGCGGAACACACACACACACACATCAGATCACACTCACTCACTCTCACACACACATCAGATCGCATCCACACACTCACAACATCCAGTGATATCGCTTACTTCTCGGCGGCGATACTGTGCGTGCAGTGACCTTCCAGGACCTGCCGGAGGATCACATGGCCGGAAGCATGTGGTATCTCCGGATGTTGTGAGTGTGCGTGCGTGCGTGCGTGTATGCGATCGGATGTGTGCGTGTGTTCTGATGTGTGAGTGTATGCGATCGGATCTGTGAGTGACGGCAGAAGGCAGAGGAGCACGGCGTGCAGCATAGCTGCTGGGACCGCCCACCGGAGGGCACAGGGAGAAGAGGGGTGTGAGTGTATGCGATCAGATGTGTGCGTGTATACTGTCTGATGTGTGACTGTGGCGCACGATGGGGAGTGCGCAGCATGGGGGATGGAGCACGATGGGGGGTGCGGAGCATGGGGGATGGAGCACGATGGAGGGTGCGCAGCATGTGGGATGGAGCACGATGGGGGATGGAGCATGATGGGGGGTGCACAGCATGGGGCATGGAGCACGATGGGGGATGGAGCACGATGGGGGGTGCGCAGCATGGGGGATGGAGCACGATGGGGGATGGAGCATGATGGGGGGTGCGCAGCATGGGGGATGGAGCACGTTGGGGGATGGAGCACGATGGGGGGTGCGCAGCATGGGGGATGGAGTACGATGAGGGTGCGCAGCATGGGGGGTGCGCAGCATGGGGGATGGAGCACGATGAGGGGTGCGCAGCATGGGGGATGGAGCACGATGGGGGGTGCGCAGCATGGGGGAT
The DNA here is from genome assembly GCF_048569485.1 of Anomaloglossus baeobatrachus. Classification (NCBI taxonomy): domain Eukaryota; kingdom Metazoa; phylum Chordata; class Amphibia; order Anura; family Aromobatidae; genus Anomaloglossus; species Anomaloglossus baeobatrachus. The sequence continues at coordinate 764,484,674 of NC_134353.1, read as the reverse complement.
GGAGCAAGATGGGGGGTGCGCAACATGGGGGATGGAGCACGATGGGGGGTGCGCAGCATGGGGGATGGAGCACGATTGGGGTGCACACCTCCCCCCAAAACACACACACAGCGCCACACGCACACCGAACAACACACCACACACACACTGGGAACTACAAACACCACCCTACACAGACACTTACACACAGACAACGCCGCACACACACAACACCCAACACACAAACACCGCGGCATACACAAATGTACGCACATACCGCGCAACACACACACTGCACAAAACATACCTCCCCCAAAACACACACACGCACTCCACACCCACACAAACCACGCAACACACACAGCACCACACACAGACAACACTGCAGACACACAGCGCCCTACACAAACACTGGCAACTACACACAACAACATCGATATATATAACAAAAAACATACATTAACTACACAATAAATTCTAGAATACCCGATGCGTTAGAATCGGGCCACCTTCTAGTAAATATATATATACAGTTAGGTCCAGAAATATTTGGACAGTGACACAATTTTCGCGAGTTGGGCTCTGCATGCCACCACATTGGATTTGAAATGAAACCTCTACAACAGAATTCAAGTGCAGATTGTAACGTTTAATTTGAAGGTTTGAACAAAAATATCTGATAGAAATTGTAGGAATTGTACACATTTCTTTACAAACACTCCACATTTTAGGAGGTCAAAAGTAATTGGACAAATAAACCAAACCCAAACAAAATATTTTTATTTTCAATATTTTGTTGCGAATCCTTTAGAGGCAATCACTGCCTTAAGTCTGGAACCCATGGACATCACCAAACGCTGGGTTTCCTCCTTCTTAATGCTTTGCCAGGCCTTTACAGCCGCAGCCTTCGGGTCTTGCTTGTTTGTGGGTCTTTCCGTCTTAAGTCTGGATTTGAGCAAGTGAAATGCATGCTCAATTGGGTTAAGATCTGGTGATTGACTTGGCCATTGCAGAATGTTCCACTTTTTTGCACTCATGAACTCCTGGGTAGCTTTGGCTGTATGCTTGGGGTCATTGTCCATCTGTACTATGAAGCGCCGTCCGATCAACTTTGCGGCATTTGGCTGAATCTGGGCTGAAAGTATATCCCGGTACACTTCAGAATTCATCCGGCTACTCTTCTCTGCTGTTATGTCATCAATAAACACAAGTGACCCAGTGCCATTGAAAGCCATGCATGCCCATGCCATCACGTTGCCTCCACCATGTTTTACAGAGAATGTGGTGTGCCTTGGATCATGTGCCGTTCCCTTTCTTCTCCAAACTTTTTTCTTCCCATCATTCTGGTACAGGTTGATCTTTGTCTCATCTGTCCATAGAATACTTTTCCAGAACTGAACTGGCTTCATGAGGTGTTTTTCAGCAAATTTAACTCTGGCCTGTCTATTTTTGGAATTGATGAATGGTTTGCATCTAGATGTGAACCCTTTGTATTTACTTTCATGGAGTCTTCTCTTTACTGTTGACTTAGAGACAGATACACCTACTTGACTGAGAGTGTTCTGGACTTCAGTTGATGTTGTGAACGGGTTCTTCTTCACCAAAGAAAGTATGCGGCAATCATCCACAACTGTTGTCATCCGTGGACGCCCAGGCCTTTTTGAGTTTCCAAGCTCACCAGTCAATTCCTTTTTTCTCAGAATGTACCCGACTGTTGATTTTGCTACTCCAAGCATGTCTGCTATCTCTCTGATGGATTTTTTCTTTTTTTTCAGCCTCAGGATGTTCTGCTTCACCTCAATTGAGAGTTCCTTAGACCGCATGTTGTCTGGTCACAGCAACAGCTTCCAAATGCAAAACCACACACCTGTAATCAACTCCAGACCTTTTAACTACTTCATTGATTACAGGTTAACGAGGGAGACGCCTTCAGAGTTAATTGCAGCCCTTAGAGTCCCTTGTCCAATTACTTTTGGTCCCTTGAAAAAGAGGAGGCTATGCATTACAGAGCTATGATTCCTAAACCCTTTCTCCGATTTGGATGTGAAAACTCTCATATTGCAGCTGGGAGTGTGCACTTTCAGCCCATGTTATATATATAATTGTATTTCTGAACATGTTTTTGTAAACAGCTAAAATAACAAAACTTGTGTCACTGTCCAAATATTTCTGGACCTAACTGTATATATATATATATATATTGTTTATTAAAGTTAAAGTTTTTAGTGAAGATTTATACGGTAAAATAAGACTATCACTTCTTCTTTGTGGCAACATAAGGATATAGGTGGTCAAGACCCCCATACACTTTAGACTAACAGAATCAGGTGATATCAGTGGGATCAGCTGACAATCTGACGTGTATGGGGCCTTCTGACTTTCCCAAGAGAGATGATGTCGTGCAAGATGAATCCAGCAGTTTCAATGCCTAATTCTTTTGTTTTTCAGTAGACATCTGACAGTATCTTTCTTAATTCTCCCCTTTGAAAACACATGAATGTTCAGCCAAAAAGATTGTTTAGGTGTTTTAGTGAATCTGAAGAGATAGCCGATGACCAAATGAGCTCTCTAATCACCTTCAGAGACTGTGTGGACTATGTAATTAGATTTTAACACAAAGTGAGTAGTGCAATCAAGCTTACACAATTATGTCTACTCCAGTGTCTGACCATCCACCACGTTAAAATTACCATTTACTTATTATGATCACTGAATTCAAGAATTGTGTTGTGTATATTTTTTTCATAGATACTCATTAATACAGCACTATCTATAGGCTCTATTAGCCTGATTCATTAAGACTGGCATTTCGTACTCCATTTAAAGGGGTTGTCCACTACTAAGACAACCTCTTCTTATTCCCCATGTGTTTGCCCCCCTAAAAAGCTTATACTCACCTCCTGGTTTGGATTAGCACTGTTCCAGCGGTGCCTTACTGGCAAGCCTTACGTCCATTTGCTGCCGGCTTCACTGTACTTGCCTTCAGACGTATAAGTAATCAACAGGAAGTGAGAACTGCAGCTGGTCGCTCACTGCCTGTTGATTACTCATACAGTCATATGAAAAGTTTGGGCACCCCTATTAATGTTAACCATTTTTCTTTATAACAATTTTGGTTTTTGCAACAGCTATTTCAGTTTCATATATCTAATAACTGATGGACTCATTAATATTTCTGGATTGAAATGAGGTTTATTGTACTAACAGAAAATGTGCAATCTGCATTTAAACAAAATTCGACAGGTGCAAAAGTATGGGCACCCTTATCAATTTCTTGATTTGAATACTTCTAACTACTTTTTACTCACTTACTGAAGTACTAAATTGGTTTTCTAACCTCATTGAGCTTTGAACTTCATAGGCAGGTGTATCCAATCATGAGAAAAGGTATTTAAGGTGGCCACTTGTAAGTTGTTCTCCTATTTGAATCTCCTATGAAGAGTGGCATCATGGGCTCCTCAAAACAACTCTCAAATGATCTGAAAAGAAAGATTATTCAACATAGTTGTTCAGGGGAAGGATACAAAAAGTTGTCTCAGAGATTTAAACTGTCAGTTTCCACTGTGAGGAAAATAGTAAGGAAATGGAAGAACATAGGTACAGTTCTTGTTAAGCCCAGAAGTGGCAGGCCAAGAAAAATATCAGAAAGGCAGAGAAGAAGAATGGTGAGAACAGTCAAGGACAATCCACAGACTTCCTCCAAAGACCTGCAGCATCATCTTGCTGCAGATGGTGTCAATGTGCATCGGTCAATAATACAGCGCACTTTGCACAAGGAGAAGCTATATGGGAGAGTGATGCGAAAGAAGCCGTTTCTGCAAGCACACCACAAACTGAGTCGCCTGAGGTATGCAAAAGCACATTTGGACAAGCCAGTTACATTTTGGAAGAAGGTCCTGTGGACTGATGAAACAAAGATTGAGTTGTTTGGTCATACAAAGAGTTGTTTGGTCATACAAAGAGGCGTTATGCATGGAGGCAAAAAAACACGGCATTCCAAGAGAAGCACTTGCTACCCACAGTAAAATTTGGTGGAGGTTCCATCATGTTTTGGGGCTGTGTGGCCAATGCCGGCACCAGGTATCTTGTTAAAGTTGAGGGTTGCATGGATTCAACTCAGTATCAGCAGATTCTTGACAATAATGTGCAAGAATCAGTGACTAAGTTGAAGTTACGCAGGGGATGGATATTTCAGCAAGACAATGATGCAAAACACCGCAGCAAATCTACTCAGGCATTCATGCAGAGGAACAATTACAATGTTCTGGAATGGCCATCCCAGTCCCCAGACCTGAATATCATTGAACATCTGTGGGATGATTTGAAGCGTGCTGTCCATGCTCGGCGACCATCAAACTTAACTGAACTGGAATTGTTTTGTAAACAGGAATGGTCAAATATACCTTCATCCAGGATCCAGGAACTCATTAAAAGCTACAGGAAGTGACTAGAGGCTGTTATTTTTGCAAAAGGAGGATCTACAAAATATTAATGTCACTTTTATGTTGAGGTGCCCATACTTTTGCACCTGTCAAATTTTGTTTAAATGCAGATTGCACATTTTCTGATAGTACAATAAACCTCATTTCAATCCAGAAATATTACTGAGTCCATCAGTTATTAGATATATGAAACTGAAATAGCTGTTGCAAAAACCAAAATTGTTATAAAGAAAAAAAGTTAACATTAATAGGGGTGCCTAAACTTTTTCATATGACTGTACATCCAAAGGTGGGACCGTGAAGGCAGCAGTGATTGGGCCATGGGCTCATGTGACAATCTCATTTGAGCCATGGGAGGGCGAGTCCCAGCTCCGCTGTAACAGTGGCAAAACAGGAGGTGAGTATAAGCCTTTTTTTATTTTAACGGGGAAAAACACGGGAAATGAGAAGGGGATGTCCTTTTAGTGGTCAACCCTTTTAATTAATTAGGCACATGTAAGCACTGACATGGGACTGGAGTTAATTTGTTTTTGTAAGTTATGACAATAAAGTGCTGTAACTTTTCACGAATTTGTCTGGCAAACTTTGTTTTAACCCAGTCCCAACAATGCTCCACCCATTTTGGTGGCTCTGTCCGAAACTGATGTGAAAATGCCAAAAGTCATAACATTTTTGCGCAACTTCAAGCTGCGCAAATGTTTTGCGACTTTTCAAAGTGTTTAAGCTAGAAATCTGCCTTAAACACTTTGATCAATCAGGGCCTACACATATATACACTTAAAAGGAAAAGGGTAGCAATGTTTTGAACTTTTGATTTTCAAGCTTCATTACTCACCATCCATTCATTATGCAGATTCTTGTCATTCACTGCATTGCTACTGTTTTGCTCCAAAAAAAAAATAATCTAAATTTTATTTTTTATTATATTGTTAGTGTTTTGTAAATCCACCTTTGGCTTTCCACTCTGCATAAATTCTCATGCTCTTGATCAGATTCAAGCATTACTTGACCGAAATCTGATCCCAGGTCTCTTCTACATGTTCCCAATGTTGGTGCATACTGATCGACTCACTTGGTTATATATACAGCTTTTTCTTCAACTCTACCCACAAGTGTTCCATTGGGTTGAGGTCTGGGTACTGCAGGGTCAAATCTAGCATTTCTACTTCATTGAACAATTTTTGTGCCACCCTCAACAAATGCTTTGGGTTGTTTTCCTGCTGGAACACTATATCATACTTTTCATACCCACAGTACTCGAGTGTATGAAGTAACTCGTCTTGTAGGATACTGACATATAGCTCAGCATTGAGACCACCATTGACCTTGGTCAAGTATCCAATGCACTTGGCTGTGAAACAACTCAATATTATCAGGCTTCCTTCTCCAAGCTTGACAGTTCCATCAATTTCTTGATCCGTTAGCTCCTTTTCCCCTTATTTCTTCCAGATCCAATTGCACCGATCAGAGCCTAGTCTATTGACTTTATCTCATCGCTCCAAGACACCTGTTTCCAATATACTACTGTTTAATTCTTAGTACTTTTTTTGAAAACGCAAGCTGACACTTCTAATGATAATACTAAAGTAGAGGCTTTTTCACTTTTTTCGGGCCATCATTCCAGACTTATCTAATGTGCATCGCATGGTGCTTGCATGGATATCTGTGATCTCAATGTTACCAATATTACAAAGCATATTAGCCACCTCCACTGCCCTGTTTGTCGCCAGAACTGATGTACCTTTTGATGAGCTGACTTGTTGACTCCGATTTTTTGTCTGGACGTCACCTCTTGACTTTTAAATGGATGGACAGACTTCATTTTGTATTCTTCCAACTGTGATGGCACTCTCATTATTATTATTTATTATTATGGTGCTATTTATTCCATGACGCTTTACTAGTGAAAAGGGGTATACATAGTAGGGACAAGTACAATAATCATAAACAAAACAAGGCACAGACTGGTGCAGGAGGATAGTGGTCCCTGCCCACGAGGGCTCACAGTCTACAAGGGATGGGTGAGGATACAGTAGGTGAGGGTAAAGATGGTCGTGCGGCAGTATAGTGGACCTAGGGTTACGGCAGGTTGTAGGCTTGTTGGAAAGGTGGGTCTTCAGGTTCTTTTTGAAGCTTTTCAAGGTAGGCGAGAGTCTGATATGTTGTGGCAGAGCATTCCAGAGTATGGGGGAGGCACAGGAGAAATCTTGGATGCTATGGTGGGAAGAAGATGCAGTTTGGCTATTTTCTTTGACGAGAGATCGCTATCGATGAGCTGTATGATGCAGTTTTTCGTTTCTGGGGAAATCTTCATGGCTGCTCATTGATTTGAACTAGTGACCTTTCTCTTGGGAATCGATCTAATAACAAACTGAGCTATTAGGGAATGTAAGAACAGTTTGTAATTTGTAGTATACTGGAGGAAAAAGATGTTTCAACCACTAGGAGCAAAACATTAGCAATGTAGTGACATGATAAGAATCTGCATAACCAATCATGTGCTAAATAGTTGCCAGACAAATTTATATATGACTCGAGATAGCCAAGATGATTGTCTATAAAATTATGGTAGTCTCATGTTCGAAATTTAGTGTATGGTGAAATATGGAGTCTCAAATTCAAAACTTCAAAATATTGTTACCCTTTTGCTTATAAGATGTACATTTGTGGGAAAGTGTGTGTAAAAGTGACATACATCTCAGACAGCTATCCAGCCAATAGCAATCTCTATTATGCCACATACACATGAACATGTAGCTGGTTGTTGATTATATTGTTGCTTATATGTTAGAACTCCATTTAAGGCCTCCGACACACATCAGTGCCGCCGGTAGGTGTTTGGTACGTTTTTGCACGTACCGGCGGCACGGAGACACGTACACCAATGTTACCCTATGGTAACATGCACACACACGTAAAAACACACGGAACATGTGTCCGTGTCGTTTGTACGTGTGTGCATTTTTCCACACGCTCAACATGTCCGCTTTTCTCCGGCATCACGCAGGCATGGACCCGCTAAAGTCAATGGGTCCGTGTCTGCACGTATGTGACACGTAGCATGTCTGTGTTCTACCCGTACCGTCCGTGTGCATTTTTTTGGTGAATTCTGGATGCGATGTCGGTCAATCTCCCTCTGTCGGTCGGTATCTTTCGCTGTCAGATGGTAGCTCTGTCTGTCTGTCTCTCTTTCTGTCTGTCCCTCTCTCTGTCCGTCGGTCGGTCTATTCCCCTCTCGCATAGTCACCAATCCCCGATCACTGGTGCGGCGCTGCACAGCTGTCAAAAACCTCCGGCGGCTTTTACTTTTTTGAAAATGCCGGACGCTCATTATTCAATCTCGTATTCACTGCTTCCTCCGCCCAATGGCGCCTATGATTGGTTGTAGTCAGACACGCCTCCACGCTGAGTGACAGCTGTCTCACTGCAACCAATCACAGCCGCCAGCGGGCGGGTCTATATCATGCAGTAAAATGAATAAATAAATAAGCAAAAACGACGTGCGGGCCCCCCCCCAAATTTGATACCAGCCAGGGTAAAGCCACACGGCTGAAGGCTCGTATTCTCATGTTATGGGGAGCCACCCAGCCTAACAATATCAGCCAGCAGCCACCCAGAATTGCCGCATCCATTAGATGCGACATTTCCGGGACTCTACCCAGCTCATCCCGAATTGCCCTGGTGCGGTGGCAATCAAGATAATAAGGGGTTAATCATGGCAGGCGTCTCCCTGAGATACCTTCCATGATTAACCTACAAGTTAAAGAAAATAAACACACACAACGAAAAATCCTTTATTTTGAATAATACACAAAAACAAACACCCTCTTTCACCACTTTATTAAGCCACAAATACCCATCCAGGTCCGGCGTAATCCACAATGGTCCCACGACGCTCTCAGCTCTGCTACATGAAGGTGACATGAGCAGCCACATACCATGATCGCTCTCTGTCAACTCCACGCACCAACTGAGGTGAGCCGCGCAATCAGCTATGACGTCACTCAGGTTACTCGCGGCCATCGCTGGATCCTCTAACTGTGACAGCAAGTCGCCCAAGTGACTGAAGTGAGCTGAGCAATCTGCAAAAAAGTCACAGGTGAGTTGCGGTCTCAGGTGGAGGACTCCAGCTAGCCACGGGTAGCCTGAGTGGCGGCAGCGATAATCACGCCGCTAACTTCTGTCACTCAGGGGATTACCGGTCACCGGTGAGTCCTTCATGGGTGACCGCTAATCAGGATGCCACACACAGACAGAGCCATGGTATGACAATGAAGTCGGTGAAGTTCATCCGAGTTCATTTTCATCGCACGTCTCTGTCTGTGTCTGCTGTCAGCGGGTATGTATCAATGACATTTTGCCACACACACGGATCATTTCAAATGGACACCACACGGATATTACACATACGTATCTCACGCATACACAGACATTCCACACGCACACACGGCGAGCATATGCCATCACACGGATGTCACACGTACCGGAGAAACGCCCATTAAAAACGGAACACGGACCCGAAAAACGGAACGTGAGACACGTACATGTTTTTTGCGGAAGTGTGGCAGAGGCCTAAAGGGAATCTGTCAGCTGACAGATCATCTGAGATGAACATGATGTAGGAAAATAGAGCATAATTCCAATGATGTGTCACTTAGTTTGCTGGGTGCAGCAGTTTTGACATTAACAGCATTCTTAGATGTAGTTTGGAGGAGAGCTGAGACAGCTGCCTCCACCCAAGCCAGGTTTTCTTTATACAATGTCCATTGACAGTGAGATGCTTATCACAGGACAAGCTGTGGTCGGGCTAAGTTTGGTGTGGCTGATGTAGTCCAAGCATTACTAAGGTCTTGGTGTTAAAACAATTATTAAGTAAACAACAGCACAAGACCTAGCTGAAATATGTGTTTAACCCTTACAGCATGCTGTCCTTAGATTATATAGCAAAAAAATGCTGACAGATTCACTTTAAGATAAAATTTATAATATGGATGCTAATACAATTATGCCGCTATAGGCATACATTTGAAGCATACATGAAACAAACAAATGCTTTACCCTGTTCCAGCTATTACACTGGTTGTCCATCTGCTAAAAAATACATCATATACTTAATACACTCATATAGTGCTGCATCAGACTACATCTGTTCCCCTATTTGTGTCTACCACCGTATCTGTGCTCTCTGCTCTGCTAATGATCTAAAAGAAACATTGCCCATAATCCTTATCTCCCATTCTCATCTTCAAGAATTCTCTTGTGCTGCATCAATCCTCTGGAATGCAATCAATAAGGCTAATATCAGTGTCCACAGTTCTAAACATGTCCCGAAAACACATATATTTAGGGAGGATTATCACATCACCTCACTAATCCAATGCTGCTTAATTCTCCTTTTCTTACAAAATGCAACTTTTAGCACCAGCCATGTAATGCGCGTAAACTTGGGTTTTGTCATTTCTTGTAACAGACCATAATAAAAAGAAACATGTCACACAATGCCCTTCTGTGCATTCGGTGTATTAAGTATTCAGTTACATAGTTACATAGTTACATAGTTACTTAGGTTGAAAAAAGACCTAGGTCCATCTAGTTCAACCTTCCTCCACCAGTTCTACATTTAGTCACTAAGTCATTTATAACCAACAATATTTTGTGTACTGAGGAAATCATCCAGCCCTTTTTTAAAAGCTGTTATAGTATCTGTCATTACTACCTCTTGTGGTAGGGCATTCCACAGTCTGACCGCTCTAACTGTAAAGAACCCTTTCCTATTTAGGTGTCGGAATCACTTTTCTTCCACTCGCAGTGAGTGCCCCCTGGTCCTTAGTACTGTCTTTGGAAGAAATAAGTCATGTGCCAGTCCTTTATATTGACCACACATGTATTTATACATATGAATGAGATCTCCTCTGAGACGTCTTTTTTCTAAGCTAAACATATCTAACTTTTTCAACCTGTCATCATATGGGAGGCCTTCCATTCCTGGTAATAGTCTAGTTGCCCGCCTTTGAACTGACTCTAACTTCTGAATGTCCTTTTTAAAATGTGGAGCCCAAAACTGGATCCCGTATTCCAGATGTGGCCTTATAAGTGATTTATAGAGGGGTAACAATACGTTGGGATCACGGGATCTAATCTCTCTTTTTATACACCCTAAAATCTTGTTTGCTTTAGCAGCTGCTGCTTGACATTGAGTGCTGCTGCTCAGCTTATTTGTAATGAGAATACCCAAGTCCTTCTCCTGTTCTGTAGTCCCGAGTTTACTTCCATTTAATGTATGCACAGTTATAGGATTACTCCGTCCTAGGTGCATTACTTTACATTTATCAACATTAAATCTCATTTGCCAAGTATCTGCCCATTCTGACATCTTATCCAGATCTTTTTGTAATATTGTTAGAATAGAAAATGTAAACACCTTTACAACAGATACTTTTACAATATTCGCCCACAGTATATGGCAATCCAGGTGGAAGGTAAGAGCCGGGTTTCCTGTGTTCAGGACCTCTGATCCACCTTGCAGTGACACAGCATGGTAAACATGTTAGAGTTTGTATTATTATATTATGGAACTCCAGCTCATTCCTTGGATTTGGACTGCCATGCACCATGGGTGGTGAAAATATTTGTTGTAAAAGTGTTTACATCTGGTAATGTGCAATTGAATACTTAAAGAGGTCATCCACAACTTTTATGTTGATAGCTTAACCTTAGGATATGTCATCAATGTCTGATCGTTCTGGGTCCGACACCTGGCATCCTCGTCGATCACCCGTCCTTGGTGCCGGCGGCATCAGGCAGACAGAAATGCTCATTTCCGAAGCTGCGCCGTATTCTGATAGCGGACGATTACAGTACATCCGCCTCCTATTGATATAAACAGGAGGGGGACATGCAGTACCTGGCAGCGGCTGCTATCACTTGATGGGGCAACTCTGGAACTGAGCATTTCCAGCCGCCTACTACCGCCAGCGGTGGCACCAAGAGCAGCTGATCAGCAAGAGTATCGGGCGTTGGACCCCTGCTAATCAGACATTGATGACCTATTCTAAGTAAAAGTGTGGCTCAGTGGTTAGTCTTGCAGCGCTGGGGTCCTGGTTCAAATCCCACCAAAGACAACATATGCAAGTATGTTCTCCCCGTGTTTGCGTGGGTTTCCTCCAGGTTCTCCAGTTTCCTCCCACACTGCAGAAACATACTGATAGGAAACCTAGATTGTGAGCCCCAATGGGGACAGAGTTGCCATTGTATGTAAATGTGACGCCCTGGACTAGCCAGGTAGTCACAAACACAACATCACACACACCCCCTCCCCTGGATAGTCAACAACAGTCAAACAAAATTCTTGTTGCCTCCTCCAGGGTCTGATGTCCACACCAGGTGGGGCGGAGCCAGGCGGTTGACCCCACCCACCGAGGAGTTCACAGGCCTGGAGGCAGGAAAAGCAATTAGTGCAGTTTTGGAGTTGAAAGTGACAGGAGAGAAACTGTTAGTGTCTGGGTCGGAGCCCAGGCACTGTCAGCAAGGTCGGCAGACGGTGGTGGCCGTCTGCAGGAGTTGGCGCAGGTCAGCGGAACCGTAGGACCGGGGACGGGCGGTGGCCCGCCGGTACCGAGCCGGGGAGCAGATCTGAACCAAGCACAAAGGCAGGGCCATCAGACCCCGACCAGGCTAGGAGCCGCCGACAACGGTCAAATCAAATAGTGACTGGGACCTCAGGGGTTCCCTCACACCCAAGACCCGACAGAAGGTAACCGTCCACACAGTGAGGATAACAAGCCACCGCCATAGCCTAGAGATCCAAGGGCCAGCGCCTGCGTGCAAAAGGGGCTCCTTCGGTACATACACGCCGGGGAGCGGACTACCAGTGGGAAACCATCGGAGTCAATACATTGTACAGCGGTGCAGGGAAAGACAGCCACCATCAACCTGTCCGGGGAGAGCAAAGACACTGCAGCCGGCTGCGGGACCCGTCCATCCAGCTGTTTCGTTTACCAGAGACTCTGTAAATCTATGCCTGAGTGAGTACAACAGTGCCATCCGACACCGCGCCGCGCTGCCTCCGCAACCCTGCACCCCAGCTACCCTGCCTCCCCCTACCACCATCGGGCCCCAGGATCACCAACCCCTACCCACGGAGGGGGAACCAACATCCTAGCTGCTCCCTGCCATCGCTCCCGGGATCCCCGTCACCAGCAGTGGTGGTGCCCATTATCACCACGACCCATGGGTGGCGTCACAAACTATCTTTCCAAACAAACTATCCCTTTTCACTCGTGGGCGAGGAGTGCTGCTCGAGTCCCCCGGGTCCGGCCCACCGCTCGAGCCACCAAGCAGCAGCAGCCCTGGACCCGAGCGTAGCGAGCACGGCCCCTCCGCCCGCGACATAAAGCGCTGTGGAATTAATGGCGCTATGTAAGTGAATTAATATTATTATTATTATTATAGTGGCCAATCTCTTTAATACGCAAAAACATTTTATATGCAATGTAGAGTATGGTGTGGTGTGTTTCTTTTTATTACACTTCCCTTTTTCTAAATTTATTTTTCAAATGCAATCACTATCGATTTTTATCTGTACATGTAAAGATACTCTCCAGAGATTGGTTCATGCAGCTTTAATTAATTATCATATTTATTATACACATGGCTGCAGCGTAGAATACAAGCATTTTTTACCACTTAGTTAAGCTTTTGAGCAGGACCCTTGCTTTTCTTTCTGGAATTGTAGAATCATATTATGATGTACTGTCTGATGAGATTGTTTGCACATGTGTGCTGTGATTGGTAAGGTTCTTGATGGCACCATATCAGTTATTACTAGTAGTGGTCCTTGAATGACTATGTTGTCCATTGAATTTGTTAGGATACATTTAGATACTTTTTAATGTTTTCCTTTTTGTTCTGACATGGCCAATCAACATGAAGTGTGACTATTAATATTATAATATAAAATACAGGCGGCCTGTAGCAGTAACTGTATATTGAATGTAATAATAAGACAGTATGGATCATCTCTACTGGTAAATGCAGGTAGCCAGCAATGTTAGAGGCGTTGTCCAGGGCTTTTAAATTGATGGCCTATCCTTAGTGGTACTTTGCACGTTGCGACATCGCTACTGCGATATCGTCAGGGTCAAATCGAAAGTGATGCACATCCGGCGCCGGTAACGACGTCGCAACGTGTAAAGCCTAGAAGCACCGATAAACGATCGCAAAAGCGTCGTAAATCGGTGATCTGTGTAGCGTAGGACATTTTCATAATGTCGCACCAATAGGAAATACGATGTTGTTCCTCGTTCCTGCGGCAGCACACATCGCTATGTGTGAAGCCGCAGGAGCGAGGAATATCTCCTTACCTGCGTCCCGACGGCAATGCGGAAGGAAGAGGGTGGGCGGGATGTTTACGTCCCGCTCATCTCCGCCCCTCCGCTTCTATTGGCTGCCTGCCGTGTTACGTCGCTGTGACGCTTAGGAAGGAGGCAGATCGCTGGCCAGAGCGACGTCGCAGGGCAGGTAAGTCCGTGTGAAGCTGCCGTAGCGATAATGTTCGCTACTGCAGCTATCACAAGATATCGCATGTGCGACGGGGGCGGGGACTATTGCACTCGGCATCGCTAGCATCGGCTAGCAATGTTGCAGCGTGCAAAGTACCCCTTAGAATAGTTCATCAATATTTGATCGGTGTGGGTGCATCACCCATCACTGTCACTGATCAGCTATTCCTGGTGTCAGCAGTGGCTAGAACTGCTCAGTTTTGAGCTGCACAGCTCCGTTAATTTGGTTTTCCTCCAACAAAATAAATTTTAGAGTGACTGTATAGGAACATGGTCTCATTATACCACATCTCCTGGGCAGCGGAGGATGCATAAGAGAAGTATACAGACAGGACAGCATGGGATCACGGCTGAATCTTTTTGTGAAGTAAAACATTTCCTTGCCTGTTTTTTTAAAAATGTTACACCTCAAAGAAAGATTTTTTTGCTATTGCATGCTGTAATGTCTGTATAGTTTTTTACTACCTCCCCTGTACTGGAGCTGGAGTATGATCAGACCATGTCCCTTTACAGTCAGACACATCCATTACACAGTACATAGCAGGAACACATATATAAGATTATCTCAGCACAGAAACATTTTTCTTAAACACATCCAATTCTGGAAATTGTTTTTATTATTATTATTAATAAATTGTTATTTATTAAAATTAATTTTGTGGGATAACACCTTTAATGGTGTAGAGGCCGAGGCCGGGTACTGCATGTCCACTCCTATTCAAATCAATAGGTGGTGTATGGGCTGTACCCGGCCGCGGCCACCATATGGTTGATGGAACTTGGCTGTGCAGCTCCACAACTGATCAGTTTCAGCCAGAAATAGGAACAGCTAAGGCTGGTTTCACACTACGTTTATTTAACATCCGAACATAACGTTTTTTTGCTGCAAAAGCGGATCCTGCTTTTACAGCAAAAAACGCATGCAAACGCATGTGTTACTTTGCAGGATCCTGTCACTGGCTGTTTAGGGGCTGGCATTGGAGTCATGTGATCGGGAGTGAGGGGAACTAAACGTGCCAGACTGGGAGCCGGCTTCTGACAGCTGCAGACGCTCGTAACCAAGGTAAACATCGGCCTTGGATACCCGATATTTATCTTTACGAGTGTCTGCAGCTGCTAGGAGCAGGGCTGCCTGCACATGTTACCAACGTAAACATCGGGTAACTAAGAGAAGTGGTTACCCGATATTTACCTTGGTTACGAGTGTCCGCAGCTCTCAGGTGGGAGAGAGAGGGAGGAGAGGGAGGGGGAGAGACAGAGATAGAGAGGGTGAGGGAGACAGATCACGGGAGACTGGTTCTGGGCATGCTCAGTACTTTCTGGGCATGCTCAGTACAAAAGCAGGATCCTGTTACAACGCAACTCAACGCATTCTGCTAGGCAGGATCCAGCGCTCATTGAAATGCATTGCAGCTCGCGGCGCAATGTGAAGGATCCTGTGAGATGCGTTATTTTGACAAAGGTAAAAAACGCTACAAGTAGCGTTTTTGAAACATGTTAAAATAACGCAAAAGTACGGATCCTGTGTCTAACGCACGCAAACGCATGCGAACGCAGGTGGACGCGAGTCCATTGCAAATGCATTGAAGTGAAAACGCATTTGCACTGGATCTGTATTTCCGCTAAAATAACGTTATGGACGGATGTTAAATAAACGTAGTGTGAAACCAGCCTAATCAGTGGAAATGTTGGATGTCATACCGCCACCGAACAGATATTGATGACCTACCCCAGCCATAGGTCATCAAAGTAAAAGTGCTGGATACATCCTGTAACTTCTACAATCTATATTACTGAACCAAGCAAGGATTACTATGATCGTAACTAGTGATTACAGCCACTTGTAGAACCTTCACGGAGCTTTGGCTCCAGTGATGAAATCCAATCCCGGCAAATCTCCACCACACCCTTCATTATTTGACTAATCTTTACGCTGAGAGACTAAGATTTACTTATTCGCAAGCCTCGCTCTGACCTCACCGCCTACTAAACCTGTTTTTCGCAGATCTTCATAATCCTTCTCTGTAACTAATCAAAGCTCAAGCTCCTTTTAATATAATCAGAATAAATAACACGTAACTTGTATTTTATCCAGAGACAAGTAAAAATAACAGTCTCTGGAAATTCTCAGCAAAGGGCGCCTGGATCACTACAGCTATGAATCTGTAAACGCTTTCCTTCAGGTTTTGATGTCTGAAAAATGTTACTGTAACAAGAAAATGATAAAAGACAAACTAAAATACTCAGACAACGTTCACCAAATCCATAGTCTGGCATTCTAAGGATACATGATTGGGTTTATGGCGCATGGATGGATTGTATGACCATAGCCACATCTCATCTGAGCAGTCTACGATATCTTTGGGAACAAATGATCCCAGCACAAGTTCTTCCAGGACGCCGTGTATAAATAAGCTGACAAAGTGTTTGCCTTCCACCTCATTGGAACTTTCTGTTTAATTTGCAGAGCTTGGACTACGTTCACAAGTGCATGTCGTGAAACTTCTTAAAGTTTCTGCGAGCGGAAGACGGGAATCAGCAGCAATTATGGCACGCAGCCAGTTCTATGTAACGATAAGTTTTCATCCATACAAGGACTTTTGGAAAGGCCTTCCACAGGCT
Organism: Anomaloglossus baeobatrachus; assembly: GCF_048569485.1. NCBI lineage: Eukaryota > Metazoa > Chordata > Amphibia > Anura > Aromobatidae > Anomaloglossus > Anomaloglossus baeobatrachus. The sequence goes on along the minus strand of NC_134353.1, from coordinate 764,468,071 downwards.
TTACAATAGCACGTATGGCAGAGAATGTGAGATCACAGAGGCTCTTCACCTTGTCTAAGGAGAATGAATCCATTCCAAAGTAAATTATGAAACCACATTAACGGCAAGTCACGAGGGATTTCTAACATCATGGCCTAATACAATGTGACATGAATACCAACATGAAATCTACAGATGAACCCACTGTTAAAGCAGATTTGTCACCAGTGTTCACAATACAAATTACATCTAATATATAAAGCTGAGTGTGTGTGTGTGTGTGTGTGTATGCATGTCCGCTAAAGGAATCCGAACCGTCGCATTTACAATCAGGAAATTTTGCACAGACGCCTCATGTGACCCAGGAAGCGTGGTAGACTATGGTTTGACAGAAAAATTTAACCCTGTGCTTTACAGTTAGTCTCTAAAATCTTGCCGCCATTAAACTGAATGGAGGTGGGAGCTATAGGTTATTAATAGCAACTGTCAGTGGTTGCTATAGGAACAAAATAAACTGTTGGTTGAAGCTTATGCGTGAGGTTATATGATGTCGGTGGAGAGATGGATAGAGAGACAAAAAAAAGACAGACAGACAGAGACACAGACAGAGACAGATGGGGAAAGAGACAGACAGATAGACGGGGAAAGAGACATCCCTGGAAAGAGACAGCCCTGGAAAGACACAGACGGGCAAAGACACAGACGGGCAAAGACACAGACGGGCAAAGAGACAGATCTGGAAAGAGACAACCCTGGAAAGAGACAGACGGTCAAAGAGACAGATAGTCAAAGAGACAGCTGGGGAAAGAGACATCCGGGGAAAGAGACATCCGGGGAAAGAGACAGACCGGGAAAGAGACAGACCTGGAAAGAGACAGACCTGGAAAGAGACAGACGGGGAAAGAGACAGCCCTGAAAAGAGACAGTTCTAGAAAGAGTCATTCGGGCAAAGAGACAGCCCTGGAAAGAGACAGCCCTGGAAAGAGACAGACGGGGAAAGAGACAGTCCTGGAAAGAGACAGACGGGGAAAGAGACAGCTTTGAAAAGAGACAGCCCTGGAAAAAGATAGACGGGGAAAGAGACAGACGGGGAAAGAGACAGCCCTGAAAAGAGACAGTCCTGGAAAGAGTCAGCTGGGCAAAGAGACCGGGAAAGAGACAGCCGGGGAAAGAGACAGCCGGGGAAAGAGACAGCCCTGGAAACAGACAGACGGGGAAAGAAACAGCCCTGGAAAGAGACAGCCCTGGAAAGAGACAGACGGGGAAAGAGACAAACGGGGAAAGAGACAGACGGGCAAAGAGACAGATGGGCAAAGAGACAGACCTGGAAGGAGACAGACCTGGAAGGAGACAGACCAAGACAGACGGAAAAGAGACAGACGGGGAAAGAGACAGACAGACACACACACATAGAGACAGACACAGAGATAGAGACAGACAGACAGACACAGAGACGGAGACCGATAGACTGATACAAATACAGACATAGATAGAAATAGTCAGACAGAGACATAGACACAGACAGACAAGGAAAGAGACAGACAGACAGACAGCGACACACAGACAGAGACAGAGAGACAGTTACTATCCCGGGCAATGCCCGGGTACTACAGCTAGTACATTATAAAAAGATCTCATCTACTTAATGCAAGAATGGATCAATAATTCCTTAGTGCTTAATATTAAAATGCTTATTTTAATTTGCAGAATTATATGGCTATTCTGAAATGGATTTTCAAAGTAAGTACACCAGACTCATCAGGTTTACTAGATCTGTTTAATAATGTCTGTAGTTTGTATTGGGAAATTTGGGTACAGATCTGCTTTAACATAATATAAAGCCTATGGGTCTCTATTGTGCAGTGTGTTTTTCTGCATCGGGGCTTGGGTGATCGGTGAAAGATTCAAGACCATAAAGGGGGCTTTACACGCAGCGATATCGCTAGCGATATCGCTAGCGAGCGTACCCACCCCCGTTGTTTGTGCATCATGGGCAAATTGCTGCCCGTGGCACACAATATCATTAAGAGCCGTCACACGGACTTACCTGCATAGCGACGTCGCTGTGGCCGGCGTACCGACTCATTTCTAAGGGGGCGGTTCATGCGGCGTCACATCCCGCCCACCTCCTTCCTTCCTCATTGCCGGCGGCTGCAGGAAAGCTGTAGTTTGTCGTTCCCGGGGTGTCACACATAGTGATGTGTGCTGCCTCGGGAACGATGAACAACCTGCATCCTCAACAATCAACGATTTTTTTGAAAATGAATAACGTGTCAACGATGGACTATTTGGTGAGTATTTTCCATTGTTAATGCCCGCTCATTGGTGTCACACGCAATGACATCCCTACCGATGCCGGATGTGCGTCACGGAATCCGTGACCCTGGCGATATATCGTTAGATACGTCGTTGCGTGTAACAGGGCCTTTACTCCCATAATCTATAAGTTCTTTCAGAGGCCTTAAGCCAGTAAACAGTTTAAAATTTTGCACAGTGCAAAAATAATACATTATCAGTCATAGCATGTGAGCAAAATTCTTGACAAGCTGCAATTAGTAACAAATTAAAGGTGCTGTGGATAATTACTAAATATAACTAATAAAACTATCTATATATCTAAATCAAAATCAGTGACATAAACATTGAGATTTACTTCTTCGGTTTGTTTTTTCTGTTTATATTGATTTAGCTTTTGTCTAATACTCAGATGTGCAATTAAAGGGTATCTGTCAGCAGGTTTTTACTACTTCATCTGAAAGCAGCATGATGTAGGCTGAGTAATCTGAATCCAACAGTGTATCACTTAGATTACTGGCTGCAGCCCTTCTGATACAATCAGAGCTTTTAGATTTAGCAAACGGCAGAGCGGAAAGCACTACCCTGCCCACACCAGGCTCTCTACAGAGATTTTACATTGACACTGAGGTGTCAATCACAGTAGGGGCATGTGGACTGCCACGTAGGCGTTAATGTTGTCTAGCAATCACTAGGTGATAAAGCCTTTAATTTAAGTAAACAACATCACACAGATTTATAATAGAGGCACAGTTGATTTCTGTTGTTTAACCCCTACGGCATGCTGTCCTCAGATTACATAGCAAAAGCCTGCTGACAGATTCCCTTTAACATGTAGGGGTGTTGTAATATTGTTTTAATACTTCACTTTAATACTAGGTCTAGATGTCAAAATTGTCTTGCAAAACTAGTCTCGTTTAATGTCATTATCCTAAGGAGAAGCTTCAAAATGTAATTTAAAGTGGTAATCCACTTTCCAAAATGATGGCCTATCCAATGGATAGGTGATAATTGTCAGATCAGTGTGGGTTCACTGTGTACCGCAGTCACATAGACAAGGAATGGAGCAGAAGGGTGCACATGTGGATGAGTGTTTCATTCCACTTCTCTTGGTCACAGTTTTGGAGCCAAGAAAGAACTAGGGGAGACTTGAGGAACATAATTCCCTTATTCTTGTGATCAGTGGAAGTCACAGAAAATCTAGTGGACAGATGATAATTTTTGGAAACTGGAATATCCCATTAAGTGTTCATTAATAAATGGTCCTAGCTGTATTATGACAAACCTGTTTTCCAATACTTTGTTAGTTGACTTCTGCCATGTGGATTGCTCCATATGGTCATTGTTGTGGGTGGTGATTTGGATCCACACATATTAATATAATATGTGCACTGTATTTAGTATCCACGTCCTCCACCTTTCTGCTTTATATCTCAGTAGCTGCACTTTATTACTTAAAAAACAAGTGTTGAGGAAAATGACACACAGTGCAATAAAATCCCAAACTAGTGTCCGTATGACTTAGTGTGCTTATGATAAAGATGTGCAGCCAATACGCAGTACAAAGAGTGCTGCCAAGGGGCCATTAGACCAGCATTTCTCAACTCCAGACCCCAAGGACACCCAACAGGTGAGGATTTAAAGAAACCTATGTAAATTTCAGATGTACTAATTTACTAAAAACTAAAAGTATTCTTAAAGCACCTCTCCAGTGTTTTGTTTTGGTTTTTATTTCAGCTGGAGTGGTGCTTTTAATCTAATGTTCCTGACCCTAGTATTATACTCACCACTGACATCTTAAGCTTATAAAAGCGGTGGGCGCGCTGGTTCTGTGACACCATCTTGTGACCGTAACTTCTGACTGCTAGAAGTCAGAGGAAATGATCACAAGCTCTCAGTGTTAGTCTATGCGAGCAAGAACGAGGCTCTCATAGACTTGCATTAAAAAGTGACCTCAGGCTCGCTGCAGCAAACACTGAAGCAGCCGGCAGGTCACAAATTGCTGGAGACTGACAGGAGCGGCGGTTATAGAATGTAAAGATTGTGGCGGGTAATTATCAGACTAAATGCAGGGAAGTTATCTTAGAAGCACCACTCCAATGGTAAAATAAAAAAGATGCTGGAGTGAAGCTTTAAAATACAAGTTGATAAAAAATTGTCCCAGAAGGAAGAAACTGGAGGCTTTGAACATGTATTTTGCCTCCGATATTACAACACAACTAAATATTTATCCCTTGAAAATGCAGAAAAATGTGTTTTATATAATATATTTGGTGCTTTAAACCAAAAATTATTGTTTTGTTTTATGAAGTGACCTAACGTTTCACCTTTTTATTCTGTATATAATCATTAGATTCATGAATGTTCACCCCTCCATGGTAATACGCCCATCATTTCTGGCCACGACTTCTCTCCTTTCTGTTTTTACATACATTGCTATTGTCTTCTCACCTTTTAGCAGGGATTATACGTATGACTTTTATGCTTGCACTTTGCAACTTTTTACTCTTTGGGGGGCAATTCCTCAAAGGTTCTATGCATAAAATGCTTTGTAAAGTTGCACAATTTTTGTGTAACTTGTCGTCGTCATAACAGTTTTGTTCAGCTCCACCATAATGGTGGAATGGAAGAGGATCTGGGGGGGGGTGTATGGCCCCGCCTGCAAAGCAAGTTTATCAATGGTGGCGGCATTTTCATGACAGAAATATTACTCCAGTCCCTGATGTATGACCTTTACAAAGAGGCTCAAGACACTAATATGATGCGACAAACTGCTGATGATACACCATTGATATGATGCTCCAGACTAATTTCATTAAGGCTGGCATCTACAAAAACATTGTTAATGAATCGGGTCATTGTCATTATGCAGGAAGAAAAACTTAATACAAGTTATATATATATATATATATATATATATATAGCAACATCATGACTAGAGATGAGTGAGGCCGAACACAGACTTTACTAAAAAAATTGGTGTTCGAGTTTGGGTGCTTTAGGTATGCAATCCACTCGCGCGAGCATCACTGTGCTCGGGTACGCTCGATGCTCGATCCAGTGTGAGCTGAGCAACTTGCAGTCTTTGATCGGCTCACATTGGGGGTAATAGCAGCGTAATTGGATGTGGTGTGTACAAAAAAAAAAGAGACCACCCCGCCTTCTTTCCACCGAAAGTGAACTGTTTATGGTTGGCTGTATGTGGGCGGAGACCCAAACTGCCCAATCAGTGACTTCCAATAGGGTTTGGGTCAAGTCCAGGTCCCAAACCAAATTTTATCTAAAGTCTGGCTCAACCAGCCGAACCCGAACTTCCACGAGTTCACTCATCACTATTCCAGGCCCATTAGTCTCATAACTATCATAGCTGTCTTGTCTGTATGCTTCACTTTTCTTCTAAGTCTTTACAATGAAAACTACATTTCTACTTTGTGCTAAGCCTAGCATTTGTACAACGCCAGTGTGGAGATCTGATGAGCAGAGAACATATCTGAAAATCTTCTCTTCTATTGTGAGTGAATATAAAAATGAGGAAATGCGCAGCTCATTTTTGCATTGAAATCAATAAGTGTATTCTTCCTAGGGATAAAGCATAAGTTTACCTGTCCTAAGCCAAGTGTGTATGTAAGGCAATTATCTTCATGGCAATTTTATAATACATTTTACTGCTATTTTCGGAGTCGCTGCCTTTATGAGTGGGATTACGTGTCAGGTTGCAAAGCTTCTAAGGAACCTACAAGCAGAAAGGGGCTAGTGGCAGCTCTTTTACAGCTATTATATGTATATCATCCTTATATGGCATCCTAATTGGTTTACAAAATAAAAATGATAAATTTGATAACCTGCCTTATAATTGCATTGCTGCTGCTTGTAAAGCCAATCATTTTTATAAACAGGAAAATATTCTTTATCATGCAATTGTCTAACATACAGGCAATGTGAATTTTACCAGCATGTTAATGGATTGAATACACTAACTCTTGTATCGTTTTCCTACAACCTGGCTTACTGTCCCTAATAATTGCCATGGCAGCTTTACTAGCAACATTCAGATAGTGATCATTGCTGGAATTTTCTAAATGACACCGAGTCTTGGGTCAGCAGCTGTGATCAGCAGTGAAGAGCACTTACTGAATCTTCTTGGTAAAGTTTTTGGAGACGATTCCCCCCTCCTTCTGCTGTTCTTCGTGATTCCCTACAATTAGAGACAACAGAGAACACACAATAAGATACAAATCCACGCCCAATGTATTGTACAGGTACATAATCCCTAAACTCAAGCTACACATGTAGCAATATTATAACCCAGGTATGGTAAATTCTACCAAAACATGCAAATTCTGATGTAAGTATTGTAAACGCTGAAATATCTGTCCAAAACAGATATTATGTCCGTCAGTATTGTAACATGGATTAAAAATTCTATATGACTCGATCAAATTATTTAAAACCAAAAAAATATGACTCCATGTCTAAATCAGAACCAGCATCCTTGGTGTGGAAAGCAGAAAACAATAACAATGAATTATATATGACTGATCGTCGCTTTCCAGAAAAGTTTTGTGTATTTAAAGAATTACTCCCAGCAAAGTTTTTATCCTCTTAATATATTGCAATCATCATATTATATAGCACTGTGTACTTACAATTTTTAATTTGTTCCCAGTTAATTCTTCTCTTTCCCATTAGGTCTATGACATCATGAGATTAAAAACTGACTAGCTGAATCCTTCTAAGCTCTATGTAGAAACAGGAAATTAATTTTCAGAACAAGGGGCCTATTTATTATATTACTCAAATGTAATAGGGAAATATTGATTTCATTTACATATTTTAACTATCTTATTCTTCAGCCTGACCTTATAACATATTTCATGACAACTGAGAAATCTGAGGCTTTTATTAGCTTTTTTGTTAATCATAAGTCATTTTTATGTTAATATTTTTTACTTTGGAGCCAGCAATTAAATCTGTGAGTAGATTCAATCGTTACTGGAAATTATCTGCGTTATTTGCCTACACACTTTTGAACCGTAATTCTTTAATTGGATTAAAAAGTTACAAGTAAGAGTCAATGATATGGCAATAAGCTACTTAGGTTCTTTAATGCATATTAATTATAAAAATGATCTGAGCTGTTACTTTGTGCTTTCTTTCAACCCTCCCTATCAGCTGTTCCTTAATTTATTCTCATGCACATGGCCCTTTGGTGCAGCTGTTACTGGAGATGTCAAAAGGGTCATTTGCAGCTCTGAAATATTCACACTCCAGTTGTCTGAATATACTTACAAATAGTATTATTCTCCAAGGATCTAAAAATAAACTAACTGTTCAGATACATCAACATAATGCAGCCTATGTTAGTCAGTAAGAATGAAATGTTCACCGTATGTCTAGTCGATATCATGGGCCTAGTAAGTTTGACACATTAACTGGTTCTTGACCATTGACAAAAATGTATACCGTAGTTGAGTACAGTTCCTGCATTTTTGTTAGGCTGGTCTTGTGGGTACGGACAGCATAAAGTCTCTGCTGCATAACATCACCTCTGTCACCAAATTACAGTGGGTACGGAAAGTATTCACTCTTTGTTTCTTTGCAACCATTTAGTAATTTCAAAAAAGTTCATTTTTTTTCTCATTATTGTACACTCTGCACCCCATCTTGACATAACGAAACCAGAAATGTAGAAATTTTTGCAAATTTATTAAACAAGAAAAACTGAAATATCACATGGTCATAAGTATTCGGACCCTTTGCTCAGACATTTATATTTAAGTCACATGCTGTCCATGATCCTCCTTGAGTTGGTTGTACTCTTTCATTGGAGTCCCGCTGTGTTTAATTAAACTGATAGGACTTGATTTGGAAAGGCACACATATGTCTATATAAGACCTCACAGCTCACAGTGCATGTAACAACAAATGAGAATTATGAGGTCAAAGGAACTGCCAAAGGAACTCAGAGACAGAATTGTGGCAAGGCACAGATCTGGCCAAGGTTACAAAATAATTTCTGCAGTACTTAAGGTTCCTAAGAGCACTGTTACGAACTGGTGCTGTCATAGCCACAAGCAGCCTGCTGAGGTTCCTGTTGCGCCCAGGCGCCGGCTGTAGTTTTTGGCCGTGCCTCGGGTCGTCTAGCTGGCTGCTCCTTCCACCACGTCTGGGTGTGGAGAGGCGTCTAGTGCATATGCACGCGCCGATTCACCCCAGCCAGAGCTTAAGTCCGGTGTTTTGCCTAGTGAGCATGCTCGGCCTGATGGTGTCATTTCTGAGACTAAGTCCTCAGTTCAGGCTACTGAGCATGCTCCCAGAATTAATCCTAACAGCCTCTTTGCACAGGTACTTGGACTTCGTGCTGTGTCTAAGTTCTAGCATGTGCCTTCGGAGCATGCTCAGGCAGATAGTCTGATTTCTGAGTCTGTTGTGCAAGCTGCTGAGCATGCTCAAGCACTTAGTGCATCAGAGGCTAGGTCCAGTAAGGACCTCACTGAGCAGGTCCATGAGATGGCAGGCCCTGATAGGGCAGAGAGTGTCAGGTGTCCTGATGACGTGACCACTCCGGACTGGCTTCCAGAGGCCCGCCCCAATGATCTGGCACCTCACCATTGGTCATCAGACGATGACTGGTGAAGTGTTTGGGGCGTGGCTGCCATGATGTCATCAATGATGTGGCGGTTCCGGATAGGCTGCTGGTGACGTCGCTGATGACATGGCACTCTGCTATTGGACCTTGGTGGTTCCACCCTGAGTTTGGGGCCTACCCAGGTTATAAAAGGGGCTGGAGACAAGATGGAGGGGCGCAGTCTTCACTTAGAGTTCATGGTGGCATAAGCTTTGTTGGAAGAGGTAGGTAGGGCTAGGCGAACGGTGCCTGTTACGCCAAGATTCGTGGCTCAGCACATCAGGGTCAGGCACCATGCTTTCTTGCTGCTGTTCCAGTTGTGCTATAGCAGTTCAGTGGCGTTAACTGGGCTGCGGCTGCTGCGTTACTTGTCCGGTTGTCCTCTACCCACACGGACAGCATACCTGCTGCGCCACCTGTCCGGTTGTGCCCTCTACGCGCATGGACAGCGTATCCCAGAACCCTTGTGGAGTTAACAGGGTGTTCCTGGATTGGGTGTGTGAACCCTTTTTCCCTCCTCGGCTTCCCAGTCAAATGTTACTGGTGTGACTACCTGGTCTGACGTGTCCTTCACACACGTGCCCAGTCAAGTGGTGACCAGAAACGCTAACCGGAGGACCGCTCAGTCTCTCGTGTCTTACACATGTGGCCGACAGGGCGCTGTTGCGACGGTCTTCTCGGTCAACGCTACCTGGTCACCATCTGGCCTGACATGTTCCTTGCACACGTGGTCGGAGTAGCGCTCGTTCCACCCAAACGCTAACTGGGTTGTCATCCGGTCTGATGTGTCCCTAGACACGTGACCGGTTCCCAGGTCTCCTGGGTTATCTCTGAGTCATCAGCTCTATAGTCTCCACCTAACCCACAGGGTGCCAGCAGCTCCATTGCCATCTGGAGCACGGTAGGCCCCAACTGGCGATTGGGATATATACTCCCTGGTCCTAATCTGCCGGTCCCCCCGGAACAAGCACGGTGGCTTCCATAATCCATAAATGGAAGAAGCCAAACCGAGCTATCGTGGGAGAAGAGCCTTGGTGAGAGAAGTAAAGATGAACCCCTAGATCACTGTGGTTGAGCTCCAGAGATGCAGTAGGGAGATGGGGGAAAGTTCCACAAAGTCAACTATCACTGCAGCCCTCCATCAGTCGGATCTTTATGGCGCAGTGGCCCAATGGAAGCCTCTCCTCAGTGCTAGACATATAAAAGCCTGCACAAAGTTTGCAAAAAAACACAGAAAGGACTCCCAGACTATGAGAAATAAGATTCTCTGGTCTGATGAGATGAAGATAAAACATTTTGGTGATAATTCTAAGCGGTATGTGTGGAGAAAATCAGGAACTGCTGGATGTGATGGCAACCAATTGGTGCCCTGCCATCACATGGGCTGGACCAGTGATGTAATTCTGCCCATGTTAAATGTAGGTGTCAAAGATTGACAGCAGCATTTATCTGGTTAACAGCCACGGGTAGATCTCTCTGATCCATCAATGGCTGTTAGAGGCACTTGATGGCTGATTAAATCAGCTATCAAGTGTCAGGAAAGATGTGAGTTTATTGTGTGAGCTTACTTCAAAGGCAGTGATACGGCCAAAGACGTACAATGGTGCTCAAAAGTTTACATACACTGGCAGATTTTTTGCTTTCTTGGCCTTTTTTCAGAGAATATGAATGATAACACAAAATCTTTTTTTCCACTCATGGTTAGTGGTTGGGTGAAGCCATTTAATGTCAAACTACTATGTTTTATCTTTTTAAATCATAATGACAACCAAAAACATCCAAATGACCCTGATCAAAAGTTGACATACCCTGGTGATTTTGACCTGATAACATGCACAGAAGTTTACACAAATGGGTTTGAATGGCTAATAAAGGTAACATCCTCACCTATGATCTGTTCGCTTGTAATCAGTGTGTGCATAAAAGCTGAGTGAGTGTCTGGGATCCAGACAGACTCTTGCATCTTTCATCCAATGACTGACGTTTCTGGATTGTGAGTCATGGTGAAAGCAAAAGAATTGTCAGTGGATCTACAGGAAAAGAGAGTTCAACTGTATAAAACAGGAAGGGGATACAAAACGATATCCAAGAAATTGATAATGCCATTCAGCAGTGTTCAAACTGTGATTAACAAATGGAAAATCAGGGGCTCTGTAAAAACCAAACCACTATCACGTAGACCAAAAAAAGTTTGTTTGGGATGCAAAGAAAAACCCATACATAACATCAGCTGACATACAGGACTCACTGAAAACTAGCGGTGTGGCTGGTTCAGGTCGCAGAATAAGGAGGCACTTGAAAAAAAAATGGGCTGCATGGTCGAGTCGCCAGAAGAAAGCCATTACTGTGCAAATGCCACAAAGTATCTCACCTACAATATTTTCACCCAAAAAATGTTTTTGTTTATCCACCCTTATTATATAAAATATTAATAACAGAACCTTTTTGCGCTCATCATTTTAAAGTCTTGAACTTAAGGCCCCGTCACACTAAGCAACATCGCTAGCAACATCGCTGCTAACGAACAACTTTTGTGACGTTGCTAGCGATGTTGTTGTGTGTGACATCCAGCAACAACCTGGCCCCTGCTGTGAGGTCGCTGGTTGTTGCTGAATGTCCTGGGCCATTTTTTAGTTGTTGCTCTCCCGCTGTGAAGCACACATCGCTGTGTGTGACAGCGAGACAGCAACAACTAAATGTGCAGGCAGCAGGAGCCGGCTTCTGCGGAGGCTGGTAACCACAGTAAACATCGGGTAACCAAGAAGCCCTGTCCTTGGTTACCCGATATTTACCTTTGTTACCAGCCTCCGCCGCTCTCACTGTCAGTGCCGGCTCCTGCTCTGTGCACATGTAGCTGCAGGACACATCGGGTTAATTAACCCGATGTGTGCTGTAGCTAGGAGAGCAGGGAGCCAACGCTAAGCAGTGTGCACTGCTCCCTGCTCTGTGCACATTTAGCTGCAGCACGCATCTGGTAATTAACCCGATGTGTGCTGTAACTAGGAGAGCAGGGAGCCAGCGCTCAGTGTGCGCTGCTCCCTGCTCTCTGCACGTGTAGCTGCTTGCGTTGGTAACAAAGGTAAATATCGGGTTGGTTACCCGATATTTACCTTAGTTACCAAGCGCAGCATCTTCCACGCGGCGCTGGTCACTGGTTGCTGGTGAGCTCACCAGCAACTCGTGCAGCGACGTTCCAGTGATCCCTGCCAGGTCAGGTTGCTGGTGGGATCGCTGGAGCGTCGCAGTGTGACATCTCACCAGCGACCTCCTAGCAACTTACCAGCGATCCCTATCGTTGTTGGGATCGCTGGTAAGTTGTTTAGTGTGACTGGACCTTTACTGTACATAGTAATTGTGATGACTCAGTGTCTGGCCACTTGTGTGGAGGGTGATCTGTTCTTAATTAGGCCAGGCATATTGCTTTTTTGTTCGGTAAATCAAGAGACGTTTGCCATTGTTTAATGTCAGACTGAGCGGAGCCCTTCTGCCTGTTAAATGTCTATTGCTTCAGCTCCTTTAGCTACATCAATTAGAGGGAAATTATGCAGTCGGATTGAAATAGTGACCAATGAGAGAACAGGCATCTCCCATAAATCCTGTAAGACACAATACCCTAAAATAAGAATTGAGGTGTATGAAAAGGCCTTGTTCGTGCAGCCATATTCTACAGGACTTCAGCGTAGAATCCACGGTTCCAGCTGGAGGATCACAGAACTATTTCACTGCTCAATGCTGAACACATGAATAGAGAACCCAGGTTGGGACAACTCAGTTGCCTGGATACATATTTTGGTACTTGTTCCTGATGGAAATGTACAATATTTTTTTGCTTGCTGGTGAACAAATAGAGTCTTACCAATGTGTGGTTCCCTCACCCTGTGTTGTCTGAGTAGTGTTCTGCCCATGGGGAAGGAGTGCAAGCCTTCAGTTAGATGATCCCTGGTCCATGTGGAGGAAAGCACCCACTGACCCTCTTGTCTTCACAGTAACTATGTAAGTTCTTGAACGTTTGAGTTTAGTTATTGTTCCAAGGCCTCATTTAAGCCTACATTCTTATGTATGTGTTTTTTCACAGATAGGACACGCATCCATTACACTATGCACAATTCTAAAGCATGTGAATATTTTGACCATATTGACATTTGTATGCAGATTTTCCATCTCCAAGATGTATAAACTTGAATGCTTATTGGGTGAAGAAAGTCAAGTGATTTGTATTTGTGTAATGAGGATAGGGTAGCCTAAGGATATCAATACCATTTATCAATGTGATAAAAATCATTAGGCAAATTGTTTTCTTCAGGCAAAATGGGCCAAAAAAGAGATTTATCTGACAGTGAAATGTGAAAATGTGTTAAGTGTTACAGGGGAGGCAGCATTCTTGAAAATGCCAAGATATTGGATCTATAAACTGAAAAATAAGGAGCGCTGATAGTGTAATACCAACAGATCAGTGAGGTAGATCAGGAAAAATACACTCACCTGAAAAGGTTGTGATAGTCACAACCACTGATAGAGCATAGGATGATGGCGTCTGCTGCAGCCCCACGTGGATGTGCATACAAATCAGAGTGAAGAGGGGGTTAATGCCGCGCATCTGCCAAAATGAAGATGTAGCACGTTGATGTTATAAACGTATTCTTTTATTCCATCGGTCTACGCGTTTCGAGGATATACCTCTTCTTCCGGACCAGTGCATCAACATAGTATATCTATGTTGATATACTATGTTGATGCACTGGTCCTGAAGAAGAGGTATGTCCTCGAAACGCGTAGACCGATGGAATAAAAGAATACGTTTATAACATCAATGTGCTACATCTTCATTTTGGCTGATGCGCGGCATTAACCCCCTCTTCACTCTGATTTGTATGCAAGATATTGGATCGTAATCCCAGAACCATCAAAAGATTTGTTGCAAATAGTGAACACGGTTGCAAAGAATGTGTGGAGAAAATAACTGTTCATTAACTGCCAAAGATTTTGGAAGAATCAAATGTGAAGTGACCAGAATTCCACTATCCTCCAGTGGTGTCAAATTCCACAACTCTACCCTTCCTGGTGTGCCCAGAAGTACCAGGTATTCAGTGCTCAAAGACATGGCCAAGGTAAGAAAGGCTGAAAACCAGAGCTAGTTATTCCCGTCCCTGTCTGCTGCCTGTCCTTCCTCCCCCTGACCTTCCTTCCTCCTTCCTCCTCCTCCTGTAATAACAGAGACAGGGTGAGGAATGACAGGCAGGCAGATGAGGGTGGGAATATGTAGCAAATCCGACCCACCTATTAGGTATTCTGGAGCTTCTATCAATCAAGTAACAGTGAATTTCACAAACTTTACTTGCCTATATTTCAGAAACTCTGCATCCAATCAAACAACTGGTAGGGTAGGGTAAGGTATGTATAGAATTAGCATGATAGCGCCAGTATAGCACTGGCTTTAGTTTATATAGGAAAATCCTGCTGTTTGATGCTCTTTAAAAATAAAATAAATGCAAACATCTTAGTGTGATTACTAGGGAATTATTAAAGAAGCACTCCTATGTATATATTTTTTTAATTAAATGTGTGCATGTGTGCAAGTAGTGTTGTATGAGTGTATTAATATTATCACCTACCGCTGCTCTCTCCAGTGTCCAGACCCGTTTCTGCTTTGCTTCTGAGTTTGCTCTATGCGTAAGCCAGAAGTCTCTTTTACAATGAAAGTCTATAGAGCCTTGTTCTGATGATACATAGTAACATTGTAAAAGTTACTTCCAGGTCACGCAGAGCGCAGTGTGATCTACAGTCTGGAGAGAGGTGGCGTCACTGAGAAGAGGAGCAGAACAGCGCTGGACACTGAAGAGAGCAGTGATAGATACATATAATATAAACACACAAAACATTATATGCACACATACACACATTTAATAAAAACTTTACATGGGAGTGCTTCTTTAACCCCTTCATGACCAATGACGGATCTATCCGTCATGGATCATGTGACGTTAATCCCTACCCCCTGTCGTGGGCAGGTTGGGGCGATCCGTGCACATATCAGCTGTTTTCAACAGCTGACATGTGTGCCTGCATGTTACGAGTGGAATCGCATTTCACCTGTAACATTTAACCCCATACATCTCGCTGCCAAAGTCTGGCAGCGAGATGTATATGCACGCGGCCATTACTTTTACTTACCACCGACCCCACCGGAAGTTACATGCGTGATCACGTGACTTTCGGTGGTTGCCATGGTAGCACAGGGTCATGTGATGACGCCTGTAGGTAACATGAGTCACTTTCTGTTTCACTCGGCCCGGAGCCGAGTGAAGCAGAAAGTGATTATATCTGCTGTTTACAGCTGTATAGCTGTGATCAGCAGATAGGGCAGGCAGAGTAATTGGATTATCGATCTATATAGCCCGCTAGGGGGACTAGTAAATTAAAAAAAAAGTTAAAAAAGTTTTAAAAAATAAAATTAAAAAAAACCTAAAAGTTCAAATCACCCCCCTTTCGCCCCATTGAAAATTAAAAGGATAAAAAAATAAAAAATATACACATATTTGATATCGCCAGGTTCAGAAATGCCCGCTCTATCAAACTGTAAAATCAATTAATCTGATCAGTAAATGGCGTAGCGGCAAAAAAATTCCAACAGCCAAAATTTAGTTTTTTTGGTCACCGCAAGTTTTGCGCAAAATGCAATAACAGGCGATCAAAACGTACAATCTGCACAAAATGGTGCCATTAGAAACGTCAGCTCGAGACACAAAAAATAAGCCATAACTGAGCTATAGAGCCCAAAAAATGTGAACGCTACAGGTTTCGGAAAATGGCGCAAAACGTGCGCCACTTTTATTGGACAAGCTTGTGAATTTTTTAACCTCTTAGATACGAGTAAACCTATACATGTTTGGTGTCTGCAAACTCGCACCGACCTCAGACATCCCAATGACACATCAGTTTTACCATATAGTGAACACGGTGAATAAAATATCCCAAAAACTATTTTTTTGCTGTTTTCCAGTACACTTAATGGTAAAACTTATGGTTTTATTTAAAAGTACAACTCGTAAAACAAGCCTGCAGCATGTAAGTCACTGCCTGTGCGTCTCAGAACACAGCTGAAAAAGCTGCGTTCTGAGACGCATTCGGCAGAACGCAACGTGCGCACATTCCTGGAAAAATCATGCGTTCTGGATGCTTGCTTTGCCATAGACAGAGTGGGAAAAGCATCCAGAACACACATTTTTCACAGTGCGGTCCCACTCGGCTCTGCAGCATCCCCATAGACTTGCAGCAGAGTCGATTGGGACCGCACTGTCAAAAAGAGTATGGCTGGCTTTGAGAGATCAGACTAAACTCGGATGAACTTCACCCGACTTCATTGTGATCACGCGGCTCTGTGCGTGTGCCGTGGCTTGATTTGCGATCACAGGTGAAGGACTCACCTGTGATCGTAAATCCCCTGAGTGACTGCAGTGAGCCGCGCAATCAGCTGTGCTTTCACTCAGATTACTCGCGGCCTCAGCTGCAGTCCTTTACCTGAGAGCGGTGGCCGCGAGTAACCTCAGTGACAGCACAGCTCATCGCGCGACTCACTTCAGTTGCTGCATGGAACTCACAGAAGCGGCGGTGTTCTACTGCCGCTCCTGTCAGCTTCCGATGTAGCAGAGCAGAAAGCATCGTGGGACCTTCTGTGGATTACGTCGGACCTGGAGGTTTTTTTGATGGGTTAATAAAGTGGTGAAAGAGGGTGTTTGTCTTTCATTCCAAATAAAGGATTTTTTGGATGTGTGTTTATTTTCTTTAACTTACAGGTTAATCATGGAAGGTATCTCGGGGAGACACCTGCCATGATTAACCTAGGACTTAGTGGCAGCTATGGGCTGCTGCCATTAACTTCTTATTACCCTGTTTGCCACCGCACCAGGGGAATTCGGGATGAGTCGGGTAAAGTCCCGGGACTCTCGCATCTAATGGATGTGGCAATTCCGGGCGGCTGCTGGCTGATATTGTTAGGCTGGGGGGCTCCCAATAATGTGGTGCTCTCCATCCTGAGAATACCAGCCTTCAGCCATGTGGCTTTACCCTGGCTGGTATCCAAATTGGGAAGGACCGCATGTGGTTTTTTTCAATTATTTATTTATTTTTTTACTGCTCGATATAGACACACCCACCGGCGGCAGTGATTGGTTGCAGTGAGACAACTGTCACTCAGCGTGGGGGCGGGTCTGACTGCAAACAATCATAGGCGCCGGTGGGCGGGGGAAGCAGGGTATACATGATGGATTAAGGAGCGGCCGGCATTTTCAAAAGAAGAGAAGCCGCCACAGTGTGAATGCCGTGCAGCGCCACGCCGGTGATCATGGATCGGTGAGTATGAGAGAGGGGGTGGGAGGTAGAGACCGACATGGACAGAGAGAGAGATAGAGACATAGAGAGAGAGACCGACAGACCGACCGACCGACAGAGAGACCGAAAGAGAGAGAAAGACGAAAGACCTGCCTTAGTTATGTTAAAAAAAACATGCGAATCGCAACAATAATGCAATGCAAACGCACTGCTTCACATTTTGGCAGTGTTTTTCTACAACTCATTGATTTCAATGAGTGTAAAACGCAGGCAAAATGGCAAAAACAATTGACATATTGCTTCTTCAAACGCAGAGACAAATTTTTGACAATCAAAACGCTGTGTTTCAAAAAGCATCGTGTGCACAGATTTTGTATGATTCTCATAGACTTTGCTGGGGAAGCACAATGCATGCATTTTGTCAATGACACAGTGCAGTTGTAAACGCAGCCAAAACGCAGAAAAAAACGCAACGTGCGCACATAGCCTAAAGGTTCAGTGACAGCATTATAGGTTCTTGAATCTTTGACATGGTGTAGGTTTTGTTTGTTTTTTTTTTTTAAATTCTGTGGTTTTTTGTGCAGGTTTTTGAGCCAAAGCCAAAAAATAGTTGTAAAATAAATGTAAGATATAAATCAAGGACTTATACTTCCCTTTTTCACTGGATCCAGGACCTTAAGCTGTTGTTCGTTTGTTGTGATGTTCATGAGCTGCTATCTTGTATTTACACTTGCTATATATTTGCCAGCAGCAGTTCCTCTATTTTGAGCATAGGTGTGCATATAGGGTAAGTCGATGTCCAAGCGGGGGCGCCATATCATATACTCAACTGACACGCTATGTATGGGGAAGTACCAAGCAAGCGGCGAAAGGTAAGGGAAGGGGACCACTGCATCAAGGGAAGGGGAAGATAGGTTCCTCACGTATGCACCGAGCCGGATACCTGACCCTAGGGAATGGGTGGGATGAGCTTTTCGTCAACCCCACTAAATGCTAAAGGAAGACACAAAGAGGACACATGGGGAAAAATGCATGAAATACTTATCCACAGATCATACTAGTAGAAGTTAAGCAAAGCTTCAGCAACGATCTCACAGATGAGTACAAGCCACCTGCTTTCAACTATAGCTTGAATGAACTGAATAATATCACCAGGACCAGTTCAGGGAAAATGGGAGTATTTAAGCACAAGGGGAATACTAATAATCAGCAGCTGGACAGAAGGAGAGCTCCCCTGGGTCCTAAAGGGGAATAGATGAAAATCCAGCAGGAAATCTACCTAGTACAATGAATACTAACAGCAGGAACAACAGAAAGTCAGGGAGCATTTTGCCAAATGGTATGACCTTCTACTGGCAGAAACCATATGACTGTCAATCGTGACACACCCGTTTTATCATCTTTGGGTGCCAACCTCCACAGTCAGGTAGGAGTTATGATTTTCCAATGGCTGGACTACCTATGTCTACCCTTTTCAAGGCAATGTTGCTTTGTGTAGTTTGACCATTTTTGGACTTATGTTTGAGGTTTCCCTTTTACCCTTGGCATGCTGTTATTTTGGGTAATTTTGTTTATGCTGGGTTAATGAAAGTTCACAGATTGACCAGTTCTAATATTCGTGTTTCAATGTCCTACTAGTTCCCCTATACATGCTTCTGTTTGAAAGTGGGCATCTTTAAAAACTCCCCTTATTTTTCATTTGCTGCCTGTAACACATTTCCTCTTTGTTTTTAATGCATAACTAATAAAATTCTATATTTTAATGGGGGTTCAGTTTGTGTGATATAATATCAGCTGATTGCTGCGGATTTCATCATGCGTCTTTCATATGAATTCTGCAGATAGGACAGTTCCCGAAGTATGAAAATATATAATTTATTATAAAAAAGCAGATTTTATTTTAAACTATCTTATACAGAATAATCTATTTAAAAATAAAAGAAATGCGGACATCTTAATGTGATAAGTAAGGAATGATTATAACTATGATGACTTGTACTTTTTATAAAGATACATGGACGGCACTATACGTTCTTGAATCATTGACATTGGTATTTTGGGAAAAGAAGCCTCTGTGGTTTTCTTATGTAGGGTTTTGAGGCAAAGCCAGAAGTGGATAAACAAAAAGTGAGATAAAAAGGAAAGACTTATATTTCCCCATATGTTTTCATCCACCTCTGGGTTTGGCAGAAAAAATAATAAACTGCAGTGGTTTTATTTAAAAAAAAAAAAAAAAAAAAAAAAGTGCAGTTATTAAAAATATCTAAAAGAAAAACTCTTTGTTGTAAATGGAAACCAACTGTGTGTGTGAAAGAACCTTAAAGGGTTATTTCCATCTCCTATCCTATCCTAACGTGTAGTAAGTGTAATAATAATAAAATGAGCAAATACGTCCAATTAGAAATGTAATATCGTTCTTCTGATATAGCCATGTCACTTATCTCATGTGCAGGGCATTGCAGCTTAGGTATCCATGGTTACATCCTCTCATATAGTGACAGCTAGTTGCTCTGGTTGTAACCATGGATGCCTAAGCTGCAATGCTCTGCACATGAGGTAAGAGACATGGCTATATCAGAACTATACTACATTTCTAATTGGAGGTATTTGCTTATATTATTATTATTATTACATCTACTATATATTGGGATAGGATTTTTGAGATGGGAATACCGCTTTAACACTTGCATAAAGAATAATAAAGAAAACTATCATACAGGCCTCACCTGAAACTATACCAACTGTAAAACAGTGATCAGAGCTCCTGTAGGTATTCAATAAATGTATGAGCAGTGACTGCAAAAGTAGAAAGCAAAAATGATAGAATAGTTTAGCTAATTCAGAGTAAAGGCCAATTTACACGCTGCGATATCGGTACCGATATCGCTAGCGTGGGTACCCACCCCCATCGGTTGTGCGACACGGGCAAATCGCTGCCCGTGGCGCACAACATCGCCCAGACCCGTCACACTACTTACCTGCCCTGCGACGTCACTGTGACCGGCGAAACCCCTCGTTTCTAAGCGGGCGGTTCGTTCAGCGCCACAGCGACGTCACAGCTGCGTCACTGAATCGCCGCCCAATAGAAGCGGAGGGGCGGAGATGAGCGGGACATAACATCCCGCCCACCTCCTTCCTTCCGCATTGTGGCCGGGAGGCAGGTAAGGAGAGCTTCCTCGTTCCTGCGGTGTCACACGTACCGATGTGTACTGCCGCAGGAACGAGGAACAACTTTGTTACTGCTGCAGCAACGATATTTGAGAATGGACCCCCATGTCACCGATGAGCGATTTTGCACGTTCTTGCAATGATGCAAAAATCGCTCATAGGTGTCACACGCAACAGCATCGCTAAAGCGGCCGGATGTGCGTCACCAATTCCGTGACCCCAAAGAGATCGCTTGAGCAATGTTGCAGCGTGTAAAGCGGCCTTAATTGTGCTGGTGGTGACAAGTCTGAAAAAGTCACCTGTATAACAGCATTAGTTATATAGCTTCTTACCTCAAGTTGTGTACTGAAAACATAATATATCTGCTAAAACGGTCAGTTTCTTTTTGTTAATTTGAAAAATAATTACAAAAAATCCACTGTGCATTTAAAGTTATTAGTGCTAAGGTCACACATATAGGATTTGCAGAATATACAGTATGCAATGCTCTAAAACCAGTATAAATGCAGGGGCCTTGTGACTTAAGCCTGCTTTACACGGTACGACCGATTGTGCGATTTCACAATCGATCGTACCCGCCCCCGTCCTTTTTGCGTCACGGGCAAATCGCTGCCCGTGTCGCACAAAGTTACTAAACCCCGTCACACATACTTACCTCTCGTGCGACCTCGCTGTGGGCGGCGAACGTCCACTTCCTGGAGTGGGAGGGACGTTCGGCGTCACAGCGACGTCACACGGGCGCCGGCCAATAGAAGCGGAGGGGCGGAGATGAGCGGGACGTAAACATCCCGCCCACCTCCTTCCTTCCACATAGAGCTGGCGGCGGCCGCGGGAGGCAGGTGAGCTGCTCATCGTTCCCGTGGTGTCACACGGAGCGACGTGTGCTACCACGGAAACGATGGGTGACTAAAGTAACCGATATTATGGAACCTAACGAGCAGTACCCGACTCACGATTTGTGAGTGATACTGCGTCGCTAGGAGGTGTCACACAGGCCGGCATCGCCAGCGATGCCGGATGTGCGTCACAAAAACCGTGACCCCGACGATCTATCGCACGATAGATTGCCTGGTGTAAAGCAGGCTTTAGAATATGGCGAAGGAGAGAACAGGGCTTCTTAAGATTACTGGGTATATTCAACTGTATGTACGCCATTCATCCTTACAGCTATGTATATAGACACAGCATGCAGAAAACCCTAGGGGTACTCAGCCCTTTTACCCCAAAACCTTAATACATACATTTTCCCTTAATGGTGACCTGCATTTATAACTGGCATAGTGTTATCATTTATTAACTAAACCAATTGGAAACTGATGGTGGATCTGATCCCATTCTTTGCATGGGGGAAGCTTTCCACCTGAACTGCACATCAGATGCTGAATCAGATGGGAGCAGGCACCGATCTGGAGGCTTATCGCAATGTTTGAAGCAAAATCTGGCCCTGGACCAGCACTTACTAGAACATCTTGAAAAATACTGATGACAACCAATGTACGGTATTAGGCCTAAGCCACATGGCATGACAATCGGAGCGAGTGGAATGCAATGTTTTATCGCATTCCACTCTAACCAATATTAGCCTATGTCCCAGCACCCATGAGCAATTATTTTCTCAGCCCTAATCGGACCGAGAAAACAATCGCAGCATGCTGCGAGTGTAATGCGATCATTGTTTATCTCGCACCCATTCAAGTCTATGGGGTGAGAGAAAAATCGCACTGCACTCGCAGTACACCAGTGTACCACGAGTGCAGGGCGAGAATGGCATTAGCCGGCAACGGAGGAGAGAGGGAGAGAAATCCCTCCCCTTTGCAGTGCCAGCCCTACCCTCCTCATTGCTGGCCCGCCCCCCGGAACTGAGGTCCGATCGCATTATTGGACCTCAGTCGCAGTGACACTTGCATGACACTCGGCTCTTGCTGTGCTGCCAGCGTGAGCCAAGTGTCATGAAAGGATCGCAGTAGATCCCCGTGTGGCCCTGGCGTTATGGTATCAGTTGTGATTTGAAAAGTTGCATTAGGCCAGAGTCACACTTGCGTAAGGATCAAGACTCATCATCACCTGGCACGGCCTTCCACTCTCCACACAGGAGTGTGCAGCTGCATGCTCCTTGCCCAGAAAGCAGGCAGCCATGCCGGGTGATGCGACTCGATCCTCACGTGAGTCACACACAAGTCACAAGTAAGTGTGACTCTGGCCTTAGATAGAGCCTTATGCAACTGATATACAAATGTAGTAAAGCCTACCAGGCCTCAAAAAACATCTTGATAACTTGTCATAGAAGTTAGGTGTTAAATTACACTTATTTTTGTACTGTAATTTCTCAATGATGTGGCGAGTCAAGGTAACTTTTGCTACATCTGTATGTGACCCCCCCCCCTCCCCCCAGCCATTAGATGTGCCAATTTTGCCTTGTCAATAAAGATGAACGAACCCGAACAGTAAAGTTCGGTGCTCGTATCAAACACAGACTTTACAAAAAAAAGTATTTGACATTGTTTGCTTTATTTTGTGCTAAACACTCGCGTGAGCATTGCTGTGCTCGGGTATGCTCAGTGATCAGCACAGCCCGCGCTGTGGGTAAGATCAGTGTTATTGAATATAGTGTGCTCCAAAAAAAATGTGAAAACCCCCCCTCCCTCGGAAGTGAACTGTTTATGATTGGCTTCATGTGGGAGTAGAGCTGAACTGCCCAATAGTGACTTTTATTGGGGATCAGGTCAAGTCCGGGTCCAGGTCAGAACTTTATTTAAAGTCCGACTGAACCTGCTGAAGCTGAACTTCTACGGGTCCGCTCATCTCTACTCGTCAATGCTCTTCTCATAACTGACGATCAACTATATAAGATCAACAGTGCTTGTTGACTTGCTGTTTACCCAGACTCAAGAACAAAGATGAAGACAGAATGATCGCAATATGGGGATTGTCCTGTCCATCTACAGTGCCATGTTATGGGCTGCACATTGTCTGGTAACATGGGGTGTTGCGCTGTTCATAACAATTAGCATTTTTGCTGATATAAATGATATGATCACCAGATGATCGAGCATTTTGCACATTTGTCAGGTGATCTCCATGTTTACACAAGCCAATAATTTGGAATGAGATTTCCTATGACTTAAAAGACCCCTTACAATATAACATTGTATCTAATCTGAATTATTGTGCTATATCTTTAAGAATCCCTTCCTATGATCACATTTACAGGGCTGTTAACTGAAGTAAAACATTTAATGGTTTGTGACTGTGTGTGAAGGTCAGTAACTAAAGATAAAATGCTCTAGGCTTTGAAATAGTTAAGATTATTTTGGTTTGAGAATGGCCAAATTAAACACATACATATACATACACTTCTGTACTTCATGTGTACTCTCAAACACTCCTATTACTATAAACTGCTGTATACGGATAACAGCACTGATCCGGTATGATAGGCATCCACAGCTATCAGTGTCAATCTAAATTATGGTCCTAAAGAATGTGACATGGTCTGGGCAGCCATATGATTTTTTTATGTCAAGGTTAGTTTACCATTCACTCACCTGACACTTCTACATATCCATCTTTGGTTTTTACTGTCAGTTCTTCTGGCTTGAAACTTTGTACATTAACACACACCTTCCAGGGCTGGCTTGGGGTGACCACAGTATTACGAGGTTCAGGGTATCCAGTGTATCTAGCACTATATCCAGGAGGGGATATACCAGATGTCCGTGCCAGGCCTGATCTTAAAGGCCCTGACCAAGAGGCAGTTAGCCTGGGTCTTGCCCAGTCTGGCCAGTCCATAGTTAACTCATCTGGAAATCCAAAGTCATCATCCAGCATACGCGTAGGAAGGCCTTGTTCTCGAAAAGGATCCCGGGGTCTGCTAAGTCTACTTGCAGGATAATGACAAGGGAAGGGCAATTGACTGTCAGCCATATCCGCACAAAGAATAAAAGAAAAAAAGAATTAATTCCAATTGAAATGAATAGTTTTTCTGATAAAGTACGTAGCTCTGATCAGTTACGTCCAAGCAAAGGATATGCAAAGAGAATGAAGCTGAGCCAAGAAAAACAAGTATTATAAATTCTTCGGGGAATTAAGCAGAGTCATTGGGAGTGAGAGCAGCGTCTTAATCCTGCGGATTCAGTCTGCAAATGGCCTGCACCAGCAGTAATAAACATCACTACCTTCAGCCGAGAAAGTTCTGTAAACTTCTGTGCTGCAGTGAATGGCTCCTATTTATATCTCCCTGTTCATTCTTGCAGCCTGTGGCCTGTCAGCTGGGTATTTGGAGCCTATGAAACACCCTCTAAGAATCTGCTTCTCTAACAGCTGATGACTCCCAAAAGACACTGAACTTGTTACTCAGGGTGTCCAATTTTAGACTGCCTTCTCTTGCTGGTCCCTCCTTTACCACTCTCCTTTTTACAACCCCCTCTTCTTTGTCATCCACCCTTTTTCTGCTAGGCAGGGCTGAGTCTGAAGTTGAACACATTTGTGTGACTGTACCTTAGTGGAATTAAAAAGATTTATTCTAATCCAACTTCAATTAAATTTCCAGAATCATTATCTGATCTGATGTTTTATATCTTTGAGAGTGGTGGACAATGGTGGCTGCATCACTGACCCTGAAGACACCAATCGTGTCAATGTTGCTTAATGTAAATAAAGTATTGCGCCTTTTGTAATGATTGTGTCTTGTGAAGTTTATTGTATTGTATTGCAATGTGATATGTTCCTGTGTAATGTAAGGTATAATGCGTAGTGTATAATGTAATGAATGTGAAATGTATAGTCTTTATATTAGAATGTTTATGTAGGTAGAAGGTTAAGTCTGACCAGCAACAGATCACAAGGACAGAAACAGTTAAGTGTTGGGACTAGCCCACCCTGGGAGGGGTCAGCTGAGAGGAAAAGGAAGGTTCATTGTAGAAATAGTCAGTGAAGGCCTAGTAAGCTAATGCGACAGAAGTATAGTTGGTTTGTTGTGAAGGTCGCATACAGTGGGTGGTTTGTCACAATGGAGCAAAGGAGATCGAAGGCAAGATAATATGAATCTCGAGAGAAGCCGGAGACATAGAGTGCTAACAGCATTCTAACTAGAGACCGATCGTCAAATGGAGAGTCCCTATATAAAGGGAGCCAGAGGACAAAACCCTAAGGGTATGTGCCCACGATCAGGACTCCCTGCGTCATGGACGCAGCGGGTCCTGACTTGTGGGTCCAGGAGTCTCCTCCGCAGGAGAATGCAGGAGACCGCAGCTGCTCGTACCCATACCAGGGTTCAGTGCACTGGAGTCTCTCACTTGTGTTCTATGGAGGACGCATGTGTAGCACCCCTGAGGTATCAGGTGCCACAAATTGTAACCCGTAGAAACCCAAACCCCGGAATATCCATGCCAGTTAACACACCAGCACCCTCAAGCCACATACATAACACCAATTCCAGACTAGGAGACTGCCTAGCAACAGGTAAAAGTGGTGGGCACTTATTGGCTAATTGCCACCCAATCTGTAGGGAGAGACCCAGCAAGGGAAGGGGTGTGTGGTCAGTTGGAAGGAAGGAGTGTGGAGGAAGACGTCAAGGAGAGGTGGAAGTAGAGAGATGAGAGTGAAAGTACAGAAAGAATGGAAAAGACCTGAAGTAACAATGGAACACTGTAAGTGTTCTGGGACTGTGGAGTAAGGAACCAGGACTCCAGGAACCGTGGGTTACCTGTGGAAGTGTAATACTCCAGGAACCATGGGACACCTGTGGAAGTCTGGAACCAAACCTCACAGGACTTAGTACAAGTTGGGGTGTAGACCCTAGGACAGTGGGACACTTTATGGTCAACTGTTAATTCTGCCAGGTGAGGAGATCTCCAGGGTCCCTCACCAACCTAAAGAGTCTGAAGCATCAGCAGCGAAGAGGGGCCCAGGAATTGAACCCCTTAAATAGTCCAGGCTGCCTACAATAGAACCAAGACTGAAACAGAGGGGTACCCCAGAAGCTCTAGGCCACGGTAGCCCAATACAAACAAGTGTGCACAGAGGACAGCTAACCCAGGTCACAGCTGGCACGGAGAACAAGGGGAGTGGGAACAGCGGGTCCAGGTACCAGCCACAAGTAAAAGGCAAGTTGAAACCGGTAGTACCGGTGTGGACTGTTTCCTTCTCACCTTCGTACCCGTACACTGACTGTCTCCTACCATTGCCCCCTCATTATCCACTACTGTGGCCTAGCCCTGCTTGCGGAGAGCCCAAACCACCTAAGCTGCACTACTCCACCAGCCCCAGCAGGACCCTGCAGCGGTGGCTTCAGTAACGTGGCCGCACACCACAAGTGGCGTAGTCGGGAACTCTTATATTTTGTTTTATTTTATTTTTCTTCTGTTTTTCCGCCCTTTTTTGTCAGACCGACCAACGGGGTCATGGAACCGGGCATCGGCCGCGATCACAACTGTTCCCCCCTGCGCACCGCACGCCTGGGACCGAGTACCCCAGAGCCCTGGGGCGTCACACATGCGAATCAGCAGCAAACAATTGACATGCTGCGGTCTGGAAAGACGCTCCGCAAGTCAGTGTTTGCTGCATTAAAAAGAAGCACAGTGGCCACAGGATTTCTAGAAATACAGTTGACTATGCTTGTACTGTACAACGCAGCATTTTGGATGCAGCTGAAGCATGCTGCATCTAAAACGCTGCAAACACTGATCGTGGGCATGCACCTTAAGATCCAAGTTCTTCAACCATCAAGGTATCGTGTGACTTCTATTGGTGCAGGACTATAGTGGCTAGGCCCCTTAACCATCAAAGTACCAACTTAACCTCTACTGGTGTGTGACGTAGTCAACTAACCAAATGGTGTCCCACTAGACGTCTGGGTGTGTAAAGCTTTACTCCAGTCATTATGGGACCCCTGAGGAGACTGGACAAGGGACTACAGTAAGGGAATTTGACTGTCATGGTGTACACTGTAATGTACCATTGGGTTTGGACTCACTGGCCCAGTTAGATTAGATACAACCCACAGGGAAGTTGAATGGTGTCTGCTAATGCAAAGTAAAAATTTAACTTACTGGAAGATATATGCCCATTTTCTGGAGTGTAAGTTTGTGAACAACAATGAACCATCCAGTAAAGAGTTGTGGTTTAAAATGAACAGTTGTTCTCCTTGTATGTGTGAGTCGTCATCTTGTCCTAACCAGCTGACACCAGCGGCAGCATGCGGCCTACATGAGTTCCCAACCCACACAGCTGAAGTTCACACACCCAGCCAGGACCAGGTATTTGAGTCGTGGAGGGCAGGGCAGATCAAAGTATTGTAGTGTACCTGCACAGGAACTCAATGCCGGCTAGTGTGTATGACATAGTATGCGTCATGCACCCAGGCTTCAGAAGAAGAAGGACAAAGATGGCCGAAAGAGGAGGCGCCGGTACCTGATAACGGAGACACCCATCCGACCAGTCTGCACCGCACTGCACCTTAGGTGAATATTATGAAGTGATTTTTATGTTCTACACAGCGGCCGGTGATCTTATATACAGCATGTTAGAATGCTGTATATAAGAGCCCACTGGTGGTGGCCGCAGCTTATAGGCCCCAAATCTGGTGACAGGTTCCCTTTAAAGCAAGGTAGTGACTGCTCCAGTAAGAATGGAAATAGAAATCCAGGGCAGGCCAGAGAGGTGCTGGAAGTGATGGATTCAAATATTAATGGAACAGACAGGGCAATCTGTCACAAAAACATGAATGATGTGTTTCCTTCCTGTACGTACCAGCTCCTCCTGTTTACTGGAGGTAAACATATGATAGGTGTAATTCTATGTTGTAGGGAGGCACATATTAGTCTGTGACGAGGCAAGTGTAAAGGGGGCTTTACACGCTACGATATCGTTAATGTTTGGTCGCCAGGGTCAAGTTGTTAGTGACGCACATCCGGCGTCATTAACGATATCATAGCGTGTAATACTTACCAGCGACCTTAGGCGACCTCAAAAATGGTGAAAATCGTTCACCATGGAGAGGTCGTCCCAAAGTCAAAAATCGGTAAGGGTTGTTTAGCGTTGTGGTTCATCACTAATGCGGCAGAACACATCGCTATGTGTGACACCGCATGAGCGAGGAACGTCTCCTTACCTGCCGCCGGCCGCAATGAGGAAGGAAGGAGGTGGGCGGGATGTTACGTCCTGCTCATCTCCGCCCCTCCACTTTGATTGGCCGGCCGCTTAGTGACGTTGCGGTGACGTCGCTGTGATGCCCAACATCCCTCCCCCTTGAAGGAGGGATTGTTTGGCAGTCACAGCGACGCCGCCGACCAGGTAAGTATGTGTGACGCTGCATAGCGATAATGTTCGCTACGGCAGCGATCACAAACAATCGCATGCGCGACGGGGGCGGGTACTTACACGGTCGCTATCGCTAGAAATTGCTAGCGATATCGCTACCGTGTAAGTGTAAAGCCCCCTTAAGAGTTGCTACAGCACTGCCAGGCCAGCAAAAGAGGGAGATGACTTGTGGAAATGGGCGCTAATACGTCGTACCTTGGTAAGTAGGTCTGGTATCCCAGGGTATTTTTTGAGAAAGTGCTGAACTACTAAATTTATAACGTGAGCCATACAAGGAATGTGTACAAGCTTTCCAAGCTTTAAAGCCGCCACCAGATTACAACCATTATTGCACACTACCATCCCTGGACGGAGGTCCAACGGCGCAAGCCACTCATCTGTCTGCTAAGTTACCGTATTTTTCGGACCATAAGACGCACTTTTTTTCCCCCAAATGTTGGGGGAAAGTTGGGGGTGCGTCTTATGGTCTGACTATAGGGCTGCGGCCAGGAATGAGGGGGCTGCGGTGGAGCGGGCCATCGGGGGCACAAGCAGGCTGTAGCAGCCTGCCGTGACCACGTGGGCCCGCTCATTTCATAGGCACGCCCATCCTCCCGCCCATCTCTCAGCTCTGAAGCTGGCACTGACAGGTGGGCGGGGTGATGGGCGGGGGGTGCGCGCATAATTAACAGCCGGCCGTGATCACCCCTGGCAACTACAGCCTGGAGTGATCATGTGCGGCTGTATTCACTGCCCCCCGCGCTGATGATGATCATCATCAGCGCGGGGAGCAGTGAATAAGTACGGCATACTCACCGGACACTTCCGTGCAGCACCGCAATCTCCTCCAGTCTGCCAGTCAGCTGATCTGTGTAGAAAGCAGTGAGCACAGCGATGACGTCATCGCTGTGCGCCGCTAGTCACGCAGGTCAGCTGACCGGCAGACTGGAGGAGATCGCGTGCTGCACGGAAGTGACCGGTGATGGCTCCACGCTGGTAAGCGGTGCTGCTGCCGCCACAGACTGGAGGACGAGTGATGCTGCACGGAAGTGACCGGTGATGGCTCCACACAGGTAAGGAGGAGCGATGCTGCATGGAGTGAGGAAAGGTGAGTATAAATGTTTATTGTTTTTTGTATGATACAGGATACATGCCATATAGGAGCATGGGGTAATATAGGAGCACGGGGCCATATAGGAGCACAGGGCCATATAGGAGCACGGGGCCATATAGGAGCACGGGGCTATATAGGAGCACGGGGCTATATAGGAGCATGGTGCCATATAGGAGCATGGGGCCATATAGGAGCATGAGGTAATATAGCAGCACGTGGCCATATAGGAGCATGGGGTAATATAGGAGCATGGGGTAATATAGCAGGATGAGGGTATATTGCAGCATGGGGCCATATAGCAGGATGGCAGTATATAGCAGGATGGGGGTATATAGCAGGATGAGGGCATATTCCAGGATGAGGGTATATAGCAGGATGGGGGTATATACCAGGATGGCAGTATATAGCAGGATGAGGGCATATACCAGGATGGGGTACCTTAGCAGAGAATTTGGGGACATTACCCCCATAATAGTGTCAGCAGCAGATCCTCGCCCCATAACAGTGTGTCATGACCACATTTTTTGCTTAAATTTTTTTTTCCTATTTTCCTCCTCTAAAACCAGGGTGCGTCTTATGGTCCGGTGCGTCTTATAGTCCGAAAAATACGGTATTGCTTTCAAAAGCTCAGGTGCCATGTGCAATTTGTCACCGATACATATGAGCTTCAGTAGAGTGTGTTGGCACTTAGCCGAGGCAGTGCTGCAGAGATCCCAGCTGGGGAATGATGTTGACGGTTGGACACCGGCGGATGTTGAGGAGGATGGACAGGAGCCAGATGAAGAGTAGGAGGAGGAGGGAGTTGTTGCTGTATAGGAGGCTACTAAAAATGTGATTGAAGTGAGGCCCGCTATTCTGGGTGTGGGAAGTTTGAACTAGATGGACCTAGGTCTTTTTTCAACCTAAGTAACTATGTAACTATATGGGATGTTTCCGGCTCAGACTCTGTACCAGCCGCCACCAAGTACACCCAGTGTGCCGTCAGTGAGATGTAGCGTGACTGTCCACTTCCGCTTATCCACGTGTCTGCGGTTAAGTGGACCTTCCCTGTTATGGCGTTGGTCAGAGCCCATTTGATGTTTATGGACACGTGATTGTGGAGCACGGGGACGGCACAACGAAAAAAATAGTTGCGGCTAGGCACAGAGTACCGATGTTCTAACACCTCCAAAAGGTCGCGGAAAGCCTCTGTTCCCACAAGCCAATACGGAAACATCTCAAGGGCTCTCAATCGTGCAATGTGTGCAGTTATGGTTTCTGCCCTTGGGTGCAAAAACGTGGTATTTTCGCTTCTTTTCGAAGGTCTACGGTATGGACAACTGAACGGAATGCTGGGACACCGAAGCGGATGTGGTCATTGATGATTGAGTTTGGCCAGCATCAGGCTGGGAGAAGGAGGCATCAGCTCCACCTTCTTGCACACCAGTTTGGGAAGCAGGCAGCCCAGGGAAAGTGCCCGTGTTTTGAGTCTGGAAATCGTGTTTTTCACCTAGAGCTTTCAACCACCCAGTGGTGTGCTTGGCTACCATATGGTTTCTCATGCTGGAGGTGCCCAAGCTGGAAGTATTTCTGCCTCTGCTAAGCTTGGTCTGACAGATTTGACAAATTGCAACCGTTTGGTCCGAAGGACTCTTGGAAAAAAACTCCCACACAATCGCAGCACGGACCCTTGGACTCTGAGATGGCACAGGTGGTGCATGGACCCTTAGACTCTGAGATGACACAGGTGGTACACATACCCTTGGACTCTGAGATGCCACAGGTGGTGTCATGTGCACAGTTGGTTGATCTCTGGCAGTGGTCAAAACCCTATCTCTTACAGCCTTTTTGCGGACTGTGGGCACATGTTCCTCTGCACTGCTGCTCTCGCAATCCATGCCATCCGTCCATGTTGAATCAGTCACCTCATCATCGACCAGGTCATCTTCAAATTCCTGAAGGTCAACATCTTCTGTAATGGAGGTTTCAGGCTGACCTAAGGGCAATTATGTCTCATCATCCTCCAACACTTCCACCTGATTGCCCAGCATGTCACAGCCAACAACATGGCTTTCTTGTGG
Source organism: Anomaloglossus baeobatrachus (assembly GCF_048569485.1). Lineage (NCBI taxonomy): Eukaryota > Metazoa > Chordata > Amphibia > Anura > Aromobatidae > Anomaloglossus > Anomaloglossus baeobatrachus. The sequence continues at coordinate 764,436,201 of NC_134353.1, read as the reverse complement.
CCTTAGGTACTCAAAGATCTGTGCATCACTACACACCACGGCATCACCTGCGTTGGTGGTGTTACGCGGTGAGAGGCAAGAAAGGTCAAAGGGTCCCGCAAACAGTTCCTCAGAGTAACCTGCTTTGAGGTCATATGTTTCCTTAGAATACTGATGCTGTGAGGAAGGAGGACCAGGCTGAGGATTTGATGGCCCAGCCTCTGGGCTACTCAAGTCTGTCTGTGTGGACCCTTGAGATTTGCTACTCGACAAGTAACTGGAAGCATTTTCTGCTAGCCAGCTCATTACCTGTTCGCACTGTTCAGGGTGCAAGAGTGGTTTCCCACGTGGACAAGAAAATTGGAATAGCAAGGCAGAAATAGATAAAGCATGAACCTTTTTCTTTGGCTCGGTCACACTGCATGGGCGACCACCACTGTCACTACCACCTCGTCCACGGCCCTTACCGCCTCTTTTTCCCATTTTTTTTTGGTTTGATTATTTGAAGGTGACTACTGTAACATGACCTTTTGTATAGGCAGTGGAACAACACTGATGCCAGGTTGTTAAACTTGTGTTAATAGTTTCCCATGATAGCTGTTTCTGTAAGTCTAAAAATCACAAGGTACCTTTATTGGACAAAGTACCACTTGGAGGAGTCGACAAAGATGTTGGAATGTCTTTCAGCCCTAAAAGAAAACAGGGTTTGACACCACTTTTATTTTAGTACCGTGTTTTTCCAAAAGTAAGACCTCCCCCCAAAATAAGCCCTAGCAAGGATTTTCAGCATTTTCGGAGCAAGGCTTAAATATAAGCCCTCCCTCGAAAATAAGCCCTAGACGCGAACCAATAATGAAATGTCCATGCAGCTAAAAAAGATACAGATACTGCAGAATACTTCATTACAGACAGCGGGCACCCGCAATCACACTCACCCGACGCTGAGCGGCAGGACCTGCAGTGATCACACACCCGCACACATCCAATCTCATACACACACACACACACACAGACACACACACACACACACAATCAGATCTCACACCCACAAGCAGATCTCACACACACAATCAGATCACATGCAACATCAAATCACACACACAAACATCGGATAGCACACACATCGGATCGAATACACACTCACAACATCCAGCGACATCGATCTCTTCTCACCGGCAGAATCCTGAGAGGCAGTGCGGTGGAGCGCAAGGACCTGCAGAACAGGACTTGCGGCCGGCCACGTGACTTACTCCCATCATTACCTTCGGCCGGAAGCACTGCATGTGATATGATGTGTGCGATCTGCTGTGTGAGCGATCTGCTGTGTGTGTGTGTGCTGTGTGTGTGTGTGTGCGCGCACACCTGTGTGCGCGTTTGCATGATCGGCTGTGTGTGTGATCTGCTATGTGTGTCTGCGATCGGCTGTGTGTCTGCGATCTGCTGTGTGTGTTTGCGATCTGCTGTGTGTGTGGGTCAGCCTGTCAGCGAGCAGCAGGGGAGGATGGTGTGCAGCACCCACCAAAGATCACAGGAGGACCTGGGAGCCACACAGACATCTGGGTCTGGTGAGTATGAGTTTCCTGGGAAGTGGGGGGTCTGCTTTTTTGGGGGGTAAACGTACCCCCCAACCGTGTTTCTCCAAGAATAAGACCTCCTCCAAAAATAAGCCCTAGTGCTTTTTAGGGGGCAGAAAATTTATAAGACAGTGTCTTTTTTTTGGAAAAACACGATAGTTCAACCGTTACAAGAAGAGTTGGTCTCTGCTCACAAACTTTCAAGCTATAAGGAATGGGGTGGATACAATAGGTACAACATGATTGTCATGAATGATCCAGCCACCAGTATAATAAATATGGGTTATAATATAAAGCTGTCTGAGCTGATCATCAGCCAATATCAGTCTAAGTATAGTTACCAAGTGTTATTGGCTGTATGGAGGATGTGGATCCAAATGAATAAGAGGGACCACATCATGATGAAAAATTGTGGTATTAGTAAGATTTTGGGTGATGGACTTATCAATCAGGGCCATGACCCAGAATCAAAGTGCTTAGCGACGCCACTGTGCAGTCAGTGCGACGATTGTAAAGTGTAACGGAAATGTGTGAGGTGCTGTCGAAGTGTGGAAGCAGGGGCAGAGATATCATTGGCGCAGGGGCCCAAAAGGTAAGGGGGGGGGGGGAATTTCAACCTCCAAATCAGGATGTATTGTGTATTTTTATGAGTTCTTGGGCTTTAAAGGGCCCATATATTGTTCTTACACAGGGACTCTTTTCTGTCTGTGTCCACCAGTGTGTGGAAGTATCCTTAATAAACAAAAAAGAATGTGTACTTGACTTCTAAATAACATAAAATGTCACAGTGGTAAGGTGAAATATTTTTGATAATTGCTGCCTCATGGCGAAGTTACCATGACCACATGTAATTATATGACCTTGAAAGATAACACACTGGAAGCTGTATTCCTGCGGCATACATAAAAGCAGTGAGAGCATATGTGTGTATACAACATTGCGATACATAATGACAAAAACAAGCTCATAATATTTTTAGCTCACTATTTTGTGTTGGGCCGCATTCATAGCCATTCATAGCCATTCTGGGCTACATGTGGCCCTTGGGTCAAAAGTTGGACACCTCTGGTTTAGCAGGATATTCATGTGTGTAAATGGCCCAGTAAATGCCCAGACCTAAATCCCATTGAGAATCTGTGGCAAGACTTGAAAAGTGCAGTTTACAAACGTTCTACATCCAATCTTACTGAGCTATAGCTATTTTGCAAAGAAGAATGGGCAAAAATGTCAGTGTCTAGATGTGCAAAGTCGGTAGAGACATCCCCCAAAAGACCTGCAACAGTAATTACAGTACAAGGTGGTCCCATAAAGTACTGACTCAAGGAAGCTGAATGCACATCACAATTTTTACATTTACAATATTTGAAAACCATGTATAATTTCCTTTACACTCCACAAATACTTGCTACTTTATGTTGGTATAGCACATGCAATCTCAAAAAAAACCCCACAAGATTGTGGGTGTAAAGTGAAAAAAAAAGTTCATGGGATATGAATACTTTTTCATAACACTGTACCACTTTGTAAAAGATAATTAGATTAGTCTTTCAATACCAATACCTCATAATCCTCATTAACATGTTGATGGTAGATCATAAGGTTATTCTTAGGCTGGAATCACATTAGCATATGGCATCCGATGCGAGAGCATTGGTTGTTATATACTGATGACCCTCGGCTCCTGCTCTGTTGTGACTGTGATCTTGAGATTGGATCACAGCTGTCCATTGTCATCCTATGCGTATATCACACTGCACTTGGATGTCATTTGAGTGCAGTCCGATGTTTCACTCGAACCCATAGACTTGAATGGGTGCGAGTGACACGGCTCTCGCAGACAATCACAGCATGCTGCAATTTTTCCTTAGTCTGAGGAAAAACTTGCAGATCTGAGCTGCAGCATTGTCTTACATGGGGCCAAGTGCAATGTGAGATTTTCACACTGCACTTGTATGAGTCATACGCCAGTGTGACTCTGCCCTTATTGAGATTCTCCAGGATAGCACCTCTTAGAAAACGATTATACCCACAGCAGAGGTTAAACTTACAGTCCTATAGTTTCCTAAGTCAGTTTTTGTCACCTTTGAGAGTATTGGCACCACATTGCTCTGCACCAGTCCTGTGGTACAGACCTTCGTATTATAGAATCCTTGCATAGAATAGAAATAACGGTCTGTCTATCATTGTACTTAAAGGGGGTATTACCCTCTACAAGATCCCTTGCCAATATGTAGTAGGTGTAATAATAATAATAGCAAATACCTCCAATTAGAAATGTCTGATTAACTATGTCTCTTACCTCATGTGCAGGGCATTGCTGCTTAGGTATCCATTTTTTAACCTATATAATTATGCAACTATATACTGTACAATAATAGTATGTACAGTGCCTTGTGAAAGTATTCAGCCCCCTTAAATTTTTCAACCTTTACCCACATTTCAGGATTCAAACATAAAGATAAAAATGTTAATGTTATGGTGAGGAATCAACAAGTGGGACACAATTGTGAAGTTGAATTAAATGTATTGCTTATTTTAGGAAAATCAATTTTTATTGAAATCAAGAACAGTCAAATCACATACAATCTTTGTCATGCTTATTTTAAACTTTTTTAAAAAACTAAATAACTGAAAAGTTGGGCGTGCAATATTATTCGTCCCCTTTACTTTCAGTGCAGCAAACTCACTCCAGAAGTTCATTGAGGATCTCTGAATGATCCAATGTTGTCCTAAATCACTGATGATGATAAATTTTATCCACCTGTGTGTAATCAAGTCTCCGTATAAAGGCACCTGCTCTGTGATAGTCTCAGTGTTCTGTTTAAAATGCAGATAGCATCATGAAGACCAAAGGAATAGTGATGGGCGATCCCCCCCAATGGTCGGGATCGGGGAGACTCGCCCAATAATTTTGTAAAGATCGAGATCGGGATCGAAATAATACAATCTTGCGTCCTATTACCGATCTTGGACTTTACAGTTATGTGATGGGGCGGGGGCTGTAAAATAAAGAATATAGTTAATAATAAACATTGTAATTAGACTTAAAGGTCCCGCAACGCGTCCTGCAGACTCTGCTTCTGAGTACGATCATCGCTGTGCCGCTCGGTAACCGATGGACCTTCCGAGATGTCATAGCATGTGACTAGTCACATGTGAATGTTGTATTATGTCATTGGCTACAGACTAGTCACATGACTATGACGTCATGCAAAGTCCTGTAGTGTCAGCATGCTCGCCGGTACTCGGTGCTCGCCCGAGCATCTCAGTACTCTCGGTATACTCGGTGAGCACCGTGTAGCGGCGAGATGCTTTGGCACATGCTCGGCTCCCCCTCCCTGCATGTTGGCGCTTTTTACAGAGTCAGCTCACATGCAGGGATTGGGTGCCACACACTGTAATGCCACAGCCGGTGATGAATAGTGGTGTCAGGAATCAGGTGATAGTAATAGAGATGTTTAGCCCGAACCAGTGACAAGGTAATCTTTAATTTTTCGGGAACCTAACCTTAATGCCTCTATGTGCTATTAAAAATCTGCAAGTATGGGCAGACAGGCTCCTGGCTATATAGGATCATGAATAGAGTCTGGTAATTCAGCAGGGTTGTGGGTTCTCGAAAAATTAGAGATTACCTTGTCTTTGGTTTTCGGGCTCATTTGCATTCATCAATACATTTGCTAAACATCTCGATTATTTTCAAATATTTTACAATACCATTTTTCATGTATTTCATTTTTTCCAGATAGCTAAATGTATTTTTCATTGTTTATAGTATCCCTATAGCAGTAATGCTTTAACATTTTTCATGTTTATATTTTGATAGTGTTTACTGTGCAGCTTATTATCCTTATTCTAGTCATTTATTTTTAGGCTAGCACCTACTTCACACATATAGGTGTTCCAGTCAGTCTTTTTTCTCAATAGCAATTGTCACATGACTATGACGTCTCGAAGGTCCTGGTATCTGAACCTTGACTGTCACTGTGCTAGTGTCACATCGACATCACCTGGCATGCACGTACACTCTCCTGACAGAAGTGGTCGGCGCTCGTGTCTGGAGAGTGTCAGTCCGTTCGGGAAGATGCCCATGCGAGACTGCATAAGTCACATGTAAATGGAACTCCGGCCTCAGTGTCAGCCTGCATCTCACTCTGTATAGCCACTGCTGTACAGAGTGATGCAGCAGAGTTGACATTGCTCATTGCTCTCTCTGCTTCTCACACTGTATAGACTGTCTGTACAGTGTGATGAAGCAGAAAGCAGAAATTATATTGCTGTACCTGTGGACTACGGATTTTTTTTAATAAAGATGGAGTCTCTAAATGTTTTTTTGTTTTATTTGTAATAAAAAAAATTCTCTTTGTTGTGTTTTTCTTTTACTGTTTACTAGAAATTCATGGTAGCCATGTCTAATTTAGTGTGACACAATGAATTTTAGGCTTAGTACCATATGAGAATACAAAGCTGGTATTAACCCCTTTATTACCCAGCGTGCCACCACTATCAGGGCCGCTGGACAAGCCGAGTAAAGCGCCTAGAAATGGCGCTAAGAAACAATGCACCATTTCCAGGGGCAGCTGACGAGATTCCCAGCCCCCAGCTGCCTCGCTTTACCTAACTGGCGATCAAAATACAGCAGGAGCCCAGGCATATTTTTTTTAATTATTTTTCTAAATAAAAAAAAATTAATGGGCTTCCCTATATTTTGATTGCCAGCCAAGGTAAAGCCAGGAAGATTGGGGTGAGGTTTACAGCCCATAGCTGTCTGCTTTATCTGCGCTGAGAATGAAAAATACCGCGGAACATTATTTTTTTTAATTATTTATTTTTAAACAACTACATATTGTGTGTTATATATGTATATATGTATATATATATATATATATATATATATATATATATATTTTGATAAAATAAATCCAAAATGTATTGCTTGGAAATTGGGCGACATAATAGAATAAAAGAACGATTTACATTTTACTCAAAAATATAAAGAGAAAAATCAGAAAAACTGAAAATTTTGCAGTGGTCTCTTAATTCTTGCCAGAGCCGTATATATACAGTATATATACAGTACCGACCAAAAGTTTGGACACACCTTCTCATTCAAAGAGTTTTCATTATTTTCATGACTCTAAAAATTGTAGATTCACATTGAAGACATCAAAACTATGACCGAAAGCATGTGGAAAGAAATACTTAAAAAAGTGTGAAACAACTGAAACTATGTCTTATATTCTAGGTTCTTCAAAGTAGCCACCTTTTGCTTTGATTACTGCTTTGCACACTCTTGGCATTCTCTTGATGAGCTTCAAGAGGTAGTCACCGGAAATGGTTTTTCAACAGTCTTTGAAGGAGTTCCCAGAAATTCTTAGCACTTGTTTGCCTTTTGCCTTCATTCTGCGGTCCAGCTCACCCCTAATCATCTCGATTGGGTTCAGGTCTGGTGACTGTGGAGGCCAGGTTATCTGGCGTAGCATCCCATCACTCTCCTTCTTAGTCAAATAGTCCTTACACAGCCTGGAGGTGTGTTTGGGGTCATTGTCCTGTTGCAAAATAAATGATGGACCAACCAAACGCAAACCGGATGGAATAGCATGCTGCTGCAAGATGCTGTGGTAGCCATGCTGGTTTAGTATGCCTTCAATTTTGAAAAAATCCCCAACAGTGTCACTAGCAAAGCACCCCCACACTGTCACACCTCCTCCTCCATGCTTCATGGTGGGAACCAGGCATCTAGAGTCCATCCGTTCACCTTTTCTACAAAGACGCGGTGGTTGGATCCAAAGATCTCAAATTTGGACTCATCAGACCAAAGCACAGATTTCCACTGGTCTAATGTCCATTCCTTGTGTTCTTTAGCCCAAACAAGTCTCTTCTGCTTGTTGCCTGTCCTTAGCAGTGGTTTCCTAGCAGCTATTTTACCATGAAGGTCTGCTGCACAAAGTCTCCTCTTAATAGTTGTTCTAGAGATGAGAAGGTGTGTCCAAACAATTGGTCTGAACTGTATATATATTCACACACAATATATAATTGTATAAAAATGAATAGATATTTAAATAAAATGACATAGTGCTCCTCTGTATTTTTGGTTCTCAGCGCATATAAAGCAGATGGCTATGGGCTGCCACCCACATCTGCCTATCTTTACCTTGGCTGGCAATCAACATACAAAGAATCCCATTTTTTATTTTGTTTTAGTTGTTTTAAAAAAATAATTTAAAAAAAATGCATGGGCTCCCACTGCATTTTCTACAGTATTGCTAGCTAAGGGTAATCCGAGCAGCTACTGGCTGCTAACCCACACTCCTTGGTGTTACCTTCACTGGCAATGGAAAATCCAGGGAAGCATTTTTTTTGTTCTTTTAAGATTTTTCCAAAAAGCTAAATAAAAAATGACATGGGCTTCGCCATATTTTTGTATGCTAGCCAGGTACTTAATGGCTGCCCCCAACACCAAGCTGCCTATTTGTACCCAGCTGGAAACCAAAAATATAGGTAAGCCCTTTTTTTAATTATTTCATCAATTTCATGAAATAATTAAGAAAAAAAACGACGTGGGCTTCACCCAACTTTTATGTCCAGCCTGGTACAACTAGGCAGCTGGGGATTGTAATCCGCAGCGCAGGGTGGCCCAAGCTTTATGCCCTCCCGCTGCGAATTGCAGTCCGCAGCCGCTGAAGAAAATGGCGCTTTCATAGAAGAGCCATCTTCTGGTGCTGTACCCAACTCTTTCAGCAGCCCTGGTGCTGGGTGGCACGCTGTTTAATAAGGGGTTAATATTAGCTTTGTTGTACTAGCTGATATTAAGCCCGAGATTCTTAATGTCAGGCCAAGTTTGACCTGGTCATTAGGAATCTCCAATAAAGTGTTAAAGAAAGACACCACACAGAGAAAAAATACTTTCTTAGAAATAAATACACAGACACACTTAGGGACTCCATATTTATTACTCCCTCTCACCCCTCTACAATCCTGGTCTTCTGTCTTCTGTCACCAATCTAGCTCTGCTGTATCAGACAGCACGGGATGGGAGGAAGAACACTTCTGCTCCCCGTGCAGTCTAATCACTCAATGAGTGTGCAAAGGCTGCGGGTCTGTAAGCGGTGATGTCACCACTGCCACCATTGCCATAGTAACCTAATGAGCAGGTTACTATAGCAACGGTGATCTCCGATCACCTGATTCCCAACATTGCTATTCATCATCGGCTTTGGCATTACAGTGCGTGGCAGCCAATCCCTGCATGGGGGCTGACTCTATAAAGAGCGCCAACATGCAGGGAGGGGGAGCCGAACATGTGCCCGAGCATCTCAGTACTCTCAGTATACTCGGCGAGCACCAAGTACCGGCGTGCATGCTGACACTATAGGACCTTGCATGACGTCATGGTCATGTGACCAGTCTGTAGCCAATGAGATAATACAACATTCACACGTGACTGATCACATGCTATTATATCACAGAAGGTCCTTTGGTTACTGGGTGGCACAGTGATCATCATACTCGGAAGCGCCAAGAGACAGAGTCTGCAGGACGCGTCATGGGACCTGTAAGTATAATGACAATATTTATTATTAACTACAGTGCCTACAAGTAGTATTCAACCCCCTGCAGATTTAGCAGGTTTACACATTCGGAATTAACTTGGCATTGTGACATTTGGACTGTAGATCAGCCTGGAAGTGTGAAATGCACTGCAGCAAAAAAGAATGTTATTTCTTTTTTTTTTTTTTTTTTTAAATTGAGAAAAGTTTATTCAGAGGGTCATTTATTATTCAACCACTCAATTCTGTTTGGTTCCCCTAAAGTATTAAGAAGTATTTCAGGCACATAGAACAATGAGCTTCACATGTTTGGATTAATTATCTCTTTTTCCAGCCTTTTCTGACTAATTAAGACCCTCCCCAAACTTGTGAACAGCACTCATACATGGTCAACATGGGAAAGACAAAGGAGCATTCCAAGGCCATCAGAGACAAGATCATGGAGGGTCACAAGGCTGGCAAGGGGTACAAAACCCTTTCCAAGGAGTTGGGCCTACCTGTCTCCACTGTTGGGAGTATCATCCGGAAGTGGAAGGCTTATGGAACTACTGTTAGCCTTCCACGGCCTGGACAGCCTTTGAAAGTTTCCTCCCGTGCCGAGGCCAGGCTTGTCCGAAGAGTCAAGGCTAACCCAAGGACAACAAGGAAGGAGCTCCGGGAAGATCTCATGGCAGTAGGGACATTGGTTTCAGTCAATACCATAAGTAACGTACTCCACCGCAATGGTCTCCGTTCCAGACGAGCCCGTAAGGTACCTTTACTTTCAAAGCGTCATGTCAAGGCTCGTCTACAGATTGCTCATGATCACTTGAAGGACTCTGAGACAGACTGGTTCAAGGTTCTCTGGTCTGATGAGACCAAGATCGAGATCTTTGGTGCCAACCACACACGTGGCGTTTGGAGACTGGATGGCACTGCATACGACCTCAAGAATACCATCCCTACAGTCAAGCTGTTTCTCAGCCAAGGGGCCTGGCCATCTGGTCCGCATCCATGGGAAGATGGATAGCACGGCCTACCTGGAGATTTTGGCCAAGAACCTCCGCTTCTCCATCAAGGATCTTAATATGGGTCATCATTTCATCTTCCAACAAGACAATGACCCAAAGCACACAGCCAAGAAAACCAAGGCCTGGTTCAAGAGGGAAAAAATCAAGGTGTTGCAGTGGCCTAGTCAGTCTCCTGATCTTAACCCAATTGAAAACTTGTGGAAGGAGCTCAAGATTAAAGTCCACATGAGACACCCAAAGAACCTAGATAACTTGGAGAAGATCTGCATGGAGGAGTGGGCCAAGATAACTCCAGAGACCTGTGCCGGCCTGATCAGGTCTTATAAAAGACGATTATTAGCTGTAATTGCAAACAAGGGTTATTCCACAAAATATTAAACCTAGGGGTTGAATAATAATTGACCCACACTTTTATGTTTAAAATGTATTAAAATTTAACTGAGCAACATAACTTGTTGGTTTGTAAGATTTATGCATCTGTTCTTGTTTGAAGTTTGCAGGCTCTAACTTATTTGCATCTTATCAAACCTGCTAAATCTGCAGGGGGTTGAATACTACTTGTAGGCACTGTATATTCTTTATTTTACAGCCCCCCGCCGCCTCATCCCATAACTGTAAAGTCCAAGATCGGTGATCTGACGCAAGATCGTGTTATCTCAATCCAGATCTCGATCTTTACAAAATGATCTGGCGAGTCTCCCCGATCTACACCATCGGGGGGATAGCTGTTAGGGCCAGGTGGACGGGCAGGCCCAGGAGGTGGATCCACTGGACCGAACTCCTTGATGATGGTAAGGGGTCCGGTGGCTGGAGCACTACAGGTAGCAGAACAGTCCGTGTACAAGAGGAGAATGCAGACGTCCCTGGGACCACGGAGTCACTGATGGTAGTCCGGGTGACGGAGCTCTGGTTCGGAGACCAAGATGTTGTCAGGCGGAGTCCGGAACCGATGGAGCGAGCAGACGGGTCACCGCAGGGATCAGAGATGGAACGGACTGTCAGGATGGCAGATGGACAGCGTTCGGGGTTCGGGATCTGGCAGAACCGGGTGGCGAAGCAGGATCGGCTCTAGAAGAGAGAGAGGTGAGTATCTCACAGAAACACAAGGAGACCTGACTCCTAGCTTGGGAAACACGAAGAACAGGCCCCGCCCACTTGGACATTAAACCCCTTTATACCCTGTACCTGCATGTTCAATTTCCTGTTAGTGGACGCTGGCCCTTTAAGAGAGGGTCAGTGACCGCGCGCGCGCCCTAATGCGCATGCGCGCGGCCCGGGTGCCAGAAGCCAGAGGAGGGGGCGGTGAGGAGGAAGCAGGAGAGCCGGGCTGGGGCTGGGTTGCCATCGGACGCCGGGAGCGGGGACCGGGCTGCCTGGGGACCGCAGGCAATGGGGCAGGAAGGCTGTGGAGCAGGGGACCAGGAAGCCTGGTGCGGAAGCGGCAGAGCGCAGCAGGGGAGCCGGTGAGTGTGACAGGGGACCCGGGGAGCGTGACAGGGGACCCGGGGAGCGTGACAGGGGACCCGGGGAGCGTGACAGTACCCCCCCTCCCACGCCCCCCTCCCCGCAACCGGGACAGGAAGGCACGGATCAAAGGAGTACCCACATTCTCCCGGGGTTCCCAGGACCTATCCTCAGGACCATAGCCAGCCCAGTCCACCAGGAAGAACTGTCGGCCCCGTACGGTTTTCATGGCCACGATATCCCTTACCGCATAGATGTCGTCATCGGCAATAGGAGGAGGAGCCGAACTGGCAGCAGCGGAGAAGGGACCAAGGACAACCGGCTTGAGCAGGGAGACGTGGAAGGAGTTGGGTATCCTCATCGTGGCCGGGAGCTGCAGCTTGTAGGAGACCTCATTGATCTTGCCGAGGACTTTAAACGGTCCGATGTAGCGAGGTCCCAGCTTGTAGGATGGTAGCTTCAATCGGACGTACTTGGAAGCAAGCCAGACGAGATCTCCTGGAGAGAAACACGGAGGGTCCAGACGCCTCTTGTCTGCGTGTCTCTTCATCCGCAGGGAAGCACGTCCAAGGGATGCCTTGACAGAGTCCCAAATTGTTGCAAAGTCACGGGCTACAGCATCAGCAGCAGGGACATCCGAGGAAGAGGATACAGGTAATGGGACGGAAGGCTGAAGTCCGTAAACGACATGGAAGGGAGAGCTGGAGGAGGACTCACTGACGTGGTGGTTATGGGAGAATTCAGCCCAAGGAAGAAGCGTGGACCAGTCGTCATGATGGGCGTTGACGTAGTGACGTAAGAAGGAGGTCAAGATCTGATTGACCCGTTCTACTTGGCCGTTCGACTGAGGATGGTAGGCTGAAGAAAAGTCCAGAGTCACTCCCAGATGTTTGCAGAGAGCCCTCCAGAAGCGGGAGGTAAACTGAGTTCCTCTGTCGGACACAATGTGTGATGGAAAGCCGTGCAACCGGAAGATGTGCTGTATGTAAGCGTCAGCGAGTTCCTGGGCAGAGGGCAGTCCAGCCATAGGGACGAAATGAGCCATTTTGGAGAACCGATCCACCACGACCCATATGACTGTGTGTCCGGAGGACAGTGGCAAGTCCGTAATAAAGTCCATCGCAATGTGTTGCCACGGAACTGAGGGTATAGGCAGAGGCAGAAGGCGGCCATATGGCAGGTGTTTGGGCGTTTTGTTCCTGGCACAAGAGGAACAGGCTGAGACAAAAGAAGCGACATCCGTCCGAAGGGAAGGCCACCAGTAATGACGTACAATCGTACTCCATGTTCTCTTCTGACCAGCATGACCGGCTATTTTTGAGGCATGGCCCCAGTGTAACACTTTTGTCCTGTCAGTCTCAGAGACATAGGTCTTCCCGGGCGGTATCTGGGCCAGGGTGACAGGAGCCACCGGAATGATCTTACTAGGGCAGATGATGGGCTGGGATGTCTCCTCCTCCTGCTCCATGGGCATGAAAGACCTGGACAAGGCATCTGCGCGTACATTCTTGTCCGCGGGTCGGAAATGGAGCTGGAAATCAAATCTGGCAAAGAACAAGGACCACCTGGCTTGCCGTGGGTTCAGTCGCTGAGCAGACCGCAGGTATTCCAGGTTCTTGTGGTCCGTGTAAATAATAACGGGGTACACTGCTCCTTCCAGAACTTAGCGCCATTCTTCCAGAGCCAGTTTGACTGCCAATAGTTCTCGATCACCGATGGTGTAGTTGCGTTCAGGCGCTGAGAAGCTCTTGGAGAAGAAACCGCAAGTCACCATCTTCCCGGAGGAGGACTTCTGCATGAGCACTGCTCCAGCTCCCGAGGAGGAGGCATCCACCTCCAAGGTGAACTGTCGGTTTAACTCTGGACGGTGGAGCACAGGAGAGGAGGCAAATGCCCGCTTCAGAGAGCTAAACGCGGCGTCGGCCGCAGGTGACCAGTCCTTTGGATTAGCCCCCTTCTTGGTCAAGGCGGAGAGAGGAACAGTCAGCGCAGAGAAGTGAGGGATGAACTGGCGGTAATAGTTGGCGAATCCCAGAAAGCGTTGGATTGCCTTCAGTCCAGAAGGAGGGGGCCAGTTGAGAATGGAAGAGACCTTCTTCGGATCCATCTGCAGTCCGGTATCGGAGATGACGTAACCCAGGAAGGGAAGCGAAGACTGCTCGAAGACACACTTCTCGTACTTGGCGTACAGACGATTCTCCCTCAGTCGTCGTAGTACCAGCTGCACGTTCTCTCTGTGGGTCTGGAGGTCCGGAGAAAAGACCAGGATGTCATCGAGATACACCACCACACAGATGTAAAGAAGGTCCCGGAACACGTCGTTCACCAATTCCTGAAAGACTGCTGGTGCGTTACACAGGCCGAAGGGCATCACACAGTATTCATAGTGCCCATCGCGAGTATTGAACGCGGTCTTCCATTCATCCCCAGAGCGGATGCGGACCAGGTTGTAGGCACCCCGAAGATCCAACTTGGTGAACACACGAGCTCCTCTAAGCCGATCAAACAACTCGGGGATGAGCGGCAGAGGGTACTTGTTTTTCACGGTGATTTGGTTTAATCCCCGGTAGTCTATGCATGGACGTAGATCACCTTCTTTCTTCTTCACGAAGAAGAAGCCTGCTCCAGCAGGAGAGGAGGATCTCCGAATGAATCCCCTTGCCAGGCTCTCTGTGATGTAAGTAGACATGGCCCTTGTTTCGGCTGGAGACAGCGGATATATCCGTCCTCGAGGTGGTGTGGTTCCCGGAAGCAGGTCGATGGCACAATCGTAAGGACGATGTGGCGGAAGTACCTCTGATTCCTTTTTGTCGAAGACATCCGCGAAGGACCAATAGGCCGAGGGCAGTCCCGGTAAGGACTCTGGACCCGGAGGTCGTCGGATGGGTTGTATGGTCTTCAGACACTTCTCGTGGCAAGAGGAGCCCCATCGGGTGATCTCACCAGTACCCCAGCTGACTGATGGTTCGTGTGTCCGTAACCAGGGAAGTCCCAGCAGGATTTGATGGGACATGTATGGAAGGACGTAGAGAGCGATGTTCTCAGTGTGCAGGGCACCGATACGCAGTTCGAGCGGCCTGGTGATCCACGAGATGGTGTCAGAGAGGGGTCTGCCATCCACAGAGGCAATCACGAGGGGTTTCTCGAGTGGAGTAACAGGCACCTGGTATTTGTCCACCGTGGCCTGCTGGATGAAATTGCCTGCTGCCCCAGAATCGAGGTACGCCTCAGCCGTGAACCGCGTCTCTCCCGTTGTCACTTGCACAGTCCAGGTAACCGGGTCTGAGAGAGTCCCAGCACCTAGGGTGGCCTCTCCTACCAACCCTAGGCTTTGGAGTTTCCCGGCCTTTCTGGACAGGAGCGTAGCAGGTGTGTGCCCTCTCCGCAGTAGAAGCAGAGGCCCTTGGCGAGCCGCTCTGCTCGGCGTTGTTCAGACTGCCGCACACGGTCGATCTGCATGGGCTCGTGGACGGAGACACCAGATGCCGTTGACTGAAGGACGGCGGGCTTCTGCGGAGGAGAGGAGTGTCGTACCGGACGTCTCTCACGGCACACCTCTTTTGATCGCTCCTGAAAGCGAATGTCCACTCGGGTCGCAAGAGTAATCAGGGCATCCAGGGTGGACGGTACGTCACGACCAGCCAGCTCATCTTTAATTCGACCCGAGAGTCCTTCCCAGAAGGCGGCGGTTAGAGCCTCGTTGTTCCACCCGAGTTCCGAAGCCAAGGTGCGAAAACGGATGGCATATTGACCCACCGTCAGAGTCCCCTGACGTAACCGGAGAAGAGATGAGGCAGACGCGGAGGCGCGTCCGGGCTCGTCAAAGGTGCCACGAAATGCCTGCAGGAACTCCTGGATGTTCTTGGTCACAGGATCCTCCTTTTCCCACAAGGGGTTCATCCATGCCAGTGCCTCACCCTCTAGATGGGACATGATGAACGCGACCTTGGCTTGGTCGGAGGCAAACAAATGCGGCAGCTGCGTGAAATGGAGGGAGAATTGGTTTATGAATCCCCTGCAGGTCTTGGGATCTCCGGCGTACCAGGGTGGTGAGGCCAAACGAAGTCTGGAAGCATCCGAAGAGGCTGACACGGGGGCTGGAGCCGTGGATTGGCTAGTGGAAGCCCGAGATGCTGAAGATGTAACCGACGCTTGTAGCGTGTTCAGGCGGGCGTCCACAGAAGACATGAATTGCAGCATGCGGGTCTGAGTCTCACGCTGGCGTGCGAGTTCCTCCTGCAGGGCTGCTAGTGCTGCAGCGGGATCCATGGCCTGTTCTTACTGTTAGGGCCAGGTGGACGGGCAGGCCCAGGAGGTGGATCCACTGGACCGAACTCCTTGATGATGGTAAGGGGTCCGGTGGCTGGAGCACTACAGGTAGCAGAACAGTCCGTGTACAAGAGGAGAATGCAGACGTCCCTGGGACCACGGAGTCACTGATGGTAGTCCGGGTGACGGAGCTCTGGTTCGGAGGCCAAGATGTTGTCAGGCGGAGTCCGGAACCGATGGAGCGAGCAGACGGGTCACCGCAGGGATCAGAGATGGAACGGACTGTCAGGATGGCAGATGGACAGCGTTCGGGGTTCGGGATCTGGCAGAACCGGGTGGCGAAGCAGGATCGGCTCTAGAAGAGAGAGAGGTGAGTATCTCACAGAAACACAAGGAGACCTGACTCCTAGCTTGGGAAACACGAAGAACAGGCCCCGCCCACTTGGACATTAAACCCCTTTATACCCTGTACCTGCATGTTCAATTTCCTGTTAGTGGACGCTGGCCCTTTAAGAGAGGGTCAGTGACCGCGCGCGCGCCCTAATGCGCATGCGCGCGGCCCGGGTGCCAGAAGCCAGAGGAGGGGGCGGTGAGGAGGAAGCAGGAGAGCCGGGCTGGGGCTGGGTTGCCATCGGACGCCGGGAGCGGGGACCGGGCTGCCTGGGGACCGCAGGCAATGGGGCAGGAAGTCTGTGGAGCAGGGGACCAGGAATCCTGGCACGGGAGCGGCGGAGCGCAGCAGGGGAGCCGGTGAGTGTGACAGGGGACCCGGGGAGCGTGACAGGGGACCCGGGGAGCGTGACAGGGGACCCGGGGAGCGTGACAATAGCACATCACTATTCTCTTCTAGTTTTGAAAAAATGGCATCTGGGAGAAAATAAAGTGTATGTCACTTCTTTCATAGAAGATGTTCCAATGTAGGCACTGTCTAATCAAAAAGCTGCAGAAAACACTTTGAGAATTTTTTTTTTCCAAAAAGGCCTTGACGTTTTTATACTAATTTACTTCAGAAAAAGAAAAACTCCCCAAAGGCAGAGTGTTTCCGGAATTGGTTTTCACTAGAAAACACATTTTTTACTGTCTCAAAAAACATTGGTGTGTGTAACAGCGTATCCCTTCCTGGCCTATGTGTCTGGACTTTAATGTAATCATGCCTAGGTCAACATATATTGGGCGACTGTGTCTTTGTTCTTCTCCACATGAGACTCATCCAGTACAAGCCTGTAGTTCCTGGAAACGTCTCCATATAAAGCCACATACTTGAAAAGTGGGTGTGTACCCTTTCCCATCCAGGGGTGGATCTAAGGAGAGGTGGAAGCCACATGTTTTGTTAGTTGATCCTGTGCCTGGTGAAGGGCCGGGATCTGTTGCTGAGGCCAGGTCCTGGTGCCCATGTATGGACTGTTCGATAGTGAAGATCGGCTGGCATGTGGGACTTTGTTGTCTCGGCCACGCTGCTGGATTTAAGGAACTCATCTAAGGACTGTTGCATTTTCCTTGGTTTCTGATTGCCGGGTGTTTCCGTTGTGTGGACATATTGTGGAATCTAAAGAACCATTTTGATATTAGATTTTCTGTGCTCCCTGAATAAATAAAACTTGTTGGATTGTTCATCGGCCTGGTGTCCCTGCCTGCTCTGTTGCATACCCCGTCACAAACTGGTTGGCAGTGGTTGGATTAGAGCAAAATTAATGGAGTACAATGGCCCATCAACATCTGGAACCAGAATCTCAGAGTATAAGAACTGGACTGTGATCAGCCTACAAACAAAGGCCTGTGAGTTAGGTGTCTGCTACAAAGGACTATCCAAGGAGCAACTAATTGAGGTTTTGGAAGACGCTTGCTTGCAAGATGGCACTGATGAAGTATTTCCACAGCAAGGGGAGGAAAAATGGGAGCTGGAGATAAATACCCAAAAAAGTCAGTGGGTTGTGTAGTATGAGGAGGAGATGGCACTGCTTGGAGATGAGGTCATCATTGAATATAAGATGGATGCCATTTGCAGAGCTCAAGAGAGGGCATTGCTGGAGAGGAGGCTTGCTGTGGAAGCAGATTGAACCTCCAGACAGACTGTACCCACAACACCCACCATGAGGGAATTGCCCAGAGTGTCCTGCAAGGACTTTAAGCCATTTAATGAGGCTGCAGACAACATTGAGGGCTTCTTCCAGGACTTTGAGCATCAGTGCCAATTGATAGAATTCCCGGAAAGGGAGAGAGTCCGACATCTGGTGGGGCTCTTATAGGGTAGACCTGCTGAAACTTATAGAGCTATAGACCCTCGGTGGAACTGTGATTATGGAACCATTAAAGAAACCTTATTGGAACATGATGCAGTGACCCCAGATACATACAGTCCTCTGTTCCGTACTTTAGCCTGTGATGGGGAAGTGTCTTTCAAAATGTATGTCCACAAACTCAAGCAAGTATGGCATCGCTTGCTGGAGGGAGAGGGGACCTTAACTTGGTAGACCTTCTTCCAGATCATCCTAATAGAACAGTTCTATGCCAAGTGCCCCACTAACATCTGGGAATGGGTGCGTGAGAGGAGACCAGCGACAGTGGAACAAGCTGCTGCTCTAGCTGATGAGGTTCTCACCATCAAACCCCAGTGGAAAAAACTACTAGTCGGTGAGAAAAAAGCTACCAGCTCCCCAACACTGACGACTCCTTCTCCTTCGGCCTCCAATGTCCACCGTCCCAGTAGACTACCAACTCATGACGGACCCTGTGTGAATGTGCCTCCCATTACTCCTGCCTCCTCTTTGGGAGTACAACATGGAGAAAAAAATCATAGAATGCAAATGTTATGGATGTGGGTAGCCTGGTCATCTGCAATCTCCCTGTCCAGGTGTTCAGAGGCAGAACAGTTACAGACCCCTTTGCCTATCCATTATCTACAGACACCCTCAACAAGAGGAAAGCTGGATTCACTCTCTGATGATTTGCCAAGTGACTCTGATATGTTGACTTCCCTACCGGGAGTCTATGGGGTGCGAGCCACAGCCACCTGTTCTTCTCATCTTTAGCATAAACATCTACAGGAGGTCGTGCTGGATGGCCAAAAAGTTGTTGGCTTTCGTGACACTGGGGCTTTTCTCACCGTAGCCGATTCCCAAGTAATTCAATAAGAAGCAATTCAAACGGGACCAGGAATTGCCATTTAATTGGCTGGAGGTACTCAGATACAGTATATTCCAAGAGCGAGTGTAACCCTGGATTATGACTTTGGGGCAAAACAATGCATAATCGGTGTGATGAGCGGCCTTCCTGCAGATGTTCTTCTGGGAAACGATTTAGGGAATCTTCAATGCCCCTTTGTCGGTGCGGTAACCCGAAGTCAAGTCAAGAGAGCAGCAGACGTGGATGTGTTCAGCCCGTCAATAGAGATAAGGCCACCAGAACCGTTGTCATAGCCAATGAGTGATCATTCTTGTGGGGATAATATAAATGTCATTTGGGATAAAGTTCAGTTTAGACGAGAGGTAGAGACTGAGCCCACCCTAGCTAGTTTTAGAGCTTGGGCTGTTATACGGCTGTTGGAGAAAAACGGGGAAAAAATTATCAGAGAAAGTGTACTTCTATATAAGGTTACCAATGCTGACTCCCTAAATAAACCCTGGACTTATAGCAAACAGCTGATTGTGCCTCAGAAATACAGTTTCCCTATTACATCTTGCCCATGACATTCCTACTGCTGGCCATCAAGGGAAAACTCGCACTGAGAGATGATAGACTCAAATTCTCTATTGGCCTGGGATTGCTCAAGCAGTGGCGCATTTCTGCCGAACTTGCGACATATGTCAGTGAAGAGGGTGACCAGGAGATCACCCAAAGGCACCCTTGCAAATAATCCCCATAATAGAAGACCCCTTTCAAAGAGTAGCTGTCGATATCATTGTACCCCTGGCTAAACCAAGTAAATCTGGAAAGCAGTACATTCTCACTGTTGTAGACTATGCCACCCGATATCCAGAAGCCGTGGCCTTGTCAAGTAATTCTGCAGCCAAGGTGGTCGAGGCCCTGGTTACCATTTTCACCAGAGTCGGATTCCCAGGTGAGATCCTGTTAGACTTTGTGAACGATTCAATCGCACTCTGAAGAATATGCTAAGGGCCTTCACTGACAGGGATTCAGACTGGGAAAAGTACCTACCCCATCTCCTATTTGCCTACCGGTAAGTTCCTCAGGAGTCGACTGGGTTTTCCCCCTTTGAGCTACTCAATGGAAGAAAGAATATTGGGAGGGCCAGGTTGAGGATACAGGAAGCCCTGTCGTCCTGTATGTCCTAAAGCTTCTGGCTCAACTTGTTAGTTTTGCTCAGGATCATGTGCGGATGGCTGAAACCAGACAGAAGACATGGTCAGACTGCAGAACACGTTATCGGGAGTTTGCAGAAGGACAATAGGTCTTAATGATTGTTCCCCATCGGCAAAATAAACTGCAGACAACATGAGAGGGTCCCTTCCGGATTCTCAGAAAACGTAATGACACTAATTACCTTCTTGCTTTAAATGATCAAGGCCTCAGAAAAAAGACTGTCCATGTGAATATGATTAAGGAGTGCCATGACCGGACACTACCATTGATAGAAAGCTGTCATATGGCTTCAGAAGACAGTTTTGAGGACGAGGACTCACTACCTGATCTTGTGGAAGCCGCGAGAGCACCATCCACTGTGGATCAGGTTCCTCTGAGGGATCACCTGGAATCCTTATAGAAAACCTAAATACTAGGAGTGCTCCATCAGAGACAGGCTTCGTTCTT
The DNA here is from genome assembly GCF_048569485.1 of Anomaloglossus baeobatrachus. NCBI lineage: Eukaryota > Metazoa > Chordata > Amphibia > Anura > Aromobatidae > Anomaloglossus > Anomaloglossus baeobatrachus. Next base: position 764,415,591 of record NC_134353.1, on the reverse strand, counting down.
ATCCTGACCAGTTTGAACCACAGTAACCCAACATCATGTGGACTCTCAGGGCATCTGTCCCATACCGGGCACCAGAATTTGTTAGAAACACCATGCAGCATAAAAATGAGGAGATGTTACAGCTTGGGGTAATTCAGACATCCCATAGCCCTTGGGCCTCTCCTGTGGTGTTAGTACCCAAGAAAGATGGGAGTATTCGATTTTGTGTGGACTACAGACTACTAAATGACCATACCATCAGTGATCCTTACCCAATGCCCCGTATTGATGAACTCCTAGACAGGCTAGCTGGGGCCCGATATGTCACTACCTTGGATCTCAGTAAGGGATACTGGCAAATCCCTCTAATGGAGGGAGGGAGAGAAAGGTTGGCTTTTATAACCCCCTATGGTCTGTATAAATTTCTAAACATGCCTTTCGGACTGAAGAACGCCCCTGCAACTTTTCAGAGAATGGTGGACCAGACCCTCTGGGGATGCGGTGACTTTGCTTGTGCCTACTTGGATGATATCGCCATCTTCAGCCAGACGTGGGAGGAACATCTGAATCAAATAGCTGATGTTCCTGACCGGATTCTCTCAGTAGGCCTCACCATTCGACCTGATAAATGCCAATTGGGAATGGGTGAAGTCCAGTACCTAGGGCATAGAGGAGGAGGAGGGAAGCTACGTTCTGAACCTGCCAAAATCCAGGCTATTAGAGATTGGCCTGTACCCCAAACCAAGAAACAAGTCATGGCTTTCTTGGGCATTGCCAGTTATTACAGGAAATTTGCTTCTCATTTTGGTGACCTGGACTCCAGCCTGAGATGAGGCTTTTAACTGGCTGAAGGACGCCTTGGTCTGTGACCCTATTCTGGCTGCTGCAGACTACAAGAGGAGATTCATTGTGCAGACAGATGCCTCTTCTTATGGACTGGGAGCTGAAGTCAACCAGGTGAATGCAGCTGGGGAGGAGCACACCATTGCCTACCTCAGCAGGAAACTGCTAGACCGAGAAGTGGCCTATGCAACTTTTGAGATTGAATGCCTGGCTGTAGTATGGGCCCTTAGGAAACTAAGGCCGTATCTGTATGGATGAGAATTCACTGGGGTTACTGATCACAATCCCCTCACCTGGCTGAACCGAGTCTCTGGGGACAACGGACGCTTACTACGATAGAGCCTGGCTCTTCAACCCTATAACTTTGACACACTTGCATCAGGGCCTGGGGGTTACTCATTACCGGGCCGGCTCTGTTCTGTTCGGTGGATGTCACAACGACTGGGCCCGGGTCCGTAACCTCGGTGGTGTTGTTCAAATAAAGATGGTGGTGGGATGATATTTAAAGGGGAGATGTTGTGACGCCACCTGTGGTATACGGCAAGATAGGTGCCGCCGCTGCTGTTCAGTTTTCCCCTGGGGTCGATGGTGACGCAGCAGAGTTGGAATAGCTTTCCACAGGTAGAGCTGGTCTCCGGGGCTGTTGAAAGTAGTAGTCTGTAATGGCGGGGTGCAGGGCCGGAGGCGCAGAGAATAATCGGACGACACAGGAACAGTCAAGATCTTTACTCACAGTTCAGCGTTCCAGGTTAGCACGTCCAGACAAAAGCTGCCTTTAGGGTGCCAGGTCCTACTGTGATGAGCTCTAGCTGATCCCAGATAGTTCGGAGGCACAACCCGGTACACCCCTCTGTGTCCAATTCCTAGTCGTCTTCATGTGCTAATCTCTCCCGCCTGTCCCACGCCTGCACACACAGAGCCCCAAGCCGGTGTCCGTGGGCTCTCTCGAGGGGCTTGAAGCTCTATCCCTTTCGCCCTGTGTGGTCACCTTTTCACTGGATTTGTGTGGATTTGGCTTCGGCACTTGAAGTAACCTCAGCTTCTGGTTAGCTAACTGTGTCTTGAAGTTCTCCATTAGTTGAGGGGCCAGTCCCTCACTGCGGCCAAGTCCCTCCACTCCGGTACGTTATATGTAGAACAGGGCCACGAGAGTATGGTCGCTCCCGTGGGCTCTAGGACCCTTTCTGTCATGTGCCTGGGCCGAGCAGCAGCAGATCTAGACCACAGGTCTTCTCTCCTCCACTGCTCCTTCTGACTGTCTAACTTTCTACAGGCTGCTCCTGTACCGCCCCGCGGCCTCGACTGCGGCCGCCGAGCTGCTTGGATCCGTGCTCGTGTTCTACGGGTGGTGGCTCGAGCCTCTCGTGGACCCGGGGGTCACGTCGCTCTGCAAGGGGGTTGGCGTTACACATGGGGGATGCGGGTATTTGGTTTTGGGACAATTGTTCGTGACGCCACCCACAGGTTGTGGTGATGGTGGACACCACCGCTGCGGACTCCCGGGAGCGGTGTAGTGGCGCAGCTAGGTGTTGACCCCTCCGTGGGTAGGGGATGTTGGTCCCGGGGCTCGGTTGTGCGAGGGCCGGGGTGCAGGGCGCAGGGCTGCGGTGCTGGATGGCACTGGTGTACTCACGATTAAACCACACAAAGTCACTGGTAAACCAAACTAAGGTATGAACGGGGCCCGCAACCAGCTGCAGCTTCCTAGTCGGGTTGGCAATGTCCGCCTTTCTCCTGCACCTGTGTTTGTAGTGTGACCACTGTGCCTGGGCACTGGTAGTCCGCTCCCTGGCGTGTATGTGTCGTAGGAGCCCCTTTTGCCCACAGGCGCTGGCCCTTGGATCTCTGGCCTCTGGCGGTGGCTACTATCCGGATGGGTTGGGCTGTTGCCTTCAATCGGGACTTTGGTGGGAATGAACCCCTGAGGTCCAGACCGCAATCAGTTAATTCGACTATGGTGGTGGCATATAGTCTAGTTCGGGGTCTGAGTACCCTGCCTGGTGCTCCGGTACCCAGTTAGCTCCCCGGTTCGGTTCCGGCAGGCCACTACCCTGTCCCGGTCTCTTATGGTTCCGCTGGTCATGTTCCCGGTCTCCTGCAGGCGGCCACTGCCGTCTGCCTGCCTGACTGTTTGAACCATCTGTCTGCACAGGACTCTGTACTGAACTCAACTGTGTTTACTCTTTTCCTGCCTCAGGCCAGCAGACGCCTTGGGGGGCGTGTCTTTCCACCTGACTCCACCCACCTGGTGTGCCTGTCTAACACTGAGGGAGGCAATCAGGTCTTTGTGGTTGACTGATGGTACCTTTCTAGTGTGGGGGTGTATGTGGTGAGTGTTGTGACCTGTGACCCCTGGGGTCCGGGGCATCACACTCCCACTAACTAGACTTTACCCCCCCCAGCCTGGCCTCGGACTGTCACTAGGCCCTTACCATGGTCTGATGGGGTGTTGCTGAGTGAGAGTGTCTGTGTTTTGTGTATACCGGTTTGTGTTCTCCTCCTTACCAGGGAAGGGGATACTACACCTCTGGTTAGATGCAGTACCTCTGTGGCAACTGAAGCCTCAGGGGTGCCACAACTTTACAATACAATATAGAAGAGGCAGCCAACACCAAAATGCAGATGGATTGTGCAGGCAGGAGGAGCCATGAGTCATGTCAGCCATGACTCGTGTACTTGACAAGCAACTTGTAGAGGTCACTAGTCCGTACACAAATGGAGGGGGGAAGGGGTTGTAACAATGTGTTCCTCCATGGCCTTTGTGTCTGGACTTTAATGTAATCAGGCCTAGGTAAATATCTAGTGAGTGACTGTGTCTTTGTTTTTCTCTGCATGGTGCTCATCCAATACAAGCCTGTAGTTTCTGGAAACTTCTCCATATAAAGCCACATACTCAAAAAGTTAGTGTGAACCCTTTCCCATCCAGGGAGTGGATCTAAGGAGAGGTGGAAGAATCAGTCACATGTTTTGTTAGTTAGTTGATGCTGTGTCTGGTGAAGCGCTGGGATCTGTTGCTGAGGCCAGGTCCTGGTACCCATGTATGGACTATTGGACAGTGAAGATAGGCTGGCACGTGGGACAGTGTTGTCTCGGCCATGCTGCTGGATTTAAGGAACTCATCTAAGTTGTTGCATTTTCCTTGCCATTGGATTGCCAGGTGTCGCCCCCTGATCTGTTTCCTTTATGTGGACTCACTGTGGACTCTAAAGAACCATTTTGATATTGGATGTTCTATGCTCCCTACCTCAATAAAACTTGTTGGATTGTTCATCGGTTGGTTTCTCTGCCTGCTCTGTCACATACCCCGTCACAGTGTGCACATACCCAAAGGGGACAAGAAGAAATTACGTCTCCATTACATCTTTAGTGATGATGGATTTTCTTCCCCAGAGGCTTTATTGATTTGTTAAAAATATATATGAATATATATGAGTGTGATACCAGAAGACTCCTAGTACAAAAAAGCATTTTTGGTGTTATCATTATTTCCTTCATTTTTCATTTTCACCCATTCCATTCTGTACAGTGGAGATAACTGTATTTTTCTGTAATTTTTGTATTAATACAAAATTTACATTCAACTTGCAGTAAAAATTGCAGCGACCTTATACGAAGCATTATGTATTTATTACCTATGAAGATCATTAGTTACTTGTGTCTATTCACAAAGGGAATACCTCTTTGACTTGTGTACAGTTTTATTTGTATATAGAAAATTAGCAAAGCTCGCTTCATTCTTTCATAATGACAGAAACTTCATTATAGGATGACCTGCAATCGTTCAGAGCTAAGAATTAAATGGAAGGAAACCATGAGACTGGCAAATATCACCAGCTAGAGAATAATGGAGCTTTATAGGTTAAATGATTTGAATCACAAAACATTAGTGATATCCCTGTTCTGTGATTAGACAAAATTATAATATATATTGCCACAGAGGCCTCATTATATAGTCAGAACTAAAAATGTCTGTATTAAAATATAGGATCATAGCTGCAATTAAACCTTTTCACAACTTACACATAAAAAAAACCCTCTAATATTTCTTCCACAGCTTCCTTGTTGCAAGAATGTATTTTCTAGGTGGGGTGAGAGTTTGTCAACATTGTCATAATAATAAAACAGACATCTCAATAATACTTTAGATTATAGGGGTTGTCCACTACTTGGACAACCACTTTTGATTTCACAAGTCTCCTACAAGTAAAATAATAAAGCCTATACTCATCTCCTGTATCGGGGCGCTTCCAGCAGTGCCACGGCTCCGTGGGGTTGTGACGTCATGCGAGCCCTGCTTCCAATCAGCGCCAGCTTCCTTCTCCCCACCTTCGGATCAGATGAGATAATCAACAGCAAATGAGTGCAGTCTTTCCCCAGTCTCCTCATTTTTTAACAACCCATTGATAGTAAAATACAAAGTGTGGGGAGAACTCCATCTCTTTTAATGTTGCATCACTATACCTTGAGCCTATTAGCGGAAATTATTCGGAATTATTTAGTAGATGTGTACATCCACTTCTACTTGCATCCTAAACCATACTTCAAAACCTTCTCAGATCCATAGGGCAGTTCCAGATTTGGTAAGCTTTCCCAGGAAATCAGGGGTTTATCCTGACTTGAAGTGTATCAATGTTCTCAGGACACAGATGCAGATGAATACAAAGTTGGGGCAGTGAATCATTTTTGGAAATCTTTAATGGCATTATATTTTCTGTAAGAGATAATGTGGGCATTGTATTGTGTGTAGGGCCACGGTAGGATCGCATTATACTATGTGGAGGAGACTATGGTCATCATACTGTGTGGGAAGAATGTTATTATTATTTATTATTATAGCGCCATTTAATATGAGGACTATACTGTGTTGGTGACTGTGGTAACATCATGCTGTGTGTTGGCAACAATGGGGCATCATACTATGTGTAGGTGTATCATACTGTGTGCATGTGGGTGTAGGATATCAAACTATATATGGGTGTTTATGGGGACCAGGGGTGTTGCTAGCATCAAATATTCAGAGCCCTGGCCCCGAACGTCTTGCCTGGAGCCCTGGATTCCCTGTGACTGCTGCACTAATCTATGCCAGGGTCACTATAACGCGTGGAAAAAACCCTCCATTTTTTATTACTGCCCTTATCCCAAGCCACGTGCAGCTCACCAGACATCAGCATGTCCACGCAGGCAGTGCGATGACGTCATTGCATTGTGTCCTCTGCAGGCCCACTATGGTAGGTAGAAGAGGATATGAAGTCCGCGGTGACAAGAATCAGGATTAGATAAGTTTAATCTTTATTGCTTTGTATATATATATATATATATATATATATATATATATATATATATATATATACAGTATATACACTGTGTGCAGAATTATTATATTATCATTAGGCAAATGAGTATTTTGATCAAATGATGATTTTTATACGTTGCCCTACTCAAAGCTGTATAGGCTTGAGAGCCAACTACCAATTAAGTAAATCAGGTGATGTGCATCTCTGTAATGAGGAGGGGTGTGGTGTAATGACATTAACACCCTATATAAAGTGTGCTTAATTATTAGGCAACTTCCTTTCCTTTGGCAAAATGGGTCAGAAGAGAGATTTGACGCCCTCTGAAAAGTCCAAAATATGAACTTGTGGGACCTTTTCGGGTTGAGCATGGAGTGAAGCTCAACTCCCAGACCTACTGACAGTTTCTGGAAGACAACTTCTTCAAGACTTGTACAGGAAGAAGTCGGTATCGTTCAAGAAAAATATGATTTTCATGCAGGACAATGCTCCATCACATGCATCCAACTACTACACAGCCTGGCTGGCCAGTAAAGGTCTAAAAGATGAAAAAATAATGACATGGCCCACTTGTTCACCTGATCTGAACCCCATAGAGAACCTGTGGTCCCTCATAAAATGTAAGATCTACAGGGATGGAAAACAGTACACCTCTCGGAACAGTGTCTGGGAGGCTGTGGTGGCTGCTGCATGCAATGTTGATCGTAAACAGATCAAGCAACTGACAGAATCTATGGAAGGTAGGCTGTTGAGTGTCATCATAAATAAAGGTGGCTATATTGATCACTAATTTATTGGGGTTTTGTTTTTGCATGTCAGAAATGTTTATGTCTAAATTTTGTGCAGTTATATCGGTGTACCTGCAGAAAATAAACAAGTGAGATGAGAATATATTTTGTTTTCATTAAGTTGCCTAATAATTCTGCACAGTAATAGTTACCTGCACAAACAAATATCCTCCTAAGATAGCCAAATCTAAAAAAAAAAACACTCTAACTTCCAAAACTATTAAACTTTGGTATTTATGGGTCTTTTGAGTCTATTGGGTTGATTGAGAACATACTGTAGCAACAAGTGAACAAACAAGTCCTGCACCGCCTGCCCTCAGATTACCTCCAAGTTCAGTGGCTCACGTGCTGATGACTGCCATGTAGCGCTGGTTTGCAGGCGCAGCGTGCTGGTCGGTATTGAGAATTGATTGAGAACATAGTTGTTGATCAATAATAAAAACAAAATCCTCTAAAATGCAACTTGCCTAATAATTCTGCACATGTGACGCCCTGGCCGGGCCAGGTAGTCACAAATGGGGCCCCACACAACACCTTTCCCTCACAGGTGACATCAGCCAACCTCAAAACCCTACTCACCCCCCCAAGGGCTTGATAGACACACCAGGGGGCGGAACAAGGCGGTTGGAAGATGCCCACCTAGGAGTTTTAGACAGCTCGGGGTGGGGAAAAGTCAGATCAGTTGTAGAGTTCAAGGAAAGTGGAGGTCAGGCCTGTGTCTCAGGCCTGAAGGAAAACTGACAGGTACCAGGGTAGGAGCCCTGGTGGCTTTGGCTAGGAGGCAGACGGCGGTCTCCGTCTGCAGGAACCGGAAAGACAGCTCAGTGGAACCGAGGTGGACCATGGCAGGGTTGTAGCTCACCAGTACCGACCCGGGGAACCGACTCGGAAACCGGAGCACACAGGGGGTACTCAGACCCTGAAGCTAGGTCTGGAAGTCACTGGAACTGGTTAATTAACTGATTGCGGCCAAGACTAGAGGTCATGTCCAACCCAAAGTCCCGATTGAAGGCAACATCCCACCGAGGGGGATAACAGGCCACCGCCACGGCTCAGAGATCCCACGGGCCAGCGTCTGCGGGCAAGGGCTCCTTAGGCCACATCAAGCTGGGAGCGGACTCCTGAAATTGCAAGCACAGGCAGTCTACCATTTAAAAAAAGGTGCAGGAGAAAGACAGAGACCACCAGCCAGGTGGGGGAACCAGAACACAGCCGGCTGTGGGCACCGACCACCATCACCTTGGTTTACCAGAGACTCGTGTGTTTTCTTAATAGTGAGTACACCAGCACCCTGCGGCCGCCCATCTCCCTGCACCACCAACCCCAACGGGTCCAGGGGCCACCATCCCTGCCTATGGAGGAGTTAATAACTTGCTGCACAACATCTCCCCCGGGTACCCCGTAACTGCAGCGGTGATGTCCAATATCACCACATACCGTGGGTGGCGTCACGAACCTAGTACGGCCCAACTTGTACATATACGTCCACCACCCCGCGACCCTTTTCATTCGGAGTGTCCGTGGGATCCCCCGGGTCCAGAGACCCTCGAGCCACCCACCGGAAGGTCCGGACCCAAGCAGCAATAGGCTGCTGGCACGGGGGTGGCACACCCTGAAACTTTGGCGTCACGAACAGGATACTTACCCATCCACTTACCTTGTGGAAGTGCACCTTGTATTGAAGTCAGTGATGATATGTTGAAAAATTTCCAGAAACCGCCATCTTACCGCCATCTTTTGGCGCGAAGATTCCCGCCCAGGGTCTTCTTCCCCGCAAAAAGGGACCGAAAGCTGAAGCCCCGCCCCCTGAGAACACGGACGAAAAGCAAAGCCGGAAGTCGCAAAACGAAACTTACCGGCCAAAAAGAGGAGTGCCAGGAAAAGACCAGGGGGGAGCAGATGGAGGATGTCCGCCCTTAAAACCGATGCCGGCCCCGCGCCGACCACTGGAGCGGCGATGCCCGCAGGGGAAGCAGCCAGGGAGGAAGCTGCAGCTCCCACTCCGGCCGCAGGAGCGGCAGACCCCGAAACTCCGATGGTGACTCCCCGTGTAGCAGCCGGTGGTGACCCGCCTGCCACAGGAAGGATGTCGGTTCCGGCAGTCCGCCCGGCCGCGACGGGAATGGCGCCTGGCTCAGAAGACCTCTTAGCCGCCAGCTCGGAATCGGAGGAGACGGATGAAGGTAGCCCCGGTGCCGACGCCTCAGTAGCAGCGTACATCCCGCGATGTGGTGGGAATGGATACCGGATGGCCCTATCGACCCGTACGTACCTTATGCTGGAGACGTACGAGGCGGATGCAGAGTCCACCACCGAGGATGAGGTCTCGGCTGCTGAAAGGGGTGTGATTGTGCTGATCTGCCGGCATTGCGAGCTACCTGGGCAGTTTGCCAGTATTTTCCCCGGTAATGCCCGGCCTTAAAGGGGCCGGAGACCGCCACAAAGTTTTGAAGTTGATGTTCCCGTTTGTTTTACTACCCTTACAAAAAGACATGGCTGAGAACTTGCAGGCCAACCCAAAAACTATTGGGTCTTGGAAATAGCCCCAGACCACCCTTTTCATCGTGACGCAGTCTCCGGAGAGGCTGGTTGGAAGAAGGGCCTGCGGCAGAGTAGGCCAAGGTCCCGTCACCATGGCAACTGGTGACTTCCCTCTGGGTCAGGGGTCCCCTGGACGTGGGGCCTCTGAAAAAGACTGCCGGGTAAGGAACTTATTACCCGGCCCCTGTGGGCAACACCCGGACCCGAACCCGTTTCCTGGACTGGGGAAAAGGGGGTGCACACCAGTGCTTAGCGGTGGCACCAGGGCTAGGTTTGCTTGGGTGGGCTAAGGTGAAAAGGACCCGGTCCCATCCCGTCCTGGTTAATAAAAATGTTTCATGCAACGTTTAAGTAACCCGCCTTCCGTTAAGGGAAGAAAGCAAAAAAATATTCATGTCACGTAAATATGTTATTATAATTGTATATGTGTTAAAAAAAATCCTTATTTTAAATCCTTAAATTATCTTTTTACAGTTAAACAAAATAAACTGGTGGTGGTCGGACAGCCCGCGGATAGTCTGTGTGTAACCAAGGGGAAGTGTGACACCCTGGCCGAGCCAGGGAGTCACATATAGGGCCCCACACAACACCTTTCCCTCACAGGTGACATCAGCCAACCTCAAAACCCTAGTCACTCCCCCAAGGGCTTGATAGACACACCAGGGGGCGGAACAAGGCGATTGGAAGACGCCCACCTAGAAGTTTTAGACAGCCCGGGGCGGGGAAAAGTCAGATCAGTTGGACCGTTCAAGGAGAGTGGAGGTCAGGCCTGTGTCTCAGGCCTGAAGTAAAACTGACAGGTACCAGGGTATGAGCCCTGCTGCCTTTGGCTAGGAGGCAGACGGCGGTCTCTGTCTGCAGGAGCCGGAAAGACGGCTCGGTGGAACCGAGGTGGACAGGGACAGGGTTGTCGCCCGCCGGTACCGGCCTGGGGTACCGACTCAGAAACCGGAGCACACAGGGGGCACTCAGACCCTGAAGCTAGGTCCAGAAGTGACTGGAACTGGTTAAATAACTGATTGCGGCCAGGACTAGAGGCCCTGTCCAACCCAAAGTCCCGATTGAAGGCAATAGCCCACCGAGGGGGATAACAGGCCACCGCCACAGCTCAGAGATCCCATGGGCAAGCGTCTGCAGGCAAGGGCTCCTTAGGCCACATCAAGCTGGGAGCGGACTCCTGAAGTTGCAAGCACAGGCAGTCTACCGTTCTAAAAAAGGTGCAGGAGAAAAACAGAGACCACCAGCCGGGTGGGGGAACCAGAACGCAGCCGGCTACAGGCACCGACCACCATCACCTTGGTTTACCAGAGACTCGTGTGTTTTATTAATAGTGAGTACACCAGCACCCTGCGGTCGCCCATCTCCCTGCACCACCAACCGCAACAGGTCCCGGGGCCACCATCTCTGCCCATGTAGGGGTTAATAACTTGCTGCACAACATCTCCCCAGGGTGCCCCGTAACTGCAGCGGTCGTGTCCAATATCACCACATACAGTGGGTGGCGTCACGAACCTAGTACGGCCCAGCCCGTACATATACGTCCACCACCCCCCGACCCTTTTCATTCGGAGTGTCCGTGGGATCCCCCGGGTCCGGAGACCTTCGAGCCACCCACCGGAAGGTCCAGACCCGAGCAGCGGCAGGCTGCTGGCAGGGGGGCAGCACACACACAGTGTATATATACATTTGTAGGGGCCATCATAATATATAGGGAGAAAAAGGGACCACACTAAAGTATTTAAGAGGTTGTGGGGACCATCATACTATATATAGGGGGAAATGGGGGCGTTGGTAAAGTGTATAGTGTTGTTGAGACCATAACAAAACATATAAGAGGTGATAGGGTTCATCTTACTATATATAGGATAAGTGGGGATCATAATAAAGTATATACGATTGTGAGACCCATAATAAAGCACATAAGAGGTTGTTCGGGCCTTCATACTTTATACAGGGGAAAGTGGGGGCCATAATAAAGTATATAAGAGGTTGTGGGGGACATTATACTGTAAATTGGGGAAAATGGGGGACATATTAAATTATATAAGGTTGTGTGGGCCATGATAAAGCATATAAGAGGTTGAGGGGGACATCATACTATATACAGGGAGCAGTGTGGAGACATTAACCCCTTCCCGACGTTTGATGTACAGTCAAAAGTCGTTTTTTTGCCTTTGATGTGGGCTCGCACCTCGAGTTCTCATTTTTCCCCACATATGATGGCTGATTTAATCAGCCATTATGTGACTAAAAGCAGCTGGTGGATCAGGGCTCTGACTGCGGCTGTAAACCAGTTAAATACCGCTATCAATCTCTGACAACCGCATTTAACATGCCCTGATAGGGAGGCATGCCATTCCTCCGGCCCATCGATGCACCCCTGACGTGATTTCAGGGCACCAATGGGTTGTCATGGCAGCCTGTCAATCTGCTGATAACCCCCATGTCTGTCATTACAAAACTCCTGTGAACGCTGGCCCATGCCTGGTGTTCATGGGAGATCATGATTTTTGCAATTCATTTCAGTGCTGATGCACTTATATGTGTAGCACAAGCGATTAGACGATCACACCTTAAAGTCCCCTAGGGGAACTATTAAACACAATACAAAGTGGAGGAAAAATGTATTTAAATATATGACCCCCCACACATGCACACACAATTTAAAATCACCCTCCTTTTATCCCATTAGAAATAACATTTTTAGAAAATTATAGGGAGCTGTGGGTACCATCATACAGTGTATAAGGAACTATTGGGACTATCACACTGTATATAGGGAGCTGTAGGAGCCATCATACGGTATATAGGGAGCTGTAACGACAATGATACTGTTTACCACACACAGATTTTCTGCTTTATATACAGTATACTGTAGGTAAAGGGCAGGATGCTCTGCCATAGTTTTCAAGGAAGCACATCCAGCTGAAGGTAGCACTAACTCCTGCAGGCCACCCTCCCCTCTAGTCTCGGTCGGATGCATTGTTTTGCGACTGCAATTGTTATTCCCAGGCTCAGGTGCCACCGGGGTATTACCAGATCTTCAAGTGGCCAGGAGTAGATAAAGAAAGCAGCACTCACCATTGCCTCACCATGGACCCAAGGGCCCATAAAAGCGCAGGTTGCACAAAATGGCCGTCGTCCCATGGAGTGCCTGCACCCGGCCTCTTCCCCGCATGCTCTTAACACACCGTTTCTAATAAAAGTGGATTTTTATGCAAGGCCATGGTGAGTGCCACTTTCTTCGTTTACTCCTGGATATTTCACCAACTCTCTTCTAATTATCAGCATGCACCCCATGCCAGCATTTCATGAACTCACTGCCGCCCAACCACCGTGCGGAGCTGCCACCCGACCACAGTGCGGAGCTGCCGCCTGACCACCGTGCGGAGCTGCCGCCCAATCTACACCCCACCTACTGTCTCCTCCCCATAATCCTATATAATGTAAAGGGGGCTTTATACGGTACGACCGATTGTGCAATTTCACAATCGATCATACCCGCGCCCATCCTTTTTGCGTCACGGGCAAATCGCTGCCCGTGGCGCACAAAGTCAGTAACCCCCGTCACACATACTTACCTCTCGTGCGACCTCGCTGTGGGCGGCGAACGTCCACTTCCTGGAGTGGGAGGGACGTTCGGTGTCACAGCGACGTCACACGGCTGCCGGCCAATGGAAGCGGAGGGGCGGAGATGAGCGGGACGTAAACATCCCGCCCACCTCCTTCCTTCACATAGCCGGCGGCCGCGTGACGCAGGTGAGCTGCTGTTCATCGTTCCCGGGGTGTCACACGGAGCGGCATGTGCTACCCCGGAAACGATGAACAACTAAATTAAACGATATTATGGAACCTAGCGAGCAGTACACGACTCACGATTTGTGAGCGATACTGCGTCGCTAGGAGGTGTCACACAGGCCGGCATCGCCAGCGATGCCGGATGTGCGTCACAAAAACCGTGACCCCGACGATCTATCGCACGATAGATTGTCTGGTGTAAAGCAGCCTTAAGCCCGCAAGGGCAGGGCCCTCTTCCCTCTGTACTAGTCTGTCTACTGTTAACTTGTATATGTATTTTGTATGTAACCCCCTTCTCATGTACAGCATCATGGAATCAATGGTGCTCTATAAATAAATAATAATAATAATAATAATAATAATGAAGTACCTGACCGGATTCCTTTCACCGCAGCACCTGACGAGGTATTCTCTGGTGGTGCAGGACTGTACTTTTCTGCTGTTTAGATCTTCAAGTGGGCAAGTAGAAGTTCGAGCAGTTTAGCAGATAGTGTAGACGATTAAGCTACGCGTAGACAATGTTCCTGCTGGGTGATACGGAATAAACATTGTTCAGTCTCCCAAGGATTATGACAAAAACTTTGTATAGATTAAAGAAAGTAGTTTATTATGGCCATAAAAGCTGTGATCAACATTAGAACAGAAGTATCAGTAGTATCAGGAAACTGCTAGACCGAGAAGTGGCCTATGCAACTTTTGAGATTGAATGCCTGGCTGTAGTATGGGCCCTTAGGAAACTAAGGCCGTATCTGTATGGATGAGAATTCACTGGGGTTACTGATCACAATCCCCTCACCTGGCTGAACCGAGTCTCTGGGGACAATGGACGCTTACTACGATAGAGCCTGGCTCTTCAACCCTATAACTTTGACACACTTGCATCAGGGCCTGGGGGGTTACTCATTACCGGGCCGGCTCTGTTCTGTTCGGTGGATGTCACAACGACTGGGCCCGGGTCCGTAACCTCGGTGGTGTTGTTCAAATAAAGATGGTGGTGGGATGATATTTAAAGGGGAGATGTTGTGACGCCACCTGTGGTATACGGCAAGATAGGTGCCGCCGCTGCTGTTCCGTTTTTCCCCTGGGGTCGATGGTGACGCAGCAGAGTTGGAATAGCTTTCCACAGGTAGAGCTGGTCTCCGGGGCTGTTGAAAGTAGTAGTCTGTAATGGCGGGGTGCAGGGCCGGAGGCGCAGAGAATAATCGGACGACACAGGAACAGTCAAGATCTTTACTCACAGTTCAGCGTTCCAGGTTAGCACGTCCAGACAAAAGCTGCCTTTAGGGTGCCAGGTCCTACTGTGATGAGCTCTAGCTGATCCCAGATAGTTCGGAGGCACAACCCGGTACACCCCTCTGTGTCCAATTCCTAGTCGTCTTCATGTGCTAATCTCTCCCACCTGTCCCACGCCTGCACACACAGAGCCCCAAGCCGGTGTCCGTGGGCTCTCTCGAGGGGCTTGAAGCTCTATCCCTTTCGCCCTGTGTGGTCACCTTTTCACTGGATTTGTGTGGATTTGGCTTCGGCACTTGAAGTAACCTCAGCTTCTGGTTAGCTAACTGTGTCTTGAAGTTCTCCATTAGTTGAGGGGCCAGTCCCTCACTGCGGCCAAGTCCCTCCACTCCGGTACGTTATATGTAGAACAGGGCCACGAGAGTATGGTCGCTCCCGTGGGCTCTAGGACCCTTTCTGTCATGCGCCTGGGCCGAGCAGCAGCAGATCTAGACCACAGGTCTTCTCTCCTCCACTGCTCCTTCTGACTGTCTAACTTTCTACAGGCTGCTCCTGTACCGCCCCGCGGCCTCGGCTGCGGCCGCCGAGCTGCTTGGATCCGTGCTCGTGTTCTACGGGTGGTGGCTCGAGCCTCTCGTGGACCCGGGGGTCACGTCGCTCTGCAAGGGGGTTGGCGTTACACATGGGGGATGCGGGTATTTGGTTTTGGGACAATTGTTCGTGACGCCACCCACAGGTTGTGGTGATGGTGGACACCACCGCTGCAGACTCCCGGGAGCGGTGTAGTGGCGCAGCTAGGTGTTGACCCCTCCGTGGGTAGGGGATGTTGGTCCCGGGGCTCGGTTGTGCGAGGGCCGGGGTGCAGGGCGCAGGGCTGCGGTGCTGGATGGCACTGGTGTACTCACGATTAAACCACACAAAGTCACTGGTAAACCAAACTAAGGTATGAACGGGGCCCGCAACCAGCTGCAGCTTCCTAGTCGGGTTGGCAATGTCCGCCTTTCTCCTGCACCTGTGTTTGTAGTGTGACCACTGTGCCTGGGCACTGGTAGTCCGCTCCCTGGCGTGTATGTGTCGTAGGAGCCCCTTTTGCCCACAGGCGCTGGCCCTTGGATCTCTGGCCTCTGGCGGTGGCTACTATCCGGATGGGTTGGGCTGTTGCCTTCAATCGGGACTTTGGTGGGAATCAACCCCTGAGGTCCAGACCGCAATCAGTTAATTCGACTATGGTGGTGGCATATAGTCTAGTTTGGGGTCTGAGTACCCTGCCTGGTGCTCCGGTACCCAGTTAGCTCCCCGGTTCGGTTCCGGCAGGCCACTACCCTGTCCCGGTCTCTTATGGTTCCGCTGGTCATGTTCCCGGTCTCCTGCAGGCGGCCACTGCCGTCTGCCTGCCTGACTGTTTGAACCATCTGTCTGCACAGGACTCTGTACTGAACTCAACTGTGTTTACTCTTTTCCTGCCTCAGGCCAGCAGACGCCTTGGGGGGCGTGTCTTTCCACCTGACTCCACCCACCTGGTGTGCCTGTCTAACACTGAGGGAGGCAATCAGGTCTTTGTGGTTGACTGATGGTACCTTTCTAGTGTGGGGGTGTATGTGGTGAGTGTTGTGACCTGTGACCCCTGGGGTCCGGGGCATCACACTCCCACTAACTAGACTTTACCCCCCCCAGCCTGGCCTCGGACTGTCACTAGGCCCTTACCATGGTCTGATGGGGTGTTGCTGAGTGAGAGTGTCTGTGTTTTGTGTATACCGGTTTGTGTTCTCCTCCTTACCAGGGAAGGGGATACTACACCTCTGGTTAGATGCAGTACCTCTGTGGCAACTGAAGCCTCAGGGGTGCCACAACTTTACAATACAATATAGAAGAGGCAGCCAACACCAAAATGCAGATGGATTGTGCAGGCAGGAGGAGCCATGAGTCATGTCAGCCATGACTCGTGTACTTGACAAGCAACTTGTAGAGGTCACTAGTCCGTACACAAATGGAGGGGGGAAGGGGTTGTAACAATGTGTTCCTCCATGGCCTTTGTGTCTGGACTTTAATGTAATCAGGCCTAGGTCAATATCTAGTGAGTGACTGTGTCTTTGTTTTTCTCTGCATGGTGCTCATCCAATACAAGCCTGTAGTTTCTGGAAACTTCTCCATATAAAGCCACATACTCAAAAAGTTAGTGTGAACCCTTTCCCATCCAGGGAGTGGATCTAAGGAGAGGTGGAAGAATCAGTCACATGTTTTGTTAGTTAGTTGATGCTGTGTCTGGTGAAGCGCTGGGATCTGTTGCTGAGGCCAGGTCCTGGTACCCATGTATGGACTATTGGACAGTGAAGATAGGCTGGCACGTGGGACAGTGTTGTCTCGGCCATGCTGCTGGATTTAAGGAACTCATCTAAGTTGTTGCATTTTCCTTGGCATCGGATTGCCAGGTGTCGCCCCCTGATCTGTTTCCTTTGTGTGGACTCACTGTGGACTCTAAAGAACCATTTTGATATTGGATGTTCTATGCTCCCTACCTCAATAAAACTTGTTGGATTGTTCATCGGTTGGTTTCTCTGCCTGCTCTGTCACATACCCCGTCACAGTGTGCACATACCCAAAGGGGACAAGAAGAAATTACGTCTCCATTACATCTTTAGTGATGATGGATTTTCTTCCCCAGAGGCTTTATTGATTTGTTAAAAATATATATGAATATATATGAGTGTGATACCAGAAGACTCCTAGTACAAAAAAGCATTTTTGGTGTTATCATTATTTCCTCCATCTTTCATTTTCACCCATTCCATTCTGTACAGTGGAGATAACTGTATTTTTCTGTCATTTTTGTATTAATACAAAATTTACATGACCATTGAGGAAGGATTCTCCAGTCGTGCTGTATGTGTGTTACCCACCAATACCATCTGTAAATAATACACGAACTGCATGTGACTTGGTTTAAAATTGGCCACAGCAGCCTTTATTACCTATTATTTACATACTAACACAAGGGGGCGCCGTCCAACGGGCGACCCCAACAAACAACAATAGGTAACACAGTAACCAATACAGTAAATATACAACCCTGAGTAGGCCCAGTCCATGAACCACTTCTCACCCCAGTATCCCTGGCCGCAACACACCGACCCAGAGATGAGGTATTAATCACCTACGGATTAACCCTCCAACTTTGCAGAACCCCGTGCCTGCAACATCCCGGAACCTGGAGCCACCATACCAAGATGGTGTCTCTCTGTCCAGTTACCATTGCCTTCAACCGCCTCTGGACCAGACCTACCCCCCGCTGCTGTGACAAAGAAACAACCCAGACCAAATTCCCCTCGGTATTAAACACAAGGGAGGGTGGGCGGGGATCGTTCCATATCCGGAAGTCAAGAGAGAGGGGGTAAGTCAAAGTCCTTTACTTACACCCCTCAACTGTCCCACCTCTTCCTCCAGGGAACTCCTCCTACCCACCAATCCCTTTATTCTGCCTTATAAACAACCATTCCTGTTTCCATTAACCCCATCACTCCTTCCCTTCCCTCTAGTCATGTCGCCCCTCCACCCTATGGGTTCCATGGCTTTCTTTCAACTTGCAGTAAAAATTGCAGCGACCTTATACGAAGCATTATGTATTTATTACCTATGAAGATCATTAGTTACTTGTGTCTATTCACAATGGGAATACCTCTTTGACTTGTGTACAGTTTTATTTGTATATAGAAAATTAGCAAAGCTCGCTTCATTCTTTCATAATGACAGAAACTTCATTATAGGATGACCTGTAATCGTTCAGAGCTAAGAATTAAATGGGAGGAAACCATGAGACTGGCAAATATCACCAGCTAGAGAATAATGGAGCTTTATAGGTTAAATGATTTGAATCACAAAACATTAGTGAAATCCCTGTTCTGTGATTAGACAAAATTATAATATATATTGCCACAGAGGCCTCATTATATAGTCAGAACTAAAAATGTCTGTATTAAAATATAGGATCATAGCTGCAATTAAACCTTTTCACAACTTACACATAAAAAAACCCTCTAATATTTCTTCCACAGCTTCCTTGTTGCAAGAATGTATTTTCTAGGTGGGGTGAGAGTTTGTCAACATTGTCATAATAATAAAACAGACAACTCAATAATACTTTAGATTATAGGGGTTGTCCACTACTAGGACAACCACTTTTGATTCCACAAGTCTCCTACAAGTAAAATAATAAAACCTATACTCATCTCCTGTATCGGGGTGCTTCCAGCAGTGCCACTGCTCCGTGGGGTTGTGACGTCATGCGAGCCCTGCTTCCAATCAGCGCCAGCTTCCTTCTCCCCACCTTCGGATCAGACGAGATAATCAACAGCAAATGAGTGCAGTCTTTCCCCAATCTCCTCATTTTTTAACAACCCATTGATAGTAAAATACAAAGTGTGGGGAGAACTCCATCTCTTTTAATGTTGCATCACTATACCTTGAGCCTATTAGCGGAAATTATTCGGAATTATTTAGTAGATGTGTACATCCACTTCTACTTGCATCCTAAACCATACTTCAAAACCTTCTCAGATCCATAGGGCAGTTCCAGATTTGGTAAGCTTTCCCAGGAAATCAGGGGTTTATCCTGACTTGAAGTGTATCAATGTTCTCAGGACACAGATGCAGATGAATACAAAGTTGGGGCAGTGAATCATTTTTGGAAATCTTTAATGGCATTATACTTTCTGTAAGAGATAATGTGGGCATTGTATTGTGTGTAGGGCCACGGTAGGATCGCATTATACTATGTGGAGGAGACTATGGTCATCATACTGTGTGGGAAGAATGTTATTATTATTTATTATTATAGCGCCATTTAATATGAGGACTATACTGTGTTGGTGACTGTGGTAACATCATGCTGTGTGTTGGTAACAATGGGGCATCATACTATGTGTAGGTGTATCATACTGTGTGCATGTGGGTGTAGGATATCAAACTATATATGGGTGTTTATGGGGACCAGGGGTGTTGCTAGCATCAAATATTCAGAGCCCTGGCCCCGAACGTCTTGCCCGGAGCCCTGGATTCCCTGTGACTGCTGCACTAATCTATGCCAGTGTCACTATAACGCGTGGAAAAAACCCTCCATTTTTTATTACTGCCCTTATCCCAAGCCACGTGCAGCTCACCAGACATCAGCATGTCCACGCAGGCAGTGCGATGACGTCATTGCATTGTGTCCTCTGCAGGCCCACTATGGTAGGTAGAAGAGGATATGAAGTCTGCGGTGACAAGAATCAGGATTAGAAAAGTTTAATCTTTATTGCTTTGTATATATATATATATATATATATATATATATATATACAGTACATACACTGTGTGCAGAATTATTATATTATATAGGCAAATGAGTATTTTGATCACATGATGATTTTTATACGTTGCCCTACTCAAAGCTGTATAGGCTTGAGAGCCAACTACCAATTAAGTAAATCAGGTGATGTGCATCTCTGTAATGAGGAGGGGTGTGGTGTAATGACATTAACACCCTATATAAAGTGTGCTTAATTATTAGGCAACTTCCTTTCCTTTGGCAAAATGGGTCAGAAGAGAGATTTGACGCGCTCTGAAAAGTCCAAAATATGAACTTGTGGGACCTTTTCGGGTTGAGCATGGAGTGAAGCTCAACTCCCAGACCTACTGACAGTTTCTGGAAGACAACTTCTTCAAGACTTGTACAGGAATCGTTCAATAAAAATATGATTTTCATGCAGGACAATGCTCCATCACATGCATCCAACTACTACACAGCCTGGCTGGCCAGTAAAGGTCTAAAAGATGAAAAAATAATGACATGGCCCACTTGTTCACCTGATCTGAACCCCATAGAGAACCTGTGGTCCCTCAAAAAATGTAAGATCTACAGGGAGGGAAAACAGTACACCTCTCGGAACAGTGTCTGGGAGGCTGTGGTGGCTGCTGCATGCAATGTTGATCGTAAACAGATCAAGCAACTTACAGAATCTATGGAAGGTAGGCTGTTGAGTGTCATCATAAATAAAGGTGGCTATATTGATCACTAATTTATTGGGGTTTTGTTTTTGCATGTCAGAAATGTTTATGTCTAAATTTTGTGCAGTTATATTGGTGTACCTGCAGAAAATAAACAAGTGAGATGAGAATATATTTTGTTTTCATTAAGTTGCCTAATAATTCTGCACAGTAATAGTTACCTGCACAAACAAATATCCTCCTAAGATAGCCAAATCTAAAAAAAAAAAAAAACACTCTAACTTCCAAAACTATTAAACTTTGGAATTTATGGGTCTTTTGAGTCTATTGGGTTGATTGAGAACATAGTTGTTGATCAATAATAAAAAAAAATCCTCTAAAATGCAACTTGCCTAATAATTCTGCACATGTGACGCCCTGGCCGGGCCAGGTAGTCACAAATGGGGCCCCACACAACACCTTTCCCTCACAGGTGACATCAGCCAACCTCAAAACCCTACTCACCCCCCCAAGGGCTTGATAGACACACCAGGGGGCGGAACAACACGGTTGGAAGATGCCCACCTAGGAGTTTTAGACAGCTCGGGGTGGGGAAAAGTCAGATCAGTTGTAGAGTTCAAGGAAAGTGGAGGTCAGGCCTGTGTCTAAGGCCTGAAGGAAAACTGACAGGTACCAGGGTAGGAGCCCTGGTGGCTTTGGCTAGGAGGCAGACGGCGGTCTCCGTCTGCAGGAGCCGGAAAGACGGCTCGGTGGAACCGAGGTGGACCGTGGCAGGGTTGTAGCCCGCCAGTACCGACCCGGGGAACCGACTCAGAAACCGGAGCACACAGGGGGTACTCAGACCCTGAAGCTAGGTCTGGAAGTGACTGGAACTGGTTAATTAACTGATTGCGGCCAAGACTAGAGGTCCTGTCCAACCCAAAGTCCCGATTGAAGGCAACATCCCACCGAGGGGGATAACAGGCCACCGCCACGGCTCATAGATTCCACGGGCCAGCGTCTGCGGGCAAGGGCTCCTTAGGCCACATCAAGCTGGGAGCGGACTCCTGAAATTGCAAGCACAGGCAGTCTACCAATTTAAAAAAGGTGCAGGAGAAAGACAGAGACCACCAGCCGGGTGGGGGAACCAGAACGCAGCCGGCTGTGGGCACCGACCACCATCACCTTGGTTTACCAGAGACTCGTGTATTTTCTTAATAGTGAGTACACCAGCACGCTGCGGCCGCCCATCTCCCTGCACCACCAACCCCAACGGGTCCCGGGGCCACCATCCCTGCCTATGGAGGAGTTAATAACTTGCTGCACAACATCTCCCCCGGGTACCCCGTAACTGCAGCGGTGGTGTCCAATATCACCACATACTGTGGGTGGTGTCACGAACCTAGTACGGCCCAACTTGTACATATACGTCCACCACCCCCTGACCCTTTTCATTCGGAGTGTCCGTGGGATCCCCCGGGTCCAGAGACCCTCGAGCCACCCACCGGAAGGTCCGGACCCAAGCAGTGGCAGGCTGCTGGCACGGGGGTGGCACACCCTGAAACTTTGGCATCACGAATAGGATATTTACCCATCCACTTACCTTGTGGAAGTGCACCTTGTATTGAAGTCAGCGATGATATGTTGAAAAATTTCCAGAAACCGCCATCTTACCGCCATCTTTTGGCGCGAAGATTCCCGCCCAGGGTCTTCTTCCCCGCAAAAAGGGAGCGAAAGCTGAAGCCCCGCCCCCTGAGAACACGGACGAAAAGCAAAGCCGGAAGTCGCAAAACGAAACTTACCGGCCAAAAAGAGGAGTGCCAGGAAAAGACCAGGGGGGAGCAGATGGAGGATGTCCGCCCTTAAAACCGATGCCGGCCCCGCGCCGACCACTGGAGCGGCGGTGCCCGCAGGGGAAGCAGCCGGGGAGGAAGCTGCAGCTCCCACTCCGGCCGCAGGAGCGGCAGACCCCGAGACTCCGATGGTGACTCCCCGTGTAGCAGCCGGTGGTGACCCGCCTGCCACAGGAAGGATGTCGGTTCCGGCAGTCCGCCCGTCCGCGACGGGAATGGCGCCTGGCTCAGAAGACCTCTTAGCCGCCAGCTCGGAATCGGAGGAGACGGATGAAGGTAGCCCCGGTACCGACGCCTCAGTAGCAGCGTACATCCCGCGATGTGGTGGGAATGGATACCGGATGGCCCTATCGACCCGTACGTACCTTATGCTGGAGACATACGAGGCGGATGCAGAGTCCACCACCGAGGATGAGGTCTCGGCTGCTGAAAGGGGTGTGATTGTGCTGATCTGCCGGCATTGCGAGCTACCTGGGCAGTTTGCCAGTATTTTCCCCGGTAATGCCCGGCCTTAAAGGGGCCGGAGACTGCCACAAAGTTTTGAAGTTGATGTTCCCGTTTGTTTTACTACCCTTACAAAAAGACATGGCTGAGAACTTGCAGGCCAACCCAAAAACTATTGGGTCTTGGAAATAGCCCCAGACCACCCTTTTCATCGTGACGCAGTCTCCGGAGAGGCTGGTTGGAAGAAGGGCCTGCGGCAGAGTAGGCCAAGGTCCCGTCACCATGGCAACTGGTGACTACCCTCTGGGTCAGGGGTCCCCTGGACGTGGGGCCTCTGAGAAAGACTGCCGGGTAAGGAACTTATTACCCGGCCCCTGTGGGAAACACCCGGACCCGAACCCGTTTCCTGGACTGGGGAAAAGGGGGTGCACACCAGTGCTTAGCGGTGGCACCAGGGCTAGGTTTGCTTGGGTGGGCTAAGGTGAAAAGGACCCGGTCCCATCCCGTCCCGGTTAATAAAAATGTTTCATGCAACGTTTAAGTAACCCGCCTTCTGTTAAGGGAAGAAAGCAAAAAAATATTCATGTCATGTAAATATGTTATTATAATTGTATATGTGTTAAAAAAAATCCTTTTATCTTTTTACAGTTAAACAAAATAAACTGGTGGTGGTCGGACAGCCCGCGGATAGTCTGTGTGTAACCAAGGGGAAGTGTGACACCCTGGCCGAGCCAGGGAGTCACATATGGGGCCCCACACAACACCTTTCCCTCACAGGTGACATCAGCCAACCTCAAAACCCTAGTCACTCCCCCAAGGGCTTGATAGACACACCAGGGGGCGGAACAAGGCGATTGGAAGACGCCCACCTAGAAGTTTTAGACAGCCCGGGGCGGGGAAAAGTCAGATCAGTTGTAGCGTTCAAGGAGAGTGGAGGTCAGGCCTGTGTCTCAGGCCTGAAGGAAAACTGACAGGTACCAGGGTATGAGCCCTGGTGCCTTTGGCTAGGAGGCAGACGGCGGTCTCTGTCTGCAGGAGCCGGAAAGACGGCTCAGTGGAACCAAGGTGGACAGGGACAGGGTTGTAGCCCGCCGGTACCGACCTGGGGTACCGACTCAGAAACCGGAGCACACAGGGGGCACTCAGACCCTGAAGCTAGGTCCAGAAGTGACTGGAACTGGTAAATTAACTGATTGCGGCCAGGACTAGAGGTCCTGTCCAACCCAAAGTCCCGATTGAAGGCAACAGCCCACCGAGGGGGATAACAGGCCACCGCCACGGCTCAGAGATCCCATGGGCCAGCGTCTGCAGGCAAGGGCTCCTTAGGCCACATCAAGCCGGGAGCGGACTCCTGAAGTTGCAAGCACAGGCAGTCTACCGTTCTAAAAAAGGTGCAGGAAAAAGACAGAGACCACCAGCCGGGTGGGGGAACCAGAACGCAGCCGGCTGCAGGCACCGACCACCATCACCTTGGTTTACCAGAGACTCGTGTGTTTTATTAATAGTGAGTACACCAGCACCCTGCGGTCGCCCATCTCCCTGCACCACCAACCGCAACAGGTCCCGGGGCCACCATCCCTGCCCATGTAGGGGTTAATAACTTGCTGCACAACATCTCCCCAGGGTGCCCCGTAACTGCAGCGGTCGTGTCCAATATCACCACATACAGTGGGTGGCGTCACGAACCTAGTACGGCCCAGCCCGTACATATACGTCCACCACCCCCTGACCCTTTTCATTCGGTGTGTCCGTTGGATCCCCCAGGTCCGGAGACCCTCGAGCCACCCACCGGAAGGTCCAGACCCGAGCAGCGGCAGGCTGCTGGCACGGGGGCAGCACACACACAGTGTATATATACATTTGTAGGGGCCATCATATTGTATAGGGAGAAAAAGGGACCACACTAAAGTATTTAAGAGGTTGTGGGGACCATCATACTATTTATAGGGGGAAATGGGGGCGTTGGTAAAGTGTATAGTGTTGTTGAGACCATAACAAAACATATAAGAGGTGATAGGGTTCATCTTACTATATATAGGATAAGTGGGGATCATAATAAAGTATATACGATTGTGAGACCCATAATAAAGCACATAAGAGGTTGTTCGGGCCTTCATACTTTATACAGGGGAAAGTGGGGGCCATAATAAAGTATATAAGAGGTTGTGGGGGACATTATACTGTAAATTGGGGAAAGTGGGGGACATATTAAATTATATAAGGTTGTGTGGGCCATGATAAAGCATATAAGAGGTTGAGGGGGACATCATGCTATATACAGGGAGCAGTGTGGAGACATTAACCCCTTCCCGACGTTTGATGTACAGTCAAAAGTCGTTTTTTTGCCTTTGATGTGGGCTCGCACCTCGAGTTCTCATTTTTTCCCACATATGATGGCTGATTTAATCAGCCATTATGTGACTAAAAGCAGCTGGTGGATCAGGGCTCTGACTGCGGCTGTAAACCAGTTAAATACCGCTATCAATCTCTGACAACCGCATTTAACATGCCCTGATAGGGAGGCATGCCATTCCTCCGGCCCATCGATGCACCTGTGACGTGATTGCAGGGAACCAATGGGTTGTCATGGCAGCCTGGGAATCTGCTGATAACCCCCATGTCTGTCATTACAAAACTCCTGTGAACGCTGGCCCATGCCTGGTGTTCATGGGAGATCATGATTTTTGCAATTCATTTCAGTGCTGATGCACTTATATGTGTAGCACAAGCGATTAGACGATCACACCTTAAAGTCCCCTAGGGGAACTATTAAACACAATACAAAGTGGAGGAAAAAAGTATTTAAATATATGACCCTCCACACATGCACACACAATTTAAAATCACCCTCCTTTTATCCCATTAGAAATAACATTTTTAGAAAATTATAGGGAGCTGTGGGTACCATCATACAGTGTATAAGGAACTGTTGGGACTATCACACTGTATATAGGGAGCTGTAGGAGCCATCATACGGTATATAGGGAGCTGTAACGACAATGATACTGTTTACCACACACAGATTTTCTGCTTTATAAACAGTATACTGTAGGTAAAGGGCAGGATGCTCTGCCATAGTTTTCAAGGAAGCACATCCAGCTGAAGGTAGCATTAACTCCAGCAGGCCACCCTCCCCTCTAGTCTCGGTCGGATGCATTGTTTTGCGACTGCAATTGTTATTCCCAGGCTCAGGTGCCACCGGGGTATTACCAGATCTTCAAGTGGCCAGGAGTAGATGAAGAAAGCAGCACTCACCATTGCCTCACCATGGACCCAAGGGCCCATAAAAGCGCAGGTTGCACAAAATGGCCGTCGTCCCATGGAGTGCCTGCACCCGGCCTCTTCCCCGCATGCTCTTAACACACCGTTTCTAATAAAAGTGGATTTTTATGCAAGGCCACGGTGAGTGCCACTTTCTTCGTTTACTCCTGGATATTTCACCAACTCTCTTCTAATTATCAGCATGCACCCCATGCCAGCATTTCATGAACTCACTGCCGCCCGACCACCGTGCGGAGCTGCCGCCCGACCACCGTGCGGAGCTGCCGCCTGACCACCGTGCGGAGCTGCCGCCCAATCTACACCCCACCTACTGTCTCCTCCCCATAATCCTATATAATGTAAAGGGGGCTTTACACGGTACGACCGATTGTGCAATTTCACAATTGATGATACCCGCCCCCGTCCTTTTTGCGTCACGGGCAAATAGCTGCCCGTGGCGCACAAAGTCGGTAACCCCCGTCACACATACTTACCTCTCGTGCGACCTCGCTGTGGGCGGCGAACGTCCACTTCCTGGAGTGGGAGGGACATTCGGTGTCACAGCGACGTCACACGGCCGCCGACCAATGGAAGCGGAGAAGCGGAGATGAGCGGGACGTAAACATCCCGCCCACCTCCTTCCTTCACATAGCCGGCGGCGGCCGCGTGACGCAGGTGAGCTGCTGTTCATCGTTCCCGGGGTGTCACACGGAGCGGCATGTGCTACCCCGGAAACGATGAACAACTAAATTAAACGATATTATGGAACCTAGCGAGCAGTACACGACTCACGATTTGTGAGCGATACTGCGTCGCTAGGAGGTGTCACACAGGCCGGCATCGCCAGCGATGCCGGATGTGCGTCACAAAAACCGTGACCCCGACGATCTATCGCACGATAGATTGTCTGGTGTAAAGCAGCCTTAAGCCCGCAAGGGCAGGGCCCTCTTCCCTCTGTACTAGTCTGTCTACTGTTAACTTGTATATGTATTTTGTATGTAACCCCCTTCTCATGTACAGCATCATGGAATCAATGGTGCTCTATAAATAAATAATAATAATAATAATAATGAAGTACCTGACCGGATTCCTTTCACCGCAGCACCTGACGAGGTATTCTCTGGTGGTGCAGGACTGTACTTTTCTGCTGTTTAGATCTTCAAGTGGGCAAGTAGAAGTTCGAGCAGTTTAGCAGATAGTGTAGACGATTAAGCTACGCGTAGACAATGTTCCTGCTGGGTGATACGGAATAAACATTGTTCAGTCTCCCAAGGATTATGACAAAAACTTTGTATAGATTAAAGAAAGTAGTTTATTATGGCCATAAAAGCTGTGATCAACATTAGAACAGAAGTATCTAAATAAGGTTGTGTTCCCACGTTGCATTTTTTTTCTTGCAGATTTTAATCAATACTGCAAGGAAAACCACATCCCAGCCAAGTCTATGAGAATCCTGACAGCATGTCAATTCTTTCTGCATTTTTTCCTGCTTTTGCTATAATGTACTGCAGTGCTCAAGCTCAATCACTGTAGTGGAATATATCTGTCAGTCTCCTGTACTCACAGCTCTGACATTTTGTCTCGCACACCATGCATCCAGCATCGTCTGTGAGGGGATCCATAGCTCAGTAACCTGGGGTTGTTGTGGTGATGATCCCTTGTTGCCATGGCAACAATCGGGTCCCTGTGATCGCACTAAAGGGACCCGATCACGAGGGAGAGGTAAGCGATTCCTCTTCCTGCCGCCTGAATGCTGCAATCACGATTGATCGCAGCATTTAGGGAGTTGAACTGCCGGGAGCGGTGCGGGCACCACTCCTGGAAGTGAGAGCCGGGTCTGAGCTGTAACATCAGCCAGAGGCCCGGTGGCGATCATGGGGGTACAGCGCAGGAACCCTTGTAATTGCCATGATGTGAAAAAACGCATGCGAAAAATTCAAAAACGCAATAAAAAACTTGCAATTTTTCTGCTGCGTTTTTCCTGTTTATTTATGTAGAAAGTGAAATAACTGAACAATATGACCTCCTAAAGGGGGTGTTACACGCAGTGATATCGCTAGCGATATCGCTGGTGAAAGCACCCACCACCGTTGTTTGTGCGTCACGGGCAAATCGCTGCCCGTGGCGCACAAAATCATTTAGAGCCGTCACACGTACTTACCTGCCTAGCGACGTCGCTGTTGCCGGCGAACCGCCTCCTTTCTAAGGGGGCGGTTCGTGCGGCGTCACAGCGGCGTCACTAAGCGGCCGCCCAATAGAAGCGGAGGGGCGGAGGTGAGTGGGACGTAACATCTCCTTCCTTCCTCATTGCCGGCGGCCGCAGGTAAGCTGCGGTTCGTCGTTCCCGAGGTGTCACACATAGCGATGTGTGCTGCCGCAGGAACAACAAACAACCTGTGTGCTCAACAAACAACGATTTTTTAAAAAAGGAACGACATGTCAACGATGGACGATAAGGTGAGTATTTTCCATCGGTAACGGTCGTTCCTTGCTGTCACATGCAATGACGTCGTTAACGATGCCGGATGTGCGTCACAGAATCCATGACCCCGGCAAAAAATCGTTAATACGTCGCTGCGTGTGACGGGGCCTTAAGACTAAAGTGACCTATAAGTTAAATGTTGATTTTTTTCCTATGTCTTTGCATATCTTCTGGTCAATAGCCATTCCAGATACCAACATGCGTATCATATTCTCCTATGTACTGCTGTCCTGATGAATTCAAGTTTAAATTTGTATGTATTATGTGAAGAATGTTTTATTAATGCTTATCACTGGAGAATAGTAGGATTATATACAGGTTGCATAATATGTGTAGGTGGACAGGTGTCCTACATGAACGTTGTAGAATGTTCACAAAATAAATCCAACATTAATTCCAGGTCAATAAGATGTATGTAATATTTAGTGAATATCTGCAGTCCAAATAAGAATAATTATAAATATTATTATTAAATACGCTATATCTGAACATTCATGTCTTTATCTTGAGGGCACGTCGAAGCCATGCAGGACTTATTTATACACATGATATTTATAGCAGCCTGGGGATGATTGCCCTCAGACTTCATACCAGCGAGTATTGGATAGGATACCCAAACAGATGAATCACTTGAAATGTTTACAGCAAAGCCATGTCACAACAAATATGTGCACAATCTCTTCATATTCTAATACTTACTGATTGCTCACTTGCATATATTTTGAAGGCATGGTGTGTGAATGGTGGAAGGGAAGTATAATTCACAATAGAATTCCCTTTTGCCGATACACTGATATACAGTAATAAGAAAAATAAAGTACAGTTACTTTGAACTCTGTGGAGTTAGATATTAGAATATAAAACACAACCGTCCCTAGGAAGTCAGTAAATATAACTGCAGATAAGCAACATATGGCAAGTTACACCATGACATTATTTAACAAAAACTAAGGCGGGCTTTGCACACTACGACATTGCAAGCCGATGCTGCGATGCCGAGTGCAATAGTCCCCGCCCCGTCGCAGCAGAGATATCTTGTGATTGCTGCCGTAGCGAACATTATCGCTACGGCAGCTTCACATGCACTCACCTGTCCTGCGACATCACTCTGGCCGGCGAACCGCCTCCTTCCTAAGGGGGCGAGTCGTGCGGCGTCGCAACGGTGTCACACGGCAAGCGGCCAATAGAAGCGGAGGAGCGGAGATGAGCGGGACGTAAACATCCCGCCCCCCTCCTTCCTTCCGCAGAGCCGGCGTGAGACGCGGTGACGCAGGTAGGAGATGTTCCTCGCTCCTGCGGCTTCTCACACAGCGATGTGTGCTGCCGCAAGAACGAGGAAGAACATCGTACCTGTCGCTGCTGCCAAATTATGGAAATGTCGGACCCTACACCGATAATACCATAACGATGCTTTTGCGCTCATTAATTGTATCAAAAAGGATTTACACACTACGATATCGACGGCGACGCCGGATGTGCGTCACTTTCGATTTGACCCCACCGATATCGCACCTGCGATGTCGTAGTGTGCAAAGTCCGCCTAAGTCAAAATGCAGACAATGTGTGAAAAATGTAATACATACTTACTGCAGCCAAAGGAATTAAGATAGTTTGTAGCAGCCAGGTGCTACTAATCAAGGGTCCTTGAATTGTTGTTAATCAGCAAGTGTGATGATATCTATAAAAGCATAAGTTTGCCAATTTTCTGGTGAAGGTGTGGCGCCCTGGCCTAGCCAGGTCGTCACAGATAACATACAAACACTCCCCACCCCAATTAGACAGGGACACCAGCCAAACAAAAACCCTTGTTGCCTCCCTCCAGTGTCTGATGTCCACACCAGGTGGGGAGGAGCCAAGCGGTTGGCCTCACCCACCGAGGAGTTCACAGGCCTGGAGGCGGGAAAAGTGACAGAACAGTGTAGGAGTTTGAAGTGAGAGGAGCAAGCACTTGGGTGTCTGGGTTTGTGGCCCAGGCACTGACAGCAAGGTTGGCAGACGGTGGTGGCCGTCTGCAGGAGTGGTGGAGCAACGCGGAACCGTAGGACCGGGGACGGGCGACAGCCCGCCAGAAGCGACCGGGGAGCGAAGTGAAGCCAGCACACACAGGCAGGGCTATCGGACCCCGACCAGGCTTGGAGCCGCCAACAATAGTCAGATCCGAATGTGACTGGAACCCCAGGGGTTTCACAACAGCAAAAGTTACGATTGAAGGCAACAGCCCACACCGTGAGGGTATACAGCTACTGCCCAAGGGCCAGCGTCTGCGGGCAAACGGGCTCCTCCGGTACCCATACACCGGGGAGCGGACTACCATTGGGAATCCATAGTAGTCAAAAGGAGAACATCAAGGTGCAGGGAAAGACAGCCGCCATCACCTGTCCGGGGAGAAGCACTGCGGCCAGCTGCGGGACCCGTCCATCCAGCCGTTTGGTTTACCGAGGACTTTGTACCTTTCTTGCTGAGTGAGTACACCCGTGCCATCCGGCACCGCGCCGCGCTGTCCCTGCAACCCTGCACCTCACCGACCCTGCCTCCTCCCCACAACATCACCGGGCCCCGGGACCGACCCCTACCCACGGAGGGGGAAAACAACATCCCAGCTGCTCCTTACCATAGCTCCAAGGATCCCCATCATCAGCAGTGGTGGTGCCTATGTAGCACCCTGGACAAGCTAGGGGCCACAGAGAACAACACCAACACACCCCACACTCCCAGCAGCACACCGAAGTCAGAACACAAAACCCTTGTTGCCTTCCTCCAGGGGCTGATGTTCACACCAGGGGGTGGGCCAGGCGGTTGGCCCCACCCACCGAGGAGTTCACAGTCCTGGAGGCGGGAAAACCAGGCAGATTACTTTTGGAGAGGAGAGAGGACATTTGGAGAAGTGAAAGTGGAAAGAGAAAAGTGACAGCTAAACAGCCTGAAGTTGGTCCGGGTGTGTGGCCCGGACAGATCAGCAAGGTTGGCAGATGGTGGTGACCGTCTGCAGGAGTGGCAGATTGGAGTCTACCGTAAGGACCGTGGACGGGCGGTGGCCCGGCTGTACCGGACCGGTACGCGAAGAGAAGCCAGCACCATCTGGCAGGGGCTTACGGACCCCGGCAAGGCTAGGAGTCGCCGTGAATTTGCCGAATTCGTTAGTGAAGGGAACCTCCTGGGTTTCCCAATGACCAAGTCCCGACAGAAGACAACAGTCCAACCAAGTGAGGGAGACACCGCCACCGCCAAGGCAACCGTTTCTCAGGGCCAGCGCCTGCGGGCAAAAGGGGCTCCTCCAGCCCATATCCAAGCCGGGGAGCGGGTTACCGGTGGGAACCCATTGGGACCGTACAAACTACTTAGGTGCAGGGAAAGGCAGTCACCACTAACCTGCCGGGAGCAACAACACCGCAGCCGTCTGAGGGACCCGTCCATCCAGCCGCTTGTTTTACTGTGAACTGTGTCCTAATCATTGGGCTGAGTGAGTACCACCGTGCCGTGCGGCACAGCGCTGCCCCCGCGACCCTGCACCTCATCAGGCCCCGCAATCCGCCTGTCATCCATCCCTACCCCATCACCGGGCCCCGAGACAACCAACCCCCTACCCATGGAGGGGAGAACTAACAACCAAGCTGCTCCCTGTCACCGCTCCCGGGATCCCCGTCTAGAGCAGCGGTGGTGTCACCAAAATCAAGACAACCATGGGTGGCGTCACGGACAATAATCAAAACCCCCACAATCAAAATCCCCTTTTCACTCACGGGCGAGGAGCGCCGCTCGAGTCCCCGAGATCCGGCCCACCGCTCGAGCTACCTCCGAGCAGCAGCAGCCGCAGCAGCCGCGGCAGCCGGACCTGAGCAGTGGGAGAGCTCAGCGTCCCCTCCTCCGCCCGCGACAACTTGGCGTCACGAACAGGATCCTACCGCTCTGCCGTTTGGTAGAGGTGCGCCTTGTTACCGCCGGAGGTGTCCGGCCGGAAAATTTGAAAAGCCGCCATCTTGGGCGCGAAGAATTCCCGCTCGAGCGTCTCCGCGAGTAGTGGAGGCGCGAAGGCCTAATACCTGCCCTGATAGAGGAGGGGCCGGAAAGAGACTAAGGGGGACGAAATGGCGGCTGGTCGCATGTGAGCGCGGCTATAAAAGCAGGGACGCCAGGACCCTGCGGCCATCTTGTTCCTGGGAGAGGCCACCAGCAAGATGTTTATGCCGTCCCGTAGCACCGTAGCCCCCCGCGCCTGGAACCGCGACGTGGGTGGAGATCCGGACCGCGCAGCTCCAACAACGGCTGCAGGTCAAAATGCAGCTCCTCTTGGAGGAGTGGGAGACCGACATGATGGAGGTCATAGCGACCGTGCGGAGACGCGAGGAGGAAGTTGCGGAAGGGAGGGTGAGTGACCCATGCCCCGGTACCTTTAGTGGGTCGGTCATCGTGGCTGCGGGACCCGGTCTGAACCCCCTCGCCCTACTGCCTCCCTCGCCACCCGTCCCGGCTGCCGTGACCTCGCCACTAGGCCCGTTACCCCCGCAACCGGTAGCGATACCCAGCATGTCCGCCCAGGCGGACCGACCTGTAGCCGGAGCCCGTAGCCGACCGGAGGTGCTACCATGGAAAGCCCCGAAGCCTGAACCGGAGGCACCCCCTGAGAGATTCCCCGAGCCAGAGCTGACAGACCGCTCTGTGCCGAAGGCCCAGCGGAAGAAAGCCCCTGTGCCCATCCCCCACACCTCGGCTGAGGTTGCGCCGGGTTGCCGCTGCAAGGCGGCGTCCAAGGCCAAGTCACCACGGGACCTTCCGCCCAGATCACCAGCAGTGGGCAGTGTCCAAAAGGTCTCACGGGGCCCGACCGAGCTCGCAGCAGCGCCGTACTGGCATAGGGAGCCGGTACCGTTGGGCCCAGAAATCGAGGCGAGGGAAAGGAAGAAGGCGGAGTTGGTGGCCCGTGCAATGCGGGAGAAGGAGAGCCTGAGACAAGCGACCTTCCGTGTCCGGGGCCCCCTGTATGAAGGGCAGGTGAGGCGGTTTGATGTCCGCCGGGGCTATGGTTTCATATATGAACCGGGCCTGGAGGCCGAAGTATTCATAGCCCGGTGGGATGTTAATGCCTACCTGCCGGAGGAGCACCCAGGCCGTAACCTAATGCCGGGCGACCTGGTGCAGTACACCCGGCACTGTGGGGAGAGGGAGTGGTTTGCGCTGGATGCCAAGCTGAGGGGCAGCCAAGAGGCCCGGGTGTCCACCGCATCCCCTCCCCCAGAAGACACTGAAGAGTCGGAGTAAGGGCAGCAGAATGCCGTTGTCACCGTCCCCGTTGGGACCAGGAACATTGTGTGTTAAAGTTTGAAAAGTTTGGAAAATGAATGATAAGTAAATGAATACCGTGAAAAAGTCACCTGATTTGCAACCGTGATTTGCACCGGTCGTTGCCGGCAACTGGTCCCCGTTGGGACCCCCCTTTTACAAGTTTACATAAGAAACTACTTATGAACAAGCCTGAGAACTTGCAAGGCAACCACAAACTTGTGGCCTGTAAATAATTATTTTTGTTATAGCTTCTACCGTTGCCACCTCCGGAGAGGCAGATTGGAGGAAGGACCTGCAGTGGAGTAGGCTGGGGCCCAGCCACCACCAGAACCGGTGGCAATCCTCTGGGGGTTTCAGGGGTTCCCCATGGACGTGGGTCCCCTGAAAAGGACAGAACCCGCTCGGGCAACTTGTGCAGGACTGGGGTCAAGGGGTGCTGCCCGTTTGCTTAGGGGCAGCATCAGGGCCAGGTTGCTTGGGTGGGAGAGAGCGGAAGCCATAACCGTTTAGCAACGTTTAAAGTAAGAGTACCTCCCGATGTGGGAAGATGTTATTTTAATTGTATGTGTGTTACCATTTTTTCTATTTTTCAGTTGGTGAAAATAAAACCGGTGATGGACAGGCAGCCCGCGGACGGTCTGCATTTAACTAAGGGGGAATGTGGCGCCCTGGACAAGCCAGGGGCCACAGAGAACACCACCAACACACCCCACACTCCCAGCAGGCACACCGAAGTCAGAACACAAAACCCTTGTTGCCTTCCTCCAGGGGCTGATGTTCACACCAGGGCGTGGGCCAGGTGGTTGGCCCCGCCCACCGAGGAGTTCACAGTCCTGAAGGCGGGAAAACCAGGCAGATTAGTTTTGGAGAGGAGAGAGGACAGTTGGAGAAGTGAAAGTGGAAGGAGAAAAGTGACAGCTAAGCAGCCTGAAGTTGGTCCGGGTGTGTGGCCCGGACAGATCAGCAAGGTTGGCAGATGGTGGTGACCGTCTGCAGGAGTGGCCAATTGGAGTCTACCGTAAGGATCGTGGACGGGCGGTGGCCCGGCGGTACCGGATCGGTACGCGAAGAGAAGCCAGCACCATCTGGCAGGGGCTGACGGACCCCGGCAAGGCTAGGAGTCGCCGTGAAGTTGCCGAATTCGTTAGTGAAGGGAACCTCCTGGGTTTCCCAATGACCAAGTCCCGACAGAAGGCAACAGTCCAACCAAGTGAGGGAGACACCGCCACCGCCAAGGCAACTGTTTCTCAGGGCCAGCGCCTGCGGGCAAAAGGAGCTCCTCCGGCCCATATCCAAGCCGGGGAGCGGGTTACCGGTGGGAACCCATTGGAACCATACAAACTACTTAGGTGCAGGGAAAGGCAGTCACCACTAACCTGCCGGGAGCAACAACACCGCAGCCGTCTGAGGGACCCGTCCATCCAGCCGCTTGTTTTACCGTGAACTGTGTCCTCATCATTGGGCTGAGTGAGTACCACCGTGCCGTGCGTCACAGCGCTGCCCCCGCGACCCTGCACCTCATCAGGCCCCGCAATCCGCCTGTCATCCATCCCTACCCCATCACCGGGCCCCGGGACAACCAACCCCCTACCCATGGAGGGGAGAACTAACAACCAAGCTGCTTCCCGTCACCGCTCCCGGGATCCCCGTCCAGAGCAGAGGTGGTGTCACCAAAATCACCACAACCGTGGGTGGCGTCACGGACAATAATCAAAACACCCCACAATCAAAATCCCCTTTTCACTCACGGGCGAGGAGCGCCGCTCGAGTCCCCGGGATCCGGCCCACCGCTCGAGCCACCACCGAGCAGCAGCAGCTGCAGCAGCCGCGGCAGCCGGACCCGAGCAGTGGGAGAGTGCAGCGTCCCCTCCTCCGCCCGCAACAACTATCTTCACCACGACCCGTGGGTGGCGTCACGGACTAAATCCCCCAAACCAACCACCCCTTTCACTCACGGGCGAGGAGCGCCGCTTGAGTCCCCAGATCCGGCCCACTGCTCGAGCCACCGAGCAGCCGCAGCAGCGCCAGACCCGAGCGTTAGCGAGAGCGCAGCAGTGACGGCGTCCTCCCTGCCCACGACAAAGGAGCCGCTGGGGGTTCCGCCGAGGGCCGCATGAGTAGTCGAGCCCCCAACCGTCTATCTCTGTGAAACAGGAATGGGTAGAATACTGAATTTAGCGTGGGACCTGATCTCAGATACCATGTTCTTGTTGCCTTCTTAGTAGCTCTTTGTCCCACTAAATCAAAGACAGTCTCCCGATGTTCAACCAACAGTTGGTCTTAATCACTTTAAATATGTTTTCTTTTCCAGAGGAAAGGTACAATTTCTTCACCGGGCAAGTCATACATTCCCTCACGATTCCCACTACTACAGCTGCCAGAGACCCCCATCGGTTTCCTAGATTAACTTCTCCCTGCGGTTTTGGACATTTCAGCCTTGCTGATCCCCACTTCAGGAGTCCCTCAGCAAACACAGCACAGTGGCGGTCCCTAGGACTTAGCCCCACACTTTTTGTGTCCGTGCTTTTCCACGCCAATCTACAAGCCACAGGAGTGGCCTTCTATTCTTCAGAAACCGGTGTCTCTCTCATACAGTCTGCACAGCCTCACTCTACCTTGTCTTCTTCACTTCGCCCCCCTATACTACACCTCCTCCTTTTTCTATGCTCTGCTGAGTTCATCCACTTCCCCCCAACCAAACTATGGGAGTACTGTACCACCTTGTGGTGGATGGCGAAACTACACCCCAACCCAGCCATTACATATTGTTAATTACAAAAATGTAAAAAAAGCAGGCAACTCGCCGGTCAGTGGAAAACATTCAGAGGACTTTTAATCTTTAGGCATGTAGGGGAGGGGTAGGGATGGATGCACATAAACGGCGGCCGTTTCACACCTGACACAGGTGCTTCTACGGGTCAAAGAACCCATGTGTCATCAGTGATGTAGCGGTTCCGGATAGGCGCCCAGCATGGCGGCGGCCTGGTCTTGGCGGGCCGAGCAGAGCATCGCTGCTGCGGCCTGGTCTGTGCGGGCCGAGCCTGGCATGGCGGCGGCCTGGATCAGCGTCGCTGTTGCAGCCGGTTCTTGGCGGGATGGGCAGGGCATCGCCGTTGCGGTCTTAATCAGGGTCGCAGCCGGAGCCTCAGAGGGCATCGCTGCTGTGGCCGGTTCTTGGCGGGCCGGGCTGGGCGTTGCTGTGGCGGTCTGGGCTTGGCGGGTCGCACCTAACAAGGCTGTGACCTGGTTTGGAGTCGCTCCTGCGGCATGGATAAGCGTCGCGGCTGCGGAAGGAGCTTGGCGGGCCACACCTGCCGTGGCTGCGGCCTGGGCTTGGCGGGCCGCACCTGGTGTGGCTGCGGCCTGGTCCAGCGTCACCGTCCCGGGCGTCTTTCCAGGGACCGCGGGCATGGCAGCAGGGGTCGGGGCACTCCAGCGGGCAGGGGCAACACAGGACTCACCCATCGGTAGCATCATCGTCGCCGCTCGGTGTGGCACTCGCCGTGCGGTTCCCTTCTCGTAGGCCCGAACCGCTGCAGCCATCTCCAGAAGCTCCGTGCATCCCTCTCTGATCTGCCGTACGATCCTGGCCTCCAGTCGGTCGCAGAACTTTTCAAGCTCCCGATACCACCAGGCAGCGGAGCCTGGCTCTGGGTCTCTGCGTTCAGATGCCATTCTCTCTGCGTCTCCTTCTGCACGATCTCCCAGCAGCAGACTCGTCGCTTCTTCTAGTAGCAGGCTTTTGATGTTGCTTAGCAGCAGGTTCGTAACTTCCTCTTGCAGTTTTTTCTTTAATAGCAGACTTTCGTTTTCTCCTTTTTCTTCCACCAGCCTTGTACTTTGCCTCCGGGCAAGGTCAGAGCTCCCTCCATCACACTCGAGGTCAGTACGCTGCCGGGGTTCTCTCTCTGTAACTAGCCACACCTCTTCGTGGGCGGTAACTTCTTCTAGTGTGGGCTTCTGTTTTTCAGCGCGCTTTTCATGGTGGCAATATGGCGGCGCTTCAGACTTTTTAAGCGGACCACCCAGGCACATGGTCACCTGTCTTTACAGGTCTAGTCCTTATCCTGTTCGTGACGCCAGAATGTGAAGCCTCACAGGTGCGGTGTAGCGGTGCATTACCTTTAGGGACTCCACGTGATGGGATGGTTCTGGTCACAGGTAGGGAACCTTCTTGGGATTGTCGTGATGCCACTCTCGGTATTGCGGTCATTGGGGACCGCCACTGCAGATGAAGGGGTGCCTGGGGCTGATGGTGGGTGCAGTCAGATGTAGTGGCCTCCCGAGAGTGAGGCAAGCCCCAGAGCCCTGGGTAAGTGTGTGGAATCACAAGGCGCAGAATGACTCAAACACAAGCAGAATGTCTTTCAGGGGTTTTACTCACTGTTGATGGCAGAGTGAGTAACCCGGGCGTAGCTGGGATGAACCAGGCTGGAACCAGGCGTCCTTCAGGCTGACTTGTGAGGGTGGCTACTGACTCGCCTTCCTTAGCCCTTCTGTTGTTTGTGATGACCCCGACTTGCAGTCCCTACGGGGGTCACCCAGGGAAGTTGCTGCTCCCCTTGTTTCAGCCCGTTTGCTTGTAGCCTGGATAAGGTCACTCCGGCTGCTTGCCTCCTGTGAACTATGGGCCCTCACTTTGCTACGTGGCTGCGGACTCTGTGGTGTTGTCTTTGGGGTTTGAAGTGCCCCCTCAGGCAGGTTTGGCAGAAGAAAGGTGAATCTATCTCTGCACTTGGACCTGTCAGCTGTTTGCGGGCCTGGTACCTCCCCAGCAGTCTCCATACTCTGCCACCCATTTGCTCTCGCTTTAGCCTTGGGTGGATTTCGGGTGGCACTACTAGGTGACCGATCTCCCCTGTCAGTAGTCACTGCGCGGACGCTTTTTGATTGCAACAGCTCCAGGGTCTGCTTCTGCTCTCCCTGAGTTGCACACTAAACCGGCTCACTTGTGGGACCTGCACATATGCTCTGTCTGAGCTCCATACTCTAACTGCCTAACTCCTCCTCCTCATTCTTCCTTTTCCCACTCGTGCCTTCCTACACCACCTAGCAACCAGGCTCTCTATCACACCCCTTGAGTGGACATGGAGGCCACGCCCCCTCCTGGAGTTCTCAGGAGTCCTCCCAAAGGTACATGTGTGAGACCTGATTACTATGCGCCTGTGTAGTCACATCTCGGTCAGCCTTCTGGATTACCTGTATTGTACTGCCCCCAGCATGGGTGCAGAACTCAGTGGTGCCTGACCAGGTCAGGGGCGCCACATTTCTCCAAGTTTCTATCTGTTATTGCGGTTTTAAAATGGCTGTAAAGGATAAGTGGATATGTATGTATATGACAACTGACACCCATGGCATTGGCCCTGCCCAGTTTTGGAACTGATCGAGGCTAATTAACCACTTAAATACCAGTGTCAATTGCGACAGTGATATCTAAGTGGTTAAAAGCAAGAAAAAAGATCCACTGTGGTTGGATCAGCCCCAAGGATCGTAATTGCCAGTGCTAATTGTTGCCATGGTGCCCTGGGGTTATCTGATTATTCCAGGGTAGGATTACCTATAAGCTATAAGCAGGGTTCAACAAGTACAATCAATGAACAACTGACAGCTCTCATGCTATACACAAGTACAAAAGTGCATGCGACCAGTGACTAAAGTAAAAAATATTCATAACCCACTGTAGGACTAAGTTAAAATGTAAAAAAAAAAAAGTTTTATAATGAATAAAAAGCAATAAAAAAAGTTGTATACCACAAAATGTACCAATAAGATCTTCAACTAGTCTTGCAAAAAATAAGTCCCTATAGAGCCCTGTTCATCAAAAAAAAATATAATAAGTTACAGCTCTCAGAATATGGCACTGAAAAAAACTATTTGTGATAAAAAAGCATATTTACTGTGCGATAGCAGCAAAACAAAAAAAATATAAATCTGGTATCACTGTAATCGCAATGACCTGAAGAATGAAGCAGTCTTGTCACTAATACCACATGGTGAAGCGCGCAAAACTAAAATAAGAACTGTTCTTGTATTGTTGTCTATTTGTTAATTGTACCTCCCAAAAATCAGAATGAACCTCGGCTCACATTTATTTTGTGAACTCCACTGAGGGCTTACATCGAGGTGTCCGTGTAAATCCCAGGACTCGTACTTCAGACAAAAACCCTGATTGAACCACTCACTATAATGAGGCAGATGGAAACACCTTGGACTCCGTCTGGTTTCTGTTCCAGCGGTGTCCCATCATTTTAGGCATCTTTTTAGCGTGTGGATAACCACAGTTCTGTACACGCCTAAACAGATGGATACTACGGGAATAGACACCAAACGGAGTCCAAAGCCAAAGTGTCTCCATCTGCCTCTGTGACGCCCTGGGCAAGCCAGGGGTCACAGGTCATCACACCACCACACCCTACACCCCAGTTAGGAACATCAAAGCTAACCCAAAATCCTTGTTGCCTTCCTCCAGGGGCTGATGTTCACACCAGGGGGGTGGGCCAGGCGGTTGGCTCCGCCCACCGAGGAGTTCACAGCCCTGGAGGCGGGAGAAACCAGGCAGAACAGTTAGGGAAGTGAAGGAGTAAACATGAGATGAGTTAAGGAAGTGAAAGTAGAAGGAAGTGGAGTGGTAGAGGAGCAAAGGATAAAACTGGAGAAAAGGAGTAAAAGTGAG
Source organism: Anomaloglossus baeobatrachus (assembly GCF_048569485.1). Taxonomy (NCBI): domain Eukaryota; kingdom Metazoa; phylum Chordata; class Amphibia; order Anura; family Aromobatidae; genus Anomaloglossus; species Anomaloglossus baeobatrachus. The sequence continues at coordinate 764,375,167 of NC_134353.1, read as the reverse complement.
AGTAGAAAAGCCTGAAGTTAGTCCAGCTGTGTGCAGGACAGAGTCAGCAAGGTCAGCAACGGCGGTGATTGTCCGGAGGGGTGACCGTTTGGAAGTTCCTGGAAGGACTGCGGACGGGTGGTGGCCCGGCGGTCTGGAGCAGTGTACAAAAAACAGTCAGCACCAGGGCAGGGGCCTCTCGGACCCCGGCAAGGCTAGGAGTCGCCATAATTTGCCAAATCTGTCAGTGAAGGGGACGTCGATCCCCCAACAACCAAGTCCCGATTGAAGGCAACAGCCCAACCATTACAGTAGAGACACCGCCACCGCCAGGGCACCAGTTTCTAAGGGCCAGCGCCTGCGGGCAAAGAGTAGAGCTCCTCCGGTCCAGCTTGAAGCCGGGGAGCGGGTTACCGGTGGGAACCCATCGAGACCATCAACAACATCAGGTGCAGGAAAAGGGACATCACCGTCACCTACTGGGGAAAGCAAGTGCAGCCGTCCGTGGGAACCGTCTTTCCAGCCGTGTGTTTTACCGAGAACTGTGTCAACGTCTCAGGCTGAGTGAGTACCACAGTGCCGGAAGGCACAGCGCTGCCCCCGCGTCCCTGCGCCCACCAAGCCCTGCATCTCCCACCTCATCACTGGGCCCCGGGATCACCAACCCCTACCCACGGAGGGGCAACACAACAACTTGCTGCTTCAGACCATCACTCCCGGGATCCCTACACCAAGCAGCGGTGGTGCTAACAAATCACCACAACCGTGGGTGGCGTCACGGACAATAGACTATATCCCAAAACCCAATCCCCTTTCACTCACGGGCGAGGAGCGCCGCTCGAGAACCCCCGGGATCCGGCCCACCGCTCGAGCCACCACTGAGCAGCAGCAGCCGGACCCGAGCAGGGGGGTGAGCGCAGTGCTGACACCCTCCTCCCCGCCCGCGACACCTCATTATAGTGAGTGGTTTAGTCTGAAACACATTTTTTCGGGGATTTACGCAGAAACCCCAACATATACTCAGTGTAGAACACAAGAATGTGATCCCAGCCTTATACTGAAAGTGAGGAGTGGGATAGGGGTCGGCTCAACTGTCATAAATAAGGTGCTTGGAGAAAAAGGGACTACATAAGGAAAAGAATAACTCCAGTACTCAAAGGACAATCTGAAACAAAGGGGCTCAAAATAATGTTTTTTTATTTTTGACTTTCTGCAAAAGAGTGTACCACAAGTTGTGGTCCACAACCAAAAACCTAGCCAACATTTCAGCTTTTTACAAGCTGGAGTGCTGAAGTTATTCTTTTCCTTACACTAAAAGCAATCAAAAAATGTTCTGTACCCCAAAATGTTATTAATAAAACACCTGATGTATCACCAAAAATCAGCCTCCACTCAGGTCCATCATCTGTGACTATATATATATATATATATATATATATATATACACTGTATGTGTATATATATATATATACTATGTGGGACCCGCCTATATATATATATATATTTTGTGTGTATGTATACCAGTACGGTAGTTTCTGACAACATCTAGGGCATCACTGTATTTGGGAGAAATTGCATAACAAATTATGGGGTCAGTTTTCTTCTATTATTTATTGTGAAAATTACTAAATTGGCGCTAATACAACATATTAGTAGAAAAAGAAACATAATTTTGGTTTTCACATCCACATTTTAAAAAGTTTTGTGAAGCATCTATGGGTTCAACGTGCCCAATACTTCCCTAAACAAATTTCTTAATATGTCTAGTTTTCAAAAAGGGGATATTTGTGAGGGTGTCTGCTGTTTTGGTACCTCAAGGGTACTGCAAATGAAACATGGTGTCTGCAATCTATTCCAGCAAAATGTTTATTCCAAATGTCACTTCTTCTGTTCCGAGCCCTGCTGTGTGTCCAAACAAAACTTTTCACTACATGTGGAAAAACTGTGGGACCCACGTTTTCACCTTACCTCTTGCAAAAGTTAAAAATTTGGGGCCAAAGCAACATTTTTGTGAAAACAAAAAGATTTTCAATATGATAATGTATGGGTATCAAATTCTGTGTAGTACCTGTAAGCTCAAAATGCTCACTATATCCCTGAATAAAATCCTTGAGGGGTGTTGTTTCCAAAATAGGGTCAATTGTGAGGGTTTTTTTCTGTTTTTCTGTTTTTGGTGCCCTCCATCTATTTCAGACAAATTTGCTTTCCAAAATTCAAATATTGCTCCTTGTATTTCGATCTGTCCCGTTTGTCCAAACAGATCTTTTTGACTAGATGTTGGGTATCACCACACTCAAAAGAAAGTGGTTAAGAAACCGTGGGGGCACTTTCTCATCTTACCTCTTGCAAAAGGGAAAAGTTGAGGCTAAAAGAACTTTTTGGTGTAAAAAATGAAGATTTTTAATATGATGACCTAATGTCATTAAATTTTAGTAGTGCCTTTGGGTTCAAGATAGTCACTATACCCCTGAATAAAATCCTTGAGGGGCGTAGTTTCCAAAATGTGGTAACTTGTGGGGTGTCTGCTGTTTAGATATCTTAGGTGCCCTGCAAATGTGACATGTTGCCCACAATCTATTTCAGCCAAATTTGTATTCCAAGATTCAAATAGTGCTCCTTCCCTTTCGAGCCCTACCATTTGCCCAAACAGAGCGTTCTGACCACATGTAGAGTATCAGTGTGCTCAGAAGCAACTGGGTAACACATTTTTTAATCCAATTTGTAGTGCCATCCCTTATAAAAGTGGAAAAATTGGTGCTAAAGGAACATTTCAGAGTCAAAAAGTAATTATTTTTTATTCATTCCAACTTGCAAGTGTTTCCTGACAGCAGTTTTCAAGTATTTGAGGGGTGCTACTTTTAAAATGGTATCACTTTTGGGGAGTTTCTACTATATGGGCCTCTTAAAGTCCAATTAAATTTGATTAGGTCCCTAAACAAACAGGTTTTGTAATTTTTCTTTTTAAAAATGAGAAATTGGTGCTAAACTATTAACTCTTCTAAAATCCTAATGAAATAAAATGATCTTTGAAAACTGATGCAGTTGTAAAGTAGATATATAGGAAATGTTATATATTGATTATTTTGTATAGCATGACTAACTGGTTTCAGGATATAAAAACTGTAATTTTAAAAAGTGCAATTTTTCAAAAATGTGCACAAAAAATCCAATATTTTCATAAATAAACGCAAAAAAAATGACATAAAATTTTACCAATAATGTAAAATATGATGTGTCATGAAAAACAGTCTCAGAATCACTGGGATCCATTGAAGTGTTCCAGAGTTATTACCACAAAGTGACACTGGTAGAAATTGTATCATTTGGCCTGGAAATGAAGGTCAACATTAGCTTGGTCACTAAGGGGTCAGAGTAAGCCAAAAGAGACCAAAAGGCATACAGAAAATGATTTTTTTCACAAATTGTTTCTACATTTTGCCCTAAATTGTATTACATATTCAAATACTGACAGGTCTAATTTCTTATGGGTTGTTCATATGAGGTTGTATTTACCTAATTTTGAGACTTTTTAAAGGACCAGATGTTTTTTAATTATGCTCTTCTACGTAACACCCTAGAATTTAAAAATAATGTATTTTGTTTATCTCTTGACATTATGCACATAGTATTTTCACATATCACCAAACCGACAAGGACCCTCTGCAAATAGGAAGATGACAAAATAGTATAACAGAGTATGGTAGGTCGGAGACCTGTTACATAGGGTATTTTGCTTTAATCCAAGTATCTCCAAGTAATTTTTGTGATGATCACTTTATTCCTCCATACACAAACATATTGTATTTGTATTATACATTTTTTTAATACCACCAAGTGCTCAGCCTTCCAGTAAATCCACTGAAAGATAAAGAATCCATAATCATATACACAATTAGGAGTCATAATAATATGACACGTCTAAGTCTTTGGGCCATGCTTCTTTTACAATAATTCTAGAAGAATTGGATGTTGCTGCTACCTGAGAAAGATTATTATTGGTAATGGATCTCATTGTGTCTCTAATTATATTTTATATAAAAAACAGGAAACGCAGAATGGACAAAATTTGTTTTGGAAAAAGTGGTCATGAGAGAAAACACAGTGACAACATTTTATCATTTCAAATTTTTTTCTTTCATTTTTTTAAAATGTATTTTATTATACAGTGCCTTGTGAAAGCATTCGGCTCCCTTGAATTTTTCAACCTTTTCCCACACTTCAGGCTTTAAACATACACATAAAAATTGTAATGTTATGATGAAGAATCAACAACAAGTGGGACACAATTGTGAAGTTGAATGAAATGTATTGCTTATTTTAAACTTTTTTTGAAAAATAAATAACTGAAAATTGGGGCGTGCAATATTATTCGACCACTTTACTTTCAGTGCAGCAAACTCACTCCAGAAGTTCATTGAGGATCTCTGAATGATTCAATGTTGTCCTAAATGACTGATGATGATAAATATAAGCCACCTGTGTGTAATCAAGTCTCCGTATAAATGTACCTACTCTGTGATAGTCTCAGTGTTCTGTTTAAAGTGCAGATAGAATCATGAAGACCAATGAACACAACAGGCAAGTCCGTGATACTGTTGTGGAGAAGTTTAAAGCTGGATTTGGTTATAAAAAGATTTCCAAAACTTTAAACATCCCAAGGAGCACCGTGCAAGCAATCATATTGAAATGGAAGGAGTATCATACCACTGCAAATCTACCAAGACCCAGCCGTCCCTCAAAACTTTCATCTCAAACAAGGAGAAGACTGATCAGAGATGCAGCCAAGAGGCCCATGATCACTCTGGATGAACTGCAGAGATCTACAGCTGAGGTGGGAGAGTTTGTCCATAGGACAACAGTCAGTTGTACACTGCTCAAATCTGGCCTTTATGGAAGAGTGGCAAGGAGAAAGCCATTTCTCAAAGATATCCATAAAAAGTGTCGTTTATAGTTTGCCACAAGCTACCTGGGAGACACACCAAACGTGGAAGAAGGTGCTCTGGTCAGATGAAACCAAAATCAAACTATTTGGGGAAAATGCTAAACGATATGTTTAGCGTAAAAGCAAGACAGCTCATCACCCTGAACACATCATCCCCACATTCAAACATAGTGGTGGCAGTATCATGGTTTGGGCCTGCTTTTCTTCAGCAGGGACAGGAAAATGGTTAAAATTGATGGGAAGATGGATGGAGCCAAATACAGGACCATTCTTGAAGAAAACTGTTGGAGTCTGCAAAAGACCTGAGACTGGGACGAAGATTTTTCTTCCAACAAGACAATGATCCCAAACATAAAGCAAAATCTACAATGGAAGGGTTCACAAATAAACGTATCCAGGTGTTAGAATGGCCAAGTCAAAGTCCAGACCTGAATCCAATCGAGAATCTGTAGAAAGAGCTGAAAACTGCTGTTCACAAACACTCTCCATCCAACCTCACTCAGCTCTAGCTATTTGCAAAGGAAGAATGGGCAAGAATTTCAGTCTCTTGATGTGCAAAACTGATAGAGACATACCCCAAGCGACTTGCAGCTGTAATCGCAGCAAAAGTCGGAGCTACAAAGTACTAACTTAAAGGGGACGAATAATATTGTACGCCCCAATTTTCAGGTATTTATTGTTTAAAAAGTTTAAAATAAGCAATAAATTTCATTCAACTTCACAATTGTGTCCCACTTGTTGATTCTTCACCATAACATTAAATATTTTATCTTTATGTTTGAAGCCTGAAATGTGGGAAAAGGTTGAAAAATTCAAAGGAGCCGAATACTTTAGCAAGGCACTGTATGTAAAACCATAGAATTCAAAGAGAGTGTACTTAGATTTTCGCACCCTCATCGATTAGATATTGATGATCTATCGTGAGAAAGGCCATCAATATAAAAGTCCCAGCCAACCCCTTCAATGGTCAAGACTGATTTGCAAAGCAAATGAGAATAGGACATGTTCTGTGTCTCATGGATCAGACACAAAGAATTATTTTTAAAACAAGTACTATGTATATTCTGTACATGAACAAATGAAACATTATGGGTCCATGTGCTGCACAAAGACGTACACAATGATTGTGCAAATGTAGCCTCAGGCTGGACCATTTTTTTCTTGCATCATCCATTTTATGGATGCAAAATGAATGATGTTAAAAAAATGGTCCAGCCTGAGAACCTGTATGGCAAATGTGTTGATATTTTTTCACTTTTTTTAAGCCAATAAAAAGACCCCTAGAAAGTTGATTAATGACCTGCTCTTAAGGCTGCTTTACATGCAGCGACATCACTAGCGATGTCGCTCGTGAAAGCACCCGTCCCCGTTGTTTGTGCATCATGGGCAAATCGCTGCCTGTGGCGCACAATATCGCTAGGACCCGTCCCACATACTTACCTTCCTAGCGATGTCGCTGTGGCCGGCGAACAACCTCTTTGCTAAGGGGGCGGTTCGTGCGGCGTCACAGCGACGTCACACGACAGGCATCCAATAGAAGCAGAGGGGCGGAGAGCAGCCGAATGGAAGTCATGCCCACCTCGTTGCCGGAGGACGCAGGTACGGTGTTGTTCGTCATTCCTGGGGTGTCACACGTAGCGATGTGTGCTGCCTCAGGAACGACAAACAACCTTTAGTCCAGAACAAGGAACGGCATTTGGGAAATGGACGACGTGTCAACAATCAACGATTTTTGAGTATTTTGCAACGTTAGCAGTCGCTCGTACGTGTCACACCCAACAACGACGCTAACGAGGCCGGATGTGCGTCACGAATTCCGTGACCCCAACGACATCTCGTTAGCGATGTTGTTGCATGTAAAGCCCCCTTTAGTCATACTAATCTCACACATCTGTGTTTTTCATGGATGCATAAGTCCGTGAAACTTCATGTCCCTGATTCATCAAGTCCAACGTGCTGGAGTTAGACGCTGCTCCTGATTCATTAAGTTGGATTTGACCGGAGTAAGATTTATGGCTTAAGGAATGCCATACCTTGTCATGAACTGAAATGGTAAAGCTAGGCAAAACTGGCATGAAAGTGACATAAGTTGCAAAATGTTTGCAATTCAGTGTTGCGCAAAAATAAAGCAACTTTTCTTAGCTAAATTTTGGAGTAAAACCTTTGATGAATCAGGACTAGGGACGATCGAATACCTCAAATATTCGGCTTCGCAAACATTTTCCGAATAGTTTGCCGATATGCGAATATTCGATGCGCAATGTAAGTCTATAGGAAACCCGAATTGTTCCGAATAGTTGCTATTCGGGTTTCTCATAGACTTACATTGCGCATCGAATGTTCGTGAATAGTCAAATATCGGCGACCTATTCGGAAAATATTCACAAAGCCGAATATTTGAGGTATTCGATCATCCCTAATGAGGACCCATTTGCCTGTTTGCTGCACAGAACATGTCTCATGATTGTTTAAATGTAGCCTAACAAAAATAAAGTTTGTGAGTCTGTTAGAGTAATCATAGCTCCTGACTATGCCGGACTCTGCGGGACTGACTAAATCTGAGGAAGCTGTCCTGCTGTCCCGGGAGGTCAGGTCTGTTTTTAACTTCCACTCATGCTGTACAATATCTTTTCTCCTGCTGTCTTTATTGCTCAGTATAGTTTCCTCCTTGGAGTGAGGCAAGCATTTCTCTGCCCTCTATAATTTTACATTCAATTAAATATATAATTCTTCTCTTTTCTTAAAATGTGATCTCATCGGCAATTGAAGCCACAAACTGCATCAACAGACAGGAGCAAACGTTGTGAGTCACAATGAGCAATCCTTAGTATAGTAGAATTTTCTATATTTGAATGTGTATTGCTGATATTACAGGCAGGATGTAATGGATGGTACATAGAGGTACATCTCAATATAACAATGCATTTCTATTCCCGTCAGATTTTGTGTAAAATTACTAAAAAATAATGAAAAACAATTATAAATATGTCATTTTATTACACTTTAAAAAAAAAAAAAGCAACAGATCACCAAATAACAGACATATTTGACATTCCTGTATACAACACAGTGTTCAAATTATTTAATTATTTAAGCTAATTGTACTTTATGTCACTGACAGTGATCTGTAAATGGTGTAAAAAAAAAAGCATGATTAATTGTTTTACTTTTTCTCTCTTAAAGCTAAAAATTCTGCATTTTTTTCAGGCAAGTTATTACAGTCCCATGTAATAATGTCTTCCATTCTGTTATAATGTCCATAATCCTGGCCCCTATCCTGTAATAATGCCCCCCATCATGCAATAATGTCCCCCATCCTGACCCCCATCCCATAGTAATATTCCGAGTCCCAGCCCCTTCCTGGAATAATGTCCCCATCCTAGCTTCTTTCTTGTAATAACTCACCCCCCCAACTCGGCTCTTTTCTTTAATAATGCACCCCTTCCTGGAATATTGTCCCTTGTCCAGGTCACTTCCTAATCTAAGGTCCTCCATCCTGGTCGCTATACTGTAATATTTTTTCCATCCTGGCAGTTTTGTTTTGTTTTCCTGTAATAATGTCTCCTGTCCTGGTTTCCATCCTGTAATAATGTCCCCTGTTATGACCCCTTCCTATAATAATCTCCCCGCTTTCTTCCCATATCCTGTAATAATTTTGTCCCCAACTTGGCACTTTTCTTTAATAATGTACTTCTTCCTAGCCCCCTTCTTTAATAATGTTCCCTGTTCTGATCCTTTTTTTTTTTTTAATAATGTTCCCTACTGTGGCCCTTTCCTATAATAATGTCCTGCATCCTGGCCACTATTCTGTAATATTGTCCCTCATTATAGCACTTTTGTTTAAGAATGCTCGCTCTCCTGTAAAAATGGTTTCCGTCGTGGCCTTTATGTTTTAATAATTTCTCCTGTCCTGGCCCCCATCCAGTAATAATATTTCCTGTTTTGGCCCCTTCCTGTAATAATCTTCCCTGTTCTAGCCCCTGTCCTGTAATAATGTGTGTCCCCCAACTTGCCACTTTTCTTTAATAATGTCCCCCTCCCTCTGATAATACCTCCTGTCCTGGCCCCTTTCTTTAAAAATGTCTCCTGTTTTAGATCTTTTTTTTTTATAATGTCCCTAATCCTTGCCCCTTCCTTTAATAATGTCCTGACCTCTTCCTGTATTAATGTCTATTATCCTGGTGCTTATAATGTAATAATGTCAGCTTAGTGTCATGCCTGTGACTCGTGTGACTGGTAAGCAGCACCCTACTGATGGCAGTCACTTTTCTGAACTTCCCAGCCTCAATACAGTGGTCCCTATGTCATTTTTAATTAAGGGACCCAGACTGCCTCTTTGAGGGCAACCAATCAGAGACGCCGGCATGCTGGTGGTCTGACTGCAACCAGTCACAGATGCTGTGACAGACGGTGGGGAGAGGAAGCAGTAACTATGCATGAGATGTAATGAGCAGACCCGGAAGCAGTATGACGGCTGTGTGTGGAGACTGATAAGTATATCCTGCTTTAACCATTTTGCTTCCTTTTTTATTTTCTGAACAGGAACCGAACATGCAAGCCTGTGTTTGGGTATGAGACCCAGATACCTGGTGTTCGGTACGAACCGCGAACTTAACATTTTGGGTTTTCTCATTAATTCTTGTGGGTAGAGTTCAATAAAAAGCTGTATACTTATGTGACGCCCCTGGACTATCAGGTTGTCACAGGGTACTGCACGCTCTTTTACTTTAGTGCGGTATTCAAATCCCTCATGGTTCTGGGTCCCCATTTTACAGTGCTGCCTCCAACAGCAAATCAAATCCTAGGAACACCCTGCACCACACTCACCAGACACACCAGTGGGCGGCTTAAGCGGAATAGAGTCGCCCACCTAGGGGTCAGGAAGGGAAGGTCAGTGGAGTGTCAGTGAAGAGAAGTAGAGTGAAGGAGAGGAGTGAAGTGCAGGTGGTGGTCTGGACCTAGAGGAGTCAGACCCCCGGTCGCAGGGGATTAAGCCAAGGTGCCTGGACCTGTTAAAGTGGACGGTCGGCAGCCTGGCCCTAACACTGGTCTGGAACCGAAAGCACGGTGGGGAACACGGACTCTAGGTCAGAGAGAAGCTTCAGGCAACCCGGCAATTAACCTGTGGAGAGCGGAACCTTTATGGACTGTTCCCACCAGCTCCAGAATCGGGGCACTAGCGCAATGAGGGGAATAGAGCCTTCCATTTAAGCAGCCCAGTAAAATCCCAAGTGTGAGCCCTGAGAGCAGGCTCCCACACTTAGCCACAGTGGGGAGCGGGGCCCGGCAAGTTCCAGACTACCGGACCACTACAGTGAATCTAAACTTTGTGCCAGGAGGCAGGTCACGGATCATCAGGCAGCACTGCAGGGGATGGGACCCGGACGAGCTCCCCTTGAGAGGCAGCGGCACCTAGAGACTTGTTTCATCCGGTTGTCAGCGTCTGCTTACTGGCTGAGTGAGTACATGAGTGATCTCCCTGTCACAGCACCCAGTATCATCTTCCAGAGCCCCGTGGCATACCCCTACCCGTGGAGGGTAACGATACCTGGCTGCCCCATTCCATCACCCTGGGTACTCCTAACGGCAGCGGCAGTACTCCCAATTACCACACACCACGGGTGGCGTCACAAACTATAATCCCCCCTGTATATGTCCCCGTTTACTTTAGAGTGTGGCCCCCGGATCTGGAGACCCTCGAGCCATGAACCAACACTGCCCACGGATCCGAGAGGTTCGATCCGCTGCTGGGGCACACACTTACTCAAGTGAGTTGACCAGTATACACCAACATTGGCAAAGTGTAAAATAGAACTGGGATCATATTTTGTCTAGGCATGCTTAAATCTGATTGAGAGCATGCCCAGAAAGATTCAGGGATGTTGAAAGTCAAAGGTGGATTTACAAAATACTAACAAAATAAAAATAAAAATTAGATTTTTAGAAGCAAAACAGTACCAATGGAGTGACATGACAATAATCTACATAACTAATTATATGCTAAATAGTTGCAAGTCAAATTTATATATGAGATATCCAAGATGATTGTCTATAAAATGATGGTAGTCTCATGTTGGAATATAATATGTGTCCTATCAAGTAACAATGCCCATTATGGCGCCTTCCTAATAATGTGCCGCATCCTTGCCCCAATTCTGTAATATCGACCCCTGCACTAGCCCCTTTCTTTAATAATGTCTGCTTTCCTGTAATAATGTCTCCAAACATGGCCCCATTATGGCTCCCTTTCTGAAATAATGCCCCCTGTCATTGCGTCCCAATCTGTAATAACTTCTCATATCCTGGTCCCCTCCTGTAATAAAGTCCCTCGTTTTGGGCCCTGTCTGTAATAATGTTCCTTTTCCTGAATAATGTCCCCTGTCAAGGCCCTTTTTCGTTAATAATATCCTCTTTTTGTAATAATTTCCCCCATCCTGGCCCTTTCCTGTAATCTTGTCCCCATTCTGTAATATTGTTCCCTACCCTGGCTCCCATTTCTTAATAGTTTCCCTCATCCTTTCTCTTATACTGTAATAATGTCTACCATCCTGGCCTCTATCCTGTAATAATACTCCTTGTCCTGGCCTCTCCCTGTACTAATATCCCTAATACCTAATCCTGTGCCTCATTTGGCCACATCCTGAAATAATGTAACAAATACTTGCCCCTATTCTGGCCTCTTATTATAATGATGTTCCCCATCCTGGCCTCTATTTTGTAATATGGATCCCCGCCCTGGCCTTTTTTTTTAATAATGTCCCCCTTCTTGTAATAATGTACTCTGTCCTGGCTTCTTTCTTTCATAATGACCCCCATCCTGACCCCTTCCTGTAATAATGTGCTGTGTCTTGACCCATTCCTATAACAATGTCTCCCATCCTGGCCCTAATCCTGTTATAATCTTCCCTGCCCCCACCATTTTTTAATATTATACCCTTCTCTGGCCCCTTCCTGTAATAATGTGCCTCATCCCGGCCCCTCCCTGTTTTAATGTCCTTAATCATGGTCCCTACCCTGTAATAATGTCTTCTGTCCCGTTCCTTTTTTAATAGTATCCCCCTTCCTGTAATAATGTTCCCTTTCCTGATCATTTTTTAAATAAGGTCTCCATCCTGGCCCCTTTTTGTAATAGCATCCCTCATCCTGGCAACATTCTGTAATAATATCCCCCATCCTGTAATGTCCCCTATCCTTGCCCCATCCTGTAATAATGTCTCACATCCTATAATATTGTCCCCTCCTCTGAATAATGTTCTCTCCTCTAGCCCTTTTTTTTAATAATGCTTATTTAATATTTAATATTGCTGCACCTTCCAGTAATAATACCCCATCCTGGCCCCTATCTTGTAATATTGTCACCTACCCAATCCCTTTTTTTTTAATAATGTCCCCTGTTCTTCCCTCTTAAGGTATTCCATTCTGGTCCTTATCCTGTAATATTGTCCCCCCCTTCTTTAATAATGCCTCTCTAATAATGACCCCTACCTTAGCTGTTTTCTTCATTAATATCCCCTGTTATTCCCCCTATCTGTAATAAAGTCCCCTGCCCTGGCCCATTATGAGAAGGTCCTCATCCTGGTCCTTATCATGATATATTGTCCCTCATCCTGGCCCTTTTATTTAAATATGCAGCTCATCCTACAAAAATGTCCTCAGTCCTGATCCCCTTCCTGCAATAATATCCATCTTGGCCCTTATTCTGTAATAATGGCACTTTTTCTTGAATACTGTCCCTCTCGATGTAGTTATGTCCTCTGCCCTGGCCCCTTTCTTTAATAATGTACCACATTCTGGCCTCTTCCTGTTATAATGTCCCCTACCATGGCCCTTTCTTTAATAATGTTCCTCTTCCTTTAATAATGTCTACCGTCCTAGCCCCCATCCTCTATTAATGTCCACTATTCTGGCCCCTTTCTTTAATAATTTCCCCTTTCCTGCAATAATGTCTCCTGTCCTGGGCCGTTGTTTTCAATAATGCTCCTCATCCTGGCCACTTCCTATAATAATATCCCTCATCCACCTGTCTAACACATTTAGAAAAAACCCTAATGCGGGCTTTACCCGTTACGATCTATCGTGCGATTGCACGAGCGATCGTACCCGTCCCCGTCATTTGTGCGTCATGGGCAAATCGCTGCCCGTGTCCCACAAAGTCGTTAAACCGTCGTCACACGTACTTACCTGCTGAACGACCTCGCTGTGGGCGGCGAACATCCTCTTCCTGACGGGGGAGGGACGTTCGGCGTCACAGCGACGTCACACAGCCGCTGGCCAATAGAAGCGGAGGGGCGTAGATGAGAGGGACGTAAGCATCCCACCCACCTCCTTTCTTCTGCATTGCCGGGGGGTGCCGCGGGACACAGGTAAGCTGTGTTCATCGTTCCCGGGGTGTCACACTGAGCAATGTGTACGATGAACAACCGGCGCCATGTTAAATAAACAATTTTTTAAAACTCAGCGATGAGTACACGACTCACGATTTGTGAGCGATTCTGCATCGCTCAGAGGTGTCACACGAGACTACGTCGTGAACGATGCTGGATATGCGTCACGAAAACCGTGACCCCGACGATGCATCGCACGATAGCTCGTCTCATGTAACGCCCGCATTAGGCTTCACACAGGATGTTTTTGCAGCATTTTTTTCCTGACCAAAATCTAATCTTGTGGCAGGATGTCAACGTCTGTTACTGAGTGGGCAACGGATACTAGGGGGTTTTGTGGATGTATGTAACCATTTGGGCTTATTCTTATAAATCTATTATACATATTTCCTAGTAGTCTAAATAACTACTTCTAGGTGGGTAATGATGTGAGTTATTGATAAAAAGCACCTATTTTTGTCCTGTATACCACACTTGCATTCTGTTGGGGGACGGCATATTTGGGGATATAAGCCTTGATTGGCTTTTTAAGTATTTTTAATGCCGAATTGTTGTGTGTCTTGATTGCTCTTTGAGCCAGAGAAATGTGTGTTTTTGATATGTCATCACAATAAAGGTTTTTTTTTGTATTTTACTATATAATGACTCATTACTGATCCCTGTTGAGTATACTCTTTTTCTTTTTGTTTCATATGGTTATATGTATACTGGGAGATCCCAATGGGTGGTGCCCTTCATCTAACTTAATCTGGTTCATTGTATGTTTATCACACCTGTATGTCATTCGGGTACCCCAGCACAGATAAAGCTGCAGCCCCAGCTGTGTGCTTATCTTGGCTGTATATCAAAATACGAGGTCCCCCTGCTGTTTTTTAATTATTTAAATAAATAATTAAAAAAAAAACAGTGTTTGGTCCCCCCAATTTTTATACCGAGCCAAGATAAAACCCACAGATGGGGGCTGGCATTCTCAGGCTGGAGAGACTTAGCCTAAAAATATCAGCCAGCAGCCACCCAAGATTGTCGCATTCATTAGATGCAACAATCCCAGCACTTTACCCAGCTCTTCCCGAATTGCCCTGGTGTGGTGGCAATTGAGGTAACATCAGGGGTTGATTGCAGCTCATAGTTGTGACTAAGCTCTAGATTGGTAATGGCAGGCATCTATGAGACACCCCCATCACTAATCTGTAATAAGTGAAAAGAAATAAACACAAACACCGAAAGAATCCTTTATTTGAAATAAAATACAAAAAGCCCCATCATTCACCACTTTATTAAACCCATAATCTTACCCCTGCAGGTCCGATGTAATCCACACAAGGTCCCATGGCGATTCAGCTCTGCTACATCTGAAGATCACAGCGAGCGCCATAGAACTGGACAGTCCGCTGTGAGCTCCAGAGAATGAATAAGCCGAATGATCAGCGGTCCTTTCACTCAGGTGATTTCCGGTCACAGCTGGTGATACGTGTGACTGTAAATAGCCTGAGTGAGGTACCCGCTGAATGAGCGGCTAATTCATTCTCTCTACACTAGACCCACAGACCAGGTCTGTGATTGGTTGCATAGGTAAGGATGGTCGACCTTAGGGAGATCAACATCCAGCACTGCGGAGCACCATAACGTGTTTTCTCAACGCAGTGATTCTAGAGCAATGCCCCATGGGAAATATCCAAACAAGGAAGCCGCGGAGACACCATCACATGTTTCTCAACACTGGCAGGTAACTAGCCAGGTCTTTCACCAGGAAGGAAAAACCACGGGAAGGGCAGTCTTCAATCAAGGAAACCACCTATGCCAAAACATGGTATCCATCCACAGACAGCTGTTTTAGGGTATTTGCCCCTCATCGGTGTGGAGTAGGAAACTGGCTAGAGGGAGCAATGCCCAGTAGAAGACTATATAGGTAAGGATGGTTGACCTTAGGATCAACATCCAGCACCGCAGAGCACCATCACGTGTTTTTTCAACGCAGTGATTCTAGAGCAATGCCTCCTGGGAAATATGCAAAACAAGGAAGCCGCGGGTGACACCATCACATGTTTCTCAACGCTGGCAGGTAACTAGCCAGGTCTTTAACCGGGAAGGAAAAAACACGGGAAGGGCAGTCTTCAATCAAGGAAACCACCTATGCCAAAACATGGTATCCATCCACAGACAGCTGTTTCAGGGTATTTGCCCCTCATCAGTGTGGAGTAGGAAACTGGCTAGTGGGAGCAATGCCTAGTAGAAGACTATATAGGTAAGGATGGTTGACCTTAGGGAGATCAACATCCAGCACCGCAGAGCACCATCACGTGTTTTTTCAACGCAGTGATTCTAGAGCAATGCCTCCTGGGAAATATGCAAAACAAGGAAGCCGCGGGTGACACCATCACATGTTTCTCAACGCTGGCAGGTAACTAGCCAGGTCTTTAACCGGGAAGGAAAAAACACGGGAAGGGCAGTCTTCAATCAAGGAAACCACCTATGCCAAAACATGGTATCCATCCACAGACAGCTGTTTCAGGGTATTTGCCCCTCATCAGTGTGGAGTAGGAAACTGGCTAGTGGGAGCAATGCCTAGTAGAAGACTATATAGGTAAGGATGGTTGACCTTAGGGAGATCAACATCCAGCACCGCAGAGCACCATCACATGTTTTCTCAACGCAGTGATTCTAGAGCATTGCCCCCTGGGAAATATGCAAAACAAGGAAGCTGCGGAGACACCATCACATGTTTCTCAACGCTGGCAGGTAACTAGCCAGGTCTTTCACCAGGAAGGAAAAACCACGAGAAGGGCAGTCTTCAATCAAGGAAACCACCTATGCCAAAACATGGTATCCATCCACCAGACAGCTGTTTCAGGGTATTTGCCCCTCATCAGTGTGGAGTAGGAAACTGGCTAGTGGGAGCAATGCCTAGTAGAAGACTATAAAGGTAAGGATGGTTGACCTTAGAGAGATCAACATCCAGCACCGCAGAGCACCATCACATGTTTTCTCAATGCAGTGATTCTAGAGCAATGCCCCCTGCGAAATATGCAAAACAAGGAAGCCGCGAAGACACCTTCACATGTTTCTCAACGCTGGCAGGTAACTAGCCAGGTCTTTCACCGGGAAGGAAAAACCACGGGAAGGGCAGTCTCTAATCAAGGAAACCACCTATGCCAAAACATGGTATCCATCCACAGACAGCTGTTTCAGGGTATTTTCCCCTCACCAGTGTGGAGTAGCATATTTCCCAGGGGGCATTGCTCTAGAATCACTGCGTTGAGAAAACACGTGATGGTGCTCCGCGGTGCTGGATGTTGATCTCCCTAAGGTCAACCATCCTTCCTATATAGTCTTCTAAGAGGCATTGCTCCCACTAGCCAGTTTCCTACTCCACACTGATGAGGGGCAAATACCCTGAAACAGCTGTCTGTGGATGGATACCATGTTTTGGCATAGGTGGTTTCCTTGATTGGAGACTGCCCTTCCCGTTGTTTTTCCTTCCCGGTGAAAGACCTGGTTAGTTACCTGCCACCGTTGAGAAACATGTGATGGTGTCTCCGCGGCTTCCTTGTTTTGTGATTGATTGCAGTCAGATGCTGGGGGAGCGTCTAACTGCAACCAATCACAGATGAAAGCAGTGAATATGTAATGAGCGGGGAAGTGGAGGAGCCGTGGGAACGTCCAGCCTCGCCAGTGATTCGGTAAATATAGAGCGCCTGCTCCAATTCTTCTATCCACACCACCATTTTTAAGTGGCGGCCAGATACCCTGGATCAATTACGGACCTAAGCAGGTTTTTTATCAACCCGGTTAGACCCGCCCATCCAGGGTATCTGCAAGTCCACCTGTCACTAGGTTGAAAAACCGTAGCAAAAGCGCTGAAAAGAATTGACATGTTCATTCTTTTCAAAACACAGCCAAACCGGATGTGGTTCACAAAACCGTCAGGAAAAAAATTCTGGAGGTATTTTGAGTGTGTGCATGAGATTTCAGAAATCTAATACACTTTGCTGGGAATGTAAAAAGCAGTGTTTTATTAGCATGGATTTTCATAAAACCAAGGCAAATCTGTAGCTAAAAAACGCTGCAAAAACTCCCATTGTGAACATAGCCTCAAACAATTCTTCTAATCTGTACTTGCTTCAACACGAGATGCATCGTCTTCATCATCCATATCCAGTACAGGGAGATAGGCAGTGCATGGTAGTGATGTCATGCACCGCCCATAATGAACTCACCTACGTCAGCTGCTGACTTCTGATTTTCCTGTAGTGTATATAGTGATTGCAGTGCAGAGAGCCAATGTTTTCCTGCACCGCAATGCATTTCTGAGAACGCACCTTCAGCTGAAAAAGGCACTGGGGTCGTTGGACTCGCTTCTTCACTGTTGCACCCTTTGTGACCACTATCTTAATAGCACCAATGACAGATACGGATGCTATTCAGGAACGCAGGATATTTCATAGGAGGACATGTGCCATTGGGTACTATCAACATGAAAACCACATCTGCTGTTAATATTGCCGAGCTACACTTTAGTGTATGACGAACTCTGATGAGCGTTACCTACTCTAGTTTATATTTTGTCCATCAGAGATCTACACATTTTAGAGAAGGATTTATCAAATCAATTATCAAATGAGGATCATAAGAGGAATTCAATACATTAATACAAAATATACTATAGGGAATTCCGAAAAAAGAGGAGTAAAAACGAGAAGGAATATTTTGGAAACAAATTAGTTGAATTTTAGGCTAGGACACATGTCATCTTGTGACTAAGTGACATATGCTTCAATGTTGTTCATCCATATCATATTAATGAGAGTTGGCATAAATTATGTGTCATTGTGGCAGCAAAACATTGCAGTCTTGTGCTCTGGGGCCTCAAGTCGCCATCCAACCCTACTACTATTGTTACATGAAAGGATAATGGTGTATGTAATTATTCTTCTTTCAATTTATAAGTAGCTTCAAACATGTCTGTATCCAAATAAGTATTAATAACAAACTTTAAGTATTATTCAATGTCTTTAAATATACTACCACTAGAAGAGATGTGACACATCATTTAGCTGTCAAAAGTGTATTATGTCCCATCGAAACCTATTTATGTGACTGAAGTAGAGCTTCTGGACCACCAGCTCATCACCCCAAGCTAAGAACTGCCAGTTTTGGGCTAACAAATATAATTAAATCCTGAAAAAATGAAAAAAATATATTTTGATTCTCCTTAATGAAGAACTTTATTATTACTGACACTTGTTTCCTGTCCAATCTTTGGATGACTTTGCAGGATTGCATTAAATACAGTAAAATGAAAACCTGTAAGGTGCCTGGTGTGTTCTGTCTCAGCAGCACCAACACATCTTGTCTAGATAAGGGCCTGTAAGCACAATGTGCAGAAAACGAATTCCAGCCTAATCAGTGATCTGCTGCCCTAAAGGAATTGTCATGAGCCATTTCTAAGAACAACTTGAAACTGATTTAGAACAGCATTGATACTTATCAAAACGTATATCCCATAAAAAAAGGAAATAAATCTGTGTTTTGATGGATTGTCAAGCTGTTTGCTCAAGATTGCTTCTAACAAGATGATTAAGTGTATGATGGTATGTATAAATTGTCTAAAAGCAGCACACTGAGCTCCATTGCGCATATTGCCCTGTAAATACCTTCCTTTTTATGTCTTTATGCACTCTACTTCTGTAACAAGTTTCTTTGGCATTTTATTATAGTAAGAGATTTAGAGTATACACAATGCAGGAAGCAAATGCCAACAAGAAAAGATTGCTTTATATGATAGAAAGTGATAGAAAAAGAAGCTTGAAACTTAATATTGAACCACAAGGGTAGGGGTTTGTAAGGTAGTAAAACATTCCAATTTTTCAGCTCTGATATCACTAAGTTAGGGTTGGGCAATTAATTTTCCCAAGGGGCCACATAAGACAGCCATGGATCCCCTGGGGAGGAGGGGCGACATGACCAAGGGGGAGTTAGGGAGTGATGGGGTTAATAGGGACAGTTTGCTTGGCAGGCCTAATATGGCATTAAGGGGTGGTTTAGCTTGGGAGGAAGAGGAGGACTAGGGAAAGGGTTAGTCTGGGAGAGGAGGGGGTTACCTCCTCTTCTTCTTCCGGACGCCAAGAGATCAGCAGCACGAGTCACCATGGCTGATCTCCAGGAACTTCAGCGCCTGATTGCAGCAGCCATTGCAGCGCACGGGCCCCTGGCAGTGCAGTCCCACATCAGGGCTGCCGGGGTTAACCCGTCGGCGCTTGCCCCTCGCTCCCCCAGCCGTGGTGTGCGCCAGTCGCGGCCCCCCCGCAGGTATTCCCCGGGTGCGGGGGGGGGCGAGGAGGAGATGCCAGAGCCCCTCCAGGGACCCTCCGCAGCGGGCCGAGCAGCAGCGCAGTCCGGCTGCTGCTCCCAGCAGCAGCGGGAGGAATCTGCGTTCCAGCCGCGGTGGTCGGGAGGTGGGAGTGGCCAGCGTGGGGCCTACTTCCGGTCCCGGCCTCCGGGCTGGAGTTCCAGTGACGGCAGCGGCTCCAGGTCGGGAGCGCGCTCGGCGAGGGAGGGAGGCCAGCAGTTCCCCCTGCAGTCGGCGGGGGGACCGAGGGGCTGCAGGCGGCGGTAGGTCCAGCGCCAGGGGGAGGTCTGTGGTGCCTGACCCTGGCGCGGCAGTGAGCAGGGGTGACGGCGTGAGCCATGCGGCGACCGCCCGGTCACTCAGGACCGCTGCGCAGCCCCCGGATGTGGCGGTGTCCCGTGGGAGCGGGAGGACCCAGCGGCAGGAGGCCTGCAGGGCCCAGGAGGGCCAGAGGCGGCGACGGCTGGGATCCAGAGTCGGGCGTCCATCAGTCCGCGTCCAGAGTCCCCTGGCAGTCGGCGAGGGGGTGGGCGCGGGCGCAAGAGGTCGAGGCCTGGGGTGCCGGCGCGGGGGACAGGACGGTCTCCTGGGCTGTCGCCCCAGGGCAAGAGACGGAGCGGGGACGGCACTGCCCACGCGGCGGCCCGGTTTGGCGGCCGTGGTGGGGGGGGTGCCGCGGCGGCGCCCCCCGGATGTCGGATGGAAGAAGATGTCAGCGGCGAGGATGAGGAGGTCGTGCTGTCGGAAGAGTCGGATGGTCGGCAGACGGAGGACAGCGAGGCTGCGGTATCGGGGGATGTTGAGCCGCGGTTGGGTGAGACGGCAGCGGGGGCGGCAGGGGCTGCGCTGGCGGGGAGTGTCGGGGGCGGGAGGGCGGCTGTGGACACGGCAGCGCCCGGCGGTGTAGCAGTGTGGAGCCAGTTGTTGGGGCTGTTGCAGGGGTTGGCGGCGGTTGCCGGGGCTGGGGGGGGGGGCGGCGCAGGCGCCGGCGGCGGCGTGGGTGGGGACGACAGGTCGGGGGGCGGCGGCGGTGGGAGGGGGGGACGGAGCGGGCGCGGCGGAAGGGGGGGGCGCAGGGGGGAGTGCGGCGGAGGGGGCAAAGGAAAAAGAAAAGGAGAAGGAGGATGAGGTGGTGCGCCTAGATGATAGGGCTAAAAGCGAAGTTTATGTTTGTTTTGAGGGCCTGCTGGGGGCTCATTTAAAGAAGGAGGTGCGGGAAAAAATTTGGAAAGGGGAATATGTGGAGATTTTTTCTCTGCTTCCCCTGGAGAAATTTAATTTGGATAGGGTTAAGCCGAGCGACTCCAAAAAGGAGAAGGACGAGGAGGAAAAGCGCCGTTATAGGCTTATTCCTCGGACTTTTGCAAACTGGTTGCAAGCGTTTGCGATTTTGGCGAGCGTGGTCGGGGAGAAGGAGTCGGAGCATTGTTCGGCCTTGTTTGGTTACATGGATGCGATAGGGGAGGCTTATCGGGTTTATGGC
This sequence comes from Anomaloglossus baeobatrachus, assembly GCF_048569485.1. Classification (NCBI taxonomy): domain Eukaryota; kingdom Metazoa; phylum Chordata; class Amphibia; order Anura; family Aromobatidae; genus Anomaloglossus; species Anomaloglossus baeobatrachus. Next base: position 764,354,030 of record NC_134353.1, on the reverse strand, counting down.
GGGCTGGCGTGGCTGCGTTACGACGAGCAATTCCGGCAGCGGAAGGCGTTGCGGCCGGATATGCGATGGGACCATAAGGATATTTCCTTATGGATGCGACTGATGTCGGCACCGACTCAGCCCTTTCGGGGGGGTTCCGGGGGACCGGGGGCAAGTCAGAAAAAAGGTTTCTGTTGGCAATATAATGAGGGGCAGTGCAGGATTGGAGCGGCATGCCGGTTTAAGCATGAATGCTCAGGTTGTGGGGGAGGACATAGCTTGTCCAAGTGCTTTAAAAAGGGGAAAGGAAAAGCGGGTGACGGGGTTGGAAAAAGGGATGACGCCGGTGAAGGTAGAAGCGATGGGCCCCTTTTTAAATAGGTATCCGGACGGCGAGGCAGAGGCGTTGTTATGGTTTGGTTTTTCTGATGGTTTCCATGTCCCGTCGGCTGTTAGTCCATCGCCCCCGCCGTACCGTAATTTACGTTCTGCTCGGGATCATGCGGATGTGGTGGATGAGAAGCTGAGAAAGGAGGTGGTTTTGGGCAGAATGGGCGGTCCTTATGACGCCCCGCCGTGTTCGAAGTTGGTGGTTTCGCCGTTGGGGGTTGTGCCGAAGAAAGAGCTGAACAAATTTCGGCTTATCCATCATTTGTCTTACCCAGAGGGGTTATCGGTGAATGATGGCATTGCACCGGAGTTAGCGGCGGTATATTATGTGTCGTTCGACAAGGCGTTGGACCTGGTCAGGGCTGCGGGTCGGGGTGCGTTGATGGCAAAGGCTGATGTGGAAGCGGCGTTTCGGTTGTTACCGGTTCATCCAGATAGTCAGCATTTGTTAGGTTGCTGGTGGGATGGCAGTTATTATGTTGATCGCTGTTTGCCAATGGGTTGTTCAATTTCGTGTTTGTATTTTGAGGTGTTTAGTTCGTTTGTAGAGTGGGTGGTTCGGGATGTGTCTGGGCTCACGTCCATTATTCACTATTTGGACGATTTTCTTTGTGTTGGGCCGGCGGGTTCAATGGTTTGTGCGGGGTTGTTATTTGCGTTGCAGAAAGTCGCAGACAGCTTCGGAATTCCCTTGGCCCCCGATAAGACGGAAGGCCCGGCGCCTGTGATGCGTTTTTTGGGGATTGAGATTGATTCTATTGCCATGGAATGTAGGTTGCCGGAGGAGAAGGTTCGTGATTTGAGGGCCGGGGTGGCAGGGGTGAAGGCGGCAAAGAAGGTGCGGCTTAAGGTGGTGCAGTCCTTGCTTGGGAAATTGAATTTCGCTTGCAGGATTATGCCGATGGGGATAGTTTTTGCGAGACGTTTGGCAACGGCGACGGCAGGTGTGCAGTCGCCGACACATTTCGTGCGACTCACGAAGGCGATCAAGGATGATCTTTTGGTATGGGACCAATTTTTGCAGTGTTTCAATGGCCGGGCCCTGGTGATGGAGAAGGTGGCGTCTAACAGGGCGTTACAGCTGTTCACCGATGCGGCTGGGTCGGCAGGGTTTGGGGCAGTGTTTCGAGGTCACTGGTGTGTGGGTCGGTGGCCCCAGGCGTGGCGGGAGAGCGGTTTGGTCAGGAATTTGGCTCTGTTGGAGCTGTTTCCTATCGTGGTAGCAGTGGAGCTGTGGGGGTCGCGTTTTGCCGGGAGGAAGGTTTGCTTCCATTGTGATAACCAGGCGGTGGTGTTTGCTATTAACAACTTGTCGGCTAAGTCGGAGCCAGTGGTGGTGTTTTTGCGGCATTTAGTGTTGAGATGTCTGCAGCTGAATGTACAGGTGGTGGCAAAGCACGTTCCGGGAGTTGACAATGGGGTGGCTGACGCTTTGTCTCGTTTTCAGTTCAGCAGGTTTCGGGCGCTACTGCCTTGGGCGGACGAAGTCGGAGTGGAGTGTCCCGTGGATTTATGGAATCTGGTGAGGCGGTGATCTCAGAATTGATTCGGAATTCGGTGACTGAGGTGACTTGGTGCCGATATGCTAAGGTGTGGGCTGAATGGGAGGAGTTGCTGGGTCGGATGTTTGATGGGGTAAGCGTGGATTACTTGGTGGCATTACTGGCGTTGGTGAGTGTGGATTTCTCGGCTGGGTGATCGGCGTCGGCCGTGGCGCATCGGGTGGCGGCGGTGGCGTTTTGGTTAAAAATGAGAGGGGAACAAGATGTTTTGCAGGATTTTCGGGTTCGACGGGCCTTGCGGGGGTTCCGCCGCGGTGTGCGGGAGAGGGACAAGAGGCGTCCCGTATCGTTTGGTTTGTTGAGGCGGTTGGTGGGGGGCCTGAGCGGCATTTGTGAGTCGGTTTACGAGACTGTTTTGTTTACAACAGCTTTCGGTCTTGCTTTTTATGGGGCTTTCAGGATCGGTGAGTTGGTAAGCCCATCCAGGGTGACAGGCGGCGGGTTGCTTCTTGAGGATGTGCGAGTGGGTGGTGATCAGGTGGAGTGCCGGATTAGTCGGTCGAAAACGGATCAGCTGGGTCGGGGTAGGTTGGTGGTGTTATACGCGGTCCCGGGGGAGGAGTTGTGCCCAGTACGTTTGGTGGAGCAATTCATGGCCGTGAGGGGAGGTTTACCGGGCCCATTTTTGCGGCACGTGGATGGGTCCTTTTTATCAAGGTTCCAGTTTGTAGCGGTTCTGCGGCGAAGTTTGCGGAATGTGGGGGAGCGCCCGGAGGATTTCGGGTCGCATTCCTTTCGGATAGGGGCAGCTACGGAGGCCGCTCGTTGGGGGCTTGGAGATGAGGTGGTAAAGCGTATTGGTAGATGGGAATCTTCTTGTTTTCGGCGGTACGTGAGGCCGCAGCTGTTGTAGCATTATGGTAACTTTGGTCTAGGTACAGGTGGTTTGGCGGTTTGGAAGTGGTTTTTATATGTAAAAAAAAAAAAAAAAAAGAGGGGGTAATGTACAAGTGTTAGAGGACGGAGGTAGAATGGGTTTTTCATGAGAGGCGTTGATGGTGGTGTTGTTATTGGTTTTTAATTTCTGTTTTCGTTGTCTTTCTTTGTTGTAGGGATGTGCCTAATCTGGATTCTGGGGCATTCCTTCGTGTTCTGGGGTGCTCGGCGAGTGGCGGTTTGCCCGAATGGTCGGCAGCTAGGGCTGGATCGAGGGCAGGCGACTGTTCGGTGGATCGGTGTTCGGGGCATGGAGTGGGGCAGGGTGGTCCCAGAATTTGGTCGTTATTGTAAGGTTGACCGGCCTCCGGATGTGCTGGTATTACACGTGCGAGGTAATGATCTGGGAGTCCGGGCGTCACGGGATCTGATCCGGGATATAAAGATTGACTTACTGCGGTTGTGGAAGCAGTACCCGGGTTTGATTGTCGTGTGGTCAGACATAGTGACCAGGTTGTCATGGAGGGGGGCTCGGTCGGTGGAAAAGGTCAATAAGGCCAGGGCCCAGGTGAATCGGGTGGTTGCCAGGTTTGTGATCAGGAACGGTGGGATTGTGGTGAGGCACAGGGAGTTGGAGCCGGCAGATTAGCGGTTTCGGAGGGGTGACGGAGTGCACCTCAACGACATTGGAGTGGATTTATGGGCATTGGGCCTGCAGGATGGTGTTGAGCGAGCTGTTGGTGTGTGGCGGGTCCAGGCCACGTAAGGTGTCACGTGGTCTGTCCTGTGGCCGGGGGGGTAGGTCTGGTCCAGAGGTTGGAAGTGACTGGTAACTGGACCGGGAGTCATTGTCTCGGTATGGTGGCTCTCGGTTCCGGGATGTGGCAGGCACGGGGTTCTGCCAAAGTGTGGGGGTGTCAATCCGTGGGTGATTGGCACCTCGTCTCTGGGTCGGTGTGTTGCGGCCAGGGGCAGGGGGAGTAGTAGTTATGGACTGGGCCTGCCCCCGGGAGGGTCATGTAATTGGCATTGTCTATTGTTATATGTGTGTTGTTTTGGGTCGCCCGTTGGACGGCGTCCCTAAGGTGCTTAGTTTGTGAACAATAGGCAATAAAAGGCTGCTGTGGCCATTTGAACCAAGTCGCATGCAGTCCGTGTGTTTATTTATAGTATAAGGGGTTTGGTAACACAGACATCACGACCGGAGAATACTCCCTCAGCTGGTCATGAAACTAGCACTGTTGTGGGGGGCCGAGCTACTCAGGTAAACTTAAAAGGGTGATCTAAAACCAAAGGTGAATTTTCTCTAAAACATTTTTATGTATTTAATGTAATATATTCTCCTTTTCTAGCATACTTCAGTTAAAAATTACCTAACGTTCCATGTCTATTCTGACTTCCTATCTGCTTTTTTAACTTCCAGTGACATTTTGTTTGAGATTCACCAGTGCGTGCTGGGATACTAAAATGTAACGTCACTGCCACAGACTTTAACTATTGCCAGAAACAAACCGTCATCAGTGACGCCCATTTCAGGGGCTGTGCTAGTCCCTGTTTTACAGAGCATGGGTGCGTTGTAAATTCTAATGTATACTCAGTATGAGCACCCTGCACTGTATTCCTTTAAATGTACAGTGGCAGAGTGATCCCTTGCCTACTCCAAAGAGATGAGCCTGCAAGCGCACTGTCAGTGCAAATTGTAAGGAGACAATGTGGAAAGCAGGGGGTGCAGGGAATAGCTCAACTCCTGAAAAAGATGGCACTGATGGCACTTTGTTTCAAGGTGGGGGAAGCAGCTGTCGCAGTGACAGCAGCCTCTCTCCCCCTGATGACATCCTGTATGATGTCCCAGCATCCACTGGGATTCCCCAGCAAAAAGTCTTTGGCAGTAAAAATAAAAACAAAAAAACAGCAGACCGGCTCTTCCTGATTTCCCTGGTGTGGTGGCAATGCGGTCAATACTTGTGAGGTTGATGTCAGCTGTGAATAGGATTCTGGCATCAAGCATTGGGGCTAGCAATGGGTAGGCATCTATCAGACACCCCCATTACTAACCCGGCAAGTATAGAGTTAAGAAAACAGACACGAGGAAAAATAAAATTTATTTGAATAAAGAATCCCCCACATGCCCTTCTTCACCAATTTATTACTTCAAAATAAATTCTGGAAGTTCCAACATAATCCAAAGAGTAATGACCATGACACCCATCAATTCCTATGGAGCTGCAGTCTCAGATTTTTTTAATTTCAGAATGTGGCTCCATAGGTCACTACCAGTTGTCAACAGCCCAGAATTGTTTTACAAGCGGTGATGTACTTAACTCAGGGATGTCCCCGCTCGTGAGAAGTTCCGGGTTGCCAATGACTGGCAGTGACCTACGGAGCCTCACTCTGAGAACATTCTCAGAACACAACTTCATAGAAATCGATGAATGTCATGGGACATTGCTGCATTGGATTACATAGGAACTTCCAGGATTTCTTATTAGTTAATACATTTCTGAACGAGGGAGTGTAGGGGAATGTTAGATCACCAATTGGATTAGGTCGGAATGTCGAGCATTATTATTATTCAATAAATTGGTGAACGAGGGAGTGTGAGGGAGTGTTTATTCAATTAAACTATTTTTTTCCTAGTGTGTGTTTTTTAAAGCGCACCAATCACCAGGATTTTCATATATAACCTAAAGCCAGTGCTATACTGGCACTATCAGGCTGATTCTATACATACCTTTAGTTGTGAGATCGGATGTATAGTTTTTGAAACACAAGCAAGGGAAGCTTGTAAAATGAACAGGTTTTTGATTGACAGCAGCTGCTGATCAGCTGATTGCAGGGGGGAGTTTTGATAGTGATTCCTGCCCCCCTGCCTGTTGTTCCTCCCCCTATCTGTTATTTATGTTAATTTCATTATAGAAGGTTGTGGTATAAATCATGGTGGCTAGAAGGACCTTGCTGATGTCATACCCATGTGACCAAAAGGGACAGGGCCTCAGCCAACAAAAAAACAATGTTGCTTCATGGTATCAGCATTGTTGGCTGAGGCCATATGGGTATGATGTCAGAAAGGTCCTTCTAGCCACCATAGCCACAGCCATTAGTAAAACGTCTCTATAATGGAATTAGCATAAATAATAGATAGGGGGAGGAACAACAGGTAGGGGGTGGGAATCACTATAAAACCCCAGCTATTAGCTGCTGCAGCTGGTGTCAATCAAAAAGGAATCATTTTACAAGCTTTATTTGCTTGTGATTCAAAACCTTTACATCCTAGCTGACAACTAAAGGTATGTATAAAATCAGCAAGATAGTGTCAGTGGAGCACTGGCTTTAGGTTATATATGAAAATCCTGCTGATTGGTGAGCTTTAACTCTATACTTACTGATTTAGTAATGTGGTGTCTGTTAGATGCTATCTATTATTAACACCTGGCCTTGATGCCAGCTGTCAATTCACATCTGACATCAACCTCAAAAGTATTATCTCGATTTCCTGTGCACCAGAGCAATCAGGAAGAGACAGGCAAAGGGCCAGAACTGGCACAGCTAATGGATGTGCCACTTCTGGGGCAGCTATGGGCTGCTATTTTTAGGTTGGGGGGACCAAATAACCATGGGCTCTCCCAGCCTGATAATACCAGCCCTCAGCTATCTGCTTTACATTGGCAGGTTATCAAAAATAGGGCAAAGCCAATGCCATTTTTTTCATTGTTTATTTCAATAATTTTTTTAAAATGGAGTGGGATTTCATCTATTTTTTAACCAGCCAATGCAAAGCTGAGAGCTGAGGGTTGCAGCCTCTAGTTTTCTGCTTTACCTGCACTGGTTATAAAAAGCCCACGTCATTTATATTAAATTTATTCCCTATCCACATTTATTTGCAGGGAAATTGTCCCTATTTTGCTTCCTTCTGCAGCCGCCTAGTCCTTAGTAAGACCATTTTACAGCAGAGAAGTTTGGGTCTCCATTGACTTATATGGGGATTGGGATCCAGGGTCAAGTTCATGTGAACCAAACTTTCAACTAAAGTCTGGTTGAAACCGGCGAACCTAAACATCCACTGGTCTGCACATCTCTTGATATGATAACATCACAGGAAGAGAGCATTATGAGGGTCTTAACTATTATCTCCTGTGTACAGGATATATAATACAATACAGCAGCTGGGTTGCCAAGGGTCTAGAAATTCCAGAACAGTCCTTAAAAATAGAACACTTTTCTGCCCAGCCCATGAAAAAAATTGTAAGGCGTCCTGGATATTTTTGAAGCTGAAGAAACTTATACAGATTACCATGACTGTAATTACCATCAATTTGCAGTTTACAGTGATTGCAGCTAACATCTTCTTAGCAGAATTATGGGGCTGTAGACATGTATCACTTATAACCATAATGATTCATTATGATTTTCCAATGTGTTTGTAAAAAATATTGTTTGTCCACGATTTTTTCGTAGCTGTCCAGAAAAAGTAAAACATCAAGTTGACAATAATACACAAGCTCGGTAGAAAAGGAGAGGTTAAGTTTAACCCTAGCACACAAAGGTGGGGGGGTGCCACTCCCACGCCTGTAGCAGACGGGCTGCTCAGATCCGGACCTGCTGTGTGGCTCGAGGGATCCTCCGGACCCGGGGATCACGCGGACACACCAAATGAAAAGGGGGATGTAGTTGTACGGGCTTGGCCGTATTCAGTTCGTGACGCCACCCACGGTGTGTGGTGAAGTGGGACACCACCGCTGCTGTTGTGGGACACCCGGGGAAGATGTAGTGGCAGCTGGATGTTAACCCCTCCATGGGTAGGGATAGTTGCCCCGGGACCCAGTGTCTCTGTGCAGGGTTTGGCGATAGCAAGGGATTGCGCGCCTGAACGTACCAGGGGATGTTTGGTTGCTCACAATTAAATGAATCACACGAGTCTTTTGGTAAACCAAGGTGCTGGTGCCCGGCCATCACGGCCAGTTGTACTCTGGTCTCCCACCTGGGCTGGTGGTCGCTGTCTTTTCCTCTGCACTAGTTCTGTTGTTTGTTTAGACTTCCCGGTATGGAACACGGGAGTCCGCTCCCGGCTTTTTGTGTACCTGAGGAGCCGTGCCCGCTGATGCTGACCTGTAGGATTTATGGGCCCTGGCGGTTGCCCTATCCTTCTCTGTGGGTGGTTGTCTGCTTTTGGGACTTTGGTTAGGACAGGACATATAATCCTACCCTCAATCGGTTGATTAGCTAGGCCATTGGTTCCAGTCCTGTCTTCAGGGTCCGAGTACCCCTTTGTGCACGGCTTCCGGGTCGGGTCTCTGGTGTCGGTACCGGAGGGCTCCAACCCTGCCCCGGTCCACCTCGGATCTCCGGCTGCCGACGGAGACCACCGTCTGCCACCTAGCCAAGGTACCAGGGCTCCCACCCTGGCACCGTTCAACTTAAACTTCTCCGCTGAAGCCCCGGGCTGTCTAGACCTCTAGGTGGGCGTTTCCTAACCGCCTGGTCCTGCCCACTGGTGTGCCTGTCTTGCCCTGAGGGGGGTTACTAGGGTTTCAGGTCGGCTGTATGTAACCTAGGTGAGGGAAGGTGTTATGCCGGCGCCTAATGTGTGACTACCTGGTTTTGCCAGGGCGCCACAGAAGCATCCGAGTACATGGTGAGGCAGAGAAGATCACTTTTGAGGGGCACACATAACGTCTAAAGAGCAGATAGAAGGAGAACATAGAATAACACATGTGAAGGCTGCATGTAGTGAAGGTGAGGGGGCACTACATTACTGGACTCAGTATCATACCTCCCAACTTTTGAAGAACAGAGAGAGAGGTTTAAACTATGCAGCGCACTGTGTGTGCTGTGGAAAAGTTTGACCATGCCCATAGCCACACCCCAAGCCATACCCAGTTGGTAGTGAGGGATGTTCAGCAGATACCCCAGATTCATTCATGGTCATAGCAGCTAGAACTTTCCCATATTTATATAAGCTTCACTATATGACATGTTACTTCTTGTGTCTGTAAGGCTGTGTTCACTTGTTGCAGAAATCTGATGTTTTTTGTTTTCATCGCTATCCGCACAAAATTCTACAATAACAATTGTCTCATCTTCTTTGATTATTGCATCTTTGCTGCATTTTTTATACCTTTTCCCCATTATTTCTTGCGTTTTTGGTGCAGATATGAAGCTGCGTTTTTAAGTGTTTTTATAGTACTGAAAAGCTATGATTCTGCACTTATAAAAGTAACTGCAGTTTTATCCATGCATTTTTTTAAGCTCCACATAGAAGCCTCTAGAGAAATAAAAAGCACCAAAACATCAGAGTTCATGGGCATCTTTTCATGAAATCACATCCACATTGCATGGACATTTAAACACAGCAGAATTTATGTGCAAATAAAGCAGCAGAAAAATCCGGCATTTATGCTATATGTGAATACAGACTAAATGTCCAAGTAAACTGGATGAGACATCATGAAATCTGCGCCCTCAGTGCGTTTAAAGACACTACTGAACTGTGCAATTTCGGTGTTCTTTTCTGTACAAGCTTCCTTGTGGGGCCAAAAAAAAACCACAAGCAAAAAAAGTGCCATTGCATTTTTAAATGCAGAATCAAATATTTTCTGCAGTATAAAAATGCACTAAAACCCCGGATTCACATCTGCAACCAAAAAAAAACAATTGCACCATTTTATTCGCCATTTGCCGATCCCCATAAATAATCCAATATCTGTGTTGTGCAGGTTGTTATGATTACAGGGACACCAAATATGTTCATGTTATGTTCTGATTTGTGATATTTATTATTTTTTAAAACAGCAATAAAAATTACAGTATTCTATTTATTTTAATTATTTTTAGTAATTTTATTAGAAGAAAAATATTTTACTCTTCCTCAAGAATACAGGACACAGAGATGCTGCTCTGTACAATGGATCTCTATTTCCAGTGTAATCTGCTGTGGAGTCAGATTCTGCAATGCAGGTTCATCTACATAAAATCCTCTATCTGATGTCTAGGGCTACTGTAATGTTTTTGAAAGTTGTTGGTTTGATTCCAGTGGAGGGTGAAAAATAAAAATATACTATTGTCTTTTTTTTCTCATTTCTTAATAGTAGTTTTATAGAAACAAAACAATCTGACTTCTTCCTTCACCTACATAGAGATACAGCATATACAGTATATCTATCTATATCTCTATGTAATTGAATAATTTGCTTCTGGATTCTCTGCCTGCAATACAGATCAAGATTACCAAATCCTCATATGCCCTGCAGTACAGGCAGTGGCTCAATGGTAGAGCTGCTTTCTATGGACAAGTCCTGTTTGCGATAAACCAGAGCAAATGAGAATTTAATTTATGCACTGCTCTTCTTGAGTTTATGTATTCATTGACCTGAGAGGAGGAGCTGAGACAAGAATAGTGAACGACTGGACTGCGGGAATGAGCTCTCAAATCGAGACAGTCCCTCTGAATGCGGGACGGTTGGGAGGTATGTCAGTATTCATTAAGGATACAAAACCCAAGTGTGTTTTCTTCTATCAGCCTGCGCTGACAGGGGAAGATAACACTACTGCTGCTACTAATTAGGCTGTGTGCGCACACTGCGTTTTTTTGACGCTACGTTTTTGTGCGTTTTTGGCCGCTAAAAATGCACAAAAACGCACCTGCGTCGCATGCGTTTTTGCCGCGATTTGGTACGTTTTTGGCTGCGTTTTGCTGCGTTTTTGACCTCTGTGTTTTGCTGCGTTTTTTCAATGCATTGCATGGGTGGAAAACGCAGAAAAACGCAGGAAAGAATTGACATGTCCATTTTTTTTTTCAAGCTCAAAAACGCAGCTTAAAAAAACAGTTGTGTGCGGACAGCAAAAATGAAAACTCATAGACTTTGCTGGGGAAGCAAAGTCATGCAGTTTTGAGGCCAAAAACGCATCCGAAAAACGCTCAAAAACGCCGCGAAAAACGCACTGTGCGCACATAGCCTTAGTTGCTCTCCCTGAATGTAAATTGCAGTCAAAGATTTTACTGGACAATTAGGGGGTTAAGTGTGAAAGGAGTCAGCGCACGTGCATTAATTTAATTACAGCCCTACACACTGTCTCCTCCTACGTGTTACCTATACTATCCGGGCTCCACTTAGTAGCTGACTACTTTCCCATTATGTGCAGAAAATGGGTATGCCAGACCCTGTTTCCCTCCTCCTGAACACTCCCCCAACATTTGAGCAGCCCCACATCCACCAATGAGAAGATGGCACCCATGAGTGACAGAGCTACATTCGGAATTACTATAATCAGAATCGTAGATTAGTCCCTCTCCAGTCCTCTGGCTGTGCCTGTCAGTGGGCGGGATAGGAACAGCTAGAGGGCCAGATGTGGCCCGTGTGCTCCAGTTTGCCTGCCTGCACTAAGTGACGTATGTGATATTATATATATATGCTGTATGTTGATGCATCTTACTCTGCAAACTGTGAAAAAATGTAATTTACCCTGCAGTAGAAATCATCAATAAACCTGTAAGAGGGCAGCTGTTTCCTCCAATGTTAACTAAAATCTGTGGGTGAATTTTTTTATTAAGAAAATAGTGGGAAGCTGCAGATGTTGGGATTTTAGGTGACTATCTGTGCATAGTACATTCCAGAGAACTGGTGCAGCACAAGTAAAATCTTGGAGATGGGAGTGATACTGATTATGAATAATGATAAATTGTCTAAAAAAGCAGATGTACCTCTGTACTTAAAGTAGCACCCAAGGTTTTTTTTAATCATTCTACCACCAGTCCCTCACTATATATAATTCATTTAATGTTAACTTAGTTAGTTGTCTCTCTTTCTACTAAGAAATTCATGGAATGCCTCTCATCAGTTAGATCTTATGATCACATGGTGATTCCTTGGGACTTATCTTGCTTTATCTTCTCAGATCATCTCAATAAAGAAATTACTTTATGATGCAATTGCATGTGATGTACCAATGAAATTCTCCATTCTCCACAAGGTGGGGTTGAGGATGAAATTGGAGGCAGAAGTTGAAAGATAATGATGATGACTGCACAGTTGCTGTCACACATTTATAAAGTAGGAGACCACAGTTGAATGTGCCTTACTGGAAGATTAAAATATTGTGACTTATGTATTAGAATATATAGGGAAGTATAATCATGTTGTATTCCCAGAAGACAGAGATGGTATTTGGCATTAGCTGGTTGTGGGATGTAGTGCTGATGCAACATGTGATTTATCCCAGAGCTTCAAAAAGGATTGACATGCAGGATGAAAACTAATGAATAGTGAGGGGCAGACTCGCAGATAACCAGGACCAGGGGATCTAAACGGATTTAAAAAAAAATCTAGCTCCAGCCCAGAATTTATCCTGGATATCTGGCTGGACGCTGATACCCATATAAGTCTATGGGGACAAGTATCCGGCAATTAAAAATGATGGGAAAAGGGATAGGTGCATAAAGCAAGCGTGCGATACTTACCGAGGCTCCAGAACAGCTGTAACTGCTTCCTGGCAGCTCATTCACTTCCTTGGTCACTCATTACCTTCATTGCATATGCACTGCTTTCCACACCCACCGGTATCTGTGATTGGTTGCAGTCAGATGCGCCACCACCCTAAGTGGCAGTGTGTCAGCTGACTGCTTTCCATCAAAGGCACTATGCTTGTCTGTCGTGGTATGAAAATAAATAAAATATTTGGCACATGGTCACCCATATTATGATACCCAGCACAGATAAAGCAGACGGCTACACTCTGCAATACCCCGCCATGCACTTATCTTGGCTGTGTATCAAAAAAAGGAACTGAATGCGGCTTTTTAAAAAAAAATTTAAATAAATTATTTTAAAAAATGGCGTGCCATCCCCTCCAATTTTGATACCCAGCCATGATAAAGCCCGACAGCTGGGGGTTAGTTTTTTTGTATTCTCGGGGTGATAAGGGGTTAATCACCCTGGTGCGGTGGCTATTAGGGTAATATGGGATTAATCGCAGCTGCCACTAAGCTCTAGATTAGCGTACGATAGACCCACAGACAGCGCCTGTGATTGGTTGCAGTCAAATTCTTTCACACAGGGTGGCGGCGCATCTTACTCCAACAAATCACAGACACTGGTGGATGGGGAAACCAGTGCATATGCAATGAAGGTAATGAGCAGCTCTGAAAGGGAATGAGCAGCTGCAGGAGTAGTTACATCTGTGCCGGAGCCCCAGTAACTATAACGCCCTTGCTTCATTCTAATTTTCTTTATCTTTCCATTATTTTTTTTTTTATTGCTGAGTGGCCAGATCCAGATCAATACCTGGAATTCCAGACCCAGTATGTCTGAAACTGCGGATCCGAACTTTTACTTTTCTACAACCATTGATTCATATAGAGTAATGTTAAAAGAGATAAAAGTTGTCAAAGGATGTAAACAGAGGGTGCATGATATTTATCCAACCAATAAGTAACATGTATATTAAAAGAGTTGTAGAAGAAAAAAAAATTTAAGGCATGGATAAACTTAAAATGAAAAACATTGACATACTCACCTTCCAGAACTCCCTTGAGAGTGTTCTTCACTTAGGTGGATGTTGTAAATGGGTTTTTATTCACAATGGAAAGGATTTTGCAATCATACACCATTGTTGTCTTCTGTGGACTTCTAGGCCTTTTTGAGTACAATGTACAAAACTGTTTATTTGGCCACTCATAACATTTCTGATGGATTTCTTTTTTCAGCCTAATGTTGAGCTTTTTCTTTTCCATTCACAGCTACTTTGTCCGCATGTTGTGGGTTCACAGGAACAACGTCCAAATGCAAATACCACACCTGGAATCAGCTCCACACCTTTTACTGCTTAATTGATATTGGATTAATAAGGAAATAGCCCATGCATCCCATTCAAGAACGTTTGAGATAATTGTCAAATTACTTTTAGACCCTTGAAAAAGAGGCAGCTAAATATTAAAGAAAGGTAATTCCTAACCCTTACTCCAAGTGGGATATAAACACTCTAAAATATAGCTGACAGTCTGCACTTTAAGCTCACATTGGTAATATTACTGTATCTCAAATATGTTTTGGTAAACAGCAAGAATGTCAACATTTGTCACTGTACAAATATTTCTGGACCTAACTGTATATCGGTCAATCATTTCAAATATTCTATATGGTAAGAGTGAAATAAGTCACTGACGGTCTCATCTGGAGGGCTTATCTGGCTGCAGCAAAAAAGGATGGGGATAAAAAGTTTGGGTGCCTGATCTCCTCTTGGTATATGTTGAATTGTGATATTCTGTAATTCTCATATTGTCTGTACATGTCCACTTTGAATTGTAAAGTGCTGTGGAATATGTTGGCACCATATAAATAAAAAATATTATTATTATTATGAATATTATTATCATCATCGGTTTGTTCCCCAGTATCATCATTCTTAGATAAGTGGGCTTGACTGACTTATCTATTTTGTATGTTTGGGGGGGTTTACTCAGCGATTTCTTGGTTTTGGTTAATACATTCTCTATAGAACACAAGATTAAAGTCTAAATTATTTATATTCAGTACATGTAATTTGTTATTTTCCACTAGATGACTATTCTCCATTTTAATATTCCATAAAGCTATGCATAAATTACTGTTTATATTATTTTACGTATCAACCAACTATGCCCATTGGACCCCATTAACTTACAAAAGGTTTTTTGGGTCATGATTTCCACTATTTTACTAGAAAAAAATAACTCCAAACCTGTAACAGAGATGTGAACTAAGCCTCAGGCTTCCGATCTCTGCATTTAAACCATAGTGATTAGTCACGCACAGCAAACTATATTGAAAGTGTTAAAGAAACAGAAAATAAATTAGAAAATTGTATATTTTATTTTATTTCTAGATCACTGCATCAGATTTCTTTTTAATGTCTTTTTCTATGCTGCTGAGAAAAAAACAGCCAATCACCGAGCTCACAGGCTATGCCGATGAAAATAGAGCAAAATGATGAGCTCAGTGATTGGCTGCAGTGCTGTACATGTGACATTGGCACTGCAGCCAACCAAAACAGGCAGCAGAAGCATCAAAGACAAAATGTTTGTTAAAAATGGACAAACCCTTTAATGCATTTGAAAAAAAAATATCTAATTTTTAGATTGCTTTCATTTACTAAGACTTATTAATTGAACCTTTTTTGCTTAAATGAGTCACAGAGAAGAACTCTCCCTCCTTACCTCTTAGCAGTGTTTATGCATCTGTCACAGATCTGAAAAATTATGTATCAAGAGGACCGACAGCTCGGAAGATGATAAATTACTCAGTTATCTAGCAAAGCTACTATAGGTTCTGTATTTATCAATCCAGGGGAAAAGAGAATATTCTCACCTAAGACATGATTCTTTAATACTAAGAGTAACAAACACATAAACTGTAAGACTACTTAAGCTGCCCTATTTGAATATCATTTAATATAAAATTAGTGCACTTAAAAAAGTAAGTCAGTTTGTAAATATATTGCTGATCCTGGATTACACTTTATGTTTTATTTCAGAGCTCCATCAACAATTCTTTGATCTTCAGAGCATTAGTTATAGTTACCCAACATTTTTGCATTTTGGAAAGTGGTGTTTTTTTGGTTTATTAATTGGACGTAACATAATTTTGTCCACCTACTGTATGCTCTTATAACTTTAACAAGGTCAGTTCTGACACAAAATAGGCTTATTAAATGTAATATTTAGTGACATATTCTTTTTTAGAATATATTTTGGGGGGTTTAATTTCTGCATTACTATGTAATTAAAAATCTTTAAAATCTTCTCAGCATTCAGCAAAAAAGTATGTAACCGCCCTCATTTCAGGCATGTCAGAGTATCTCAGTTTACAATCATGTCACAATTCTAATAAAAGGAGGATTGATCTGACAGAATTACTGTTTAAAGATTGCCTCATATAACAGAAAAAATATTAGGTACAGTATATTGGTTCTGTTGTTTTATTAATGTAATGATAATGGTTCTTGTAATGAATTCATAATGCAACATGTTTTTAATTTAAGAATTTTTAATATACACTAGTAAATTATTTAAATTTTATCAAGACTCCATAAAAAATAATTTTGGGACTGGATTCACGACTCATGACAGATATATCCGTCATAGATCGTGTGAGGTTAATTTTCAACAGCTAACATGTGTACCTGCAAGTTACGAGTGGATCGCATTCCACCCGCAACTTTTAACCCCTTAAATCTCGCTGCCAAAGTCTGGCAGCGAGATGTATATGCGCGCGGCCATTACTTTTACTTTCCGTCGCCCCCACCGGAAGTCATGTATGTGATTACGTGACTTTCGGTGGTTGCCATGGTAGCACAGGGTCATGTGATGATGCCTGTAGCTAACATGAGTCACTTTCTCTCAGTGCCGGTATAGTGCCAGCACGGAGAGTAAGGCAGCATATCTGCAGATCTTAGCTCTGTAGCTGTGATCTGGAGATATAGCAGAGCGATCAGATTGCTGATCACTATAGCCCCCCTAGGGGTACTAGTAAAATAGAAAAAAAAGTAAAAGAAAAAGTTTTAAAAAATAAAAAAATAAAAAAACCTAAAAGTTCAAATCACCCCCCTTTCGCCCCATTAAAAATTAAAAGGTTAAAAATAAAAAAATATACACATATATGGTATTGTCGCATTTAGAAATGCCCGATCTATCAAAATGTATAATCAATTAATCTGATCAGTGTAGCGTAAAAAAATCCAAACGCCAAAATTACATTTTTTGGTCGCTGCAAGTTTTGTGCAAAATGCAATAACAGGCGATCAAAACGTAGCATCTGCGCAAAAATTGAACCATTAGAAACGTCAGCTCGAGATGCAAAAAATAAGCCATCACTGAGCCATAGATCCCGAAAAATGAGAACGCTACGGGTGTCATAAAATAGCACAAAACGTGCAACACTTTTATTGGAGAAACTTGTGAATTTTTTTTAACCCCTTAGATACAAATAAACCTATACATATTTGGTGTCTACAAACTTGCACTGACCTCAGGCATCACAGCGACATATCAGTTTTACCATATAGTGAACACGGTGAATAAAATATCCCAAAAACTATTGTCTGATCACACTTTTTTTGCAGTTTTTCCACACTTGGAATTTTTTTGCTGTTTTCCAGTACTCTATATGGTAAAACTTATGGTTTTATTTAAAAGGACGATTTGTCCCAAATAACCCAAGCCCTCATATGGCAAGATTGACAGAAAAATAAAAAGGTTACGGCTCTCGGAAGAAGGGGAGCAAAAAAACCCGAACGCAATAACGGAAAACGTCGGGGGCTGAAGGGGTTAAGTTCAAAGTGCTGGATTACACCTCCATCTGTTGTTCAAGCTTCCGGGAACAGGCCTGCTGACTGTCTGTGCACTGATCATCAAAATCGGCCATGGTTGCCTAAAAGGTGAGCTGAACCTATTTATATATGCAACTAGCTGTAGTACCCGGGCGTTGTCCGGGATGGTAACTGTCTCTCTGTCTCTCTCCCAGTCTCTATCTGTGTGTCGCTGTCTGTCTCTCTCTCTGTCTGTGTCTTTCTTTGTCTGTCTGTGTCTATGTCTCTGTCTGTATTTGTATCAGTCTATCTTTCTCCATCTCTGTGTCTGTCTCTATATGTGTGTCTGTCTGTCTCTCTCTTTCCCCATCTGTCTCTTTCCCCGTCTGTCTCTTTCCTCGTCTGTCTCTTTGCCCGGTCTGTCTTTTTGACTGGTCTGTCTCTTTACCCGGTCTGTCTCTTTCCAGGGCTGTCTCTTTCCAGAGCTGTCTCTTTCCAGGGCTGTCTTTTTCCCCATCTGTCTCTTTCCAGGTCTGTCTCTTTGCCTGTCTGTCTCTTTGCCCGTATGTCTCTTTGCCCGTCTGTCTCTTTGCCCGCCTGTCTCTTTGCCCGGCTGTCTCTTTGCCCGGCTGTCTCTTTGCCCGGCTGTTTCTTTTCCGGTCTGTCTCTTTCCAGGTCTCTCTCTTTCCAGGTCTGTCTCTTTGCCCATCTGTCTCTGTCTGTCTGTCTCTGTCTCTTTCTGTCTCTCTATCCGTCTCACCACCATCATCATATTACCTCACACATAAACTTCTTATACTAACAGTTTATTTTCTTCCTTTAGCAACCACTGATAGTTGCTATTAATAGCTTGTAGCTCCCACCTCCATTCAGTTTAATGGAAGCAGGATTTTGTAGAGTAACTGTTCAGCGCAGGGTTAAATTTTCCCTGTGCAAAATTTCATGATTGTAAATGCGACGGTGCGAATTCCTTTAGCGGACACACACACACACACACAAACATACACACATACATACACTGAGCTTTATATGTTAGATTTCTTTAATGAATTCAAGTACTAATCTTTGCTCTAGTACTGTGTTCAAGTACTAATGATTCTTTTGGTGTTATAATCATTTAGAGACAATGGTTCTGGGGCTGTGTTCACATAATAATGAAGGGTTTGTTGCTGAACTTATGCATTGAGGTTGATTCTGGTGCTGTGCTGATGTTGTTTGAGGTTGTGAGGCAGTATTTATGTACTAATTATGGTTCTAGTATTGTGTTCATATACTGAAGTTGGTTGTGGTTCTGTATTCATGTATTAATAGTGGTTCTGGTTGTATATGTATGAAGTAGTCGTGGTGCTGTATTTATGTACTTATGGTGGTTTTGTCACTGTATTCATAAAATGATGTTGGTTCTGATGCTATATTCATCTAAGAATGATGGTTCTGATGCTAAATTGAGGTACTCATGATGGATATCATTATGCATTAATGTGCTGATGTTGGTTCTGGTGCTGTTTTTATGTACAGATCTGATTCTGGTACTGTATTCATATACTAATGTTGGCTCTACTGTTGTATTTGTATTTTGATTCTTGTGTTGTATTCATTTGCTGATGTTAGTTCTGCTGTTGTAATTCATATACTCATGAATATTCCAGTGTTGTATTTTCATGTACTGATAAAAGTGCTAGGGATATATTCATTTACTAATATTTCTGATTCTGTGTTCATATGTTTGAGCTGATGCTGCATTCATGTACTGATGATTGCTCTGCTGCTGTATTTGTGTAGTAATGATGATTTTGGGGCTGGAAAGATTATAAAATTCTGGAAATAACAGGATTAATAGGTACAGGTATAAAGCTCAATGCTAACTGCAAAGTGAGCTGTCAGCAGTGGCTCTTAATGATTTGCTTTCCTAAGTGCATTCAGCATGGCAGAACATTCCTCAGACAACCATTAATAGCTTCATTGGTAACATGCCATGGTGTCTTAAGAGCGTGTATTTTTGCATATGACGCTTATAGTAATACGCAATAAGTTGCGATGTTTTGAAAATTTTATTTCTATTTTTCATTATCTGCATATCAATAGCTTTTCTAGCAATCCTGTGATTTCCATAATTCTACAACTTTTTCTCATTGTTGTTGCATAATCAATATTGAGAACTGTGTTTAGGAAAAAAAAAAATAAAAAAAAATAATATATATATATACTAGAAGGTGGCCTGATTCTAACGCATCGGGTATTCTAGAATTTACGTATCGTGTAGTTAATGTGTGATTTTCGTTATATATATAGATGTTGTTGTGTGTAGTTGCCAAGTGTTTGTGTAGGGCAGTGTAAATGTTATGGGTGTTGTCTGGGTGGGGTGAGAGCGGTGTTGTTTATGTGTTGCGTTGTGTGTGTTGCGTTGTTTGTGGAGCGCTGTGTGTCTGCAGCATTGTGTGTGTGTGGTGCTGTGTGTTGCGCGGTTTGTGTGGGTGTGGCTGTGGGGTGCGTGTGTGTGTTTTGGGGGGAGGTATGTTTTGTGCAAAGTGTGTGTGTTGCGCGGTATGTGCGTATATTTGTGTGTGCCGCGGTGTTTGTGTGTTGTGTGTGTGCGGCGTTGTCTGTGTGTGTGGGTGTCTGTGTCGGGGGGTGTTTGTGGTTCCCAGTGTGTGTGTGGTGTGTTGTGCGGTGCGCGTGTGGCGGTGTGTGTGTGTGTGTTTTGGGGGAAGCTGTGCATCCCCATCGTGCTCCATCCCCCATCCTGCGCACCCCCCATCATGCTCCATCCCTAATGCTACGCACCCTCCATCGTGCTCCATCCCACATTGTGTGTGTGGGTGTCTGTGTAGGGGGGTGTTTGTGGTTCCCAGTGTGTGTGTGGTGTGTTGTGCGGTGTGCGTGTGGCGGTGTGTGTGTGTTTTGGGGGGAGCTGTGCATCCCCAATCCTGCGCACCCCCCATCATGCTCCATCCCTAATGCTGCGCACCCCCCATCGTGCTCCATCCCCCATGCTGCACACCCCCATCGTGCTCCATCCCCTATGCTGCGCACCCCCCATCGTGCTCAATCCCCCATCCTGCGCACCCCCCATCGTGCTCCATCCCCCATGCTGCGCACCCCCCATCGTGCTCCATCCCCCATGCTGCGCACCCCCCATCGTGCTCCATTCCCCATCCTGCGCACCCCCCATCGTGCTCCAAAGCCCATGCTGCGCACCCCCCATTGTGCTCCATCCCCCAAACTGCGCACCCCCTATTGTGCTCCATCCCCCATGCTGCGCACCCCCATCGTGCTCCATCCCCCATGCTGCACACCCCCCATCGTGCTGCATCCCCCATGCTGCACACCCCCATCGTGCTCCATCCTCCATGCTGCGCACCCCCCATCGTGCTCCATCCCCCATGCTGCGCACCCACCATCGTGCTCCATCCTGCATGCCGCGCACCCCCCATCGTGCTCCATCACCCATGCTGCGCACACCCTATTGTGCTCCATCCCCCATGTTGCGCACCCCCATCATTCTCCATCCCCCATGCTGCGCACCCCCCATCGTGCTCCATCCCCCATGCTGCACACCCCCATCGTGCTCCATCCTCCATGCTGCGCACCCCCCATCGTACTCCATCCCCCATGCTGCGCACCGCCCATCGTGCTCCATCCCCCATGTGGCGCACCCCCCATCGTGCTGCACCCCCCATCGTGCTCCATTCCCCATCCTGCACACCCCCCATCATGCTCCATACCCCATGCTGCGCACCCCCATCGTGCTCCATCCCCATGCTGCGCACCCCCAATCGTGCTCCATCTCCCAAGCTGTGCACCCCCCATCGTGCTCCATCTCCCATGCTGCACACCCCCCATCGTGGTCCATCTCCCATGCTGCGCACCCCCCATCGTGCTCCATCCTTCATGCTGCACACCCCCCATCGTGCTCCATCCCCCATGCTGCACATCCCCCATAGTGCTCCATCCTCCATGCTGCGCACCCCCCATCGTGCTCCATCCCCTATGCAGTGCACCCCCCATTGTGCTCCATCCTGCATGCTGCGCACCCCCCATCGTGCTCCAGCGGGGTCGAGTGTGCCAACGTGTGCCGAGGGCGGGGCCGATCCGGTTCCATGCACATGTGAACCGGGAGCCGGTGTATGCTGGTAACTATGATACACATCGGGTAACCAAGGGAAGCGCTTCCTATAGTTACCCGATGTGTATCATGGTTACCAGAGTACACCGGCTCCGTCACGATCCCAGCATCGCAAAGTTATGTCCGCCGGGGGCGGGGCCAAGCGTGCCAACGTGTGCCGGGGGAGGGGCCGAGCGGGCGAGGTGTCAGCGTATGCCGGCTCCCTGCACATGTGTACCAGAAGCCGGTGTACGCTGGAGCGGGCGATGCGTGCGGAGGGCCGGGGCGAGGGGCATGGATGCCGGCTCCCTGCACATGTGTACCGGGAGCCGGTGTACGCTGGAGCGGGCGATGTGTGCAGAGGGCCGGGGCGAGCGGCCAATCCATGCGGGGGGCGGGGCCAGGCCAAGGCGAGTGGCCAATCCGTGGGGGGGCGGGGCCAAGCCGAGCCCAGCGGCCAATCCGACAGTTGTCACTGTAACGACACTGTCACTGTAACAACACAATTTTGGAGCAAGAGAGACAGACAGAATAAGGCAATTATATCTATAGATAATATACTGTGTGTGTATATATATACAGTATATATATACATATACTGTGTATGTATATATATATATACTGTATATATATATATATATATATATATATATATATATATATATATAGAGAGAGAGAGAGAGAGAGAGAGAGAGAGAGAGAGAGAGAGAGAGAGAGAGAGAGAGAGATAGATATAGATATATATACAGTACAGATCAAAAGTTTGGACACACCTTCTCATTCAAAGAGTTTTCTTTATTTTCAGGACTCTGAAAATTGTAGTTTCACATTGAAGGCATCAAAACTATGAATTAAAACATGTGGTGTGCAATACTTGAAAAAGTGTGAAACAACTGGAAATATGTCTTTTTTTCTAGGTTGTTCAGAGTAGCCACCTTTTGCTTTGATTACTGCTTTGCACACTCTTGGCATTCTCTTGATGAGCTTCAAAAAGTAGTCACCAGAATTGATCTTCCAACAGTCTTGAAGGATTTCCCAGAGATGCTTAGCCCTTAGTCGCCCTTTTGCCTTCACTCTGTGGTCCAGCTCACCCCAAACCATCTCGATTGGGTTCAGGTCTGGTGACTGAGGAGGTCAGGTAATCTGGCGTAGCACCCCATCACTCTCCTTCTTAGTCAAATAGCCCTTACACAGCCTGGAGGTGTGTTTGGGGTCATTGTCCTGTTGAAAAAAAAATGATGGTCCAACTAAACGCAAACCAGATGGGATAGCATGCTGCTGCAAGATGCTGTGGTAGCCATGCTGGTTTAGTATGCCTTCAATTTTGAATAAATCCCCAACAGTGTCACCAACAAAGCACCCCCACACCATCCCACCTCCTCCTCCATGCTTCATGGTGGGAACCAGGCATGTAGAGTCCATCCGTTCACCTTTTCTACAAAGTCACGGTGGTTGCATTCAAAGATCTCAAATTTGGACTCATCAGACCAAAGCACAGATTTCCACTGGTCTAATGTTCATTCCTTCTGTTCTTTAGCCCAAACAAGTCTCTTCTGCTTGTTGCCTGTCCTTAGCAGTGGTTTCCTAACAGCTATTTTACCATGAAGGCCTGCTGCACAAAGTCTTTTCTTAATAGTTATTCTAGAGATGAGAAGGTGTGTCCAAACTTTTGGTCTGTACTGTATATGTATATATACAGTTAGGTCCAGAAATATTTGGACAGTGACACAATTTTCGCGAGTTGGGCTCTGCATGCCACCACATTGGATTTGAAATGAAACCTCTACAACAGAATTCAAGTGCAGATTGTAACGTTTAATTTGAAGGTTTGAACAAAAATATCTGATAGAAATTGTAGGAATTGTACACATTTCTTTACAAACACTCCACATTTTAGGAGGTCAAAAGTAATAGGACAAATAAACCAAACCCAAACAAAATATTTTTATTTTCAATATTTTGTTGCGAATCCTTTGGAGGTAATCACTGCCTTAAGTCTGGAACCCACGGACATCACCAAACGCTGGGTTTCCTCCTTCTTAATGCTTTGCCAGGCCTTTACAGCCGCAGCCTTCAGGTCTTGCTTGTTTGTGGGTCTTTTCGTCTTAAGTCTGGATTTGAGCAACTGAAATGCATGCTCAATTGGGTTAAGATCTGGTGATTGACTTGGCCATTGCAGAATGTTCCACTTTTTTGCACTCATGAACTCCTGGGTAGCTTATGCTGTATGCTTGGGGTCATTGTCCATCTGTACTATGAAGCGCCGTCCGATCAACTTTGCGGCATTTGGCTGAATCTGGGCTGAAAGTATATCCCTGTACACTTCAGAATTCATCCGGCTACTCTTGTCTGCTGTTATGTCATCAATAAACACAAGTGACCCAGTGCCATTGAAAGCCATGCATGCCCATGCCATCACGTTGCCTCCACCATGTTTTACAGAGGATGTGGTGTGCCTTGGATCATGTGCCGTTCCCTTTCTTCTCCAAACTTCTTTCTTCCCATCATTCTGGTACAGCTTGATCTTTGTCTCATCTGTCCATAGAATACTTTTCCAGAACTGAGCTGGCTTCATGAGGTGTTTTTCAGAAAATTTAACTCTGGCCTGTCTATTTTTGGAATTGATGAATGGTTTGCATCTAGATGTGAACCCTTTGTATTTACTTTCATGGAGTCTTCTCTTTACTGTTGACTTAGAGACAGATACACCTACTTCACTGAGAGTGTTCTGGACTTCAGTTGATGTTGTGAACGGGTTCTTCTTCACCAAAGAAAGTATGCTGCGATCATCCACCACTGTTGTCATCCGTGGACGCCCAGGCCTTTTTGAGTTCCCAAGCTCACCAGTCAATTCCTTTTTTCTCAGAATGTACCTGACTGTTGATTTTGCTACTCCAAGCATGTCTGCTATCTCTCTGATGGATTTTTTCTTTTTTTTCAGCCTCAGGATGTTCTGCTTCACCTCAATTGAGAGTCCCTTAGACCGCATGTTGTCTGGTCACAGCAACAGCTTCCAAATGCAAAACCACACACCTGTAATCAACCCCAGACCTTTTAACTACTTCATTGATTACAGGTTAACGAGGGAGATGACTTCAGAGTAAAGCCCGCTACACACGCTTCAATATATCTCACAATCCGTCGTTGGGGTCAAGTTGTAAGTGACGCACATCCGGCATCGTTTGTGACGTATCTGCGTGTGACAGCTACATGCGATCAGGATTGAACGCAAAACCGTTGATCGCAAACACATCGTATCATTCTCTAGAATTGAGCGTTTTGTTGCAAGAACCTAGTCAATTGTAACGTGTGACATCCCTCATACGATTTTGTTGTCTGATGCTATGTGCGCAGGTGTGCGCTCTGCACCGCAGCTTAAAAAAGGTCTGCTTCAGAGCGCAGCTGAAAAGCTGCGTTCTGAAGCGCCTCACAATGTCTGTCATGCACTAATCTCTGTCAGTCCGTCAATATCTCTGTCCCTCACTCTCAGTCCATGTCAGTCTATCCCCCTCTCTCATATACTCACCGATCCCCGATCCCTGGCGCTGCACGGCATTCACACTGCTCCGGCGGCTTTTACTGTTTTGAAAAAGCCGGCCGCCCATTAAACAATTTCGTATTCCCTGCTTTCCCCGCCCACCAGCGCCTATGATTGGTTACAGTGAGACACGCCCCCACTCTGAGTGACAGGTGTCACACTGCACCCAATCACAGCAGCCGGTGGGCGTGTCTATACTGTGTAGTGAAATAAATAATTAAATAATTAAAAAAAACGGCGTGCGGTTCCCCCCATTTTTAAAACCAGCCAGATAAAGCCATACGGCTGAAGGCTGGTATTCTCAGGATGGGGAGCTCCACGTTATGGGGAGCCCCCCACCCTAACAATATCAGCCAACAGCCGCCCAGAATTGCCGCATACATTAGATGCGACAGTTCTGGGACTGTACCCGGCTCTTCCCGATTTACCCTGGTGCGTTGGCAAATCGGGGTAATAAGGAGTTATTGGCAGCCCATAGCTGCCAATAAGTCCTAGATTAATCATGTCAGGCGTCTATGAGACACCTTCCATGATTAATCTGTAAGTTACAGTAAATAAACACACACCCGAAAAAATCCTTTATTAGAAATAAAAACACACACATACACCCTGGTTCACCACTTTAATCAGCCCCAAAAAGCCCTCCTTGTCCGGCGTAATCCAGGATGATCCAGCGTCGCTTCCACCGCAGCTGCATGGAGGTGACCGGAGCCGCAGCAGACACAGCCGCTCCGGTCACCTCCATGCAGCAAATGAAGACAGCCGTGCGATCAGCTGCTGTCACTGAGGTTACCCGCGGCCACCGGTGGATGCAGCGGTGGCCGCGGGTAACCTCAGTGACAGCAGCTGATCGCGCGGCTGTGTTCATTTGCTGTGTGGAGGTGACCGGAGCGGCTGTGTCTGCTGCAGCTCCGGTCACCTCCATGCAGCTGCGGTGGAAGCGACGCTGGATCATCCTGGATTACGCCGGACAAGGAGGGCTTTTTGGGGCTGATTAAAGTGGTGAACCAGGGTATATGTGTGTGTTTTTATTTCTAATAAAGGATTTTTTCGGGTGTGTGTTTATTTACTGTAACTTACAGATTAATCATGGAAGGTGTCTCATAGACGCCTGACATGATTAATCTAGGACTTATTGGCAGCTATGGGCTGCCAATAACTCCTTATTACCCCGATTTGCCAACGCACCAGGGTAAATCGGGAAGAGCCGGGTACAGTCCCAGAACTGTCGCATCTAATGTATGCGGCAATTCTGGGCGGCTGTTGGCTGATATTGTTAGGGTGGGGGGCTCCCCATAACGTGGAGCTCCCCATCCTGAGAATACCAGCCTTCAGCCGTATGGCTTTATCTGGCTGGTTTTAAAAATGGGGGGAACCGCACGCCGTTTTTTTTAATTATTTAATTATTTATTTCACTACACAGTATAGACACGCCCACCGGCTGCTGTGATTGGGTGCAGTGTGACACCTGTCACTCAGAGTGGGGGCGTGTCTCACTGTAACCAATCATAGGCGCTGGTGGGCGGGGAAAGCAGGGAATACGAAATTGTTTAATGGGCGGCCGGCTTTTTCAAAACAGTAAAAGCCGCCGGAGCAGTGAGAAAGCCGTGCAGCGCCGGGGATCGGGGATTGGTGAGTATATGAGAGAGGGCTGGTAACTTCAGTTACTCAGGAGATTAGCGGTCACCGGTGAGTCTTCACTGGTGACCGCTAATCAGGACGCGACACAGACAGAGCCGCAGCATCACAATGAAGTCGGGTGAAGTTCACCCGAGTTCATTCTGACAGTGCGGCTCTGTCTGTGTCTGCTGTCATCTGCCATTCAGCTCTGCTACATGGCTGTCTGTGTCTGCTGTTAGCGGCCAT
This sequence comes from Anomaloglossus baeobatrachus, assembly GCF_048569485.1. NCBI lineage: Eukaryota > Metazoa > Chordata > Amphibia > Anura > Aromobatidae > Anomaloglossus > Anomaloglossus baeobatrachus. The sequence goes on along the minus strand of NC_134353.1, from coordinate 764,327,437 downwards.
GTAGCAGAGCTGAATGGCAGATGACATAGTAAAAACGCATCCCTACACATTACACACGCTTGGCAAGTGAATAAATAAAAAAAAAACAAAAGGTGCCCAATGCATACGTCACAGAACACATGATCTAAAGGATCGCACACACAATTGACCAATTTAACATAGACTACTAACGCTCGTGTGACAGCAAATGAACGACCAACGTGAAATCTCATAGATCCCGTATGCAACCTGGGCGTGTCACATCGCAAATGCGATTGTACAACTAATTGCAACGTGTAAAGTGGGCTTTAATTGCAGCCCTTAGAGTCCCTTGTCCAATTACTTTTGGTCCCTTGAAAAAGAGGAGGCTATGCATTACAGAGCTATGATTCCTAAACCCTTTCTCCGATTTGGATGTGAAAACTCTCATATTGCAGCTGGGAGTGTGCACTTTCAGCCCATATTATATATATAATTGTATTTCTGAACATGTTTTTGTAAACAGCTAAAATAACAAAACTTGTGTCACTGTCCAAATATTTCTGGCCCTGACTGTATATATATATGAACAACAACAAGGCAGAATCCAACAATAACGTGAGCAATCCAGGATGCTGTTAAAAAATTTTTCCTTCTTTTTATTCATAAATTCATTAAAATATAATGGTCCAAGCAATTCAGAACAGCATTATCGCAGGAAAATAGCGCAGATAGGACTACGCGTTTCAGCGGTAAAATCCGCCTTCTTCACGGTCCAGAATCTGATCTGCTTTCCAAACATAGAACCTTATATACATCTCACTCCCATCAGGGTAATTACAAACATGTGTGAGAGATTTAAAAACATAAGCTAGAAAAGCAAATCAAACATGTAAGCTATCCGCATATTAATCAATATACAGCATGCATAAGAGTTATAAGGAAAGGATTCAACATTTTGGAGAAAAATACAATCAGAAAATCCAAGAACCTGACCATAAAACTATTTTTAAAGTGATGCAAAAAGCCTAACACAGTAGTAATAGCCAGAAACATATAATGCAACAATGTATCAATAGTGCATAATGATATCCATACGATTGTTAAAGCCCTGTGGCATGCGGGTCCCCAGCTCAAATATCCACCTACTCTCTCTTGCAAGCACTTTTTATGAAAATCTCCCCCTCTCAATGGTTTTTTTTACATGCTCTATGCCCATAAAAGAAAAAACGCGTAAATCCCCATTGTGTTTTTTTGAAAAATGTCGGGATACTACTGATGCACCAACCATTGGCAAATTGCTAGCATCTGAAAGATGTTTGCGGATTCTGGTTTTAAGGGGGTTCATCGTGCAGCCTACATATTGCATGCGGCATATATTGCAATTAATTAAATAAACTACATTCTCCGTATTACAGTTTATAAAAGAACGAACATTAAACTGTTTTTCATTGGAAATAGATGTAAATATTTTAGATTTATTAGTAAAACCGCAGCACTTACAAATATTAGCACCGCATTCAAAAAATCCTATTGTTTTTAACCAGTTGCTAGGGGAGATTTTGTCTGGATCTTTGAACATGCTAGGTGATAATAATGTAGCTAAGGTTGGGGCTCTTTTTGCCACAAAGGCAATATCATTATTTTCCACAATGTTTTTCAAAATATCATTCTGAGATAATAACGGAAGATATTTTCTGATAATTTTGACAATAGAATTAAACTGAGGACTATAGTTGGTGCTGAAAACTACCCCAGATTTTTTGGAGTCAAACTGTCTTTTTTTCTTAGTAGAATCCAACAGCTTAACCCTATCAATGCCTGCTATTTTTTTCTTGGCTCTCTCCAAAGACCAATTGGGATACCCCCTTTTTTTTAAATTGTTACAAGTTATTTCAATTTCTTCCTCCAATCTAACACTAGATGTGGTATTCCTTTTTAGTCTAATAAGCTCCCCCACAGGAATATTCTGAATGACATGTTTGGGATGACTAGAGGAAGCCATTAAAATACTATTGCATGCAGTAGGTTTTTTATAGGGAGATATCAAAACCTTGTTGCTATCCAAATCTGCGGTCAATTTTAGGTCCAAGAAGTTTGTTGATACCTCATGACTACTACTCGTAAATTTTAGATTGAAATCATTCAAATCCAAATAAGAAAAAAAACTTTTCGCAGACGAGAGACTACCCCTCCAGACAAATATCAGATCATCAATAAATCTACCCAGCCAAACAATATTATCCTTGTATGGGTTATCAATGTTAAAAATATAATTTTCCTCCCACACGGACATAACCAGGTTAGCTAGGGAAGGTGAAAACTTAGCGCCCATGCTCACGCCTTGTGTCTGGAGGAAGTATCTCTCATCAAACGAAAAATAATTGTGACCCAAAAGAAACTGAATTGAGGAGACAATAAACTTCTGGATGGAATCCTCATAATTACTGTATCTGGACAAATAATATGTGATACATCGTATCGCGACGTGATGGGGGATAGAGGGATATAACCCCACCACATCGCAAGATAGCCACATATAGTCAGATTGCCAGGGAAATTTTTCCATAATCTGTATCATACTTTTGGAATCTTTAAGGTGACTTGGTGTTAATGGCACTAGGGGTTGAAGATAAAAGTCCACCCACTCCCCTAGTTTCTCACTAAATGACCCTATCCCAGACACAATAGGTCTGAGAGGGGGAGGAAAAACCTCTTTATGAACTTTGGGGAGTGAGTGGTATATTGGGACAATCGGTGTTTCACAAAAGATAAACTTCTTAATTCTATCTGAAATAGCACCCATACTGATCCCCTCCTGTAACAAATGTAATAATTCAGAATTAAATGAATTAGTTGGATTTGATGGCAATTCAACATAGGTGCTACTATTTTCCAGATCCAACAAGTTCACTTTCTTGTATAAACCAGCATTGAGGGCTACAACAGCGCCCCCCTTGTCCGCCTGGACTATAAGGAGATCGCTGTTTGCTCTCAGCTCATTGATTGCCCTATGTTCAGAAGTACTCAGATTGAATTTAACCTCTTGATGTTCCACCTGGTTGTAAAGAGACACCAACTCACTTTCAATTGTTTCTTGAAAAAAATCAAGGAAAGGAGGTCTTGATTTTACTGGGTAAAATATAGGATTACGAGTCTGAAACCTATCATTTAAATTCACCCTATGCTCCAGCTCTGTCTCCCCCTCTAGTTGTCTTAGATTGGAGATCGCTACCTGCTCACTAAAATGAATACAATTATTATCCAATGATACACTGGTAGATGATAAATCATTATACACATGAATATTATCCTCATTATAATGAACTTTAAGGGTCAAATTGCGTGCAAATCTATTGATATCAACAATAGTGTCAAATAAATTGAATTTTTTGACTGGAGAGAAACCTAGTCCTTTAGACAAAAGTCCAATTTGTGAATCTGTCAAAATATAACTAGAAAGATTAAATACGGAATCTCTGTTAACGGCGCTTGCGGAACGTCATATGATAGACTTTTGGACTTATGTTTCCTTCCTCCCCTCTTGCAAGATCGTTTTTTGGCAAGGCACCTTCTTGCTGGAAGTTCATTTTTTGGTGTTTTTTGCCACCAGTCTGAATACTGGCTACTGAAGCAACCGAGGAGTCCGTTAATTCATCCGATGTTTCTCCAAAGGAGGTATCATAATTAGCCGTGGAATTGAAGGATACCTTAGGTTTCTTGTACCAAGGCTTGTATTTTCTCAAAATGGAGGGAGGATTACTAGCCCAATTATATATTTTATCATTCTTATAATCCTCAAGATCTCTCAAGAATTTTCTTTTCTTTATGGCTATAATGGAATTCTCCCTTCCCTTTAAGTTGTAGTACATACGGTCCTGGAATTTGGTAATGGTGTCTGAAATTTCCAGATCCTTAACAGAGTTTTTAATAGTTTCAATTTCTTTATTAATTTTAACAAGTTCTTTATCTTCCTCCTCTATAATCAATTTAATCAATTTAAGTGAACACTCACTCAGAATGATGTCCCAGTTTTTTGAAAGTCCGCTCCATAAGAAGTAGTAGATTGTTTTTTCAATCTGAGACCACGCGGTATCATTTTCCTTTCCAAATAACCATTAAGGGAATTGTGGTCCCACCAGAGCTTTTGCTCCTTGCGTAAGGATTGCTCCAATTTATTTAATATGGAGTTAGTACTTTCAACAACAGGACAATTTTCATTTATATCTTCCTGAAAAATACTGGCAAGCTTATTGAGACGTACCGTATGGTCCTGTGTATCTCCCATGGAATCCTTGGATGGTAACATGCTGTATTCAGTTGATCAATAAAGGTAAATCCTGCTATAGTAAAAAGCTGTTCTTTGTGGAGACAAGCACGGTCAAAGCTCCCAACAGCATATGAGTCCAACAATGTAGACCAGCTCACTCCTGTGAATCACCTGGATCCTCAGCCCACCTGGTTAACTCTGTTGTGCCCGGATCAGGACGTAGGAGTCCATCCATACAAATGTGAACAACAACAAGGCAGAATCCAGCAATAACGTGAGCAATCCAGGATGCTGTTAAAAATTTTTTTCCTTCTTTTTATTCATAAATTCATTAAAATATAATAAAGTACAAAAAACAAACAAAACCGCTCACCACTGCAGAGACAAGCCTGAATATATCCTCCTGTTAGTCCCCTTTGGTCCGGCACGGATTACGGCAGCAAGCCGAGAAGATAATAGAAGAAAGCAGTGGAAAAATCCAGCTGGACTCCAAAGGGATAAATAAAAATGCTTCTTTATTTATATCAACTCGATTAAAAATATATATCCATTTCTCAAGTAAAGACACCGGCTTGTTCACACTGATGCATGGCAGATGTATACTACTACGCGTTTCGGCGGAACGCCTTCCTCAGGTCATAGTCAGTACAAGATTAAGAGGATATTTATAAATGTTTTTCCTGAGCAGCGAAGTAACTCACATGTTCTCAATAAATTAATTATATAGGGGAGTATACACTGCTCAGGTAAAATCACAAATTCACAAGAGGAAAGTACAAAAAGACCATGAAGTATTTATCTAACCTTAAATTACATAGGTATCCATCCAGATAAAATACAGAAAAAAATATATATATATCAATTAACATCTAGGTATGAAAATCTTATATATAGATAAATATACATATCTTTTTTTCTTTCTTTTTTTTCCCCCATAAATGGACATGAAAATCAATAGACACAATAAAACCCCACTTTATAGATGTAGATAATCACATTCGTTTGTCAAAACACATTATAGGAAGCAAGACATATAAAAAGGACACTGCCCACAGGTATAAGAAGAGAGAGAGAGAAAAAAAGAAAAAAAAAAAAAAAAAAATTTATAATGTCTCGCAGTTGTCAGCCGAGGCCTACCCGTATATGTAAGGCTCAAACAGAACACATATCAATATTAATGAGCGACAGAAATATCAGTGTTGAGATCTACAACAACAAATCAACCACGCTCATACAATGGAAGTGTAAAGTGCTGTTGTATTAGTCTCGCAGTTGTCAGCCAAAAAAAAAAAAAAAAAAAAAAAAAAAAAAGGTTAAATTTCTCTCTTTTTTTCAAAAACCTCAATAGCATAAGATCAAATCATGTCTGCTATTTAATCCCTTTGGGAGGCGGGTATCCAACATAAAAATCCACCGACTTTCATGATTAAGTAGCTTTCTCCTATAGTCGCCTCCTCTCAATGGTTTAAAAACCTTCTCTATACCCTTGAATTTAAAAGCTGTCAAATTGCCCTTGTGGACTGTGGCAAAATGTCTAGATACCGCAGAGATACCAATGGTATTAGCGTTCACTGAATCGGACATGTGCTTGCATATACGTTTTTTAAGTGGCCCCACTGTACAGCCTACGTACTGAATCTGGCATTGTTCACACTCTATCAGATATACCACATGATCACTATTACAGTTAATGAAAGTATTAATGTTAAAGCTATTACCATTGTGGAAAGATACAAAGGTATCACTCTTGCTAACAAAACTGCAGCATTTACATTTAGCGGCACCGCACTTAAAAAAACCTTTGACTTCTAACCACGTGGTAGATCTGACCGGCCGTGCGGAGACAAATGTGCTAGGAGACAAAATACTCTGCAAAGTGGGAGCCTTTCTGGCAACAAATCTAACTGCATTCTTGCTCATGATTTCCTTCAATCTCAGATCTTGGTTCAGCAGAGGTAAGTATTTTTTTATGATATTTTTTATACTGTCAAATTGATCACTGAATTGCGTAGAGAAGGTAATAAAACAATTATCGTTGTCCCTCTGTTTAGATTTGTCGGCAAGGAGGTCTACTCTATTTACTCTATCAACTATATGCTCTGCTCTGTCTAATACCCACCCAGGATAATCTCGTGCTCTGAGTCTGTCTTTAACCCTTTGTGCCTCTTTTTTGTATGTAGCTGGGCTGGAACTATTTCTCTTAGTACGGATCAATTCTCCCACTGGAATATTTCTCAGAACATGTTTAGGATGGCAGGAAGATGCATTCAGTGTGTTATTAGTGGCCAGAGGTTTCCTAAATGGAGAAATACATACTCTGTTATCTTTGATGGAGAATTCAATATCCAAAAAATTAATTTTTGTTTTATGTAGATTGTGTGTGAATTTCAGATTGAACTCATTATTATCCAAATATGAAAACAATTCCTCAGCTCTGGATTCTGTGCTCCTCCATACGAGTAACATGTCATCTATGTATCTCCCCAGCCATAAAATATCACTAAAAAAAGGTGAATTAGTACTGTATAAAAACCTCTCTTCCCAAACCGCCATAACAATGTTAGCAAGGGAGGGTGAGAAAACCGCTCCCATGCTAACACCACTCCGCTGCAAAAAAAAAACGTTTATCAAATGAAAAATAATTGTGACTGAGGAGATACTTGACCGCAATTAGCAAAAATTCGACAATAGAAGGGTTATAATTGCTGAAACTGTTCAAAAAATATTCCAAACAATTAATGGCTACATCATGAGGTATTGCCGGGTACAAACCAATAACATCTACTGTGATCCAGGTGTATTCTTTTTTCCATTCCATATTATCAAAAAGGGAAATAATCGATTTGGAATCTCTAATGCAGCTAGGGATGAGTCTGACCAGCGGCTGCAAATAATGGTCGACCCACTCACCTAGCTTTTCATTGAGACCCCCAATACCCGCTATTATGGGTCTAAGGGGAGGTGGAAATAACCCCTTATGTGTTTTAGGTAAGGAATGATACACCGGGACCACAGGATGATTCACAAATAAATAGTCTTTAAGTTTACCATCAATTGCATTAATAGTTAAACCCTCATTCAAAATAGACAATAACTCAGACTTATATTTTTCTGTAGGATCAGACATAAGTTCCAAATACATGTGATCGTTAGAAAGATCTATGAAATTCAATTTCTTATAAAGTCCAGAGTTCATAATGACCAAAGCCCCTCCTTTATCTGATTGTCTTATCATTAGATCTTTGTTGTTCCGTAAATCTTTTAGTGCTTTCCGCTCACTACTAGACAAATTATGAGACACATTTGTAATATTTGTAGTATGTCTCTCCAGCTCCAAAAGTTCAGATTCAATCAATTCCTGGAATGAATCCAGAATGTGCGGTCTTGATTGCAATGGGTAAAAGGCAGGGTTAGGTGTTTTCTCACCCTCCCTTGCTAACATTGTTATGGCGGTTTGGGAAGAGAGGTTTTTATACAGTACTAATTCACCTTTTTTTAGTGATATTTTGTGGCTGGGGAGATACATAGATGACATGTTACTCGTATGGAGGAGCACAGAATCCAGAGCTGAGGAATTGTTTTCATATTTGGATAATAATGAGTTCAATCTGAAATTCACACACAATCTACATAAAACAAAAATTAATTTTTTGGACATTGAATTCTCCATCAAAGATAACAGAGTATGTATTTCTCCATTTAGGAAACCTCTGGCCACTAATAACACACTGAATGCATCTTCCTGCCATCCTAAACATGTTCTGAGAAATATTCCAGTGGGAGAATTGATCCGTACTAAGAGAAATAGTTCCAGCCCAGCTACATACAAAAAAGAGGCACAAAGGGTTAAAGACAGACTCAGAGCACGAGATTATCCTGGGTGGGTATTAGACAGAGCAGAGCATATAGTTGATAGAGTAAATAGAGTAGACCTCCTTGCCGACAAATCTAAACAGAGGGACAACGATAATTGTTTTATTACCTTCTCTACGCAATTCAGTGATCAATTTGACAGTATAAAAAATATCATAAAAAAATACTTACCTCTGCTGAACCAAGATCTGAGATTGAAGGAAATCATGAGCAAGAATGCAGTTAGATTTGTTGCCAGAAAGGCTCCCACTTTGCAGAGTATTTTGTCTCCTAGCACATTTGTCTCCGCACGGCCGGTCAGATCTACCACGTGGTTAGAAGTCAAAGGTTTTTTTAAGTGCGGTGCCGCTAAATGTAAATGCTGCAGTTTTGTTAGCAAGAGTGATACCTTTGTATCTTTCCACAATGGTAATAGCTTTAACATTAATACTTTCATTAACTGTAATAGTGATCATGTGGTATATCTGATAGAGTGTGAACAATGCCAGATTCAGTACGTAGGCTGTACAGTGGGGCCACTTAAAAAACGTATACGCAAGCACATGTCCGATTCAGTGAACGCTAATACCATTGGTATCTCTGCGGTATCTAGACATTTTGCCACAGTCCACAAGGGCAATTTGACAGCTTTTAAATTCAAGGGTATAGAGAAGGTTTTTAAACCATTGAGAGGAGGCGACTATAGGAGAAAGCTACTTAATCATGAAAGTCGGTGGATTTTTATGTTGGATACCCGCCTCCCAAAGGGATTAAATAGCAGACATGATTTGATCTTATGCTATTGAGGTTTTTGAAAAAAAGAGAGAAATTTAACCTTTTTTTTTTTTTTTTTTTTTTGGCTGACAACTGCGAGACTAATACAACAGCACTTTACACTTCCATTGTATGAGCGTGGTTGATTTGTTGTTGTAGATCTCAACACTGATATTTCTGTCGCTCATTAATATTGATATGTGTTCTGTTTGAGCCTTACATATACGGGTAGGCCTCGGCTGACAACTGCGAGACATTATAAATTTTTTTTTTTTTTTTTTTTCTTTTTTTCTCTCTCTCTCTTCTTATACCTGTGGGCAGTGTCCTTTTTATATGTCTTGCTTCCTATAATGTGTTTTGACAAACGAATGTGATTATCTACATCTATAAAGTGGGGTTTTATTGTGTCTATTGATTTTCATGTCCATTTATGGGGGGAAAAAAAGAAAGAAAAAAAGATATGTATATTTATCTATATATAAGATTTTCATACCTAGATGTTAATTGATATATATATATTTTTTTCTGTATTTTATCTGGATGGATACCTATGTAATTTAAGGTTAGATAAATACTTCATGGTCTTTTTGTACTTTCCTCTTGTGAATTTGTGATTTTACCTGAGCAGTGTATACTCCCCTATATAATTAATTTATTGAGAACATGTGAGTTACTTCGCTGCTCAGGAAAAACATTTATAAATATCCTCTTAATCTTGTACTGACTATGACCTGAGGAAGGCGTTCCGCCGAAACGCGTAGTAGTATACATCTGCCATGCATCAGTGTGAACAAGCCGGTGTCTTTACTTGAGAAATGGATATATATTTTTAATCGAGTTGATATAAATAAAGAAGCATTTTTATTTATCCCTTTGGAGTCCAGCTGGATTTTTCCACTGCTTTCTTCTATTAAAATATAATGGTCCAAGCAATTCAGAACAGCATTATCGCAGGAAAATAGCGCAGATAGGACTACGCATTTCAGCGGTACAATCCGCCTTCTTCACGGTCCAGAATCTGATCTGCTTTCCAAACATAGAACCTTATATACATCTCACACCCATCAGTATAATTACAAACATGTGTGAGAGATTTAAAAACATAAGCTAGAAAAGCAAATCAAACATGTAAGCTATCCGCATATTAATCAATATACAGCATGCATAAGAGTTATAAGGAAAGGATTCAACATTTTGGAGAAAAATACAATCAGAAAATCCAATAACCTGACCATAAGACTATTTTTAAAGTGATGCAAAAAGCCTAACACAGTAGTAATAGCCATCAACATATAATGCAACAATGTATCAATAGTGCATAATGATATCCATACGATAGTTAAAGCCCTGTGGCATGCGGGTCCCCAGCTCAAATATCCACCTACTCTCTCTTGCAAGCACTTTTTTTTATGAAAATCTCCCCCTCTCAATGGTTTTTTTACATGCTCTATGCCCATAAAAGAAAAACCGCGTAAATCCCCATTGTGTTTTTTTGGACTTTTATCTTCAACCCCTAGTGCCATTAACACCAAGTCACCTTAAAGATTCCAAAAGTATGATACAGATTATGGAAAAATTTCACTGGCAATCTGACTATATGTGGCTATCTTGCGATGTGGTGGGGTTATATCACTCTATCCCCCATCACGTCGCGATACGATGTATCACATATTATTTGTCCAGATACAGTAATTATGAGGATTCCATCCAGAAGTTTATTGTCTCTTCAATTCAGTTTCTTTTGGATCACAATTATTTTTCGTTTGATGAGAGATACTTCCTCCAGACACAAGGCGTGAGCATGGGCGCTACGTTTTCACCTTCCCTAGCTAACCTGGTTATGTCCGTGTGGGAGGAAAATTATATTTTTAACATTGATAACCCATACAAGGATAATATTGTTTGGCTGGGTAGATTTATTGATGATCTGATATTTGTCTGGAGGGGTAGTCTCTCGTCTGCGAAAAGTTTTTTTTCTTATTTGGATTTGAATGATTTCAATCTAAAATTTACGAGTAGTAGTCATGAGGTATCAACAAACTTCTTGGACCTAAAATTGACCGCAGATTTGGATAGTAATAAGGTCTTGATATCTCCCTATAAAAAACCTACTGCGTGCAATAGTATTTTAATGGCTTCCTCTAGTCATCCCAAACATGTCATTCAGAATATTCCTGTGGGGGAGCTTATTAGACTAAAAAGGAATACCACATCTAGTGTTAGATTGGAGGAAGAAATTGAAATAACTTGTAACAATTTAAAAAAAAGGGGGTATCCCAATTGGTCTTTGGAGAGAGCCAAGAAAAAAATAGCAGGCATTGATAGGGTTAAGCTGTTGGATTCTACTAAGAAAAAAAGACAGTTTGACTCCAAAAAATCTGAGGTAGTTTTCAGCACCAACTATAGTCCCCAGTTTAATTCTATTGTCAAAATTATCAGAAAATATCTTCCGTTATTATCTCAGAATGATATTTTGAAAAACATTGTGGAAAATAATGATATTGCCTTTGTGGCAAAAAGAGCCCCAACCTTAGCTACATTATTATCACCTAGCATGTTCAAAGATCCAGACAAAATCTCCCCTAGCAACTGGTTAAAAACAATAGGATTTTTTGAATGCGGTGCTAATATTTGTAAGTGCTGCGGTTTTACTAATAAATCTAAAATATTTACATCTATTTCCAATGAAAAACAGTTTAATGTTCGTTCTTTTATAAACTGTAATACGGAGAATGTAGTTTATTTAATTAATTGCAATATATGCCGCATGCAATATGTAGGCTGCACGATGAACCCCCTTAAAACCAGAATCCGCAAACATCTTTCAGATGCTAGCAATTTGCCAATGGTTGGTGCATCAGTAGTATCCCGACATTTTTCAAAAAAACACAATGGGGATTTACGCGGTTTTTCTTTTATGGGCATAGAGCATGTAAAAAAAACCATTGAGAGGGGGAGATTTTCATAAAAAAGTGCTTGCAAGAGAGAGTAGGTGGATATTTGAGCTGGGGACCCGCATGCCACAGGGCTTCAACAATCGTATGGATATCATTATGCACTATTGATACATTGTTGCATTATATGTTTCTGGCTATTACTACTGTGTTAGGCTTTTTGCATCACTTTAAAAATAGTTTTATGGTCAGGTTATTGGATTTTCTGATTGTATTTTTCTCCAAAATGTTGAATCCTTTCCTTATAACTCTTATGCATGCTGTATATTGATTAATATGCGGATAGCTTACATGTTTGATTTGCTTTTCTAGCTCATGTTTTTAAATCTCTCACACATGTTTGTAATTACCCTGATGGGAGTGAGATGTATATAAGGTTCTATGTTTGGAAAGCAGATCAGATTCTGGACCGTGAAGAAAGCGGATTTTACCGCTGAAACGCGTAGTCCTATCTGCGCTATTTTCCTGCGATAATGCTGTTCTGAATTGCTTGGACCATTATATTTTAATGAATTTATGAATAAAAAGAAGGAAAATTTTTTTAACAGCATCCTGGATTGCTCACGTTATTGCTGGATTCTGCCTTGTTGTTGTTCACATTTGTATGGATGGACTCCTACGTCCTGATCCGGGCACAACGGAGTTAACTAGGTGAGCTGAGGATCCAGGTGATTCACAGGAGTGAGCTGGTCTACATTGTTGGACTCATATATATATATATATATATATATATATATATATATATATATATATATTTATTTATATATATATGTAAAACAAGAAAATAGCTGAAGCGAAACTTACACAAAATCTATACTGAGTGATTTTTTAGGCATAAAGAAGGGATGTGCTGCTTGTATTTTTGTATTTATATTGTTTTTCGATGAAAAAACTGTTTTATTTAGTAACACATTCTAAAATAAGGCACAGCATTATAAATATTATCCAGACTCATCTAATTAGAATAAAAGTAGAACACTAGATGAGGTATCTTGAACTCTTCCTTTAAGCAGAACAATTACCGGTAAGTTGGCAATTGTGGAGACTGAGGGGCTATTGTGCTCTTAGACCTTTTGTTGTAATAATGCCCAATCCTGGGCAAGTTCTATCTTTTGGCAGTGGCAAACAGATTATGATTATGATCTAAAATATCTTTTTTGAGGGTGGAACTTAGTGTGCCATCATTTTTAAGAATAGTCCATAGTGGTAAAACTATATCTGGTGGTTTTTTTTAATTGTGTGGTTTGCTGAAAGGAAATTATTCTTTTGTAGAATTATTAACTTCCATCTTCCAACCGGAGATGAGACGGTATTTGTATAGATGATATACAAAAGAATCTGCCATTCCCTCTTACTTATAGCTATTCAAGGGTAGTAGTGTAACTGGAAGCTTATGGACCCCATTATAGAAGCTCTAAGGGGGCCCCAATTATTGCAAATCTTTATCAGCATTGTTTTTTTTTATACAGGCCAAAGGGGCTTTTTGGGCCCCTTAGGCTTCAGGGCCCAGGTGTGCTCGGAACTCCTACACCTATTCAAGGGTGCATCCAGACATATATAACACTACTTCATAATGGTTCCTTTTAATAGTGTCAATGTAGATGTGGCACAGATTAGTATTTAAACAAATGGGTCTCACAGTATACTCTGAAAAAGTGGTACCTTTACAGGTAAGATCATAAAGTGAGGGACTATGTGGAAGAGGGGCCCACCAACGCCATCATCTATTTCAGCTGGATGTGTGTCCAAGAATGTACATTCGATCCCAAGCACTCAAATTAGGACAAAGAGAATAAATGCAAAAAAGTGTTATTTTATTGGACTATTTGCAAAAAAGAAAGCGCCACCACAATATAGCAAAAGCCGACGTTTCGGCCTGTTAGGCCTTTTTCAAGGTTTTTGCGTATAATGGGAGGGTGGATAGGACGAATTAAACGTCAAGGGATTATACCATGTGGCGTTTGCTTTGCTTTGCAAGGGTACGTCACGGAGGCCAGGGAGGCCCAGAAGACAGGTGGAGGAAGAGAGAGGATGCCGGAGGCCAGGGAGGCCCAGAAGACAGGTGGAGGAAGAGAGAGGATGCCTGGATGTCACAAGGAGTGGGGACAGGGTCCCAGAGGTCTGTGATGGAGGCAGGAGGCCTCCAGGCATCCTCTCTCTTCCTCCACCTGTCTTCTGGGCCTCCCTGGCCTCCGGCATCCTCTCTCTTCCTCCACCTGTCTTCTGGGCCTCCCTGGCCTCCGTGACGTACCCTTGCAAAGCAAAGCAAACGCCACATGGTATAATCCCTTGACGTTTAATTCGTCCTATCCACCCTCCCATTATACGCAAAAACCTTGAAAAAGGCCTAACAGGCCGAAACGTCGGCTTTTGCTATATTGTGGTGGCGCTTTCTTTTTTGCAAATAGTCCAATAAAATAACACTTTTTTGCATTTATTCTCTTTGTCCTAATTTGAGTGCTTGGGATCAAATATATTACTTAGCGCTTTCTTTCCCTTAAGCACCTTCCTCCTCAGGCGGTTGAGCCCAGCTCTACCCATATTTCAAGAATGTACATTCAGCTGAAATGTATGCTATAAAGGGGGCCTAGGATGGAGGACATACAGTACAGACCAAATGTTTGGACACACCTTCTCATTTCTAGAACAACTGTTAAAAGGAGACTTTGTGCAGCAGGCCTTCATGGTAAAATAGCTGCTAGGAAACTACTGCTAAGGACATACAACAAGCAGAAGAAACTTGTTTGGGCTAAAGAACACAAGGAATGGACATTAGACCAGTGGAAATCTGTGCTTTGGTCTGATGAGTCCAAATTTGAGATCTTTGGATCCAACCACCGTGTCTTTGTGCGACGCAGAAAAGGTGAATGGATGGACTCTACATGCCTGGTTCCCACCGTGAAGCATGGAGGAGGTGTGATGGTGTGGGGGTGCTTTGCTGGTGACACTGTTGGGGATTTATTCAAAATTGAAGACATACAGAACCAGCATGGCTACCACAGCATCTTGCAGCGGCGTGCTATTCCATCCGGTTTGCGTTTAGTTGGACCATCATTTATTTTTCAACAGGACAATGACCCCAAACACACCTCCAGGCTGTGTAAGGGCTATTTGACTAAGAAGGAGAGTGATGGGGTGCTATGCCAAATGACCTGGTCTCCACAGTCAGCAGACCTGAACCCAATCAAGATGGTTTGGGGTGAGCTGGACCGCAGAGTGAAGGCAAAAGGGCCAACAAATGCTAAGCATCTCTGGGAAATCCTTCAAGACTGTTGGAGAACCATTCCGATGACTACATCTTGAAGCTCATCAAGAGAATGCCAAGAGTGTGCAAAGCAGTAATCAAAGCAAAAGGTGGCTACTTTGAAGAACCTAGAATATAAGACATATTTTCAGTTGTTTCACACTTTTTTAAGTATCTCATTCCACATGTTTTAATTCATAGTTTTGATGCCTTCAATGTGAATCTACAATTTTCAGAGTTCTGAAAATAAAGAAAACTCTTTGAATGAGAAGGTTTGTCCAAACTTTTGGTCTGTACTGTATATACCAGAAAGGGGTCCAGGATGGGGGACATATATACCTGAAGGGGCCCAGGATTGGGGACATATATAAAAGGAAGAGACCCAGGATAAGGGACATTAAATACATCACAAAAATTAATTGTCCCATCAAAAGATTTAATAAAATATTTACAAAAATATGAGGGGTTTACTCACTTTTGTAATGTAATGTATATACCAACAAGGACCCAAGGTTAAGGGAAATATATACATCATGAAGGGTCCCAGGATAGGGGACATATACTGTATACCTGGAAGGGACTTAGGATGGGGGCATATATAACTGGCAGGGACTTGAGATTGGGGTCACATATACCTGGAAGGGGTCCAGAATGGTGAACATGGGGACATTAGTACAGGATGGGGACATTACTAGACAATTTTGGGGGGAGGTCAACAAGTATGTCTTTATAGGATTTAGAATGCTACAAGGGCCCATACATCTGACCAACATGCAGGAGGGAGGACTTAAGCCCAGAATTTTACACCGGGGCTCATCAGACTCTAATTGCACCACTGCATAATACATTTACACTTAAAATTTACTAAAGTAATCATGATTAGAGATGAGCGAACTGGCCGTGGTTCGGCTCGAGTTCGGTTCGCCGAACGGAGGTCTCATTCGAGTTCGGTTCGGCGAACGTTCGACGAACCGAACTCGAACCAATAGGATATAATGGGAGGCAATCACAAGCACATAAAAACGCATTATAAATGTACACATACAGTTAATAAACATTGCCATAACACTTACCGGTCCCCGTGATCCCTCCTGCACTCTGTCTCCTGCCGGTATTCCATCCGATGATCGCTGAATCCTCCCGGTGACCGGCACTGCCAGCAGTGATGCAGGACCTATCATGACGTCAAAATAGCCATGTGACCAGTCACGTGGCTATTATCTCATTGGCTACAGACTGGTCACATGACTATGACGCGTCATGTAGGACCTGCGTCTGCATCTCTCCGGTACACGGTGCACATTTGTGTATCGCCGTGTACCGGCGACATGCTCTAGCACACGGTCGACTCCCCGTTCCGTTAGGGACCGGCTGACACAGCCGGTCATTAACGGAGATCACCGTTGCCATAGTAACGCAGTTAGCGGTGACGTCACCGCTAACCGCGGCTCCGGGAATCACATGATCGGAACCCTGTTGCTATGGTAATGCGTCTGTCACCGCCAGCAGCCAGCAGCACTGATCTCTCACGGAGTGAAGGCTGCACGCTGCTTCCCGTGCAGCCTTCACGGAGTGAAGGCTGCACGGGAAGCAGCGTCTACCCTCATGCAGCAGTGATGGAGCAGAGCTGCATTTGTTGAACGAGAAAGACAGAAGACTATGGATCGTGGAGGGCTGACAGGGGGTAATAAAGATGGAGTCTCTAATGTGTCTGTGTATTTATTTCTATTAAAGTATTTTTTCTCTGTGTGGTGTCTTTTTTTTTAACCCTTTATTGGAGATTCTTAATGGCCGGGTCAAACGTGCCTGACATTAAGAATCTCTGGCTTAATACTGGCTAGTAAAACAAAGCCAGTATTAACTCATGATTACCCAACAAGCCACCCGGCTCCAGGGCTGTTGGAAGAGTTGGATACAGCGCCAGATGATGGCGCGTCTATGAGAGCGCCATTTTATGGGGCGGCTGCGGACTGCAATTCGCAGCAGATGCGCCCAGAAACCTCAGGCTAACCTGTGCTGCGGATTCCAGTCCCCAGCTGCCTAGTTGTACCCGGCTGGACACAAAAATGGGGCGAAGCTCACGTCATTTGTTTTTTAATTATTTCATGAAATAAGTGAAATAATTAAAAAAAACGGGCTTCCCTATATTTTTGGTTCCCAGCCGGGTACAAATAGGCAACTGGGGGTTGGAGGCTGCCCGTGGCTGCCTGCTGTACCTGGCCAGCATACAAAAATATGGCGTCAAATGACGTAGCGCTGCGCGGTATTTTTGATTCTCAGCGTTGATAAAGCAGACAGCTATGGGTTGCCACCCCCATCTGCCTGCCGTTACCTTGGTTGGCAATCAAAATACAGGGAAGCCCATTAATGTTTTCTATTTAAAAAATAGTTAAAAAAAAAATGACATTGGGTCCCCCCATTTTTGATAGCCAGCTAGGGTAAAGCAGACGGCTGTAGCCTGAAAACCACAGCTGGCAGCTTTACCGTGGTTGGGGATCCAATGTGGAGGTCCCCCCAGGCTCTTTTTTTTATAATTATTTTATAAATATTAATAATTACACAAAAAAAGTAGGGTCTCCCCCAAATTGGATCACCAGTCAAGGTAAAGCGGACAGCTGTGGTCTGGTATTCTCAGGGTGGGAAGGTCCATAGTTATTGGGCCTTCACAGCCTAAAAATAGCAGGCCGCAGGCACCCCAGACGTGGCGCATCCACTAGATGCGCCAATCCTGGCGCTTCACCCCAGCTCATCCCGTGCCCTGGTGCAGTGGCAAACGGGGTAATAAATCGGGTTGATACTAGCTGTAAGGTCACCTGACATCAAGCCCAGCAGTTTGTGATGTCATGGCGTCTATTAGATACCCAACATCATAAACTGTCAGTACTAACAAAAAAATAATCGACAAAAGAAATTTATTTGAAAAAACAGTCCACAAAACATTTCCTCTTTCACCAATTTATTGTAAGAAAAAAAATAAAGGGGTCCCACGACGACTCTAGACCGTCTAGAATATGGGGGGAGACACTCAGGGAACGTATCCCCCTTTTTCTAGGAGTGCAGACCCTTCATGTGAGGAGTGTGGGTGCAATGAATCTGCACTCACTCTCCCCGGGTCCACAGCAGCAGAGTCCATGTCGTAATGGTTGCTACCAAAGCTGCAATGCCCTGCTCATGAGGTAAGGGCATGCCTAATCAGGAGAACTATTCTACATTTCCAAATATTGGTATTTGCTGATATTATTGCTATTCCACCTACTATATATTGGGGATAGGATCTTGGAGATGGAATACCCCTTTAAGTCCAGTTATCCAGCTGAATGAATACTTAACAATAGAGCTCGCTATTTAGATGTGTTTTCTTGTGGCGTATAACGGACTCTCATGTTTAGTAGTCGTTCAGCAGGGAAACTATAAAAGCAAATCCCTCCATTTGGAAATGTAGTATATAGCTCTCCTGATCAATTATGGTCCTTACCTCATGAGCAGGGCATTGCAGTAATAATAATAATTTATTCATTTATATAGCGTTATTAATTCCATAGCGCTGTATGTCTTTGGAGTGTGGGAGGAAACCGGAGTACCCGGAGGAAACCCACGCAAACACGGGGAGAACATACAAACTCCTTGCAGATGGTGTCCTTGGTGAGAATTGAACCCAGGACCTCAGCGCTGCAAGACTGCAGTGCTAACCACTGAGCCACCGTGCCGCCCATTTAGCTTACAGATGCATAACCACCACTCACTGTGTCTGAACACAGGAAGCTGAGCTGACAGCTGCTCTGTGCATGCGGCAGCGTTTATTGTGAAGGAGAGGGCCGTGGGGGGATCAACGCTGCACAGGTACCGTGGGACACCGGGGAACACCGATATGATTATAGGGGGTGACCTGGCAGGGCCTGGGGAGGAGTTTTCTGTCGCATGTGTCATGGCACATGCGACAGAAATCAGAGGAGTAGGGTGAATGCGGCCGGCGCGCTGCTGTGCGCGCGGCCATCTTGGATTTCTGGGAGGGCATCAGGGGGGCACTTTGGCGACACCGGGGGACCGGAGGGGACCGGGGAGGAGATTAATCATGTTTGTTCATGCCAGATGGGAGATAAATAATTTTTTACCGGCGCTGTCATTTACTGTAACGTGATCATCGGTGTACGGTGTATACCTGTGATCACGTGAGCGGGGACCGGAAAAACCGTCCTGAATCATGATCTCCAGGGTCTCAGCTAGCCCTGAAACCCCGGAGATTTTCTGATGCTGGGGGGCGTTATTCACTTATTTCTGCCTGCTGTTTATAAACGGCAGATCAGAATAAGGCTACATTAACACGACCGATCCATTTTTGCGGTCTGCAAAAAACAGTCAGTTTTTTTTCACGGGTGCATCTGTGTGGCATCCGTTTCCATTCCGTAGACGGTCCGTATGTCATCTGTTTGTCATCCGTGTGCCTTCCATTTTTTTTGTGTACTGCAAAAAAACTGAAGGAGGGTAAATGCATAAATTTACCCAGGATCCATAGCTTCATCCTACATGAGGCGGTCACATGTTCACTCCAGTGCCATTTTCTACTGCTTTTCACAGCGTAGAGCGCTCTGGTGATTTTCTTGTGCTTGTGCACTTCATATCAGTCTTTTCTGTCATTATAATGGCAGAAAGACACATAATGTCCCACTCTCCTGCATTTTGTAATTTTGCACCCTTTGGTGCCTTTCATGTGGCACTAAGGGGTGCTTAGCTTTGTATTTAGCCAAAAAAATGAAAAAAAAAATGACGTAGGGTTCCCCCTAGTTTTGTAGCCAGCTAGGGTAAAGCAGACGGCTGCAGCCTGCAGACCACAGCTGGCAACCTCACCTTGGCTGGTAATCCAAAACTGAGGGCACCCCACGCTGTTATTTTAAATTAAATAAATAATTAAAAAAAAAAACACGTAGGGGTCCCCCCAAAATTGGATCACCAGCCAAGGTAAAGCAGACAGCTGGGGTCTGATATTCTCAGATTAGGGAAGTCCATGGTTATTGGACTCCCCCCAGCCTAAAAATAACAGGCCGCAGCCGCCCCAGAAGTGGCGCGTCCATTAGATTAGCCAATCCTGGTGCTTCGCCCCAGCTCATCCCGCGCCCTGGTGCGGTGGCAAACGGGGTAATATATGGGGTTAATACCAGATGTGTAATGTTACCTGGCATCAAGCCCTGGGGTTGGTGAGGTCAGGCGCCTATCAGATACCCGACATCACCAACCCAGTCAGTAATAAAAAAAAATAGACGACAAACACATTTTTATTTGAAAAAACACTCCACAATACATTCCCTCTTTAACCAATTTATTAGAAAGAAAAACAAATCCAGGTCTGGTGTAATCCAAGGGGTTGCCATGACGATCCACACTGTCCCAGTCAATGAAGAGCAGGATGTTCCCCATTGGCTGGGGGAGCAGTGCAGTGACCTGAGCTAACATCAATGGGTCAGCCCAGGTCACTGCAGGGGATGACAAGTGCTGCTGTCAGTGAGGTACATTACCTGCGCTGATCTCCTGCACTGCTGACAGCACCTGTCCCTGAGTTCAATGACCTTCACAGCCAAGTATCGCGAGAGGCCCGTGACGTCACCGCTAGTCAGTCTCGGGTCGGAAGCGAGAGAAGGTGATGTGACAAGCGGCGGCCATGGAGGACAGTGACAGCGCTGAGGTCGGGACTTCATCACCGCAGGTAAGCCGAGCGGGACCATGTGTGCAGAGTGCCAGGAGGACGTCAGTGTCGTGGACTGCATGGCTGGGGACGTGTGTGTGTGTGTGTGTGTGTGTACATGCCGCGTGCAGGAGGGGGCGGAGTGAGCTGAGCGGGGAAGTGTGGGCTTCCTGCACGTAACTAGGATAAACATCGGGTTACTAACCAAAGCGCTTTGCTTGGATACCCGATGTTTATCTTGGTTACCAGCTTCTGGCAGGCTGTCAGCGATGGCTCCTCCACACTGTAGCTGTAAAAAGCCCTGCTTTTTGCTGCTAGAACCGTTCTCGAACGTATCTAGAACTATCGAGCTTTAGCAAAAAGCTCGAGTTCTAGTTCGATCTAGAACAGCCCCCAAAATCACTCGAGCCGCGAACTGGAGAACCTCGAACCGCGAACCGCGCTCAACTCTAATCATGATAGTATAAAATGTAAACTATATCATAAAATATCCCATTTATTGCTGTTTAGCTCATTACATTGCGACATATTCACTAAGGTGCCCTGGTCACCATAATGATTATTAATTTTAACATATACAATGAAAAACAGGTATGTGCTTAGTGTAAGGCGGGCTTTGCACGTTGCGACATCGCAAGCCGATGCTGCGATGTCGCACGCGATAGCCCCCGCCCCCGTTGCAGGTACAATATCTTGTGAAAGCTGGCGTAGTGAAAATTATCGCTACGCCGGCTTCACATGCACTCACCTGCCCTGCGACTGTCGCTCTGGCCGGCGACCCGCCTCCTTATTAAGGGGGCGGGTCGTGCGGCATCACTGCGACGTCACACGGCAGGCGGCCAATCGGAGCGGAGGGGTGGAGATGAGTGGGATGTAAACATCCCGCCCACCTCCTTCCTTCCGCATATTCTACGGAAGCCGCAGTGACGCCGGTAGGAGATGTTCCTCGCTCCTGCGGCTTCACACACAGAGATGTGTGCTGCCACAGGAGCAAGGAACAACATCTTACCGTCACGTCAGCGTAATTATGGATGACGCCGACGCTGCACCGATGATACGATTACGACGCTTTTGCGCTCGTTAATCGTATCATCGAGCCTTTACACACTACGATGTCTCATGCGATGCCGGAAGTACGTCATTTTCAATTTGACCCCACCGACATCGCACCTGCGATGTCGTAGTGTGCAAAGCCCGCCTTAGTGTACCTTCACAAACTGTTATTGTTACTTTTTATGGTATACTAAAATGTGAAGTTCTTTGTGATGTTTTCTTTGCATGTTTTGTTACAATAATGACGTATTTGCATTTTTACAGTTGTTGCACTTTTTTCATAATTTTATATTAAGACGTAACAAGTAGTTTGCCTTTATACTCATGATAATGAGATTGTTCAGAATAAAATGAATAGTGTTGTCAAACATATTATAAAACGCTTATAAACTACAAGTGAAATGAATGTGTTTATTAAAGAGCAAAAAAAATAATGGAAGTATATTGCAGAAAAATTTCATCTGAAAAGGTACATTTGCTGTATAATGTATGCAAGTGTAAGAAAACTGATTTGTAGTTTGTATCCTCAAAGTGATAACTTTTTCAATTTAAACCCCTTAATGCCCTGATGATTTTTCATGTTTGCGTCCCTCCCATGCTTCCAATAGTAGGGATAAGCATACTCTGGTGCCCCGTTCTCAAACAGGAGATTTAAAAAAAAAAGTCCATTTCTGTACTATTCGTATACTAACTCTACACTTGAGGTGTTAGTAATAGGGGTGTTTGATAGATGCCTATCCTTTACTTAATCTGGGGCTTGATGACAGCTGACATCAACCCGAAAACTATTACCTTGATTACCACCACACAAGGGCAATCGGGAACAGCCGGGTAAAATGCAGGATTTGGAGCATCTGATAGATGCGCCACTTCTGGGGTAGCTGCAGGCTGCTATTTTTATTCTAGGAGGTGCCATATAACCATTGACCCTCCCAGTCTGATAATACCAGCCCCCAGCTGTCTGCTTTACCCTTGCTGTTTATCAAAAATAGGGTGGAGCCCACGCCATTTTTTTTTCATTATTTATTTAAATACATTTAAAAAACATCATTCTTTTAATTCATTTATTCCCTATCCACATTTGTTTGCAGGGCAATTGTCCCCTTTTTGCTTCCTTTTGCAACCCTCTAGCCCTTTTTACGACCATTTTATATTTGTTTTTGCAGCGTAGGAGTTTGGGTCTCCAACAACCTATATGGGGTTTGGGCTCCAGGGTCAAGTTCGGGTCAAGTCTGGGTCCCAAACCAAATTTATGGGGTCCGGGGTAACATGAAGTATGGTTTGGTTTCTGTTGTACTTTTTTGACACCCATAATTTTTTATTTTCTTGTTGATGGAGTTGCATGAGGGCTTATTTTTTGTGTGGCAAGCTGATGGTTTTATTTCCACAATTTTGGGGTAGATGCAATGTTTTGATCACTCCTAATTTAAAGAAAAATGCAATTCTGGTCTTTCCACATTTTTCTCTTTCCAGTGTTTAATTAGGGTAATTAATCGTATAGTTTAATAAATCCGATTTCTGTGGAAGTGGTGACACCTGATATGTCTCTTTTGTTTGTTTTTTTTTTAAATATATTTATTTTTAACAGAATGGAGAAACAGTGATTTGAATTTCTATGTTTTCTCAAATTTTATATTTGTAAACACTTTTTTACTCATATATTTTAGTTTCATCAGAGGATTTAAACCTGTAATCATCTGCTCAGTGTAGTTAATGTATGATTTTTGTTATATATATAGATGTTGTTGTGTGTAGTTGCCAAGTGTTTGTGTAGGACGCTGTAAATGTTCTGGGTGTTGTCTGGGTGTGGGGGTGTGTGAGAGTGGTGTTGTTTGTGTGTTGCGTTGTGTGTTGCGTTTGTGGAGCGCTGTGTGTCTGCAGCGTTGTGTGTGTGTGGTGCTGTGTGTGTTGCGCGGTTTGTGTGGGTGTGTGTGTGTGGGGTTCATGTGTATGTGTTCGGTTCGGCGAACGTTCGACGAACCGAACTCGAACCAATAGGATATAATGGGAGGCAATCACAAGCACATAAAAACGCATTATAAATGTACACATACAGTTAATAAACATTGCCATAACACTTACCGGTCCCCGTGATCCCTCCTGCACTCTGTCTCCTGCCGGTATTCCATCCGATGATCGCTGAATCCTCCCGGTGACCGGCACTGCCAGCAGTGATGCAGGACCTATCATGACGTCAAAATAGCCATGTGACCAGTCACGTGGCTATTATCTCATTGGCTACAGACTGGTCACATGACTATGACGCGTCATGTAGGACCTGCGTCTGCATCTCTCCGGTACACGGTGCACATTTGTGTATCGCCGTGTACCGGCGACATGCTCTAGCACACGGTCGACTCCCCGTTCCGTTAGGGACCGGCTGACACAGCCGGTCATTAACAGAGATCACCGTTGCCATAGTAACGCAGTTAGCGGTGACGTCACCGCTAACCGCGGCTCCGGGAATCACATGATCGGAACCCTGTTGCTATGGTAATGCGTCTGTCACCGCCAGCAGCCAGCAGCACTGATCTCTCACGGAGTGAAGGCTGCACGCTGCTTCCCGTGCAGCCTTCACGGAGTGAAGGCTGCACGGGAAGCAGCGTCTACCCTCATGCAGCAGTGATGGAGCAGAGCTGCATTTGTTGAACGAGAAAGACAGAAGACTATGGATCGTGGAGGGCTGACAGGGGGTAATAAAGATGGAGTCTCTAATGTGTCTGTGTATTTATTTCTATTAAAGTATTTTTTCTCTGTGTGGTGTCTTTTTTTTTAACCCTTTATTGGAGATTCTTAATGGCCGGGTCAAACGTGCCTGACATTAAGAATCTCTGGCTTAATACTGGCTAGTAAAACAAAGCCAGTATTAACTCATGATTACCCAACAAGCCACCCGGCTCCAGGGCTGTTGGAAGAGTTGGATACAGCGCCAGATGATGGCGCGTCTATGAGAGCGCCATTTTCTGGGGCGGCTGCGGACTGCAATTCGCAGCAGATGCGCCCAGAAACCTCAGGCTAACCTGTGCTGCGGATTCCAGTCCCCAGCTGCCTAGTTGTACCCGGCTGGACACAAAAATGGGGCGAAGCTCACGTCATTTGTTTTTTAATTATTTCATGAAATAAGTGAAATAATTAAAAAAAACGGGCTTCCCTATATTTTTGGTTCCCAGCCGGGTACAAATAGGCAACTGGGGGTTGGAGGCTGCCCGTGGCTGCCTGCTGTACCTGGCCAGCATACAAAAATATGGCGTCAAATGACGTAGCGCTGCGCGGTATTTTTGATTCTCAGCGTTGATAAAGCAGACAGCTATGGGTTGCCACCCCCATCTGCCTGCCGTTACCTTGGTTGGCAATCAAAATACAGGGAAGCCCATTAATGTTTTCTATTTAAAAAATAGTTAAAAAAAAAATGACATTGGGTCCCCCCATTTTTGATAGCCAGCTAGGGTAAAGCAGACGGCTGTAGCCTGAAAACCACAGCTGGCAGCTTTACCGTGGTTGGGGATCCAATGTGGAGGTCCCCCCAGGCTCTTTTTTTTATAATTATTTTATAAATATTAATAATTACACAAAAAAAGTAGGGTCTCCCCCAAATTGGATCACCAGTCAAGGTAAAGCGGACAGCTGTGGTCTGGTATTCTCAGGGTGGGAAGGTCCATAGTTATTGGGCCTTCACAGCCTAAAAATAGCAGGCCGCAGGCACCCCAGACGTGGCGCATCCACTAGATGCGCCAATCCTGGCGCTTCACCCCAGCTCATCCCGTGCCCTGGTGCAGTGGCAAACGGGGTAATAAATCGGGTTGATACTAGCTGTAAGGTCACCTGACATCAAGCCCAGCAGTTTGTGATGTCATGGCGTCTATTAGATACCCAACATCATAAACTGTCAGTACTAACAAAAAAATAATCGACAAAAGAAATTTATTTGAAAAAACAGTCCACAAAACATTTCCTCTTTCACCAATTTATTGTAAGAAAAAAAATAAAGGGGTCCCACGACGACTCTAGACCGTCTAGAATATGGGGGGAGACACTCAGGGAACGTATCCCCCTTTTTCTAGGAGTGCAGACCCTTCATGTGAGGAGTGTGGGTGCAATGAATCTGCACTCACTCTCCCCGGGTCCACAGCAGCAGAGTCCATGTCGTAATGGTTGCTACCAAAGCTGCAATGCCCTGCTCATGAGGTAAGGGCATGCCTAATCAGGAGAACTATTCTACATTTCCAAATATTGGTATTTGCTGATATTATTGCTATTCCACCTACTATATATTGGGGATAGGATCTTGGAGATGGAATACCCCTTTAAGTCCAGTTATCCAGCTGAATGAATACTTAACAATAGAGCTCGCTATTTAGATGTGTTTTCTTGTGGCGTATAACGGACTCTCATGTTTAGTAGTCGTTCAGCAGGGAAACTATAAAAGCAAATCCCTCCATTTGGAAATGTAGTATATAGCTCTCCTGATCAATTATGGTCCTTACCTCATGAGCAGGGCATTGCAGTAATAATAATAATTTATTCATTTATATAGCGTTATTAATTCCATAGCGCTGTATGTCTTTGGAGTGTGGGAGGAAACCGGAGTACCCGGAGGAAACCCACGCAAACACGGGGAGAACATACAAACTCCTTGCAGATGGTGTCCTTGGTGAGAATTGAACCCAGGACCTCAGCGCTGCAAGACTGCAGTGCTAACCACTGAGCCACCGTGCCGCCCATTTAGCTTACAGATGCATAACCACCACTCACTGTGTCTGAACACAGGAAGCTGAGCTGACAGCTGCTCTGTGCATGCGGCAGCGTTTATTGTGAAGGAGAGGGCCGTGGGGGGATCAACGCTGCACAGGTACCGTGGGACACCGGGGAACACCGATATGATTATAGGGGGTGACCTGGCAGGGCCTGGGGAGGAGTTTTCTGTCGCATGTGTCATGGCACATGCGACAGAAATCAGAGGAGTAGGGTGAATGCGGCCGGCGCGCTGCTGTGCGCGCGGCCATCTTGGATTTCTGGGAGGGCATCAGGGGGGCACTTTGGCGACACCGGGGGACCGGAGGGGACCGGGGAGGAGATTAATCATGTTTGTTCATGCCAGATGGGAGATAAATAATTTTTTACCGGCGCTGTCATTTACTGTAACGTGATCATCGGTGTACGGTGTATACCTGTGATCACGTGAGCGGGGACCGGAAAAACCGTCCTGAATCATGATCTCCAGGGTCTCAGCTAGCCCTGAAACCCCGGAGATTTTCTGATGCTGGGGGGCGTTATTCACTTATTTCTGCCTGCTGTTTATAAACGGCAGATCAGAATAAGGCTACATTAACACGACCGATCCATTTTTGCGGTCTGCAAAAAACAGTCAGTTTTTTTTCACGGGTGCATCTGTGTGGCATCCGTTTCCATTCCGTAGACGGTCCGTATGTCATCTGTTTGTCATCCGTGTGCCTTCCATTTTTTTTGTGTACTGCAAAAAAACTGAAGGAGGGTAAATGCATAAATTTACCCAGGATCCATAGCTTCATCCTACATGAGGCGGTCACATGTTCACTCCAGTGCCATTTTCTACTGCTTTTCACAGCGTAGAGCGCTCTGGTGATTTTCTTGTGCTTGTGCACTTCATATCAGTCTTTTCTGTCATTATAATGGCAGAAAGACACATAATGTCCCACTCTCCTGCATTTTGTAATTTTGCACCCTTTGGTGCCTTTCATGTGGCACTAAGGGGTGCTTAGCTTTGTATTTAGCCAAAAAAATGAAAAAAAAAATGACGTAGGGTTCCCCCTAGTTTTGTAGCCAGCTAGGGTAAAGCAGACGGCTGCAGCCTGCAGACCACAGCTGGCAACCTCACCTTGGCTGGTAATCCAAAACTGAGGGCACCCCACGCTGTTATTTTAAATTAAATAAATAATTAAAAAAAAAAACACGTAGGGGTCCCCCCAAAATTGGATCACCAGCCAAGGTAAAGCAGACAGCTGGGGTCTGATATTCTCAGATTAGGGAAGTCCATGGTTATTGGACTCCCCCCAGCCTAAAAATAACAGGCCGCAGCCGCCCCAGAAGTGGCGCGTCCATTAGATTAGCCAATCCTGGTGCTTCGCCCCAGCTCATCCCGCGCCCTGGTGCGGTGGCAAACGGGGTAATATATGGGGTTAATACCAGATGTGTAATGTTACCTGGCATCAAGCCCTGGGGTTGGTGAGGTCAGGCGCCTATCAGATACCCGACATCACCAACCCAGTCAGTAATAAAAAAAAATAGACGACAAACACATTTTTATTTGAAAAAACACTCCACAATACATTCCCTCTTTAACCAATTTATTAGAAAGAAAAACAAATCCAGGTCTGGTGTAATCCAAGGGGTTGCCATGACGATCCACACTGTCCCAGTCAATGAAGAGCAGGATGTTCCCCATTGGCTGGGGGAGCAGTGCAGTGACCTGAGCTAACATCAATGGGTCAGCCCAGGTCACTGCAGGGGATGACAAGTGCTGCTGTCAGTGAGGTACATTACCTGCGCTGATCTCCTGCACTGCTGACAGCACCTGTCCCTGAGTTCAATGACCTTCACAGCCAAGTATCGCGAGAGGCCCGTGACGTCACCGCTAGTCAGTCTCGGGTCGGAAGCGAGAGAAGGTGATGTGACAAGCGGCGGCCATGGAGGACAGTGACAGCGCTGAGGTCGGGACTTCATCACCGCAGGTAAGCCGAGCGGGACCATGTGTGCAGAGTGCCAGGAGGACGTCAGTGTCGTGGACTGCATGGCTGGGGACGTGTGTGTGTGTGTGTGTGTGTGTACATGCCGCGTGCAGGAGGGGGCGGAGTGAGCTGAGCGGGGAAGTGTGGGCTTCCTGCACGTAACTAGGATAAACATCGGGTTACTAACCAAAGCGCTTTGCTTGGATACCCGATGTTTATCTTGGTTACCAGCTTCTGGCAGGCTGTCAGCGATGGCTCCTCCACACTGTAGCTGTAAAAAGCCCTGCTTTTTGCTGCTAGAACCGTTCTCGAACGTATCTAGAACTATCGAGCTTTAGCAAAAAGCTCGAGTTCTAGTTCGATCTAGAACAGCCCCCAAAATCACTCGAGCCGCGAACTGGAGAACCTCGAACCGCGAACCGCGCTCAACTCTAATCATGATAGTATAAAATGTAAACTATATCATAAAATATCCCATTTATTGCTGTTTAGCTCATTACATTGCGACATATTCACTAAGGTGCCCTGGTCACCATAATGATTATTAATTTTAACATATACAATGAAAAACAGGTATGTGCTTAGTGTAAGGCGGGCTTTGCACGTTGCGACATCGCAAGCCGATGCTGCGATGTCGCACGCGATAGCCCCCGCCCCCGTTGCAGGTACAATATCTTGTGAAAGCTGGCGTAGTGAAAATTATCGCTACGCCGGCTTCACATGCACTCACCTGCCCTGCGACTGTCGCTCTGGCCGGCGACCCGCCTCCTTATTAAGGGGGCGGGTCGTGCGGCATCACTGCGACGTCACACGGCAGGCGGCCAATCGGAGCGGAGGGGTGGAGATGAGTGGGATGTAAACATCCCGCCCACCTCCTTCCTTCCGCATATTCTACGGAAGCCGCAGTGACGCCGGTAGGAGATGTTCCTCGCTCCTGCGGCTTCACACACAGAGATGTGTGCTGCCACAGGAGCAAGGAACAACATCTTACCGTCACGTCAGCGTAATTATGGATGACGCCGACGCTGCACCGATGATACGATTACGACGCTTTTGCGCTCGTTAATCGTATCATCGAGCCTTTACACACTACGATGTCTCATGCGATGCCGGAAGTACGTCATTTTCAATTTGACCCCACCGACATCGCACCTGCGATGTCGTAGTGTGCAAAGCCCGCCTTAGTGTACCTTCACAAACTGTTATTGTTACTTTTTATGGTATACTAAAATGTGAAGTTCTTTGTGATGTTTTCTTTGCATGTTTTGTTACAATAATGACGTATTTGCATTTTTACAGTTGTTGCACTTTTTTCATAATTTTATATTAAGACGTAACAAGTAGTTTGCCTTTATACTCATGATAATGAGATTGTTCAGAATAAAATGAATAGTGTTGTCAAACATATTATAAAACGCTTATAAACTACAAGTGAAATGAATGTGTTTATTAAAGAGCAAAAAAAATAATGGAAGTATATTGCAGAAAAATTTCATCTGAAAAGGTACATTTGCTGTATAATGTATGCAAGTGTAAGAAAACTGATTTGTAGTTTGTATCCTCAAAGTGATAACTTTTTCAATTTAAACCCCTTAATGCCCTGATGATTTTTCATGTTTGCGTCCCTCCCATGCTTCCAATAGTAGGGATAAGCATACTCTGGTGCCCCGTTCTCAAACAGGAGATTTAAAAAAAAAAGTCCATTTCTGTACTATTCGTATACTAACTCTACACTTGAGGTGTTAGTAATAGGGGTGTTTGATAGATGCCTATCCTTTACTTAATCTGGGGCTTGATGACAGCTGACATCAACCCGAAAACTATTACCTTGATTACCACCACACAAGGGCAATCGGGAACAGCCGGGTAAAATGCAGGATTTGGAGCATCTGATAGATGCGCCACTTCTGGGGTAGCTGCAGGCTGCTATTTTTATTCTAGGAGGTGCCATATAACCATTGACCCTCCCAGTCTGATAATACCAGCCCCCAGCTGTCTGCTTTACCCTTGCTGTTTATCAAAAATAGGGTGGAGCCCACGCCTTTTTTTTTTCATTATTTATTTAAATACATTTAAAAAACATCATTCTTTTAATTCATTTATTCCCTATCCACATTTGTTTGCAGGGCAATTGTCCCCTTTTTGCTTCCTTTTGCAACCCTCTAGCCCTTTTTACGACCATTTTATATTTGTTTTTGCAGCGTAGGAGTTTGGGTCTCCAACAACCTATATGGGGTTTGGGCTCCAGGGTCAAGTTCGGGTCAAGTCTGGGTCCCAAACCAAATTTATGGGGTCCGGGGTAACATGAAGTATGGTTTGGTTTCTGTTGTACTTTTTTGACACCCATAATTTTTTATTTTCTTGTTGATGGAGTTGCATGAGGGCTTATTTTTTGTGTGGCAAGCTGATGGTTTTATTTCCACAATTTTGGGGTAGATGCAATGTTTTGATCACTCCTAATTTAAAGAAAAATGCAATTCTGGTCTTTCCACATTTTTCTCTTTCCAGTGTTTAATTAGGGTAATTAATCGTATAGTTTAATAAATCCGATTTCTGTGGAAGTGGTGACACCTGATATGTCTCTTTTGTTTGTTTTTTTTTTAAATATATTTATTTTTAACAGAATGGAGAAACAGTGATTTGAATTTCTATGTTTTCTCAAATTTTATATTTGTAAACACTTTTTTACTCATATATTTTAGTTTCATCAGAGGATTTAAACCTGTAATCATCTGCTCAGTGTAGTTAATGTATGATTTTTGTTATATATATAGATGTTGTTGTGTGTAGTTGCCAAGTGTTTGTGTAGGACGCTGTAAATGTTCTGGGTGTTGTCTGGGTGTGGGGGTGTGTGAGAGTGGTGTTGTTTGTGTGTTGCGTTGTGTGTTGCGTTTGTGGAGCGCTGTGTGTCTGCAGCGTTGTGTGTGTGTGGTGCTGTGTGTGTTGCGCGGTTTGTGTGGGTGTGTGTGTGTGGGGTTCATGTGTATGTGTGGGGTGCGTGGGTGTGTAGGGTTGCGTGTGTGTTTTGGGGGAGGTATAATTTGTACAGTGTGTGTGTGTTGGAGGAGTAATCCTGGGGAGAGAGGAGTATAATAGGAGGAGTAGTCCTGGGGACAGAGGAGGATAATAGGAGTAGTCCTGGGGGACAGGAGGATAATAGGAGGAGTAGTCCTGGGGGAGAGGAGGATAATAGGAGGAGTAGTCCTGGGGGGAGAGGAGTATAATAGGAGGAGTAGTCCTGGGGGGAGAGGAGTATAATAGGAGGAGTAGTCCTGGGGGGAGAGGAGGATAATAGGAGGAGTAGTCCTGGGGAGAGAGGAGTATAATAGGAGGAGGAGTCCTGGAGGTGAGGAGTATAATAGGAGGAGTAGTCCTGGAGCTGAGGAGTATAATAGGAGGAGTAGTCCTGGGGGGAAAGGAGTATAATAGGAGGAGTAGTCCTGGGGGGGAGGTGTCTAATAGGTATAAGTGCCCAATGTGTGCGGGGGGCGGGGCCAAGCGGCCAATGTGCGTGGGGGGCGGGGCCGAGCGGCCAATGTGTGCGGGGGCGGGGCCGAGCAGGCAATGTGTGTGGGGGGCGTGGCCGGGACGAGCAGCTAATGCATGCGGGGGCGGGGCCGGGCCGAGCGGCCAATGCGACGGTTGTCACTGTAATGACATCATTTTGGAGCAAGATAGACAGACAGATAGACAGAATAAGGCAATTATATATATAGATAATGCAATACCACTGTAGTGAAAAAGGAGCCAGCACGATCTGAAATTGGCATGCATCATATAAAAAGTGCAAATTCACAGATTTATTCCAACTGTACTATAATAAAAAAATGAGATTTTTAGCAAATAATTGATCAATTCTTTGAGCCACCCCTGCCAACGTCACAGCAAATCTCAATAGGAGGGTCCTAACCTATATTACGTATTTCATGTGCCATGCGGCCTCCTAGATAAAGTTAAAAGCAGAACCATAATGGAGCACACATACCTGTAACCTGTATATAGCCGCTTCCATGTTGCAAAAGAGGCAATTATGGATAGAGGCCAGCCCAGGTCTCAGTATGTGGAGCAAGCTCTACACCTACGAGGACTATATCAGAACTGGTTCTGCTTTTAACTTTTTCTAGGAGGCCGCATGGCACATGAAATATAGAATATAGTGTAGGACCCCCCTATTGAGATTTGCCATGACGTTGGCAGGGGTGGCTCAGAGAATTGATCAATTATTTGCTAAAAATCTCATTTATATTACAGTACAGTTGGAATAAATCTGTGAATTTGCACTTTTTATGATGCATGCCATTTTCAGATCATGCTGGCTCCCCTCCCAATACCACTGTAGTGCAGTATATAGTGAAAATCCCTGTCTCTTCTAAATATCAGCATGTGGCTAAGCGTCATAGAAGTATAAAGATGAGAGCAAAGGAGTAGTTCAGCAAGTCCCCCTGCCATGGTAACCCATCTATCCCCCGTAATGGCGTTGCAAGTTTCTTATGGGAGCCAATGGACAGAGGCACCATAGTCCATCTCTTTTAACTGCAGCTGTCAGAGAGTGACAGTGGAGTTGAAATGGTTAATATACCCTTATACATTTTTTGTATTTACAATTTTGTTGGAATGCAATAAATTAGACAAAAGGAATTCTTATCATATGAATGCTTTATTTCCAATGCTGTGGACATATTAACAAATGGACTACTTCAGAAGGTCTTAGAACACAACATTTTAGCTTTGTACAGTGACAGAAAATGAAAAAGAAAAGCTCCGATAGCTGCACGAACATTTGTTCATTACACTGAAGAATTGTGTAGTCCCACAACATTCAGCACAAATCCATCACACAGGATCCATTCCATCCGTATTATTATACAGTTACATTATCCCAATGGGCGGCTCACCGCTAAACCAATAAGTAGGTAACTTTACTTGGGGTGTTCAGTAGAGATTTGTTCAATATGCAACGCCATAACATTTTAGGCAAAGTAATTCAACAGCAGAGGAGACACTCATTAGAGGTTATACAGGATCATTATAGCATGGCTGCTTTCTTTATATACATCATCACCTCTGTCCATTTCTTGCATTTTTGCATTGCAGCTCATTTCCTTTGACATAAATGGACTAAGCTGCAATACTACATACAACAATTGGACTCTTGCAACATTATTTTTGGAAAAAAGCATATTTTTTTTTTAATTGTGTACAACATCTAAGCTGATTATCAAGAATTTCTTATCAATAGGCTAAGTAAAAATATGGTGATAAGTTTAACTCAACAAAAATCCTCAGTATCATTCTTCCTTGTTCTCCATCTATTGTATCTGAGCTGTTTTTAAATATTTCAATGGATTTGGTCATTTAATAATTCATTACTGCCTTCATTTTGGGCAACACAGAGGGAAAGTGTGTGAGTTCCCATGATACGGTAAATATTTGGTGAGTTTTGCACGCGGCAGATTTCCTGCACTTACTACCTAAATTCTATTACATTCGCTTTTTCCATTTCATTTTTACAACATTTTTTACACTGTGGTTTTTGTCTCTTTTTGGTATGCTATGTTGTAAATAAAGTTGCTTTGTTTTAGATATCGCCTGGAATTTGGCTTTTGTACAAATTTATAGTTATGTGTTGATTAAATTTGTTTCTAATGTATTTCCCTATTAGAAGCGCACTAAAAACGCATGTATTTTTTTACCTGCAGATCTATGCAAATTCTAGGGGGAAATTCTGCACATAAAACTCAGTGTACCCGCAACACAAATTGACATGTTGCGGATTTCAAACACGCACCAACACTGCATAAAAAAAGAAGCACAGTGGGCGTGAGATTTCAATAAATCCCATCCACATTTCTTGAACTACAATATGCTGAATTTTATACACAGCAAAAATACACACGGTCAAAAAAAACCTCAGCAAAAATTCTATGTGGGAACTTAAAGGGTTATTCCCATCTCAATATATTGTAGGTGTAATAATAATACCAAATCTCTCCAATTAGAAATGTAGTATAGTTCTTCTGATTCACTATCTCACTTACCTCATGTGCAGGGCATTGCAGGACCTTAGGTATCCATGGTTACAAGCACGCATGTAGTCACAGTTAGTTAGTTCCTAGTGGTCATAACCCTGGATATCTAAGGTTCTGCAATGCCCTGCATATGAGGTAAGTGACATAGTTAATCAGGAAAACTATACTACATTTCTAATTGGAGGTATTTGATAATATTATTATTATTACGCCTACTACATATTAGAATAGGATCTTGCAGATGGGAACACCCCTTTAACCTTAGAAACAGTCTTTGCTGGCCCTAGTAGATCCTCAGCTCAATTGTTCTATAGCTGCTGTGAAAGTAAATGTGATCCTTGTTGTTTACATGGTCTGTCTGTTATACACATAATATAATCCTATACAATAACCTGAACACTATTCCATAAATACATGAAATAAATATTAAATACTCCCCTTTCACCTCTCCTTATATACAATGCATAGCAAAATTATATTGGTCCAGAAAGGCAACACACATAGTAACAAATATAAAATCGCACATGAAGAAAATCAGTATGAGATGTTCATGATTTCCAGTATCTGTGAGCGCATGAGCAAGGTACAGAAACCATCAAGAGCTTTATCAACAAGGAGAGACCTATCATCACGGCCTCTCGGATACTGGGATATGATATACAATGGTCCATGATATTACGAGATGTCCATATACATCATGGTTTAATTGCCTCTTTCTTTACAGTGCAATAGTACTTTTTTTGTAGAGATGTTATCATCAAAAGTAAATGCTCCTAAGAAACTATCTATGTTCATATGAAGCCCTGCCATGGCTATTTATTAAGAAGGATCATATGAAAATAGAAAAAAAGCCTCGCTCTTGTCTAGTGGCTACGAGTGGCTGAGCAGCATTAATGGTTGCGACCCATAGACAAGAGTGGCAAGGTTTAAAAAAAATAAAGCAAAAAAAATGTTTTTTTTTAATCTCATACAATCATACTAATGAATGTTTAACAACTAATCGTGATACTTTCTTGAATATTTAATACAGAAAAGAAATAAAAATAAATAAATAAAATAAATATAGAAATAAATAGATACTATCTCATTAATATCTACTGAACGGCTCTCAAAGGCTTGACAGACAAGAATATCCAAGAAAAAACTTATAAGAAACCCCACAAATTTTCAGCTTAAAAAAGTCGGCCCCTTTCTCCACTCAGTGCAGCTTTCCTCACAGATTGTACAGAACATGTGTTCATAGAATGGCTGCTGGTGAAGAGTGATGCGCCCAGTCCACTGTGTTCCGCGCCCAGTCCACTGTGTGCCGAGCCCAGACCATTGGCTACCACCACTTCACTGTTTTCAAAATCTGCTGTTGCCATGCCATTCTTATCAAGTAAGGTATAGCCTCCTTTGAGCCATGTACAAGATTTAGAACAATGGAATATTGAGATATAAAGATTCAAACTGTAAACATAAAATGTAACATAAAATGAGAAAATCCTTGAGACCTTTAAATCACCATCAAAACCAATTCTGTACATTGTGTAAGGAAACACATAAATATAAAGCAGCCAATGGGTCATCGTATACATAATACCAGGGTAGTTTAAGTGTGAAGCAATCATGGATAGGTTGGTTCTCACCCAGACCATTATAAATACATAGAGAAAAATATACAACATAAAAAGTCAATAAATATCATAAAGCAGCATAAATTAAACATCAGGAACATGGAGGTACATCATCAAAACAATACAAATTATATAACACATTGTCAATGAACATAATGGCTCAGTAGAGAAGTCTTTCTCTTCTAAGAGGCCACCACATCCCAGACATGTTTAGTGGATCTATAAACAGAAGGGATGGAATTTTTAGTATAATACATGTTGTTCTATTGATTCTGTTATATTCTCCCAGGAAGTGTGAAAAGTTCTTCCTTCCAATATCCCACCATATGAATTGATCTGAATCTCGACTACTGATTGTTTCCTTTCTAACCCTTCTATTCTGAGCCAGAGTGAGCAACAGTTGAAGGAATAACAAGGGTATGAAAATATTCTTTATCACAATAAATACATGAATAGATAAATATTTTGAATATTTATTATTCTGAAAAGCAATATCATTACCCTGGAGTTAAAGAGAATCCATCATCAGGTTTTTATAACAACCCTTTCAGACAAGGGCTATTTTCCGTTTTAGTTTTTTCTTCCCCTTTTTCCAAGAGCCATGACTTTTTTATTTTTCCATCAGGAAAAAAAAGCATTAATCAGCATTACAGCACCTTTACATACTTGCCATTAGTTTGGGCTATAAAATCCTGATGACAGATTCTCAGTAAATACTTTGGACAAAGAAGTGGCTTGCTGACACCGAGCCCCTTGGACACATGACTTGCCACCCTTAACCAAAAAACAGCCTAGGTTCCTTGTTTTAGATGATTATTCAGGCAATTGTATATATAGAATACGTTTTTCACTCACTGATGTTGCAAATATGCTACAGTCATTTAACTGTTCTTTAAAAAAATCCACATCATTTTGCAGGGAAAATACTGTATATGTCCCAACCCTGTCCTGCCGTTAGTGATGGCACACTGTGTGAATGCAGCCAGAGAATGTTTGATTGATTCATTAAGGTTTTTAGAAACACAGTAGTTAGACTAGAAATTAATCTGAATTCACCCATTGTGGTCATTTTGCAGATAATAGCCGCAACAGTCCTGTACCGCTGCGATCTTTCACTTTTATTTTTCTGCATAATCACTTTTTATTGCAGGGTAACAGGTGTTTAAATTACACAACGTCGTGACTGATTGTGAGGGCTACACGGCTTTTCGGGTAATACAAGTGATTATGTGGAAAAACAGTAAAAAGATCACAGCGGTAGTGGGTAGAAAATGTCTGCCTCTGAATAAAGCCTTAAAACTGAAGCGTCCCATGGTCCATAGAGTACTTTCTATAGGCAACCATGATGTAGAGTTATTATTCAGATTTTTTAAAGCCCAAATGAAAGGTGTGTTAAAAACATGGAAGTCAAATCCTTCCTATATAAGGATTTATGTGGCCCCACACAATTCCTGTTGAGGTCTAAACTATATGGTAAGCTTATTGCTAGGAAACAATCTCTTAAGTAAGCAGCGTCTTGTTCCTTTTGGACAACATAATTTCTGCAAGTACACTTGAGCTTTGAAGGGGACTTATTATTTTAAAATTAACCCTATTTATTAGGGGGTATGAGAAATAATATATGTTGACTGTATACCCCCATGCACATTGTGGTTACCGATCCGGCTAATTTTCTGAGCTACCATCTGATGTGGATGGGCACCTCTTTATACTGCTCCAACATAAGATGTTGGGAAGACAATTATAAGTACCAGACCATTTTATTATTTTTCTATATAAGCCCTAACCACCTGAGGTACCTGGCAATGTCCTACTCTTCTCCCCCATACAAAATCTATGAACACAGCCTGTAGGTGTAAATTGGGAAACATAGCACATGGCTATCTGGGGTGTATGGCCAACTTAAGGTATGGTCAACATGGAAATTGTAAATGTGCAATGCAATGACTGGATAAACCATGGGATGGAAAATTTGCACAATTTGAACAAATGATTGAAATTCAAGTAAAGAGAGAAAATAACTTGTACTGTGTGAAGGCTGCATCGTATACCTCACATCCATCTACATTTTTTACATGGATTTGTTTGGGAAAGTGGGGGTGGATGAAAGAAGTTGCACATTGAAATAATGGATGGCAGAAAGTGAAACATTAAAGGGAATCTGTCACCAAGATTTTGCAATGTAAGCTAAGGACAGCATGCTGCAAGAGTTAAAAAAAAGTAAAAACATCTGTGCTTCTCTTATCTGTGTGCTAGATTCTGTTTACTCATGCTAAAAGGTTTATTGCTCCATGATTAACATTGATGTGACTCCATGCCTGGTGCAGAGAAGTTTGCCATGCCTCCTGCTGTGATTGACACCTTAGGGGTACTTCACACACAGCAAGATCACTACTGAGATCGCTGCTGAGTCACGTTTTTTGTGACCTCATTAGCGATCTCGCTGTGTGTGACACTGAGCAGCGATCTGGCCCCTGCTGTGAGATCGCTGCTCATTACACACAGCCCTGGTTCGTTTTTTTATTGTTGCTCTCCCGCTGATAAGCACACATCGCTGTGTGTGACAGCGAGAGAGCAACAATCCTGAATGTGCAGGGAGCAGGAGCCGGCGTCTGACAGCCTGCGGTAAGCTGTAACCAAGGTAAACATCGGGTAACCAAGGTGGTTACCCGATATTTACCTTCGTTACCAGCCTCCGCAGCTCTCATGCTGCCAGTGCCGGCTCCTGCTCTCTGCACACGCTAAGCGAAGCGGTGTGCGCTGGTAACTAAGGTAAACATTGGTAACCATACCCGATGTTTACCTTAGTTACCAGTGTCCGCAGCTTCCAGATGCTGGCTCCGTGCAAGCGCAGCATCGCTTGCACGTCGCTGCTGGCTGGGGGCTGGTCGCTGGTGAGATCTGCCTGTTTGACAGCTCACCAGTGACTATGTAGCAATGCAGCAGCGATCCTGACCAGGTCAGATCGCTGGTGGGATCGCTGCTGCGTCGCTAAAGTGTGAAGGTATCCTTACAGTCAATGCACAATCTCTATTGAGAGACTGGTGTGGGCGGGATAGCTCCCAGCTCTGCTACACTCAATTCTGAGATAAAGTCAGAAAGGCTGCACCCGGTGATCTAAGATAAACATGTTTACTTTTAGAATCTCTTTGCCTACATTATGCTGCTGTCAGATGAAGTATCAAAAACCTGGTAACAGATTCCCTTTAAAGCTTTCTAAGGAAGAACTTCATAAAGTCGCTCAATTTTACTACATGAAGTTACAATCCTTGCATGACATATAATATATTGGCATTTAATTTATTTATTTTTTAATGCTGAAATTAAATAAAATGTAATTAGAAAAAAAACTACATATTTTTAAAATGTAGCCCTGCAAGATAATTGAGAGCAGCTAAGAGGAATATTGGGTGGATTACAACACTTAAGATAATGTGTTATGAATGATGTGATGACATCCAGTGAATGGAATTGTACAATATGAAGGATGTGATGACAATGATTTCTATATGACTAATATCAAACTTCATTGTCAGGAATGAGGGGTAATATCCAAAACTAACAGTCATCTCTTACAACCGCACATTTTTTTTTTTGCGCATGTAGGCATCATAAATAATTCATACTTCATTGGTAAACTCAATGAAGACAGAGTAGAAGCTGATAAAGGATGGGGAGAGAACACATATGCATGAATTGACCTGTGCTCGGTGTGGCTCTGGTTAGTGTTAAGCTGAACTATAGACTTATACAAGGTCACAGAACATTAATTAATTACTGCTTGTACTGAACACTGAGCTGATAAACATGTACACTGTCAGGATGATGAATGTTTAGATTAACTACAAGGGGAATGATAGGGCATGAAGGCATGAACGTTCCTGGCTCTGTGTGTGATTTTCAAATGAGCAGAAAAAGATAGATTTACCAGTATTATGGCAGAATCAAGTGCTGTTTTTATGTAAAAATATTAATTTTAGTGACATTTAATTTTTTTTCTAAAAGTTTGTCAAATCACTAAAAATGTCATTATGAACCTGTTAGTAAACCTGGTTATAAAACAGGTATGAAGTTTGCAATGGATGTGACCTGCCATATGTGTATTCTGTCTTGAGATATTGATAATTGCCATGCCAAATCCTTGATGGATTTTTCATCAGGTTTTTACTACCTCACCTGAGAGCAGCATGATGTAGGCAGAGATCATGAATTCAACGATGTATCACTTAGATTACTGGGTGCAGCCGTTCTGTTGCAATCAGAATTTTTAATTTAGCCATCTAGCAGAGCTGAGTGAGCTTCCCTGCCCACACCATGCTCTTAATAGAGATTGTATATTGACAGAGAGGTGTTAATCAGAGAAGGGGGCGTGCCCGCTGCCGTGCAAGTGACTTTGTAGTCTGATCAATGATAAGGGTCTCGCTGCTTAAACAAACATAGCATATTAAAAACAAATCAGACCTTGAGAAGACCACCATACTTTAATTCTATGTTTTAACCGTTGCAGAATGCTGTCTTCAGCTTACATAGCAAAAATCAGCTGACAGATTCTCTTTAAAAACTTTCTTCTGCATTGGTAGCAGCTACAAAAACTGTTGAAAGCTTTTTGACTAATCTGAAGAAAGTTATCATCTACAACAGACCCACTCATGCACGTTTAAGGGTATGTTCATACAATGAGTATTTCCTGTGGATTCATTCAGATAAATGGAAATGACTTTCAATTGTAGAAATTTCTGCATCAAAATCTGTGGAATGTGAATTCACCCTAAGGCCTGCGACACACATCCGTGCCGCCGGCACGTGTTTGTCATTTTTTACACGTACCAGCGGCACGGAGACACGTTAAGGAATGCTACCCTATTGTAGCAGGCACACACACGTAAAACCACACGGAACGTGTGTCCGTGTGCGTTTGTACGTGTGTGCGTTTTTCAAAGCGCTGACATGTCAGTGTTTTATCCCGCAGCACGGGTGTCACACGGCCCGCACCCATACCACACGGGTGTAGTGTGGATGCGGTCCCGTGTGACACACGCCGGAGAAAACACACGTGTCAGTGGAAAAAAAAAAAAAACATTTACTCACCTTCTCCAGCCCTCCTGTCTCTGCCGCTGCTGCCTCTTGCTGCCGACCGCCGCTCATTAATCTCATAGAATATTCACTTCACTGCCTGGCAGCAGCAGCAGCGGGGAGACGGGAGGGCTGGAGACCGAGGATCAGCACCACGGACAGCAGCGCGGACAGCAGGAAGGACCAGGTGAGTATGTTAATTACCGGTTCTACGTGTGCTATCGCGGATAGCACATGTAGAACACACGTGTCCCGCACGTACCAGAGACACGTACTTACCTGCACGCAACACGCAGGGGAAATACGTGTCTCTCGGCACGTGCGTGATTTTCACGTGAATGTGGCAGAGGCCTGAAGCTGTGACATACTGATAAATCTTCTTCAGCCTGTCTCTTAGTAATACCAGGCCTGCACTTACGTCAATACTTAGGCCTAATGGGTTGCCTTATTAAGACAACTAGCTTTCTAAATGAAGCTGCAATGGCAAATATGTTGTTTTTTGTGTTTTTGTTATATTTGTTTTTAATGGCGAATATGTGACCTGGGTTCTGAAATCCACTGGGAACTTAGAATTTGCATTTGGCCAAAGGGAAAGGTAATAAGGTGACAATATTACATACTGGAAATTTAAATAATATGAATTAGGCTATATATATTGTGTATATATATATATATATATATATATATATATATATATATATATATATATATATATATATATATACTGCTCAAAACAATAAAGGGGACACCAAAATACAAAATCCTTGTTGAAGTGCTCCCTTTATTTTTTTGAGCAGTATGTATATACGGTACACCTATCTTTATACAGTAGGACTAATTGGGTGTTGTGCAGTGTTCCACACATTGATTTTTTTGGTTGAAGATATGGAATATATCATGAGCATATATATCTAATGGAAGGCGAGAACACTGTGATTCCAGATTCTGACACGTTCGGATAGGATCTACCAGAACTGGAACCTCTCTTATAGCATGAATTGATTGTTTAGATTAATATATTATCAAGAAAATAGCTGAGAGGAAGGAGGAACTATTATATTTGAAAAAAAGATCCTATTTTACCTTTTAGAATTTCTTCCTTCTGAATGAATTTTTGAAATGACTAATCATTATTATTTTAAACCTCTTATTTCTGTAATACGTGTTAAAACAAACATTAAAGCAGTGGACTATGTCCTTCCCTATTGGGTTTATTTTGTTGAACTCTTCCCTCAACATAGAAAATAGTTTTCTGACATTCTGGCGCAATGAAAATCCATTCTGCATCACCTACAATATGGAAAATTACCCTTTGTATTAACCTCGAGTACTTTGCTGTTACATTCGTATATTTCCTGTGTTTTGGGAGGTTTTGTATAATGAGGTGGTTGGTGGTAGCCTGATTTGTATTTTCCAATCTTCTGGCTCAGACAGTAAATTCATTCACTCGTTAATAAATATGATTAATAACTTAACAATAACACAATAATTGTAACAAAACATGACAAAAGATGACAAATTCCACATCCCCGGGAGCCATGTATAAAAATAGAGCAATGTGCCAAATGCATAAATTATAGCATTATTTTAAAGGGACAAGGACACTCTTCTCATGAGCAACAAATGATTCATATAGGGAGACAGTCTTGCGCCCCTTGAAATATAAATATAACCTGAATATGACAAATTTTATATATGACCCCCCTTTCAAGAACCTTAGGGAAAATGCACAGATTGCAAGCTCTTTTGACAGGGAATGGAACATTTCTGATTAATTTCTATATACGTGTACCAATATAAATAAAATATAAATAATAAATAAGTAATTAAATAGCAATACCACAAATGGCTTATGAAGTGCAGATCTGGCTGAGCCTCATTTTGATTCTTCATTAAGGTTCAGTAATTATTGTTCTTACTACTGCTGGAATGAAGAGGATGAGGAGGACGCCGGCCCATTCTCAATCTGTACCGTGTTTGTTGGAGCACAGACATGCTGGATTATTGCGGCCCAGATGGATACTCACAAAGTATAAAAAATACACATCATTTCAAGCTTTCATAGTTCACCACTTACATTGGGAAAATACATTTCACACTCTTAATAGCTGCCTGGAAATGGACGTATTTAACCCTGTCATTATTAGACTAAAACAAGTCAATTTTGTTATGTCTTACACTTGCACATGGTATCAGCATTCATGGCCATCATGGTGTCTGGAAGATGATTTCATATTTATCATCTGATTGGTTATATGCCACATGCTTGCGTCAATATGGTATATAAAGTTACTAAGACCTCAAGTTTTAGACTGGTGATAGGTACGCTACAATGATAGGACGGGTTATCACTCTGCTTGTAAGAAAGGACAATTCTTCATGGGTTCCTATGAATCCTCATGATAGTTCTGCTTAGTATTGTAGAGGGAATTTGCCACATGTATTACCAGAAGCATACCAGTGGACATGGATGTTTAAGATAAATATTTCATTAGCCGTGCTGCTGAGCTTCGTATGAATACCATGAAAGCCCAGGCTGGATTATCAGCGTCTGATGCTATCACAAGAGTCAGAACTTCGGCTCCAGCTTCTACTGCGACTTCTGCTGTGTTCCCGTGAGCTTCTGTTCCAGTCCCTGCTGCGACTTCTACTGCTGTGGCTTCGGCTCCGACTACTTCTGTGACTAAAGTAACTGCGA
This sequence comes from Anomaloglossus baeobatrachus, assembly GCF_048569485.1. Classification (NCBI taxonomy): domain Eukaryota; kingdom Metazoa; phylum Chordata; class Amphibia; order Anura; family Aromobatidae; genus Anomaloglossus; species Anomaloglossus baeobatrachus. The sequence goes on along the minus strand of NC_134353.1, from coordinate 764,283,535 downwards.
CTTCTGGACCTGCTTCTTGGACTATACCAAGAAGGGGTGCTGCTGTCACTGCTGGATGACGAAGGGCTGGGCCGGTAATACGGGATGGGACGCTTTCGAGCACTGTGAGGAGGAGAAGAATGACAGACACATAAGCTCAGCTTGTGATGGATTTCTAAAGCTGTGATGCCAAGTTACTTTAGGTCACAAGTGCCGTGTAAGGACAGGAGAGGTTATCGAAATCCTCTCTATTTATAGACTATACAATGCTGCTGCTCTCTGCTGGAAATCCATATGAAATATTACTGAACTGAAATTCTTAAGATTTGATGGTTATTTCAAAAACATATATCTCCTCTAAGCTCTAAGCCTCTTATTTTTATGTCTTGTGCTACGGAGCTCTATAAAAAAGCAAAAAGGACATGAGGAAATGCCATTAATTGCTTTTAAATTAACTATTTTATCACATGTAGACTTATGAGATATGTGAAATATACACTTAGATGAGGAAATAAATATATCTAGGACAATATGATTTACAGGAGTTAGCCCATACTGTAGTAGTGAACCAAATATGTCTGCTTAAAGCCTCTTGTCTTTAGATTGCATGCAAATATATGCAAATGTGCTAAATCAGACATAACAAATCTCATTAGAATCAGGGCATCCATGTAGCATGAAACCTGATTTGTTCATAAGAACCATCTCATATCAACTATATGAACATAACCACGTTAACTCCTTCACACCACAGCCAGTTTGGGTTTGTTTTTACCAATTCCCACATTTCAGATCTGACATGTGTCACTATAAGTTAAAATAACTTAGAATGGTTTTGCTCTTCACATTGTGCCTGTAAATGCCCTGCAGTTGTAAAAAGATTTTTCACATGGATTATTTATGCCACAAGAAAGTGGTATGATCTGTTAGATGTAGTATTATGCTTTGTTAGTGCTTTTATGTGGTGGTTGTTGGGGGACCAGTGTTTTTTACAGTTATCACAATGCTTTAAAGGGAACCCGTCAGGTGCAATATGTACCCAGAACCACGAGCAGTTCTGGGTGCATATTGCTAATCCCTGCCTAGCAGTCCCAGCCTATAGTAGCATAGATAAAGGAATCTTTAGAAAAAGTATTTCTAAAGATCCTTCATTATATGCTAATGAGGCCAGCGACTAGTCGGAAGGGCATTAATTCCCTTGGCTAGTCGGCCCCATTAGCATGTAAACACGCCCCTGTGAGTCAGAGGCATGGTCGCACTCACCTCTGCTGCCACCGCGACCGATGCTGGATTTCGGCTCAGTGCACATAATCCCGGGACTTCCGGTCATGTGCACTATGAAGCTGGGTGTATGCGTCCCGGCTTCAAACTAGTGTAGTGCACATGACCAGAGGAGCCATAGACTTCAGATCATGCGCACTGACCCTATGCCTGGCGTTCGGAGGCAGTGATCCGGACACAGGTACGCACGTCACTGCCGATGATGACGCTGGGCAGTGGGCATTGAATAGCATGTTAGTATGCCCCTGTGGGTGTGCTAACATGCTAAGAGGGCGGAATAAGCGCAGGAACTAACGCCCTTGCGACTAGTCCCTGGGCTCATTAGCATATCATTGAGGATATTTAGAAATACTTTATCTATGCTACTTGATACAGGGAGAGTTATGCAGGGATTAGCAATATGTACCCAGAACTGCTCGTGGTTCTGGGTGCACATTGCACCTCACAGGTTGACTTTAAGGAGACATTAAGGAGATATTAAATCTGTACATACACTGAAGTTTCTTGTTGCCTGTAAGTGATGCCTAAACTATCTAGAAATAAAAAGCGGGTAAATGTTCTCCTAGTGTTGTTCCCTACTTTAGTTTTCTTATTTCAATGTTCACCACTAAATTTAAATGAAGAATCCTGTCTAAAACTTGAAACATGCTGTGCATCTAGACTAATGTCCATTCCCTGCTAGCAATTATCAAACTGAAATTTGAATTCATCGAATTTGCCAAATATTTTCCCCAAAATTAATTTTTTGTTGAATCTCAATACTGTAAAGCCTCTAATTGCCTTGAAAAAAAGGTGCGTAACAGTCAGAGATCTCCTGGGACTGGACTGAAACTTTTTAGAGCTCTTTAATACAAACACAGCTTTAATAATATCCAAGTAACTTCAATCTATCTGGCTAGAAGAAAACGGATAATAACCGGTTTAAAACAATAGGCTTTTTAACAATATACTACAGACTCACAGACTTGATAAGCTGCTCAAATTGTAGAAACAGTCCAAAAATAAACCTGTTTTTATGAGGTCGATGCTAGAATTACTGTTGTTGATACACAGGCGGTGCAAACAGAAGCCATGGCTTTTCCACACAGTGTGGTGCAAAAATTATTCTTGTTTCCAGCACTTCAAGGGTTTTTCTTTGTTAAATGAGGTGAAAGCTTTTTAACAAAGCATCTAAAAATTATCACTTCATCTATTGAGTAAGAACAGCTTGGCAGTTTTCATAAAAGAACAGGTCAAGTAAAGCCTGCATCCCAAAAACGAACACCTGCAACAGGTCACTGGTTTTGAGTGATGTATACTGCTCAAATAATTGGATAAAGATGTGTGCAACAAGAATGAAAATTTAGAACAACAAAGTGATGTAGACAGTTGATTTATAATTTCTGGATTTTAGAGGTTTGTGATTCATATTTAAAAAATATGGCTTTCCTGACTGTGACACACAAGCCTAAAGGCTGCTTTACACCAGACAATCTATCGTGCGATAGATCGTCGGGGTCACGTTTTTTGTGATGCACATCCGGCATCGCTGGCGATGCCGGCCTGTGTGACACCTCCTAGCGACGCAGTATCGGTCACAAATCGTGAGTCGTGTACTGCTCGCTAGGTTCCATAATATCGTTTAATTTAGTTGTTCATCGTTTCCGGGGTAGCACACGTCGCTCCGTGTGACACCCCGAAAACGATGAAAAGCAGCTCACCTGCGTCACGCAGCCGCCGCCGGCTATGTGAAGGAAGGAGGTGGGCGGGATGTTTACGTCCCGCTCATCTCCGCCCCTCCGCTTCCATTGGCCGGCGGCCGTGTGACGTCGCTGTGACGCCGAATGTCCCTCCCACTCCAGGAAGTGGACATTCACCGCCCACAGCGAGGTCGCACGAGAGGTAAGTATGTGTGACGGGGTTACTGACTTTGTGCGACACGGGCAGCGATTTGCCCGTGATGCAAAAAGGACGGGGGCGGGTACGATCGATTGTGAAATTGCACAATCGGTTGTACCGTGTAAAGCAGCCTTAAGTTTCAAGATTCTTTTTAGCAGAATTAGTACACAGAGTAATAAATTATCCTCCTGTTTTACAATTGCATTGTATTAACATACAAAATGCAGTTACTAAAGTACTATGCTGTTACTGTAGTATATCACAGATCAGTGAATTCATAGTAACACTAAAAATCCTGGTAAAATTAGCCCACTCAGTATCTCTCCAGCACAACCTGCATAATTTGTGCAGTACAATCTGCACAAACAGAATCGCAAACTATTTATATCCACGGAAACTGTGAATTCTAAGAAATTAAACTCAAAGCTGATTCTCCACGGATCAATTCGATCATCTCTATTGCCTGCCACTGGCCAATGTTTTTAACTACTGCAAGTGTGGAATCACTATAAAAGCACCTATACACTGGTAATCAGCAGTATTACAGGTTGTAAGAAATCATTGCATCTGGGCTACAAACTCAATTTGCACAATAATAATTGCACATATTGTATATATCTTATATTTTCATGTCTATTCTAACTTACTGTCCCATGAGAAAGACATCAAGTCTTATTAATAGTATATTCTTTGACAGCTTGCTTCTTGGAGCATTTTACAGTTCAACTTCTCGGTTGATGAGAAGGTCATTTTATCTTGGTTTAATATTAATGCAGACAGAAAGGCATAGGGTCTTGGCAACCCCTTATTGAGACTGGAAAGGAAATATGACTTCACTTGTATTCAGCCTAATTGTCACTATACTTATATATTTTTATCACGTCCATTACCTAGTGATCCTTCTTGCTTCCAGGTGACTTGGAGAATCTCTTCTGCGCTTTTTCATAGGTGAATAAGAGCTGCGCCTTGTCCTATGACCTCCTTTCCGAGTTTCCTTTTCAGCAGAATCATATTTGCCACTTCTCTCTCGATCTCTGTTGGAATTAATTTAGAATTATGATATTAAAAAGAATAAACTTTTAATAATGAAGAGATAAAATTCATATTGAGATGGAATTTGATACTATAACTTTAATATTGATTTTTACACCTGCTTACATTGGAGAGTAGAGTACATGACGGATGGTCATACAATAACCTCAATAATATCAACTAGTAACAAACTAGTGAAGATTTAGTTCGGTAATTAACATGTGTGCCAAATATATTATTAAGATCAAACTTCACACTAATCACTATCATATTTTGAAGCCTTTACTTTTACACACACACACACACACACACACACACACACTAATGAATACATTGGAGAGAGCTGACCATAACCACTTTTCTGATGTCCATTCTAATGTGACTATTTAAAGTCCCGTTTTACTCGAAAAACTAACAAATCAACATTAAGCAATGCATGCTATTATTAAGACAAGAACAAGCTCATGTATGACTCCCCCAATTTGTAACATTTGTAACAATTCTCTTTCACTTTCATTCACAGTTTTAATAAACAAGTAATATGAGAGCTATAGGATTGGGTAAAAGTGTCCATATTGGAGCAAAATAATCTCAAACAAGATTTCTGAGAGACTGGCCAACAATCTAATGTGTATGGGGCCCTCCTGACTCCTCTGACAGTTGATGTCAAAGAAATTAGAACATTATACATGCTGAATTCTAACACCCAATCTTTTAGATTTTAGGGGAGATAAGCTGCAATCAAAGTATGCTTTGCTGAATAGTAAGGGGGTCGGGATACATAGTGGGGGAAGTGTTTGTTCAAAAAAATATTTTTTCCCTATGTGTGTGTATGTTTTAACTCTATACTTATCAGGTTAGTAATGGGATTGTCTGATAGTGGCCGATCAATTACTAACCCCTGCGGTTGATGCAAGTTATAAATTCACAGCTGATATCAATCCCAAACGTATTACACCAATTGCCACCGAACCAGGGCAATAGTTAAAGAAGTTGTCCAGTTACCAAAACTGATTTTTTTTTCTGATAAATCTTGCTAATATGTGCCTCTCCACTAGAGATGAGCGAACTGGCCGTGGTTCGGCTCGAGTTCGGTTCGCCGACGGAGGTCCCGTTCGAGTTCGGTTCGTCGAACGTTCGACGAACCGAACTCGAACCAATAGGCTATAATGGGAGGCAATCACAAACACATAGAAACGCATTATAAATGTACACATACAGTTAATAAACATTGCCATAACACTTACCGGTCCCCGCGATCCCTCCTGCACTCTGTCTCCTGCCGCTATTCCATCCGATGATCGCTGAATCCTCCCAGTGACCGGCACTGCCAGCAGTGATGCAGGACCTATCGTGACGTCAAAATAGCCATGTGACCAGTCACGTGGCTATTATCTCATTGGCTACAGACTGGTCACATGACTATGACGCGTCATGTAGGACCTGCGAGTGCATCTCTCCGGTACACGGTGCACATTTGTGTATTGCCGTGTACCGGCGACATGCTGTAGCACACGGTCGACTCCCCGCTCCATTAGGGACCGGCTGACACAGCCGGTCAGTAACGGAGATCACCGTTGCCATAGCAACGCAGTTAGCGGTGACGTCACCGCTAACCGTGGCTCCGGGAGCACCGTTGCTATGGTAACGCGTCTGTCAGCGTTACCGCTGTTACCGCTAACAGCCAGCAGCACTGATCACTCATGGAGTAAAGGCTGCACGCTGCTTTCCGTGCAGCTTTCACGGAGTGAAGGCTGCACGGGAAGCAGCGTCTTCCCCCATGCAGCAGTGATGTAGCAGAGCTGCATTTGTTGAACGAGAAAGACAGAAGACCATGGATCGTGGAGGGCTGACAGGGGGTAATAAAGATGGAGTCTCTAATGTGTCTGTGTATTTATTTCTATTAAAGTATTTTTTCTCTGTGTGGTGTCTTTTTTTAACCCTTTATTGGAGATTCTTAATGGCCGTGTCAAACGTGAAAAAAAGCAACAATAAGAGGATAATGTCCTCCAAAAATCAAGTATTACTCACAGCAAGTTGGGCTGCAGTGTGTACATCGCCCTGGCCAAAAACTGATGCTCTAGCAGGATACAGCTAAACCCCCACTAAGTGAAGGCATCACAGGTGCAGGAGAAGCAGATCACACACACACCTTCATGGAATGGAGGGGAGGTGACTGCTAGATGATAAAACTGCACACAAGTGGCTTGCATAGAGCGCTGTTCACATGCAGATAACACAGTCACAAACCCGCAGCCTATTAGGTAACGCCCTTCTATTAGATCAGGCGGGCTGCCAAGCCGTACTCCACTGTATATCATGCACGGACAGACACTCTACAATGCAAGGCCCAACAGAAAGGGGCCTGGCTGTATCTTGTACAAACAAAAAAATATGAGGTTTTTGTTGGTATTTATGGCCATAAAACGTAAGCCTACACCCTCGTCAAGGGACCTCATGTCTGTAGGTCCCTACACTAAATATAAAAAAAGCAACAATAAGAGGATAATGTCCTCCAAAAATCAAGTATTACTCACAGCAAGTTGGGCTGCAGTGTGTACATCGCCCTGGCCAAAAACTGATGCTCTAGCAGGATACAGCTAAACCCCCACTAAGTGAAGGCATCACAGGTGCAGGAGAAGCAGATCACACACACACCTTCATGGAATGGAGGGGAGGTGACTGCTAGATGATAAAACTGCACACAAGTGGCTTGCATAGAGCGCTGTTCACATGCAGATAACACAGTCACAAACCCGCAGCCTATTAGGTAACGCCCTTCTATTAGATCAGGCGGGCTGCCAAGCCGTACTCCACTGTATATCATGCACGGACAGACACTCTACAATGCAAGGCCCAACAGAAAGGGGCCTGGCTGTATCCTGTACAAACAAAAAAATATGAGGTTTCTTTCTGTTGGGCCTTGCATTGTAGAGTGTCTGTCCGTGCATGATATACAGTGGAGTACGGCTTGGCAGCCCGCCTGATCTAATAGAAGGGCGTTACCTAATAGGCTGCGGGTTTGTGACTGTGTTATCTGCATGTGAACAGCGCTCTATGCAAGCCACTTGTGTGCAGTTTTATCATCTAGCAGTCACCTCCCCTCCATTCCATGAAGGTGTGTGTGTGATCTGCTTCTCCTGCACCTGTGATGCCTTCACTTAGTGGGGGTTTAGCTGTATCCTGCTAGAGCATCAGTTTTTGGCCAGGGCGATGTACACACTGCAGCCGTGTCAAACGTGCCTGATATTAAGAATCTCTGGCTTAATACTAGCTAGTAAAACAAAGCTAGTATTAACTCATTATTAGCCAACAAGCCACCCGGCTTCAGGGGTGTTGGAAGAGTTGGATACAGCGCCAGATGATGGCGCTTCTATGAAAGCGCCATTTTCTGGCGCGGCTGCGGACTGTAATTCGCAGCAGAGGCGCCCAGAAACCTCGGGCTAACCTGTGCTGTGGATTCCAATCCCCAGCTGCCTAGTTGTACCCGGCTGGACACAAAAATGGGGCGAAGCTCACGTCATTTGTTTTTTAATTATTTCATGAAATAAGTGAAATAATTAAAAAAAATGGGCTTCCCTATATTTTTGCTCGTGGCTGCCTGCTGTACCTGGCTAGCATACAAAAATATGGCGAAGCACACGTCATTTTTTTGGTGGGCAAAAAACTTCTGCATACAGTCCTGGATGGAGTATGCTGAGCCTTGTAGTTCTGAAGCTGCTGTCTGCTCTTCTCCATACAGACAGACAGCAGCTGCAGAACTACAAGGCTGAGCATACTCCATCCAGGACTGTATGCAGAAGTTTTTTGCCCCCTGAAAAAATTATGTGGGCTTCGCCATATTTTTGTATGCTAGCCAGGTACAGCAGGCAGGTACGGCTGCCCCCAACCCCCAGCTGCCTATTTGTACCCGGCTGGGAACCAAAAATAAAAGGAAGCCCTTTTTTTATTATTTCATGAATTTCATGAAATAATTAGAAAACAAATGACGTAGGCTTTGCCCCATTTTTGTGTCCAGCCAGGTACAACTAGGCAGCTGGGGATTGGAATCCGCAGCACAGGTTGGCCTGAGCTTTCTGGGCTCCACTACTGCGAATTGCAGTCTGCAGCCGCCTCAGAAAATGGCACTTTCATAGAAGCGCTATCTTCTGGCGCTGTATCCAACTCTTCCAGCACCTGCCTGCTATACCTGGCTAGCATACAAAAATATGGCGAAGTTCACGTCCTTTTTTTTGTAGTTTTTGCAAAAAAAGTAAAAAATGCTTCCCTGGATTTTCCATTGCCAGTGAAGGTAACACCAAGCAGTGGGGGTTAGCAGCCAGTAGCTGCTTGGATTACCCTTAGCTAGCAATACAAACAATGCAGCGGGAGCCCATATATATTTTTTTAATTATTTATTTAAATAAACTAAAAACAAAATGGGCTTCCCTGTATTTTGATTGCTGTAGATCACAGTGCTGTAAAAATAAATCTTTAAAAAAAATGACGTAGCGCTCCGCGGTATTTTTGATTCTCAGCGCAGATAAAGCAGACAGCTATGGGTTGCCACCCCCATCTGCCTGCCGTTACCTTGGTTGGCAATCAAAATACAGGGAAGCCCATTAATTTTTTCTATTCAAAAAATAGTTAAAAAAAAATGACGTTGGGTTCCCCCATTTTTGATAGCCAGCTAGGGTAAAGCAGACGGCTGTAGCCTGAAAACCACAGCTGGCAGCTTTACCGTGGTTGGGGATCCAATGTGGAGGTCCCCCCAGGCTCTTTTTTTATAATTATTTTATAAATATTAATAATTACACAAAAAAAGTAGGGTCCCCCCCAAATTGGATCACCAACCAAGGTAAAGCGGACAGCTGTGGTCTGGTATTCTCAGGGTGGGAAGGTCCATAGTTATTGGGCCTTCACAGCCTAAAAATAGCAGGCCGCAGGCACCCCAGACGTGGCGCATCCACTAGATGCGCCAATCCTGGCGCTTCACCCCAGCTCATCCCGTGCCCTGGTGCAATTGCAAACGGGGTAATAAATCGAGTTGATACTAGCTGTAAGGTCACCTGACATCAAGCCCAGCAGTTTGTGATGTCATGGCGTCTATTAGATACCCAACATCATAAACTGTCAGTACTAACAAAAAAAAAATCGACAAAAGAAATTTATTTGAAAAAACAGTCCCCAAAACATTCCCTCTTTCACCAATTTATTGTAAGAAAAAAAATAAAGGGGTCCCACGACGACTCTGGACCGTCTAGAATATGGGGGGGAGACGCTCAGGGAACGTATCCCCCATTTTCTAGGAGTGCAGACCCTTCATGTGAGGAGTGTGGGTGCAATGAATCTGCACTCACTCTCCCCGGGTCCACAGCAGCAGAGTCCATGTCGTAATGGTTGCTACCAAAGCTGCAATGCCCTGCTCATGAGGTAAGGGCATGCCTAATAAGGAGAACTATTTTACATTTCCAAATATTGGTATTTGCTGATATTATTGCTATTCCACCTACTATATATTGGGGATAGGATCTTGGAGATGGAATACCCCTTTAAGACCAGTTATCCAGCTGAATGATTACTTAACAACAGAGCTCGCTATTTAGATATGTTTTCTCGTGGCGTATAACGGACTCTCATGTTTGGTAGTCATTCAGCAGGGCAACTATAAAAGCAAATCCCTCCATTTGGAAATGTAATATAGCTCTCCTGATCAATTATGTTCCTTACCTCATGAGCAGGGCATTGCAGTAATAATAATAATTTATTCATTTATATAGCGTTATTAATTCCATAGCGCTGTATATCTTTGGAGTGTGGGAGGAGACCGGAAAACCCAGAGGAAACCCACGCAAACATGGGGAGAACATACAAACTCCTTGCAGATGGTGTCCTTGGTGAGAATTGAACCCAGGACCTCAGCGCTGCAAGACTGCAGTGCTAACCACTGAGCCACCGTGCCGCCCATTTAGCTTACAGATGCATAACCACCACTCACTGTTTCTGAACACAGGAAGCTGAGCTGACAGCCGCTCTGTGCATGCGGCAGCGTCTATTGTGAAGGAGAGGGCCGCGGGGGATCAACACTGCACAGGTACCGTGGGACACCGGGGAACACCGGTGGGGTTATAGGGGGTGACCTGGCAGGGCCTGGGGAGGAGTTTTCTGTCGCATGTGTCATGGCACATGCGACAGAAATCAGAGAAGTAGGGTGAATGCGGCCGGCGCGCTGCTGTGCGCGCGGCCATCTTGGATTTCTGGGAGGGCATCAGGGGGGGAACTTTGGTGACACCGGGGGACCGGAGGGGACCGGGGAGGAGATTTATCATGTTTGTTTATGCCAGATGGGAGATAAATAATTTTTTACCGGTGCTGTCATTTACTGTAACGTGATCATCGGTGTACGGTGTACACCTCTGATCACGTGAGCGGGGACCGGAAAAACCGTCCTGAATCATGATCTCCAGGGTCTCAGCTAGCCCTGAAACCCCGGAGATTTTCTGATGCTGGTTGGGCGTATTTCACTTATTTCTGCCTGCTGTTTATAAATGGCAGATCAGAATAAGGCTACATTAACACGACCGATCCATTTTTGCGGTCTGCAAAAAACAGTCCGTTTTTTTTCACGGGTGCATCCGTTTCCGTTACGTAGACGGTCCGTATGTCATCTGTTTGTCATCCGTGTGCCTTCCGTTTTTTTTGTGTACTGCAAAAAAACTGAAGGAGGTTAAATGCATAAATTTACCCAGGATCCATAGCTTCAACCTACATGAGGCGGTCACATGTTCACTCCAGTGCCATTTTCTACTGCTTTTCACAGCATAGAGCACTCTGGTGATTTTCTTGTGCTTGTGCACTTCATATCAGTCTTTTCTGTCATTATAATGGCAGAAAGATACATAATGTCCCACTCTCCTGCATTTTGTAATTTTGCACCCTTTGGTGCCTTTCATGTGGCACTAAGGGGTGCTTAGCTTTGTATTTAGCCAAAAAATGAAAAAAAAAAATGACGTAGGGTTCCCCCTATTTTTGTAGCCAGCTAGGGTAAAGCAGACGGCTGCAGCCTGCAGGCCACAGCTGGCAACCTCACCTTGGCTGGTAATCCAAAACTGAGGGCACCCCACGCTGTTATTTTAAATTAAATAAATAATTAAAAAAAAAAAACACGTAGGGGTCCCCCCAAAATTAGATCACCAGCCAAGGTAAAGCAGACAGCTGGGGTCTGATATTCTCAGACTAGGGAGGTCCATGGTTATTGGACTCTCCCCAGCCTAAAAATAGCAGGCCGCAGCCGCCCCAGAAGGGGCGCATCCATTAGATGCGCCAATCCTGGTGCTTCGCCCCAGCTCATCCCGCGCCCTGGTGCGGTGGCAAACGGGGTAATATATGGGGTTAATACCAGATGTGTAATGTCACCTGGCATCAAGCCCTGGGGTTGGTGAGGTCAGGCATCTATCAGATACCCGACATCACCAACCCAGTCAGTAATAAAAAAAAATAGACGACAAACACATTTTTATTTGAAAAAACACTCCCCAAAACATTCCCTCTTCAACCAATTTATTAGAAAGAAAAACAAATCCAGGTCTGGTGTAATCCAAGGGGTTGCCATGACGATCCACACTGTCCCAGTCAATGAAGAGCAGAATGTTCCCCATTGGCTGGGAGAGCAATGCAGTGACCTGAGCTAACATCAATGGGTCAGCCCAGGTCACTGCAGGGCATGACAAGTGCTGCTGTCAGCGAGGTACATTACCTGCGCTGATCTCCTGCACTGCTGACAGCACCTGTCCCTGAGTTCAATGACCGCCGCCTTCACAGCCAAGTATCGCGAGAGGCCCGTGACGTCACCGCTAGTCAGTCTCGGGTCGGAAGCGAGAGAAGGTGATGTGACAAGCGGCGGCCATGGAGGACAGTGACAGCGCTGAGGTCGGGATAGCGGGACTTCATCACCGCAGGTAAGCCGAGCGGGACGATGTGTGCAGAGTGCAGTGTGCAGAGTGTGTGTGTGTGAGTGTGTGTGTGTGTGAGTGTGTGTTTGTATACACGTACATGCCGCGTGCAGGAGGGGGCGGAGTGAGCTGAGCGGGGAAGTGTGGGCTTCCTGCACGTAACTAGGATAAACATCGGGTTACTAACCAAAGCGCTTTGGTTGGATACCCGATGTTTATCTTGGTTACCAGCTTCTGGCAGGCTGCCAGCGATGGCTCCTGCACACTGTAGCTTTAAAAAGCCCTGCTTTTTGCTGCTAGAACCGTTCTCGAACGTATCTAGAACTATCGAACTTTAGCAAAAAGCTCGAGTTCTAGTTCGATCTAGAACAGCCCCCAAAATCACTCGAACCGCAAACTGGAGAACCTCGAACCGCGAACCGCGCTCAACTCTACTCTCCACACATCTATTATGTTATTTCAGCAATATTACCTTTTATTGTGCACTAGCAGCACATCCTCATTGCTGGCTCCAGCTCTGATGGGGTTAATCTCTCTTCTGACTTCCTGGGTTCAGTTCCTACAACTCCCATAATTCTTTGTGGCTCTAGGGCTGTATCTAACTTATCTAACACAACCACTGTGTCTAACACACCCACTCAGCTCTCCACCCAAAGTCTCCTCCCTGCCTCTTCCCTGTGGATGCACTGAGAGCAATCACAGCAGAGACAGCCGAAGCTCCAAGCTCTGCACAACCAGGGGAAGAAAGCAGCTATCTTCTGCTTGTTCTCATATAGTTCATAGTCTGTGTGTGTGTGTGTGTGTGTGGGTGTGTGTGTGTGTGTGTACAGAAATTATGATTATTAGCCGGCGCAACATGTGAAAAAAATAATTGGGGAAAAAAAAAATGAAGGGGTCTTGAGATTGCTTTTTTTCCCTCTTGCCTAGTCTGTGTGTCGTCCGTATCATTCGTGTGGCATGCATTTTGCAGGCTACTTTCACATCAGTGTTTTTTTGCCTGTAGGCAAACAACCGCAAACCGCATATGACTGGATCCTGTGGATTAAATGTGCAGCGCATGCAACCGTTATTTTACCGGATCCTTCTGCAGCGGGACACAGAATTTATCGGCCGCACTGGAGTCAGCTGACTCCTGATCTCACAGCCCGCACACGCTGCAATAGCTGCAGGTGGGCTCATTCACATGACCGTTCCGTTTGTCCTGGTCAGTTCCTGTTTTTTTGCGGACCCACGGACGGGACCATCTTTTCAATGTCTTTTGTGTAGGATCGGATGGTACATGGTAGCACTTCCACGTGCATCCGATCCTACAAAAAAAACACATCGGATGCCGTATGTCCGCTCCGTTATTATGGAACATGTCCTATTCTGTTTCGTAATAACGAACCGTGACTCAATACAAGTCAATGGGTCCGCAAAATTCCCAGAAGCAACACGGAAGCACTTCCGTGTGACTTCCGTTGGGTGCCCGTGTAGTCTGTGTCTCGCTCCAGCTCCAGCCCCGCGGCTGCCCGCACAGCAGTGTCAGCAGCTGCCCGCACTGCAGTGTCAGCAGCCGTGGGGATGACAAGCGCAACCGTCAGGAGGTTAGTAAGTTCATTACCTGCGGTGATGAAGTCCTGCATTCCTGACGGGAGCGCTCGTCACTGCCTTCTATGCCCGACGCTTGTCACATCACATCTCGCTGTCAACCCGAGACTGTGACTAGTGGTGGCGTCACGGGCCGCTCGCGATACTTGGTTTGTGAAGGCGGCGGTCATTGAACTCAGTGACAGCGCTGCTGTCAGGAGTTTAGCGATCATCGCAGGTAATGTACCTTGCTAACCTCCTGACAGCAGCACTCGTCATGCCCTGCAGTGACCTGGGCTGACCTATTGATGTTAGCTCATGTCACTGCACGGCTCTCCCAGCCAATAGGGAACATTCTGTTCTTCATTGACTAGGACATTGACTATGGTATGGATCGTCGTGGGACCCCTTGGATTACACCAGACCTGAATTTGTTTTTCTTTCTAATAAATTGGTGAAAGAGGGAATGTGTTGGGGAGTGTTTTTTCAATAAAAATGTGTTTGTTGTCTATTTTTTTTATTACTGACTGAGGTATCTGATACACGCCTGACATCACTAACCCCAGGGCTTGATGCCAGGTGACATTACACATCTGGTATCAACCCCATATATTACCCCGTTTACCACCGCACCAGGGCAACGGGATGAGCTGGGAAAAAGCACCAGGATTGGCGCATCTAATGGATGCACCACTTTTGGGGCGGCTGCGGCCTGCTATTTTTAGGCTGGGGAGTGTCCAATCACGGTGGACCTCCCTAGTCTGAGAATACCAGACCACAGCTTTCTGCTTTACCTTGGCTGGTGATCGAATTTGGGGGGACCCCGTGTTTTTTGTTTTAAATTATTTATTTAATTTAAAATAACAGCGTGAGGTGCCCTCTGTTTTGGATTACCAGTTAAGGTGAAGCTGCCAGCTGTGGTTTGCAGGCTGCATCTGTTTGCTTTACCCTAGCTGGCTACAGAAGATAGGGGGACCGCATGTCATTTTTTTTATTATTTATTTATTTTTTGGCTAAATACAAAGCTAAGCACCTTAGTGCCACATGAAAGTCACCAAATGGTGCCAGCTTACAATATGCAGGGAGGTGGGACATTATATATGTCTTTCTCATCTATCTATCTATCTATCTATCTATCTATCTATCCATCCCTCTATTCATTCATTCATTCATTCATTCAGTCATTCATTCATTCATTCATTCATCCCTCTATCTCTCTGTCTCTATATCTATCTATCCATCTCTATATCTACTCATCTATTTATCTTTCTTGCTGCTTCCGTTTTTTGCGGTCCGCAAAAAAAACGGAAGGCACACGGATGTCACACGGATGCCACATGGATGCATCTGTGAAAAAAAAGGACCGTTATTTGCGGCCCGCAAAAACGGAACGGTCATGTGAATGTAGCCTTAACGGCAGTCATTCCCTGCTGCCGATCACATGTGACCGTGTGCGGGCTGTGTGTACAGGAGTTCAGATCAGCTGACTCAAGTGTCGGCCGATTTGGCTGGGGCCACACGGGGATTACTTGCGATCCCCTCGCATTACACTTGGCTCACGCTCAGTACAGCAGAGCTCAGTGTCATGCGTGTGTCCCTGCGACTGAGGTCCGACTGTGCGAACAGACCTCAGCTGCAGGGGGCGGTCCGGCACTCAGGAGGGGTGGGCCAGCACTGAGGAGGGGTAGCAGGGATTTCTCTCCCTCTCTCCTCCGTAGTCGGCTATTGCGATTCTCGCTCTGCACTTGCGGTACACCGATGCGATTTTTCTCTCACCCCATGCACTTGAATGGGTAAAAGAGAAAGAGTCTTGCATTAAAATTGCAGCATGCTGCAATTGTTTTCTCAGTCCAATTTGGACTGAAAAAATAATTGCTCATGTGCGCTGACACAGGCTAATATTGGTCCGAGTGGAATGCGATGTTTTATCGCACTCCACTCGCACAGTTTTTCTCGCCATGTGGCTTAGACCTTACTTGTTTTGTGTCCCCTTGCATCCATCACAGCGTGTGTGGGCTGGAGTTCAGCTGAGTTCAGATCAGCTGACTCCAGTGCTGGACTGAACTCAGGTGACCTCACAGCCCGTACACGCTGCGATGGATGCCGGGGGACACAGAACAAGTAATCGGCCGACACTGGAGTCATCCGATTACTTGTTCTGCTGGCGCTGTGGTCAGGAGTAGGGATGAATGAGCAGTAAAATGCTCTGGTGCTCGATGGGCGAACCCCATGTCAATTTTTTTTTTTTTAAAAATTAATTAAAAATAAAAAAAAAACAAAAAACAATCATATAACCCTAACCCTGGGGTTAGGGGTAAAAAAAAAGTGTGGGCTCCCGCTGCATTTTTTTATTGCTAAGGGTAACCCAAACAGCTACTGGCTGCTAACCCCCGCTGCTTGGTGTTACCTTCACTCACAATGGAAAATCCAGGGAATGACGTGGGCTTCGCCATATTTTTTGTACGCTAGCCAGGTACAGCACGCAACTACGGGCTGCCCCCAACCCCCAGCTGCCTATTTGTACCCAGCTGGGAACCAAAAATATAGGGAAGCCCTTTTTTTTTAATTATTTCATGAATTTCATGAAATAATTTAAAAAAAATGATGTGGGCTTTGCTCATTTTTTTATGTTCAGCCAGGTACAACTAGACAGCTGGAGATTGGAATCTTCAGCGCAGGGTGGCCCAAGCTTTCTGTGCCCCCCGCTGCGAATTGCAGTCTACAGCCACCCCAGAAAATGGCGCTTTCATAGAACTGTATCCAACACATCGCAGCAGAGCGGGCGGGTGGAGAGTGACATACAGTTAGGTCCAGAAATATTTGGACAGTGACACAAGTTTTGTTATTTTAGCTGTTTACAAAAACATGTTCAGAAATACAATTATATATATAATATGGGCTGAAAGTGCACACTCCGAGCTGCAATATGAGAGTTTTCACATCCAAATCAGAGAAAGGGTTTAGGAATCATAGCTCTGTAATGCATAGCCTCCTCTTTTTCAAGGGACCAAAAGTAATTGGATAAGGGACTCTAAGGGCTGCAATTAACTCTGAAGGCGTCTCCCTCGTTAACCTGTAATCAATGAAGTAGTTAATAAAAGGTCTGGGGTTGATTACAGGTGTGTGGTTTTGCATTTGGAAGCTGTTGCTGTGACCAGACAACATGCGGTCTAAGGAACTCTCAATTGAGGTGAAGCAGAACATCCTGAGGCTGAAAAAAAGAAAAAATCCATCAGAGAGATAGCAGACATGCTTGGAGTAGCAAAATCAACAGTCGGGTACATTCTGAGAAAAAAGGAATTGACTGGTGAGCTTGGGAACTCAAAAAGGCCTGGGCGTCCACGGATGACAACAGTGGTGGATGATCGCCGCATACTTTCTTTGGCGAAGAAGAACCCGTTCACAACATCAACTGAAGTCCAGAACACTCTCAGTGAAGTAGGTGTATCTGTCTCTAAGTCAACAGTAAAGAGAAGACTCCATGAAAGTAAATACAAAGGGTTCACATCTAGATGCAAACCATTCATCAATTCCAAAAATAGACAAGCCAGAGTTAAATTTGCTGAAAAACACCTCATGAAGCCAGCTCAGTTCTGGAAAAGTATTCTATGGACAGATGAGACAAAGATCAACCTGTACCAGAATGATGGGAAGAAAAAAGTTTGGAGAAGAAAGGGAACGGCACATGATCCAAGGCACACCACATCCTCTGTAAAACATGGTGGAGGCAACGTGATGGCATGGGCATGCATGGCTTTCAATGGCACTGGGTCACTTGTGTTTATTGATGACATAACAGCAGACAAGAGTAGCCGTATAAATTCTGAAGTGTACCGGGATATAATTTCAGCCCAGATTCAGCCAAATGCCGCAAAGTTGATCGGACGGCGCTTCATAGTACAGATGGACAATGACCCCAAGCATACAGCCAAAGCTACCCAGGAGTTCATGAGTGCAAAAAAGTGGAACCTTCTGCAATGGCCAAGTCAATCACCAGATCTTAACCCAATTGAGCATGCATTTCACTTGCTCAAATCCAGACTTAAGACGGAAAGACCCACAAACAAGCAAGACCTGAAGGCTGCGGCTGTAAAGCATTAAGAAGGAGGAAACCCAGCGTTTGGTGATGTCCATGGGTTCCAGACTTAAGGCAGTGATTGCCTCCAAAGGATTCGCAACAACATATTGAAAATAAAAATATTTTGTTTGGGTTTGGTTTATTTGTCCAATTACTTTTGACCTCATAAAATGTGGAGTGTTTGTAAAGAAATGTGTACAATTCCTACAATTTCTATCAGATATTTTTGTTCAAACCTTCAAATTAAACGTTACAATCTGCACTTGAATTCTGTTGTAGAGATTTCATTTCAAATCCAATGTGGTGGCATGCAGAGCCCAACTCGCGAAAATTGTTTCACTATCCAAATATTTCTGGACCTAACTGTACTTACGTGACAGGGGGGATTTCAGCTGAAGAACCCCCCTGTACTCCACACTGGCGCCCCGTGCCTCACCATCTGCTGGACGCTAATGTCTTCACTGCTCCACACTGTGCCATCCTCCGAATCCTCCCCTCGCTGCTGGGCTGTGATGTGCGGTAGTCACCGCCCACAGCCCTGTCAATCAATCTGAATGGCGCCAGCATCCTCTGACTTACCCGTCAAGTTTGAGAGCCTGGAATTGACGGGACATAACAGGATACTAGCGGCCACAGCACCAGGGGGTCATGTGACCGGCACTAAGCGTGCAGGATAGCACCACTCAGTGCCAGAACTGGAAATAGAAGCCAATGAAGAAAACGCCTATAATGATAAGTGGAACTCATAGAGAAAATTAAAAAAATGGGTGAACCACCCCTTTAAGAGCCGGTCAAAGAGCCAGAATTGGCACATCTAATGGATGCGCACTTCTGGGGTGGCTGCGGGCTGCTACTTTTAGGCTGGGAAGGGCCTAATAATCATGGCCCTTCCCAATCTTATAATACCAGCCCCAAGCCGTCTGCTTTACTATGGCTGGTTATTAAAAATAGGGGGGCCCCAAGCAGTTACATACATACTTTTTTTTAAGTTCGTGTTCGATTCCTGAGACCCGTACACCCGCTGTTCAGTACGAACCCCGAACTTTACAGTTTGGGTTCGCTTATCTTTAGTAAACACTTACTCATCAGTTTATTATAAACAGCTGCATAATATATGCAAAGTGGCAATAGCACAATAATTATAGAAGATAAACAAAATTACTGTGAGGTATAAGGAGATGAACACAAAAGCATTTAGCATTTGGTGATAGGAAAAAAGTAAACTTGCAAACTGTGATTGTGGGTTGGCAATGGGTGAAGCATAGGGAAAACATTTCAGAGAAGTAATGTCTTTGTTGGTAAAAGTTGGTAAATGACTGATGGATGCTGGGTGGTTGAGTGGCTTATTGTTAGACTTGTAGAGGGAAAACATAAAACAGATAATCTGATTCAGGAAGATCTCAGCAGGACAACGCCACTTCATAAGGACTTAGGCAAAATATGTCCCAACAAAGTATCAGCCTGGTATAACCTACTGTATCTCAGTAAACTAATAATATTATACACACTACTGAACTTCAAAGAATAAATCATTGTTGTTAATATTATCATCAGTTCATGTTAGCAAAGTACCTGCTGGGACTGTAGCGTGAATAACTAGGGCTCCTTCTTGTTCGTGAATTTCTACTTCCAGTGCTCTTCCTGGCTGATTTAGAGGAATAGCTGGGAGATCTTGAGTATGACCTGTAATGATTTATCCAGATTAAGTTAAAGAGCAAGATGAAGAACTAATTTGTTTTTCAAAACCCTTATCACCTCTACCAATATCTAGTGGGAGATTGGGACAGACACATATAGGAAAGAACCCCTTAACAAGACGGAAATATGGTTCCCTTGTTCTCCAAACTCTCATCACAGAGCAACTCCTTATTTATCACTGATAACGCTCTACTAGGAAGATCAAATATTTTGAAATTTGAATTATACAGGTTTGATTAATTATTTCCAGCGCTGTGCCATCCATCTCTGCCCTATCATCACAATTTCAGTAGTACCCTCTTCCTCAGGATGTGGATACTGCTGAATAGAATGGTGGGTTATGGAGCTGATGGCTCCATGTTCCACCATTTATCCTAGGCCCCTAAGTTTGAGACATCATGAACTGCAGATGTGATGACGTCACTACAGTGTGCCTGCAGTTCTGAAGTCTTAACACTCACACTATACACACAAGAGCAGCACGCTGGGTGAATGTAATGAGTTAAGTAGAATTACTTTTGAAATGTCAGTAATAGTGGGGGCTATTATTCTAAAAACTGAGCCAGATGGGGATTAATCATACTGAATGGAGGCTGGTGTGGACCGATCATACTGAATGGGGAATTAATGTGGGTCAATCATACTAATTGAAGGGCTGATGGGGGCCAATCATACTGATTGGAGAAATATACTGAATGAGTGATGGTAGCACCATTATACTGCGTGATAGGCTGGTGGGGAGCAATCATACCGAGTGAGGGGCTGGTGGGGGACATTATACTGAGTGGAATTAGTGAGGGACATTATACTGAATAGGGGGCTGTGGGGACCATAATAGTGTGTGAGAGACTATGGAGGACTCTGAGAGCCCACATATTAAGTTGGGGACTGTGAGGACTACCGTGTTTGTCTATGGGGAAGACTATGATGATTTTAGGTGCATCATTATGTGGGGGTATTATACTGTGTTGGTGGCACTGTGGTAACATCATACTTTGCTGGAGGCACTGTGGAATCATCACATGCTATAATGTATGTGTGGTGGTTTTCACTGTGTGCATGCCATACTTAGTGTGTGGGGGCATTTCTGGAAGCATCATACTCTATAATGGCCATCAAAGAGGTATCGCTGGAGAAAACACAAAGGGGCTTTAATAGGGATATAATTACTGTATAGGTGTCACAATACATGTCCACTTCAAAAGTTGGGAGATATGACTGCCAAATATACACTCACAGCTAGTGAAATATGAATTGAATACGCCACTAATTTTATAAGTAAATATTTTTATAAAGGTGCTATTGACATGAATTTCTCACCAGATATCGGTAAAAAAAACTTCCAACCACACAAGGAAGGAAATTAAACCATAGATGTCCATAAATTAAGTTATGTGTAATAATGGGAAATGACAAATGGAAAAAGTATTGAACACATGAATAAAGAGAGGTGCAAAAAGACATGGAAAGTCACAGCACCAGCTGAAATTTATTAGAAAGTAGAAAACAATTCTACTACTTTCTAGTGTAAAATAATATCAGCTGGTTTAACTAATGGTCTATAAAAGGTTGTCTCATTATCAAGATGCCACACAAGAAGCATCTCCCTTGAGTAAAACCAGTGAGCTGTCTGAAGACCTTTGCAACTTTATTGATGCAAAATATATTGATGCAATTGGTTAAAAAAGAATTTCTAAACTATTGAAGGTTCCAGTGAGCACATTTAGGGCCTTAATACGAAAGTGGAAAGAACATCATTTTACAATAAACTGGCCATGACCAAAAGCTCCTGGCAAGATTTCAAACAGAGTAGTGAAAAGAATTATCAAAAGAGTTGTCCAAGAGCCAAGAACCACTTGTGGAGAGCAACAGAAAGAACAGAAATCAGCAGGAACAATTATTTCAAAGATAACAATAAGTAATGCACTCAACCTCCATCGCCTGTATGCACGTTCACCATTTAGGACACCATTGCTTAACAAAAAGCAAGTTCAAGCGCGTTTAAAGTTTGCTCAACAAAATTTGGACAAGCCTGTGAAATACTGGGAGAGTATAGTATGGTCAGATGAGACCAAAATTGAACCTTTTGGATGCCATAATAATCACCATGCTTGGAGACCAAAAGGCACTGAATACTCCAAAATTACTATATCAACAGTGAAGTTTGGAGGTGGGAAAATTATGGTGTGGGGCTGCTTTTCAGCATAGAGCACTGGAAAACGTCATTTAATTGAAGGAAGGATGAGTGGACAAACATACTGAGACATTCTTGATAACAATCTGCTGCCATGTACCAGTATGATGACAATGAAACAAGGGTGGATAGTTCAGTAAGACAATGATCCCAAATACACATCCAAGAAAAATCTCAATTGGTTTTAGAGAAAGAAAATAAAGCTGCTACAATGGCTCAGTCAATCGCCTGACTTGAATCCAACAAAAAATTATGGAAGGAACTAAAGCTCAGCGTTCATAGGAGCCAACAGAACCTTCAGGATTTGGAGACTGTTTGTGTGGAAGAATAGGCAAAAGTCACAAGTGAACAATGCATGCAACTAGTTTCCCCCTAAAGGAGACATCTTGAAACTGTCATCACCTACAAAAGCTTTTGTATGAAGTATTAAATAAATTTCAGTACGCATGTTGAAAACTTTTTCCTTGTGTCATTCTTCATTATTACACATAACTTAATTTATGGACATCTAAGGTGACATTTTTTTGCCTGTACGGATTGGATAGGTTACCGACATACGGTGGACACCCTATGCTCAATATTTCTTTTTATACCGCGATAAGTGCACCTAGCATCTGTGATTGGAAGTATCAGACACGCTGTCACTCAGTGTAGGGGGTGCATTTAACTGGAACCAATCACGGATGCCGGTGGGAGGGGAAAGCAGTGCATATGCATGGATGATAATGCGAGGCACCTGTAGGGAATGAGCAGACGTGGGAGTAATGTACAGCTGTGCTGAAGCTTCGGTAAGTACAATGCCCTTGCTCCCATTCCCCTATCCCTTCTACCACCACTTTTAATTGCCAACTTCTGGTCCCAATAGTCTTACATGAGGACCGGAATCCAGCCCGGAACCAGATTTTAAAAACAGGATCACCGGGATCCACAGGTCCCGATTATCTGCGAGTCCATTCATCACTACTCCCTAGTAAATATTAGCGATAAATTTAGATTGGAATTAAACACAATCCAGAAGGCAGCAATAAGCTACATTGAAGGTAGCAGTTGGTCCTGTAACTTACAGTTGCACAGGGCCACTATTAAAAATTTGGTCAGAAGTTTCTTAACTGACTACAATTGCCATAAAAATGTAAAGTAAGCAGGCAATAGTGTAACAAGAATAATTGAAATCAAGCAGCTTTGTTGTACATTTACAGACCTCTCATTCTTAACATAGTTGAGAAGACATAAATTCAGTTAGAAAATACATTATTTTAATTACATTTGAGCATTATACAGTATGTCTCCACCAAAGCCAGTTCACATAGTAAAAACCCTACTAGGATCGGGAGTGTTAAGACTGCTAATCTAGGGTGTTATCTAAAGAGATTGCAATGTTCTTGCAAGTGTACTCACACATTTGATCAAACTGTGCATTTAGCACCTCAATTTTATCAGTATCCTCAATATATCAGTAACGCAGTTTAAAATACATATATTCGTTGTTAATTTATACCTTGGCACGTTTATCTGGCAGTTGTATTTGTTTGCATACTAGTGTGTGAAGAAAATTTGTACTTCTGTGAACATACCTTCTACCTGAAGAGATGGACCTGCTTCGAGACTTTTGGTCTGAAGATGACCTATAATAAGAGGAATAAGAGCTGATGGAGTGACTCGAGCTACGTGAGTAAGACCTTCTGGTGCTTTTGTAAGAAGAACTCCGTGATCGATGTCTGTGTACAGATGTTCTGTCAGGTGAGATGTCAGATACACTTTTGTGTTCCTTAAGGCAGCCAAGACAAGAGGACAAATCTCTGAAGAAAAAATAGACCCAACTCTTATTTTATATATAGCAAAGAATCAAACCCTGCTGAAAAATATGGTAAGTTAGTTAATTGACTTAACAAAGCTCTACTTTAATGGAAATACATTTCTAAATCATCCCTTGACTAGTATAACAATGCAGCCTCCAAAAGTTTTCACATTTCTTCACCTTTTTGCTGGTGTCTTTGACTCTTCCAAATGATGTGATGAAACTTTACTAAAGGAAAAACAACTGGCAGATGAATTCCCTGAATCAGAGATGTTGTCACTGTGACCATTCGGAGTCTTCGCGGATGGAGGGACATGTCCATAACCCTGATGAATAGGACTCTCCTTGTCCTGGTTAATCTTCAACACAGAGGAACTTGTCTGCATCGAGGGCGGGGTGCATATATCATTTCCCGAGTCATACTCGTTTGAGGCATCCTTTTGACAAACTCCATGATTCTCTGCTGTGACCAAAAGGCCAGGGACTGATTGGGAAATCTGAAAACACAAAAGAGTGTTGACATAGGTGGAACCCAACACTGTAAAGCAACTTGTCACTGAGAGTCACAGTCACTTTCCAGAATTAATTTCTTTTAAATTCTCCATATACTGTATATTTTATTAACTGGAAAGGAAAAAAATAAATAAAAAAAATAACAGAAGAGAGGGCAGTGGAAAAATGAAAAGAAATAGGAGAAAAAAATATATTTGTACGGAAAGTCAACAGAGGTGCCTGCAGACAGTGAGAGCTGCAATGATACTGACACCATGCACAATTTTGGCATGCACCCATAAAGAGAGAATGAGAATCAGAGAGAGAAAGAAAAAAAAGTACTGCTGTAAATGTAATGAGTTTTTTCTCTGATTAAACATTGGCACAGCAAATGGGACATAGGCTTCAGAGGAGAATTGCTCCATTTAATGTAGCTGTTATCAAGAACAATTGTGAACAATGTGTTCTACAGATTTAATTAGAGTATTGAAAGAGACAAAGCCGCACCTTTCTGAGTACTACAGGCCCGCAGTCAGACAGATCGGGGAAAGTGCTTAGGTCATGTCATCTTTCTATTAGTTTTCTTTTAATACATACAGACGTGAAGAAATTATGATACTTGAAAGTATCGTTCTATAAAATTACTGATAGATGGATAGCATGATTAAGTATACAGTATCTTGAACAATTATTTATACTCCATGAACGTTTCCACATTTTTTCAAGTTACACCCGCAAATGTAAATGTATTTTATTGGGATTTTATGTGAGCAGCAAGTATTTGTGAAGGAAATAATACATGGTTTTCTAAATATTTAAAATATATAAATGCTGAAGATAAGCATTTCCACAGCATGATGCTGCCACTATCATGTCTGACATTGGGGATGGTGTTTTCAGGGTTATTTGTGATATATGTTTTCAACCACACACAGTGTTTTGCATTTAGCCTAAAAAGTTCTACTTTAGTTTCACCTGACCAAAGCACTTTCTTCCACATGCTAGCTGTGTTCCCTACTAGAGAAGAGCGGATCCACGGAAGTTCGGGTTCTGCAGGTTCAGCCAGACTTTAGAAAAAGTTCAGTTCTGGACCCAGACTTCACTGGAATTTCATTTGAAGTCACCCACATGTAACCAGTCATAAACAGAACACTTCCAGTGAGGGAAAGAGTGTTTTTTATTTTTCTTTTTCTTTTGTACACACTACATCCAATAACGCTGATTTTAGTCCCAGTTTGAGCTATTAAAACACTGCAATCAGCTTGCATTGGGCAGAGCACCGAGCATACATGAGAACTCGCTTGAGTGGTTTGCATGCATAAAGCACCCAAACTCTGAACTCAGACATTTTTTTGGTAAAGTCAGTGTTTGGTAAGCTCATTTCAATCTCCTACATGACTTTTTGCAAACTGCAATTGGGACTTCGTATAGCTTGCTTTCAGAAATGGCTTTTTTCCCTCGACTCTTCCATAAATGCCAGATTTGTGAAGTATACAACTAAGGCTCGATTCACACGATGGGATGGCATCCGATGTGAGTGCATCAGATGTAATATGCTAATCCGACCTTGATATTGGATCACAGCTGAAGAGGAGAGGGAGGGATTAATCTCCCCATCTCCTCTATTGTCAGCTGATGTGATTATCGCACTGCACTCAGAAATCATCTGAGTGCAGTACAATGTTTCACTTGCACCCATAGACTTGTATGGGTGCGAGTGACATGGCTCTCGCTGACAATCGCAGCATCCTGTGACTTTTCTCTCACCTGGAATCTGGATGAGAAAAAAGCTGACCATCTGCTCTCCCTCATTGAATAACATTGATCCAAGTGTAATGCGAGATTTTCTTGCATTGCACTCATCCGACTCATACACTTGTGTGAGCGTACCATAATAGTTATCTTGTGGACAGATTCTTTCACCTGAGCTGTGGATCTCTGTAGCTTCTCCAGAGTGACCATGGACCTATTGGGTGCTCCTTTAAGTGGTGCTCTCCTTGCTTGGGATGTCAGTTTAGGTGGACAGCTGTTATGGTCTGGTCAGAGGACCACTGCAAATGATCTTGCAAAAATCCCATAAGAGGTAGAAAATAATTCACAAGAGTAGTTGGATGCTTAGCTGGCTGCAATTGGCTGACTACACATACACAATTAGAAGTAGTGGTGGAGCGTTTCTAACCAACCTAGATGCCTCGTCACCGCCGGAGAACTAATTAGCCTCAAAGATGGAATGAGGAATCCTGACTTGCCTCAGAGCAGTCCAAAAAGGATAGTAAAGCTTTCAACATATAAAAATGGTGATGTAAGGAAAAAGACAGCACACAGATGGTTAATATAGGGTTAGGCAAAGTGAGGCCCTGCTAGCTAGATACAAAAAGAATAGAAAAGATTACTGGTTGCAGCCAGTGAAAACCCTGAAAAAATACCAACACCTGATAATCAAAAATGCCTTAAGATCACACGATCTTCCTCCCACTAGATCAGGAACTCTTGTGCAAGTACTAACTCCTAATCAGACTGGGAGTAAAAACTCCCTTCTTTGTGGAAATAAATCGTCCTCAAAAAACAGTGCAGAAAGAACGCTTATTCCCATGCAAGAAACAAAAGAGATTTTTCTCAAACATTGAATTAGGAATAGACTTCATAGGTTAAGCAGAAACGCCCATAAGTACAATTCAGCCTAAACCAAGCCCAGACTAAGAGAATAAACCCTCACAAGGAAAAATCACTGAGATTACACAATTCCCATAAATTGCAAACAAAAAGACAAAAAATGAATGAGAACGAATTAATTTCAGAAAGAAAAAAACAAAATACTTATCAGGCATAGCTGCAGACTCAGGATGACATAGGAACAAAACTGATGCAAAGGAATGAAGAAACTGCTGTAAAAACCATTCCTGGAGAATCAAAAACAGGAGCAGAAAAAAGCAAAAACCAATCCTACATGGAAAGGCAAAAAAGCCTAAGGCTATGTGGATTTACCATGGATTAGCCACGGATTTGCTGCAGAAACTGTATTGTCATTCCCCAGTAAAACCTATAAGTATAAAAAAATGCTGTGCGCACACTGCATTTTTATACATGCGGATTTACCCCCGGGATTTCTGCTGTGGAATTAATGTGCATGTCACTTCTTTTCTGCAAGTACCTGCGTTTATTTCCATAAATAATGGTAAAAGATCGCAGGGACCAACTCTCGGCAAAACCACAGCAAATCACAGCATAAACGCGGGTGCGGTTTTACCGCGGTTTTTGCCGTGGGTGCGGTATTCTGCCAGAGGGTGCGTATTTTTCTTAAGAAAAGTCCATTTTCTAGTGTGCACATAGCCTAAAGGCAGTAGGACAAATTTCAGGACATATTTTCTTGGAACAGAAACAATTAGCACTGGCAAAGGTCAGACAGAAACTGCCTTCCTATATTGCCCCAGGCTGAACCTCATTGGCTTTCCTGGAACAGCAATCATCTTCCACTCCTCTCTGAGCGACAGTTCCAGAATCAGACTCACTACCTGCACTAGCCACCAGAGGGAGCCCAGAAACACTCCCAGGAACCGGTGATTGGACAATGCTTCATGAAATGTTTAGTATTTGGGCTATTTTTTTAAAACAACCTAACCTTGCTTTACTTTTCTTCACAACTTTATCCCTAACCTGTCTGGTGTGTTCCTTGGTTTTCATGATGTTTTTTATTTTCAATGTTCTCAAGCAAAAGTCTGAGGCTTTCACAGAACAGCTGTAGATATACTGAGATAAATTACACACAGGTGGACTCAATTTACTAATTAGATGACTTCTGGAGGCAATTGGTCAATGGAATTTTATTAGGGGTATCAGACTACAGGGAGCTGAATCCAATTGACATCACAACTTTCAGATTTATGTTTTTAAAATATATAGAAAAAACACGTATAGTTCCTTTACACTTCACAAATACTTGCTACATTGTGTTGGTATATCACATAAAATCCCCAAAAAATAATTTAGTTTTGTGGGTATAATGTGAAAAAATGAATATCCGTTCACAGAGTATAATACTTTTTCAAAGCACTGTAAGTGAAGTTGAAGGGGTTTTTTTTATAGAACAACATTGGACAGAGTAATTTTGATGCACTGGTAGCAAATCACTATAAAATGACATCACTACTTTTTCTTAGCCCTAATTCCATACTTGTGTCTTAAATAAGATTTGGCTTCTTTTCGCTATGGGACTTGCCCTGTAGCTAGTACTATAATCTATTTTATGCAATTTCATGAGTGGACTGGTAGCTTAAGTAATTGTACAGCAAGAAGTTCAAAAATAATATGTTAGTAACTACAGAGGATGATAATTTTTGCTATATCTTTACTTTAGTTCCTGCTTTTTAGCTTAGCTCCACAGGAGCAGAGATGGGATCTGAAACAATGGCTTTTCTGCACAACAGTCTCCATTGAGATTTAAGGTGGCTTTACACGCTATGAGATCGCTAAAGCGATCTCGTTGGGGTCACGGATTTTGTGACGCACATCCGGCCGCTTTAGCGATGTCGTTGCGTGTGATACCTATTAGCGATTTTGAATCGTTGCAAAAACGTTCAAAATCGCTAATCGGTGACATGCCCCCTCTTCCCAATTATCGTTGCTGCTGCAGTAACGATGTTGTTCTTCGTTTCAGCGGCAGCACACATCGCTACGTGTGACACCGCAGGAACGAGGAACCTCTCCTTACCTGCATCCCGCCCGCAATGAGGAAGGAAGGAGGTGGGCGGGATGTTCGTCCTGCTCATCTCGGCCCCTCCGCTTTGATTGGGCGGCTGCTTAGTGATGTCGCGGTGACGCCGAACGCACCTCCCCCTTGAGGGAGGGATTGTTCAGCGGTCCCAGCGACATTGCAGAGCAGGTATGTGCGTGTGACGCTGCCGTAGCGATAATGTTCGCTACGGCAGCGATCACCACATATCGTTCCAACGATGGGGGCGGGTGCTATCACGCTCGACATTACTAGCAATTGCTAGCGATGTCGCAGCGTGTAAAGCCTGCCTTAGTCATATTTGCTGGAATAATTAGCACTGCACAATATTCAAAACTAATGTCTGACACAAATGTGAACAGAGCCTTATTTACACTGCCTATAGGGAGTCTGTGGTAATCTGAGACAGACCTCCCATCTTATTATTGGTCAAAGCTGATGATTTTATCTTCTCCTCCCTCGTCCTTTAATCTTTTTTGATAGATTTGCATAATATTCAGCAACTAATAAATGACTACCGACAAAGTCAATGCATGGAGAGTTTATTTACAGTATAGCTAGGCACAATGATTATAAAGTAAAGATTACCAAACCAATAGTAAAAAAAGAACATTAATTAATTGCCATACATATACTAAGACAAATGAGCCTTAGGAACATGTAGGATTATCCAAGTATGTAATATAATAATAAATAATATGTAATATATAATATCCTCTGTCATGTAGTTCAAACAGCAGTCCATCCTAGTCCTATGTCAGTCTGGGCTGAAGTCTAAAAATACAAATCTCCCAAGACCTGTGTTTCAACTGACAGATTAGTGAAAAGGTTTTGTTACCGTGTTAGCCAGTTGAAAAATTATTGAATGTTCTCAGTGAGAGGAACAAAATTATAATCTTGTGATACCTTTTCATGGCTAACTAAAATAAAATAAAGTGATGTTACAAAGCAAGCTTTCGAGACATCTCAGGTCCCTTCATCAGGCTAAAAGCGTCCTTTGTAACATCACTTTATTTTATTTTAGTTAGCCATTAAAAGGTATCACAAGATTATAATTTTGTTCCTCTCACTGAGAACATTCAACTGACAGATGAGCACATCTACTGTAGCTGCCAGGAAAGCGTTGTGACAGGAGAAGAAATAGATATGATGCTCAGAAATGATTGAGGCTGGAGAAAAAAAATATTTTTGCTTAGCCAGCGGAGGAGAAGATTAATTTCTTTTCTTGTCACAGCTCTTTATTTCTGCTTACAAAGTTAAGTGTGCTATCAATACAGGACTTCTCTCAGTTGAGACACAGGTCTCTGGAGCTGCGCATATTTACACTGCAGCCCATTCTGACACATAACTAGGACAGGCTACCATTTTAATTACTTGATGGGGGCAATTGTTTTACATTCTTGGAGTACACCTTTATAAAATGCTGCCAGAATGTTTTTGCATATTAATTGTTTGGTCATAAGCTACAACTCTGCAGTCACTATTTGTAACTTCAGACTTCTGAACCCTCACATAACGCCAAGTGGGATGATTCTCTGGTGTTGGGAGTGGGCAGTCATATGACTGCAATAAGGCATATGCATACTCCCAACCAAATTACAACTAAATGGGCAAGGCCTCGATTAATGCAAGAGTATTGAACAAGGCCGTAAACAATCTAGTTGGATAGTGGCTGAGGGTATACATATCGCTCCCATCAATGGCACTGGAGAATTCTCATAGTGTACAGTGAGCACAATATGAAGATTTACAAGTCTATCGAGAAACTCCAGACTTACAGCCTAAAGGGGGGCTTTACATGCTACGACATCGCTAATGCGAAGTCGTTGGGGTCACGGAATTGGTGACGCACATCCGGCCGCATTAGCGATGCCGTTGCGTGTGACACCTATGAGCGATTTTGCATCGTCGCAAAAACGTGCAAAATCGCTCATCGGTGACATGGGGGTCCATTCTCAAATATCGTTACTGCAGCAGTAACGAAGTTGTTCCTCGTTCCTGCGGCAGCACACATCGCTCCGTGTGACACCGCAGGAACGAGGAAGCTCTCCTTACCTGCCTCCCGGCCGCTATGCGGAAGGAAGGAGGTGGGCAGGATGTTACGTCCCGCTCATCTCCGCCCCTCCGCTTCTATTGGGCGGTGGTTCAGTGACGCAGCTGTGATGTCGCTGTGACGCTGAACGAACCACCCCCTTAAAAAGGAGGCGGTTCGCCGGTCACAGCGACGTCGCCGGGCAGGTAAGTACGTGTGATAGGTCTGGGCGATGTTGTGCGGCACGGGCAGCGATTTGCCCGTGTCGCACAACAGATGGGGGCGGGTACCCACGCTAGCGATATCGGTACCGATATCGCAGCGTGTAAAGCGGCCTTAAGACCAGACAACCCCTTTAAGCCCAAAAATAAGCTAAATGTATTTTTCCATTTGTCATCTACTTTAGTTGTCTTACTTACAACACTCATATGTAACGGCAGGTACATGAGATGCCATCATGGTGAGGCCTTGCTATCAATAGCATATGGCATCTGATGAGAGAGCATTGGATGCAATATGCTAATAACACTCAGTTCACGCTCTGCTGCGAGCGTGAGCCGAGTGTCATGTTACCGATACAATTATCTCTCATGTGAGAGTCAGATCACAGGTGCAGAGAAGAGGGAGAGATTAATTCTCCATCTTCTCCACTGCCTGTCTCTGTGTATATCACACTGCACTCTGATGGATGTCATCTGAAACTTGTATGGATGTGTGTGATCTGACATACACTGTCAAATGCAGCATACTGTGATTTGTTTCGGATGCAGATTGGTAAAAGAAAAAAAAAGTCACACATAAGCACTGCCTAATTGTTTAACATTGGTGTGAGTGCAATCAGATATTTTATTTGATTACACTCAGCTATATTAAACACAAGTGGAAGTAAGGCCTAAGGGTATGTCCGCACGCTGCAGTTTTGTTGTAACCACAAAAATGCACCATGTGGCCAAAAAAAAGCATCTTGTGTGTTTTTTGTAGTAAACGCCTTATGGCGTGAGGATTAGGTCTGGGGACATGCTTGACTAGTCCAGCACCTTTACCCTCAGTTTCTACAGCAAGGCAGTAGTTGTCTTGGATGTGTTTTTGGGGTCTTTATCATGTTGGAATACTGCCCTGTGGCCCAGTTTCCGTAGGAAGGGGATCATGCTCTGCTTCAGTACGTCACAGTACATGTTGGCATTCATGGTTTCCTCAATGAACTGTAGCTCCCCACAGCCGGCAGCACTTATGGAGCCCCAAACCATGACACTCACACCACCATGCTTGATTGTAGGCAAGACACACTTGTCTTTGTTCTCCTCACCTGCTTGCCACCACACAAGCATGACACCATCTGAGCCAAAAAAGTTCATTTTGGTCTCATGAAATCACAAGAGATAGTTCTAGTAATCCATGTCCTGAGTCTGCTTGTCTCCAGGAAACTATTTACAGGCTTTCTTGTGCATCATCTTTAGAAGAGGCGTTCTTCTGGGACAACAGATATGCAGACCAATTTTATGCAGTAAATGGTGTATGGTCTAAGCAATGACAGGCTGACCCTTTACCCTCTGCAAGATTGCTGACAACAGTCAAACGTTTTTGGGTTTTTTCGATATTTTTTAAAGACAACATCAGGATATGATGCTGAGCACGAACAATCAACCTCCTTGGTTGACCAGGGAGAGGCCTGTTTGGAGTGGAACCTGTCTTGTTAAATCACTGTATGGTCTTGGCCACCTGCTACAGCTCAGTTTCAGGGTGTTGGCAATCTTGTTATAGCCTAGGCCATCTTTATGTAAAGCAACAATTCTTTTTTTCAGATCTTCAGAGAACTAGTTGCTAGTTATAAACAGGGGTCATTTTAAGGGTTGTAGAGTTTTCCAATTTATGAAGAAACATGCATGTTCATATGTTGGGGGTCATGTGTCTTTTTTGTTTTTATATATCTGATGAACATAAATCTGAAAATAAGAAAAGCCTTTACAACCTGTCTAACCTGCTGTACACTTTTGCCTGTCATCTGGCTTAGTTAGCTTCTGTACTGAACTGTTACCCCATAAATAAAACAGCACCATTTTTTCTAGTAAAATGATGGACACCAACACAAAACCATGACACTCCAAAATAAATGAGGTCTTTTTTCCTTTTGATGTCAGCCATTTGACGCACACTGTATATAATCATTTTCAGTTTTCTACTCCCATTGTGGAACAGAATAATGAAGATTCCCATGTCCAAAGGCACTGTACATATAAAGGGGTATTCCATTTATGGGACCTCTATTTATCTAGATAATAGAGCTCTATTATGAGTGGCTACTAATGGAGTGGTAGCCACATACTGTATATATGAATCTTTAAGGGGGTTAAGGAGCTAATCCTATTTTGACCATTATGGAATATTTAGCATAAGTGTCTGATAAATGCAGGTCTTGCTGTTGGGACTTGCATCTATTTGGTGAATGGGAACCCATCTCGAGCTGTCAGGAATGGAGAGCAGGCCATGCAGCTGCCCCTGTTTGCATTCACGTGTATAGTTATTTCGAAAGCTGCCAAGCATGACCACCTTTTCTTTCACGGCAACACAAAGCATTTGCTGTTCTCCAGACAGATGAGATTCCGGATAGATGGCATGTTCAAAGTAGAACAACCCTTTCAAGAGACAGAAAAAAAATAAGCTAGACCTAAGATCATGATGTCATTTTCTCCTCAAAGTGATGGAATTAAAGGAGACAAGTGCAAGTGATACGGTGCCTATCCTAGTGTTCACTAATGGTAGAAAATACAGATATGGGTAGAGACAGAAAATGTTGGAGGCTTTCCAGATTGGCACACAAACAGTTATATCAGTGTACTTTGCTCGTTCATTGCTGGAGACAATGAAAGTATGAAGACACACTGAATGTATAATTTTTGGCATAAATTAAGACAAATATCTTACACCAATGCTAGGACAAAAGATGGTATCTGAATACATTTGAAAATATTTTTCAGTATGATTTGCTAGATGTTCTCCATGAAGATCCTTATCTGCTATTTTCATGTTGTTTGATGTGATGCTGAAAGCTATTTGCTGCAACTACTTTGTTTTGGAATGACTCATCCATCCAAGTCTGCAACGTAAGGCTATTCCATCAATTACAGTCAGTGCGTCCTGACGTGTAACATATAACATGACTGGGTGATGTTTGAATATTCTCTGGGCATTAGATACACTATGTTCAGGAATGCTGGTTAAAAGAAAATTGTACATGGATGTGTCGGTGTTCAAATCTAATCTATAAACAGTACATCACAAACGTGAGTACATCATTCACATTTTTGGAAAGATGTTATTATATCTTTTCAACGGACAACACTGAAGATTTGACACTTTGAAACAATATAAAGTAGTCAGTGTACAGGTTGTATAACAAGTGCAGAGGATAAAAGAATGGTGCTTTGCAACAAGAGTAGGGACCTGAGGACTACCAGCCCAACTAAAAGCAGCATGCTCAGGCAAATGTCATCAAAGCACCTGAATAAGTGGGCCGAATGCTTGTGTCCACAATCAGCATTTGTGGATGACACCACTGCCACTTTCCCTGTGCTACATGCTTGCCAATAATCTGTCCAAGACGCAAACATGAATGCCTCACGCCTTGCAGCTGTTATTGCACATTCGCAAATGTACCGCCCCCATGCCAGCGGCCGAGCTTCTCGGATCCGAAGTCGTGGTGGCTCGAGGGGTCTCCGGATCCGGGGGTGTCCGCGCGGACACTCGAATTAAAAGAAGGGGGGAGTATGTACAAGGGGATTAGGAAGTTCGTGACGTCACCCACAGTGCATGCTAATGTGAAGGACCACCGCTGCTGTTAGGGAGCCCAGTGACGATGGTGCAGCAGCAGGATGTTTAACCCCTCCATAGGTAGGGGGTTTATGTCCCGGGGCCCATTGGATGGTTGGTGCTTGTGGTGCCGTTGGCGATAGGAAAAGGGTTTTTCTGTGTACTCACTCAGTCCAGGAATAACAACACCAACAGCTTGTAAACCAGAGTTCTGAGCACCACTGCAGCTTGTAGGGAGCACGCTTTGGTCCGTGCCCTTGGTGTTGCTGTTAGCCTGTGGCCCTTTCCTTGGCACTTTTGTCTCTGTTTGGACCCTCAAGTGTAAAACTCTTCGAGTCCAGCTCTCCCGTATGGCTAACGGAGTGAGCTTGCTCTCAGGGTTCACGCGTAGGATTTCTTAGGACTGTATTGGGAAAGTCCTATCCCATCGGTGCGCTAGTACCCCGATTTTGGAGCGGGTTGGGGATGAATCTTGAAGTCATCACCCCCGTCGGGTAAATTACCGGAACGCGTAAAGCTACTTTCCGGCCTAGTGTCCATGTACCCTGTTGTGCCCTGGCCCCTGCTCGGTGATAGCTCAAGGCCGCCGGCTGCCTTCCTCGGCAGTCTGTGCCCCTTGACACAATCCCCTGCGACCGGGGTTCCAGCTCCTACCAGGCCCAGACTAACATCTGCCACCTAGTAACTACAGGAGCCCTGCTTCAGGCCGGTGACTTCTCCCACTCAGAGAGTCACCTCTGCCTCCTTCTCCTTC
Source organism: Anomaloglossus baeobatrachus (assembly GCF_048569485.1). Classification (NCBI taxonomy): domain Eukaryota; kingdom Metazoa; phylum Chordata; class Amphibia; order Anura; family Aromobatidae; genus Anomaloglossus; species Anomaloglossus baeobatrachus. Next base: position 764,248,283 of record NC_134353.1, on the reverse strand, counting down.
CTCTGCTGGCTCACTTCTTCTCCTTACTTGCTCCACTGTCCCACTGTCACTTTCTCACTTTCCCCTACCAACTCCCCAAGTGGGTGGCCCTATTTCCTTCAGGCCCCCCAATGGTGTGTCTGGTAGGTACAGTGTAAAGTGTTCCTAGGATTTTGATTGGCTAAGCTGTTAGCAACACTAAAGGACCAGGGCCTGTAACCAAGGAGGAGTGGATACTGTGCAGAAGGGCAGATTGCACCATACCCTGTGATGACCTGATAAGCCAGGGCCTCACACAAACACCTTCAGTAACCATGTCCCAGTGCTGTGTTCAGCTGTTCTTATCTTGGGCTTTGGAACACAAAAGGAAATACCCAGGCACCCACATGCCTAAACACTAAAAGGGCACATTTCCAGACTGATTTCTCTTGAAATGTTGCCGCTTAGTCTTGTGGACACTGAGGCTTTTTGCAACCACGTGGTGACGGCCATTAGCAGTCATCCCTCAGTACTCCATCACCAGCCACCACTATTTTTTCCAGTATGCCGTCCCCGCCTTACACAAGTGTGACGCCCTGACCTATCAGGTCATCACAGGATATTGTGCAATCTGCCCTTCTGTACAATATCCACCTTCTCCTTGGTTACGGGTTCCTGACCTTTGGTGTTGCCAAGAACAAGGTAATCAAAATCCTAGAAACACTCTGCACCACACCCACCAGACACACCAGTGGCTAACCTGAAGGGAATAGGGTCGCCCACTTGGGGGGTTGGTTTAGAGGCGGTCAGAAGTGTCAGGAGACAGACAGTCAGTAGAATTGAGAAGTAACTCTCGAGAGCAGAGGTCAGGAGTTGGGCTCCTTAAAACTACTAGGTGGCAGACGTTGGTCTGGGCCTGGTAGGAGCTGGACCCCGGTCGCAGGAGATTGTAACCCAGGTTGCACGGACTGTCGAGGAGGATAGCCGGCGGCCTTATGCCATCACCAGGCAGGGGCCAGGGCACGACGGGGTACGTGGACCCTAGGTCAGGAAGGAGCCACAGGCATCCTGATAATTTACCCGACAAGGACGTAGCCTTCAAGATCCGATCTCCACCCACTCCAAAATTGGGGTATTAGCGCAACGAGGGGAATAGGACATTCCCACTACATAGTCCAGAAAATCCCAAGCGTGAACCCTGAGAGCAAGCTCACCCAGTTAGCCATACTGGTGAGTGGGACCTGACTAGTTTCAGGCTAAAGGGACCAAATAGAAGACTAAGTGCCAAGGTAAAGGTCACAGACTAACAAGCAATACCAATGGGCACGGGATCCAGGCGTGCTCCCTCCAAGTGGCAGTGGTGTCCAGAACTTTGGTTTACCACAGTTGTCGGTGTCAGCGTTATTGGACTGAGTGAATACATAAGTGACCCTTACCAACCCAACGGCACCTCCCTGTCACCATCACCGAGTCCCGGGGCTTTTTCCCTACCCGTGGAGGGGTTAAACACCAAGCTGCCCACACCACCGTCACCGGATACTCCCAATTGCAGCGGTGATACTCCATGTTACCACGCACCATGGGTGGCGTCATGAACTTTCCACACCATCCCCTGTAAATACTCCCCCCTTTATTCCGAGTGGCCGCGCGACCCCGACCCCCGGGTCAGGAGACCCCTCGAGCCACCGCGGATCCGGATCCGAGCAGCCTGGCTGCTGATGCGGGGGCTGCACACAAGCACATGTCCCATAACATGACCCATGCAGTTTCTGAAAACTTACCCAGAATTACCTGAGCTATTTGTACCGGTACACCGTCTATCATTATTTCTGCTAAAAAAAAAGGCATTTCTTTAGAAAGTCAGCTATTTTACCTAGCTATAATGAGTTATCCAAATGTGCTTTAATCCGGCTGCATAACAAGCTTGGCCTCGGTGACTGATGTTTTATCTCAGTATCTAGATACTCTTAAAAATATTTCTGATGTACAATTGGTCTTGCAAGTCCTGCGGAGAAGGCTCAAACAACTGTTTGCTTTCACCATATTTATGTGTCACTTTTAATAGCTGTGTATTTAAATCTGTGCCATGACTTGAAATCTGCTCAAGGTCACAGTAATTACAAGCTTCCTACACAGCGGCTGAAAGTCACAATTAGTGTGATGTTCGATAAACACAGCCTTCAAATGATTGCAGCAACCCTGGAAGGTTGCAGTGATTAAACCAAACAAATGAATTTAGAAAGCAAATCATACAAAGCTGGCTCTTTATTCGAGGAAAAAACAGGCTAGTATTTCTGGAATTTTCTGGAATTAAAATCCCAAATACTTTTTTGTAATATAAGGATTATGAGCATGGGGAATTGTTGTAGTCCCGATGGAATAAAGCATTCAGTTGACATTGATTGTGTACAGTTATCATGGGCTATTAAATCACGTTTATTTAATTTATTGAACTTTTCCACTATACATGAGTTTAAAAAATTGTGATATATAGAGATGAGTGGACCCGTAGAAGTTCAGATTCGGCAGGTTCAGCCGGACTTTACATAAAGTTCTGTTCTGGACTCGACCTGAACCTCATTGATTGGAAGTCACTAAATGGGCAGTTCGGGCCTCGACCCACATACAGCCAATCATAGACAGAGCACTTCCAAGGGAGGGAGGAAAGAGTTTTTTTGTTTTTTTTTACACACTACCAGGGTTGAGCAAACCCGAGGTTCATTGTTCGTACCGAACACAAACTTTACCATAAAAACAGAGTTTGAGTTTGGAGTTTGGGTGCTTTACGTATGCAAACCACTCACGCATTCATCGTTGTGCTCGGGTACGCTCAGTGCCCAGCCCAGTGCAAGCCACTTGCAGTGTTTGTTCGGCTCAAACTGGGGGTAATAACAGCGTGATCAGATGTAGTGTACACCAAACAAAAAAATGGAAAAACCCTGCCCACCCTCTCCCGGAAGTGCTCTGTTTATGGCTGGCTGCATGTGGGCAGAGATCCGACCTGCCTAATTAGTGACTTCCATTGGGGTTCAAATCAAGTCTGGGTCCAAACCTGAACTTTATCTAAAGTTCAGCTGAACCCGCCGAAGCGAGTTTCCACAGCTTTGCTCATCTCTATACATTACATCCCATAACGCTGTTTTTACCTCCAGTGTGAGCCATTCAAGTACTGCAAGTGGCTCTCACTGGGCTGAGAACCGAGTGTACCGGAGTTCAGAGATGCTCACACCAGTGGTCAGCATACGTAAAGCACCTGAACTTCGTACACGAACACTGATTTTTTTTTGCAAAGTCTGTGTTCGGTACAAACACCAAACTTTACTATTTTGGTGAGCTCATCTCTAGTGATATAACTATCTGATCTACTAGCCCATTAGAACCTTGTGTCTGCACTGTCTCATCGTAGAACCCATTCATCATGTGACCTTACTAGTGTCATCTAATGCCAAAAGTCCATTTAAAGGGAACCTGACAGCTCTTCCATGCTGACAGGACTTTGGGCACCATGATTTTATGCACACATGTTTGCCTCTGAATTGCTGAAAAAACACAATTTAAAAGGAACCTGACAGGTCCCCCATGCACTCCAAACCACCAGCATGTATGTATCCATTTATAAACACCCTGCATAACAAGCCCTTTCTACTCATTATCTATGGTCCAATATGAGCTGTACAAGTCTGTAGATAAACAGCAGCTTATAAACAATCAGATTGAAAAAAATGCCAACCAGCATGGTGGTGCGGTATTTGGCCTCATGGTTGTGGCATGTCAACTGCTATTTTTGGTAGTGCTCTGTTTGTATTCATTCCTACAACAAGCTTTACGAGCAAAGCAGCACACTATTAATGACCGAGGTTTTGCTCTGCATCCTATAGGTGAAACAAGTTTGTGCCAAGTGAATGGAACCAATAGGATGGAAAAATAGTGTGTTTTGGCACAGCTGGGCTGGTGTGTGCCACTTTACCCTTAGCTTCACCTGTTGCCATGTTCTACACATTGAACACAACATGAACCCCTTGGCCAGATTTACTAAAAGTGTAAAAATGAGTCTAAATATGATACAATAAAAGGACAAGCAAAATAACAAACAGAAAGATAGAATGGAAAGAAAGAAAGAAATAAGCAAAAGAGCCCCATTTGCAGTAAGCAAAGAGAGGCAGAAAATAAAGTATACAGATATTTCCAGATATTTTCATTAATTGAATTCTTTGATTTTAATTACCCCTGTAAATCCAGATTTAGCAGGCGCCTCACTCTAAAAACACCCCTAACATCCGTCAGGAATCAGCGACTTACCAAGCGGGAACTCCTCCTTTAGTAGGTAAGGTGTAAGAAAAAGGTAACATAATTCCATCATTACATATTACAGGTCAGCAAAAACAAACATTCACTCTCCCTGCCTAATCCTGGGATATGCTCTATGGACAGACAGCTGGACACCTATGTGTGATATCTAGAATTGGACTGCTCTGTAATCTGAACATGCCTACAATGAATTAGTACATGAAATCCATGGGCACAGTCAATACAATAAGATTAAAAAGAATTTCAGCTTTTGTGAGCTTTCAGGTACTATAGATTTGTACTCATTCACGAGTAGGAATTTTGAAAAAAAGTGTTTTCGAATTCTATATCTTCAATAAATACACAACATATATGACAAGTAGAAATTGGAGAAAGATTTGATTAATATTCTTTTCAAAGGGACCATAAACTTTAAATACAATTAAAATAGAACCTGTTGCATCAAATTGTATCCTTATTATCTATGTAGGAACTGTATCTGTATTTTTCCCATGGTGCTAAGTGTGTGACTAAGATGATAAGTCATGCTCTCGTTCCATTAATTTCTATAGAAGTTCCAAAAATACCAAGTGAAAGGAGAGGACTTCTTATCATTAACCACTAATGCGGAAGACGGAGCCCTGTTCTTGAGATAGCTGAGGAACCCAGAAGAGTTAACATAAATAGAGCTAAAATGCTAACGTTTTTAACCCTTTTGAAAACAAATCTGAAGTCAAAAGTCCTTTGTCTCAGGAGTTTCAAATATACTTTAGAAATTACATTATAAATAATATTACCACTACTCTAATAAAATTTAGAAAGGACATTATGAATAATATTACTACTACTGCTACTAGTAAAACTGTCCACTGTCATTTCTACCATACCCACTGTCTTTAGTAAGAAGACATTCCAGTTTTGGGACGGAGTATGATAATGGAAAGTTGTCCTCTTCAAAGGAACCTGTCACCATGAAAATGCAGTCCAATCTGAAGGCCCCATGTTGTAGAGCAGGGGGATCTGAGTAGATTGACGTATAGTATTGTGAGAAAAGACTCAATATAATGTGTATAACCTCTGCCCTTACTGAGATTTTTAGTTCAGTGGGCGGTCCTATCACTAACTGTCAGCTTTCTCTGTATAAGTGTGCATATGGATATAGCTGTCAGTTACTGATAGGACCGCCCACTGGACCAAAAATCCCAGAAAGAGCTGAAAAACGTTTGTTTAAAACAACTGAAGTCCTGAGTGGTTGATACCTTTTAATGGCTAACTGATAATAGCAAGCTTTCGAGACTACGCAGGTCTCTTCATCAGGCTCAGTGATATTAGCCTAGTGAAGAGACCTGCGTAGTCTCAAAAGTTTGCTATTATTACCATCTTTTCAGTTAGCCATTAAAAGGTATCAACCACTGAGCACTCTCAATTCTTTTAAACAAACTTTGTTTATCTCTACTGGCTAACGCCGAACAAAGATATATTTTACCTGTATCAGAAAGAGCTGAGGTTTCAACTGATTAAAACACAGGTTATACTGAATCTTTTACTACAAAATTATATATACTCTGCTCCCCCCACTCTATAACATGGTGCCTGCAGATTGGACTGCATTTTATGGTGTCAGGTTTTCTTTAGGATGCCCACATAACATAGATAACTGTCAGCTGAACACTCGTGTGGCTAACAGCTATCTGCAGACTCCCCAATATACATGATCGCTCGGCATGTCCAAGCCCTCATGTATTTACAAAGGGAAGATCAGAAAAAAACACTGCCTGACAGCTCTTGTGGGGACATATCTGCTGGAGAACAATAGGATGGGATTTTTACATACCCAATCCTTCTTTCACCTGACGATATCTATTCCTGTGATAATTAGATAGTTGTCCGCTCTTGCCATCATAGGGTTCCTTCGACTTTAAGCTAATGTGGACCTTAGCCTTGGTTTACATCATGTTTGTGATGTACAATTACACTGGGATAGTTTATTGATGGATATATTTTAGCTATAATATCACTCCTTGCACTGCCGCAATTACTGAAAACGAGTGGCTCCTGGGAGGGAATAATTTAAGTATCTCTCAATAGCCACACTTTCAGAAAGGTGGCCGGGGAGAATTGTAAGATTAACCCTTTATCTACAAGTAAATATAATTTTCTAAGGTGACAGGTTCCCTTAAAGTTAATTTGTCATCAGTTTTTTGCTATGTAATCTCAGGACTGCATAAGGTAGAAGTTAAGACACAGAATTCAACCTTGTGTCACATGTCAATCTCCTGTGCTGCTTACTTAAACTAAAAGTTTCATCACTTAGTGATTATGACTGCTGTGACTAACTGGCACTCGTCAAACTCACTGTCTATTGAAAATGTCCATGGAGTCTGTGTGGGAGGGGTTAGATTTCTCAGCTCTGCTGCATTGCTATCTAAAAACTGACTATACTAAGTATTACATCATTGGATTCAGAGTCTCTTTGCCTACATCATGCTGCTCTAAGATAAGATACAAAAACCTGCTGACAGAAACAAAGGGAATTAATGCTAAATAACATAAATAGTCACACATCTACATATTACATTGGATCATTAATTCATTTAATTATTACTTAGAATCTATGGTGATTCTTCCCATAAGCACATATGGTCCCGGATTCTTTTTATAAAATTACTTGTATTTTAAGTTTAGTGTCACTTGAATGCAATGAAAAATACGCTGGATTTATTACGTTTTAATCTCTGGCAGGGACACAATATGTATGCCTTTAGGAATATTATATTATCAAATGACTTCAGTTCATTGTCTCAAAAGTAGATGTGTAACTGATAATATATTTCAGTATATTAGGGGCAGGGATGAGAACGGACCGTCCTGTTCAGTAGTGACAGTACAAATATTACTGACTTACAATTAGCATTCATTGTACTGCTTCACTACTCACAATTCCACATGTCCCCCATAAAACAATGCGCACTTCTATGTTCAGGTATACGGCCTGAGTGAGGTTCATCTGGCTTGAGGGAAATGGCAGATAATGAGTTTTCCAACCGCAGGTAATTAGAAATGAATCAGACTTTAAAGAGCCATCTGTTCGGGCAAGTTTTTCTGTACAAAACAGCCCTTGGCAATAAGTGGTGGGTTTCCTAAATAAAAAAAATGTTTTGGCACTCTAAATACCAGAACTAAAAACATCCAGTAAAAAGCAGTTTGTGAAATAGTTTTTTTTCTGGCTTTTATAGAAATACTCCAGCTGTATCACATATATTAACCTAGTTTGTCGGATGTTGCCTATATCAGTAGCCCTCACTAGAATCCATGATAATTTTAATACACTAGCATTATACGGCTGAATTCCTTGTTACTCTTCAACTAAGACAAAGTTGTCTATTTCCCAAGGAACTCAACAGATGGTGCACTGAAGGAACTCATAAAAGTCCAGATTTTTTCATCCTACCCAATCAGAGCAGTCATAATGTGCAGGATATATTCAGAGTAAGATATTGGTCCCAATTGGTAGAAAAGATCTAATTTATCAGATTAATCCCAGAATGCCAGTATGTTATATCTTTCTTATAAACCATTACCTTTAAGCTGACCCATTACCCTGTCTTGGTGCAGGAGGATGGAGGCATTCAGTTGCTAAGTGCTGGATGGGGTGAAAAGCACTGACCTACTTACATATTTCATTATTTCTTAAAAAGACATCATCATTGACTTTAAAATTAGGTATTCTGAATATTGACACTAAATGATTTTAATATATTTCATCCAAGTAGTATATAATTTAAGCTATTCCAATAGCAGCAATATGCTTTGACCCCCCAATGAAGGTTTTCTACCCAATGATGGCAGCATGCCGATGGGTGTACATAGACATATGGGCAGATTCTCTTTATTTCATGTATACTAACATAAAGACTTTGATGCACATTGAATTAATAGTTCAAACCTGCCAATTTTGATTAGACTGGCCAATTACCTAATGTGTGCGAGTTTCCCGACTCTCCCCTGACAGGTGGTCCTTGGTTATTCAGGGAGATGTCCTCTGCTAACTCCACTGTCCTTCATGGCTGAACTGAGTGTTCATGTGTTTAGGGGAGTCAGGAGAGATAGTTGTTGACTGAACACAAGTCAGGTAGACAATATAGAAAATTATATATACATTGTTCTAAGTTGGCCACTAACATATTGTAGAACAATGAACTTTATACCCACACCTAGACACTATACTTGGTTTTGATATATGTTATTTCCATGTTTGCGGTGGGAATTATAAGTATTAGTAGATTAGTATATTCTGTGTGCAGAATTGTTAGGCAAGTGGGTATTTTGACCATATCATCGTTTTTATGTAGTTTTTCCAACTCCAAGCTATATAAACGTAAATGCTTATTAGCTCGAAGGTGATGTGTATTTGTGTAATGAGAAGGATGAAGCCTAAGGATATCAACTCCTTTTATCAAGGTTTGCAGAATCATCAAAAGGTTTTGCTCAGAGAAACTGTCATGCTTGGTATGGGGATCACCAAATGAATGGCTAAAGGAGGGGGAAAGATGGAAACCCTGTCAATAGGGCTGGCCCCTGGCTCCAATGACATTCCTAGATAAGGTCTGCACCTCTAGACTGATCAGGATACCTAGGCCCTAGCTGGCCCTAAAAGTGACCATGTGGGATGAGCACTAGTCAACCCCTCTAAGTCCTAAATAACAGACAACGGAGACAAACAAGGGACACATCTCTAAGATGACTTAGGGATAAAGACAGCAACACCAAACAACGTGTTTCCATGAGAGATTACAAATTGACTACTTGCAATCTGGACAGCTAAAGGTACTGTCACACTAAGCGATGCTCCAGTGATCCCACCAGCAACCTGACCTGGCAGGGATTGTTGGAGCGTCGCTACACGGCTTGCTGGTGAGCTGTCACACAGGCAGATCTCACCAGCAACCAGTGACCAGCCCCCAGCCAGCAGCGACGCGTGGAAGCGATGCTGCGCTTGGTAACTAAGGTAAATATTGGGTAACCAACCCGATATTTACCTCTGTTACCAGCGCACACCGTTTAGCGCTGGCACTCGCAGCGTGAGAGCGGCGGACGCTGGTAATGAAGGTAAATATCGGGTAAGCAAGGAAAGGGCTACTTGGTTACCCGATATTTACATTGGTTACCAGCGTCCGCAGAAGCCGGCTCCCTGCTCACTGCACATTCAGTTGTTGCTCTGTCGCTGTCACACACAGCGATGTGTGCTTCACAGCGGGAGAGCAACAACTAAAAAATGGTCCAGGACATTCAGCAACAACCAGCGACCTCACAGCAGGGGCCAGGTTGTTGCTGGATGTCACACACAACAACATCGCTAGCAACGTCACAAAAGTCGTGCTAGCGATGTTGCTTAGTGTGACGGTACCTTTAGAGGCAACTCTATCACCGACAACAAAATAAGGGGGAATGCAGAAGTATATGGACACAGGGAGAGGTGATAATGATTTGTAGCTGAACTGCCAAGGGTGCAAAAGGGAGTGAGTTGATCTCAACAGAGAAAATACATAGAACTCCATTCACACTTAGGAATGAAGACTGAAATATCAAGGAGCAGTTTGTGCAGCCAATAGCAGCGACTTTTTGCAGCCGGGCACCACAAGGTTGTCTGTCAAGTGTGAAATACCTGTGAAACAAATGGGCCAAAAAGAGATTTAACTGACTTTGAAAAGTCAAAAACTGTTACAACTTTTACTGACAGATGCAGCACTCTTGAAATTGCTAAGATATTGGGGTGTGATTATTAAGCTTCAAAATGTTTGTTGCAAGTAGTCAACAAGGTCACTAAAAACATGACGAGAAAAAATGACATTCATTAACTGCCAAAGATTTGAGAAGATTCAAACATGAAGGGATCAGAAACCCATTATCCTAAAGTGCTGTCATATTCCAGAACAGAAACCTCTCTGGTGTGTGCAGAAGTACAAGATATTCAGGTCTCAAAGACATGGCTAAGGTAAGAGACCCAAAAACCACTGAACACAACACATACTGCAAGTTAAACTGTCAAGACTGGGTCAAGAAATATGTCATGGCAGACTTTAAAGTTAATGGACTGATGATGAACCAGATGTAGGGGCATACATAAAAATCATGGGCCCCAATTGCAGACGTTCTAAGTGCCCCCCCCCCCCAAAAAAAAAATACATTAATTCTCAATGGGCCACAGAAGAAAATATCTCACAATTTTGCATCCCTTACAAAATAATTTTCCTCCTGGAGCCCCTAGATTTCCCTTTCATTGCACCGATAAGGTATGATGCCAACAAAAGTGCCCCACAAACACTGTATGATACACAGTGAATTTTGCAACAGTACCGTGCACACACAATATGATTACCCTACTGCCCCCCAAACAACAACGACAAAGTGTTGTGACCCCAACACAGTATGATCCCCAACTGTGACCCTCACATGGCCATCTATGTAATATAATGGGATTACATACAGTATAATGGCTCACACACAGCCTTTCGCACAGTATGATGAACCCCACACAAATCTTCACAATGTATAATTGTTTGCATAAAGTATAATGGCCCTCAAATAACCCTCCATAACGTATAAAGGCTCCCTCATAACTTTCCAAATAGTATAATGCTATCTCCATAGCCTTCTAAATATGGTAATGGCCCCCACAAAGCCATCCATATAGCATATTGGTCCCCTCATCACCCTGCATATAGTATAATGCACTCCCCATAGTCCTCCATATAATATAATGGACCCCTATAGTCCATCACATAATATAATGCACCCCCTATATTCCGCCATATAATATAATGCACCCCTCATAGTCCATCATATAATATAATGCACCTCCCATAGTCCTTCATATAGTATAATACACCCTACAATCCTCTGCACCCCTTAGTGTTCTATATCATATAATGCAAACCAGATAGTCCTCCATGTAATATAATACACTAATAATAGCCCCCCCCCCCTCACTAGAGTTGCATTGCTTGTTCTCACCTATGAAGCTCTTAATAGTGCATCACCCCCTACATCTCCACCCTCACCCTACCCATTCTCTAGGCTGCGCAAATGACTTTTGATTAACATCCACATTAATCTGAACCTCCCAGTCCCGGCTCCAAGACTTCTCCCGAGCTGCACCGATCCTCTGGAATGATCTACCCCAAGAAACTAGGATGATCCACAACATGCATAGCTTCAGATGCTCCCTAAACCACACTTTTTAGGGTGGCCTATCACCCTCCCTAATCGAAGTCAATTCATATATATCCCCTCCACTATTTATCAGAATATAAATCTCCTTCAAACTCCACCGCACCTAAAAGCATCACAAAGATTGGCTGGTGACTGGCCTATGCAGCCTTTATCTATCCCCCATTTCTTTGCGATGGCTGGACCATCTTTGTAATTAAGCATTTGAATCTTGTGTCACCCCTACCTCAATCCATTGTAAATTGTTAGCTCTTACTTATGTTTGTATATGAACCTCTGAATTGTAAAGAGCCGGCGCTAGAGAAATTTAAATTATTATTATTATAGTACATCCCCCATAGTCCTCCATATAATATAATGCAACCCCCATAGTCCTCCATATAGTACAATATACACCCAAGAGTCCTCCTTATTGTATAAAGCACACCCCATAATCCTCTATATAGTATAATGCACCCCCATAGTCTTCCATAAAGAATAATGCTCACCCCACAGTCATCTGTATAGTATACTGCACCACCCATAGTCCACATATTGTATAATAACCCCTTAGCAGCCCGCCATATAATATAATGCACCCACATAGTCCTCCATATAGTACAATATACAGCCAATAGTCCTCCTTATCGTATAATGGACACCCCATAATCCTCCATATAGTATAATGCACCCCCATAGTCTTCCATAAAGAATAATGCACACCCCACAGTCATCTGTATAGTATATTGCACCACCCAAAGTCCTCATATTGTATAATAACCCCTTAGCAGCCAGTTATATAATATAATGCACCCACATAGTCCTCCATATGGTATAATGCATACCCCATAGCCCTACATATAATATAATACACCCTTCATAGTCCTACTTATTGTATAATGCACACTACATGGACCTCCATATTGTAAAATACACCCCTATATGCCATATTGTATGATGCATGTCCCATAGTCTTATATATAATATAATGCACACCTCATAGGCAACAATATTGTAGAATGCACACCCCATAGCCCTACATTTAATATAATACACTTCCCATAGTCCTCCTTATAATATGTCACGCTCCCGGTGTCCCAGCAGCCCTCCTTACCCACTGAGCCGGTTCCTGCATTGCACCACCGCTCCATACCCACTGATCCAGTCGTACCTGCATTGCACCACCGCTCTGTACCCACTGATCCAGTCGCACCTGCATCGCACCACCGCTCCGTACCCACTGATCCGGCCTCACCGTCATTGCACTGCTCCTTACCCACTGATCCACTCCACGTGTCCACCGGTCATGGCTGCCGCTCCCGCTCGTGCTCTCCTGTGTCCTGCTCCTGGTCTCATGAGTCTGACTCTGAGTATTAGCCTCATGCCTCTGTATAGGACCAGGCCGCGCCCACTCTCCTGGTTTTATGGACCCAGCACACCTGAAGCAGGAAGTGACCTACGGCTGTGCTGGATATATAAGACTGGCCCTTCCATAGGGGCGTTGCCTGATCAACGTGTCTGGAAGCTTTGTCTTTTGAGCTAGGTGTTCAGGCCCCCTGGTGCTGTGTCCTGTAGACTTCTTGTCTTTGCTTCCTGGTACCTGTGCCTGTTTTCCTTACCGTCCTGAAGAACTCTGTGACTCTGCTGACCTGGTTATACCTGTCCCGGCCACGCCAGTGCTCCGGCTGCCGTGTACCCTGCCCCCCGGTGGGATACTCGGTCCAGTGGATCCACCTCCTGGGCCCATCAGTCCTCCCGGTCCTGACAGTTTGATCAGGCCATGGATCCCGCTGGAGCACAAACATCTGAGCTGGCCGAACTACGCCAGGAACTGGTGCAACAGCGTGACACCTTACACCGGATGCTGAAATTCCTGGCGTCCATGGACCACCGGTTATATACACTGCAGACCGCTGCCTCGTCTGAGTCCACGCAGCAACCAGTCTCCGGCTCCGAACCAGTTTCCGCCATGGCCTCGCAACTTCGCCTCGCTGCTCCGCCTCGCTATGCAGGGGATCCCAAGTCCTGCCGCGGCTTCTTGAATCAGTGCTCCCTGCATTTCAAGTTGCTTCCTCATTTGTTTGTCTCAGACCAGGCTAAAGTGGCGTTCCTGATGTCACACTTGGAAGGCGAAGCTCTAGCCTGGATTAACCCCCTGTGGGAGAATGAGGATCCAATGACCACTAACATCCGGGAATTCTTGCACGCCTTCCGAAGTACATTCGATGAACCCGGACGTACCACCACAGTGACCTCTTCGCTCCTCCGGCTACGCCAAGGGACCCTGACCGTCGGCCAATACGCCATCCAGTTCCGCACGCTCGCCTCTGAGCTGGGCTGGAACAATGAGGCCTTGACGGCGGCCTTTTGGGAAGGACTCTCTGGCCGCGTCAAAGACGAGCTTGCTGGCCGTGACGTTCCACGCACCTTGGACGCTTTAATATCCTTAGCCACCCGAATTGACCTCCGTTTCCAGGAGCGAACCAAAGAGGTATTCCGGGAGAAGCGACCACCCCGTCACGCCTTGTCCCCGCAGAGGCCTATCGCTCCTTTGCCCCTGCCTTCCTGTGACATGTTTCCGGAACCCATGCAAATTGACCGACTGAACCAAGCCAAGCAACGCCGTGCAGAACGGCTCGCCCTGGGCCTGTGCTTCTATTGTGGAGACGGGTCACACATGCTTCGGACATGCCCTGAGAAACCTGGTAGACCCCAGGCCCAAGGGATGGTGGGAACCGCTACCCTTGGCACCGGAATCCCCTCCGTTCCACTTACACAGACTGTCCAGGTGACGACGAAGAAGACCAGGTTCACAGCAGAGGCCCACATCGATTCTGGGGCAGCGGCTAATTTCATACACCAGTCTGCAGTGGACCGATACCAGGTACCTGTGATCCCGCTTGCCAAGCCCCTCTGGTTCGCCTCCGTGGACGGCAAACTGCTATACGAACCTGTCCGATATACCAGTGAACCAGTGAGACTCCAGGTTGGCACTTTGCACACTGAGACCATCACCTTCTATGTGATCCCGAGGATGGCTCCTGAACTCCTGTTGGGCCTACCCTGGCTTCAACTCCATGACCCTGCCATTAGTTGGCACTCTGGCGCTATTACTCGCTGGGGGTCCTGGTGTCATGACCACTGCCTACAGCCCGTTCCTCGGCCCCTGTCACCTGAACCTGCTATGCCGCCGGAAGAAGAAGAGGCGACGACGCAGTCCAGCGGTGTACCACAGCTCCTGGCACTTGTGCCTGTGGTGCCACCGGACCCAGAAGCAGAGTCGACGCAGCCCAGCGTCGTGCCACCATCCCTGGCACTTGAGACTTTGATGCCCCCTGCTACTGAGGATGACACACTATCCTGTACCCGGTCCGAGACGCCCGAACCGGTCGCCCACGACTCCAGTCCTGCTTCTGACTGTCTTCCCCTATCCGTTGCCTCCGTTGCCGCTGACTTGGGTTCTCCGATACGGGACATAGTGGCCATGAAAACGGTCCGGGGTAGGCAGTCCTTCCTGGTCGATTGGGTGGATTGCGGTCCCGAGGCTCGGTCCTGGTTGTCCCGGAAGTACGTTGCTGCCCCTCTTCGGCGCGCCTACATGTCCCGGCCGCGGGGAGGGGGGCTTCAAGGGGGGGGTACTGTCACGCTCCCGGTGTCCCAGCAGCCCTCCTTACCCACTGAGCCGGTTCCTGCATTGCACCACCGCTCCATACCCACTGATCCAGTCGTACCTGCATTGCACCACCGCTCTGTACCCACTGATCCAGTCGCACCTGCATCGCACCACCGCTCCGTACCCACTGATCCGGCCTCACCGTCATTGCACTGCTCCTTACCCACTGATCCACTCCACGTGTCCACCGGTCATGGCTGCCGCTCCCGCTCGTGCTCTCCTGTGTCCTGCTCCTGGTCTCATGAGTCTGACTCTGAGTATTAGCCTCATGCCTCTGTATAGGACCAGGCCGCGCCCACTCTCCTGGTTTTATGGACCCAGCACACCTGAAGCAGGAAGTGACCTACGGCTGTGCTGGATATATAAGACTGGCCCTTCCATAGGGGCGTTGCCTGATCAACGTGTCTGGAAGCTTTGTCTTTTGAGCTAGGTGTTCAGGCCCCCTGGTGCTGTGTCCTGTAGACTTCTTGTCTTTGCTTCCTGGTACCTGTGCCTGTTTTCCTTACCGTCCTGAAGAACTCTGTGACTCTGCTGACCTGGTTATACCTGTCCCGGCCACGCCAGTGCTCCGGCTGCCGTGTACCCTGCCCCCCGGTGGGATACTCGGTCCAGTGGATCCACCTCCTGGGCCCATCAGTCCTCCCGGTCCTGACATAATATAATGCACATCTCATAATCCTCCATATAATATAATGCACCTGCTATAGTCATCTGTATAGTATTATGGCCACCAGTGTACTCATTGATTAAAATAAATAAATAAATAACGCTTGTCATTCCCCCGCTGATCCAGACTCCGTGGTGAGGGGTTTGCCGCTCTGCTCATCTCTGGAAGAGAGAGTGCTGTACTGACATCAAACAGCAAGGGAGAATAATGGAGGAGGCAGCGTCAGGGGAGCACTACCTCTTTCATCATTGCTTTCAACTGTATTGGCATACAGGATGTCGATACAGTTGAATGGGCAAGCAGGGTCCCAGTGCTGGCATTGGCCATAGCGGCCCTGTGGTCTACCGCCACTGATCAACTGGAAGGGTTCGTGGCTGAGTCAGTAATAGGCACCGATCTCTACTTTGGCTCAGACTCCAGCATGCAAGAGATGGAACACAGCTATGGGCTGGTATTATTAAAGATGACCTAGTTGGACCTTTTCTAGTTGAAGATGGACTCAACATCAACACATAAACCTACTGCCAGTTTTTAGAAAAACACTTTATTTAAACAGTGGTAGATGATAAAATCTTCATCTTCCAAGAAAACCAGGATTTTTTGCAGTACAATTATCCATCACATGCATCAAAGTGGGAATGCTTGGCTTGCAAAAAATAAGGACCAAGAGGAGACTTAATAACTGTCTACAAATATCTGCAGGGATGTCACAGTGTAGAGGGATATCCTAATTCTCATTTGCACATGGAAACACGAGAAGCAATGGAATGAAACTTAAAGGGAGAAGATACAGATTAGATATTAGAAAAAAAAAATTGACAGTGAAAGTGATCAATAAGTGGGATAGGCTGCCATGAGAGGTGGTGAGTTCTCCTTCAATGGAAGCCTTCAAACAAAGGCTGGACAGACATCTCTCTGTTGTTAACAGACTAAGAAACTAACACTCCATGGATGGAAGGTTTATATGACTGATATTGAAAAGAAAGGTGGCTATCTTGGTAATTGATATATATATAGTATTTTTTAATGCTCAGAAATGTATTTTGTACATTTTGAGTTGTTTGGTTAGCATACTCACTTTAACAGATGTAAATAAATTAAGATGGGAAAATTTACGTTTTTCATTTAGTTATATATAATCTCTGCACACTAATAGCTGGCCAAAAATTCTGCACATATTGATATTCTCCTAAAAATGACAATACCTGAATTTTATTTCTTATATTGATTTGAATAGGAAGGGCATGAGCCGTACCGGGCCGCGGCAACTATCAGAAGACGGAGCAGCTCCGAAACTGAGCACTTTCGGCTTCCTGGTGCCGCTACCGGGACCGCGAACAGCTGAACGGCAGGGGTGTGGGGTGTCAGACCTCGGCCGATCAGACAATGTTGACCTATCCTAAGGATAGGCCATCAATGTTAAAGTCATAGACAATCTCTTCCAAAGTATCTAATCAATTCCTCACATTAATAGTCTGGTTAAAAATATCAGTTCAGGCTGTGTGTAACTAGTATGAATATATTGTGGTATCAGTGTGGTACTAACTGCATCGTACATGTCCTGGGAATACATGTTTCACTTATAAATTACTGCAACACCAAGCCTTTGACTGCACATAGTTTGGGCATGTTCTAATGTAATTTTATTATTTCTAAAACAGATGTTTTATTCTAACAATTGGTGACATATCAAAAATGGGATTCATGTTTCTACATTTAAGTTCAAATAAATGTGTTACACAGTAAGATATGTCAGCTATTAATATATAAAATAAACACATTTTAGAACTTGGGATTGCAGATATAGAATAATGCCTTTTTCTAACTGTAAATCTGCACCATTAATTAGAATTCTGTATTTGTACTTGAAAGTGTTTGAAGATTATCTGTGATATATACCAACTTTGGCTGGTGACTCACTTAAGCTTCACCTCCGTAAGGTACTGTCACACATAACGAGATCGCTAGCGAGATCGCAGCTGAGTCACCGTTTTGGTGACGCAGTAGCGATCCCGTTAGCGATCTCGTTATGTGTGACACCTACCAGCGATCAGGCCCCTGCTGTGAGATCGCTAGTCGTTGCTGAATGGTCCAGGTCATTTTCTTCAAAGGCGACGTCCTGCTGGGCAGGACACATCGCTGTGTTTGACACTGTGTAACAGGATCACATTGACTGCTGAGATCGTTATACAGGTCGCTACTGCGACCTGTATTGTTCCTGCATCACTGGTAAGATCTGACTGTGTGACATCTCACCTGCGACCTCCCAGCGACTTACCAGCGATCCCTATCAGGTCACATCGTTTTTGGGATCGCAGGTAAGTCGTTATGTGTGAAGGTACCTTTAGTCAAGGGGGCATGACTAATCAACTTATTGTCCTATTGTAGACAGACACTTCTGCTGCAGTCAGTTGTCCTATAACCACACATAAAACAGTGAGGAAGAGATGAAGGACATGGCTGAGCTCCTGGAAGAGGCAGGGGAGATTTTTTTTTATATACGATAAATATCGTATCTATTTCTCATTTCTAATTATAAAAGAACACAAAATAAACAATTTTTTGCCTTTTTTTGTGCATAGTGTTTCCTCTAAATGGAGACAGCTGGGCATAAGCATGGCACCGCTCTGGTTATACTCTGCTAGATGGAAGAGGGGTCAGTGGATCTTGTGGAAATAATATTAATGTCTAAGATGGGAAAACACTTTTAATTTTAAAGGTTTATATATAACTTTTATTCTTTCTCTGTATGGGGCAAAGAACTAACAGGCCCATAGTTGCTAACTACCTTTCTGGTTTGCACAGGGATAATCTCTGAATGCTCACATGGCTATTCTCCTGCTTCATTTCACCTCTCATCAACAGAGCAGCTCTTGCTCTTCCTGACTGCTTTGTTGATAGGGAGTAACTGTAGACATTATTCTGATTGGCAGCTGGCTGCCAATGAACATGAACAATTGGCAAAAAAAGAAAAAAAAATATTACAGAAGAAAAAAACAACCATATTTACAATACCATGTTCAGACACAAATGCATAAGAGGATGCAGCAGGCCCCTGTGATAAAGGTGGGGGGCAGCACAGGTATCCAATACTAATGAAACAATCACTTAATAAACCACCAAACATCCATGGGGTAGCCGCCCAGTATTTAAGATGCACACAACTCTGCATTCACATCACTACAAGATATGCAGTGCTGTCTGGATATCAGCTTATTATCAATGGCCCTACTATTAGATTAGGCGGACTGCCCAATACAATATGTACACCCTACAGGACAGATACCCCATATTACCTAGTCACCACTAAAGGGCCCACCCTGTATCATGCATAGAAAACATAATTTTTTGCCTGTTTATTTATGCAGGATGCGGGCTGGGGCCTTTAGTGGTGGCTGGGTAATATGGGGTGTTGGTCCTGTGTGTGTACATATGATATTGATAGCCCTGATGTGCTGCCCCCACCTATATCATGAAGGCCTGTTGCATCCTGTTGTGCATTTGTGTCTGAACACGGTATTGTAAGTGTGGCTGCATATTTCTTCTGTGATGTTTGTCAATCAGTATAACATCGGCAGAGACACCCCATCAACAGAGCAGAGAGGAAGAGAACAAGCTGTTCTGTTGACATGACAACAGTGAAAGCAGGGGAATCGCTGGCAGGAGAGGTCCATGACTGCTGCAGCTCTGAATTGGCAGAGATTGGCACCAGGCAGAACAGAGCAGGAAGGTAGTAACTAACTTCCCGTTAGTTCTTAGCCCCATACACAAAAATTCGGACAACTCCTTCTCAATCAGAGTATCCATATTAAAATCAAAACACTTATAGTTACCTCCGGTGCCAGTTCGGTTCCAACATTGTTGGCACTTGCTCTCCCAGGGTTCATGTGATGTTGTTATGTCTCACGAATCATGCACCCAATCAGCACCAGCTTCACTTTCCCCACATTTGGATGAATAGAACATCAATAGGAATACAGAGCTTCATTGGGCCGCTCACTTCCTTTCGATGTTTGATACATCTGAAGGCAGGGAGAATGAAGCTGGTGCTGATTGGGCGCAGAGCTTGTGTGACATAACAACGTCACATGAGCCTCAGGAGAACGAGTGTCCACGCCACTGGAATGGCACGGACACTGGAGGTGTGTGTCACAGCCCTGACTTGTGGTGCGGCTATTGCACTGGGGACTTCTGTTGTGTCCTCCTGCATGTGGTCATCGTGTTATTGTTTATCCTGTGTCGGGCCGTTCCCTGCATTTGGTTCATTACCAGCTTTGGGATGGGCTTGCTCTCATGCGCCGCTTCTGGGAAATTGCTCTGCTTTATCTTGGAGCGTCCGTGCCCATAGCGGCGCCAATCGTATTCTCTGGCTAAGTTGTAGTAAGCTCCCTGCTTCTGTTTTTTGCTATTCATTTTGGCTCTCGACCCTGGACTGACCCCTGACTTGAATCTGCCTGCTCGCTCTGACTTTCCTTTCACGTCTGGCTCCTGACTTTGGCGCTCCCTCCTGACTACTCTTTTGTCTGCCCCCTGTGTTTGCACTGTCTCTCCTGATTATCTGATCTCCGACTTGTTACACGACTTTGCTTCCATCTGCTTCCTGTTTATCGTCGCGTCCTCTCGCCTGACCTCGGCCTGCCTGACTTCCCTCACTCTAGTATCTCCAGCACCACCTGTAGCACCCCAGAGTTCATATGCCACAGAAGCAACACAAAGGGTTAACTTCCCACACAACACTAGCACCTCCTTGCCAGAAGGGGGAGACCTAGCTGCTTCCATATATATTCTGGTGTGGAGAGGAAGTCGTCAGTTCAGTCAGTTCATTCAGTGCAGCTCAATTCCAGGGAGGACTGAGGAAGAAGGATCTGTAGGTTGGAGATAGCTCAAGCTCACCACAGGGTCTGCTGACCAATTCCAGGCCTAAGCCGAGGGTCTCAGGAAAGGAGACAGATTAAACAGAGGAACATACCTGGGAGACAGAGTATTGCTGAATTCACCCCAGTGGAACACACAGAACGGATGCCGGATCCGATGCTCTGCAGATTACATGTCGCACAGCTAACACCAGAGAAGTGAAGATTCCACATTCTTCATCTGTACCACAGACACAGCAGCACAGCAGAGTTCAGGAACATACAAGTAAGGACTCGAGTTGCCTGTCAGGTCGGTACCCGGGAGGAGAACAGAGTCGGCTACCTAGTTTACACAGCAGTAGGGCCACACACAGTGCAGATAAGGAAGCCAAAATGGCCCGGTTGGGTGGGAGAAACCCTGAACCCTGCACAGACTCCGTGGACAGTACTCTACTGAATGCTATCTTCAGTAAAGGCTAAGGAACTGCAAAACCGTGAGTCTGCTTGTTTATTGTGCTTGTGTCTTGCACTCCCCCATAGACTATCACACTGCCCCGGGGAGAAGGCTCTACCCGTGGGGAGCCGTCCCATCTCAAGCTGCCATCCATCACCCCTGGAGGTTCTGCAGCAGCGGTGGTCATCTCTGATCACATTCCACGGGTGGTGTCACATACATAACCCCCCCTTTTTATTGTGGAACCAGGGATCACAGACCGAGTCACGAGACCGTGATCCCCTTTCCAGAAGCGACACCTTGGCCCGGTTCTGAGTATCCCCTTAACCCCTGGCGACACACACCTAATGTAGTTATAGAATACTGCACTCCTCAGTTTGAACTCCCTCACTCCACTATGGTAGGAATCTTACAACAGGGATGTTACAGTATGTATAAGTTTTTTTATTTGAAGGGGAACAAACACCCTGGTTGAGCAGGGGTTGTCCCAGTAGTGGCTAACCTCTTTAAGTAAATTATCTAGAAGCACAAAAAAGACAGTTAAATTTCAAATTCAGGTCTTTCTGTATTCTAGATCTTCTATTTCACAGAATATTATTATTAATCACATGTGGTAGTTGTTTGGCAGCTCTATTACAGATTTGGCATTGAAGCTTCAATGATACTTATACACGCATGACAGACTGCTGTAACCAGAACCAGT
Source organism: Anomaloglossus baeobatrachus (assembly GCF_048569485.1). Classification (NCBI taxonomy): domain Eukaryota; kingdom Metazoa; phylum Chordata; class Amphibia; order Anura; family Aromobatidae; genus Anomaloglossus; species Anomaloglossus baeobatrachus. The sequence continues at coordinate 764,226,479 of NC_134353.1, read as the reverse complement.
GTTCTCCAGTCTGCACCTATAGCACAATCAGGCAGTGCTGTAATCAGCTTACATTTTGCAGAAGTTATGTTGGTAACATTATATGTAATGTGATTCCATAGAAGATTGATTAAAGTGGTTTCATAAACTCTATAAATTCATATATTCCAATTGTGTGCAGTTGTTTGTCACATACTCTATAGTTTAATGTGTTTATTATGTATAGAAAAATTGTTAGTATTTACCATGGTGACTACACAGGTGTAGAAAAGTATTTTATATTAAAATATGTGCATTTCCAAATTTTGAATTGGTGATGTAGAATTGAACTGATGCATATCATGATTTTACTTAGTGAATAAAACATTGATATTTCCACTTTTGTGATGGATGAAAGAAATGTTTGTATTGTCAAGTTTCTAACATTACAGCGGTTTGAGACCAATGCTGGAAAGATTCAGATGTTTGATAGATTCCCTAGGGTGCTAGTATCCCATCTGAAAGCAGCATGACACAGGGGCAGAGACCCTTATTTCAGTGATGTGTCACTTACTTTACCAATTGCTGTTATTTTGATCAAATTTGCTGCAGATCTACCAGTTCTCTGAATGCTGAGCTGTGTATAACACAGCCGATACCACTGATTGGCAACTTTCTGTACACACTCTTCCTAAAATCTTGATAGAATTAAAATCCAGCTTCACGGTGTGTGCGTCAAATAGAAACTTATTGATAGTCCATGCAAAGGAAAAAAATAGACATCAATATTAATAGAAAAGAATTAAAAAAGAACTACACATTTCGAAAGATAAACATTCTTAATCACGATTAAAAATGTTTATCATTCGAAACACGTAGTTCTTTTTTAATCTTTCTATTGACATCGATGTCTATATTTTACTTTTGGGTGGACTTTCAATACACTGTGAAGCTGGATTTTTGCCCTTTCAAGACTTTCTCCATATTTACCATTGGTTCCTTGGCTCTGGAGTGCTGGTTTTAGGGTGAGCTGGACTTTTTCTTCCTTCTTTCTTTATTTGTACTGTGCATAGGCAGAAAGCTACAATGGGGGGTGAGGTTATGCCAAATTCATAAATATGAATGACTACATGACAGCAGATTTATTAGTCCTCCTGTGATAATCTCCTGCTGATAAAACACTGAAGAGACAATTTGCTTATGTCCCGGCTTAAAGTCTCCTCACCACTGGCATGCTGGAATGGTATGTAAGTCTCCGCAAGGACAATAGCTTCCCCTTTAGACCACGTTTTAGCCTTTCTTACAGGTAGATCAGATCTCTAACTTTGCCCTGATGAGGAACAACCATCCCGAAACACCATGTCTGCAAATTGAGGTTCTGATCTGGCATAAATTTTAACTCATATGAAAAGGCTCATTAAAGGGTCACTTTTGACTTTTAGGATTGCTACCTCCAATAGGTGGCACTGGAGTTTGTCTACTTCCTCAGTGAAGAAACAATTTTGTAATAAAACAGTAATTTTATCAAAACTACTAGCAGCCCAGTGAATGATGCATCATTGATATCAGGGTCTAAGGGGTACTTTGCACTTTGCAACATCGCTACTGCAATATCATCGGGGTCGAAATCGAAAGTGACGCACATCCGGTGCCGGTAACAACGTTGCAACGTGTAAAGCCTAGATGCGCCGATAAACGATCGCAAAAGCGTTGTATATCGGAGATCTGTGTAATGTCGGACATTTTCATAATGTCGCACCAATAGGAGACACGATGTTGTTCCTCGTTCCTGCGGCAGCACACATCGCTGTGTGTGAAGCCGCAGGAGTGAGGAACATCTCCTTACCTGCCTCCACCGGCTATGCAGAAGGAAGGAGGTGGGCGGGATGTTTACGTCCCGCTCATCTCCGCCCCTCCGCTTCTATTGGCTGCCTGCCGTGTGACGTCGCTGTGACGCTGCACACTCTGCCCACTTAGGAAGGAGGCGGGTCGCAGGGTAGGTAAGTGCGTGTGAAGCTGCCGTAGCGATAATGTTCTCTACGGCAGCTATCACAAGATATCGCATGTGCGACGGGGGAGGGTACTATCGTGCTTGGCATCGCTATCATCGGCTTGCAATGTCGTAGTGTGCAAAGTGCCCCTTAGATTAAGAAGACAATCCCAGTGACAAATTCCCTTTAAGGATGGGCCATCGTCATTGTATGAGCTGGTGTTAGCACTGACCTGTGACATCCACTTGCATGCCTCTATGACTTGACAAGCAGTAGGAGTTTCCTCTCATATAAATTAAGATTCTGTGTGTTATATTAGGGCCCAGTGACATTGAATATAAGAGGAGGAATGACAGTTTGATAAAACTAGCTCTGCATGTTGTAAACCCCAGTAGGAAGGTTACACACTCCAGAAAGTACATAAAGGTTTCATCCTTCTAAACATTTGCCAGTAAAGAAGCTTAATGTGCACAGTGTAAGACATTGATGGTTACATAGTGTTTAATGAAATAAACCTAATGAAAGCCACTTGGTATTTCATTCGGCTAAATTTACCCTCCAGGGAATTCTTTTATAGACACAGCCTGCAATTCATTTAATCAGGGAAAAGGAAATTGATAACCCTCGCTGGCATTTAAAGTGTCATTTATTTTTATCTCTCAAATCACCCCTAACTGCTTCAGAGTCCTGCTTAGCATTGGAGGGGAGTAGAGAAAAACTCTCTCGTTCGGCTGTTGAATATACATGTGTTTCACCAAGCAAGCCAGGCTGCTGTCATTCTAGAGATAACACTATTCAGCAGGTAAATCACCCTGTGTGATGCCGCCATTCACAACTATATGGATGATGTACTCTGCCATACATTGTCTCTTGTTGCTGTGAGACATTTTCTTAACATTGGGCTGAGAAATTATCTTTATGGTGTCTGAGAGCCTTTCATACATCTTTTACATTATTTATGGTGAGTTTATAGAAGCATACATAAAACTTTACTATATTCTTGACATAAAAAGTGCCAGCAATAAGTTAAACCATAGTTGTTGCGGTTTCTGATAATGCAGCAATGGATTTCAAGTACATTTCTTTTTTATGAATGTATGCAGTCTGTTTCACATTCCCATTATGTTGTCTGGAACTAGCAGCCTGCAGTCTGCAAGTGAAATGTCCTGCTCTTCATAGAAGCAGTAAGGCTGGGGCCACACGGGGGTCTACTGCGATCCTCGCATGACACTCAGCTCACGCTGGCAGCACAGCGGGAGCCGAGTGTCATGCGAGCGTCATTGCGACTGACGTCTGATCGTGTGATCAGACCACAGCTGCAGGGGTGGGCCCGCACTGAGGAGGGGAGGGCCGACGCTGCAGAGGGGAGGGAGGGATTTATCTTCCTCTCTCCTCCGTTGCCGGCTATTGCCATTCTCGCCCTTCACTCACATTACACCGGTGTACTGCGAGTGCAGTGCGATTTTTCTCTCGCCCCATAGACTTGAATGGGTGCAAGAGAAACAAGGATCACATTGCACCCGCAGCATGCTGCGACTGTTTTATTGGTCCGATTAGGGCTGAGAAAATAATCGCTCATGGGAGCTGTCACATAGGGTAATGTTGGTCCGAGTGGAATGCGATGTTTTATCGCATTCCACTCGCTCCGATTTTCATGCCTTATGCTACCATTCCACCATCTCACGTAGCGGCCCTACTTAGCACCCTCTTGCCACAGCCAACTTAAAGTTGTGCAGACAGCAGATTCAATAAAAATGTTTAAGAAAGCAAAAATACTTTCTTATCCTTCTCCAAGAGTTCAGGAACATCCTTCTCTGTGACCTCCCATCAAACACTGGTTTCACCAATCTACCCTCAACTCAGCTGCTCAGTGTTACGGTTGCTGTGGCACTGGAGTCTATATCCAGATTTCTTGCTACTGCACATGTGCGAGCACTGGAGACTAAGTCCTATCTTGGAGCCATTGCACATGTGCGGGTGACATCATCGCTGACACGAGGTCACATGTCTCTGACACCTTCTATGCCGATTGGCTGCTGGTCATGTGCTTGTGACACGTGGTCACATGTCTCTGACACCTTCTATGCCGATTGGTCGCTGGTCATGTGCTTGTGACGCTTTGCTCGGTGATAGGCCAGCGTGACGTCATTCCTGTCGTTCTGGCAGTGGATTGGCTCTGGTGTCCTCCATCTTGGATGAGGCACAGAGTCTATATAAGACCCTGACACACGCCGCACGGCGCTCAGTCCTCTTGGTTCATGCATGAGAGTAGACACTCTGTGCACGTTCCTCTAGGCATCTCTCTGTCTATGCTAGGTGAGCGCTACCGGCAGGGTAGCGTTCTTATACCTTACAGCTTCGGCTGCAGTCCGTATCCTTACCTCTTAGGGGAGCGGACATAGGCAGGTGCCTGAGGCACATGGTCTGGCTGGGCCTTGTGATTCTACTCGTAGGTGGACGTTGCCGCTAGTGTAACGTTTCTTATACTGCGTCTGGCAGTTGTTCGTATCCTCGCACACTAGGGGAGCGAACAGAGGTAGGAGCTTTGTGCGGCTTATGCTGCTGTCCGTCTCTTTTGCACCACTAGAAGAGCGGACCTAGGCAGGTGCCATATCTAGTGGTTCGTGTCCTCGCACACTAGTGGAGCGAACGCAGGTAGGAGCTTTGTGCGGCTTACGCTGCTGTTCATCTCTTTTGCACCACTAGAAGAGCGGACCTAGGCAGGTACCATATCTAGTGGTTCGTGTCCTCGCACACTAGTGGAGCGAACGCAGGTAGGAGCTTTGTGCGGCTTACGCTGCTGTCCGTTTCCTGGCACCACTAGAGGAACGGACCTAGGTAGGTGCCATTTCACACTCACTGCCTTTGTCTCTGTGATTATTAACAGAGACCATTCCACACACCCTCCAAGTAAGGGAGGAAATGCCTTATTTACTAATTATATTCCTCTGTGAGTTTAACAGAGGTATTGCACTCTGCCATAGTCTGCAGCAGAGTCTTTGCACGGTGGACCCTGACTGTCTGTTACTCCTTTAGGTTTTATTATCAGACAGCCCCCGTAACACTCAGCCTCTCCATCTGTCTCTCTGGTTACTCCTCTACTTACCCCTTTACTATCCCGATCTGTTACCACCCCTGGCCTTGAGAATTCAGGTAAAAATATTAACAATGACCTACAAGGCTGTCCATAACCTGGTCCATTCATTCATTGTATACTACCTCCCTATATATAATCACTGATCCTCATAAGACCTCCTTCTATGCTCTCCTTTTGTTTGTTCCTCATACAATGGCCTCCTAGATTTTTCTCATGTCCCCAATACTTGGGAACCTGCTCCAACCTAAAAAAACTTACCCCTAAAGTCTACAACTGTCACAGTGTATGTGGAAAGCAGGGGGCAGGGGGCTCCTAGACTGGCCCTTAGGCTAGGGAACCCTAGCTATCCCTAATCCAAGAGTTAATCTGATGGTGAGGATATCTGGGTGACATTCCTTGCCCTGCTCTTGACCAGCCCTGATCCTATAACCTCTCCCTCCAACCCCTGGGGAGGACCAGGGAAGTAGTAATAAAGACAACCGAAATAGACAAATAGGGGAAACCAAATCTCTATCTCATGGCACACACACAGAGGTATAAGACAAAAAGTGCTTAGGAGGGAAATTAGAGCAGGGAGGAAACAAGAAGACAATGGGAGAACTCCACAACAACTCCCTGCACAAAGTAATACAATCATCAGCAGGACTTGGATACAACAGCACACGGATCGGTTTAGTAAAACCAGGGAAGACAGGCTCCACCATCTTAAAAAGGTGGGGAGTGACTTTGATAGGCCTCCTACGACATGTGATCCAATAATTGACCAGCAGGCTAGCAGAGATTAACTCCTGTAGCCCAATCACTAATGGGAACAAAGCTGGTCGACGCCCAGGTGGTCTGTATAACTCAGAAGCACCAAAGGAGACAGAGTGTGGAGTGTCAGATTCTGCAGTGTGAACAGCGGCAGATGCCGCCATGACACTCGGTGAGTTTAGTGCCAAACACTATGTGACAACAAACTACAGTAATACCTTGTGGCACTACAATACTACATGAGCATCTTCTTTCTTCACTGACTGTCTCCTTCCCTTGTAGATTGCATTGGTCCTCTCTCCTTCTGTTCAATTCATGGTTATCCAACTTACAGTATTTGCAATATTTACTTACAATATGTTTTTATTATGTTGTGCACTGATATAATTTTATGCTGTGTTTCAACCTCTATCACATTTTAAAAGGTCCGGAATTCAGGGCTCTTTGCAATAATAATAATTTGGAGAAATGTTATTGATGCAGTAGCCTAAAGCTCACAATACTCATTAGTTACAATTTTCCCCAACCCAACATCTTACATTATGTCGAAATCACCAAGGTCAAGTCGAGCTGAATGTGAATGTTTATGATGAAGTTGAGAGAAATCGATCAAAATTTATGGCACATTTAATTGATTTGCAGACATATCACCAGTATTTAGCTGGTTTTATGACTTGATCTATAACCCATGTTAGGATTTTGGTGGCACTCTTGTGCACCTTCATTATTGTCCATTGACATACTGGACTCTCTGCGTGTGGATTATATTATTATAAGGCACAATATGGACCCATCTTATGGTTTACAAATTTAGAAATATGCGATTTTTAAAGTCAACACTATGAACTCTACTTGTGTAGTTATTAGGCTTTTGGTTTTCAAATCCATCCAGCACAATACCTAAACAACTGCGATGCCCATCCATCCTCTTCTAGATAACACATAAGTATAACAGGTTTCTGCTATTTTACAATGAAGGTTTCCACTTACTGTCAGCTTGGAGGTGCAGATGCTGCTATGTGCAGATATTGGGGTGACTTCTCTTTGCTTCTTATTTACAGACCTAGAATTGTGGTATTTGTGTTTCTTTCTTCTTGACCGATGTCTCTCTTCTTTGGATTGTTCCCTTGCTCTAAATCACAGAAAAGAAACCATTACATTTCTGAAGATAGATTGAAAACTAGAATTAATCATAATCACTGTGTAAAATGATTTTAGGCTAATAAACCTTGGCTTGCCCATAAAACCTCAGGGGGGCCGAGGAAGATTACTTAAGGCGTTGGGGCATGTTCCCTCAGTGTACCCATCAAGGGTAAGTTGAACCAGCCATTGAATCTTTCGAGCTCTTTCAGTCTGATCCCTGTTTAGGCCGCTGTCATCCTATTGCTGTCCACTAGGTTTATTGAGCTTATTCTTTCAGGGACCTTTGACACTATCTAGTGACTGCTTGGTATTCTAACAAGTTTGAATGATTTTTTTGTCTGCTGTAGATTCATATACATGTGTAACACTACGTATGAATTCTGCCTTACTGTATATGATCTGGGTTTTACTCGTGGGCTCACTGACTGCTGGTGTATTTCCCTGAAACCCCTATACTCACCTGTGTCTATTTTCTGTAATCGTTGTATATCTTGCAGTTATTTTACTCCTCTTGTGTGTGTGTGTGTGTATGTATATATATATATATATATATATATATATATATATATATACATATAAAATATTGTAATTAATAAATGTTTTTCTACTTTTTGGTAAAGAGGATTGTCTGTGGAATATTTTTTCCATCTTCTATGGGTCTTATGCTCCCTTGTTTCTCTGTGTGGTATTTAAATTATATTTGGGAGTGGCCTGTGCTACCTATTTATTTCTATTATGGTCCCTTTGCTTGTCCATGCTCGTGTCTCAGATAAAGTATTGTAGTGCACATGCGCGGGTGCTCTTTAACCTTTCCTCGTGACTGCACATTACAGTACTTTGATCTGTCCTGAGCAGGACAGATCAAAGTGCGTATGCGCAGGACTTCAATGCCGGCTAGTGTGGATGAGGTAGACACAGTTGGGTAGAAGGAGGACAGAGATTGCAGCAGAGAGGAGGCGCCAGACCAAAGAGCAGCGACATCCATTGGACCGGACCGCCCCTTAGGTGAGTATCATAAAAGTGTTTTTCATGTTATACAGCGCAGCCTGGGCTCTTATATACAGCATTCTGGAATACTGTATATAAAAGCTCAGTGGTGGTAGCCGCAGCTTATAGTCGCCAAATCTGGTGGCAGGTTCCCTTTTTCTGATACTAAATAAATACTATAAATATACAATAAATAAAAAAAACATAAAAACAAATACAATAAATACTAATTTTCTGATACTAAATCACTTTTTTATCACAAACTTAAATCACACCATGGTACAGTTGAAAAACAACACAAATTGTCAATTGGTTACATATAAGAAAATGGTTTCTGCCTTGGTTCTCTGAAACATGTTGATATTCTGCAATTTTTTATGTATAATTATTCCCATCATCATATTTTTATTAGTATCAGTATTCTTTTGATTTCCTTACTCAAAAATATTCCCAAACAAATCAGGCAAATGAAACACACTTGCTCCACTGATCGTAATGAGCTCTCAATATTTTCTGCATTTAGCTCTGCTGGAAGGCCATTAAGAGATCTTTATAGTAAGAGGAGCACAAATCAGCTGCATTATGCCAAGAAGCCTACAAAATGTAAGAGCTCCCTGGTGCCTGAATCTGTCCTGCTTTGGACCAGTTCGATTAAGAACCTATTATGTGACCATTACATTACAATCTGCAATGCCACAAGGATAGTCATTGTGGTCAAATTGAGTTTATAATTTAAAAGGAATCTGTCAGTAGGTTTTTGCTATGTAAGCTGAGGATAGCATGCTTTAAGAGTTAAAAAACTAAATGCACTGTGCTTCTCTTATCTGTGTGTTGCTATTGTTTACTTAAACTAATGGCTTTATTACCCTGTGATTAACTTTTCAGGACTAGAAACAGATGTGCAGAGAAGTCTGACAAGCCCCTTGCTGTGATTGACACTTCACAGTCAATGGACAATCTCTATTGAGAGCCTGGTGTGGACAGGTCAGCTCCCTGGCCTCAGCTACATGCTTAAAACTCAATTCTTTGATTATCTGAGAACAGCTGCACCCAGTAATCTATGTGATACAGCTTTGGTTTCAGAATCCCTTTGCCTACATTATGTTGCTGTCAGTTGAGGCAACAAAAACCTGATGACAGATTCCCTTTAACAGCCTTGTAATGTTGGAAAATCCATTAATTGATTTAATTACATAAGTGACAGCTGTATGTAAGGTGTAACAGATCAGTATTCTCCAAGTTAAGCATTCAAGGCCAACCAACAAGTCATGTTTTCAGGATTTCCTTAGCATTTGAGCACATGATCACTTGCAAAATGCTAAGGAAATTCTGAAAATATGATCTCTTGTTGGGCCTTGAGGACTGGACTTGGGGAACACTGTAATAGATCTCTAATTTAGAGTTCTCCAGAAGCAACTGAATCCCTGGAGTGACAACTATCTGTCTCCATTCAAGCAAAGTAAGAAAAACTTAATTTAACAATATATGGAGTGAACCACTAAATATGTTCTGGAATCACTTTTACATTCCATAGAACATTTAATGGAAATTTAAGTGGAAGAAGGTATGTCTGCAATAGAACCTTAAAAAAAATGTATTATTGTTATTATTCTTTCTCTTAAAGTTACAAAAAACTGTCATAAAACAAAACATACAGCAAATGATCAAACATAATATTACTTCAAGAGCACTTACATAAGCTAATTTGCTGATTAGTAGCCCTGTGGTGCCAAGCTTTGGACTCCACTAGGAGGCTTCTATTGTTCTAGAACACATTGTCTTTGGCAATCAAAGGCCTTTTCTGCCAGTAAGGCCCCTTTCACATGTCAGTGATTCTGGGACGTTTGTGCTTTTTTTTAAACGTACCAGAATCACTGACATACGCAGACCCATTATAATGAATGGGTCTGCTCACACGTCAGTGATTTGTCACTGCACGTGTCTCCGTGCAGCGTACCCGCGTGTGCGTGTTTGCCGCACGGAGACATGTCCATTTTTTTCTGGCATCACTGATGTTCCACGGACCACGCAATGGTGTGGTCCGTGAAACACGTGCCAGAAAAAAACGTGCTTTTAAAATAAAAAACATTTTAACTCACCCGGCGTCCAGCGATGTCCTCTGCAGCCCTTTCTGCCGGCTGCTTCTGAGCCGGCTCATTATTGTCGCGCATATTCATTATGCGCGACACAGCCGACCCGGAAGCAGCTGCTGCGGGGGTCACCGCCGGCCGGATGCTGCACCGCGGGAGCGATCAGCACCATGGAGAGCGGGAGCACGCGCAGGTGAGTAGTTTTCTAAGTGCAATCACGGGCCACGGAGAACGGAGCCCGGATTGCACTTAGACAACCCACGTGTGCCGTGATTCACAGCACACGGAGGGACATGTGCGTGTTTTACACGCCAGTGAGAAACGTCACTGTTTTTCACTGACGTGTGAAATGGGCCTAAGACACAGATTTAAGTGCTGATCTTTCTCTATAGATCTCTGCTAGCAGCTAGTATTAGGGCACATCTTGGAAGCATACTCGAGGTAAGTAAGGTGACACCATAGCAAAAGCAAAGGTAGGTTGGGTAAGGCTAAGTTCATAATTCTGTTTGTTCTGAATTTATATGTCTACTTAAAACCTATTATATGCTAAAACATGGAAGTTCTTTTACATCTGTCTAATGATTATGACCTATAGCACCAGGTTTCTGTATTTAAAAGATCTTACATGTGTTGTGTTGTCTTTCAAGAGATACTAGTATTTTGTGCAAACACAGTACCATCTGGTGGTCAAAAGAACATAAAAAACACTCCCACATTTTCAAAGTTTTGCTCCACATAACTTGTCTTCTTTAAATTTGTTGTTCACTATTAGAACAACCCTTTCTCTTTCAGCACATTTCCCCCAATTAAAATAAAAATATTAAATTCACCTCTGTGCCTGTGCTGTTCTAGTCGTGTTGGGGCTCCGGTTCCCAGGGCTCATGAGAGGTTGTGACGTCACCGAGCCCAGCGCCCAAGCACCTCTGGCTTCTCTCTCCCCACCCTTGGACATATGAGTCAATCACCAGGAAGTGAGAACTGTGGCTAACTTCCTGTTGGTTACTTCAGCATCCAAAGGCGGATGAACAGAAGCTGGTGGTGATTGGGCGTGGGGCTTGGTGACATCACAACCTCATGTGAGCCTTGGGAATGCGAGCCCCGATACCACTATAACAGTGCAGGCACGGGATGTGAGTACAGGTTTTTTTATCTTAATATTTTAATTGTGGAATGAGAATTGGTTCTTTTAGTAGTGGACAATACCTTTAATGCAATATTCCTGTGTCCTGTTGTGTACAAATATGTGACCCTATGATAATGGGGCTTATTTATCAAAACTGTGCATGTCATAGGCTATGTGCACACGCTGTGTTTTTTTGACGCTGTGTTTTTGTGCATTTTTGGCCGCTAAAAACGCACAAAACGCACCCACAGCAAAAAAAACGCGGCAAAAAACGCATGCGTTTTACTGCGATTTGGTGCGTTTTTGGCTGCGTTTTGATCTCTGCATTTTTTTGCGTTTTTCCAATGCATTGCATGGGGGTAAAACGCAGAAAAATGCAGGAAAGAATTGACATGTCCATTTTTTTTAACCCTTTCACGACCGGCCGATTTTTCGCTTTCCGTTTTTTTTTTTCGCCATTCTTTTTCTGAGAGACGTAACTTTTTTATTTTTCAGTCAATATGGTCATGTGAGGGCTCATTTTTTGCGGAACGAGCTGTACTTTTAAATGAAACCATCAGTTTTACCATATTGTGTACTAGAAAATGGCAAAAAAATTCCAAATGCTGAAAAATTGCAAAAAAAGTGCGATAGCACTATGGTTTTTGAGATATTTTATTCACTGTGTTCACTATATGGTAAAACTGATGTGTGGGTGTGATGCCTCAGGTCAGTGCGAGTTCGTAGACACCAAACATGTATAGGTTTACTTTTATATAAGGGGTTAAAAAAAAATCGGAAGTTTGTCCGAAAAAAGTGGCGCACGTTTTACGCCATATTCCGTGACCCGTAGCGTTCTCATTTTTCGGGATCTTAGGCTCAATGACGGCTTATTTTTTGCGTCTCGAGCTGACGTTTTTAACGGTACCATTTTTGCGCAGATGCTACGTTTTGATCGCCTCTTATTGCATTTTGCGCAAAAGTTGTGGCGACAAAAAAACGTCGTTTTGGCGTTTGGAATTTTTTTGCCGCTACGCCGTTTACTGATCAGATTAATTGATTTTATATTTTGATAGATCGGGCGTTTCTGAACGCGGCGATACCAAATGTGTGTATATTTTTTATTTCTTTAACCCTTTAATTTTCAATGGGGCGAATGGGGGGTGATTTGAACTTTTAGGTTTTTTTGTTTTTTTTTAATTTTTTAAAACTTATTTTTTTACTTTTTTTTTTTATTTTACTAGTCCCCCTAGGGGGCTATTGCGATCAGCATTCCGATCGCTCTGCAGTATCTGCTGATCACAGCTGGAAGGCTGTAAACAGCAGATACGCTGTCTTTCACTTTTGCTGTGCCCCGGGCACAGTACAGGAGTCATCACATGACCCTGTACTACCATGACAACTATCGGGAGTCACGTGATCGCGTCACGTGACTTCCGGTTTCGGCGGTAAGTAAAACTTTACCGCGATTGCGCTTATAATGGCGCTGTCATGTATTGACAGCGCCATATAAGGGGTTAATCGGCACGAGCAGATAACGATTCTGCTCGTGCCTAGCAGGCACACATCTCAGCTGTGAAAATCAGCTGAGATGTGTGCCGATCGCGGCATGCTGCCGCCGGAGGACCGCGGGCAGTAAGATTATGTCATTTAGGACGTAATTTTACGGCCCGCGGTCGTTAAGGGGTTAAGCTCAAAAACGCAGCTTAAAAAAAAGTTGTGTGCGGACAGCAAAAATGAAAACTCATAGACTTTGCTGGGGAAGCAAAGTCATGCAGTTTTGAGGCCAAAAATGCACCCGAAAAACGAGCAAAAACGCCGCGAAAAATGCACTGTGTGAACTTACCCTTAGACAATGCAAACTTAGAATGGACGGTCTTATTATTTGCCAAATTTATCAAGGTGTTTCATAATGTTTGATAAATCTGTCTAATATTAAGACAATCTAGTCTACGTTTACACCACCTGTTAGTTGGCTTACTATGTGCCAGAAAAGTGCACCATCATTATGGCGCATTTTTGGCGCATTTGGTTGCATTTTAGGCATCGCACCTCTCCCAATAAACCAAACCCATATCAATGAGGCCACATCTCCTTTATCAAAAAGTGGTAAAAAATGTCTAAAACAAATAAGAAATAAGGCGAAAATCATAAAAATTCTGGTGTAAATTATATCAGAATTCGGTTACATTTAGCTTGATAAATATGCTGTGGGCGGCATGGTGGCTCAGTGGTTAGCACTGCAGTCTTGCAGCACTGGGGTCCTGGGTTCAAATCCCATCAAAAACACCATCTGCAAGGAGTTTATATGTTCTCCCCATGTTTGCGTGGGTTTCCTCCGGGGTCTCTGGTTTCTTCTCACACTCCAAAAAGATACTGATAGGGAACTTAGATCGTGAGCCCCAATGGGGACAGTGTTGTCATTGTATGTAAAGCACTTTGGAATTAATAGCGCTATATAAATGAATAAATATTATATTACATCATGTTAAACCAATAAACTAAGTAGTCTGTCATTGTTTTCATATTTTTATAAAATGTAACTAGTAATAAAGTGTTACACATGTGTGTAACAAAAAAATGACAGATTATATAAATTATGGAAAATACAGAACAAATTAAGCCCTTTGAAGCCTTGTGGTCATTGGTGGATCTTCAGATAATTACTAATTATTATTTCCTTATCAATAGGAAAATAATTATCCCTAAGAACAAAAAATGAAAAAAGAAACAGTAATAAACAGTGAGACCCTATGATTAGAAAGCCATGGATCCCCCTTTGGGGAGGAGGGGCGACATGACCAAGGGGGAGTTAGGGAGTGATGGGGTTAATAGGGACAGTTTGGTAGGCAGGCCTAATATGGCATTAAGGGGAGGTTTAAGCTTGGGAGGAAGAGGAGGAGTAGGGAAAGGGTTAGTCTGGGAGAGGAGGGGGTTACCTCCTCTTCTTCTTCCGGACGCCAAGAGATCCCCGCCCACCCTCCCTTTTTGTGTTGTCATCTGGGGGGCGTGGTTTGGGATGTTGGGATGCTATTTGTCACAGCGGCGGGGGGGTAGGTCTGGTCCAGAGGTTGGAAGTGACTGGTAACTGGACCGGGAGTCATTGTCTGGGTATGGTGGCTCCCGGTTCCGGGATGTGGCAGGCACGGGGTTCTGCCAAAGTGTGGGGGTGTCAATCCGTGGGTGATTGGCACCTCGTCTCTGGGTCGGTGTGTTGCGGCCAGGGACAAGGGGAGTAGTAGTTATGGACTGGGCCTGCCCCCGGAAGGGTCATGTAATTGGCATTGTCTATTGTTATCTGTGTGTTGTTGTCCTGGGTCGCCCGTTGGACGGCGTCCCTAAGGTGCTTAGTTTGTGAACAATAGGCAATAAAGGCTGCTGTGGCCATTTTGAACCAAGTCGCATGCAGTCCGTGTGTTTATTTTTAGGATAAGGGTTTTGGTAACACAGACATCACGACCGGATAATACTCCCTCAGCTGGTCATGATTCGCTGATATGGACACCGGATTCATGGCGAGTGTTATTTGCATATTACCTGTTTTCACAGCTTATGGACCTGGAGTCAGTGCTTGGAGAGCGAGAATATTGGTAGCGATGATGATGGGATTTTCGTGTCCTTCCACGTGAGCTATGAGATAAACAGAATAGACTCACATAAGTTTCCCAACATACATTAATCTATACTGTACATGTATAATAGTGTTGAGTTAGCCAGTTATAGCAGTTATTGTGCCAACATCTTGTGCAAAATTAATTCCGTTAATTTGTTACTCATAAGAATACAAACTATTGACCATGAATAAAAACTGGCCTGGAATCGATGAGGTGTTATACAATACTTACACCGTCTGCTACAGGGCAGCATCATAACTGGCACAGAATAGCTTGGTGGCCATGTTGCAAATATTGCATCAAGGAAGATACAGTTGGGCAAGAAGTCCCGGATATGCAGACTGCATCATGGCTTTTGATGTAACCCAATGCCTTCCGACTATTTCCTTGGATTGGGTCTATTAAATTTAGACTGGAAATCTTATTTGTGTTGCTGAGCTAGTTTTAAAAGACCATGTCATAAATTTTCTATCTTTGTCATATTGTCTCATCAATTGTGCAGTATTGGTGATCTACATTATTTATACAGCATTTTGCTATTACCATATTTTTATGTGTTAATTATATTGTCACTCTCAAGTTCGTCGTAAATTCCTGGTGAACCTGAGCCACTGCTAAGGCCAACAGCATCTGGGGAGTCAAATGGCCCAATTTACACTGCATTTATGGAGCAGGCTCATGAGCTGAGCCTGCTACAGAAAGCATGCATGCCAGCTATATTGCACAACCAGTACAACCAGCACTCAAGTCTAATGGTATCATTTAACTTCTTAGATGCTGCTGTCAATTGGGAAGTTGTCAATTCTGAGGTTAAAACTTAGGTGCCTAAGACCCTTGTCACTATAATTTGTAATGTTGGTAAAAGTGGAGGTTTCTCCTTGTAGTAGTGATACAGGTAGCTCCTGTTAGATACATCACAAGGAGAATTGATGTAAATAGAGAAACAAGGAGTTTCTATATTAGGGAGTGGCCCGATGTGATATGGTACTGTGATATAGAAACAGTGTTACTGGGTTAGGAATAATCTGTATGCTGGTGGAGTATGTGTACTACCTCCTTGTTATTGTGAGCAATAGACAACATCTGGCGTTTCAGGATAGCTTTGTAAGCCTGGCCAATGTGTTACATTAGACATTTCAATTAATGTTGGATATGCAGGTCTAGAGCAAGTGTCCTCCTGCACTGGGAGTATGGAGCAGGTAGAAAGACAGAGTCCTTGCTCATAGTAAAGGTACCGTCACACTAAGCAACGCTCCAGCGATCCCACCAGCAACCTGACCTGGCAGGGATCGCTGGAGCGTCACTACACGGGTTGCTGGTGAGCTGTCACACAGGCAGATCTCACCAGCAACCAGTGACCAGCCCCCAGCCAGCAGCGATGCTGGGAAGCGATGCTGCGCTTGGTAACTAAGGTAAATATCGGGTAACCAACCCGCTATTTACCTTAGTTACCAGCGCACACCGCTTAGCGCTGGCTCCCTGCACTCCTAGCCAGAGTACACATCGGGTTAATTACCCGATGTGTAGTCTGGCTATGTGTGCAGGTGTGCAGAGAGCAGGGAGCCGGCATTCGCCGCGTGAGAGCGGCGGACGCTGGTAACGAAGGTAAATATCGGGTAACCAAGGAAAGGGCTTCTTGGTTACCCGATATTTACATTGGTTACCAGCGTCGGCTCCCTGCTCACTGCACATTTAGTTGTTGCTCTGTCGCTGTCACACACAGCGATGTGTGCTTCACAGCGGGAGAGCAATAACTAAAAAATGGTCTAGGACATTCAGCAACAACCAGCGACCTCACAGCAGGGGCCAGGTTGTTGCTGGATATCACACACAGCAACATCGCTAGCAAGTTGTGCCTCAGCAGCGATGTTGCTAGCGATGTTGCTTAGGGTGACGGTACCTTAAGGCCTGGCTGCTGGGGGAAAACAGTCTCTTCTCATTGTAGAGAATAGGCACAGAGAGATAGACATCATAAGGATTGTTACAGTGAAACAGGGTGCAACTCCTCTCAAACTACAGCTGATTTGAAGTGGAAGACACCAGGTTTTGTCAGGAAGCAAAAGTGCTCTTGCAACTATTTTTCCAGGATAACTTATGTATGCGGCTTGATTCATACGTCCTTTGCAAAGTTTAATCTGCCCAATTCCAGCCTTGCTGAAGCATCCCCAGATCATCACTGATCCTCCACCAAAATTCACAGTGGCTGCCAGACACTGTGGCTTGTACGCCTCTCCAGGTCTTTGTCTAAGCATTAGATGACCAGGTGTTGGACAAAGCTGAAAATTAGACTCATCAGAGATTACCTTACTCCAGTCTTCTATGGTCCAATTGGGCAAATGAAACTTTGCAAAGGACGTATGAACCAAGCTGCATACAAAGTTATCCAGGAAAAAAGAGTTGCTACCTTCTGCTCAGTCAATGTTTCCCAACTCTGAGGACTGTTTTTTCCAGCAGGACAATGCGCCATACCACACAGCTAGGTCAATCAATGTGTGGATGAAGGACCACCACATCAAAACCCTGTCATGGCCAGCCCAATCTCCAGACCTAAACCCCATTGACTCAGGGTGGGGGCGCGTCTAGCTGCAACCAATTACACGTGCAGGTGGGTGGGCAAAACAATGAATATTGATTTGTCGGCTCCGGAAGGGAAAAGCGTGACCCGGAAGGAGTGTGCCACCATGACAGCGCCTCTTTGAGTATGCCGCAATCGCTCCTACCCCCTTATTCCCTCCACAAACATTTTTAATCTCCGGATTCCGGTCCCCATTGACTTATATGGGCACCGGATTCCGGAGCAGATCGTACTCTTTTTAAAATCTGGCAGTGATCCGCTGGTCCCGGATTTTTGGGCGTTCGCTTAGCTCTACTCTTCAGCTCTAGACTCTTACAGTTAAAAGATTTTTGGTGACATTATGATCCCATGAAAGTGATGTCACTAAAGCTCCTTAAGTAGTCTTAACCTTGGAATAGAAAAACTGGGGGCCAATAGAAGAATGGGGGACCTTTCTTCCTAATACCAGTCCTACACACCAGCCGCTTTCCTGTTCAATTCCTTTAGACTACTGCATTTAAGAGACTTAATGGTCACATGATTCTAAAGCCACTAAAGGTTCTTAAGCAGTCTTAACCTTGGAATAGAAATGCTGGGGGCCCCTAAGAGAGTGGAAGCCCTGAGAATTTGCTCAGTTTGAGTCCCCCCTAACACTGACCTTGACTGTAAATAGGGCTCATTTTTGGAGTAGGGCTTATATTTCAAGCATACTTAAAAAATCCATGCTAGGGCTTAAAAAAGTTCATGCTTGGGCTTATTTTCTCAGTAGATTTTTGGGTAACACAGTAGACTTGTGCCCTGGTGGGTGCCATTCACCGAGCCAAACAAATTCGGTGAACTAGACGTATTTACAAGTCAAGTGGGATATAGAACACTCTTGTCCTATGAATGACATTTCCTTATAGTGCTACTTTAACATGTAACACAGGCATTCACAAAACACAGGTATGAAATGATCAATCTTTATTAAGTAAAAATAAAGTTGTCAGCAGTGCACTAGTGTAATGCCTGCCTGGATCCACAGACTCAAACTGTCTGTAATGGACAGGCTAGAGGAAAGTTGCTCACAAAGGAGAACCCAGAGTACCTTAAACCCTTTAACCCCTATACAGGGATTTGGAATTACACAGGGCCCTGGATATCACTACCAGTGGTAGGCTGCAGTCTGATGAGAGTAGTAGCCAGGCAGGGTCGAACCGGGAATTCAAAACAAAACAGTAGTAGCAAAACAGGGACGAAATCACGCAGACAAGGACGTAATCAGAAAACAAAACAGAGGTCATATGCAGATCGGGCAGTCAAGTACATAAACAGCATGCATGAGAGTAGTCAGGAAACAAGCAGAAGTCCGAACACCAGAATCACTAAACAGAACAGGGCGGAACAGGAACAAGGAATACAGAACTATCACTGGCAGTGATCAGCAGACAGGAGGGGAAATAAGAAGGGAGTGGTGTCTTCCCATCGGTTGTAGCTGAATGATGATAACTTCAGCTGGAAGACAAATGCCACCTACAGTCAGCCAGTGGTACTGCAGATCCCAAGGAAACCCAGCCCAGTGGATGAGCAGAGCCTGCACCCACCAGCTCCTCTCCCATCACCAGCACTATCCACGGCAGGAACACGGCATCGCCTGGTAATCGAAGCAGAAGTCGCTGGAGTGGTCTCCGGTGGGGATATAACAACTGAAAAGATTAATATTATGCTAAAATATATGTGCTATAATTTTTTTTTATGATGTGATATAGAGAATAATGGAAGTTGAATAATAACTTGTCTGGGGAAACATTACCAAAGGCATGGGTGGCACACTGTTATCTGAGTGACCGTTATACACTGGTAATTGTGCTTATGTGGGTTTTTAGACAGAGCTATTGCTTTATTAATTTCTAACATAATTTGAGAAAATATATTATTTCACCAATTTGACATTGCCTCGGTATGACAAGAAATTAAAGTTTAATGTGCTAAGTTGTTCTACAATGTACATCCACAACCTTTTCGCTGGAAAACAAAGCTGTGCAACTTCAATTCTGTCTACCGTCTCATGGCAGAACCTAAGTATGGCAATTTCCAACAAACCGAGCACCTACTGCTAAGTCAGTGACTCCTAATGTTATTACTGACAGCAATAATAATCACGGCTGCTCTTCAGAAGATAGAAAGGAAGTCCCCTGTAGTTCATGTCATCCCAATATGCCTTGCAATCAGAATAGAACAGGAAAAAAGCAGCATGTCTCCTTTTCACTTATCTGATCTACATGAAGGAATGGAAATGGAGCAGCAATAGACAATGAGAATATTATTACTCACTGTACAATTGTGATGATAATGTCATTTTTCTTTATATCAAACAGTTATCTTGAATAGAAAAGTAACACGTTTGGATATGACACCTATCACATTTCCATATAAATGTCACAATTCTTGGCAAAAGGTTTATGTAATCCATAAGTAAGGAAGGATCCTCACAATGATGTTAAAAATGTAATTAAACTGCATGTCGTTACAATAAAGTATCAGCTAACTCGTGCAATCTACTCTGTCTTCTATAAGTAGAGAAGAAGGTCACAATAACATATAAGGAACTACAGAAGAAAAGGAAAAATACCAAAGTAAGTATTATCTTGACATTATCATAACGGGGTGGTCCAAAGGCTGAAGAAATTTTAATCTATTTCCCTATTTATTACTTGCCCCAATCTAAACTAATTTCTAATATGACTGCATCGTCAGGGGTGAGAGGTTGTTGGCATTGCTACAGCCACTGCTACCTCTCTGAAATGAAGTGTCATCAGTGGCTCTCACTTCAGGGGCTGGTCTGGTCCTTGTGCACTGTCATTGTGTAATTTGCACAGTGACAGCACACTTTGTGTTGCCGTCTGAGATCAATAGAGCCAGCAACACAGAACAACGCAAACACTCTGGTGATGCTTTATTTGAGTATCCCAGCATGCTCTGGCGTTTTCAAACGAAGTGTCATCAGAAAGGTACAAAAATCAAGAGCAGTTAGTGTAGTCAGGGAAGGGTAGGGAATTTTTAATGCTGCCATATTAGAAATTAGTTTAGATTGGGGCATTAAATACATACAGATTTAGATTAAAATTTCTTCAGCCTTTGGACCACTGCTTTAAGTACATAGTTACATTTTATGTACGACTGCTTCAGCTATGAGGCTAGATGAGCAATTTTAGATCATAGAGGCTGATAGTGCGGAGGCAATATGTTATAACAAAGGACAATGTGGAGGGACTGCTTTTGTGTTATATTTTGTGAAGTGAAGGGCAATTGTTTATTCAGGGGTAGATATTTTATACAAGATGCATTATAATGATATTTGTTTTTAAGGATAACTTGACGGGATACGCTGGAAAAAATTGTAAAGAGTGAAGTCTGCAGCGACCAGCTCTGATTTTGAAAGTCATCATGGTATCTGGGCCAAAATGGGATGAATAGGAATGGTAATGATTCTAATCAGAGAAGACTAGAGATGAGAGGACTCGTGGTAGTTCGACTTTAATTAAAAGTTGTACTTCACCCGAACTTCTCCATATAAGTCAATACAGCCCTGAATTTCTGTGCTGTAAAATGGCTGTAAAATGGTCACAATATGGGCTAGGGGACAGCAAAAGGAAGCAAAGTGGGCGCAATTGCCCTGAAAAGACATGTGGATAGGGAATAAATAAAAAAAAATGACGTAGGGTCCCAACTATTTTTGATAATCAGGTAAAGAAAACAACTGAAGCTGCAAACCTCAGCTGTCTTCTTTACCTAGGCTCGTTATCAAAAATAGAGGGGATCCCACACAATTTTTATAAAATATTTAAATAAGTAATTTTAAAAAATGACGTGACCGCTGCCATACTTTTGATAACCAGCCAAGGTGACGCAGACAGCTGAGAGCTGGTATTATCAGGCTTGGAAGGTTCATGGTTCTTTGACCCTTTTCACCCTAAAATAGCAGCCTACAGCTATCATAGAAGTGGCAAATCTAGTAGATGTGCAAACACTGGCACTTTGCCCGTGCCTTCCCGGTTGCCCTGATGCATTGGCAATCAGGGTAATACATGAATGAAGTAATCCAGCTGAGTGCTCACGGTGATTTATTCAGTGCAGTACAGACAATGCACAAAGACATTAACGCGTTTCTGGCTTGACGCCCTTAATCGCCGATGTCTGAGAAGGAAGCATGGTGAAGTAAGGCATGAGTGAGCTGGATCTCTAAACAAATAAGGGTAATACGTTTGGGGTTAATATCAGCCGTGAATTGACAGATGGCATCATGCTCAGGGGTTAGTAATGGATAGGCATCCATCAGACATCCCATTACTAACCTGGGAAATGTAGAGTTAATACATACACACAGGAAAAAACTGTTTATTTGAATTAAGACTCACCCACACTCCCTTGTTCACCAATTTATTAATTTTAAAAAATCCTCAAAGTTACGACGTAATTCGATGTAATCCAATTGAGGAATAAAGACTCTCTCACACTCCCTTGTACACCAATTTATTAAGTAAAAGAAATCCTCAAAGTTCCGACATAATCCAAAGGTGTAAGTGTCATGCTAGGTACGGGAAAGTACCAAGCAAACAGTAAAAGGAAAGGGAAGGGAAACCCTGTGTCGAGGAATGGGGCAGATGGTAATCCCTGACCAAACCTACTGCTGGCCCTTGGCTTCTCTCACTACCCCAGATAGGTTCCACACCTTACGTTGAGCTGGATAACTGACCCTGGCTGACTCTGACATAGGCCATAGGTAGGGAATGGATGGGATGAGCACTTAAGGCCCCGTCACACTAAGCAACATCGCTAGCAACATCGCTGCTAACGAACAACTTTTGTGACGTTGCTAGCGATGTTGCTGTGTGTGACATCCAGCAACAACCTGGCCCCTGCTGTGAGGTCGTTGGTTGTTGCTGAATGTCCTGGGCCATTTTTTAGTTGTTGCTGTCCTGCTGTGAAGCACAGATCGCTGTGTGTGACAGCGAGACAGCAACAACTAAATGTGCAGGCAGCAGGAGCCGGCTTCTGCAGAGGCTGGTAACTAGAGATGAGCGAACCGGTCGCGGTTCGGCTCGAGGTTGGTTCGCCGAACGGACCTCCCGTTCGAGTTCGGTTCGTCGAACGTTCGACGAACCGAACTCGAACTGCATAGGAAACAATGGCAGGCAATCACAAACACAGAAAAACACCTAGAAAACACCCTCAAAGGTGTCCAAAAGGTCACAAACAACTCACAACACATGGGAAAGTGACAAGGACATATACTCATGCGAAAACAAAAGAGCTGGACAAGGAAAAAGAGGAGGACACACAGATATATGAGTATATGCAAGGAAACATGCCATTATTGTGCAACTTGAGCCCTGCTCATTCTTGGCTTCCAATCTTGATAAATTGCCTGAGCTCGCCACGTACGTCTTGGGGATCTTGTCGTGTCCTGCAGCCAGCGTTCTCTCGGAACCTGTCTTCAGTGCTGCTGTGGGTCTGCTGGCAGATAAGCACACGTGTCTGTCCACTGACAATGTGGACATGGCTCTCAGAGGACTTTTCTTCCCCGGGGTCAGCCAGGGGACGGGAAAGGCACGCGTATTTTTGAGAGTGCTTCATGCAAAGCATCTTTTTCTTTTTCAAAAGGGGGCTCAACCGATGCCAGTCAAGTGGGGTGTGTGTGGCCCAGTGAGTGGCAACGAGGGAGACTGTGGTTGGAGTCCCCTCGCTGTGTTTCTAAAAGAACCAAGATGAACAAGTCATGGCTCTCAGAGGACTTTTCTTCCCCGGGGCCAGCCAGGGGACGGGAAAGGCACGCGTATTTTTGAGAGTGCTTCATGCAAAGCATCTTTTTCTTTTTCAAAAGGGGGCTCAACCGATGCCAGTCAAGTGGGGTGTGTGTGGCCCAGTGAGTGGCAACGAGGGAGACTGTGGTTGGAGTCCCCTCGCTGTGTTTCTAAAAGAACCAAGATGAACAAGTCATGGCTCTCAGAGGACTTTTCTTCCCCGGGGTCAGCCAGGGGACGGGAAAGGCACGCGTATTTTTGAGAGTGCTTCATGCAAAGCATCTTTTTCTTTTTCAAAAGGGGGCTCAACCGATGCCAGTCAAGTGGGGTGTGTGTGGCCTAGTGAGTGGCAACGAGGGAGACTGTGGTTGGAGTCCCCTCGCTGTGTTTCTAAAAGAACCAAGATGAACAAGTCATGGCTCTCAGAGGACTTTTCTTCCCCGGGGTCAGCCAGGGGACGGGAAAGGCACGCGTATTTTTGAGAGTGCTTCATGCAAAGCATCTTTTTCTTTTTCAAAAGGGGGCTCAACCGATGCCAGTCAAGTGGGGTGTGTGTGGCCCAGTGAGTGGCAACGAGGGAGACTGTGGTTGGAGTCCCCTCGCTGTGTTTCTAAAAGAACCAAGATGAACAAGTCATGGCTCTCAGAGGACTTTTCTTCCCCGGGGTCAGCCAGGGGACGGGAAAGGCACGCGTATTTTTGAGAGTGCTTCATGCAAAGCATCTTTTTCTTTTTCAAAAGGGGGCTCAACCGATGCCAGTCAAGTGGGGTGTGTGTGGCCCAGTGAGTGGCAACGAGGGAGACTGTGGTTGGAGTCCCCTCGCTGTGTTTCTAAAAGAACCAAGATGAACAAGTCATGGCTCTCAGAGGACTTTTCTTCCCCGGGGTCAGCCAGGGGACGGGAAAGGCACGCGTATTTTTGAGAGTGCTTCATGCAAAGCATCTTTTTCTTTTTCAAAAGGGGGCTCAACCGATGCCAGTCAAGTGGGGTGTGTGTGGCCCAGTGAGTGGCAACGAGGGAGACTGTGGTTGGAGTCCCCTCGCTGTGTTTCTAAAAGAACCAAGATGAACAAGTCATGGCTCTCAGAGGACTTTTCTTCCCCGGGGTCAGCCAGGGGACGGGAAAGGCACGCGTATTTTTGAGAGTGCTTCATGCAAAGCATCTTTTTCTTTTTCAAAAGGGGGCTCAACCGATGCCAGTCAAGTGGGGTGTGTGTGGCCCAGTGAGTGGCAACGAGGGAGACTGTGGTTGGAGTCCCCTCGCTGTGTTTCTAAAAGAACCAAGATGAACAAGTCATGGCTCTCAGAGGACTTTTCTTCCCCGGGGTCAGCCAGGGGACGGGAAAGGCACGCGTATTTTTGAGAGTGCTTCATGCAAAGCATCTTTTTCTTTTTCAAAAGGGGGCTCAACCGATGCCAGTCAAGTGGGGTGTGTGTGGCCCAGTGAGTGGCAACGAGGGAGACTGTGGTTGGAGTCCCCTCGCTGTGTTTCTAAAAGAACCAAGATGAACAAGTCATGGCTCTCAGAGGACTTTTCTTCCCCGGGGTCAGCCAGGGGACGGGAAAGGCACGCGTATTTTTGAGAGTGCTTCATGCAAAGCATCTTTTTCTTTTTCAAAAGGGGGCTCAACCGATGCCAGTCAAGTGGGGTGTGTGTGGCCCAGTGAGTGGCAACGAGGGAGACTGTGGTTGGAGTCCCCTCGCTGTGTTTCTAAAAGAACCAAGATGAACAAGTCATGGCTCTCAGAGGACTTTTCTTCCCCGGGGTCAGCCAGGGGACGGGAAAGGCACGCGTATTTTTGAGAGTGCTTCATGCAAAGCATCTTTTTCTTTTTCAAAAGGGGGCTCAACCGATGCCAGTCAAGTGGGGTGTGTGTGGCCCAGTGAGTGGCAACGAGGGAGACTGTGGTTGGAGTCCCCTCGCTGTGTTTCTAAAAGAACCAAGATGAACAAGTCATGGCTCTCAGAGGACTTTTCTTCCCCGGGGTCAGCCAGGGGACGGGAAAGGCACGCGTATTTTTGAGAGTGCTTCATGCAAAGCATCTTTTTCTTTTTCAAAAGGGGGCTCAACCGATGCCAGTCAAGTGGGGTGTGTGTGGCCCAGTGAGTGGCAACGAGGGAGACTGTGGTTGGAGTCCCCTCGCTGTGTTTCTAAAAGAACCAAGATGAACAAGTCATGGCTCTCAGAGGACTTTTCTTCCCCGGGGTTAGCCAGGGGACGGGAAAGGCACGCGTATTTTTGAGAGTGCTTCATGCAAAGCATCTTTTTCTTTTTCAAAAGGGGGCTCAACCGATGCCAGTCAAGTGGGGTGTGTGTGGCCCAGTGAGTGGCAACGAGGGAGACTGTGGTTGGAGTCCCCTCGCTGTGTTTCTAAAAGAACCAAGATGAACAAGTCATGGCTCTCAGAGGACTTTTCTTCCCCTGGGTCAGCCAGGGGACGGCAAAGGCACGCGTATTTTTGAGAGTGCTTCATGCAAAGCATCTTTTTCTTTTTCAAAAGGGGGCTCAACCGATGCCAGTCAAGTGGGGTGTGTGTGGCCCAGTGAGTGGCAACGAGGGAGACTGTGGTTGGAGTCCCCTCGCCGTGTTTCTAAAAGAACCAAGATGAACAAGTCATGGCTCTCAGAGGACTTTTCTTCCCCGGGGTCAGCCAGGGGACGGGAAAGGCACGCGTATTTTTGAGAGTGCTTCATGCAAAGCATCTTTTTCTTTTTCAAAAGGGGGCTCAACCGATGCCAGTCAAGTGGGGTGTGTGTGGCCCAGTGAGTGGCAACGAGGGAGACTGTGGTTGGAGTCCCCTCGCTGTGTTATACATGCTTTTAGAAGGGCATGACATGGCTTGGAGGTTGACTTTCATAAAATGCAAACTGTTGGCTACCAAAATGCTGCCTTTCCAACAACTGTGGTTATAGGCAATGAGGAACATACTGATGAAGATGAGACGCAGATACCCGATTGGGATGACAACTTAAATATTCGGTCAGGGCAAGAAGAAACTCGGTCTGAGGGGGAGGGGAGTGCAAACACAACAATTGATGATGAAGTTCTAGATCCCACCTACTGTCAACCCACAGTCAGACACTCGAGGAGGTCAATAGAGGCGGTGGAGGAGGATGCAACCGACGTCGAAGTAACCTGGCGCCTTCCTGGACACAGTCGGAGCACTGGTAGCACGTCTACAACTGCATCCTCAGCCACCACTCTGCCTCTGAGCATTATTCGGGGTGGATCAACAGGTCGCATGGCCTCTAAGCCTTGCCTAGCCTGGTCCTTTTTTGACATAAAAAAAGATCGGCCAAATTATGTGATCTGTAACATTTGCCATGGTTATCTTAGTAGAGGTCAAAACCTCAGCAGTTTGACAACTTCTTCCATGAATCGTCACATGAATAAATATCATATGGCCTGGTGGGAAGCTCACCGTGCTGCAATGCGGCCTAGTGGAGCCAACCATCCACCGCCTGCCCCTTCCAGGGCATCCGCGCGCTCGTCATCTTCTAGGACTGTGGGGACAGCTGTCACACCTGTTTTTCCACCCACAACTTCCACCACTGTAACCGCAACAGGCAGTTTGCTTGGTAGGTCGTCAGTTGGTTTGGAAGGGGAAACAAGTGAGTGTGTACAGCTCTCTCAGACATCGATAGCACCAACTTTGGATGAAGGCAACATCATGTCTCCGCCTGCACTTTCCTCCCAAAGCTGCATTTTTCCAGGGACACCCTACTCAACACCGTCTACACACAGCAGCCAGATCTCTGTCCCTCAGATGTGGTCAAATAAAAGGCCACTTCCTTCGACCCATGACAAAGCGAAGAGGTTGACTCTATCCCTCTGTAAGCTGTTGGCTACAGAAATGCTGCCTTTCCGCCTAGTGGACACACAGGATTTTAGAGACCTTATATCTGTCGCTGTGCCCCAGTACCAGATGCCTAGTCGCCACTACTTCTCTAAGAAAGGTGTGCCCGCGCTACACCAGCATGTCGCACACAATATCACCGCTTCCTTGAGAAACTCTGTGTGTGAACGGGTGAATTTCAGCACCGATACTTGGACCAGTAAGCATGGACAGGGACGTTACATGTCGCTGACTGGGCACTGGGTAACTATGGTGATAGATGGTGAAGGGTCTGCTGCACAAGTCTTGCCATCCCCACGACTTGTGTGTCAATCCTCTGTCTGTCCAAGTTCCGCCACTGCTTCTGCATCCTCCACCTCATCTGGGTCCTCCACCTCCGCCCCAAGCCTGCCTGGTCAGGCCACCAGCGTTCTCACTGCGCAGAAGGAATCACGCACCCCTCATTACTATGCTGGCAGCAGAGCGCAACGGCATCAGGCGGTCTTTAGCTTGACATGTCTTGGGAATAAGAGTCACACAGCTGAGGAGTTGTGGTCAGCTCTGCGGTCCGAGTTTAATAAATGGTTGTCTCCACTCAACCTGCAGCCTGGTAAGGCCGTGTGCGACAATGCTGCAAACCTGGGTGCGGCCCTTCGCCTGGGCAAGGTGACACACGTGCCTTGTATGGCTCACGTGTTGAACCTTGTTGTCCAGCAATTTTTAACACACTATCCCGGCCTAGATGGCCTTCTGACCAGGGCACGGAAACTGTCTGCAGTGCTCACTTCCGCCGTTCAAGCGCCGCAGCTGAGCGACTTGCATCGCTCCAGAAGTCTTTCGGCCTGCCGGTTCATCGCCTGAAATGCGATGTGGCGACACGCTGGAATTCAACTCTCCACATGTTACAGCGACTGTGGCAGCACCGCAGAGCCCTGGTGCAATACGTCATGACGTATAGCCTGGGCCAACGAGATGCAGAGGTGGGGCAGATCACCCTGATGGAGTGATCTCAGATCACGGACCTATGCACCCTTCTGCACAGTTTCGACATGGCGACGAATATGTTTAGCGCTGACAATGCCATTATCAGCATGACGATTACAGTCATTTACATGCTGGAGCACACGCTAAACACTATTCGGAGTCAGGGGGTGGGACAACAGGAAGGGGAGGAACTACAGGAGGATTCATATGCGCAAGACACAACAACATCACCAAGGTCCAGACGTTCATCATCACCAACGCGGCAGGCATGGGACCATGGGGGACAGGGATCAACAAGGGCGCATGGTAGCAGGCGAGATGTTGAGGAAGGTGCAGGAGGACATGAAGATATGGAGGACGAACTGTCCATGGACATGGAAGACTCAGCTGATGAGGGGGACCCTGGTCAAATTTAAGTTGAAAGAGGTTGGGGGGAGATGACAGAGGAAGAAAGAACGGTTAGCACCTCTATGCCACAAACACAGCGTGGACTTGGTCCGCATGGCTGCGCAAGACACATGAGTGCCTTCTTGTTGCACTACCTCCAACATGACCCTCGTATTGTCAAAATTAGAAGTGATGATGACTACTGGCTTGCCACACTATTAGATCCCCGGGACAAGTCCAAATTTTGTGACATAATTCCACCCATAGAAATGGACGCACGTATGCAGGAGTATCAGCAGAAGCTGTTACTCGATCTTAGCTCGGCTTTTCCACCAAACAACCGTGCAGGTGAAGGGAGTGATTCTCCCAGTTGTAACTTGACAAACATGGGACGGCCTCGTCATCTTCAACAGTCTACCCGTACCAGTAGGACCGTATCTGGTGCTGGTAACAGCAATTTTATGGAATCTTTTCATAATTTTTTTAGACCCTCCTTTGCAAGGCCACCAGAGACATCAAGTGTGTCACATAGTCAACGGATGGAGAGGATGATACAGGAGTATCTCCAAATGAACATCGATGCAATGACTTTGCAAATGGAGCCTTGCTCCTTTTGTGCTTCAAATCTAGAAAAATGTCAAGAGCTCTCCAGTTACGCCTTGAAGATTTTGTCGTGTCCAGCTGCCAGCGTTGTCTCTGAACGTGTCTTCAGTGCTGCTGGGTGTGTGCTGACAGATAAGCGCACGCGTCTGTCCAGTGACAATGTGGACAGACTGACGTTCATCAAAATGAACAAGTCATGGATCCAGAAGGAATTTACTACCCCTGTGTCATCCTGGGGAGAGTAAATGCTTGTGGATTTGGAATGTGCTTGATGCAAATCAAAACATCCTGTTTGCAACTAGGGCACAAGTCCTGCCACTGATGGGGTGTCTGTGTGCCCAATTTGGGGAAAAAAGGTAGACTCCGCTTGGAGTAACCCTTGCTTGCTGTGTTTTTTAAAAATGATACAAGATGAACAGATCTGAAGGCAAGATGAAGGCAACATCATGTCTCCGCCTGCACTTTTCTCACAAACCTGCATTTTTCCAGGGACACCCTACTCAACACCGTCTACAGACAGCAGCCAGATCTCTGTCCCTCAGATGTGGTCAAATAAAAGGCCACTTACTGCGACCCATGACAAAGCTAAGTGGTTGACTCTATCCCTCTGTAAGCTGTTGGCTACCGAAATGCTGCCTTTACGCGTAGTGGACACACAGGATTTTACAGACCTTATGTCTGTCGCTGTGCCCCAGTACCAGATGCCCAATCACCACTGCTTCTCCAAGAAAAGCATGCCCGCGCTACACCAGCATGTCGCACACAACATCACCACTTCCTTGAGAAAATCTGTGTGCGACAGGGTGCATTTCAACACAGATACTTGGACCAGTAAGCATAGACAGGGTCATTACATGTCACTGACTGGGCACTGGCAAACTATGGTGAGAGATGGAGAAGGGTCTGCTGTACAAGTCTTGCCGTCCCCACGAGTTGTTTCAATCCTTGTTCTGTATGTAGAAGTTAATACACTGCTTCTGCCTCTTCAACCTCGTGTGGGTCCTCTACCTTGGCGCAAACCCTGTGTGGTCAGGCCACCCTTCCTTGCAACTGCGCACAAGGACTACCACACACCTCCTTACTATGCTGGCAGCAGAGCTCAATGCCATCAGGCGGTCAAAGTTTTACTTTGAAATGTATGGGAAATGTGAGTCACACCGCTATTACAGAGAATAGTAGTCAGGCAGGGTCAAAACATTAATTGAGGAACAGGAACAGAATGGGACGGCCAGGAAAGAATCAGAAAACAAGCAGAGGTGAAATGCGTATCGGCCAACAAGGTACATAAACAGCAAGCGGGAAAAGTAGTCAGGTAACAAGCACACAAAATCATAAAACTGAACTGGGGGTAAAATTAACCAGAGGTTCATAGCTATGTCTGGCAGTGGTCTGCAGACAGGATGGGCATAAAAAAGGGTGTGGTGTCTTCCCATTGGTTGTAGCTGAATGATGGTATTTCATCTGTGAGATACCCACCAGCTACATTCAGCCAGAGATTCTGCATCTGTCAAGGTAATGCAGCCCAGTGGGTGAGCATAACCTGCGTCCACCTGCGCCGCTGGCATCGACTACTCTCCCATCATCAGCACTATTCATGAAAGGAACACGTTGTCACCTGGCGACCGGAGTACAAATTGACGGAGCGGACTCCGTTGGTGACTTAACAGCCGTGTGCGGCAATGATGCAAACCTGGCTGCGGGCCATCCTCAGGGCAATGTGACACACGTGCCTTTTAGGGCTCACGTGTTGAACCTGATTCTCCAGCAATTTTTAAAACACCATCACGGCCTACATGGCCTTGTGCAGTGGGCACGCTCGCTATGTGCTCACTTCCATCGTGCGCACACAGCAGCTCAACAACTTTCATCACTCCGGAAGTCTTAGGGTCTGGCAGTTAAACGCCGTAAATGCGATGTTTCGACACGCAGGAATTGGAATCTGCACATGTTGCAGCGTGTGTGGCAGCACCGCAGAGCCCTGCTGAAATACGGTAAGACATATAGCCTGGGATAACTTGATCCAGAGGTGGTGCAGATCACGCTGCTGGAGTGGTGTCAGATCAAGGACCTATGCACCCTGCTACACAGTTTTGAAATGTCGACGAAGATGTTTAGCACTGGCAATGTCATTCTCAGCGTGACAATTCTGGTCATCTACATGATGGAGCACACTGTAATTATTATTCGGAGTCAGGTGTTGGGACAAGAGGAAGGGGAGGAAGTACAGGAGGAGTCATATGCGGAAGGGATAACAAGATCTACGAGGTCCAGATGGTCAGCGGCACCTATGCGGCAGTCATGGTGAGGGAGAGGGATTAACAAGGGCGCATAGTATCAGCAAAAAGTGTTGATGAAAGTGCAGGAGCCCATGAAGAAATGGAGGACGAACTGGCGATGGGCATGGAAGACTCAGCAGATGAGTGAGAGCTTGCTCACATTTCGGTTGTGCGAGGTTGGGGGGAGAGGGCAGAGGAAGGATGCACGATTCTCACCTCTCTGCCACCAACACACCAAGGACTTGGTCCTCCTGGATGCACAAGACACATGAGCGCCTTCTTGCTGCACTACCTACATGACCCTCGGATTGTATGAATTTGAACTAATCCTGAATACTGGGTTGCCACACTGTTAGATCCCCGGTACAAGACAAAATTTGGCGAACTAATTCCTGCCATAGAAATAGACGCACGTATACAGGAGTATCTGCAGAATGTGGTACGCAATCTTAGATCTACTTGTCCACTAAACACCAGTGCTGCACAGAGTGAATCTCAACGCTTTGTCATGGATAGGAGGAAATGGTCTTTTACTTGTCCACATCGGAGGGACCGAGGGATGGCTGCTGTGCTGAGATGGCGTTGAGTACGGTGTCCCTGCACAGTTGCACTTTTGGTCATATCCCAAAATGAGTTGAAAAAGGACAGATGCTGTTGGAAAGGGGAACAGGTGTGTTGGAAAGGGGAAAAAAGTTTTGGTCCGTGGATTTGGTGGTTAAGCAACTGTAACATTTGCTGAAGAAACAACATCTGTTACAGTGGGACTGGCAGATTTGGATAAAGTGGTATATAATCTGTGACCGCTATATAACGAAAATTAATAAGAAAAGAAAGAGAAAGGTATATATCCCCATCAGCAGTCAGTGTCCACCGTGCTCCCAGTTGGAAAAGGAGAGGTTGGCAACTTGAAGGTTTGGTGGAGGATACAGAGCTGTGTGGCTATGAAACTAATAGTAGCCTGAACCGAGTTAGACGCCATTCGGATCTGGAGACTGTGAGCCATGTTAGCGTCACAGGGTCCACATGCCCACCCAGCCCAGGAACTCCCTGTTAACAACACAGGGGCCATTGAGTACGCTGACCGTGTGCGTAGGGGCCACACCTGTGGACAGCAGGCGCATCAGCAGCAGCAGGCCTGTTAATGCCACTGGGCTGCACAAGCAGGACTGTTAGGACAGGAGCTGGTCTTAACCGTTCTGCGTTACCAACTGTGGTGGTGGCCTGCATCCACCACCCGATCCCTGCCTACCTCTGGCCTAAAGCCGCAATGGGTTCAACACATGGAGGTGTGCTCTTTCGGAGCATAATAGAAGACTGCGCACCTCCTTGTTGGCTCCAGCCCCTTTTATAACCTGGGTCCGCCCCAAACCAGGGTGAACCACAATGCACCTCCTGGAGACAAAAGTAGAGTGACACGTCATGAGTGGCATAACTAGCGTCCTATTTGGAAACGCAACTTCAATGATGACCTCATGGCTGCCATGACCCAAACACCTCACCAGTCATCGTCTGAGCATCAATAATGCGGTGACAAGTCATAGGTGTGGGCCTCTGCAAGCCATTTGGGAGGACACCTGATGCCCTGTGGTCTATATGGGACCCCCACATCAGGGCCAGGGCCAAAGAGTTCATTACCGGACCTAGTCTCTGATGCAGGAAGTGCCTGAGCATGCTCAGTAGCATGAAATACAGTCTCTGAAAAAAGACTATCAGCTTTAGCATGGTGTCTATGCCCAAAACAGGACTTATACCCGGCACGGAATGCAAGCACCTGTGCAAAGAGGCTTTTCACACTTAGTGTGGGAGCATGCGCTGTATCCCGAAATGAAAACTTAGCGTCAGGAATGGCACAGTCAGGCTGAGCATACTCACTAGGCGAAACACTGTAATTATGCTGCAGCTGGGGTACATCGGCACACGCATGCGCACTAGCTGCCTCTCCACACTTAGACGTGGAGGGGAAATTTGTCTTGGAGATGCTGTCTATGAACAGAAGGAAAAGCTAAAGGAAGCCTGACTTTCTATCCCTCCGAATTATGAAATGCAGCAATGAATTCCATGAGTTTGCTATAACATTAGCGTAGCAAAATGTGCATGAGGGTGTGATGTAGAGGTGCTAGAAATAGCTTGTCACCAGTGGGGCACTAATGGAATACAACAGCCAGTTCTATGATGCCACAAAATGGCAGTATTTTGTGCTATCATTATAGCTTATTAAAAACAGAGCACGAGGTTGTCATGCAGAGGTGCTGCACATAGATTTGCAGTAGTGTGAATTGACAAAAGTACAATAGCCACGTTTAGGATACAACTAGGTACAGTGAGTGTTTGCTAGTATAATGGCTGAGTTTAAAAAAGTTTGAGTGTGCAAGGCAGGCAGATGTCCTGCAAATAACGTTCCAATACTGTGAATTGACAAAAGTACAATAGCCACGTTTAGGATACAACTAGGTACAGTGAGTGTTTGCTAGTATAATGGCTGAGTTTAAAAAAGTTTGAGTGTGCAATGCAGGCAGACGTGCTGCAAATAACGTTCCAATACTGTGAATTGACAAAAGTACAATAGCCACGTTTAGGATACAACTAGGTACAGTGAGTGTTTGCTAGTATAATGGCTGAGTTTAAAAAAGTTTGAGTGTGCAATGCAGGCAGACGTGCTGCAAATAACGTTCCAATACTGTGAATTGACAAAAGTACAATAGCCACGTTTAGGATACAACTAGGTACAGTGAGTGTTTGCTAGTATAATGGCTGAGTTTAAAAAAGTTTGAGTGTGCAATGCAGGCAGACGTGCTGCAAATAACGTTCCAATACTGTGAATTGACAAAAGTACAATAGCCACGTTTAGGATACAACTAGGTACAGTGAGTGTTTGCTAGTATAATGGCTGAGTTTAAAAAAGTTTGAGTGTGCAATGCAGGCAGATGTCCTGCAAATAACGTTCCAATACTGTGAATTGACAAAAGTACAATAGCCACGTTTAGGATACAACTAGGTACAGTGAGTGTTTGCTAGTATAATGGCTGAGTTTAAAAAAGTTAGAGTGTGCAACGCAGGCAGATGTCAT
Organism: Anomaloglossus baeobatrachus; assembly: GCF_048569485.1. Lineage (NCBI taxonomy): Eukaryota > Metazoa > Chordata > Amphibia > Anura > Aromobatidae > Anomaloglossus > Anomaloglossus baeobatrachus. The sequence goes on along the minus strand of NC_134353.1, from coordinate 764,192,255 downwards.
GCAAATAACGTTCCAATACTGTGAATTGACAAAAGTCCAATAGCCACGTATAGGATGCCACTAGGTACACTGAGTGTTTGCTAGTATAATGGCTTCGTTATAATTAGTTGGAGTGTGCAACGCAGGCAGATGCGCTCTGCAAATGTCTTGGCACTAGTGGGACTATAGCAAAGTCCAATAGCCACGTATAGGATGCCACTAGGTACACTGAGTGTTTGCTAGTAAAATTGCTTAGTTTAAAAAAGTTGTAGTGTGCAATGCAGGCAGACGTGCTCTGCAAATGTCTTTGCACTAGTGGGACTATAGCAAAGTCCAATAGCCACGTATAGGATGCCACTAGGTACACTGAGTGTTTGCTAGTAAAATTGCTTAGTTTAAAAAACTTGGAGTGTGCAATGCAGGCAGATGTGCTCTGCTAATGTCTTTGCACTAGTGGGACTATAGCAAAGTCCAATAGCCACGTTTAGGATGCCACTAGGTACACTGAGTGTTTGCTAGTAAAATTGATTAGTTTAAAAAAGTTGTAGTGTGCAATGCAGGCAGACGTGCTCTGCAAATGTCTTTGCACTAGTGGGACTATAGCAAAGTCCAATAGCCACGTATAGGATGCCACTAGGTACACTGAGTGTTTGCTAGTAAAATTGCTTAGTTTAAAAAAGTTGTAGTGTGCAATGCAGGCAGACGTGCTCTGCAAATGTCTTTGCACTAGTGGGACTATAGCAAAGTCCAATAGCCACGTATAGGATGCCACTAGGTACACTGAGTGTTTGCTAGTAAAATTGCTTAGTTTAAAAAACTTGGAGTGTGCAATGCAGGCAGATGTGCTCTGCTAATGTCTTTGCACTAGTGGGACTATAGCAAAGTCCAATAGCCACGTATAGGATGCCACTAGGTACACTGAGTGTTTGCTAGTATAATGGCTTCGTTATAATTAGTTGGAGTGTGCAACGCAGGCAGATGCGCTCTGCAAATGTCTTGGCACTAGTGGGACTATAGCAAAGTCCAATAGCCACGTATAGGATGCCACTAGGTACACTGAGTGTTTGCTAGTAAAATTGCTTAGTTTAAAAAAGTTGTAGTGTGCAATGCAGGCAGACGTGCTCTGCAAATGTCTTTGCACTAGTGGGACTATAGCAAAGTCCAATAGCCACGTATAGGATGCCACTAGGTACACTGAGTGTTTGCTAGTAAAATTGCTTAGTTTAAAAAACTTGGAGTGTGCAATGCAGGCAGATGTGCTCTGCTAATGTCTTTGCACTAGTGGGACTATAGCAAAGTCCAATAGCCACGTTTAGGATGCCACTAGGTACACTGAGTGTTTGCTAGTAAAATTGATTAGTTTAAAAAAGTTGTAGTGTGCAATGCAGGCAGACGTGCTCTGCAAATGTCTTTGCACTAGTGGGACTATAGCAAAGTCCAATAGCCACGTATAGGATGCCACTAGGTACACTGAGTGTTTGCTAGTAAAATTGCTTAGTTTAAAAAAGTTGTAGTGTGCAATGCAGGCAGACGTGCTCTGCAAATGTCTTTGCACTAGTGGGACTATAGCAAAGTCCAATAGCCACGTATAGGATGCCACTAGGTACACTGAGTGTTTGCTAGTAAAATTGCTTAGTTTAAAAAACTTGGAGTGTGCAATGCAGGCAGATGTGCTCTGCTAATGTCTTTGCACTAGTGGGACTATAGCAAAGTCCAATAGCCACGTTTAGGATGCCACTAGGTACACTGAGTGTTTGCTAGTATAATGGCTTACTTAGAATGAGTTGGAGTGTGCAGAGGACAAGAGGGTACAGTGGCAGGATTGTGGTGCTCTGGGTAGAGGAATGGAAGCCTGCCTTTCTATTCCCTCCTAATGGTGAAATGCAGGGAGGAAATCCCTGACCTGGGCTACACAGACGCTGTTGCTGTTTGCAGGACCTGTCACTTATGGCTCTCTGACCCTGCCGGTACGAGCCCTTAAAAGGACTGCTAGAATGTGCTCTCCCTAAGCTGTCTAACGCTGTGTATGCAGCGCATACAGCTGTATCGGCTATAGGACTCAGGAGGACGGAGCTGCGACACTGATGTCTGACACCAAAGACGCAGAAGGCAGATAATGGCGTTCGTGAAGAAAATGTCCGGTTTTATAATGCAGGGACATGTGACATGCAGATCCTATCACACATGCCGTTGCTTCTCTGGCTCAAAGTCCACTTAGGTGTGTGTGTGTCTGTGATTGGCTGACATGCTGGCCCGCCCCACAAGACGCGCGCGCTTAGGGAAGGAAGACAAGAAAAAAAAAAGAAAAAAATGGCGATCGCCATTATAGAAACAGCAGTGATCTGAAGGCGCTGTTCACGCACACTATACACTGAAATGTGATAATAGTTTGATTCACAGAGTGACTTACACTATTACAGCAGAAACCAAGCTAGGATTTAGCTGTTTTTTGGCTGCTAGAACCGTTCTCGAACGTTTCTAGAACTATCGAGCTTTTGCAAAAAGCTCGAGTTCTAGTTCGATCTAGAACATGCCCCAAAATCACTCGAGCCGCGAACTGGAGAACCACGAACCACGAACCGCGCTCAACTCTACTGGTAACCAATGTAAACATCGGGTAACCAAGAAGCCCTGTCCTTGGTTACCCGATATTTACCTTCGATACCAGCCTCCGCCGCTCTCACTGCCTGTGCTGCCGGCTCCTGCTCTGTGCACATGTAGCTAGCTGCAGGACACATCGGGTTAATTAACCTGATGTGTGCTGTAAGTAGGAGAGCAGGGAGCCAGTGCTAAGCATTGTGCACTGCTCCCTGCTCTGTGCACATGTAGCTGCAGCACACATCGGGTAATTAACCCCATGTGTGCTGTAAGTAGGAGAGCAGGGAGCCAGCGCTCAGTGTGCGCTGCTCCCTGCTCTGTGCACATTTAGCTGCAGCACACATCGGGTAATTAACCCGATGTGTGCTGTACTAGGAGAGCAGGGAGCCAGCGCTCAGTGTGCGCTGCTCCCTGCTCTCTGCACGTGTAGCTCCGTGCGGTGGTAACCAAGGTAAATATCGGGTTGGTTACCCGATATTTACCTTAGTTACCAAGCGCAGCATCTTCCATGCGGCGCTGGGGGCTGGTCACTGGTTGCTGGTGAGCTCACCAGCAACTCGTGTAGCCACGCTCCAGCGATCCCTGCCAGGTCAGGTTGCTGGTGGGATCGCTGGAGCGTCGCAGTGTGACAGCTCACCAGCAACCTCCTAGCAACTTACCAGCGATCCCTATCGTTGTTGGGATCGCTGGTAAGTTGCTTAGTGTGACGGTACCTTTACTCAAACCCACTAAGCTTTAAAGAACGCACAGGGAAATACACACAGGGGAAAGTAAACAAATAACTTATCTCCAGATAACTCAGGGAGAGGAACTGCAACAGCAACGCAGTTTTTCCAGATGAATACAAGCTGACTGCTTGCACTGAAGACTTGTTAAGGTTATTAAACCAGCACAGAGTAAGAGGGAATGAAGGTATTTAAAGACACAAAGAGAAGTGTTGAAGATTAAAAGCGGAAAAAAAAAAAGAGTAAACCCGCAGGGTCCTAAAGGAAAGGGATAAACCCCAAGCAGGGTAAAAGGGAAAGTCAGAGAGCAGCTTGTGTAGCCAAACACTGCGACCTAATACAGCCAGAAACAACAGGACTGTCTGTCATGCATTACATACCAGTGACAGTACATCCCACGATGCCCATCTATTCCTATATAGCTTAGTTATTCACACCCGGGAAAAATTCTGTAGCTACCACTGACTGAGAGTGACCTACGGAGTCTTATTCTGAGAATGTAACCCAACAAAGCCTGGTACAGAGTGGTCTCACAGAGTAGTCGACCTGCTGCCATTTTGCTGAATTATAGAGTGCCAGGAAAAAAGAACTCACCTTGCCGCTCACCTTTCTTGCCACTGCAGTCTGACATCTGCTGCTTTGAGCATCCTCTTTGAGTCTTCTATGATCTTCACTCAACATCGGCTTTTGGTACCAAGTAGGCATCAGTCCTCATGATGCTCATCGTCTGATACCTAGTCAGCACGTTCAAATGATGCACTTTGTGACATTATGACGTGCGGTGGGACGTCTGAGGGCTACTTAGCAAAAAATTACATGTGGAGGATAGGAAGTGGGGCTGCAGTAGCATAACAGATGAAAGGCAAGATTTTTTTTTTAACCTCTGGTTTATTCTGCTCTGGAGTCACATATTTTCCAGGAAAATATGCTCTGGGGTTTTGATAGAATCGAGTACATAACAAGGAATATTGAAATTGATTTTCCTTGGTAATATCAAGAGAACCACTGAATTACAGCAGATCTGTTCATCAGTAGTGCTTAGCTAATTTGCTATCATACCTCTACTACTGATTTGGACTGTGAGTTTGTCTCATTACATTGAAAACATATAAGGATAAAATACCATTTGTAGTATAGATTGCGACCAGATATAGTTTAGGGTCTACAAGAGAAGGTAAATACTCACTGCTTTCGGTGTTTCCTGTCTTGCTTTCTTTTACTTTTTGGGCTGGAGGAACTAGGAAAAGGAGCATTTTATTAACTACAGTAATGGTGACATAAAACCGATATATAAGATTCTGATTACCTAAAATATCAAGTCTAGAGTCAGAATTTGAATAATATGTTTCAGCCAGGCACTCATATAACAATTTAACCAAGCTATCTTCAAAAGTGGTTAAGGAACACTTGCAAATAGTAATATATTTTATTAACCTTACAGGAGGTCAAAGTCTACTAAGGTCTTCAACTATGCCTGCATGATCTGTCTTTAAAAGAGTACAAGGAAAACATTTCCCAAGGAAATGTTTGGTTAAGCTCCCATTTCCTTTATTCTGGTATCTTCTCCAATATTTAAAGGTTTATTCCCACAATCAAATCATTTTTCACAAAGCACAGTGAATGCATACCTATCATTAAGCCAATACATACAATAAATGCATATTTTATAGCATACTTTTTGGTAAGCCAAACAAAGTTTCTTTCTTGTACCTTTGTGTCATTTTTCATCTCAATGCCACTTTGTTAATTCATATGGCAGATGATTATCGTCAGCCATATGCTTCAGCATAGTAGCTTTTGCAATTTCACATCAGTGATCTGTTAACAACAGACAGCAAATATAGCTCAACTTGTGTCTCACCTCAGCACTGCCTAGTAACCACAGGAACTGCTGTGGAGGAGTAAAAAGTGCAGGAGATCTTACCTCTGCTAGAAACCAGCTAATAACAAAGAGGTATCGTTGCGTGTAAAGCCCCCTTAAGCCTCTATGCACAGTGTGCTCTTGTAGAGTACCCTGCCTTACTAATTTTATCTCTTGCCATTTATAACTGCTACTTATGTAGTATAATTAGCAGTTATAAATGGCAGATGATAAAATTAGTACGGCAGGGTACTCTACAAGAGCACACAGTGCATAGAGGCTTAAGGGGGCTTTACACGCAACGATATTGCTAACGATAAGTCGTCGGAGTCACGGAATTCGTGACACACATCCGACGTCGTTAGCGACGTCGTTGCGTGTGACACCTATGAGCGAGTGTAAACGATCAAAATTACTCACCTAATCGTTGATCGTTCACACGTCGTTCATTTCCCAAATATCGTTGCTGGTGCTGGACGCAGGTTGTTCGGCGTTCCTGAGGCAGCACACATCGCTACGTGTGACACCCCGGGAACGATGAACAACAATGTACCTATGTCCTGCTGGCAACGAGGTGGGCGTGTTGTTAATGCGGCTGGTCTCCGCCCCTCCACTTCTATTGGCGGGTTGCTGTGTGACGTTGCTGTGATGGAGAACGAACCTCCCCCTTAAAAAAGAGGTTGTTTGCCGCCCACAGTGAAGTCGCTAGGAAGGTAGGTATGTGTGACGGGTACTAGCGATTTTGTCCGCCACGGGCAGCGATTTGCCCGTGACGCACAAACAACGGGGGCGGGTGCTTTCACGAGCGACATCGCTAGCGATTAGAGTGTACTCTATAAGAAAAAATGCAGACAGGACAGGATGCCAGGTGAGAGGCAATGCACTGTGCATGATCAACCAGGACCATGAAAACTACAAACAATTCCCAGTGGCCAGTGTAAAAATAGTAAGATTTTTATTTTTTATATTTAATACAGATTGTGATATGGAAAAAACACTGCCCCCCGCAAAAAATACATTTCACACAAAAATCTCATATTAAAATGATAGGTCATTTTCGGTCAATAACTACTTTTTTAAATTATATATGCACTAAATTACTGGTGCACAGAAGAGGTGAGTAGAGTTCTAAAAAAAAATAGTTATAACAATTACTATAGTTTTTTCTGGATGTTGGATAACCCTTCGCATCACATATATCTTTATGATAGGTCATCACTATCATATCACTGGTAGTCTGACACCTAAGACCCCTACTGACCAGCTATTTGCAGTTCTAGCGTGGCTGAATGCAAATAGTGTATAGAGCTGGAACAGCACGGGTCTATATATTTTGTAGTGGTTGTTCTTGGGTACTGCATTTTAACTCTCATTGACTTCAACAGACCTCCACCAATCTGGTATTAATAAGCTGTCCTAAAGTTGGCTCATCATTATTTAAGTAGTGGACAATCTCATTAAGACACATGTGATGCAAAGGGTTAGCCAATATCCAGAAACAACTATAGTAATTTTTATAACTAATTTTGTTTTTTAGAACTCTACTCACCTCTTCCTCGCACCGGTAATTTAGTGCTAATGGTCTGCTGGTCATCCCATAATGATAAATACAGTGCTTTGAAAAGTATTCATACCCCATGGACATTTTCCAAATTTTTTCAAACTTAAATGTATTTTTGTTGTCATGTATTTTATGTGATATACCAACACAAAGTAGGAAGTGTTTTTGAAATGTAAAGGAAATGATACATGGTTTTCCAAATATTTAAAAAATATAAATGTAAACATTTTAAAGTGCATTTCTATTCAGGTCCCGGTAGTCTGATACCCATTAATGAAATCCTGAGTGACCACTTGCCTTCAGAGGTCACTTAGCCCCTTCACGACCTTGTATGTATATATACATCCTAGAACGTGTCCACCGGTAACTGCGAGCTCACCGCATATGTCTGCTAATCCGATCAGCAGATATGTGCGTCTAACAGGCGTGGGTGGATCAGAGATCCACCTGCACCTGCTTACCACTTGAATTGCGCTGTCAAATACTGACAGAGTGATTTTAAATGACTGTCGCGGGGATTATACTGTTTCCCGCCACCATCGGCTAATGACCCCTGATGCTACCATGACGTACTTCCTGTAAGAGCCACCAGAGCGCTGGTTGTCACAGGAATGCTGCATTTCTGCTGATCAGAGCGATGCTGTTCTGATCAGCAGAAATGAAAAGGCAATTGGACTGTGCAGTAATAAAGTTCCCTAGAGTGACTAGTAAAATAAATGAATAAATGTAAAAAAAAGTTTTAAAAAATATGAAAAAATAAAATAAAGCTAAAAGTTCAAATCACCCCCCATTCGCTCCATTGAACATAAAACAATAAAAACAATAAAAAATAAACACATATCAGCATCACCGCATTCATAAATGCCTGAACTATCAAAGTATACAATCAATTACTCTGATTGGTACATGGTGTGGCAAGAAGAAAATTCCAAATGCTAAAATTAAGGTTTTTGGTCCCCGCAACATTTTTTTAAAACGCAATAACAGGCGATCAAAACGTACCATCCACACAAAAATGGTATCATTAAAAACATCAGCTCAAGATGCAAAAAATAAGCTATCACTGAGCCCTAGATCCAGAAAAATGAAAACGCTATGATTCTCAGAAATTGGCGCCAAAAACACAATTCTTTTTTTGGACCAACCCCTCATTTTTTTTAACCCCTTAAATAAAACTAAAAGTAAAAGTATACGTTTGGTATTTACGATCCTGAACCAACCTGAGGCATGATACAAACACCTTAGTTTTACCATATAGTGAACAGGATGAATAAAAGATCCCAAAAACATAAAAACATCGTGCAATCACACCTCTTTTGCAATTTCACTGCACTTGAAATTTTTTCCCATTTTCTAGTACACTATATGGTAAAACTAATGGTTTTATTCAAAAGTACAACTCGTCCCACAAAGAACAATATTGATGGAAAATAAAAAAGTTATGGCTCTTGCAAGAAGGGGTGGAAAAAACAAAAATGAAAAACGGAAAATTGACAGGGGTAAGGAGGTTAAATAATAAATTGAGTTAATTTATTTGCAACTTTTTCTTAGTATATGTGCAGCTGTTCTGTGAATACCTCAGAGGTTGGTTTGAGAACATTAAGGATGAAACTGCATCATGAAAACCAAGAAACAAACCAAACAGTTAAGGGATAAAGTTGTGGAGAAGGTTAAAGCAGGGTTAAGTTATAAAAAAAATAACTCAAGCTCTGAACATCTCACAGAGCAGGGTTAAATCCATCATCTAAAAATGGAATGAGTCTGGCACAACTGCAAATCTATCAAGACATGGATATCCACCTAAACTAACATTCCAAGCAAGGAGAGCATGAGTGAATCAGCCAAGATGCTCATGGTCACTCTGGAAGAGCTGATCTCTAGATCCCCAGCTCAGGTTGGAGAAACTGTCCACAACTAATAGTCGTATACTCCACAAATTTGGCCTTTATGGAAGAGTGGCAAGAAGATAGACATTTTTGAAAGAAAGCCAGAAGAATTCCCATTGGTAGTTTGCAAAAGCCATGTAGAGGACACAGCTATAATGATAATAATAAAGTTTTATTTCTATAGCGCCAACATATTCCGCAGCGCTTTACAATTCAGAGGGGACATGTACAAACAATTTGAGACAATACTAAAAAAGAAGAAAAAAAAAAAAAAAGGTAAGGAGAGGTTAATCGCTGGTGTTTCTAACATTCACACACCAAACACAGTTAGGTGCTTTTCCACTGGGGGGATGGCGTGGGGTAGATAGGGGGGTGGCCATCATGAAGCATGGGACTTTTCCGGGTCACTAGGACAACCACCTGTGGGCGGGCACCACATGGGGAAAAAGAAGGAGCATCTTCACGCATGGTCAGTTAGCCCTGGGCACAGATTGGAGTGAGGAGCACAGTCGGGACTTTGGTTCAGGCACATTTATTCTCTACCTTCACACTTCTGGGAGCACTACAGGACCGTGGCTTGGAGCAGGCTGCTCGGCCTGGGTTCTCACAGCTACACGGGATTCCAGGGTCTGCGGAGGGTGCAGGCAACACCCACAGCCTGTTCCATATTCCACATACACCGGGATTGGAGGAACCCCGACCAGAAAGGATTCACAGTGGGAACATCGGCGGTGACGTTGAATTGCTTGGGATCGGCTGGGGCCCTTCACGGCGGTGACCGACATCTCCCGGGTAAACCAGAGCTGTGAGTAAAAGAAACCTTGTACCCGCAGAGACTGTGTCCGCCTGTCCTTGCCGGCGCCGGTGCCCTGCGCTTCGGTGCCCGCCATTACTACTCCCTTCATCATCCTCCCCGGGGGCCGCAACACCTGTGGGGAGTAGAAAGATCTTAGCTGATACAACCGTTGACCCCGGAGGTCAGCAACAGCAGGCTAATTCCCTAGCAGCGTACCGCAGGTGGTGTCACAAAATCAAACCTCTATCATTCCCCCACCCTTTTATTGTACAGCTCCGGGCCACGAAGCCGGGTAGGGCCACCTGTGACATCCCAGATCTGACATCACCGGCCTGGTGAGGAGTAAACAGTTAACCCCTTGCCCCGTGGGTGCTACAACTTGGCGTCACGAACAGGATAATGTGCCCAGGCTAATCGAGTACTGTGTACCTTACAGAATTATGCTAAACTGTATTTTGTGAAAAGGACAGTTGCCATTACTTGCGCAGAGTGGGAAACAAAGGGGTGTGCCATCATAGGCAGGACTCCAAAAGAGCGCAAAAGCATAGATAGAGCCCAGAAAGAGCGCAAAGGAGAGTCCCACTGCCAGAAACCAGCATGAAACCCTGTAACTGCAAGGACATGTCCACTGAAGCACCGCAGCGCCATGTTTCAGCAACCGAAGTTGATGCCAGCTACACCGGTGATGGTGGAAGCCAAGGAACAAACCTTGGGTAGGGACTCCATCAATAAACTGTGGCTCCAGATCCTTGAATTGATTAAAGTTATGGCTACTCTGACCAAAGTAGTGCAATCCAAACAAGGGACTCAGCAACCTGCAACCACTGAACGGACATCCAGTGCTGATGACCTCCCCTGGTGGCGACGCGGGAGGAACCTGCTGCCCCAGGTTCCTGATCGTTACGACACTGATGAGCAGCCAAACTGCCGGCGTTGTGAAAAAGTTAGACATTTTTCCCGAGAATGTCCTTTGAGTGCCCAGAGCCAGGGGGCTGGGACCAGCCCTCTTGCACCACCAGCAGTAAACCAAGAATAACTGTTTTTCTATGCTATGTTTGTTTTTCTTTATGCACTTGATTTTCATGCTAACCGGTATTTTTTTGAAATGTGTTGATGCCTCCCATGAAGGGAAAATTGTTTACATGTTTATTGCATACTAACAAATTGCGGTGTACTAACTTTGTTTGGTTGCAGCCGAGGACTGCTGCCATTTGCTGTGGGGGAATGTGGTGCCCCTGAGGCTTCAGTTGCCACAGGGTACTGCTCATCCCGGGTAAGGAGAGGTTAATCGCTGGTATTTCTCACATTCACACACCAAACAAAGTTAGGTGCTTTTCCACTGGGGGGATGGCCTGGAGTAGATAGGGGGAGGCATCACGAAGAATGGGACTTTCCCGGTCACTAGAACAACCACCTGGGGGAGGGCACCACATGGGGAAAAGGAAGGAGCATCTTCACACATAGTCAGTTAGCCCCAGGCACAACTTCGGGTGAGGAGCACAGTTGGGACTTCGGTCCAGGCACATTTACTCTCTACCGTTACACTCCTGGGAGCACTACAGGACCCAAGGCTTGGAGCAGGCTGCTTGACCCGGGTTCTCACAGCTACACAGGATACCAGGGTTGCGGAGAGTGCAGGAAACACCCGCAGCCCGTTCCATATTCCACATACACTGGGATAGGAGAGACCCCGACCAGAAAGGACTCACAGTGGAAACACCGGCAGTGACCTCGAATAGGTCGGGATCGGCTGGTGCCCATCACGGCGGTGACCGGCATCTCCCGGGTAAACCAGGACTCTGAGTCAAAGAAACCTTTAAGCTGCAGAGACTGTGTCTGCCTGTCCTTGCCGGCGCCATCGCCCCGCACTTTGGCACCTGCCATTACTACTCCCCTCCCCTCATCATTCTCCTTGGGGTCCGCTCCACCTGTGGGGAGCAGAAACATCTTAGCTGCTGCGACCATCAGCCCTGGAGGACAGCGACAGCAGCAGTGGCTAATTCACTGGCCGCTGACCAAAGGTGGCGTAACGAAATCAAACCTCTATCATTACCTCCTTTTATTGTACACCTTGTGGCCATGAAGCCAGGTAGGGCCACTCGTGACATCCCAGACCCGACATCACCGGCCTGGTGACCAATTAACGGTTAATCCCTTGCCCCGTGGGTGCTACACCATCCAATCTCACTTAGCTAGAGCTATTTTGTAAAGAGCCTCTAAATGTACAATGCTGATAGGGACAAATGTGGTCATACAAAGTATTGACTCAGAGGGCTTAAAACAAATGCACATAACAATTTTCAGATTTATCATTTTAAAATATTTAGAAAATTGTGTATCATTTTTTTTACCCTTCACAAATACTTGCTACTGTGTGTTGATATGTCACATAAAATCAATAAAATACATTTTAGTTTATGGGTGTAATATGAAAAAATGCGGAAAGGTTCACTGGGTATGAATACTTTTTCAAGAGGCTGTAAAGAAACTATCATTACCCTGTAGTTACATAATTTTGTGTTCTGGTAACACTAGAGTGGACACACTGACTTGTCTTGATAAGTTGTCAACTTATCGAGGTCATGCCATTCATTTACTTCTAATTCTAGGAGTGTGTTTGGCCTTGTAGGAGATAAATCGTGCCCGTTTAGCATTATTCACTGTAAATCACTTCTGTTTCAGCTGTACATATCTCAATAGTAATAATATAATGTGAGTTTTATATGGAGGAGCAGAAAATGACTTACCTGTGTCTTCTCTTCTTTGATGAAGACCTAGGGAAATCAGAAACAGGCTTCATCTATGAATTTCATTTTTTTAAAGACACAAACATTATGCAGTTACAAATAGGTAAATGAGAACCTATTGTAAGGATCATCATTAGTTCTGCTTACAATGACATTAGAGATTAATGGTTGGTTTACATTAATTAGAGGGATTCCAACAAATGACAATTAATACTTGATGAACTGACTTTTTTGCTTGGTTTAAAGTGTTATTCCCAACTCCATGATCTTATCAAAATATGTACCATTCTTCCCCGAAAATATAGACACTGTCATATTTTTTTTGCTCAGGAAAAAACACTAGGGCTTATTCTCGGGGAAACACAACTGGGGAAAGTTTTCCATTCACAGAATGAAGACCCTCCTTTCCAGTAGAGTCATGCTTACCAGACCCCAGGTCCTCCTGCGATCTTCAATGGGCAATCACAGCAGGTATGCTGCACACCGTCCTCCCCTGCTTCTGGCCAAATCATACTCACTCTTGCTTGCACATGCACACACTCATACACACATAAGATGGCACACACAATCGCACACACACTCAACACATCCAGCGATTGCCTCCAGCCGGCAGAGAATCCTGGGACGCAGTGCAGTGGAGCGCGAGGACCTGCGGGTGGAGCACATAGGGGACCTGTGGGTGGAATGCATTGATGTGTTCCACCGCTGGATCCTCCATGCGTTTCACCCGCAGGTTCTCGCGCTCTACTGCACTGCGTCACAGGTCCTTATGCCGGCCAGAAGCAATTGATATTTATGGATGTGGTGAGTGTGTGTGTGTGTGCGATCTGATATGTGATTGTGTGTGTGCGATCTGATGTGTGTGCGTGTGATCTGATGTGTGTGGCTATGCGATCTGATGTGTGTGGGTGTGCGATACAATGCAGGTTCTCTGGTGAGTATGATCGCGGGGTCTTCTCTCCTTTCTTTTCTCTTTTGGGGGGTGTCTGCTTTCTATAATGAAGTGTCCTACAGTATTCTTTAACTTTTTTAGCTGCATGGACACTTCATTATTGAATTGCGACAAGGGCTTATTTTTGGGGTAGGGCTTATATTTAAGCCTTACGCCGAAAATGCTGAAAACTCCTGCTAGCCCTTATTTCTGTGAGTGACAAACTTTCCCCAGTCGTGTTTCCCCGGTAGTAAGTGTAATAATAATAATAACAATAATAATAATATTAGCATACACTGTACCGCCAATTTGAAATGCAGTAGAGATCTCTTGATATAGCCATATCTGTTCCCTCATGTGCAGGGCATTGGTATCCACTCATAAATTGACAGTTAGTTAGTTGCTTATAACCATGGATACTTAAGCTGCAATGCCCTGCATGTGAGGTTAGGAGACATGGCTATATCAGGAGAACTCTACTACATTTCTAATTGAAAGTATTTGGTAATATTATTATACCTACAACATATTAGGATAGGAACACTTGGAGATGGGAATATCCTCTTTTCAAAATTTGTACCATGTTTTTTGTGATCAAAGTGTTAAATAGACGTACTTTATCCATTCATCCTATTATAATGTGACAAACAACATCTCCTAGACCATTTTTAAAATACCTGGTTACTAGTTCACATATGCTTATACCTTTTACCTCAATATATATATATATATATATATATATATATAAGACTAGATTTTCATCGTTAACAAAGATTGCATTTACTGTAGTAAGTTTAGCTTCAGAAACCTTTTGAAGTAACCTCAAATGTATGATGATCAATAAAATACCGGTCACAGAGGGACTGCTGCTCTTACTATGGGGTCCCCATCCTATGTTGAATAAATGCCCTTATAACATATGTGTACAGGGGTTGTGTTAGTCTTATAGTTATATATAACATATATACATCACTGAATGTATGGCACAATGCAAAGAGATCAAAACACACGAGGTACATTTATGAAATGTATTGCTAAAGGAGCGTAGCAATCTCATACCTGTTTCTCTTCTGCTTCTTTGAACTCTTCTTCTTTTTCTTTTTCACAGGGGAAGGGCTGTAAGACCGTGACCTGGAGATGAAGACACATGGTAAATGAAATGGAACATTTCTGCATAATAACCTGGAGAGACCATAACTACTGCTCCAAGTGAATAATTAAAATACTTCTAAATCTCTCCTGTGTGTAACACATTTTTGTACCTCCAAGAATCATCCAAACAACTAAACAGGCACTAAAAAATTGCAGTTGATTTAAAGGGTATCAATAAGGACTGCAAATGGGAACAATTTATGATAAAACTAGTGAATCGATTTAATTCCAATGAATGGTAGGCTTTTGGTTACGGTATGGTATGGTAGATCTCATATAAGAGAATAAAACCTCTGCCTGCATAGGGTGAGTTATTAAGATCTGAGCGAGGTGTGTGAAATCACCCTAATATTGATTACATGACTCTGCAAACGGTTTCTACTTTAGCACTAAGCAAACACATAGGTAAAAACGCTTTATAATTTACAGAAATAAAATTGCTAAATAGTTGCAATGGTATAGTCTATTTTTTTAAGCATTTTATTGTATGAACCCCCCTTACATGTTTAAATAAATATATATACAGTACAGTCCAAAGGTTTGGACACACCTTCTCAAAAGGTAAAGAGTTTTCTTTATTTTCATGACTCTGAAAATTGTAGATTCACATTGAAGGCATCAAAACTATGAATTAACACATGTGGAATGAAATACTCAACAAAAAAGTGTGAAACAACTGAAAATATGTCTTATATTCTAGGTTCTTCAAAGTAGCCACCTTTTGCTTTGATTACTGCTTTGCACACTCTTGCCATTCTCTTGATGAGCTTGAAGAGGTAGTCACCAGAAATGGTCTTCCAACAGTCTTGAAGGAATTCTCAGAAATGCTTAGCACTTGTTGGCCCTTTTGCCTTCACTCTGCGGTCCAGCTTACCCCAAACCATCTCGATTGGTTTCAGGTCTGGTGACTGTGGAGGCCAGGTCATCTGGTGTAGCACCCCATCACTCTCCTTCACAGTCAAAAAGCCCTTACACAGCCTGGAGGTGTGTTTCGTGTCATTGTCTTGTTGAAAAATAAATGATGGTCCAACTTAACGCAAACCGGATGGAATAGCATGCCGCTGCAAGATGCTGTGGTAGCCATGCTGGTTCAGTATGCCTTCAATTTTGAATAAATCCCCAACAGTGTCACCAGCAAAGCACCCCCACATCATCACACCTCCTTCTCCATGCTTCACTGTGGGAACCAGGCACGTAGAGTCCATCCATTCACCTTTTCTGCGTCACACAAAGACACGGTGTTTGGATCCAAAGATCTCAAATTTGGACTCATCAGACCAAAGCACAGATTTCCACTGGTCTAATGTCCATTCCTTGTGTTCTTTAGTCCAAACAAGTCTCTTCTACTTGTTGCTTGTCCTTAGCAGTGATTTCTTAGCAGCTATTTTACCATGAAGGCCTACTACACAAAGTCTCCTCTTAACAGTTGTTCTAGAGATGTGTCTGCTGCTAGAACTCTGTGTGGCATTGACCTGGTCTCTAATCTGAGCTGCTGTTAACCTGCGATTTCTGAGGCTGGTGACTCAGATAAACTTATCCTCCGCAACAGAGGTGACTCTTGGTCTTCCTTTCCTGGGGCGGTCCTCATGTAAGCCAGTTTCTTTGTAGCGTTTGATGATTTTTGCCAGTGCACTTGGGGACACTTTCAAAGTTTTCCCAATTTTTCGGACTGACTGACCTTCATTTCCTAATGTAAGAATGGCCACTTGTTTTTCTTTACTTAGCTGCTTTTTTCTTGCCATAATACAAATTTTAACAGTCTATTCAGTAGGACTATCAGCTGTGTATCCACCAGACTTCTGCACAACACAACTGATGGTCTCAACCCCATTTATAAAGGCCACTTTACACACAGAGATAAATCTGTGGCAGGTCTGTGGTTGCAGTGAAATTGTGGACAATCAGTGCCAGGTTTGTGGCTGTGTACAAATAGAACAATATGTCCATGATTTCACTGCAACCACAGACCTGCCACAGATTTATCTCTGTGTGTAAAGTGGCCTTTAGGCAAGAAATCCCACTTATTAAACCTGACAGGGCACACCTGTGAAATGAAAACCATTTCCGGTGACTACCTCTTGAAGCTCATCAAGAGAATGCCAAGAGTGTGCACAGCAGTAATCAAAGCAAAAGGTGGTTACTTTGAAGAACCTAGAATATGAGACATATTTTCAGTTGTTTCACACATTTGTGTTAAGTATTTCATTCCACATGTGTTAATTCATAGTTTTGATGCCTTCAATGTGAATCTACAATTTTCAGAGTCATGAAAATAAAGAAAACTATTTGAATGAGAAGGTGTGTCCAAACTTTTGGTGTGTACTGTGTATATATATATATATATATAAATATATATATTATAGTGGATCTTCTGAAATCAGTATATGTGGCATAAGCATATCAATGTGTAGCGTATAATTGTTGTGTGCAATTATTACATTACATGTAGACAACAAAATCAGTACAAACAATGACATGCAGCTACAGTAATTAGCTGAAATTTACACCAACCTTTTTCTCTTTTTGCGATCTGATTTTTTCTTCTTCTTTTTCCCCTTGAGAGGTCGTGAAGGGCTGAGTTGTTCTTCTAGGAACTTATCACTAGACAGAAGACAAGGACTGCCTTGAGCTCTTGATTGCAAAATAAGTCAACTTAACATACTTCAAAATTATATTATTAATGGGATTGTGCACTACTTTTAAATACTACATGAATGGTTCCTATATAAAATACTTGCTACTTCTCTGTCCTGTTATCAGCGTCCCCCACTTGGCTTCTGCTTTTCTCTTCCAATCAGGGAGTCACATAACCGCAATAGCCGTGACATTCTCTTGAGGCCTCATTCAGATAGCCATTTTTTTCACTTACGAGAAAAAGCGGACAGAGGTATATTAGTGATCTTCATCAGTTTTATTTGAGTTTGGTCTGTGTCATCAATTTTTCTCATACGGAAAAAAAAAACATTTCTATATACTTTTACAATCTAACAGTATGTGAAAATTGACCGGACTTAGGTATCATCCGAATTGTTCACTGACCCATAGACCTGCATTGCCAATTTAAAATGTTGCGTGCTCCACTTGGTTGGGGGAATATCATAGAGATGTTAATGACCTCATTGACTATCACATGAAGAAGTGCTAACTGTCAAAAACATAGATAGCAGTTGTACATGGAAAACAGACATCTGAATGAGACCTAAGGCAGCAGCCAATCAGTGATTGCTGAAAGGGTCATGTGCTGACGACCTAGGAAATGTTGGCAGCAGAATATAAGAGCGGCGCTGGTTCATTATGTTTTTTATTTTACTCAAAACCTCATTACTATCAAACCATCTTCTTCAATCTTATCAAAGAATCTCTATTGATAGTGGTGGGATAATGGCAATTCAAAGCCCACTGAGCAGATAACAGTAAATTATTACAGCAGGTATGAGGATGCCTTCCTCTCAAGTCTTAAATGCAAGTGAACGTGGCTTAAATGCTATTGATTATAGATGAGCAAATCAATTTTCAGGACTCCAGTCCATCAGCCTGATCAGTAGTCTCTGGCCACTGGATGAGACTCTCTCAAATTGCTTTCTTTTCAGGCTTCTCAGTAGGGCTCTTGATTAGCTTGGCTGGCGTGAAGTACAGATGTAGACACAGTAGCCTGACTAATCAAAAGCTGCACCGAGGATCCCGGAAGGTAAGAGATTTGTGAGTCTCCTGTCCAGTGGCCAGAAACTACTGACATGGCTGATGGGCCCGGATTCCCACAAATCAATCCACCTAACTCCACTATCGAATTATGGTTAAATTTATTTATGAAAATATTAACCGTATATCATGTTATATGAATAAGAAATATTAATCACATTGGAAATTTCTAAAAATCATGGCTAACTAAAGAATCTTTGGAATGAAGCCCAAGTATTGTATGGGATAGGTAAAAACAATGTGTGTCCATATAATAAACTTATTATCCTTAGACACCAGTCTAACTTTGAAATCTAATTACATCTACCTTTTTTTCTAAAATATATTAATTTGACTAAAAAAAAAAATTATTTAGGCATAATACTCTCATGAGGTGATTTGTCTGTATACATAGGTGTACTGAGAATCAAAGACTGCATTTCTTAAGTTCAGTCATTCTAATTAAAGGCTACATATTTTTGTTTATTCTGGTATTTAAAGCAGTCATTCAGAATTAGAAAAACTTGGCTGCTTTTTCCCCAGAAAGAGTACAACCTATCTGTGGCTTATTTCTGGAACTGATCCTCAGCTGTAAGCTGGAGTTACAGGGTAGTCTGCTTGTTAGGCTCCTTTGATTACCTACTAAGGGGAAGACAAACATATCTGCTCACCTCCTATATATCCTGGCTAGATCCTTCGACCTATGCCAGCTACAGTTTATTTTAGTTGGTTCGGAAAGGTGTGGTAATCCAGACTACCTGTTGCTGTGCATTGTTGTGGAGTTAACCCTTGTTGCCTTTTTTTGTTACAACCTTCCTGCTTTTGTTTTTCTCTTGGGTCTCTCTTTGGCTAGTCCTGTGTCTGAGTTTTGGTTTTCCCTTGTCTGTCCATATTTGTTTGTCATCTCACCCCTCCCTCGTCCCTACCTAGCAGGAGGGTGGTATTAGCAAAGTTTTTCTCAAGAGTATAGAAAGTCATGGGATTCCTGCGTCTCCATCATTAGAAGTAATGAGGTGAGGGATAGCTTAGAGTCCCCTAGCATAAGGGACAGCATAGGAGCCCCTGTCTCTCGCTATCCCAAAGTAACATCATGACAGCTGCTTCATATATTTCTATACAGCTGACCGCCTCTTGTCAGGAGAGCTGGCGGCCAGTCCGGGCAATGCGATGCAATCCTTTTGGGAATCACACGCAAGTCTGACTCCAGCTGTTTAGAAATGACTAGCACTGTAGAGCCACCTAGATCCTGTGGACACGTGTGCCACTGATTTTAGAAGACAGTAACCATGTTTTTCTAATCTTGTACAAAAGCATTTATCACTAGTTTGGCTTACAATTGTCCCTCCTGACGTCCTCATACACATGATTTCTAACGTCCATGTGTTCATTAAATTCGAAAAGGCCAAATTTTTAACACTAAAGAAGTATTTCTGACATAAGAAGTATGGTCAGTCTTATTTAATTTGGTGCATGGTTGGGTATAGCCACATCCTGGCCTCTTCACAGTTTCACCCATTTTGGCAGAGGTGCAGAATCAGGTGTAAAAACGCAGAAAGGTGCAAAGGTTTTGATTAATCGATCCCAAAATGTACAATCTTTTTCTCTCTTATTATTATCTGTTGGGGGGGAGAGTTGGGAAGCCCCTGTACAACATTAGCAGATCAATGGGATCAGCCTCCTTTGTATGTGTATTGGGGCATATCGATCTTATTCATACAAGATGGAAAGATGTAAAAAATGCTTTTTGGAATTTATGATTTGTGCTATTGTGTGTGTTGAGGTCACCACATAAATGTAAAATATAGAGCCTCTAAACCTCAAGAGTATGTGAATAGAAGTCTATAAACTCATAATATGCCACTCATTAGGGCTGCACATCTGGCCATAGTAATAAAATTCAGCAGAAAAATAAAATCAGAAAATCAGCTTTTAACTGTGCATTTTGCACATCCCACTAAATTGCTTAAGAGGATACTATCCAAAAGGACCTCAGCACAGCATTGTCTGCATGCTCCGGATCAGTAATATAAAGGCGCAGTTACTTATGTGTTGTCTGCATTTTCGGGGGTTCATCGTACAGCACAAGAGTTGATAGCGCCTACAGGGAACCAGCAGATGCCCTGTCTGTTCCTTCTAACACTTTCTCCATCCAGAGAAGAGCTCATGCCAGCACACTGATCACTGTTATAAGACCCCAGTCTTTGGCATTACTGACGTCAATGTCATTTATTAGGTGCTATTCACTACCATTCTCAACATAATAACAACAAAAAAGCCTTGAATTATAGTTACGATTGTTGTAGGCCTGGAGCCAGGTTGCTCATATGGCAGTATTGGCTTTGTACACAGAATTCCCTGTCTCACTAAACTTGGAGGTCAGAAAACAACTTAAAGGGTTATTCACAAATCCAAGATCTTTTCCCAATATGTAGTTGGTTTGATAATAATATTAGCAAATGCCTCAAATTAGAAATATAGCATGATTCTCCTAATTAGCTGTATCTCTTGCCTCATGTACAGGGCATTACAGACCTAAGCTGGTTATGTCCACTCATGTAGTACCAGATAGTTAGTTAGTTTGTTACTTGTGGTCGTAACCATGGATGCCTAAGCTGCAATGCCCTACACAAGAGGTAAGAGACATGGCTATTTCAGAAGAACTATAGTACATTTCTAATTGGAGGTATTTACTAATATTATTATTATGACTATTACATATTGCAATATGATCTTGGAGATGGGAATAACCCTTTAAAAAAGTCCTTTTTTGTTGAGAGTTTTTCTGAAGGTTTTTTAGCACTTAGCAAGATAGATCAACTTCAAGTGAATTTCCTCTTTCAGCAATCTTCTAACCTCAGCCTGTTAGGTGTATAAAAAGAAACTAAGCATTACACACCCTCCCCAGGTCTAGCACTTTGCCTCTGCTGCCGCCCCTGTCTCTGATGTTTGGTTGCAGCAGTGATGTGCTGCAGCTAATCACCGAGCTAAGTAGCTTGTCCTGCCTACAAGGAGCTCACTGACTGGTTGTAGCACTGTGGACGAAGATACAGCACTGGACCCAGAAGGGTCATTAATGCACATCTTTTTTATTTACACTTAACTGGGCCTAAAGGCCCCGTTACATGCAACGACATCGCTGGGGTCACGGAATTCATGACGCACATCCGGCCTCGTTAGCGACGTCGTTGCGTGTGACACTTACGAGCGACCGCTAACGATCCAAAATACTCACCAAATCGTTGATTGTTGACGTGTCGTTCATTTTCAAAATATCGTTGCTCGTTTGGGACGCAGGTTGTTCGTCGTTCCTGAGGCAGCACACATCGCTACTCGTGACACCCCGGGAACGACGAACAACAGCGTTTCTGCATCCTCCGGCAACGAGGTGGAAGTGACGTTCATGCGGCTGCTCTCCGCCCCTCTGCTTCAATTGGTGGCCTGCTGTGTGACGTCGCTGTGATGTCGCACGAACCGCCCCCTTAAAAAAGAGATTGTTCGCCGGCCACAGTGACATCGTTAGGAAGGTAAGTTCGTCTGGCGCGTACCGGCGATATTGTTCGCCACAGGCAGCGATTTGCCCGTGACGCACAAACGACGGGGGCTGGTGCTATCGCTAGCGACATCGCTAGCAATGTCGCTGCGTCTAAAGCAGCCTTAAAGGAGAAAGATTGGCAAAAGAGGAAAACCCCTGTAAAACTTGTGATTTTAATTTTATTTCCGTGAACTACATGCTCTATTTGGGTCTTTTCAGTACATATCATCTCAATATTTCCTTGTAAGGTTTACATTAGTCATAGTGATCCTTAGAAAGCTTACTATAGCACATTGTTTGCTCTTACCTATAGTGCTGGCGTGGGCTGAGCTCTCTCCCGAGCCTTCCGGTTGAACATCCATTCTCCAGATTTACAGTTAGATTCTCTTGTCTTGTCTCTTTATTCGGAGATGATGAGCATTTCACATTGTCACTGAATGAAAAAGAGAAAAATATGATTAATAAAAAGAGAAAAATATGATTATCTTACTATGTAACTCTACTATCTAAAAAGAATAAACTCCATAGCAGATACCCATTGCCTGGTAAAACATGGCGACTGATATAAAGTCAGGAATCTATTGTGTTCTGGATTACAACAAAAAATGCAAGAGCGAATATTTTACCAAAGACCACAGTAGGTCGCAATAAATGATACTAATGGATTCGTTAATATTTTAACCTATAGACAAAAGTTATTATCAAAAACCTGTAAGATTTATTATGGTTTCTCACGTTTTCCAGTAAGCCTATCTAGAAAAAAAAAAAATACATAAGCTTGTGACACTCCTGAGACATTAGACGCAGCGTCATGCCCCTCTGACTCTGGCTTTTTCCACCAGACTTTGCAAAGAAAAGGAAAACACAGATTAGATCCAAATGGTTAAAGGGGTTGTCCAGGCTTAGGAGAAAAGTCTGCAGATATTCCATGTGACAGCAGACTGCGGAGTTGTCACGATTTACCGGTATTCGTGATCCAAGCAGGGGTCACTTGACCTCACATGTATCTGATTTGCGAACTTGTGGTCTTCTACTAACTAGATGTGTCCATGTCCAATGTGTCTCAATTTACTTCTATTGAGAGAAATCAAATGTGCCTTTTAACTGTGGACTTTTTGCCAAAGTCTGGACAACCCCTCTAAACCAACCGGAATATCACGGTTTCCAATTTCTGACTGGGAATGATTAGGTAACATGCTTTACATTTTTTATATATTTTAGGCCACCCCAGTACACTGATTAACAGATAAATACAGTTATTTTAATTCTTCTGGCTGATGGGTGATGATTCCGCTAGATATTCAGAGCTGGTGCCGTCTGTAACCTCCTGATGGGCCATAAATATGCATCTATGCAATCTGAGCATTCATGACTATGAAATGCCCTTTAAAGAGTTGGAAAAGATAAAGTATAAGGAAAGGCAAACATTGAACCTCTATGCTCCATTATACATAAGGCACATTTCTCTTTAAGAATGTCATCATGCACATCAATGCAGTAAAACTCTCAACTCCATAGATCCTTCAAGCAGTATCAAGCCATAACACAGCAACTGTATATACCTTACTTCTATAAATAGGTATGGGGCCATATAGTCGCTTTGCATGCTATATTCATATTTCATATAATGGTTTCCAAGGTTTGTCTGTGAGAAAAAAAAATGTGGCAGGGTCTATGGCCGAGGTCTCCAAACTTTCTGACCTTGAGAGCCATATTCAGCTCTTAAAGCCGCTTTACACGCAGCGATATCGCTATCCTTATCGCTAGCGTGCGTACCCGCCCCGTCGGTTGTGCATCATGGGCAAATCGCTGCCCGTGGCGCACAACATTGCTAACACCCGTCACACTACTTACCTGCCTAGCGACGTCGCTGTTGCCCTTTCTAAGGGGGCGGTTCGTTCGGCGTCACAGCGACGTCACTAAGCGTCCGCCCAATAGAAGCGGAGGGGCGGAGATGAGCGGGACAAACATTCCGCCCACCTCCTTCCTTCCTCATTGCGACCAGCCACAGGTACAAGGTTGTTCCTCTTTCCTGCGGTGTCACACATAGCGATATATGCTGCCACAGGAATGACAAACAACCTGCGTCCTGCTACAGCAAGGATATTTGGGAAATGGACAGCGTGCCAACAATCAACGATAAGGTAAATAAAATTGCTCGGTAACGGTCGTTCGTGCGTTTCACACGCAACGACATCACTAACGAGGCCGGATGTGCGTCACGAATTGCGTGGCCCCAACGACATCGCGTTAACTATGTCGTTGCGTGTAAAGCGGCCTTTAGAGAGGGTTGCGAGCCATAGCCAGCTCCTGCCCCTCCTCACAGTAGTTACACCTGGAGTCTCCATTACCAGTATAATGACAGCCAAAACCTAGCCACAGAAATCAAACCGAGGCAGTATACCAAGAGACAGGGGTTCCCACCCTACTCCTATTCAATTCTGCTCTTCTATGTGAGCTACACACATAAGTCACCATCTGGATGGAGACCTGCTCTTCATAGCTGTTTGCATGACCTTGTCCAAATGTTCCAAACTGGAATACAGCCGCGAGCCACTCATCTCAGGTCTGTAAGCCACATGTGGCTCCTGAGCCACAGATTGGGGACCCCTGGTCTATGGTATATTATGGAGCTGTTCTCTCCTGGAAATGTTGCTTGAGGTGGAGAAGACCTCCGTAATACTACACTGTATGCGGCACTCCATGGTACTGCAGGATGATACTTAGGCTAGTTTGACACTTGCGTTGTTTTGACGCAAACGGAATCCGTCACTAACGTAGTACAGTTCATTTATTTACATTTGAAGCGTGTTACTATGGCGCGTGTGTGTGTCATGCAGTACCCGCTTGTGTCCACACGATGTCGTGCTTCCACTGTAAATAAATGTACTGTATTGTATTTGTAACGGAGCCCGAATCCGTTAAAATAGCGCAAATGTGAAACGGCCCTTAACTGTGGCATGGTTGTTTTTCGACACAACACTTTCTTACCGAAACCCATTTTTCTTTCTATAGTTGCCATTTTACAAGAAAAAAACGTAATTGCTTTGTGTTATAATTTCTCTCAGTAAATGTGTACTTGAAGGATAAGGCAGGTCAGTGAATACACAATTTCTTGCCAGTGATCTATAACAGCCTTATTAAAACTCAAGTGGTCACACAGAGTTAAGGAAATGATTGCACTATGCATTGGCTAATTCCAGATTTACAGTGTATTGAAGAGGTAATTACAATTCAAGTTACTGAGTAGGAGTTGAGACAACCAAAGGAGAAAGCATTGTTGTGAAGAAAAAAAAACATTAAGCTTAAAGGTGACATATGAGAATCGTTCAGTAATACAGAAATCAGCATTATGCTGTGAGAAGTCACAGTATGTGCCTGGAATTTTAGCAGCTAGCGCTGAATAAGTCTCATCACCGCTCTATTACAGACAGATTTCAGTCTGACACCCTCTGATGTTGTTTTCCTAAGCGTCAAAACATTGACTAACAGCGTCTGCTATAATTTTATGCTACAGCCAAAAACCCAGACAAAAAAAAATAGCTTTTCATGGATTTTTATACCAATTATAGCATGTCATTTAAACCAGACATATAAAGCATCAGCTATACCTACAATGCTTTGCAAAAATATTCACTCCCTTGGCATTTTTCATGTTTTGCTGGAATTTCACTGCTTTTTTGAGACGTTGCACCTACAACTGAGACCATTTGGTTTTCATTTTATTGTAAAGCAAACAAATAAAATAAAATAACGTAAAAAGTCAGTGTGCATAACTATTCTTCCCACTACAGTTAGTACTTTGTAGAGCCTCCTTTTTGCGTCAAGTACAGTTGCAAGTCACTTTGGTTAAGTCTCTCAGCTTTCCACATCTTGCCACTGGGATTTTTGCCCATTCCGCAAGGCAAAACTGCTCCAGCTTCTTCAAGTTAGATGGTTTTCTATGGTGAATAGCAATCTTCAAGTCGGACCTTAGATTTTCAATTGGATTAAGGTCTGGGCTTTGACAAAGCCACTCCAAGACATTTGCTTGTGTCCCCTTAATCTACTCAAGCGTTGACTTAGCAGTATGCTATGGGTGATTGTCTTATTGGAAGGTGAATCTCCGTCCCAGTCTCAAATCACTGACAGACTGAATCACGTTTTGCACAAGAATATTTTCTTTCACAAAATTTCACACTATCCATTTTTCCCTCTACTCAGACCATTCTCACTTTACCTGTTGCAGAAACAACATCACACAGCATAATGCTGCTACCACCATGTTTCACTGTGGGGATGGCGTTCTTGGGGAGATGAGCTGTGTCTGTTTGGTGCCAGACAAAGCGTTTACGTTGGTGGCCAAAAAGGTCAATTTTGGTCTCATCTAACCACAGCAGCTTCTTCTACACATTTAGGGAGTCTCCCAGATCTTTTGGAAAAATCAAAACAAGCCTTCCAATTTTTGGCTATAAGTAGAGGCTTTTATCAGGCTAGTTCTATGGAGTCCATGGCTTATTATGGTTGTATGGACAGATACTCCAGTGTCTTCTTGGGAACTCTGCAGCTCCTTCAGAGATATCATGAGGACTCTGCGCTGTTTCTTTGGTGAACCCCCACACCCTCGCACAATTTTCTGTTTTTCATTTTCATTTTTTCCTCCCCTTCTTCCAAGAGACATAACTCTTTCATTTTTCTGTCAATATAGCCATATGAGAGCTTGTTTTTATCTCGGACGAGTTGTACTTTTGAACACCACCATTAATTCTGCCCCATAGTGTACTGGAAAGTGGGAAAAAAAATTCCAAGTGAGGTGAAATTGCAAAAAAGTGCAATTGCTTTATTTTTTTTTTTGGGGGGGGGGTTATTTACCATGTTCACTATTTTGAAAACCTGATCTGGCATTATGATTTCCCAGGACAGTACGAGTTCGTAGATTTTTGCCTACATGCAAAGTTTGACCGCCTGTTAATTCATTTTGATGCAATGTTGCCGCGACAAAAAAACCCCGTAATTTTGGGGGTTGGAATTTTTTTCTCACTACGCCATGTACCAATCAGATTAATTGATTTTATATTTTGATAGATTGGGAATTTATGAAAGTGGCGATACCAAGTATGTGTATTTTTTATTATTGTTTTCTTTTCAATGGGGTAAAATGGGGTGATTTGAACTTATAGGGTTTTTTTCTGATCAGGAGAAATGCTGTGTTACTGTTAGTGCTGGCGCTCTGACGACATTCACAGGAAACACATCATGAGAGTGAAAAGGGTGATCATTTGATCCCAAAGTGCCATGCCAACCCATTGATGCCCTGTGATTGCGACGGCTAACAGCGCGATCTCCACTGGAGTGCTTTAGATCATGCTGTCACAGTTTGACAACACGATTTTAGGGATTAACAGGCATTGGTGGATCAGCGATCCACACGAACCTGTTAGCTGTACATGTCTGCTGATCAAATCAGCAGACATGTGCGGGGTATAAAGAGGGCTGGCCATGCAAGTCCACATTAAAGGGACAGAGTCTGTTATTTCCATTTGATGATAATGGATTTGATGGTGCTCTGGGGTATCATCAGAAATTGGGATATTTTTTAGAACCCAACCTTGACTTTTACTTCTCAACAAGTTTGTTTCTGACTTGTTCGGAGATATCCTTGGACTTTATGGTGCTTGGTTAGTAGTGCCTCTTGCTTAATGGTGTTGCCTCTGTGGTCTTTCAGAAAAGGTGTGTATACAGTGACAGACCACGGGACAGTTAGATTGCACACAGGTGGACTTTCTCTCACTAAATGTGACTTATGAAGGTAATTTTTGGCACGAAAAAGTTTTAGGGGCTTCATAGCAAATGGTCGGAATACATATGCACATGGCAATTTTTATTTATGCTATCCCATAAATTAAATTTTTGCCTATATTTTTGTCATTCACTTCCTCAACTTAGACTATTTAGTGCTGATGCATCACACACAAATCGGATTAAAAAAATATTTAAACATAGGTTGTAATGTGACAAAATAGGTAAAAAAAAGCCAAGGGGGTTAATACTTTCACAAGGCACTGTATAATCAGGCAATGATATTAGTGAGCTTTCCAACTGTGGAAAGCGTTCAATAAAGCACAGGTACATTTTATAGCATGTTTGAAAATTGTTACACAAAACATACCACTACTTGGAAAACCCTTTGAACAAACCATGTATGCCCCTATTAAAATATAAATACATTCTCGTTTCCTGTGCCAGTGCGGTTCCAGCTGTGTCGGCACTCACTCTCCCGGGGCTCACATGACATTGTTACCTTACGTGAGCCCTGTGCCCAATCAGCTCTGTTTTCATGCTCTCCGCCTTCAGACGAATTGAACATCAACAGAATGTTATAGCAGGGGCTGACCACTCACTTCCTATTACTGTTTGATATGTCCGAAGAGAGTGGGGAGAGTAAAGCCAGCGCTTATTGGGCTCAGGGCTTGCATGACATAACAACGTCACATGAGCCCTGGGAGAGTGAGTGTCGACATCACTGGAATTGCATGAAATATGGGAGGTTTTTATTTGAACATGGGCAAACATGGTGAATGAGAAGGGGTTATCCGAGTCGAGAACAACCCCTTTAAAGTGTATGTGTCATTTCATGTTAACTTGTCTGAAAACGCTGTAATATATGTGTCATCAATGATGGATAACACAATTCCTAGCCAATGTGACTTGTAGGCTTCATTTTCACCTTTGAAGATGTTAACTTTTAGTTCTCTATGAAGTGGTGGGTGGAGACTAGCTGCAATGATGTCTCCTACACACAGCAAAATGTTTTCCTGCTCTTATTTATCAGAAGCGCATAGAAAAAAAAGCGACATTATACAGTGGAGCTGAGGTGTATGTCTGTGGCCAGAGTGAGGTACAACAGTTACGCGAAGCTGCAGCATGATCTGCCTCTGTCTGCCCAGTCTCTTACTGTGCTGAGTGCTCCTCCTCCCACTCTGCTCTGTAACCTGACTCCTAAGTGAGTCTGACTTACTTTGTCCAAAATGGATTTTAGCAATTTTTCAGAGTAGATGTGTGACGCTAGTTGCTTACTCACAGGCAAGTCTAGAGGTAGTGTAGTCAGATATTCTGTGGTCAGATACCAGGACAGCTCATCGTGGATACAAGGAGTGAACAGAGATGTAGTCAGGTAATGATCCAGCATCAGAATACCAGGATGACATGGCATGGATACAAGGAGTAAACTGAGAGGAAGTCAGACCATGGGCCACGGCCAGAGTACCAGGACGACAAGTCAAAGATTCAGGGAGTAAACTGAGGCATAGTTAGGTCACGGGTCTGGGGTCAGGTAGTAATAAACAGAACAAGGCACAGGAATGCAGCCCAATACCACCAGTCAAACAGAATGCTACAACTGGCAGAGTGCTGGGAGAGACTGCTCAGCTAAGTATCTAGGCAATCACTGGGAACATGGAAAACCTGAATAATCCAGCACCTCCCAGACTCAGGTTGGATAACTGAGCTGTCATTCAACTCACTGACAGCTTAGCACACCCCTGTAACTGATTGGATGACTGAGCTGTCACTCACCAAACTGACAGCACAGCACGCCCTGATTCCATAGTCACAGAAGACAGTCATTCATTGCATCTTAGACGCACTGAGAGGAGGAATCGTGACAGAATGGTATATTCAAGAGGCAGGGAGAAGGGGAAGAAGTGGCTCATAAGTGGAGAAAGAAGCAGATTTCTCTGATAAGATATATATTTGCGTGTACTATTGATTTATGCAAAGTTTGTTGAAAAAACAGTGACCATTTAATTTTCTTTAGAAAAAGAAAATGGCACAAAAACCTACTTAAAAAGACATTAAGTTGCACGAAAACCCAGTCAGAACATGATCACTTACAGTATGTGTAAGTGCTTCTTATCTGAACAGCCTACATTACTTTGGATATACATGTGTGACGCTCTGGCAAAACCAGGTAGTCACAGAGGTTGTACAAATCTCTCAGGTACAAAACTCCATCCTCCTTGGCATACCAACACAAAACCCACACCCAGGTGCACAACACCAGCTAGTAAAGCCTAGTCACTCCCCCATGACAATAGGGACATACCAATGGGCGGGACCAGGCGGATGGGAGCGCCCACCTAGGAGTCCTGAGGTGTCAGGGGAGGGAACCAAGGAGTCGAATACTGACAGTTGAAGTGGAGGAGTGTGAAGTGCAGCGAAGTCAGGGATTGGGACCCCTGGACTACCGGACTAGGTGGCAGATGGCAAGCAGGACCACAGGCGACGGAGATCCGGTCGCAGGAGTCCTTAAGTGGACTGGGGCAGGATTGTAGCCCGCCGGTGCCGACAGCGGGAATCCGGTCTGGAGGCCGTGCACAGTCAGGGTGCCTGGACCCTAGGGCGAGGAAGGTTTTAAGCCCCTTGTCAATTGACCAGCCAGGGACAAGGCTTCAGGACCTGTTCAACAGTAAGCACAGAGAGTGAAACGGAAGCCAAATGTGGGGGATAGGGTGTCCGCCAGAACCTACAGAGATCCCAAGGGTCAGATTTCGCGGGCCACAGCTCCCAGCATACAAAGTACTGGGAGTGGACTTCCCTGTTCAAAGCGGAGTTGTCCCATTGAAGACATAAACACTGAGTGCAGGAGGAAGGGATGTCTGTTTGCTACACCCGGGTGTGGGACCCGAATACACCCGCCGGAGGCAGCCGGTCACTGGCAATTTGGTTTACCACTGGACTTTGTGTGCAATTCTTTGGAACTATGAGTACACCATCCATCCTCGGTCCAACCCTGCATGTTATTCTCCGCAGCCATTACTCCCGTACACCCTGGGCCTCGGGACTACACCTCCCCTACCCGTGGAGGGGATTCCATCCTGCTGCCCTGCTCCACCAGAACCGGGCATCCCATCACCAGGCAGCGGCAGTGCTACCACCAACTCTCACCGCAATCCACGGGTGGCGTCACTGACAAAGACTCTATCCACTGTAAATACCCCCCTTTCCTACGGTTGTGAGGACAGACGTCTGTATGAGCCCGGGTTCGGCTACCACTCGAGCCACAGTAACAAACCCGGATCCGAGCAGCCCCTGCAGCGGCCCAGCCTCCATCCGCAACACATGTATATGTGGAAAGTATTCACGTGAACCTGTGAACATTACAACTTTTACTAAAATGTATAAGACACATCCACTCGTCAGAGCCTGCATGGCATAATACACAGGGACACTGCAGTTACCTAGGATAGACTCAGACAGCCCGTGCCTCTGTTCTCTGCTGATTACTATGCAGGAAGCAATTTTCATTATCTCTATGGAACAAAAATCTCCATGCATACTGCATGCTCATACTATGATTTTATTTCCAGATTTTGTGCAAAAAATCTCTGTGTAATTTAATGTAAAATTCGAGGCACTCAGTGGCACATTAGAGGCACATGTACTACTTAAATGAAAGCCCTGTTACAGTTCTCTATAAAAATTAGAGGATTGCAGATTCAAGTCCCTTAAGAGGAATAAAATTTAAGATGAAGAACATGTAAAAAAAAGCCTTTTAAAATATGAAAAACAAACCAAAAATCTAAACATTGAAATCACTCCCTTATCTCCATTAATATTTAAGAAATTTAGTTTTGCCATGTCTACAAAAGTCAAATCTATCAAAGTATAAAATCCACTTAGAGTAAAGGCTATGAAATTCAACGACAATGTGGCTTTTTTTCCAATAAAAACATGATTTTTATTGACAAAATTTGGACATACATAATTAAAATAGTACAAGCAAGGTGTGCACAACAAAAGGGTGGATGCAATTAAGGACAACATTTTTTAAAGAAACAGTATTGAACTGATCTATAAGCCACAATAGGCAAGACTGATTCACTAGCAAGCCCCTAGGGTCAGAGTGGTAGCTTTTAAATAGTTAATGGCCACCTAAGTAGGACCTGTTTAGATACCTATCTATACCCACACGAGCAGTGATACCAAGTTGACAATACAATCAGCACAACATTACTAACCAGTGTAACTTTTGTCCGTAAGGCACCACCCCAACCGTTCGCAGGGGTCCCTGACGTAACCGGAAGTGGGAGCGGGAAGCCGCTAAGTCCCGCCCCCACTTCCGGTTACGTCAGGGTTCCCCGCGGCATTTAAACCCCGCTATCGATTCAGTGCACTATACGTTCCCTGAAGAAGAAGGTGAAACGCGCGTCGGAACGGTTGGGGTGGTGCCTTACGGACAAAAGTTACACTGGTTAGTAATGTTGTGCTGATTGTATTGTCAACTTGGTATCACTGCTCGTGTGGGTATAGATAGGTATCTAAACAGGTCCTACTTAGGTGGCCATTAACTATTTAAAAGCTACCACTCTGACCCTAGGGGCTTGCTAGTGAATCAGTCTTGCCTATTGCGGCTTATAGATCAATTCAATACTGTTTCTTTAAAAAATGTTGTCCTTAATTGCATCCACCCTTTTGTTGTGCACACCTTGCTTGTACTATTTTAATTATGTATGTCCAAATTTTGTTAATAAAAATCATGTTTTTATTGGAAAAAAAGCCACATTGTCGTTGAATTTCATAGCTTAGGAGGTGGTATTCCTTGTAATTGTTACGAAGGTCCAGTTAGTGACTTGTATATTTAGAGTAAAGGCTGTAATGAGAAAAAAATATTCAAATCACGAAAATTATGTTTGGTCGCCAAACCTCCCAACAACAATGTAATAAAAAGCCAATCTAATGTACCGTATCTACCACAAATAAAAACATCAACCAGCCATGCAAAAAAACACATACAGTAACCACATAGCTTCATTTATTGAAAAGTAGAAAAGTTACAGGTCTCAGAAAATGGTGGCACAACATTTTTTATTTAATTTGTTTTTATAAAATTATTTTTTTTTCCAAAATTGAGTTAAAAAACTATACATGCTTGCTATCACTGTAATCATGCTGACTTGAAGAATACATATTTATCATACAATGAATATCGCAAAAATGAAACCCAAAATCAATGACAAAAACGCAATTTTTCGCTATTCACTGCACTTCTTTTTCTAGTGTTCCAAGCACATTATATGTTAAAATGGATGGTGCCATTCAAAACCACAACTCAGCCGGCAAAAAAAAGCCTTTATATGACGTAGTTGACATTAAAATAGAAAAAAAGTTATGGCTTTTGGAAGAAGAGAAGAAAAAAAAATAGAAGCACAAAAACAAAAAAAATAACCTGGTCACAAAGTGGTTAAAATTGCAAAATAAAAATAAAGACTAAAGAAATTAAATATTTCTATTTTTAATTATATTGAGTTTTCAAAATCTATTTATGCGTAAGAAGACTACTTTTTTGAAATTTCACATTGATATGTCAATTATTAGATGGGCTGCAAGTCAAAATGCAAAAAAAAAAAAATCAAACAAAAACAAACAAAACGTAAAAAAGAAACAAAAAGAAAGAAAGAAGCAGAAAACTTTCAACCAGACTAGAGGCCCCAAAACAACAAAAGTAAGCACCAAGAAAAAAATTAAACACTAAAAAGGTTTTATTGAATATCAAAAACGTCGAAAAGCCCTCAGTGGCATCCCCACAACAAATATATATATATATATATATATATATATATATATATATATATATATATATATATATATATATATATATATATATATATATAAAAATTCTATAGCGTACAAAAAGATAAAAAAAAATTCTTAGGATAATACACATTTAGAAAACATGTCAAACACTCTGTAGCCAAATTACTACATCTTAATAATATAAAGATCCCCTAGATAACTCTAATAAAACATATAACACATAAATATATCTTATTCTGCAGTGGCAAAGATGGAAAGAACTAGTAGAAAGATACACTCAGGATAAAAAGTATTATTGTGGTATTATTGTAATACAATATCAGGCAAGATCTCTACTATTGTCCTGGGAAAATCTTAAAGACCGGTTTCTCACTAGCACATGCTCCATCCATTAATCCAAGACACAGGTCGCCAATCCAGATTTCTTGATGCGTTCCGTGTAATGAAGAGGTTATAGAAGGTTGTATAAGGCACTATCCAGAGATAACACTGCAGGGGGCAATCCACTCCGCTATTCATCCATAACTGCTATTCATCCATCGCTACAACATCCTGTGTGACACCGCAGGAACGAGGAAGCTCTCCTTACCTGCCTCCCGGCTGCTATGCGGTAGGAAGGAGGTGGGCGGGATGTTACAACCCGCTCATCTTCGCCCCTCCGCTTCTATTGGGCGGCGGTTCAGTGACGCAGGTGTGACGTCGCTGTGACGCTGAACAAACCGCCCCCTTAGAAAGGAAGTGGTTCGCCGGTCACAGCGACGTCGCAGGGAATGTAAGTACGTGTGAGGGGTCTGGGCGATGTTGTGCGGCACGGGCAGCGATTTGCCCGTGTAGCACAACAGATGGGGGCGGGTACCCACACTAGCGATATCGGTACCGATATTGCAGCGTGTAAAGCCCGCTTTAGAGGTGAAATATCCTACAGATCAGGGACAGAACACATGATTCACCAGTAATTCCTAAGGATAGCCATCATCTGATCAATTTGATCATCATATGCTTCAATAATATGTGTAATATGACTACCATCTGTATTTTGTTTAGGTATAAGTAAAGATTGCCTACTTACAGCCAGATCATGGCTATAAGGAGGCATAGCTATGTCCATTTGTCTTGGACTTCAAAGCCCAACAACTCGTCTTAGTGGTCCTTGGCAAAGCATGGAGACATATCCAATTGTGATCCAAGTCTTGTGTCAAATTCGGCAAAGCAAGTTTATAGGTTCATGAAAAAAAACTAGACAGCAATGGGATGCTGCTGGCCCAAGCTGTGCAATCTCTAATGCTGTAAGTAGGGGCAGCTTTACTTCTGCAGTGTCGAAGGAGAACAAATCACTGAAGCTGGCCGGGACCTAAAATTGTATTCTAGTGATCTGGGCCAGCTTCAGGGTAGTGCTTACAAGCTATGTTATAAAGAGCTTATAAGCACTGTGCACGTTTGACCCCTGTGATAGACAGTGGTGATCTCCAGTAACACAGGTATTTAACCATAAATGTTAAAATAGGAAAAATATATCTAGCCAGAGACTTGGGCCAAATTTTAATAATAAGTAAATTACAGAGTTGCATGCTTCTACAAGCCCTTTACAATTTTACCCCTCTAAGAAGAGGTGAAGAACATAACCCTTGATTTCCTTGAAAAACTCATTCAAGGTTCAGTGGAGTTAATGTATTCTACAAGAAAACATGCAGTTTCCCTTCTGACTATCTCCATTTTTAGTGATGAGCGAATACTAGATATTTGGGCTGAGATTATTCGTAATGAACCCCAAAGTATTATTCTGGTATTCATCACGAATGATGAATTTAATGCAAATCAAAGGGGAACCTGAGCATTATTCTGGGAAATCTTCAAGAAAAATGCTCTGGTTCTCCATTGACTTGCATTAGGTTTGCGTTACGGGGGGACTGGCAGATCAGGATAAGGTGGTAAATATCCCAATCACTAGTCAGGGCCCACCGTGCTCCAGATGACATAGGAGCTGCTGGCAACCCAAAGGTTAGGCAGAGAATACAGAGCTGGGTGGCTCTGAGATAACCCAGGAGACCTGGGAACCAGTAACGTGTGTAGGGACACATCAGACCGGATGACAACCCAGTTAGCGTTTCGGTGTACCTGGCGCTACACTGACCACGTGTGCAGGGAACACGTCAGGCCGGGTGGTGACCAGGTAGCGTTGACCAGAACACCACTGTGAAAGCGCCCTGTCGGCCACGTGTGTAGGACACGTCAGACCGAGCGGTACACCGACTAGCATTAACAGTTAACTCCACTGGGCTTCACTAGCAGGACTGGACAGTAGGATAGAAGCACGATGCCTGACCCTATCGTGCCCAGCCACAGGTGACTTGATGTAGATGGCACCGGAAACCTATCCCTACCTACTGCTTCCAATCCAAAGGCTTATTCCGCAATAAGGCTCTACACATGGAGGTGTGCTCTGTCTGAGCATATGAGAAGACTGCACACCTCCATGTTGTCTCCAGCCCCTTTTACAACCTGAGTCCACCCCAACCCCAGGGTGGACCACAATGGCACCTCCAGGTTCCAATAGCAGAGTGCCACGTCATCAGTGACATCATTAGCGGCCTATCCGGAACCACCACGTCACTGATGACCTCATGGCTGCCACGCCCCAAACACCTCACCAGTCATCGTCTGACGACCAATGGTGAGGTCCCGTGTCATAGGGGCGGGCCTCCGCGAGCCAGTCCGGAGTGGCCACAGCATCAGGACACCTGATGTGTGTTGGCCTATCAGAGACTGCTACTTCATGGACATGCCCAGTGAGGTCCTTATCGGACTTAGCCTCTGAAGCACTAAGTGCCTGAGCATGCTTAGTAGCCTGAACAACAGTCTCAGAAATCAGACTGCCCGAGCATGCTCAGTAGGCACAACACAGGACTTAGACATGGCACGATGTCAAAGTACCTGTGCAAAGAGGCTTTTCGCAAGTGTAGAAAAAACAAAAAGCCAGCACCAAATGTGCACTACAGCACTAAACATTCCAAACTGTACTTATTTTAAAAATTTTGAGATTTTTGGCAAAAAATTGCAATTTCTTGAGCTGCTTCGCCACATCACGGCAAATCTCATTTGAAGCAGTCCTACACTAAAATATTTTTATAAAATGTGCCATACGGCCTCACATATGAATAGTAGAACTGCTCTTAGCAGCACTCACCTGGTCTATTTCAATCCCGTACCCATGACTGAGTCATGGCTGTGGGCGGGACAGGTCCAAGCAAATGCTGCATGAAGTAAATAGCCTGTGGACAAAGCCTGATGACTTAATGTGAACAGTCACCAACCGCCAAAATCTAGACAGATGGAATACATCCCAAATTGGGGTGCAAAGCAAGGTGGAGGTCAACCACCGACCAATTCAATGAAGAAAAAACAAAAAGCCAGCACCAAATGTGCACTACAGCACTAAACATTCCAAACTGTACTTATTTTAAAAATTTTGAGATTTTTGGCAAAAAATTGCAATTTCTTGAGCTGCTTCGCCACGTCACGGCAAATCTCATTTGAAGCAGTCCTACACTAAAATATTTTTATAAAATGTGCCATACGGCCTCACATATGAATAGTAGAACTGCTCTTAGCTGCACTCACCTGGTAATTTATTTAAAATAAGTACAGTTTGGAATGTTTAGTGCTGTAGTGCACATTTGGTGCTGCTTTTTGTTTTTTCTTCATTGAATTGGTCGGTGGTTGACCTCCACCTTGCTTTGCACCCCAATTTGG
The DNA here is from genome assembly GCF_048569485.1 of Anomaloglossus baeobatrachus. Taxonomy (NCBI): domain Eukaryota; kingdom Metazoa; phylum Chordata; class Amphibia; order Anura; family Aromobatidae; genus Anomaloglossus; species Anomaloglossus baeobatrachus. The sequence continues at coordinate 764,155,485 of NC_134353.1, read as the reverse complement.
GATGTATTCCATCTGTCTAGATTTTGGCGGTTGGTGACTGTTCACATTGAGTCATCAGGCTTTGTCCACAGGCTATTTACTTTATGCAGCATTTGCTTGGACCTGTCCCGCCCACAGCCATGACTCAGTCATGGGTACGGGATTGAAATAGACCAGGTGAGTGCTGCTAAGAGCAGTTCTACTATTCATATGTGAGGCCGTATGGCACATTTTATAAAAATATTTTAGTGTAGGACTGCTTCAAATGAGATTTGCCGTGACGTGGCGAAGCAGCTCAAGAAATTGCAATTTTTTGCCAAAAATCTCAAAATTTTTAAAATAAGTACAGTTTGGAATGTTTAGTGCTGTAGTGCACATTTGGTGCTGCTTTTTGTTTTTTCTTCATTGAATTGGTCGGTGGTTGACCTCCACCTTGCTTTGCACCCCAATTTGGGATGTATTCCATCTGTCTAGATTTTGGCGGTTGGTGACTGTTCACATTGAGTCATCAGGCTTTGTCCACAGGCTATTTACTTTATGCAGCATTTGCTTGGACCTGTCCCGCCCACAGCCATGACTCAGTCATGGGTACGGGATTGAAATAGACCAGGTGAGTGCTGCTAAGAGCAGTTCTACTATTCATATGTGAGGCCGTATGGCACATTTTATAAAAATATTTTAGTGTAGGACTGCTTCAAATGAGATTTGCCGTGACGTGGCGAAGCAGCTCAAGAAATTGCAATTTTTTGCCAAAAATCTCAAAATTTTTAAAATAAGTACAGTTTGGAATGTTTAGTGCTGTAGTGCACATTTGGTGCTGCTTTTTGTTTTTTCTTCATTGAATTGGTCGGTGGTTGACCTCCACCTTGCTTTGCACCCCAATTTGGGATGTATTCCATCTGTCTAGATTTTGGCGGTTGGTGACTGTTCACATTGAGTCATCAGGCTTTGTCCACAGGCTATTTACTTTATGCAGCATTTGCTTGGACCTGTCCCGCCCACAGCCATGACTCAGTCATGGGTACGGGATTGAAATAGACCAGGTGAGTGCTGCTAAGAGCAGTTCTACTATTCATATGTGAGGCCGTATGGCACATTTTATAAAAATATTTTAGTGTAGGACTGCTTCAAATGAGATTTGCCGTGACGTGGCGAAGCAGCTCAAGAAATTGCAATTTTTTGCCAAAAATCTCAAAATTTTTAAAATAAGTACAGTTTGGAATGTTTAGTGCTGTAGTGCACATTTGGTGCTGCTTTTTGTTTTTTTTCGCAAGTGTAGCAGCATGCTCAGTAGCCTGAACTGAGGACTCAGCCTCAGGAATGGCACAGTCAGGCTGAGCATGCTCACTAGGCAAAACACTGGACTTTGGCTCTGGCTGGGGTAAATCGGCATGCACATGCGCACTAGCCGCATCTCCACACTATGACGTGGAGGAGGAAGCAGGCTGCTGGATGACCCGAGGCATGGCCAAAAATGGCGGCCGGCAACTGGGCGCAACTGGAACCGCAGAAGGCTGCTTGCGGCTATGGCGGCGCCGATTCGTAACAGTTTGTTAATTGTGATGAATACCGTAATAGTACTTTGGGATTCGATATGAATAATCCGAATCTGAATAGTTAGTATCCACTCCATTAGTAAATGAGACAGAATGAGTTAACACTTGTATGATGCTTCAACCCTACACTTTCTTCGAAGAGCTAGATTTAGGCATTAATGTCTGGGGGGTGGAAAGCAAGATGTTTTGATTGCATTTGCTTAGAATAAAAGCCCTCCGACAAGGCAATTCTGAAAGTGTAGAGAAAATGGGGGAGATGTGGAAGGTAGCCCCTCCATGGAGCTGTGATTAATAATCATGTGGGTTCCTGGAGTTTGTTATGGAAAATTATAATAGAAAATCAGGGAGAGTCTTTCCCTGTGATTACACTGATTCTGAAGTGGCTCTGATTATGTCAGGAGCTTTGTGCTACATTATTGGGATGTATAACACCAGCTGCAAGGCTTTGGCAGGCGCAGTTAAAAGGTGCCGTTTCATTCACCCAGTCTAATTTGTTTGTGCTAATTTAATTCTGTCATCACTCTGGATACAGTACATATATTATGTGCCGTTGTCCCAATACTGCAGTGTTCAGCTCATTCAGTTCATGTCTGCACAGATTAGATAAAATTACAGGGTGGTGTCTGACAAGTCTCTAATTTATGTGAAACGCATCGGGCTTTATAATAGTGATGGTCGTCCCTTCTCACGTAAGGAGAGTTATGGATGGAATTCTAGGTATCACCATTCCAACAGAAACTTTCCCGCGTAGTATGGGATGTGAAGAGTTTACTAATGCCTTCAAACAAGGGCTACACGTTCTATCTTGACGTATATATTACATGAAGAGAAAACTGTTCATCCCCCATTGAACGATTCCAGCATGCTCAATGCTCTTGGTGTCAACCATCCTGCGTTATTATTAACATTCAGCCTCGTAGTCTATTCAACATAGCATTATAGGCTTTAATTATTCTTGTCTGATATGTAAATTAAGCCCAATTATTTTTATGTTATAGTATGTTGCTTTTGGCTATTTTAATAGATCCTTTTACTGTTATATTTATGTATGAAAGTGTTTCACATTTTAAGTATCGCTGTGAGCGATCTGCAGTGGAATGAGGTACGGTGCAATTTAACCTTAATTAGGTCGTTCTCGATGACTTTAATGGAAGCCATATACTGTGATGTTAAGGGTAATGTAAAAAGATTCTAAATATTGTGTAAACACAGGCTGAAAGCAGATTCATGAAGTAAAGAGTTTATCTCCCACCTGAAAGTGTAACTGTTGTTTTATTTTTTTTAATAAATCAATAGCACAAGTGAAAATAACAAATATTTTCATATACTTTTATTAGAAAAATCCGCTTCTTTCTCCTACTAAACTGATCAATGGGTCTCAAAATTCTCAATTAATGGGTAAAATCTGTCTTCAGTGAATCCAAACTTTCTCATTATTAAGATAGATGACAGTTAGTGCCAATAAACGTCTATTAAGTCTAAGGGCTACTTTGCACGCTGCGACAAAGCAAGACGATGCTGCGATGTCGAGCGCGATAGTCCCCGCCCCTGTCGCAGTAGCGATATCTTGTGATTGCTGGCGTAGCGAACATTATCGCTATGCCAGCTTCACATGCACTCACCTGTCCTGCGACGTCGCTCTGGCCGTCAACCCGCCTCCTTCCTAAGGGGGCGGGTCGTGCGGCGTCACAGCGACATCACACGGCAGGCGGCCAATAGCAGTGGAGGGGCGGAGATGAGCAGGATGTAAACATCCCGCCCACCTCTGTCCTTCCACATTGCAGCCGGGACGCAGGTAGAAGATGTTCCTCTCTCCTGCGGCTTCACACACAGCGATGTGTGCTGCCGCAGGAACGAGGAACAACATCGTACCTGTCGCTGCACCGGCATTATGGATATGTCGGACCCTACACCGATGATACGATAACGACGCTTTTGCGCTCGTTAATCGTATCAAAAAGGATTTGCACACTACGATATCGACTGCGACACCGGATGTGCGTCACTTTCGATTTGACCCCACCGACATCGCACCAGCGATGTCGTAGGTTGCAAAGCCGGCCTAACTCTCATTTCAAAAGAACTTGCAGCAGAATGTCTGTGTATGTCATGCAATTGTAGGACATCACCAGATTAGCCCATTCCTACGATAGACATAGAATCTAAGTGCTGCTGGAGAGTACAGCTGGTGATTTAGAAGAGCCAGAGCAGTGCAGTGGTCGTCACCCTCTAGCGACCGGCAGATTAAAATGTTTTTACTGCATACTGCATTTTACTCTATAACGTGTATTTTATAGTATAATCTGTCATGTGTGACTTATGTGTTAATCATGAAATGTTGAGAAGGAATGTTAGTAGATAGATATTAGATTGAGAAAGGATTTTAGTCTGTCTAATGTAATAGATACATCCTGGGTGCTGAGGGAACTAAAGACCAGGATGGGCGGAGTGTCACTGAACAGAGGGTTGGTTAGCGAGGCAGGCCAGGAAGAGATGAGTTCTGCAGAATAATTGTTGGAGTGAGGATGAGCTCTATACTAGGGTTCGTCGCGGAACCAGGAGATATCTTCCAACAGTCCGGAGCCTATGGATCACCTCAGGACAAGCTTAGGAGAGTTCAGGAATCAGTCGGGGGCGTTGGCCAAGTGTATTGCCGGTGGGCTCAAATACAAGTCGAGAGCCTAGAAGCCGTCCAAGGTAGTGGAGTGGACTAGGGAAGCCACGGAGACGAGAAACGGGGGAAAGCAGAACTTTAGACTCGGCTGCTGGAAAGCCAATAACAAAGGCGAAGGCTAGACAGAAAAAATATCCTAAAGAACATAGCAGTAGAACAGGAATGTATGGCCAGAAGATTGAATAACAAATAAAACAGATGTTGTTTTTCAAAAAGTCTCTCTGTGTAATGTGTTGCACTGCTACATCTACGATGGTGACCAGCTGTGGGGTGGTGGACTCACCCCTGAAGACCCAAGTAAGTGTCGCACCCCCCAGCTGAAGCAGAACAAAACCATAAGTTCAGTTTAGTAAAGTAGAGCGGAGCCCTGTTGGCCATACGTTGGCTCCCCTCTGCACAATCCTAATCCCTCCTCCCTTCTCCATAGAATATTAAAAGCACCAACTGCCATCTACTGTCTCAAAAGTGTCACAATCAATCACTCTTCACTAAATACAGAACTTACCCATGAGTTGAGAGTGAAAGATCAATCCAGGAGGAAAAAGTAGCACATTTTTCTGATAAGATATATATGAAGTAAAAATTAAAAAAAAGTATACTAATTAAGCTATGGTCTACCTTTGTAAATTGCAGTGTATACAACATAGTAAGAACTAAATGAGACCAATTCTGTTGATCAATTAAGAAAACACAATTGTGGGGATATAAAGAATGTCCTAACTTAACTTGTCCTTGTAACATTATTGGCCAAACTTGCCGGTATCGACAGATTCCTCTGACAGACTTATGGTTGGGAGAGATGTCCATTGCACATGTACTGTGTTTCCTCAAAATTAAGACCTACCCTGAAAATTACTCCTAGCAGGATTTTAGTGGCTTTTTGAAGCATGCTTAAAATATACGCCCTGCTCCAAAATATCTTGAAATAGGGCTTTGGAAGCCTTTCGGGATATGTAACTTCTATTGCTGGCTGTCACTCTCAAGTCAGAATAGACGGCCAGTCCGAGGATTGTGATGTTATCCTCAGATGAGTAATACGGCAGTCTTACTGCACCCAAACACTGATGCTTGTGCAGAGGGCTAGCTGGGATTATGGGCATGGGTTATGGAATTTAGATTGTGAGCCCCTATGGAGACAGTGTTTCTGATTCATGTAAAGCGCTGTGGAATAAATGGCGCTATATAAGGGAATAAATATTATTATTATAGGGGTGAATATTTGTTTTGCATTAACAGCTGGCGTGGGACTATACTTTTTCCGGGGCTTACAACAAAACAGCGGGGTAACTTATAACAATAAAAGTTACATATCCTGAAAGGGCTCCCCAAGCCCTTTTTTTGGATCCTAGGTATTAGTAAAGTAGGCAAAAATTACCCCACAGATTCCCTTTAAAAAATACAGTGGGACTGTTCCTCAAAGCAAAGAAATATAAGGCTTAAAATAAGCCCTAGCACATTTTTTAGAGCCAAAAATAGTATAAGACCGCGTCTTATTTTCGGGGAAACACGGTACAACTTTGGACAGCTGGTTCACTGAGAACACAGGAGCACTTGGCCAAACAAGTAGTCTTGTGTATGGGAGAGTCACCTGAGATGGTTGTCGACTGGACAAAGCATCATTTGTCCAACAGCCATCTAATGTACATTGCTGGCTTTATTCCAAGATGTATGGCATGAGAAGTTCAACAAAGAACGAAAAATATATATCTCCGACACTGCTGATAGCCTGCATCGCTCACGTGACATGACATTCACATCGCTCACGTGATACAACACTAATATAACTGGAGCAGCACTGGTCCGGGTGGTATGTATAGGTTTTAATTTTTTTGGTGCTTTGTAGCATTTATGAAGGGTTGTCTAATAGAGGATAACCCCTTCAATTTATAATTTCATACATCTTGGAATAAGTCATATTTAAACATAAGTTAAGTGAGTATTGATCACCAGAGTTGGCCTCAGTTAGGGCTTATTATATTCCAGAGTGATGTACTGCAATTAACAAAAGCAAATTATAGTACACGCTCATTGACTGTGCTTTTAAGTTCTGAAATTGCCTTCACACGATGGTAGGCTAATAGCCATCAGCTCTCAAGTGACACAAGAATGTCTAATGACAGCTATCATATATGACAGCATGTTCAAGTTTCTGCCAATATCCAGTAATTTTGCGCAGCCATTGAAGAGGAGTGAACCAACGTTCCACAGACCACAATCAACAACCTGCTCTTCTCTATGTGAAGATATGCTGCACTGCATGAGGCAAATGGTGGTCACACCAGATACTGACTGTTTTTTGACCCCCTGAATCCCCAAATACTGCAAAACTGCACGTTTTAGAGTGGCCTTTTATTGTGGCCTGCCTAAGACACACCTGTGCAATAATCATGGTGTCTAATCAGCATCTTGATCTGCTACACCTGTGAGGTGGTTGGAGAAGTGCAGATGGCTATGTGCACATGCTGGATTTACTGCGGATTTGCTGCAAAAAATGTGTATAACATTTCTGCAGTCGTTCCCCAGCAAAACCTATGGGTATAAAAAAAATGCTGTGCGCACACTGCGTTTTTTTCATACCTGCGGATTTACCCGCTGAATTTCCGCTGCGGAATTCATGTGCATGTCATTTCTTTTCCGCAGGTACCTGCGTTTTTTGCCATAGATAATGGTAAAAATCCGCAGGGACTAACCTTGGCAAATCCGCACCAAAACAGTGGCAAAGCGCATGCGGATTTCGGTGCGGTTTATGGTGCTTTTTTTACCGCAGGTGCAGAATTCTTTCAGAAGGTCCGTATTTTCCTTAAGAAAAAGTCAATTTCTAGTGCGCACATGGCCTTACAGATTTATTCAAATTTGTGAACAATATCGAGAGAAAAAGCCTTTGTGTACATAGAAAAAAAGTCTTACATTTTTGAGTTCTGCTCAAGAAAAATGGAAGCAGAAACAAAAATGTGTTTATAATTTTGTTTAGTGTAAATATACAGTCTTTATTGGATGATGCAGGATTTATATCTTTACAAATTCTATAACTTTACTCAATTCAACAAAGTTAAGTACAAACACATCAATATCCCCATTGGAGGAAATGATTTTCAAGTCCCATTTACTACCTGTACAGAACAATACCCACAGGACACATCTTCAATAAGGCCTCATGGAACGTGATTAGCTCTAAATTCAGATCCAAATGGAGTTGTCTTCTGCTTGGCAATCCTATGTGTATCAGAACTTGTGTGCACTGGAGAATCCACCAATGCTTTGGACAGTCCGATTCTATGCATTCCTCTCCAGCTGTGGGATTGTAGAGGACTTCTACACATGGTTCCTACAGGTAATATTTTAGGGAGCCATTCTAACAAATAAGTATTGTCAACAGTGGGCAACCTCTCTATCTACAGTGTCTTAATGATGATGTGGAAAGTAATACGTTTTCCACTGCATAACCAATGATATCTTCTTTTGGGAGGCATTCTCATTACATGACCTTTTTTTCTGACTTCTGTTCCTATTATTATCACTGCTATGCTGTTCAATTCACGATAGACATGGAGTGATTTCATTAAACTCCTTGATATTTCCATTCATTATGTTAGAGAGCTAAAGGATGAGCTGGAATATCATAATAAAGACATGAATGGAAATGACTCTTATATTCCTACAAAAACCCAACATGGCCAAGGAACTTAAAGAAATAAAATATTTTACTAAAGGAGTCGGCTACTTGTGGCTCAGGATAGGTCATCATCCTAAGGATGGGCCATCAATGTAAAAGTAGTGAACAACCTCTTTAAGTTTTAACTTTCTGTATTGTGATATCTGCCTTTTGTGATAATTTAAGAAAACCTTACTCTGTAGTTCAGGCTAGTATTGTCACATATAGCAACGTAATTTTTTTTTATATAAGTTCAGCTATAGATCAAACTAATTTTACTAAATAGATTCTCGACCTATTTTCCAAGCATCATTTATTGTATAGCTTACTTTGCAAATGTCCCTAAAAACAACTGGGAAGTTCGGCATGTGTGCTGTTGACTTCCGGATCGCGGTGCACATGTGCGCACAGAGGGCAGTCTGATGACGGCTGACCAGGACTCACCTGGTATTTAAGGGGGAGAGTGACGGGGCATAATACAACGTGTGGTGGCCCTTGAGAAAGGCAACCGAAACGCGCGTCGGGCGTGGATCCTGGATCAATCCCCCACCAGCCTGAATCTTTGGGTATGTAGCTGTGTTTAATATTGTTTCCTTGACTGCCATATGCGATAGATATAGCTTAATGCTAGCATGCAGAGGGACTAGCCTAATCCTTTGATACTCTGGACTCAGACCGCTGGGGGCTTATTATTATTCTTTACACCTTGAGGGAGCTTATGTGATATCTTACTAATACCCTATTGTATGCATTAAACATCCCCCTTGTGATTTGGTGTAATTTTTAACTACTATTTGATCCTGGTCCCCACATAGTGAGGTTATCTTCTTTTTGTCTTCATAATATTGTTACAAAATCGGGAAAACACATGGTGGTGTGTCTTTTCCCTTTTAAAATGATATTGTCTAATAAACGTTTGCATTGAAACTACTCCATTGTGTGTTTTTACACATTATTGAAACTGGGAAGTTCGCAAAAATACAGAGAGAGCTAGTTAACTCCTCAATGAGATGGTAAATCTCCCAGTCACACATCTAAGACTATGTGCACAAATTCAGTTTTTAGTGTGTTTTTTACCTCAGTATTTGTAGCCAAAACCAGGAGTGGGTGAGAAATAAAGAAGTGGTGCTCGTGGTTCTATTATACTTTTACTCTGATTGTTCCACTCCTGGTTTTGGCTACAAGGTAAAAGATTCACCAGATACTCAACATGTGCAGTTGGCCTAAGCCCCCACATGCTTCCAGGAATGTAGTGTTTCCGTAAGGTTTCTAGCTAGCAGCACTCTATGGCGCTTCAGACTCACATAGCGCCTGTGCATCCAAACTCATATCCAATGTTCGGGAAACAGGACGTAAAAGGGACCTGTTGTTGGCTGGCTCCCTTTTAAATAGAGTATGGGTGCACAACTTTTTCTGGTCCAATGGCCATATTTAATCCCTCTCAAGGGCCAACATATTTCCGACGTATCAAAATATTATGCCATAATGTTTAATAGAAAGTAGGCCATAAAGTGAAACCTGCATCTATGAAGATAATAGGGGTTCCCTTTACTTTAGGAGAGGGTACAGCCAAGCGAGAATGTAACTCTCGCCAATGTAAACTTAAATGCGATAAACTACAATGAGAGCCAAGAGCATAGGTGGCCACCTGTAAATCTCAAATACATCTTCCTGCAGTAAAAAAGAGGGGTCAAAGAGCCCAGTCTGCTAAAATGTAAAACTGTGTGCCTTTTTCCTTTAGTAGTGGGTAGAAGAAAAGGGTTAATCCGTGCTGCCAGAAGAAGATCACTGAAGATCGATAGAGGTTAAAAGTATCTGACTTTATTGTTCTACGTGTTTCTATGCCGTACGACTCCTTCTTCAGGATAAAATCAGTGATGTACATCTTTCTGCAGTAAAAAAGAGCGGTTAAGGGTCCCCAGTCAACTAAAACATAAAACTGTGTGCCTCTTTTCTTTGTTATGGGATCAACATGAAAGCTTCCATACACAGCCAAGCTTTTCTTAGCATTTCTTCTCCGATGGTTGGGGGCTGCACAGAATGGCATAACAGGCCAATTATGGCTTCCGGGTCACAGGTTGTGCTCCCCCGAAATAGAAAGTGGAAAAAAAAGAAATTAACTAAAAATATACACTTATGTTGTATGTTGCTATGCAATATTGGACTAATCCCACTGACAAAAAGGTTTACCTAGACAATACAGAGCGCTAAATTACCCCAAGTCATGATGTTGCTATACAATACCTTAATCCTCAACAGGGATACTTTATACAATGCAGTTTACAATCTTTTTCCGCAGTGTAGGCCCAGCGTAAGAGGTGAATATAAAGAGTCATAAAACATTCCAAATATGCCCCACAGCTTTACTGCAAAACAAAATCTCAAGCGTGAACCCGAATAATACATAGCAATATGTGAACTTGCGCTTAATTGTAGATAGGATTTTATATTTTGTGCAGCTCTCCGCTTCTTTGTCCAACTTTCTACAGTGTTCTCAGTTGTGTTCCCATTTTCTTTAAATCATCTGTGCATTGAATGTAATACGTCTTGCAGATACACAATAGCAGCCCACTTCATGCACATCACTGTGCTTTATAAAAGCAAAACGTTGAATGCAGCTAGGCAACTATTATTCATAGCATGACTATAATTTATTTCCTGTCATAGCCGCTGATAGACGGATGATTACTCGTTAAATATTCCCTGGCCATAAAAAAGGCCGCAGTTGCTCTATGTCTTGCTATACCTGACCCTGTCACTTACATTAAGGATGAGCTAAAACATTGCATTCAGCCCTTGGCTTGTGGCCTGCTTACACATCCCATATTGTCATATCACAAGGTGCCAACAAGCTCAGTACGGTGAACCGCTGACACTAATTATAGGAATTAGAGCTGGCATCAAACTATTACAAAGCAAAAAATGTATCACAGCAGGAGAGGAAATGTACTGTCTGTGGACGAGTCTGTTGTACAAGGGGAACTCTACTTTTCTGTAATGCCCCAAAATTTAGGGAGCAGTCAATGTTCACATTTAGGTCTCATGTGCACTGCTATTATAAATTTAGGCTCATAAGATAACTAATTAATAATATAAAGTGGGTCATGACTAGTGATGGGGAAATGTGCTCGGCACTGCTCGATCGAACATTGGGGTGCTCAGAACACTCCATACTCGATAGAGTATCACGAGTACTTGAGATAAATACTTGAGTCCCTGTTCTGTTACATGCTCTGACACAGCCCCTGGCCACCTCAGGCCCCATCATCCGCGTGCAGCAGGTAGCAGACATTGTCCGGCAACCTCTGTTTCATCTTCCCAGCCACCATAGTCCCTATTATCTGGGTGCGGCTGGCATCGCACTGGAACCTCATGTTCCTTGTGCGCTATCCAAATATCCCCACCTGCCAAAGTAACTGTGAGGTTAGTCCCACTCAAGTCCCTATTCAAAAAATAAATGTATTTCTCTGTTTCAGACCCTGGACTCGAACAGAACTAACCACACACTTACTTTGGCCAGGGGGGAACATTTGGACAGTGGACATGGAACGGAGGTTGCCGGGTGATGCCATGATAGGGACTGTCATGGCCAGGAAGACGGAAGAGAGGTTGCACTTCAATGTTTGCTGCCTGCTGCATGTGGATGATGGGGACTATGGTGGCGAGGGATAACAGAATAGATAGCAGACTCAGGAAAAATATGTTGCAGCAACTCATTGATTGCTATTGTGATCGGTACTCAACTCCAACATTCCCAAGCATCCAACATGCTCAATTCGAATACCAAGTACCCGAGTACTTTTGTGATCGCTGATCATTAGTCATGACCTATTCCATGCTGCAATATGGTGATGTTCTTCCCTAACAGCACCATACTGGAGTCTGCATTGTGCGTATGGTCCTGTAATGTGCAACCATACTTGCAGTCCAAGTAGGGGATTAATTATAGGAATGCTGAGATTAAAGGTGTAATATCTGAGCAGCGTCACAGACATATTGATATGAATGCTAATTAGGGAACCAGAAGCATAAAACATTGAATAACTGAAGAGACAAAAAAAATATTAAATGGTCAAATTTTAAAATAATAAAACATCACTTTTATTAACTATACATTATAAAACAAAACCCTCCTAAATTGTGAAAAATGGAAGATAACAATTTGGAGAACTGAACAAACAAGGTACAAAGAATAGAGATGGAAAACTATATCACCTGAATTATTCCCAGTATTTCATGGATATTATTGTACCCTGCCTAGAAGTGGGAGTTGGCTTCCTAAGAAGATCGATGTGGCGCCTCCACTCCACGTCATCTAAGACTTAAATAACCATAGTTCCTGACTGGAGTAAAATTTGTGTCGAAGAGGCGCACACTTTTCAGATATGCCAGATTCAGAAAGAGATGTGTGCCTTCTAACGAATCTGGAGCATCTGATTCCAAGACGCCCCCATGAATGAAAACCGGTCTGAAAAATGCCAGTCTTGATGAAGTAGGGCCAATGCCTCTATACTGAAGAAAGTATTGCATGTATCACAAGAATCTATAAGGCTAACTATATTCAAATAGAAAGGTAGGATACATAATATTTCTACAACAAAGAAATGGCACATTATAACCAAATCCATATGGTCACCTTGACACATTTCCCTCTACATATTACTGGACTAATCAGTAGGTTATGAATTTGGGAAAAGGTACCATCCTTCAGACGAGATATGGGGAGGTATGCTGACTGATGAGAGGTCTGAGGTGCCCCAGAGATCTCTCACATAAGGTACAGCAGTATTTTATATGTGACATGGTTGGTTTAGTCTCCATTACAGATTTTCAGGTCTCTACATACAACATTAAAATGATACATGGTCTGTGCACCTAATAAAGCTACCAGGTGTACAAGTGTGCCAGCTACTGTGTTTTTTGGACTATAAGATGCACTTTTTCCTCAAAAATTTGTGAGGAAAATCAGGGTGTGTCTTATAGTCTGAATGTACCTTTCTGCAGTGGAGTGGGATCACATGAGGCAGAAGCAAAGAATATTAATTTCCTCATTAAAGGCAAATGAATATTCACTGCTCCCCAGAGTCATAATCCCGCCCACCTATTAGCAAGCATCAAGGTCAGTGATAGTAAATGATTGTGAAGATTTTTACTATCACTGATGCTGGCACCAAGAGGTGGGTTGAATTATGGGGGTGGGGGCAGTCGATATTCATTTCCCTTTAAAGGGGAAATGAATATTCACTGCCCATGCCGCCGCCAACCTCCTGCACCAGCGACTCTGCTTCTACCTTCGGCGTGCTTGTGACTGGGGATTCATGGCATGACGTCATGCTCTGCCCGTCCCTTACATGCCAAAGTCAGTTTATGGCATTAGAAGAAGATGCCACATGCCTAGGGAGTGAAGGTAAGGTGTGGGAAATCAATTATTTTTTATGTGTGAAGCATAATAAAAGGCATGTTTACCAGGAAGTGCCCATGATGGGGGACATATATATCATGATGGGCCCAGGATGGGGGACATATATACTAGAATGGGGAACATATTTACCATAAAGGGGTCCAGGATGGAGAACAAATATATCATGATGGGGGACATATATACCAGGAAGGAGCCCAGGATAGGGAACATATATACAATGATGAGGGATATATATACACCAGGAAACGGGGCATATATACCATGATGGAGGACTTGTACACCTGGGTGGGCAACATATATACATATAAAGAATGCACTATTCCTGAATAGGATGCTTGAGGGAGCTGTAAATGGTATACTATTAACTTCTGTTAGATTGCCACTATTATTTCTAAGGGTACTTTCTGTATAACACTATTTTTTCAGCAGGAGAGCAATGAAGGGGCATGTGACGCCCTGGCCTATCAGGTCGTCACAGGGTATTGTGCAATCTGCCCTTCTGCACGGTATCCACTCCTCCTTGGTTACGGATCCTGGTCCTTTGGTGTTGCTAACAGCTTAGCCAGTCAAAATCCTAAGAACACTTTGCACCGTACCCACCAGACACACCATTGGGAGGCCTGAAGGGAATAGGGCCGCCCAAATGGGGGTTGGTAAGGGGAAAGTGACAAGGTGAAAGGGGAGTAGACAGAAGTTGTGTGGTGACTCTTGAGAGGAGAGGTCACAGGGTAGGACATGGGCTCCTTGAGTACTAGGTGGCATACGTTGGTCTGGGCCTGGTAGGAGCTGGAACCCCGGTCACAGGGGATAGTGTCAAGGGGCACGGACTGCCGAGGAGGGCAGCCGGCGGCCTTGAGCCATCACCAGGAAGGGGCCAGGGCACGACGGGGTACGTGTACCCTAGGCCGGGAAGTAGCTTCACGCGTCCTGGTAATTTACCCGATGGGGGTGAAGACTTCAAGTGTCATCCCCAACCCACTCCAAAATCGGGGTACTAGCACTAGGATCGGCCTTTCCCAAACTACAGTCCAAAGAAATCCTACGCGTGAACTCTGAGAGCAAGCTCACTCCATTAGCCATATGGGTGAGTGGGACCCGAATAGTTCCAAACTTGAGGGTCCAATAGTCCGAAGGTGCCACGGAAAAGGCCACAGGCTTCCAGCAACACCAAAGACACGGATGAAAGCGTGCTCCCTCCATGCTGTAGTGGTGCTCAGAATTCTGGTTTACAAGCTGTCAGTGTTATTATTCCTGGACTGAGTGAGTACGCTGAAAAAACCCTTTGCCTCTTCCCAATGGCACCCTGTCACTGACACCTAACGGGCCTCGGGGCACAAACCCCCTACCCATGGAGGGGTTAAAACATCTTGCTGCTACACCATCACCACCGGGCTTTCCCGCTCCCCAACAGCAGTGGTGGTATTCCACATTACCACGCACCGTGGGTAGCATCATGAACTTACAGTTCCCCCTGTACATAGTTCACCCCCTTTAAATCGAGTGGCCGCACGACCCCTGGGAACGGAGACCCCTCGAGCCACCACAGATCCGGATCCGAGCAGCCCGGCTGCTGGCACAGGGGCGGCACTGGCAGTAGGATGGAAACTTTGAGTAGTGGTCAAGGTTGTGCTAAAAAAATAAAGCGCCAACTCGGCTTAGATGATTTATGGTTAACATAGTGGTTTTGGCCAGAGAGATAAAAATAGGAATCAAAGATGAAGTCTCCTGTAGGGTAATTATACTGCACAGCATGACTGCACTGCAGAATGCAAGTGTTCACCACTGTGTGGTCAGGGTATGGTGGAATTATTATTACTCTTATGTCATGGTATGGAGGTATTATTTTGCATTATTCAGTTATACTATTATATATACTGTACATTATGGTTTGTAAAAAGGCAAATTGTTTGGGTATGCATGTGGGCGGAGACCCATATTGCCCAATCAGTGACTTCCAATGAGGTTCGGGTCAAGACCGGGTCCAAAACTGAACTTTATCTAAAGTCCGTCTGAACCCACTGAGCCGAACTAACACGGGTCCTCTCATCTCTACTCCGTTAACCAATGTGATTAATGACTGCAATATAAAGAACAGTATTGTAATTTGGTATTAACAAGAACTGGTAATAGGTGGATTTTCAAGTATTCTGGATTGCTTACTGGATTATTAAATGCCTGATAAAACATATGTTCTTTGTGTTTTGGGTCAAGTTGTTTATAAACATGATGTCTTTATTCTCAGTTACAAATATTTGCCTTATTTACTTGGAATACTGTATTATATCTGTACGGACAAAGACGCTGTTGTAAAATTAATGTTTCCTGACCTCTAGTGGCGAATTGTGAAACTGCTGTTACTCACATATTTCCCATTAGATCGTCTATTTGTTGCGTTAACCAAGATGTTTTACTTTCACTAAACCTGACATTATACAATATTTCTATCAGTCTAGCATCAAAAAATTTGGAAAAATGTATAATCCAAAGCTTTTTTCCAGTACAGGACTTTGTATACATGCATATTGAGTTTGTATGTCCTCCCTGTGTTTGCGTGGGTTTCCTCCGCATTCTCCGGTTTCCTTCCACACTCCAAAGACATACCAATAGGGAATTTAGATTGTGAGCCCTAATGGGGACAGTGATGATCCTGTCTGTAAAGCGTTGTGAATTTGGCACAATATAAGTGAAGAAAATATATAAATACTACATATTATGATGCATGTTTGTAGTACAATTTTAATTTTTGCTTTATTTCTGAATGTTTCTTACTCTTACAAGTGTCTGTTACATACTTTTCTATGACCATCCAATAATCTTGAGTATTTTATAATATAGCACATATTAAGTCCCATAAAGTCCAATTAAAGGCCCCGTCACACACAGAGATAAATCTTTGGCAGATCTGTGGTTGCAGTGAAATCATGGACATATTGTTCCATTTGTACACAGCCACAAACCTGGCACTGATTGTCCACAATTTCACTGCAACCACAGATCTGCCGCAGATTTATCTCTGTGTGTGACAGGGCCTTAAGTCTTGAGAAAGAAAATTCATGCTATATTTCATTCCAACCGTAAATCTGAGATTGCAATTTGTAACACTGGCCACTCTAGTTAAAGGGATTGTCTCATTTTATTAAATAGGTAAAATTGAAAAGTGTTTGTAAAATAGTGAACTTTGTAAGTTACCTTTCATTAAAAATGTTCTCTGTTCTCAAGAAAGTAGGGATTTTTGATCCCATAGTTTACAGCTTGTTGCCAGTGGCTGGTTTCTTAGGGTATAAAACTTGTGAGCACTGCTCCGGATAGAGCTATCGTCAGTGCCCTGCGATCTTACAATGGCTCTACTGCCAGCATTGGAGAGCCCAGTCATGGCGCTGGCCCCAAACTGTCAGTCATCAAAAGCCTCCGGCCCCCAGTAAGCACTGCAGTAAACCGAGAAGTTAAGACAGGTAAGAGTGTCCAACATGGTCAAGTGCACACCTCCAATGGGTTCATTACAAATCCATAGAAGTGAAAATTGAATCTCTTTGAATGGATCTTTTACTTTTCACTTTTATACAGTACTGTGCAAAAGTTTTAGGCAGGTGGAGAAAAACTACTGCAAAGTAAGAATGCTTTCAAATATGGAAGTGTTATTAGTTTATTTTTATTAATTAACAAAATTAAGTGAATGAACAAAAGATACATTTAAATCAATTAATATTTGGTGTGATCACCCATTGCCTTGAAAATGCATCACTTTGTCTACGTACACTTGCTCAAAGTCAAGGATTTTGTAGGATTATGGTCAGGTGTATGAGTAACCAATCATAATAAATAGGTGATAATAAGCATCATTTTCTTATGTAGGTTGAAACATAGTCATTAGAAATAGCTGTGTAGGAAGCTTAAAACTGGGTGGGGAACAGACAAACTCTATGACAAAGGTGAGGTTGTAGAAGACAGTTTTTTACCACAGGTTATACACCATTGCACGGCTAAGGACAGCAACAAGATGAAAAGGCAGTTATACTGCATCATAAAGGTCTCTCCCAGGTAAATGTTTAAGGGCAGACTGGGATTACAAGATGTGCTGTTCAAGCTCTATAGACGTAGCACCAAGAAATGGACAATATTGAAGACCATATATGCAGTGGTTAGGAGGAAACAATGCAGAACAAAAAAGTTATCTCAAGTTATCCAGCAGTGCATGAACTATGCATGAACACATAAGAAATGGAATGGAAAAAAATGGCAGGAGGTGCAATGGGACTTATAAGTCAAAATGTGAAATACATGGCTATAAAAGAGGCCAAAATGTTCGCTTAAGGGCTAACAAACTGATGGTAGAATAATGAGTGTCTGCAGGCAACATTGAAGCAAGATCGAGGTTCCTTGAAAGTTTGAGGCTACTTTTAAGATAGTGGAGATGGGGATTTGGTCAGGATTAAAGGTGTCCTCAATGTTAAGAATGATTTACATAAAGATATTATGTACACTCCATCAAATATTAATTTGATTAAAATTTCTCTTTAGCTCATTGACTTAGCATTTTGTTAAATAGTAAATATAAACTATTAACACCTATTTTTGAAAACATTCTTACTTTTTGGCATTTTTTTCCACATCTGGCTTAACCTGTTGCACAGTACTGTGTATACAGTCCTCAACACTGAAATTGCAACACCTCTTAGGCGGGCTTTGCACACTACGACATCGCAGGTGCGATGTCGGTGGGGTCAAATTGAAAATGACGTACTTCCGGCATCGCATGCGACATCGTAGTGTGTAAAGGCTCGATGATACGATTAACGAGCACAAAAGCGTCGTAATCGCATCATCGGTGCAGCGTCGGCGTAATCCATGATTACGCTGACGCGACGGTCCGATGTTGTTCCTCGCTCCTGCGGCAGCACACATCGCTGTGTGTGAAGCCGCAGGAGCGAGGAACATTTCCTACCGGCGTCACTGCGGCTTCCGTAGGATATGCGGAAGGAAGGAGGTGGGCGGGATGTTTACATCCCGCTCATCTCCGCCCCTCCGCTCCTATTGGCCGCCTGCCGTGTGACGTCGCAGTGACACTGCACGACCAGAGCGACGGTCGCAGGACAGGTGAGTCCATGTGAAGCTGCCGTAGCGATAATGTTTGCTACGGCAGCTATCACAAGGATATCGCAGTTGCGACGGGGGCGGGCACTATCGCGCTCGGCATCGCAGCATCGGCCTGCGATGTCGCAGCGTGCAAAGTGCCCCTTAGTTGTTTGATTGAATTCAGATCAGGAGATATACCTGGCCACTGCATCACTTTCACTCTGTTCTGTTCAACTGAACACCTATGGGGAATTCTGAAGAGACAAGTTAAGCATCAGTCTCCATCCAGACTCTAAAAGAGGTTGTTCTTGAAGAATGGAAAAAGATGGATGTTGTAATATGTCTCCAACTTGTTCATTTCACGTCTAGAAGACTTGGAGCTGTCCTTAAAAATGATGGAGGTCATATGAAATACTAGATGTAGTAGTTTTTGATGGGGTGTGTTAATTTTTGCATTAACTAATTTGAGTAAAACTGAAGATTTTGGGAAAAAAAGTTATATTACAAACCTTAGTGTCATGTTTTGTTAAAAAATGTTTTATACAACTCATTCTTGTCAAAATTTTGGAAATTGTTTTTGTGTTCAGTGAAATATTGATTAAAGTACGGAATTATTTTTAAATATATATTATATCGCAAGATTTTATATAGATATATATATATATATATATATAGTAGTATTATATATGCACCATATCCTTTACATATATAACATAAGTTATATAGATCCATTAACTCTCCCTCTATATATAATAAAACTTGTAGATAATATAATGAAAATATCTTTTTTTTTTATATATATATATATATATATATATATATATATATATATATATATATATATATGATTGATCCAGTCCAAATTATGTCCAACGCAGTATACACAAAAACAGGTTTCAGCAGACCTTGCTTTGCTAACTGTGTGCACTGGAGACCAAGTTCTCCTCTTTGCCACATAGAGGTTAGTCATTGTGATCACAGCTGCAATTGCGAAAACCGATTTGACATTCAGGGTCCGGCATCCACAGCACTAGTCAGGTGAAACAGACAATGCATGAAATATCACAGCACACGCATATAATGAAAAATGGACCATGCAGACATTTTTTTTATTGCCTTTAGTGTAAAAAGGTCTAGTCCCAGAATATTTCATTAGATATCAAAAAAAGAAAAGGAATAGCAGAGTTTTAAAGGGACAAGCCTATCTATAAGAATTCCCACATGTGAAATAATAAGATACCCAATTAGTACTCACGATGGTGTGCAGGAGAAATGATAATACACAATTATGTAATAAAGGAGAGATATCAAAAAGTTGATAATGGATATCATTGTAGATTATCCGAAGCAGATCAGTATAAAAGAATTCCCATATCTCTTAGGCCTCTTTCACACGTCCGTGAAGATCATGCATGTTTTTCACGGACGTGTCAAAGGTGCGTATTGCCCTTTGTGTGCAGTGTTTATGGCACACGTGTGTTCTCCGTGTGTTATCCATGATAACACACGGAGAACGCGAACTTTCTGCTCACCTGTCCCTGTCGCTGCTCTCCGTGGTGCTGATCTATGATCTCCGGCCCTGCTGACTCCCTGGTGCTACAGCTTCCGGCCTGCAGTAGACTGAATATTCATGAGCATAATGAGTGGGGGTCGGAAGCAAGTGCCAGCAGCGGCAGAGACAGCAACGCTGGAGAAGGTGAGTATAGAAATTCTTTTATTTCACAGGCACGTGTGTTTTCTCCTGTGTGTGTCACATGGATCACATCCGTGCGTCTGTGTGCGGTACGTGTGATACCCATGATGCCGGAGAAAAATAAACATGTCTACGTGTGGAGCACACTATCACACGTATGCTCCACACGGACACAAGGTCCATGGCAAAACATCCATGTGAGTGCAGACCCATTGATTTTAATGGGTCTACGTGTGCCCGTGTCTCTGGCACATGAGGAAACAGACCAAACACGTACCAGAGACACGGACGTGTGAAGGAGGCCTTAGAAGTATTCGGCGTGGATGTGTTTGGAATGGGGAAAGAAAGTAATGGCACCTTTAGATGAGACTATAGTCGGCAAATAAGTTTTCAAAAGAATTCTCCTTCCCAATTATCAGACCCTGTAAACATGCAAGTGATCTCTTGATGAAGGAGGCATAGCGGAGACATGCATGGGATTACACCCCAACTGTCTTTAACCCCAACTGTTTTTAACTTTCTCCTGGACACCTCAGTATGGTATACTTTACAAAATGAGACGCTGGTATTGGTTGTGCTAGTAATGGATTTTTAGGTGCTATTATCTTGCACTTCACTCATACAACTCCCTTTTCTTTTGGCTGTTAAAGGGAACCTATCAAGTGGAAAAATTATTTTAACCTGCAGATATGGGGTTAATCTGCAGGATAATAGGATTCTAAACCTGGTCAGCACCAGAAAATTGATCCCCGCTGCCAGGAGGAAATTAACATCAATCCTCTTGGCAGTGTAGCTGCTTCAGTCACAGGAGCGGCGCCGGCACAGGTTCAGTCGCCTCTCTGTGTATAGAGGGCGATGGCTGTATCCACGCCCCCGCACTGACTGACAGCAGGGCTTAATGTTGAGCGATTCTCAGTCAGTGCGGCGGGCATGGCTGCACCTCCTGCTCTAGATACACAGAGCGGTGACTGAACCCACACCAGCGCCATCCCTATGACTGAAACCCAGATGTTGTCGGTGGGATTGAAGTTAATTTCTTTCCGTCAGCGGGGTATAATGTAGAGGCACCAGGCAGGTTCAGAATGCTACTAACCTGCAGATTAACCCCATATCTGCAGGTTAATGGGATTTTTCCACATGACAGTTTCTCTTTAAATCTTTTTATTTAGACAGTGTGTTTTTGCATAGTATATGATATATTCTATTATGTTTGTCAGTAGTTATTGATACCTTAATGTATACTAAATGTGTGTATATTGTGGATCCCTGCAGATTGAATTTTGCATATTACTTCTTGTGTTACTTTATTTTTTGCCATCAGATAAATTATTTTCAATTGTACTAGACTATGTATACATTTGTATGGGGATTATTTTCCCAACTTCTATCTAATGTGTTTACTCTTTTGGAGAGTGTATTTCATTGTCCAGCATATACTATTGCTGCCACTCAGCTATCTTCTATTGTAACATAGGTTTCTTGTTATCCCAAAGATAGCTCCACATGCGCATTAACAAAGAGGCTGTATTGGACCCCTGGTTTGAAAAGGAGGCCGTCATGATAGGGTTGGGATGGGAATTTTGTGAGAAAAGGAGGATAGAAGACAGGATAGGGTTCATATAGAGGTGGGAACAATGTGGTGAGGTCAGAGAGGGTGGCCCAGTGGGGGGAGAAAAGGGGGGTTTATAAGGTATGTACCATTGAGAGGAGGCAGCCACTTTAGACAGCATTCAGAGAAGCAATCTCCCACCCACCCTGCCTTTGTTGTTTGGGTACTTTCATTAGGAGTTGTTCAGTAGAGTGGTAATAATTTAATTCATGTTAATTTTCGAGGGGAAATTTTTGTTATCTATGTAATAGCAGCAAGGTGTGAGCAGTAGTTTCTCAGAGTTGGTGGAGTTGGGTAATGTCAGTTTGGTGGGCTGGGGGAGTCCAACAGGTTCTGGACCACCCAAGGTGGATTTAATTAAGTGGTGATGGGTAGAAAAAATAATCACGGTTTAAATTTGTGAAAGGGCCGTGGTCATGGTTTATGTTTTATTGCCAGGTTGGTTTACAAGGTGCCTGTGAACTGGTGCAAAGCGGCTAAAGGTAAGATACGACCTGATCAGGGGCGGACACTTATGTATTGTGCCTCGAGGACCAACTCTCCAGTTTCTAAGTTATTCACATGGTTTCAATTACATTGTTTAATTAAAAGTCTGCGGTGGCCAGTTTCATTTAATATTGGTGTGCAGTCTGGTTATTTTGGAAGGAATAGGGGGGTTTAATTAGAGTCTTGTGGCTTTTAGAAACTAAACTAAAATTATCTAATTTCAGGTGATCCTTTTCGGTGAACATAGCTTTTCTTTTCTCCTTCTTTTCTATACTCCTGATGAACGAACAAAGCACTTATTTGTCAAGTGATCAGATTTTATGCCACTGTTAGGGGTACTTTGCACACTACAACATCGCAAGCCGATGGTAGCGATGCCGAGCTCAATAGTCCCCGTCCCCTGTCGCAGCTGCGATATCTTGTGATAGCTGCCGCAGCGAACATTATAGCTATGGCAGTTTCACATGCACTTACCTGCCCTGCGACGTCGCTCTGGCCGGCGAACTGCCTCCTTGCTAAGGGGGCGGGTCGTGCGGCGTCACAGCGACGTCACACGGCAGGCGGCCAATAGAAGCAGAGGTAAACATCCCGCCCACCTCCGTCCCTCCGCATAGTCAGCGTGAGCCACAGGACGCAGGTAAGGAGATGTTCCTCGTTCCTGCGGCTTCTCACACAGCGATGTGTGCTGCCGCAGGAACGTGGAACAACATCGTACCTGTCGCTGCCACGACATTATGGAAA
This sequence comes from Anomaloglossus baeobatrachus, assembly GCF_048569485.1. Lineage (NCBI taxonomy): Eukaryota > Metazoa > Chordata > Amphibia > Anura > Aromobatidae > Anomaloglossus > Anomaloglossus baeobatrachus. The sequence goes on along the minus strand of NC_134353.1, from coordinate 764,132,600 downwards.
TGACCGACACTACACCGATGATATGATTTCGACGCTTTTGCGCTCGTTAATCGTATCAAAAACGATTTACACACTACGATATCGACAGCGATGCTGGATGTGCGTCACTTTCGATTTGGCCCCACTGACATAGCAGCTGCGTTGTCATAGTGTGCAAAGTACCCCTTAGGCTAGATGCAGATGACCATATTTTTTCTCATTGGAGAACATCGGTCCAATTATCCTAATCACATTCTGATCAGACTCTGATATTAGCTAAAATATTAAGTGAAGATTTTATACTCAAATTAGGCACAGAGAAATTATGTTCAATCTGTGTGCTGTCAATTTATGAAGAGGCTGAACTCAGGCAGTATTGACCATCACTGACGTGTGTTTAGTGCACAGGTCCGTGTGGACAATAATCGCAGCATGTACCAGCCTCATCTGTTTTCCAGAGGTAACTGTGTAGATGTCATTGGCAGGTAGCTCCTGCACCCATCCATGTAGATGAGGGCTCAAGTCACGTCCACACTTGTCGAAACTTTGCCAAACTGTGAGCTGGGTTTATGGCTCTGTATTTCTGGATATATATTGAGGATTTGTATTGTAGCTCTTAGGGTCAGCACACACGGTAAGTAATACGGAGTGAGTGGAATGCGATAAATAAATTGCATTCCTCTCGGACCCATGTTACTCTATGGGGCAGCTCCCATGAGTGATTGTTGTCTCAGCCTAATCGGACCGAGAAAACAGTCCCAGCATGCTGCGGGTGGAATGCAATCTTGTTTCACTCGCATCCATTCAAGTCTATGGGGCGAGAGAAACATTGCACTGCTCTCGCGTTAGACCAGTGTATCATGAGAGCAGTGCCATTCTTGCATCAGCCAGCAACGGAGGAGATAAATCCCTCCCTCTCCTCCGGAGCGCCGGCCCTCCCCTCCGCAACTGTGGTCTGATATCATGATGGGACCACAGTCGCATGACACTCGCATGACACTCTGCTCCTGTTGTGCTGCAAGTGTGAGCGGAGTGTCATGCAAGCACTCACAGTAATCCCCATGTTGCCTCAGCCTTAGGTCTTGTGTAGACGCCTAAGATTTATAATCACAGCCCTCACCATCCTGACACTGTCCGGCAGCTACAGTTTTCCCAGTTTGACTACTAGTTGGAGCTTTTATCTTCCATACAGGCTACAGATCTAAGTAAAGCATTTTAGTGATTCCCACAAGGTGAAAGAATTCAATTTGAGCACTATAAAGCTTTCGTTATTTGATTAATGCCAAGTATAGCTATGGTTTACCAGATAACGACAGAACATAATGATAATAATCACTTTGTGGAAATGAGACAATGAATTTTAGAAGAATCATTGGGAAGATCTGCCTGACTTGCTAACATTTTCTATGAAGCTCCCCATTGTGGCATGACATAGTCCTTCTAGAAGACATCATTGTGGTACAGGCTTGCATTTCTGTACAGAGGAAATAAATATTCCTGTAAAATATTTTTTTTTATTATAGATACCCCCTGATGACAATGACTGGCAATCACATCACTAAAACCGCTTTTCTTTGTAGTCTTCCTAGCCTCAATCTAAGGTAATTAGTCCATGAATGCATTTGTAAACTACCGTCTATCCAGCTATGCAATGCCTAGCAACAAAGATCAATATAGTGTATTAGCTCTGGGGAAAACTAGCCCAGAGCAGGAGATGACCTGACATCAATGACGGATTGTCCTGCTGGGAGGACGAGAAGCATGGAATAATGTTCTTAGGCCATGGGAGGATTTTTTTCAACATGTCACATGGATTGAAAAGAAATAGTCATTTGTTTTAAAATTTCAATAAGTGATAAATAACAAAAGTTTTTAATGAGTGTTTTCTATATTATCTTGGTTTGTCAGGTGTAGACCATCATAAAGGGCTGTATGGAAAAGTTTGAATGACCTTTTTCAATCCCCTCTTAACCATCGTCCCCGCAGTTAATCAGCCCCGTATCACAGCCACTCTGTTTAAACAGAGCTATCTCTTACTGTGACATCCTCATCTCCGAGCCATTGTTCACCTAGTAAAGCCGGTATCATTCACCCGTTCCCGTCTTTACAGGGCTCGCTGAGAAATAGATTGTTTCTTTCAAATTATTTTAGTCATTAAGGGGCAACATAAAACATGTAAAACAGTTGTTTGTAGGCATTAATGTGGTCTACTACATACAATGTAGGCAGAATTATTCGACAAGTGAGTATTCTGACCATTTCATTGTTTTTATATAGATTTTCCAACTCTAAGTTTTATCAACTTGAAAGATTTTTGGATGAAGCATATTAGGGAATGTATATTTGGGTAAGCAGGGGGTGTAATCTAAATATATCAGCACCATTTACCAATACGTGCAGAATTATTAGGTAGCTGGTTTTCCTCAGGCAAACTGGGCCGAAAAAGAGATTTAACTGACTCTGGAAGGTCAAAAATTGTAAAACGTTTTACAGGGGGAAGCCACAGTCTTGAAATTGCTGGGTATGCAGCACTCCTGAAATTGCTAAGACAATGGGGCGAGACCACAGGCCCATCAAATGTTTTGTTGCAAACAGTCAACAGGGTCACAAAAACTGACAAAGATTTGAGAAGAATCAAATGCAAAGTGACAAGGAACCGATTATTCTCCAGTGCTAGCATATTCCAGAACAGAAACCGCCCTGGAGTGCCCAGAAGAGCAAGATGTTCAGTGCTCAGATACATGACCAAAGTAAGGGAGGCTGAAACCTGACCACCACTGAACAAGACATAAAAGTTAAAACGCCAAGATTGTACATAGAAATATCTAAAGACAGATTTCTCAAAGGTTTTTTGGCATAATGAGGTGAGAATAAATCTTGACGGAATAGATGGATGGGCTCATCGCTCGAACAATAACAGACACAGACTTCTACTTCATCTCAGATACCAGCAAGGTAGAGGTGAGGTGCTGCTTTGGGCTGCTATTATTATAGATGAGCTAAATTGGACATTTTCAGGTTGAAGATGGACTCAAAATCAATTCCCAAACCTAATGCCAGCTTTTTAAAGACACTTTCTTCAAGCAGTTGTTCCAGTTGTTCAGGAAAAAGTCTGCATATTTCAAGAAAACCATGATTTTTATGCAGTTATGCAGGATAATGCTCCATCACATGCATCAATATCCTCGACTACTGGGCTAGTCAGTAAAAGCCTTAAAGAAAGAATAATGACGTGGCCCTTCCTCACCTAATCGAAACCCTATTGAGAATTTGAGAGCCCTTCTTAACTGGGAGATTTACGGGGAAGAAAAATAGTCACCTCTCTGACCAGTGTCTGTAAGACCTGTTTCAGACATCAGTGTTTCTGGTACATATGTGACAGTTTTTATATGTACCAGAATGACGGACATACGCAGACCCATTTAAATCAATGGGTCTGCGCACACATCAGTGATTTTTAACTGACTGTGTCTCCATGTGGCGTACACGCGTGTTCGTGTGCTCCGCATGGAGACATGTCCGTTTTTTTCTGGCACCACTGATGTCCCATGGACCACACTATGGTTTGGTCCGTGAAACATGTGCCAGAAAAACACGGACATTGAAAATAAAAAGCATTGTATACTAACCTTCTCCAGCGCTGCTTGTCTCCGGCTTCTGCTAGCTGCTGCATCAGAGCCGGCTAATTACTTGCATGCATATTCATGTATGCAGGCACAGCCAACCCGGAAGTAGCTGCAGTGGGGGCGGAAACACAGCAGAGCTGAAGAGTTCAGCACCACGGAGAGCAGGAGCGGGGACAGGTGAGTATGGATCACGGAGTACGGATCACAGAGTGCACATGGACAACCCATGTGTGCCTTAAATCACGGGACACAAGGGACATATGCGTTTTTAACTCGTCAATGAAAAACACCTGTGTTTTTCACTGACATGTGAAACAGGCCTAAGGCAGTGGATGCTGCTGCCCAAAAAATTGATCGTCGTCAACAGATTAAGAAACTCACAGACTCTGTGAGTGGAAGGCTCATGACTGGCATTAAACAGAAGGGAAAGGTGGCTATGTTAGTCACTATTTTTTTCAGAAATGTATTTTGTACGTTTTGAGTAGTTTGGTTATTATTCTCATTCTAATAGATGAAAATAAATTTAGATGGAATAATTTACATCTTTCATTTAGCTGGGTAATAATTCTGAACTCTAATAGTTGCGTAATAATTCTGCATGGATATTGTCCTAAGAAAAGCAAACATTAGTTTTTCTTTCTTAAATATTCAGGTTTCAGTTTATTACATTTTTGGATTGACTAACAGTACTGTAGTTATTCAATAATAAAATTAATCATCAAAAATAAATTGCCTAATAATTTTGCCAGTGTATACTGTAGATAAATTTTCAATTTTTATGGAGACACATACAGAAGCCTATGAATTCAAACCTATAAAATGGGCACAAATACTTGAGTTAATGTGATCATCATTGTTTATTGTACATAAGATTTACATTTATGTTAAAAAATTATTGTGTTTGACTAACAGAATTCTGCTCCACAGGTTAGAATAGCTGTTAGTGCATATTATTAGTAGCTCCTGGCCAACATATACAGTTGAAACTAGAAGTTTGCATACACTATCTAAGACATATCTGGATGTTTTTCTGACTAATTGACATGAAATCAGAATAAACCTTTCCCGTTTTAGGTCAATTAGGAAACAAAATTATTTATATTTGCCAAATGCCAGAATAATGAGAGAGAGAATGTTATAAGGCATTTTTATTACTTTCTGCAAAGTCAAAACTTTACATACATTTTATTAGTATTTGATACAATTGCCCTTAAACTGTATGACTTGGGACAAACATTTTGGATATCCTTCCACAAGCTTCACACAATAGTTGATAAGAATTTGGGCCCATTGCTCCTGACAGAACTGGTGTAACTGAGCTATGTTTGTAGGTTACCTTGCTTTCACCTGCCTTTCAGTTTTGCCCATAAAGTTTCAATAGGATTGAGATCAAGGCTTTGTGATGGCCACTCCAAAACACTGACTTTGTTATCCTTAAGCCTCTTTGTAACCAGTTTGGTAGTATGCTTTGGGTCATTGTCCATTTGGAAAACCCATTCCCGCCCAAGCTTTAAGTTACTGGCTGACCTTTTGAGATATTGGTTTGAGACATGACCTAACAATTCTTGGGTAGGGCTAGGAAATGGTCAAAGTTTCAAATATTTTCTATGTTAAAATTGTGGATCCTCACCCATAAGTTGTAATGGTATCATTCCACTGTGATCCTTCATCTTTGTCTGTCTCTTTGAGGGGATACTGAGTACAGGATTTGTGGTAAAAAAAACACTAAAGTTTAACAACTATATAGCACCTACACATTCTATAGTGCTGTAAACCTCTGTCTCTTCACCATCTAATATCGCTATTTTAGAAATGCAGTAGGCCAATTACTTTAGAGGCTGACTGACCTAAAAGTATGTTTTTGAAAGGAATCTGTGATCAGGTTTTTGCCAACTATTCTGGTAGCTGCATAATTTATAGTCAGTGATGTGTCACTTAATGGACTACTTGATGTTGTTTTAATAAATGTTTTAGTGCCAAGTATGCCATGTCGTCCTCCGTATTCAAGAGCTCCACTGATTAGCAGCTTTCTGCCTATGCACAGGATACACAGATAGCTGTCAGTCAGTGGTGTGGGCAAGGATATACTTAGTATACAGAAAACTGCTAGATCTGCGGTTGGGAAAACAATGATATCATCAACATGGAAACAAGCAGCCAATAAATGTAAACATTGCTGGAATCAGGGTCATTGTCTCTACATCCAATGGGATAGCAAAACCCTTGTGACCAAAAGAAACCAAAACAACCAGAGGAAAAGCATACAGGTTCTATACCGATGTTAGTTGTAGGCTCTGTTCAGATCTTTGTACATTCCTGACACCGTAATGCTGCGCAGAATCTGTCATATGACACATAACAATATTTTACAAACTCTATTAACTTACAGTGCATTGGGTGACTAATGTGCTGCCATTTGAAGGGGAAAAATAGTGTTTTAATCCCTAATGTTCCCTCCACCACAGATGTGATACACAGCCTTCATTGGATTCAAGATCATGACTCCGGCGGTGTAAGGTAATAGAGCTATCCAATGAGTCAAGGTAATTATCGGAAACATTTTGTTTTGATAATGTAAAGATCTAATGTATAAAGTATATCAACCAATCAGATGTCTTATATGATGTTTTAACTTCTTCTTGTGTCAGGTTTGCATTGGAAAAAATTAGTGCTTTTTAAATTTCTTGGTGTTCGAGAACAAGATGGCACTACATAAATAAGTAATACTACTAATGATACATTATTTATTGCAGCATATACATATTTATGTGTACAAAATCACTGCAGTACTTTTAACCTTCATTTAGTAAAAAATGTATCCGTTCAGATGTACTCATTATTGATTCCTAATTTCCATAATGGTAGCCAGCGCGTTTCTCGCCTGATGGTGATTTCGATTCATTTACATGGCTTTCTATTATATCGTCTGCAGCTTAATCACATAAGAGAGTGGAGTTAATGAGGAAAGCTTCCCAGTTTGTAGTTTCTCTCAGTTTTACAATTTTATTTTGACATTTAATATGGAGAGAAATGTTATAACTTTGAAAGTGTGGTGAAATGTTCCACCTGTCTGCACATCTGATAAGGTGAGAGTGAAGTGAGTAGATAATTAGATCCAATCAAGAGAAATGCTCGCTAAGAATTAAAACTCATTAACCTCATGTTCTGTTACCATAAAAAGTCAATCAGCACAAACAACTCAGTGGCATCACATAAGGTCCAAGTACAGAACATCTAATAAAAGTGGGTGGTGTAGTTATCATTATACTTTGCCTATTGAGGTGCTGCCCAAAGTTGAATAAAACAATTTGCAGGATCCTAGTCTAAGGGGCACTTTGCACACTGCGACATCGCAGGTGCGATGTCGGTAGGGTCAAATTGAAAATGACGCACTTCCGGCATCGCATGCGACATCGCAGTGTGTAAAGGCTGGATGATACGATTAACGAGCGCAAAAGCGTCGTAATCGTATCATCGGTACAGCGTCGGCGTAATCCATAATTACGCTGACGCAATGGTCCGATGTTGTTCCTCGCTACTGCGGCAGCACACATCGCTGTGTGTGAAGTCGCAGGAGCGAGGAACGTCTCCTACCGGCCTCACTGCGGCTTCCGTAGGATATGCGGAAGGAAGGAGGTGGGCAGGATGTTTACATCCTGCTCATCTCCGCCCCTCCGCTCTGATTGGCCGCCTGCCGTGTGACGTCGCAGTGACGCCGCACGACCCGCCCCCTTAACAAGGAGGCGGGTCGCCGGCCACAGGGACGTCGCACGGCAGGTGAGTGTGTGTGTGAAGCTGGCGTAGCGATAACTTTCGCTACGCCAGCTATCACCACATATCGCTGCTGCGACGGGGGCGGGCACTATCGCACTCGGCATCGCAGCATCGGCCTGCGATGTCGTAGTGTGCAAAGCCCGCCTAAATGCCATGTTGGTAGTCGGCAGCTGTTGGATCAGAGCCTTGTGAACTTCCTCCTAAAATGCATTGAGGAAGTATTCATACTCTGAGAACTAAACATTTTTTCGCATTATACGCACATACTTGAATGTATTTTATTGGGATTTTATATGATATACCATTAAGTAGCAAGTACACTGACGAGCAAAAGGGCAACAATGTTTTGAACCTTTGACTTCCAGGCTCCATATCTCATCATCTACTCACTTCAGCTTTGCCAATGAGACTACCTCGTTTTATAGACAATTATCTTGGACAACAGACACGTACATTTGAGTTGCAACTATTTAGCATGTCATTAGTTATGCAGATTCTTGTCATGCCACTGCATTGCTCCTAAAAATCTAAATTTAAATTTGTATTATTTTGTTAGTATTTTGTAAATTTACCTTTGGATTTCAGCACTGCCTGAATCCTGGGCATGCTTCCGATCAGATTCAAGCAAGTCTCGACCGAAATCTGATACCAGGTCTCTTCTGCACATTCTCAATGTTAGCACATTGACTTACTTGGGTATGTATACGTTTTTTCTTCAACTCTACCCACAAGTGTACAATTGGGTTGAGGTCTGGGGACTGTGGGGGCCAATTCGACACCTCTACTTCATTGTCATTGAACAACATGTTTGCCAATCTTATCGTATGCTTTGGGTCATTGTCCTGCTGAAACACTCTGCAGTCCTTTTCATATCCATAGTACTCGAGTGTACGAACTAGTATACTCAGATGTAGCACAGCAATGAGACAATCATCAGTCCTGGTCAAGTATCCAATGCCTACTTTGGTCTCATCTGACCAGAGCACCTCCTTCCACTTGCTAGCTGTGCCCCCTACATGGCTTTTTGAAAACTGTAAACAGAATGTTTTATGGCTTGCTTTCAAAAATGGATTTCTTTTTGCCACTCTTATATAATTACCAGATCCATGGAGGATACAACTAATAGTTATACTATGGACAGATTCTCCCACCTGAGTTGTGGATCTCTGCAGCTCCTCCAGAGTGACCTTCCATAATTACCAGATCCATGGAGCATACAACTAATAGTTATACTATGGACAGATTCTCTCACCTGAGTTGTGGATCTCTGCAGCTCCTCCAGAGGGACCATGGACTTCTTGCACTATTTAGTGTTCTCCTTGCTTGAGATATTAGTTTAGAAGGATGACCATGTCTTGGTAGGTTTGCAGTTGTGCAATACTTCTTCCATTTTTGGATTTTTGGATGATGGATTGAACAGTGCTCTGTGAGATGTTCAGAACTTTGGCTATTTTTCTTTATAACTTAACCCTACTTTTCTCTTGGCCTCAACTTTATCTCTGACCTATCTGGTGTGTTCCTTGGTTTTTAAGTTGCTGTTTGATTTTCAATGTTCTAGTACAAATTTCTGAAACTTTTATAGAACAGCTGTAGTTATACACAGAATAAATGAAGCATAGGTAGACTCAATATCCTTATTCATTGACTTCTGTCTGTAATTGGTCAGGCAGGATTTTATATAAGGGTATTGGACTACAAACATCTAAATACAAATACATGTCCCAATTTTCAGATTCATACTTTTAAGTATTTAGAAAATCATGTGTGTGGAGCTGGTTATGGTTTAAAGACTAATGGACCAATGGATGTAGAGGGGACTTTTCCCAGCATGGAGTGCTGGTTACGTTGATCTTATTGTTGTGTTTGATTAGAGATTTGCTTGCTCTCAGTTTAAGATGCGCTTGACTTAGTGTCTCAGGGGGCCTCCATTAAACCACTGTTCTCCTTGTAACAGAATGTCAACCCCTGCCTGTCTCAATGGACTCTAATATAATCAGTCTAAGGAGTACTTTGCACACTACGACATTGCAAGCCGATGCTGCGATGCCGAGTGCAATAGTCCCCGCCCCTGTCGCAGCAGCGATATGTGGTGATAGCTGGCGTAGCGAAAATTATCACTATGCCAGCTTCACATGCACTCACCTTGCCCTGCGATGTCGCTCTGGCCGGCGACCCGCCTCCTTATTAAGGGGGCGAGCTGTGCGGCGTAATAGCGACGTCACACGGCAGGCGGCCAATAGAAGCGGAGAGGCGGAGATGAGCGGGACATAAACATCCCGCCCATCTCCTTCCTTCCGCATAGCCGACAGGAGCCATGGTGAAGCAGGTAGGAGATGTTCCTCGCTCCTGCGACTTCACACACACACACATCGGACCGTTGCAGCAAGGTAATTATGGTTTTCGCCGACGCTACACCGATGATACGATTACGACGCTTTTGCGCTCTTTAATCGTATCATCTAGGCTTTACACACTACGCTGTCGAGAGCGACGCAGGAAGTGCGGCACTTTCGACATGACCCCACCGACATCGCACCTGCGATGTCGTAGTGTGCAAAGTACCCCTTACAATAGGATTCATTGTCCTGCATCTGGTGCGGGGGTTCTGTATCTTAGTTAATCTCTGTAGGGGGCTTCCTAAAAACACAACTTTTCAGTCTGGGCTTCTGGGACCTTCTGTATACTTTGAGCTACATGTAGAAGATGTTTATGGGGATCTCTTCTGTCCACCCAAGGGGCTGAACCCAAGAGAGGGAAAACAGTAAGACACTTGTTTGGTGAGTGAGTTGGTGGTGTGATGTGGAGGAATGAGGAGTTATTGTTGTAGCCAAGTCCTGTTGCCCATAAATAGCTGATACAGATTTGAGCTGGATATACCAGCTACGGTAGTGGTATCTGTCATCTGGAGGAGCATAGGCTGTGACTGCAGACTATACCGGATGGGATATAGAAGCTGTAGGCCAACCAAAAATCAGGAGACAGTGAGTATCGCCTGGTACAGGGGTAGTAGAATTGGCAATCCCGGTTTGGGATCTTGTGGACTGAGGTCATCACATTGTAGCATCTACCTAGATTTGTTGTAAGACTGTGTATATAAGAAATAAAAAATGTTCTATCATTGACCTATAGAAGGGATTAATACAACCCACAACCTCAAATCTTCACACCATATATCTTTTTCTTTCAACTTCATAAATACTTGTTATCTATCTATCTATCTTTCTACCTATCTACAGTATGCAAAATAAGTATTGAACACATTACCAATTTTCTAAAGGTGATATAGACATTTATTTCTCACCAGATTTTGGTAACAAAAACTCAGCAAACAATACACACAGGCAAAGAAATCAAACCATAGATGTCCATACATTACGTTTTTGTGTAATTACGAGAAATTATATAGGGAAAAAGTATTGAACACATGATGAAATGGAGGTGCAAAAAGGCATGGAATGTCATGATACCAGCTGATAAAAAGGTGTCTGTTTACCAAAGTGCCACACAAGCAACATCTCATGACTGGTAAAACAAGTGAGCTTTCTCAAGCCCTTCACAACCTTATTGTTGCAAAACATGCTGATGGCATTGGTTACAGAAGAATTTCTAAACTACTGACGGCTCCATTGAGCACCAATGGTTCATAATTCATAAATGGGAAGAATATTGATTGCTTTACCATAATTTAGCCACAACCAGATGCTCCCCATAAGATTTGCCATCCGATTGAGCACTCCTGCTCTTCAGCTTTAGGTGATTTTAATTCTTTATTAGCAGGTTCCTATCAACCCATAAATTGTAGGTTTTGTAACCCAACTAGAGGCATTAGTTTGAGAGGGACCCTACAATAAGAGGTCGACTTGGCATTGGTTGTTGGGTTCACAAAAAACTGGTAATTTTTGTGTGCTAAGTTTCTCAAATTTCCATGTCTTCTATAGCAATAATGCATATTTATTTTCCTATATTAATTGTTAACTTGTCTTAGTACTACAAAGTGCAACTGTCTCTTTTTTGTTACTACATGTCATGCTCAGTATGCACCTGTTCACATTAGAAAGTTAGGAAGTTCTATCATTCTTTTTTCTTAGATTATAGGGTCATGTCTTCTGATTGAGGACTCCTGCTTTTCAGCCTGCGGTGATTTTATTTCGTTATTAGCAAGTTCCTATCTACCCATAAATTGTAGGGTTTTTAACCCAAAGAGAGGAATTTGTTTGATAGTTACCCAACAATAAGAGGTCACCTTGAAGTTGGCTGTTAGGCTCACAAAACTAGCCATTTTTGTGTGCTAAGTATCTCAATTTCTACATGTAGCGGTAATAGCGGTAATGCATATTTATTTTCCTATATTCATTGTTTACATATATTAGCACTACAGAGTGTAACTGTCTCTTTTTTGTTACTATATTTCATGCTCAGTATGCACCTGTTCACATTAGAAAGTTAGAAAGTGCCATCAGTCTTTTTTCTTACCCCATAAGATTTCAGACAGACTAGTGAAAATTATTATCTGAAAAGTTGTCCAAGAGCCAAGGACCACCTTTGGAGAGCTTCAAAAAGACCTGGAATCAGCAGGTACAATTATTTCAAAGAATACAATCAGTACGACACTATCCTAATGGCCTGTATGCACACTCACCATGCAAGAATATGAACAAAAAGCCTGTTCAAGTGCGTTTAATGTTTGCTCGACAATATTTAGACAAGCCTGTGAAATACTGTGAAAATATAATCAGGTCAGATGAGATCAAAATTAAAGTCTTTGGATACCATAATACACACCATGCTTGTAAGCCTTTAACACCATACCAGCAGTGAAGTTTGGAGGTGGGAATATCAAGTTGTGGGGCTGCTTTTCAGCTTATGTCACTGGCAAATTTAGTATTATTGAAGGAATGAAAAATAGAAAAATGTACCGAGAAATTCTTGATCTGCCATCTAGGATGATGAAGATAAAACAAGTGTGGACATTTCAGCAAGACAATGATCCCAAACACAGATCCAAGTAAACTCTCAATTGATTTCAGAGAAAGAAAATAAAGCTGCTAGAATGGCCAGGCCGATCACCTGACCTGAATCCAATATAAAATTTATGGAAGGAAATAAAGCTCAGAGTTCATAGAAGGAGTGGAGAGAACCTTCAGGATTTGAAGAATGTTTGTGTGGAAGAATGGGCCAAAATCACACCTGAGACTAGTTTCTCCACACAGGAGGCATCTTGAATCTGTTATCACCAACAAAGGCTCAATACTCTTTCCCTGTGTCATTTCTCATTATTGCACATCACGCATTTTATGAACATCTACACTTTGATTTTTTTGTCTGTGTGGATTGGATGGGTTGTTACCGACATCTGGTAAGAAATTAATATGTTAATAGCACCTTTAGATATATTTACTTGGAAATTTGGTGGCGTGTCCAATACTTACTTCAAATGCTCTATCTATCTATGTATCTATCTAGCTATTTATCTGGATCAGACTTGAGAGTGACATCTGTCTACCAAATGTTTGGCCAAACTATAGTTTGTTTGAAAGCTCTCTGCTTGGAGGATTTACAGTCTTTAGCTTGGATAGTTGAATTTTAGGCCAAAAAAGTAGAAGATAACCAAAATTAGCATAATTGCACACTCTTTTGTTAATATCTGATGCATATTCTAGATGTTATATACATATTTGATGGATTTTAAACATATATTCTGTGCCATTTATGATACGACTTCTTTTTTTTTTTAAACCACATAGAAATCTGAACATTGAGGTACAAAAAGTATTTAAAATGCATACTAAGGCCCTGTGCACACTGGAAAGCGGAATTTTCTCAAGAAAATTCCGCAGGCACTGAAAGATTACCGTACCCACGGTAAAAAAACGTGACAAACCGCACCCGAAAACCGCATGCGGTTTGCTGCGGTTTTACCACGGTATTGTTCGCGGTATTGCCGCGGTTTTGCCACGTGCGGCTTGGTACATGTGTTTTTTGCATTCAATGCAATAAAGCACATTGAAAAAAAAAATATATAATAATTTCCTTCTGAGATAGATAACAGACAGATAAATAGATAAATAGACAGATAGAAGAATAAATAGAGGGATATACAGAGGGATAGATAGGGGATAGATCGCTGCATTTCTCCCGAGCGGTAGTGAGTTCACATTACCGGCCGTGGGAAATGCCCTGTGGTTACCTCTGCTGTCTCGTTGCGAGGCTGCATTTAGCAGTGTGTGTCAGTTGCGGCTGGATGCAAGCATCGCAGGACGTGGATTACGCCGGAGCTGTGTGTTTCGGGGGGGTTAATAAAAGGGTGAATGAGGAGGCTTTTTTGTGTTTTATTTAAAATAAAGGATTTTTCGGTGTGTGTGTTTTTTCCCTTTACTTACGGGTTGAGCATGTCAGCTGTCACATAGACGCTGCCATGATCAAGCCTGGACTTAGTGGCGGCGATCCGCCGCCATTAACTCCTTATTACCCTGACTGCTACCGCATCACGGCAGCAGGAAGAGCCGGGGACACTCCGGTACTGACGCATAATGGATGCGACAGTCCCGGGGCAGCTGCGGCTGATATTCTCGGCTGTGGGAGGGGGGGTGACATTAACCCTGTCCCTCGCCCTCCCCAGCCTGAGAATACCGGGCTGCCGCTGTGTGCTTACCTCGGCTGGATGGTAAAAATACGGCGGAGCCCACGTGTTTTTTTTTCTATATTTCCGTTTGATTTCTATGTGTATTCTATATGTCTGGGTCTGTGTGTGAGTGTGATCTGTGTGTATTCTATGTCTGTGTCTGTGATCTCTGTGTGTTTACTCTCTGCTCCGCTTTCTCTTCCTGTCATAATGACATCACTTCCCTGCAAACCGCAGGGCAGTGCTGAACATTACCGCAGGTAAACTGCGATATACCGGAGGGAATAACGCAGGAAAACGCAATGAACCGCACAGAATTTGCTGCCTGCGTTATTCCCTGCGGGATTTCACGATTACATTGCAGTCAATGGAGTGAAATGCCGCAGCGACGTGCGGAAAAGAAGTGACATGCAATTGTTTTTTCTGCGGGAATCCCGCAGCAAAACATGCAGCTGTCAAAATCCGCATAGTGCGCACAGCATTTTTTTTTCCCAAAGGTTTTGCTGGTGATTCACTGCAGAGATGTTATGACTATTTTCTGCAGCGAAACATGCTGCAAAACCGCAGGAAATCCGCTGCAAAAACCGTCAAGTGAGCACAGGGCCTTAATTAGAAATATACACCAGTTTTTTTCACAAAGTGTACTAGTATTCCAACACATTTAGCTTAGCAAATCCCCCCAAAATGTTTTTTCAAGCTGTTCTTTTTTTGTCAAGCTCCTGTATAAAACATTATATGTGATGAGTGACAAGAAATATGCCAATCGCTACATCTCCCATTGAAGATGTCACCCAGCTATGACAGAAACTTGTGCTGCAAATCCGTTGACTTATTCAGCAGGACATTCCTCGATCCTGCATAATTCGGCTAATTTGCCTAACTATCCAACTTACAGTAGTAGTGTTTGATGGAACTGGTGATGTATAACTCATAATCAGCAATAGGTTAATGACCTTTAATGGCTAGGAGAAATTATACTTGAAAAAAAAGTCCTAATTTTCAGAACATGATTTTAATAAACACTAGAAGTAATGTTCCCTAATGAAAACAATTTTCATTCCTGTGACAAACTGGATAAATATCCTATTTTCTTAAAGGAATAAATTGCTTAGCCTAAGGCAAGTCTGAAATTAAAAAGAAGTGTTAATCAGTTGGCTCCTAACAGCCTTCTTTCCCTATGAAAAGGAAATCTTGCCTTTTATATAACCTTTTAATGTGTGTTATTTTTAAATGGGTTAAAAATAATTTTGGAGAGTAATTGCATTTCATTGTGAGTTTAAATAGTAAGTGATGATGTGTGTGTATATGTGAACTATTCCTGGCCATTGGGTTGTCCAAGTTTGGAAGTTATCCTCTATCCATCCCAATCACTGAGATCCCCATCAATCCCACAAATCTGGGCTCTAAACCATGCCGTGTCAATAGGGAGGTGTTCTATCATGCGCTCCTAAACTCCGTTCATTCTTAATGGGAATGCTGAAGGCTTGCTAAACGCTACGCTGGGCTATCTACAGGGGTATCATAAAGAATTAATGACCATGGATAGGAGAAGTTGATTGCCGCAGCCCTTCCACTACAATCATTAAAAGACACTGGCCAAGATAGCCAAGCGCTGACCTTAGCTCTCTTTCGGTGTCTTCAGTTTCATGGACCTGAATGGAGTGGCATGGTACATGCATGATAAGCTGCGCCATTAATCTTCTTGAGTTGTAGGAAGGACAGGGACATAAGTCAATCGGTATGGGCAATCAGAAAAACCCATACAAAAACAACATTGACTTAATTGGATAGATGTTAACTTGTTTTGGCTGGAATATCTTTCTAAAAATGAGAATAAATAATGTGTTTTTTAGTAAAAATGTTTAGATGGATTGTCCAATCTAACTCCATACGTCTGAAATCACTCTATATGCCATTCTGTGTGACTGCAGACTTATGAATTCTTGCAACGCACGCACTGTGAGGATTCGCCAATTCAAAAGTCGGGAATAGCAGTCCCGTGACCACCAATTTGCGATATGCCTATTCCTGGCCAGAATACAAAATAAGGGGTGTGGCCTCACTCAGTGCAAGTGTATTGAGATAAGCTGTCGCCTTTTAGTCTGTTTTTGGCCTGGAGTCTGCATATCAAATACTCATGACCATGTGACTGCCCTTCCTAGCTTTAAAAGTGATGAATGCTTAAGCATCATTATGATGCGTTCTTCCCTGCCACACCTCTTCGTCCACATGTAAATAATATTTCTCAGTGCCTCCCTCACACAATGTACCTCCCTCAATCTTAACCATGCCCCAAATATGTTTTTCCCTCCGCCCAACCCCATTTTAAATAGCAGTCTTGTCACACCACCCCACACACCTGTTCTGCATAGCACTTATATACTTACTTGTATCAAGCCAGGATACCCATCAGGTTAGTTCTTTCACTGCTATCTTCTTATGCTATGTTAACCCCATCTTTCTAGCCACTCTCATATTCTTCTCTTTAGAACAGGTGCAGCACAGCACCTTTTGAGATTTATACCTCTTTAAGACCACTTTCAGGTTTATCTACATATTATTCCACTACTCTTTACTATTTATTCCCCATACATTAACCTTATTCCTTTATTCTGCAGCCATTTTGCCTTCTTGATTGCCCATCTTTATACCAGTGTATCAACCCATCTCTTCCATTGTACGACAGTAACTTTGTTATGTCATGGACCTTATGTTTTGTATTATACTTGTTTATTTTTTCTAATACTCTACAGTGACTGGTTGAAAAAATTGTCATAAGCGAAACGTCATCAATATTATGTCGCTTAAGCGAAGCATCCAGACGTTATTTTCTTTGTTTTTGGACACTTCAGAAAACTTTCAACCTGCATTTTGTATAGATCTTTATTTGCAACCTGGGAAGTGGTTCCCTTTACACTTGCACCTTCAAACGTGTGCACTCCATTTCTTTTCTAATAACGCCATAAGTCTGCAGCCACTCTATGTATCACTCTGTGTGACTGGAGACTTGCAGACATGTGGGTACTAATTTGCGATGTATATACTCTGGCCAGAATTCAACTGAAGGGGCATGGCCTCACTCAGTTCAAGTGTGCTGAGCAAAGCTGTCTCCCGTTAGTCCGTGTGTGACCAGGACTATGCGTATCTCATAGTCGTGGCCATATGATTGCCATTCCCACTTCTGGAACTGGCGAATCCTCACAGCGCACAGTGCGTGTGATGTGATAATTCACAGGTATGAATTTAGACTGGAAAGCCCCTTTAAGCAAAGTAGCTAAGTATAGACTGCATATAAGCACTTTAAAAATGTATTTGGCGCTTCATGCCAAGTCTCTGTTCTACCCTTAGTCTTGCCCCGTTGCTTATTACTGAAGATCTGGACATGACCTACTAGAACAGGTAGGTCTACAAGAACCAGGTAAGGGATATTTCCTGCAAGTTGGACAGTGCTAGGATTATTCATCACAATCATACATTGCAGATCCATGAAGATGTGAATACCGGTTATTAATATGGAATCTGGTATTAATCATCTGCACAAAACATGGGAAAGACATTTTTATCAGTTTTCATGGATAATGAGAGTTGTGGTCTCTCTCATTCCTGAAAAAGCCTAGTATAAATAGCCCAACTGTTAGAAATTGTCTGCAGTCTTCCAGGGTGGAAGGGTTAATAGGCATTTACTCTAAGACGCACTGCCTGACAGTTTCTTGTACTAATGGACAAAGAGAGGGACATAGGAAAGCATTGTGTTTTGACCAAGTACCTGCTCTAAGGAATACGCCGGTCTATTCATTACTCTATGCGCATTATTCTTTGCAGCAGGTGGAGGGCCATATCATTGATTTTGATGCAGACAACTAAAGGACAAGTGAATGTTACAGTAATTTTTATGCAGAGAGCACCCAGAAGCCAGCTGAAGGTTATTAGGCAGCCGCAAAGCAATAGCACTTGGCAATACTTTGTGTAAGAGATATGGGAGGCTGTAAACACATTATTAAGATCACTGTCTTTACTTAGTGTACAGTAAACATTGGGAAATGCTTATGAAAGAGTGTAACAATGTATTGACCCATGCATTTCAAATCATTAAAGGAGCTGGTCCCTTTCAAATAATATTTGTCAGTTTGTTGAAAAATAACAAATCATATTGCGCTGTACTCACCTTCCTTGAGACCACCAGTGAGTCTCTGCCAGTGCTCTCAAAGTCTGGCATTGGCTGTGGCACTGATGTCACATCAACAGCGCAGTAGCCAATCAGTGAGCTCAGTGGCTCTGCCAGTATAGATGGAACTCCCCTTTCAGAGCCACTTAGCTCAAGTCATCAGCACTACAGCCAACACCAGACATCTATAGCACTGGCAGAGACGCACGGCTGGGAAAGTGAGTACAGCACAGTTTGTTACTTCTCAAAAAAATTGCAGCCGAGGACGAATATTATCTAAAAGAGGGCAACCTTGTTTTCTTTTTATTTCAGCTCAGGAGTAGTGCTCTAAACATAAGTCCCCTAGCCCATTTTATACTCACCAGCTACCGTCTTCATCTTTTTATAGCGTTGTTCCAGTCGGTCTCGCGATTTATAACCTGCCGGCAGCTCCAGTATTTCATAAAGCATCGGAGGTCATAAATCAACACAAGTCTAAGAGAGAATTGTTCTGGCTCTCATAGAGCCATAGTTAGAGTCACAAGATGGCGCTGTGGGATTGGAGCGTAGTCGGTGGCAAGTATGAAGATGGTGGCAGGTAAGTATAAGACCAAGGGCAGGTGGCTTACATTTTTATGCACTTCTCCAGGAACGCTGGAGTGGTACTTTCAATGATATACAGGAGAAGTGGAGATTGTAACATGGACCATATGTCAGAATTATCTATGCCATTTTCTAGGACAGCCACCAATAACCATGATAGTTCTTTACTGTTTCAAATGGGCACAATTAGATAATGGCATCCACTATCTAATGAAACATACTGGCTAAAATAGTTAAAATAGTACCCTGTCTATGCAATGAAATAAAGTTTATAACAAAATCTATCTCTGTTCATCCTGGTCGCATTGCACATTAGATATTGTTTTAGAGAATATCTTCTATTTGATGTTATTTGTTTTAAGGAATATAGTCCACATAACAACAAAACCTACAGATTTTATCAACCCTTCTGTTAAGATGAAATACATTATTAAAGAGATTTTCCACTTTAAGTTAAGTGAGCCATAAAGAATTGCATACTTGTGAAACAACAAATTCAGACATTATTCCAGCTCCTCTGGTCCAGTGCTGGCCCTTCGTTCTTCCAATTTAGAAAGCACGAGCTGCTGAGCTCAGTGACTGGCTGCAGTGGTGATGTGCATTGTCAATGTGATGTCACTGCTATAATAAAAACACAGATTATCAGAGCAGGGGTGAAGACCTAGCGCTGGACCTGGGGAGAGTGTAGTACCTGAGTTTGTTGTTTTTCAAGTATGCAGTCATTTAGTGAATCATTTTCTTAAAGTGGAAAATCCCCTTAATACAATAGATCTCCGATTGTGTCTCCACTTTGGATTATGTGTTTGTACAATGATACTTCATTGATTATAATGGACCTTCCATATGTTATACAATGATTCATTTTTTGTAGGACAAAATTGTGCCATTGAAAAATGAAAGTGACTATCCATACCTAGGCTCAAAAAAATCTAAACCTTTTAGTTGAAATCTCTAAGACTGCAATTATGGGTTAGTCCTGAATGTGATAGATAAAAACATTTTAAGGCCAGGGTAACACGACTGTATGAATCGGACGAGTGCAATGAGGGAAAATCTCACGTTGCTCTCTGACCAATGTTAGTTAGTGAGGCAGAGCAGATCTGCAATTTTTTTCTCATGCTGAATCGGCATACAAGTCTATGGGTGCATGTGAAATATCAGGCTGTACTAGGATGAAATCTGAGTGCAGGCTGATACACGAGTATGCAGAGACAAGCAGCGGAGAAGATGGACAATTAATCTCTCCTTCACACCTGTGATCTGATTCTTGCAAACAAGAGAATCAGAGCACGGTATGGAGACACTCGGCTCATGCTCACAGCAGAATCTGAGCCAAGTGTCGTTAGCATTTTGCATCTTATTCTCTCACATCTGATGCTTAGGCCAGTGCAACCCGGCCTAGAAATTATAATCTTTTTGTACAGAACCCTCAAAGGACCTCTATAGCTTTTCCCCATTTATATAAAGTGATACTGAGGTTTGGACGTCTCATAGATGTAGCGGTGGACATATCTTTGGTGCAACCTGTGGAGCCTCACATGAGACCAAGTGGTAAGCGGCCACGTCTACCTCCAAAACAGGTGAAATTGTGCATTATGATTAGTTAGTTGACTACAAAGGACCCATATATTGTTCTTGCATAGGGACCCTCTTCTGTCTGTGTCCAGCAGTGTCTAAATGTATTAAATTCCAGGAATATTATCACCATACGCACAGTCCACACAGGCTCCATTTATGTAAATGATCCCAATAAAACACTATAGTGACCTACGATTGGTTCAGAAGAACAATACAAGCCTCGGTAGTTACAGTTGTATTAGGGACGCTAAAATGTGTCCATCTGAAACATACCTAAGTAACACATATTCAGAATATGGATATTTTATATTCCCACTGTAATTTTTATATAGCATTTGTATTTGAGTTCACTTTGAACCTTTTTGAATGCTAATCCTGAATGTATATTTATGTCAAGTATATGTACATGGCTACACAATGCATGTAAGCCCGGAAAGCAACGGCAAGGTATATCTCTGTAATCCAGGAACCTAACTTAAATGCCACTATCTAGGTTAAAAACATCCGTATCTGGGCAAAATGCCACTATTTGGACTACAAACCTGCATGTATGGGCAGCTAGACTCCTGCTATAGTCCAAATAGTGGCATTTTGCCCAGATACAGATGTTTTTAACCTAGATAGTGGCATTTAAGGTAGGTTCCCGGATTACAGAGATATACCTTGCCGTTGGTTTCCGGGCTTACATGCATTGGCCAATACATAAACTAAATATCTCTCTTTTGCAGTAATGCAGTGCCATATTTTCCCTTGTATATTTTTGGCTTTTTCAGTGTGCGACTGTATGCATTTATAGTTACTATGTTTTTTCAGTTAGCACCTGTTCACATTTGTTGGATGTACGGGTCAGTTTTTTGATATTTCTAGTGACTCTTTTTCTGACTGAGCACTCCGCCCTAAGATATGGCTGTGCTCATAACCATTGTATCAGGAGCTTAGCTGCCCATACATGGAGGTTTGCAGTCCAAATAGTGGCATTTTGCCCAGATACGGATGTTTTTAACCTAGATAGTGGCATTTAAGTTAGGTTCCCGGATTGCAGAGATTTACCTTGCCGTTGGTTTCCGGGCTTACATGCATTGGCCAATACATAAACTAAATATCTCTCTTTTGCAGTAATGCAGTGCCATATTTTCCCTTGTATATTTTTGGCTTTTACAGTGTGCGACTGTTTGCATTTATAGTTTCTATGTTTTGTCAGTTAGCACCTGTTCACATTTGTTGGATGTGCGGGTCAGTTTTTTGATATTTCTAGAAAGATTACCAGGTGACACTGTTGCATTGCAGTGCAATACAAGTGAAAAGACTGGGGTGACATTGTGACCTTTAGTGCACTGTGATCTTTAGTGCATTGTGATCTTTAGTGTACTGCAACCTTTAGTGTACTGCGATTGAGCAAGCAAGTCATAAAAAATCCAACCAAGTATGATTTTATGGTGACTTGCTTGTCACCGTCATGGTATCCTCGGTGGTTGCAATGTGATCCCATTCACCCCTATTACTCATCCATGTAGCTGTGACACCTAGCGACCTTTGGATGAGGGACTTGTGTCACAACCATATTCGCCTTAGCCATAATTAGATTATTCTCTGGATTAATAGTATGGATGTAATAATGAGATATAGCTTTGTTTTTGTTTCTTTTTTTTGTGGAATGATGAACTTCATGAATTTAGGAACCGTAGATATGAATCTATGAGGTCAATATCTTCTTATTTTCATTAGTTTGTTTCATTTTCTTGAAAATGATCATAAAATGTTAGTCATGGCAGAGACAATAAAGCTTTCAAGAATCCTTTAGTAGTTGGCAAATATAAAGAGTGATGTATCGTATACAGAAAAAAACAGTATTTCATTTACCCCCTCTTTCAGATTGCCACTTGGGCCTGCTTTTCTTTTAGGCATTTAGTCATTGGTAATTTTAGCATGTAAATTGAAGAAAACACACCTGTGCATTTTAATGTTACAGAATGCCCGACTTTGTAAAATTATGATTTGCATAATACTAAGCTCATGCAAATAATATATAGAGAAGACGCAACACTGTACAAAGCCTGTATGGCCCCTTTAATATGAAGTTATAACGTCTTCCTGCCAGGGGTAGATAGTGACCGCAAAGGGCACCTTTGCAGCCCCCCGATCCGTCAGGCCTCACCCATGTAAGCACACACTTTTACATGCATATTCACATTGGATACTATAAATAAAATGTGCATGTGTTTACATTATTAAAACTTATTTACACATTACAAATGCATATAAATAGTACAAACATCCACACAAGAATAAATAAAATACACACATACAGATAATTACATTTCAGGATGCATTTGTTAAACCACAAAGCAGCTTTTTTTTGTTTATTTATTTTTGTATCAGTGACTAATTTTTTACATAAGCTTCACTATGTAAGGTCTTGCTTGATGTGCGACAAACCATAATTTTGCCAAACATGTATGAAAGAGATACAATTGTGTTCACAGTGAATGACAAGTCGTAAGAGAAAGGATCGACTATTCTGAAAATTTCTATAAGATTTAAGAGTTAGTATTACTGACCATATCGATATAATAAAGAGGTGGTTCACTACTTAGTTTTACAAGCCACATCAATATGACGTTGAGAAACAAGACTTCTCTCAAATTCCTTGTGCTGGCAATACTGCCTATGAGCGGCACTGTTGCGGTCCGCTCATCCCCATTGTGTGACCACTGGGCTCCATGACTTCTGATGTCCAGTGAGGTCACGTCAACTTCCAGTTGAGCTGACATCACCACGGCTGGCCCCAATCTGCATGAGTGACTGGGTTGTGGGTGGCATTTCATCGCTGCTCACAGCTCAGCATCGCAGCGCAGCATCACAGCCCAGCATCTCACTGCTCTCTCCTTCACTGCAAAGCACTGCAAGCAGGAGTGACACTGGGTTGTGACGAGCATTGAAATGCCGTCCACAGCCCAATCACACATGGAAACCTTGGACCAGGTGCGTTGATGTCATTACCGGACATCAAAGGTCATGGAGCTCAGGGTGATGGGGATAAGCGGACTGCAATAATGGCACTCACATTCGCTATTGTCAACACAAGGTACTTGGGTGAAGCCTTATTTCTCAACGTCATATTGATGTGGCTTGTAAAATTAAGTAGTGAACCACTTTTTTAAATAAATTACAGCTGCTTGTTACAGACACAGCGCCACTTTTGGTCTGTCCAAAGTGTTAATTCCCAGTTAACCCAATAAAGCTAAGCAGTATTAAAATATAAACTTTTTCATTCCACCTTCCTCTAAAAAAGAGGGAGATTTCACTATGGTTGTGTGATGACTTCACTACAGTTTCGCCATGTTTTATAAATAATGATTAATATTTGTGCATTTTGAATTCCATATAAATTAATGATCCTAAAATGACCTATCTTTATGAATGTTTGACAAAATATGTATCAAGGACAGTGTGAAATATGGAAAGTTGCACACAGATTTTATATCCCTGGCTGGTTTAGAATTGCATTCTCTATGCAGCGTGCAACCAAAGCTTATTATCCATTGTCCCCGTCTCAAAGACATTAGACCAATGAATAGATTGCCTGAGGCTGACAGATCACGCTTCACTTATTACTTAAACCTACAGGGGAGTTTGCCAAGAAAATCCCACTGTCCATCTGTTTGTGTAAGGATAAGCAGGATACACGATGTATTATGCCAAACATAAGCCATCATGTTAGTTGTAGTTCAGTAGGGCATATTGACTTCTTAGTCATATGCTGGTTACTATTGTAAAGCAAACTTTCCTTTTATTGTCAGGAATAAGATCAGCAATAATTGCACCATATAAAAGTGGGCTTTTAAATATAAATCAATATTATTTCATCTATTACATAGACAAAATTGACTTAGGGTATCAATACTGACATAAGAAACTGTAGGTTGTTTAAAGTCTATTATGGATATTATATTATGTATTTAATATGGAAATGGAACTTTGTAAACTCTTTTCGACAAGTTTTCATTTACTTTTCAAATTGGCCTCGTATAACAAACTTTATCAATTTTAATTTCAGTTCTGAAATCGGTGCTCATCATATGTTAAAATACCAACAGATGTAGTAGTTCTCTGAAGCATTGGGATGTGGAAAGTAAAGACTTTGCCAGCACAGCCACCTGGAGATCTTAATTGGGGGTTCCATCAGCCAAGATACCTGGCATCTTAAATTACCCCCCTCTGCCAGGCCACCTGGATGCTGATGTTGGATCCCTACTTTTGCTCTGATAATCTACACTCTTAATAAAAATATTTCTGGGAAGATATATGAGATCAGATTTCCAGTAACTGCAAGGAAAGTAGGATAAATGTAGAGTGTAAACTGAACTTATTTCTTTCCATTGCCGTAAATGATTAGACAAGATGAGATGCCTCATAAAAAATCCAGTTAGTGCAATAATACAATGGTAATGTCTTGAAGGGCAGGGTTTCCATAGCACAAACTGAGTTCTTTGGTCTAGACTTTCCTAAAATACTGATGGTGGAAAATCACTTTATTAGAGGATGACTTAGTGTGCACGCACCATTTATATAGCCGGCTATTTTAATACACTATTATCTAAAGATGGCCCCTCCTTTTTACGTTGTGGTCTTCACCCCTATCCCTGGCACCTCCTACACTATGACACATAGTCCGAGATATTTATAATGAAACTTGTTATCACAGGAGATTTTTGCAGGCATCGCCTACTGTCATTGGTGGCATCATAATCTGCAGAGACTACTAAGTCTGGCACTCTGCCCTGCTAATTTCTCTGAGGTTTGTGATCAGCGCAGGGAAACATGGGTGTCGACCCACAGGCTTAGGTAGGCTAGCAAGAGTTAATCTCTGCTGGCCTGTTTGTTAGTCTCTTTCACATTTGTGGGGGAGCCAGTCACGTTTGCTTCCCTTCATATCCTGGCTAGACTATTCCATTAATGACAACTATAGTTTGCCTATACTGGTCTGGTGAGGTATTGTGATCCAGACTTACTGGCAGATATTGTGCATTATTGCTGTGAGTGGTTGTGGTGTGTAACCATGCTGTAACCTTCCTGCTCTTGCTTTTCTCCTTAGTCTCTTTCTGTTTGCTCCTGTGAGTTAGTAATGTGTCTAAGTTTTGGTTTTACCCTGTCTGTGTTAATCTCTGTTGACATAAAACGCTGTTTCCTTCCTTCCCTGGGTGGGTAACACATTAGATCTGGTCAGGAGAATAGAAAGGCATTGAACTCGGGCGTCTCCACCATTAGGGATAAACCCTAAGGTTAGGGATAAGGTCCCCTAGCATGAGTGACAGCATAGGAGCCCCCTATCCCTTAATATCCTGAAGTCACATTGTGACACCCGTGTTGTGGTGTCAGGTGAGACAGCAAAATGAAGAATCGGTATCTAACCCACACGTCATACGCAGATCAGTCACAATTTTCATCTGATTCATAAGGGATTGACTACTTATTGGTGTTACTCTGACTATTAATCTGGTTAGTGACTTTGTGCTCCATCTCTCTTATGCATTTTACAAATTATATACATTTTTAAGTCTATTAAACATCCTTGTGGAGTTAAAATATTTTTGTAATTAATATTTTATTTTTATTATTTATTTGATCATGTGCCCTTTTATGAGATAATAATCATGTTGCTCACATGCCGTCATCTGGATGCCTTTTAATATTATTTTTGTATGTTTTTAATAAACATTATGATTTTTTCCTGTTTATTTGTGTTATTGTTATTTTTTTTTAAATACAGCATTATCTGTCATTTTTACAGTAGAGACAGTAATGATTTCAATCCACCATTTCTAGGCATTTACCAGCCCCAACACATGCTTTGAGGGAAGAGTAGGATTTCATGAGTAAAATATATTTTTCAGGGATTTCTCTCTGCCACTAATAATAATAATCATCGCATTCTTTGGGATATTTCTTTCCATGGCTAGCTAATTTAATGTAATATATACAACATAATTTTCACTAATTTATTTTTGCATTCCAATAATATTTGTTTTTGGGATAAGAATACTATACAACCTTTACATGTACAAATAGATAAGTCTACACATTAATCACAATACGTGATATTCTACGATGAAATAAAAAATCTTTGAGCTCATTCCTATCCCCAAATAGAAGAATAAATGTTAACTGGTGAAACAGCAAGGATTTGCTTTTCTAATGACACTTTTTCACAAAGCAGCATGCAAGCAGTTAATCTCAAGGCAGAAATTCTGTCATAGATTCCAAACATCTGTCACTTTGAGCACCCCCCTCCCCCCAAATGAAAGGCCACGAAAGGGACACTAATAATATGTAATGACGGTTAATACAAAAAAGTGTGCGTGGGTGGTGTCTCGGCATTCTTGGCTGTGAGCCATTGCAATTAGTCAGACAGCTACTCCAATTTAGGGAATAAAGTATCAATAGACGCTTATATTCTTACAAGGACTTTATGAGTAGATTAGATTATGCCTATTCTCTTTCCTCTTCCTTTTTTCTTTGAAGTAATGACACTGAAAACTGTTTGGAGAATAGATAAATCGCACATTCTTCGTACTAAATAAAATATTATGAAATAGTTGAAAGCTAAAATGCTAGGTTTTATTTTCCATTAGGCACACTACATGGCTTTCTGTAGCTTTCAGCAGATGGCGTACATATTAATTGAAGAAGCATCCGCCACAGGTAACTATCTCCTGACAATACAGTCTTCATAGTAATGCATCAATAAAAACAGAAGTACATTATAAAGCCAACACAAAGAAACGCTAATAAATAATCTACTGGCTTCTTTGCTATCAGGTATCAGATACGGCTGCATTCCCGGCATTGCGTGAAGGCTTGTCATCTTTTGGGTCTCGAAACCACCAACACTGACATTAAGTAGTAATTTGGAGACAGCGATGACATATCCTTTTCATAATATACCCAGCTATTATTATATATTACTATATTTTATGTATTATATTTTATGTGAATGCCATGTAGAAGCATCAAGTTACCAATCATGGCTCCCTATCTCTTGTTACGGATTGTAATTCTTACAAAATATAAAAAGCCTATCTTCCAGCCATAACATATTGGACCTCTGTCTCTTTACATTGCACATGCTAACTATTTAATGCCGGAATCAGGTGTCCTATATTTTTATTTCAACCTATTATTGATCAGTAAATCTGACACCCACTCTGTGTTACCACAACCCATATATTTATAGTTATTCAAGACATTGGTTATTGATTTCAATGAATATATTAGACACTGACGCAAACAGAGGAAACTACACTATAGTAATTCACGGTGCCCTTGTTATAGTGAAGTATGGTGTGTGGGCTGTATTGATTTCTAGTGTTTTATTTAAAGAGAATCAGTCTGCAGGTTTTTGTTATGTAATCTGAAGACAGCATGCTGTAGGGGTTAAAACGCATATTTCAGCTATGTGTCTCTTATGAAAGCTCCATAATTGTATAAGCAACAAGACATTATCATTGCATGGACTACAGTAGCATAGGTCTGGTAGTCAAACATACCCACCCATCTGTGATAAGCAGCTCACTCTCTATAGACACTGGGGTGGGAGTCACGTTACACTAAAGGCCCAGTCACACTAAACAACTTACCAGCGATCCCAACAACAATCCAACCTGATAGGGATCGCTGGTAAGTTGCTAGGAGGTTGCTGGTGAGATATCACACTGCGACGCTCCAGCGATCCCACCAGCAACCTGACCTGGCAGGGATCGCTGGAGCGTGGCTACACGAGTTGCTGGTGAGCTCACCAGCAACCAGTGACCAGCCCCCAGCCAGCAGCGCTGCGTGGAAGCGATGCTGCGCTTGGTAACTAAGGTAAATATCGGGTAACCAACCCGATATTTACCTTGGTTACCAGCGTACACCGCTTAGCGCTGGCTCCCTGCTCTCCTAGCTACAGTACACATGGGATTAATTATCCAATGTGTACTGCAGCTACATGTGCAGAGAGCAGGGAGCTGCGCACACTGCTTAGCGCTGGCTCCTTGCTCTCCTAGCTACAGTACACATGGGATTAATTACCCGATGTATACTGCAGCTACATGTGCACAGAGCAGGAGCCGGCACTCATAGCTGAGAGCGGCGGAGGCTGGTAACGAAGGTAAATATCGGGTAACCAAGGTAAGGGCTTCTTGGTTACCCGATGTTTACTGTGGTTACCAGCCTCCGCAGAAGCCGGCTCCTGCTGCCTGCACATTTAGTTGTTGCTGTCTCGCTGTCACACACAGCAATCTGTGCTTCACAGCGGGACAGCAACAACTAAAAAATGGCCCAGGACATTCAGGAACAACCAGCGACCGCACAGCAGGGGCCAGGTTGTTGCTGGATGTCACACGCAGCAACATCACTAGCAACATCGCTGCTACGTCACAAAAGTTGTTCGTTAGCAGCGATGTTGCTAGCGATGTTGCTAGCGATGTTGTTTAGTGTGACTGGGCCTTTAAGAAGCAGTACTCTACTAACTACCTGGTAAATATTCCACTATTATGTGTATCCTTGTTCCGATTCTGACACTTTGATTGTTTGGCAGATGATCAGGTTGTCACTATATAGAACTGGTTCCTTTTCACTTGTAATCTAAGGTCTGGGTAAACTACTCTGGTTATAAAGACTGCTTTGGTGGCAACAAGTACTGGGTGATTTATTGTGGCATACCCTCTGGCCACATTTCCCTCTAGTGCTTGATATCCTTATTCTTACATACATACAATTATATTGAAATAACTTTCTTTAACCCTTGCACTTTACCCATATCTTTGTATGTTTAAACATACATTTACCTTCGTGACGCCCTTTTCTTCCAGTCAATGGTTGTGTTTTTTAAAAATATATGCATAAAATGTTTATTTGTTTTTAATTGAATATCAATAAAGACTATGTGTGTTTTATGACCTCTTGTTCGGTTTCCTTTTTTGGTGCTATATATTTAAATCCGAATGGTCCTATTGGTCCAATATACCCCCACACTGATTATTATAATCTTATGATTGTTATACAATATTATTAATGCTTCTTGATACATAATTCTGTTGGTGTCATATGGGTTTTGTTCTCTAACAACTGGTGTTTACTGTGCACAGAGAGCCTAGTGTGGATGTGGTTAGGCGTTGCACTTAGCAGCTGCCAGATTTCTTTTAATGAGTAAGTTAAGCCTACTTTACACGTTGCAATTTCGCATACGATATCGTATGCGATTTGCAAAGCCCCCATCGTATGTGTGGCACGTTCAATTTGTTGATCGTGCCGCACAAACGATTAACCCCTGTCACACATACTTACCCGTCCATACGACCTCAATGTGGGCGGCGAACGTCCACTTCCTGGAGTGGGAGGGATGTTGAGCGTCACATCAACGTCACATGGCAGCCGGCTCATAGAAGCGGAGGGGCGGAGATGAGCGGGACGTAAACATCCCGCCCACCTCCTTTCTTCCGCATTGTCGGCGGGAGCGGCGGACGGAAGTAAGCTGTCGTTCAATGTTCCCGGGCTGTCACACACTGCGATGTGTGCTGCCTCGGGAACATTGCACAACCACACGTTCAATCTTTGAGGAATGAACGACGTGCATGCGATGAACGGATTTTCGTTCAATCGCAATTGCACGGAGGTTTTACACGCTACAATCATACTTACGATGCCGGATGTGCGTCACTTATGACGTGACCCCGCCGACACATCGTAAGATTTATTGTAGCATGTAAAGCCCGCTTAAGTCTCATACACAAAAAGTGCCCTTATCTCACTGTACTGTCAGTAGATTATCATGGCAAATGTGAAAAAACAGGCAGGCACACTTCTCTGTAACGTGGTGCTCGAATCCAAGGATGCACTCCACAATGAATCAATATAGAGGGATCGGCACTCACATCCAATTCTTATGCATTTTTTCTTTTATTCAATTATTTCATCTGGATACAGCAATATAGCATTGACGCGTTTCGGACTCACATCAGGAGAGATGTTATCAGCCCTGCCAACTAACAACCTTGGCTGGAGTTTTGGACATGATTTTCAGTGTTTACTATTAAATGTTATTTTGGGCCTCACTCCCTGAGAAGCTGTAGGCATCTAACAAAATGCATAGGAGACTTTCATCCTTAATTTAGAATTTCCGTAATTTTGAAACACTTTCTCCGGTTTACACTCCTGTAATTGGGTATTTTCCTTGAACAAATATAAATATTTAAGGTTCTGTTTGAAGCTATGAAAATGTACCTACAATCCTCCATTCAGGAGGTTAGCGTTTCCCTAGACGGCGGTATGATAACGGGATTAGACTACTTAGTCTGTAACCATGGAAACACCTTGGACATTTTAATCAAGATGTCCAATGTGGGTTTTTTTTGTATCTAAAATGCGTAAAAATAAAACATGGTTGCAAAAGTGCACATAGGCTTTAAACAGAAAACCGTAAGTCAAAATTGATTGGCTGCAATAGGAAACCATAATATTTTTTAGTAGATACTATGTTTTCAAATGCTTCATGCTTACATTTTTATAGATGTACCATTATAGTACAGACAGTCACTTCTTCACCCAGGTTCACTAAGACTCCAAAATGCAGCCTATTTTTTTCAGCATATACACTCAATATTGAAATTACGGCTCTTAGAAGCAAAAGTTGTGGAATTATGAAAATCACAGACATGTGTTACAATATGGAAATGCTGAAAAAATTGGAAACAACGTTTTAAAAACATCTTGATTAGGGATGAGAAAACCTGACCGGTAAAGTTCAGCGTTCATACGGGCACTCCGGTGCTCGAACACGGACGTTTAAAAAAGTCCATGTCCAAGTTCGGAGTTTGGGTACGATTCATACACTAATAAACTTTGTTGAAAAGCTGCAATGCAGACAATCAACAAGCTTTATTGCATGAGAAAGATGCCTGTACACTGATGTCAACAATAAAGAAAAAAGAATGACATCAACCCCGAAAGTATTACCTCGGTTGCCACCACACTAGGGCAACTGGGATGAGTCGGCAAAGTGACAGAATTGCTGCATCCAATGGATGCACCACTTCTGTGGCAGCTGTGGGCTGCTATTTTAAGGCTGGGAAGGTCCAAATAACAATAGGCTTTCCCAGCTTGCTAATATCAGCCCCCAGCTGTCTGCTTTACCTTGGCTGGTTATCAAAAATAGAGTGGAGTTCACAACAGTCTTTAAATTATTTATTTATATTATTTAAAAAAAAACAGCTTGGAGATCCCCTCTATTTTTGATAACCATTCAAGGCTGAGCTGACAGTTGAAGGTTGCAGCCCCAATTGTCTACTTTACCTGCACTGGTTATCAAAAATAGGGGGAACTTTTTTAAACTTTTTTTTCCTAATCCCTATCCACATTTGTTTGCAGGGCAAGTGCCTCAATTTTGCTTAATTTTACAGCACCCTAACCTAGCTTTTACCATTTTACAGCCGTTTTACATTGAACATTGAAGTTCAGGCCCCCATTGACTTGCATGCGGGTCAGGGTCTAGGGTCAAATTTGAGTCAAGTCCAGGTCCTGAAGTGGAGTTTTAATTAAATTCTGACCCAAACTCTCACGGGTGTGCTCACTCCTAATGTTCATTTATTTTGTATCAAGTATCAGCGCCAACCAGAAGTACCCACATGCATTGGCTGCTATCAATGAGGTTAGTAATGGTTATGGAATGTTCTGTCATGCTGAATGCACTTGGGCATGAAAATCATCAAGATCCACTGCTGTCAATTTCCTTTGCTATTGCCACCCAATGACATCCCAGATGTGCTCGATGAAAGACAAGTCCGGAGATATTAAAGGCCAAGATAGAATGTTTGAACCATGCAGGCTGCTCACATGTTATTGCATTGAAAACAGCTCCTTGGACACTTTGAAGAAATGGCCTTACCATTGGTACCATGAGTGAGCCATTCTGTATCGCAGCTGAAATTGGAATCCACATGTCAAATGTAACCATCAAAACACAAAACATCAGAAGATATTTGCATGATATTGGGCTATAAGCCAGATGTCCATCTACAGGTGTTTCATTGACTTCATGCTACAGCTCTCAAAAGTAATCATTTTGCAGAGCAAGAAAGCAATGCAGGCAGGAATGAAGGTCTATCCTCTTCAGCAATGAGCCCACTTTTTTCTTGGACTATCTTTAGCCACAAATTAGTCTGGACATCATGTCAGAAACTCCATGAAGAGGCCTTCCAGAGGAAATGTTGCACCTTAATATAGTTTAGGTTGCCTGAACTCTCTATTCTTCATTACATGTACACTATCAGCTTAGTTTACACAGATTTAGTCATGGAATCAGTGGTACACCCATTTCTCCAAAGTGTCCCAGTGGTCACTTTACAACACAAATACAGGCTGCATATTGCTCGTCCTAATGAGAGCAGTCTGTGTTGCTTAATCATGCTACCATAGCTTGCAGCATCTCAAGACTTTTCTCTTACCAAGCACATCTGGATTGCCTTTGGTCAGTAATTGCAAAGATCCAGCAGTAGATCTTGATGATCTGCGTGCCCAAGTGCGATGCATGGCAGTACATTCCTCAGAGAAGTTATAATAACCTAATTGATAACTTGCCAAGGAGTGTAATTGCTGGTATTCCTTTTCTTGATGCTCATACTTGATACTCAATAAATGATGCGTTACAATTCCAATGTTGAGGAGTGACTGATACACAAATATGTGGTACAATGTGCAGAACATTTAATATTTTCTAAAACCTTTTTTTCTAAAATTATTTTTGGCATTGTAATTTAACATATTAGTATATTAGGTTTTTCAGAGCCAGCATATATACTCATTTTATTTGTATAAGCATAGACGTCTATGATATTAGCATACTGCAGTTTGCCTCACTTTGAGGTAACGTGATGTCTTCCTAATTGCACAGTTACATGCATTTGAATAATTCCAAGAAACCAGAAAAGACATTACCGCCATTTTTTTTATTTATTGAACACGAAATGTGGGGAACGACACAGTTTAATTAATACCCAGGGTGTACTGAAAGCTTTTATAAGTGAAATCGCACATTTCCTGTATTTATCTGTCTTGCTTTGTGTAAAAGCCACGTCTCCTTTCTACTTAATCTTGTCTTTTCAACTCTTCCTTTATTAGGACTCCTTGTTTTTTAGGAGATGGGGGTTGTAGAAGTGTTGAAATGAGTTTAACGTCTGAGGAAGGTGAATGATATAATGTTGGTTTGGATTTTTTACAGATTAATTGATAGCAAACTGTGTGCTAGGTTGGACTCAGTTTTTGCTGATTGTTTTATATTTTTATTATAGTCTGCAATTTGGAGAAAAAATTATCAGATGGTTTTTCCTGCAGCTTTTTTGTGTCAATTTTTTCATACAGATTTTTTATTCAGAAGTGGATTAGAAGGAAATGGAAAAGATTAAAGGGGGCCTTACACGCAACGACATCGCTAACGAGATGTCGTTGGGGGTCACGGAATTCGTGATGCACATCTGACCCCATTAGCGACGTTGTTGCGTGTGAAACGCACGAACGACCATTAACGATCAAAATTACTCACCTAATCGTTGATCATTGACTGGTCGTTCTAATCCCAAATGTCGTTGCTGTTGCAGGATGCAGGTTGTTTGTCGTTCCTGCGGCAGCACACATCGCTATGTGTGACACCGCAGGAACGAGGAACATCACCGTACCTGCAGCCACCCGCAATGAGGAAGGAAGGAGGTGGGTGGGATGTTCGGCCCGCTCATCTCCGGCCCTCCGCTTCCATTGGGCGGCCGCTTAGTGACGCTGCTGTGACGTCACTACAAAGGAGGCGGTTCGCCGGCCACAGCAACGTCGCTAGGCAGGTAAGTTCGTGTGACGGGTCCTAGCGATGTTGTGCGCCACGGGCAGCGATTTGTCCGTGACGCACAACCGACGGGGGTGGGTGCTTTCACCAGTGACATCGCTAGCAATGTCGCTGCGTGTAAAGCAGCCTTAATTACTAGGATAACCCCTTCTTATTCAGATGAAGTCCTTATAGGCATTGTCCACCACATCATACGAGCCCAGTATCAAACATCACAACTAGGAGAACCCCTTCTAATTCAGATGATGACCTTAAATGAGTTGACCACCACATCATGTGAGCCCCGCATCCAATCAGTGCTTCTGTCTCCCTGCCTTCGGACTAAACGAGTTAGTAAACAGGAAGTGAGCACTGCAGCTGCCGCTCACTTCCTGTTTATTGCTCCTGTGTCCAAAAGTGGAGAGACAGAAAATGGCACTGATTGGACGCAGGGCTCATGTGACACTGAAAGCTCCAGCACCACTGGAACCGCACTGGTCACATATGTGAGTATGACATTTATTATTGTACCTGTGGGAAACGTGGAATCAGAGAGGGTTGTCTTAGTAGTGGATAACCCTTTTAAAGACTTCTCCATCTTGGATCCACTCCTGAATGGGATTTAAAAAAATTATTTAAATTGCGATGTTGTTTTTCTAATGGTGTGTATAAAACCACCTTTCATAATTTGTTTTTAATTTTGACAATGAATAAGATTTAGTCCATGGTCCATCATAATGACTTTTTTACCCAACCTTGTATGATCTACATTACATCTGCTGTTTGCTGTAATGATTATAAAATTAAAAAAATAACAATATTCAACTTTGGGCTGTATACTAGCTGATCCATTTTTTGTTGCTGTATATGCTTATATACATGAAGCAATTATTTATAATCTTTTCACCCTTTGTAGAAAATGGCTAACAAATACTATAATAAGGCTTGTGTACTTGACCACATAATTGCCCTGTGATCCCCAAAGTATTTACAGTATATATCTTAGATCGCTGACTGTATGGCTGTCACCTTTTCTGCCTGATCCACTATACACATGCATCCTGGGTTTGAATGTTCATTTTTTCTAAATAGTAAAAGGCGCCTTTTCTGCTTGATAAAGATTAAGCACGCTGAGATCCAACATGTCTGATAGTTTTTGCCACATGTACTGTAATGAAAGACATGGTATAATTGTGTCAAATTTGGTGGGCTATGCTAACGTCCATCTACCGAGATACTTTTCCCACCACCAGATTAGAGGTAACAAACTTGCAAGGAACCTACATTTGTACATACATTTCACCCAGCAACATTTAGGCCAATAACCAAGCAAAAGAAATACACTGTATGCTGACAGATTACAGAATAAGAGGGTATACCAAAGTTTGAAGTTTAGAGACAATTATAATCTTCAATTATCTAATTAACTTAAAAGCATTTATTTCTCAATCTCTCTCTAAAAACCTACAATATACAAACACAATTAAAATGAAGGTGTAGTATTGGACACTTTCAAGCAGGTTGGACTATATATTCAATTAATGAACAGCAGGGGGTTGGAAAATTACTTGGCAAAACACCAGATCCTTAGATAATGTAACTGATCCCGGTGAAAATGTCCTTCCTTGCCCTGGAGATTAGCACCCTAAAAAAAATCGATATGGGTATTTTTTTTAGCTTTGCCACCTCATCATCCACTGATTAACATCCCACAGATCACCACTCCCCAGATAACACCCTGTCTTACCTTAATTTACCCCCTGCCTACATCTTATTCCTATACCTCATGTCAAATGAATTGGTTCTAAATTATTTATCACGTTTGGGTGATAGTTGACCCAATAAGTGACCAACCTTACTTTTATTCTAAAACGCAAACCAGTACATTTATTTGATTATTCACAGCTGTCACACTTTTTACTTATTGGTGTAATATCAACCTTTAATACTTATATGCGCATGTGCTGCCTCCGTGCCAGCAGCCGGCGCTGCTTGGCTCCGGGCCTTCTGGGGTGGTGGCTCGAGGGTCTCCGGACCTGGGGGTCTCGCGGACACGCCGAATAAAGGGGAAGATGTAGATGTACGGGCTAGGCCGTATTAAGTTCATGACGCCACCCACGGTGTGTATGGTGAGTTGGGACACCACCGCTGCTGTTATGGGGCACCCAGGGGAGATGTAGTGGCATCTAGATGTTAACCTCTCCATGGGTAGGGATGATTGCCCCGGGACCCAGTGTCTGGTGCAGGGTATAGCGATGGCACGGGGATGATTGATGACTCACAGTCAATAAATCACACAAGTCTCTGGCAAACCAGGGTGCTGGTGGCCGGCTGCATTTGGATCCCCCACCTGGGCTGGTGGTCTCTATCCTTTTCCTCTGCACTGACTTTGTATAAGGTGGACTTCCTAGTCTGAAACTCAGGAGTCCGCTCCCAGCTGGATGTGGCCTAAGGAGCCGTGCCCGCAGATGCTGGCTCATGGGATATATGGGCCCTGGCGGTGACCTCTTATCCCTATCGGTGGGCTGTTGTCTTCTATGAGGGACTTTGAGTGGGACAGGACCTCTAGTCCTGGCCTCAATCGGTTAATTAATCAGGCCGCTGGTTTCCAGTCCTGGCTTCAGGGTCTGAGTACCCCCCTTTGTGCTCCGGTTTCCGGGTCGGTTCCCCGTGTCGGTACCGGCGGGCTACAACCCTGTCCCGGTCCACCTCGGTTCTGCCGAGCTGTCTTCCCGTCTCCTGCTGACGGAGACCACCATCTGCCACCTAGCCAAAGGCACCAGGGCTCCTACCCTGGTTCCGTTCAACTTGAACCTCCTCTGCTGGAGCTACACCTAGCTCCAGCCCACACTCCTCTCAGCTTGAACTACCAACTCTTTCTTCTTGTTTTCCGGCCCTGGGCTGTCTAAACCCCTGGGTGGGCGTGTCCAACCGCCTGGTCCCGCCCACTGGTGTGCCTATCTTTCCCTAAGGGGGGGTGACTAGGGTTTCAGGCCGGCTGTGTGTTTCCTAAGTGAGGGAAGAGTGTTGTGCAGGGGTCTATCTGTGACTACCTGGTTTTGCCAGGGCGTCACACACACTAATGATGAGCAAGCACTACCATGCCCAGGTGCTTGGTACTCATGACGAGCAGTTGGATTCTCGGACGAGCTTGACTCATCTACCGAGTATAATGGAAGTCAATGTGAAACTCAAGCATTTTTCTAGAAAATATTCTGGAAAAATGCAAGAGTTTCTCCTTGAATTGCATTATACTAGATACACGAGTTATGCCCATCTGAGCATCCAACTGTTCATTATAAGTACCGAGCATGGTAGTGCTTACTCATCATTAATACACACCCATTGATGATCTTATGTTTATTCCATGTCTTATAACAGAGAGAGGTAGAAACCGGGTTCTTCAAAGCCGCGCCAATGATCACCAGCCAAAGGATCAGATCAATGAAGCTTTATTGTTGCATCGGTCTACGCATTTCAGGAGCCCTGCTCCCTTCCTCAGGACCATCAGATACAAGCATACATCAAATTTGATGTATGCTTGTATCTGATGGTCCTGAGGAAGGGAGCAGGGCTCCTGAAATGCGTAGACCGATGCAACAATAAAGCTTCATTGATCTGATCCTTTGGCTGGTGATCATTGGCGCGGCTTTGAAGAACCCGGTTTCTACCTCTCTCTGTTATCTGCCGCTTTGGGTTGCTGCTGCCGTGGTCAAATTTTACGTGCGATTACAGTGGTTGTGACTCTCACAACCACATTTGGTGAGTAGTATTGCTCCCCCATCCTATACCCCTACATACAAGGGTAAGACCCTATTGCGCTTTATTTTTCCACAACTTCTTCTATTCCATGTCTTATACATAAATAATGTTTCACAACCTTTATACATAATTTCCACATTTTTATGTGTTTTTTGGAATATATGTGGTCATTAACTAGAACAGAACATTTAGATCATAATTGAGTTGTCATGCGTCCCAATATTGTACATGTATATTAATTCTGGTTATTATAATCTCTGGGGAGCATGTATCAGTTATGGTATATTGCTACTTTGACCGGCGGTTCAATGATCTGCCTGTGGAGCGATGATTTTACACAAGATGAATTCCACAGGGAAGGTTGTCTTAATCTTGCTGTATGACTTATATCTGATACCCTGGTGGAGCGCATATGCATTCCACCATGTAAAACTTCCGCCGATCGTCAGACTGGAAGTGGGTGTATCTTGGGCAATGCATATCTCCCGGGGCGAGATACTGTAGAAGACGTCGGGAATTCTTTTTGCACATTGACAGCAGATTTCCTAATGGATGGTTGTGGGTGATTGGGCCCATGTCCTAATCTCCTGATGAACCCTGCATAATTTCTGGAGGGAAATGCGTCAAGAAGGTGAAGCTGATGAATAACATCAATATTGGTGACTGCATCCTCAAAATTGCTGACTGAGCGAAGTATTTTGCAGTCATTCATTTTGCATTATTTACCCTGTGTAAGCAACCACATATTTTATAGTCATAAGCAGGGAGTTAGAGATATCTGAGGCACAGCCTTTGGCACCATATTGATATTTTATGGTGTCAACCTCCCTGGCAAGGAAGGACATTTTCACAAGGATGAATTAGTGTATATAAGAAACCAGTTGTTTTGCCAAGTATTTTTTCAGCTGTCTGCTATTCATTAATTGAATATATACTCCAACTTGCTTGACTGTGCCCAATACTGCACTGTTATGTATATTGTAGGTTTTTAATAAGATATTAATAAATAAATGTTTTTAAAATAATTAATTAATTGGGGATACTGTATGTAAGCATTAAAGAAATATATTGCCTTCTCTTCCTGCGTCTTCTCCTTCTAGCTTTACCATATTGGAATGACAGAAATTCTTTCTTAAGAGGTCTGGAAAGAGATTGGTGAGCTGGCAAATGTGAATGGAGATAAACTGAGGGATGATTTCTCCACAAGAGTTAGGGAGACTGGGGCCGGCCGCGGTGATGTCAGGTGAACAGGAAGTTGTCATGACATCACTGGATCCCCGACGTCACGAAGCCCGGGTGTCAGGCGATGGGGAAGAGCCGTCCACAATAGCGCCGCACACAGGCACTATTGGCAACACACGGTATTTAAAAGAAACCTTGTTTCTCAACATAATATCGTTGTGGCCAATAATGAATATGGGTGAACCAGTTCTCACTTCTTTAAGTTCATACAAAAAGCATCTGAACTCCGAACCCAAGCCCTGTTTTTTTAAGTTGGTGTTCGGTTTGAAAACCGAACCTGAGGTTTGCTCATCTGTAGTCAGAACCAGACTCTCAAAGAGTTGTATTGAGTTGTGAGCTCTGGCATACTCCATGAAACACTACAGCTGCCGACAGGTCACAAATCACAGGAGACCTACTGGAGCGACGCTGGAAAAAGATGAAGACGGCAACAGGTGAGTGTATGACAAGGGTTACGGGACTTAGGTTTAAAGAGTGGTGCAATAAAAAAAATGCTGGAGGTGTGCTCTAACAAAAATCCATTTAGAAATGAATTGTTCAGACCTTATGTAACAGAAATGGATTTAATATTTCTACAATACTAATGTTACCATCATGACAGTGGTCTGGAAATGCTGTCATTGACTGGGGAACATTGCTACAAAATCCTGATTTCCTTTTTTAGGTTTCAATTGAATTCTTCCTATTCTTTATTCCTCTAATCTCCATTTCTTTTAATTACAAGTGCTTTTCTCGTATTCACCACAGGGGTTTCTATTAAAGTCTGGCACTGTATAGAGCATGGCATTAATCCTCCGTTACTTCGACTATATTTTCAGGGAAATCAA
This sequence comes from Anomaloglossus baeobatrachus, assembly GCF_048569485.1. Lineage (NCBI taxonomy): Eukaryota > Metazoa > Chordata > Amphibia > Anura > Aromobatidae > Anomaloglossus > Anomaloglossus baeobatrachus. The sequence goes on along the minus strand of NC_134353.1, from coordinate 764,092,597 downwards.
TCTGCACATTTTGATGAAACCTCCAACTTGATCGGTCATTCCTGCTGTGTTATACCTATCTTTATGAACTCCGATATTAACCTTTACTTTCAATTCCAAGCTGATTTTCTTAACTGGTCTTGGAGCACCTGACTCTTCCCCACTACAGTTTCATTCTTGCTCCTCTGACACTCATTTTGCACCACCCCCACTTCTATCCCTCTCCAGAAAAAAGCATGGTGCAGCTGGAGTAGCTGTGGGAGAGAGGGGGATGGAGCTGACATAAACTGTGTCTTTGTTAGTAGGGTGGATGGTGGTTAGTTACACAGAAGATGTTTCCTCTTATGGGAGCATTAAGAGGACAGAGATACAGCAGATGGTGAGCAAGGGACCTGCTCAAAGACGAGAGGGCGGGAGCACGGGGAACAACAATTCCAGCTCTGGCAGATGCTAACATTAACTGTGAGGCGTGGGATGTTAGAAAACAGTAGAAAAGAAGTGAGAACTGGCTATAAAGGTAGGGAAATGAATCGTAAGACAATAGGTGACAAAGGACGTAGGGACAGGAATTCATCAAAGAAAGTGAGTGATAATAAAAGACGTCAAAAACTTCTAAGACTCATTTTGGGTAAAAATTCTGAGGCTAAATGTATTTTCTTGGAAGTGAACATGCATTTTATACATTTTTTGTTTATTGACGTCACACTGATTAGATAAAGATAAATTATTGAGTCAGGTTTCATTCCCTTTTCCATTCAAACTTTTAAAGGAATACTATAAAGTCAGGTTATACATGCACGTTATATTTGTTGTAGCAAAGAAGAACAAACTAAGTATAATGAAACAATAATTGAGAGGTTTGGAGAGAGATGAATTAATGTTGGAAATGAAATTGGATGAAATTGGAAGTATGTCACGTCATTAGGTGCAGATTGGAAGAAAGGTAAAGTGAGGGCAGTGATGAAAGAGTATCATTCGTTTCAATATATCGTCATTCAGGAAAAGCTAGCTTAAAACAGTGTCACATACTCCAAATGGAGTGAAAAATTTAGTAAAATAACACAAGATTCAGCTTGATTTATGCACCGTAAAACTGTAGCTAAAATTCTAACAACATGATAGTGTGGAGTGGCGCCGGCAGTAGTCACGGGCAAGAAAATGCCTCCGGATTCCCAGGGCAGGCTACTTAAAATACCTGGTCCTGGCTGAGTGTGTGTACTTTTGCCATGTACTTTCGCATACTGTCGCTGGTATCGGATGGCGAGGACCAGATGATGACTAATACGCCCAAGAGAGACCAACTGTTCACTTTAAACCACAACTCAATACTGGACGGTTCTTTCACCACTTTACACTCCAGAATGGACAGGGCATATATCTTCCAGAACGTTACATTTTCATTTTGCATTAACAGACATAATTCAACTTCTCTGATCTAACTGAACTGGTGAGTCCCTGTGCAACCCAGTCCAGCATTACAGTGAACACTGTGACAGTCACCTTTCTGCAGTTCAGGGGTCCCATAATGACTGGAGTAAAGCTTTGCACACCCAGATATCTAGCAGAACACCACCAGGTTGGTTGATTACGTCATACACCTTAATGGTTAAGGGGCCTGACCACTAGAGCCCTGCACCAGTAGACGTCACCCAAGACCTTGACAGTTAAGGTGCCTGGATGTAAGGAATCCGTATTCATGCTCCTAAAGCCTGGAGCCACTCCATCTGAGGATCGGTCTCTAGTTACAATGCTATTAATATCCTGTGTCAACAACGTTTTGTGAGATTCATGCTATCTTTCCTTTTCTCTCCTTTGCTCCATTGCCACAAACCACTGACTGTCTGCAACTATCATGACTGACTAAATGTTTGCCACATTCGCTCACTAGCTCTTCACTTACCCGTTCTAGAATGAACCATCCTTTCCCTGTTAGCTGAACCCTTCCAGGGTGGGCTAGTGCCAACACTTAACTGTTTCTGTGGCTGTGGTCTGTTGCTGGGCAGATTTAACCTTGAAGCGATAGGGGTCTTCAGGGCCAGGACTGCAACCACCACTGTCCACCACTTTTACAATAGTACTATGAGAAGTGAACTTCCTTGTGACCTTTCAGACATCTGAAAGTATAAAATACAATTTTTTTTCTAGGATGTCTTTGTATTGTAAGATTTTAACTAATTTATTTAACCCATTTTATGACTGGGAGTATTTTGGTCACTGTGGTAAGAGCAAGCTTTCCCATTTGCAATAATGCATACCAATATTTTTATGACTGTACTTTCATTTATTATAGCTAAGTGGGAATAATATCTTTTTATTTCACATGAATTTGATAAGTTTTCCATGTATAGAAAATGCAACACCATTTATGTGATACCCAGTTTATAGTATGATCCATCTTATTATGACCTGCACTGAAATTATTTATTTCCATGTATTGTACCATGGGTACTATAAGAACAATATGATCACCATTAATGGCCTCTTGTATTCTCTGACATCCCTGTATGCACGACAATAGTAAAAAGTGTATGACAATCTCAGGGTGGCATGGTGGCTCAGTGGTTAGCACTGCAGCCTTGCAGCACTGGGGTCCTGGGTTCAAATCCCACCAAGGACAACATCTGCAAGGAGTTTGTATGTTCTCCCCGTGTTTGCGTGGGTTTCCTCCGGGTACTCCGGTTTCCTCCCACACTCCAAAGACATACAGATAGGGACTCTAGATTGTGAGCCCCAATGGGGACAGTGTTGCCAATGTATGTAAAGCGCTGTGGAATTAATAGCGCTATATAAATGAATAAAATTATTATTATTATTATTATTAATGTGTATCTGCAGTCTATAGAAAGAAAGTAAACTGCAGCAACCTGTACTCTACTGCTTTTTGGGCATGCAGACAAGTAGAATGGGTATAAAAAAAATCTACATAACCCTGTTAAAATGCTAGGTTTTTAACATGTGTCAAATATCAAAATGATACCGAGAGGAATAATTTCACAACTTTTTAGCCCATCAGATTTAACCTCATATTTAATAGTAGTCAGTACACAGCTGCTGTCATTAAAAGTGATTCTGATTAACTCCATAAAGTTTAGTTGTTCTAGTATTCTTTTCCTGAACATTTTTTCAGTTGCATTCACACCTAAAGCCATGGTCTGTAAACGGGTTGCAACACAGCAAAGGGATCTCACTGCTGAAAGTTATAAATCAGGAGAAGCGTATATCTAAGGTATTTGAAATAACATGGAACACTGTGAAGACACTCATGAAGACGTGTTAAATTTGGAACAACAGTGACATTGCCTATGTTCCTCACAAATTAATAAAAAGACTAGAAAAAAATGTTCAGGGAGTTTGACAAGAAGCCTACAGAAACATTAAAGCTGTTCCAAGAATTTTTGGCGAGTACTGATTGTATACTGCATGTGACAACAATTTTCAATTTTCTTCTTTATGTCTTGCCTGTGGGATAGGGTGGCAATACAGAAGCCATTTCTAACAAAGAAAAACTTCTAAGCCCAGTTTTGTTTTGCCAAAACTTATATTAAAACTGCCAAAAGAATATGGGAAAACATATTATGATCTGATGAGACAAAGGTTGAACTTTTTGGCCATAATTTCAAAACGTATGATTGGTAGAGATGAGCGAATCTGAGGTTTGAGGTTCGGATTCGGAAACTGACTTCCCAAAAAAGTAAAGTTCGGGTTCGAAAGTTTGAGTGAGTTACGAGTGCAACCCACTCAAGCGAGCAGTGCAGTGCTTGGCTATGAGTGATGCTCAGCCCTGTGCAAGCCGCGTGCAGTGTTTCAACGGCTCGCACAGAGGTAAAATCAGTGTAATCAGATGTAGTGTGCGCACACAAAAAAAATAAATTAAAAAATCCCACATACCCTCCCCCGGAAGTGTTCTGCTTATTGCTGGCAGCATGTGGGCGGAGACATCAATGCCCAATTAATGACTTCCATTGAGGTTCAGTTCAAGTCAGGGTTACAAACCGAACCTTATCTAAGGTTCGAATGTACATGGCAAACCAAACTTCCATAGGTTCACTCATCTCTAATGATTGGCTCCAAGCCAACACTATGCATCACCACAAGAACACCATGCACGCAGTCAAGCACGGAAGAGGCAGCATTGTGTTTTGGGGACGTTTATGACAGCTGAAAAAAATGCTTTAGGTAAGATGGAGGGAATTATGAACAGTACCAAATATCAGTCAATTGTGCAACAAAACGTTCAGGACTATGCTAAAAAAACTGAAGATGAAATGGAATTTCACCTTTCAGCAAGTCAACGACACTAATCATATGACAAAATTAGCAAAAGAATGGCTTCGCCATGAGAAGGTCAGAGTTTTAGAATGGCCCAGACAGAGCCCAGATCTGTCTCCTAATGAAAATCTGTAGGTTGATCAGAAGAGAACACTGTACACAGGAGATGCCCTCACAAACTGACAGATTTGGCATTACTGCAAGGAAGAATTGGCAAAGATTGCCAATTCTCTTTGTGCCATGCTTATAGACTCCTATCCAAAATGACTGAAATCTGTTATGAATTCAAAGAGTACATCAACAAAAGTATATGTGTGCAACCATATTATTTTAGTTTCTTTATTTTTCTTTTTAAACCAACAAGATTTTAGTTTGTTTTTCAATTGAATTGTACAGATTATAGGTGACATTAAAGGTGGGAAAAGTTTTGAAATGATTCCTCTTGGGAACATATCATTTTTTTTATATGACAAAAACCTGGCATTTTAACCGGTGCGTGTAGACTTTTTATATCTACTGTAGTTGTTTAGGTGTTGTAAAATCTATTCATGGTTTTCAATTGCCAATCATTCCGAATAGAAGGTCTGAAATTTAGCAGTTTATTCCCAGTTTACCAGTACAAAAGTGCATAATCTATCAAAGGCTTCCACTGAACAGATGCAATCGTCAGTGTAAGATTATTGCATTATGGTAATAACAATTGGATTGCCCCAATGGAGGTTGCACTTCTCAGTGATGCTACAGAATGGAACACAAAGCAGTTTCATTATCCTCCAATTTGACACAATCTAAGCCCATTCTGGACAGTATAAACCTTTATTTCTGCTCAACATCCACATCTTCTCATCTGTTAAACAGAGAGATTAAGGCTTTATGCTGAACATCTGAATTATGGTTTTCTTGTAGTTTGTGTCTCAATAATTTCTGGGAGATTATTTATAAAACCGGACAAAAAGTAATTCTCCCTTAGTTTATTCACAAAATGGTGGCCTTCCATGTGAGATTAAGGGTAATGCTAATCCTGCTCACATTATTGTTTGTTGACCCACTTAGGCCTCCATCTGCTGCAGATGAGTGCACCGAGATTAGATTTTTAATATTAGAACATGTTCATACTAGGGTTACATCTTTTTAATGATATAAAATAAAAAAGTTGTAGAAGATTTAGTTCTATTTTCAGGATCCTAAAAAATTGTTGTATGAAGTTAAAAAACAAAAAACAAACCCTTACGTAAGGGTGGGGTGACCTGATTCCGTACCCATGAAAGATTATGGACCCTTCAACAACCAACATATTCATAATACACTTGAATTGAGTTTAAGGTGTTGTCTGTGACTAACAAATTGAGGATCAATCTGTAGGATGGCTCATGAATATTAGATTGATGGATTCTGACACCTAGCACCCCCACCTATCAGCTTTTATCTGCTGAGGTGGCATAAAGACGTAAACAATACACGGAACTGCGCATCTTTATATATTGCTTAGTGGCCGCTCCCAGGTACTGCACCTTATCTTGCAATCATTTGAATAGGAGTCAAAGTGCAGTACCCCAAAGCTGCCACTAAAAAATGTATGGAACCCCATTGATCTGATATGTCAATGCATAGCCAGGGGCGTAATTATCAGTTACAACGATTACTGGCCACTAACCCCACCGCTTTTTTCAGCTTGATGTGGATTCAAGGATGCACATTCAGCTGAAGTGTATAGTAGTACAGAGATCCATCAGGTCTCTGCACCACTATACACACTGCAAGACACTCAAAGGCCGGCAGCTGACGTCGGCATGCCATGACTGAGGGCATATGGCAATGACATCATGTGCCATGATGTGCACACAACAGCAGGGGAGTGAAGGAAGGTGACTAGAATGGGTTTTTTGTATGCAGTGGTATATAGTTCCCAATCTGCCTCTGCATAGAAAAAAACTATTACCAGGAAGTGGACCGGGATGGGGAACATATATACCAGAATGGGGGACACATCTACTAGGCTGGGGGCTATATATACCAGGATGGGCCCAGGATGGGGCACATGTATACCAGAATGATGGACATATATACCAGGATGGAGAATGTGTATACCAGGATTGGGGCCATATATACCAGAATAGGGGACATATATTCCAAGATGCGGGACATACAGTATATACCAGAATGGTCCCAGGATGAGAGACATATATACCAGGATGGGCCAAGGAAGAGGGACACATGTACCAGGATGGGGACATATATACCAGGATGGTGTACATGTTTACCAGTTCTTGGGGCATATACACCAGGATGGGGGCCATATATACAAGGATGGTGGACATACATGCCAGGATTGGGGACATATATACCAGAATGGGGGACATACATACAAGGTTCGGAGACATATATATAGCAGAATGGTGAACATACTGTATATACTAGAATAGGGGACACATATATAAACATGGGGCCCAGGATGGGGGAAATATAAACTAGGATTTTAGACATATATACGAGGATGTATTATTTATTTTGCAGGCATGCCATTTAAACTTTAATACATTCTGTAAGTGGCCAGGACTAGGCTATTAGCCTTCAAACACTGCCCCAAATTAAATGATATCTTTAGTTTTTCCTTGAATCCTGCTGCATTGCATACAGATTAAACTGATTTTCCATCAATATCAATAGAATAGCAGTATCAATAGGAGAGCAGCACCAATGAAATTGCCTTAGCAGATGCCTACTTGGACGTGTACACAATCATCCAATATTTTGCACGTTTCCTATTCTAACGAATAGGATGGGATCATGATACTTGCTGGCTTTGCATGATTTCTGGCAGGTATCTCCTGAGACAACATCATCATTGACATTCTCCTATTGATATGGCTGATGACCAGCACTGAATATCTAACTTGTGGGGATCCAGCAATGGATATTTTCTCTAACATATTTTTGTTTACAAAATGTATTAAAAAAAAGTACATTGAGTGAATATGGTCCTACTTGAGGAACAACTGTAAGGTGTAGGAATCATTTCCAGCCCTGATGTATGAGTCAGCCCCAAGGACAAGTATCATAAATGACAAATGGTAGCTGAGAGCCCTGTGGCCCTGATTTTGTATTGGGGGCTGGGTCCTTCAGGTGCACCTCTGGGTCCTTTTGCTTAAACAATAGTGAATCATCCCTCACACCATGGAATAATTTTTCATTTATCCCCACTTGCCACACTATAGGCAAAGACATAACAAAATCATTGACGTGAACATTGACCCCACTGCCAAGGAAGTTATTCATAAAGGAAAGTGTGGATGACAATTTATATGTACAAGGTAAGAATGAGTTCTATATTTTACGTCACAGCGACTGCTGAAATCAGTGATTTACAATAGAAAAAAGATTGTCAAGGTCTGAATTTCTTTAGCTTTATATCTCCTTGACTATGGCCTTCACATTCCCAAGCTCAAATCAGTAATCAGGATCAGCAGCATAAAAATAGCCATGTTTTTCCTCTGTATGTGTATCTAATCACACAGACTCAGTATATCATGGGCCATAATAGATATTTTTCTTACTTTTTATGGACTGTGTAACAGGCAGCCCCAGTGTCCAATCATTAAGATAATACTATCATAATAGTTACTCAAGGTGCTAAAGAAGCTCTTAGAGAAGAAAAAGCTATATGTCACCAAAACTGATTCATATTCTTCATCCCGTGTCCTGGTGAACCCTTTAAAATGTATCACAGCAAATTTTGGTATATATCAGTCAATAAAAAGCTAGGTTTATATCAATCCTGTCCAAAAGTAGGAGTCTAAGGCGGGCTTTGCACGTTGCGACATCGCAAGCCGATGCTGCGATGTCGCACACGATAGTCCCCGCCCCCGTCGCAGATACGATATCTTGTGATAGCTGGCGTAGCGAAAATTATCGCTACGCCAGCTTCACATGCACTCACCTGCCCTGCGACCATCGCTCAGGCCAGCGATCCGCCTCCTTCCTAAGGGGGCGGGTCGTGCGGCGTCATAGCAACGTCACACGGCAGGCGGACAATAGCGGCGGAGGGGCGGAGATGAGCAGGATGTAAACATACCGCCTACCTCCTTCCTTTCGTATAGACGCCGGCGGCAGGTAAGGAGATGTTCCTCGCTCCTGCGGCTTCATACACAGCGATGTGTTCTGCCGCAGGAACGAGGAACAGCATCGTACCTGTCGCGGCAGCGTAATTATGAAAAAGTCGGAGCCTGCACCGATGATACGATAACGACGCTTTTGCACTCGTTAATCGTACCATCTAGGATTTACACACAACGATGTCGAAAGTGACGCCGGATGTGCGTCACTTTCGATTTGACCCCACAAACATCGCACGTGCAATGTTGCAACGTGCAAAGCCGCCCTAAGGCTATGTGCCCATGGGACTTTGTATCTGCGGATTTTTCTGCATCAAAATCCGCAGCTTTCCCCCGGAATCCGCACCTTTTCATAGGTGCGGATTTTGTGCGGATTTGACGAGGATTTGATGCGGATTTTGCGATTTTTTTTTAATTCAATTGAATAGGCAAAATTCGCACGAAAATCCGCAACAATAATTGACATGCTGCAGATTTTTCCGCACGAAAATCCTCACGATATCCGCTGCGGAAAAATCTGCAGCGTGGGCACAGCATTTCCCAAATGCCATAGAAATGGCTGGGGAGTAGCTGTGCTGCAGATTTCTGGAAAATCCGCGGCTTTTCCGCGAGAAATCCGCGGCAAAATCCGCGCATTTTCCGCAGCGTGGGCACATAGCCTTAGGTGTTCCTTGGCAGTTTGGAGGAATGGGATGGGGCTTAAATATTTCTATTTTACTAAATGAGGTGTTGACAAGTTAAGAAAATGATGAGGTTTTGGTGGAGATAAATTATTGGGAACAATGAAAAGTAGTTAGTACAGAGAAGTAAACAATTAGAGGTGCTTTACACATTGCGACATCGGTAACGATATATCGTCAGGGTCACGTCGTTAGTGACGCACATCTGGCGCCATTACCAACATCGCAGCGTGTAAACCCTAGGAGCGACAATCACCGATCGCAAAAACGTCAAAAATCGTTGATCGGTGACATGTCGCTCCTTTTCATAATATCGCTGCCACTGCCGGTACGATGTCGTTTGTCGTTCCAGCAGCACACATCGCTGTGTGTGACACCGCAGGAACGACGAACATCTCCTTACCTGTCTCCACCAACAATGCGGAAGAAAGGAGGTGGGCGGGATGTTATGTCCCGCTCATCTCCGCCCCTCTGCTTCTATTGGCCGGCCGCTTAGTGACGTCGCGGTGACGTCGCTGTGACGCCGAACGTAACTCCCCCTTGAAGGAGGGATTGTTCGACGGTCACAGTGACGTCACCGATCAGGTATGTGCGTGTGACGCTGCTGTAGTGATAATGTCACCACATATCGCATGTGTGACGGAGGCGGGTGCTATCACGCTCGACATCGCTAGCAATTGCTAGTGATGTCGAAGCGTGTAAAGCCCGCCTTAGACTGTAAAATCAACAGCCAACATAGACAAAATGTGTCCACAGCCCCTTTAATAAGCACCTTCATCTAAAAGATCATATATAAGGATAATAAGTCCCAAAAAGAGGCCACATGTCCAAATCCAAGGAGTCTACTTGGCAAAATATATATCAAATAGAAAATAAACAGCGTCCATCAGGTGAAAAACAGATTGTTTCTGCAAAAAAACCAGCAATGTTTCGACCTATAGTAGGTTGCAACGTTTCAACCTATAGTAGGTCTTTTTCAAGCATGCTTGAAAAAGACCTACTATAGGTCGAGACGTTGCTGGCTGTTTTGCAGCAATGGCAGAATATTCAATCTGTTTTTTACCTGATAAGACACTGTCTATTTTCCATTTGATGTAAATTCAACCGCGTCATTATTAATTCTCCTAGGTAAATACAGGGGTCATGGGTAAGAGCTTTTTTGCTTGAAACGCGTAGACATTTCCTTATTGTCATTATGCCCTAATATGCTTATATAGCGAACTATTAATTTATACAATAAAATTCCCCTTTTTTATTATTGCCGGTGCCGGATCCCTTCTGTCTTGCTCACCTGGATGCCGGACCAGGATATCCAAGCACCGCACCCTTTATTCCCATTCTGGTGAGCTGTACGACTCTTTTCTCTATGATATACAGGGAATGCAGAACTAGTTATACAGTTTAAAGGGACTCTGTCAATAGGATTAACCCTTCCAAGCCGTCTATATGGGCATGCAGGTCATAGGAAGATGAATTAAATGATACAGTGATATCTGCGATCTGATGTCTTATTTCAGATAAATCCATGTTTTTCTCATATAAATGAGCTGTTCCCACCTGTGCATGGTTTACTTGAATAGATCTAACCTTTGATAATTTCAAAAAGAAAAAATCCATTTATGTAAAGTCTGGTGAACAATGTGGCCATTCAACCAGAATTCATCTACTTATTTAACAAATAAATATTATGAATACACACTGTGTGTCTACATATGTACCGTAACTCCCTGTATAAAAAATATAAAGAGCCCTATTTTTAATAGAATAGAAAGAAAACCTTTGTGTTAAAGGGAATCTGTCACCAGATTTTGGGCCTATAAGCTGCGGCCACCACCAGTGGGCTCTTATGTACAGCATGTTAGAATACTGTATATAACAGCCCAGGCCGCTGTGTAGAATATAAAAAGCACTTTATAATACTCACTTAAACAGTCGGTGCGGTGGATTTCGGTCATATGGGCATCTCCGTTGTCCGGTGCAGGCACCTCCTCTTTCGGGCATCTTTTGTCCTTCTTCTGTAGCCGGGGTGCATGATGCTTCCTACGTCATCCACACTCCCCGGCATTGAGGTCCTGCGCAGGGCAGAGCAAAGTATTGTAGTGCGCCTGCGCGAGACCGGCGAGTGTGTATGATCTAGGACGCGTCATGCACACAGGCTTCAGAGGGAGGACGAAGATGGCCGAAAGAGGAGGCACCGGCACCGGAGAACAGAGACACCAATATGGCCCAAACGCAGCATGACCGTTAGGTAAGTATTATAAAGTGCTTTTTAAATTCTACACAGCGGCCTGGGCTCTTATATACAGCATGTTAGAATGCTGAATATAAGAGACCACTGGTGGTGACCGCAGCTTATAGCCCAAAAAACCGATGACAGGTTCCCTTTAAAACTCTAGAATTCTTTGTTAGACATTGAAAAACATGAAAAACACCTCATCTGAAAGCAGCCTAATGTAGGGAAAGAGACCCTGAATCCAGCGATGTATCACTCTCTATATACATTGTCTATTGACCCTAAACTGCTAATACATAGAGGGGATTTAGTTGGACCAGGTTTCACAGGGTCACCTGGTATGGGAAGTGACAATCTCCTGATGATAAACCACTCATTATATTTACAGCAGCACACAGCCTAATAAGTGCACACATCCCTGAAATCAGTGTCTCAGTTCCTATCTCAATTACATAGCAAAAACCTGCTGACATATTCCCATTAAGCCGTAAGTGCCACAGGTGTCATAAGCAGCTAAAATATGTTCCAGAAATTCCATATAATTTTCCTGTCTGTCTGATGTTTTGCTACTTACTGAATACCATACTATTGTATTCAGTTCACCTCTACTATGCTGTTTTAGTGGCAGATTCTGTAATCTATTCCATTTCTGAAATTACCCAGCATTCCAGGCGCCGGCTTGTCTCCTATCTATAACCAATGTTTAATAGCAGTTCATTATTGTGTTGCTACCTTCCCATCCTCTGCAGTAAAACCTCTTTATCTGGTGCACTGAAGAAAATCAACCTTTGCTAAATAGCAATGTGTGTATTTATGTAGCACTAATGGAATCGCTGTTCTTCTTACCCTGTTCAATTACATTTCAATTGAACTGGTGAGAGCCGCGATGCATGCTGACTTAGCAGATTGTGTAATGGGATAAATCAAAGTACCTTTGTACAATGTCATTCTTCTGCCATTTTTATCTAGGTGCTTCATGTAGACTTTCAGACACTGACATCTACAAGACGATGGAGCTGCAGACACACTTTTCTCCATGTCTGTCTCCCAATAATGAACTGCACTGATCACTTATCTCTCCATGAATGGCTTTATTTGCCGATATTTTAATAAAGGATGATGTAGATTGAACGCTCCAATTTAACATCATTATCCTATTACTGTTTATGATTGACATACCAAAGCACATGGGCCGGGGAGGAAGCAAACGAGTATACACACATTACAGCACAGGATCACAGATGATTCTTTTTGTGAGGTAAAAGATTTCCCTGTTGGTTTTTAAAAAATGTTTTACCTCAAAGAAAGAATTATTTGCGATAATGTCTGTGTACTTTTTTTACTTCCTCCCCTGCCCATGAGCTGTGGTATGATCAGACCATGTCCCTGTACGGTCAGACACGGCCATTACACAGTACATAGCAGGGACACATATATAAGATTATCTCACCACAGGAACACACATCCAATTGTGGAAATTATTATTATTCCAAGATCTATTGATTAACATGAATTTTATTCAGGTGAAAACCTCTTTAAACCCAAAAGGCCTTCCAAAACCGGAAAGCTCCATTCCACCACTTCAGCAGTGAACTGAGGATGATCATTCTATTATTATTATTATTATTATTATTATTATTATTATTATTATTATTATTGCCATGTGCTTTTGCTTAATGCAAATAGAATAATGCACACCTTGATGTCCAGGAATAGTGCACACAGTAATATTATAGTAAAAGCACACATGGTAGAGTCACTATAGGGAGCACAGGAATTAGAGGGACAGTGCTTAAATAAGGTAGAAACCAAACGGGCTGAGCAGGCCCACTCTCCCATCCGATATGACAATTGTTAGTACAGATGCCAAGGCAACAGGTGAACCCCAGTGAGCATCATACATGGGTAGGAGTAGGTCCCATGCACTATGCTTTCTGGGGCTGGACAGCTGCCTCAGCAAATGTCCTGAGCAGTGTGTAGTGGTGTCTCTAAGGCTCCTTTCACACTGCGTTTTTACTTACGTTCAGTGGTCCCGTCGGTGCATCCGTCCGAACTACCCCTCCCCCACCCTTCAAAACGTTTTTCGGACGCATGCGCCAACAGGGCCTTTGACTATAATGGAGCAGACTCCGTTAGTGTGCTCTGTCTTGCACCATTTTTGCACATATATGTTTTCTGCAGGCGTTTTCAGTAGTCGACTATGTTTGGGTGTTCGCCTGCAGAAAACGTATATGTGCAAAAATGATGCAGGACAGAGCACACACTAACAGAGTCTGCTCCATTATAGTCAATGGCCCTGTTGGCGCATGCATCCGAAACACGTTTTGCGGGGTGGGGGAGGGGCGGTTCGGACGGATGCCCCAACGGGACCACTGAACGTAAGTAAAAACGCAATGTGAAAGTAGCCTAAGTGTCTGCTATCAGGTCAGGAGGAAAATGGTGCGTGGACAGCCATTTAAAACAGATCTCAAGTTTCTCCTTATAAAAGACCTATCACTAGATCATAAGTGGCCAATTTCTGCTAGCCATTTTTTTCCTATTCCTACGGCCCCAAATATTTTTATTTTTTTTTTACGTCTGACATACAGTTGCAGAGGTATGTCTCTTTTTAGTTAGTGCAAATTTCATGGTCTTTACGATGGGAATGTGGCTTACAGGATGATCTGAGGTGTGTCTTTAGACTGGTAAACCATACTCCAATGGTAAAAACGGGAAATATCTGCATATTATATTAGGACAACTGAAAAATAGGTTCATAGCTCTGAAACTGTGTGCTGGATTTAAAAAAAGAAATAAAATAATGCAATATTTTTGTGACCAACAGGAATATAAGAAGAGCAAAAACTAGCCAGATGACAAGTCCTCTTTAAATATAGCATATTTGTACAATGTGAAAATTGCATTATATCCTACATTACTTGTAGACTACACTCATTCTCTATATGCTGCAGTGGAAATGAGTTATCCATGGACTGACTTGCTTTTAAGTGGAATCTGTCACCCTTTTGTGGTTTTTCTAGTATATGGGCATACAGGTAGCATAGAGGTGAAATTAGCCGTGATGATGGACTGGCTGCTGTAAACGGGCATACGCACATTCTTAAAGGGAATCTGTCACCCTTTAGCTTTTTTAGTTACTAATATGGGCATAAAGGTGAACTTAGTCATACCTGTATGCTACCTCGATAATGGGTCGTTTGGCAAAAATCATCCTTTATATCTTCTAACTTCCAGGCTATGGGACATCTGCTGGCCAGAAGATAAGCCTACCTCCAGTCTTCATTATACAGGATTCCTCCCCTTTTCTTCCCTGGTGTCCTTGTGGCGTCAGATGCATGGCTGGAAACCTCTCGCCTGATCTTTATGCCTGCCGTCCCTCCCTGCACTGTTCCACCCTTCTGTGGGCACAGTCTTCAATTTTGTTGTACGCAGATGCCAGGGAGTCATTGCTACTTCACAGTGCAGGGGAGAGACTGCAGGCAGAATGCGCAGGCACGGGATTTCTGGCCTGACATCACAGGGACACTGAAGAGAAGAGGAGGAGAAATCCTGCATAATGAAAATCGGAGTTAGTCTTATCTTCCAGGCAACACACGCCCCATAGCCTGGAAGATAGCATGTATAAAAATGATTTCTGCCAAACAACTCATCATACAGGAGGCATACAAATATGGCTAATTTCACCTTTATGTCACCTGTATACCCATATTAAAAACTAAAAAAATACTAAAGGGTGACAGGTTTCCTTTTAGAATGTGTTTATGTGCATTTACAGCAGCCAATCTATACAAGCAGAGCTGCAGTGTTCTTCATGAGGATGACACATCCACAGTCATCCACACAGTGTCTCCCAATCATGCTCCTGCGCATGCGTACTTCGCTCTGCGCTTCTGAGGGCAGAGCATAGTACTGTACTTCTCAGGCACCAGCTTTACTTTCAGGTCATCGGTGCTATTTCTTTTTTACCAGTGCATGGACATTACAATACTTTGCCTGAGGGCAGAGCAAAGTGTGCCTGCACAGGAGCCTGATTGGGAGACATTGTGTGGATGACATAGGACTTGTCATCATGTCATCCACATGAGGGAGCGAAAGAGCTTGAGAGGAGGCACCGGATCTAGACCAGAGACGCCCATCAGACCGGACCGTGCAGTCTGTGGGTGTCATAAAAGATGTTCTTTGTGTTTTGCAGAGGGGATCGAGGGCTTAGGTACAGCTTACTAAAGTGCTGTAAAAGTGGCTTTAAAGGTGATGGCCATACTTCATATTAGGAAAACCTGGTGACAGGTTCCCTTTAACTGCAAAGGCAATTTGATCAAACTGCAGAATAGAGTAGCATAGAATGACAGTAATTCCCATGGATATTGCCTTAATCTAACCATTAACCACAACTCACATTACGGTAATTTAAAGTTACACCCCATTGGACCTAAAATGTTCAATGACTTTTAGTAGATTTCATAAGATTAACATTCGGCTAATATAAAACATCATCATAGATCACTAGACACAGTATTGTGTTATCAGGCAGGTGTGCAGTGCGATTTTTCCATTTGCCAGGTGTGTATAGTATTAGGATATTTACTTACAGCTGACAGCATACATCTCTTGATCCTTTGTGTTATGAATGCAGAAAATAAGATATAGGATATACACTTTTCATTGGCACACTTTTTGACAGATGGTAGATATTCTTTGTTGAGGTACCATATGTTCTAAGGTGAGCAGGCTGTAAGGGCCATATGCTACTTGTGTAATTCTATTCCTGTGTTACCTTGTGGGTTACAACGTCAGGCCGCGGGGCTTGTTTTTCTGAATACTGTTGTGTTAGAACATGTGGGGCATAACTGTACGACATGGACGGGAGATGTCTTCATAATTAATTATTTTGCTGTATTCTGTAATAATGAATAACTGTATGCCTTCTGTATAGGGTATATATATATATTCTGCAAATTATATATTCTGCTTATTTTGCATTACATGACTTAACTATGACGAGTAAAACAGACTAAATGGAGCACAACTATCCCCCACGTCTATGACAATACTCCCACTGTTATCATAGACTTCATTAAGCTGCATGATGTATGTGCTGTATAAATAGAAAAGGAAAATTACAGAAATGATAAAAGGAGGAAAATGATAAAGTGATCTAATTTATGTGTGTTAATGCTATAAGCACTCGGAGAAATCTTATATATAAGTGCACTGTATCAATGACGTTGGCACTTTAACTACAAAGAAACATATGGTATTAGTCTGATAAACAGAGTCAAGGGGCGTTTGTCATCTGCAAGCACTAAGGGTCATTGATGCAAACAAAGCAATATCTATCTTGCCAGATCATGCATTGGAAGCCATACTGCGTGGTTTCAATGTAACCCTATTAGTAAGCCAATTCCAGCTTGGTCTCAGCCGCATAGCTATTGGCCATAGGGAATGTTTGTACATCTCCCATCACTAAAGAAACTGCATTGTTAAAGGGAACCTGTAAGGTGCTACATGCGCCCAGAACCACGAGCAGTTCTGGGTGCATATTGCTAATCCCTGCCTAACCGTCCCTGTATGCACTAGTATAGATAAAGAGGTCTTTAGAAAAAGTATTTCTAAAGATCCTTTATGATATGCTAATGAGCACAGGGACTTCCGATCATGCCCGGAAATGCCGGGCATTCTGATCAGCGGTGACAGCGGACACAGGTACAAGCATCACCGCTGATGACGCAAGGAAATGGGTATTGAATAGCATGTTAGCATGCCCACAGGGCGTGCTAACAGGCTGAGATGGCAGAATGAGTGCAGGAAATAACACCCTTATGACTAGTCCCTGTGCTCATTAGATATCATAAAGGATCTTGAGAAATACTTTTTCTAAAGATCTCTTTATCTATGGTAATGTATACAGGGACAGTTAGGGGTACTTTGCACGTTGCGACATTGCTAGCATCGGCTAGCGATGCCGAGCCCGATAGTACCCGCTCCCGTCGCACATGCGATATCTTGTAATAGCTGCCGTAGCGAACATTATTGCTACGGCAGCTTCACATGCACTTACCTGCCCTGCGACGTCGCTCTGGCCGGCAAACCGCCTCCTTCCTAAGGGGGCGGGTCGTGCGTCGTCACAGCGACGTCACACGACAGGTGGCCAATAGAAGCGGAGGGGCGGAGATGATCGGGACGTAAACATCCCGCCCACCTCCTTCCTTCCACATTGCCGGTGGAGGCAGGTAAGGAGATGTTCCTCGCTCCTGCGGCTTTACACACAGCGATGTGTCCTGCCGCAGGAACGAGGAACAACATCGTATCTCCTATTGGTGCGACATTATGAAAATGACCGACGCTACACAGATCACTGATTTTCGATGCTTTTGCGACCGTTTATCGGCGCATCTAGGCTTTACACATTGCGACATCGTTACTGGCGCCGGATGTGCATCACTTTAGATTTGACCCAAACGATATCGCAGTAGCGATGTCGCAGCGTGCAAAGTACCCCTTAGGCAGGGATTAGCAATATGCACCCAGAACTGCTTGTGGTGCTGGGTGCATATTGCACCTGACAGGTTCCCTTTAACAAGCAAATCAAATACTCATAAAAAAAGCCTAAGAAAGCTAAGACAACACCATTACAAAAGCTGGCACCACACAAAACATCTCATATTGTGCCCTGCTATGGCTCATCATCACTTCCTCCTTGTAAGCCACTGGAATCCTTAAGTAATTAGATGTTTGCTCTTTTTAAATCTGAATTAGGAAATAGACTATACTTTATAAGCCTGAACAGTCATAAGTCTATCCAGTTCAGCCTATTATCCCGCGATGTTGATCCAAAGGAAGGCAACAAACCCTCATGAGAAGAAAGTCATCTTAGGGAAAAAGTCCTTCTTGACTTCAGATATGGATAATAAATCCCTGGATCAATGTCCCATCTCAAGTAATCTAGCAACTATTACTTGTCGTATCATCCTACTCAGGCTAAAGCCCAACTGACTGCACCATATTGATTTTAATAATCTTTCAACATCCCCAATGATGGGGCTAAGAGTTTAGTCTACTTTCCAGAGGGTAGATCTTTAAAATCTTTTTGATCTGAAAATTGTCTTTTGAGATCATGGAATATTAATATTAAGGAATGACATTCGCCCTTCTCAACTTCCATACATGCTAATAGTTACATGGCATTAAACAGAAGAGCAATATACAGTATGTAACACAAACAATAAAGCTTAAAAGTTATCAGGCAATGTATGTAAATATTCTGTTATAATAGTATTAAAGGTGTCCGCCGGGAATAAACAAAAAACAACAATTACAGAAAATGTCAATATGAATAAATTCCTAAATACCTCTAGTAAGTAAATTTCAATATTTTGTGTAAGAAGAAAATCACTATGAAATTAAAATTGCTGCAATCTTGTTTTACCAAGAGAAACCTTTTTTAAAATATTAATAGTAGAAGTGTCTCTGAGCATTTGCAGTAAGACGCTTCTAGGGGTGCTGAGATAAGACAAGGCTGCTCACACTGCTGTCTTTCCTGTCTTTCTGGTCCAATAGCAGATATTGAGGAATCTGAGGTAAGAAAAGGCTGCTCACACTGCTGTCTATCCTGTCTTTCTGGTCTAATAGGTGTTATACTGAGGAATGTGAGGTAAGAAGAGGCTGCTCACGCTGCTATGCATCCTATCTTTCTGATCTAATACCGGAGATAATGAGAAATCTGAGGTAAGATATAGCCACTCACACTGCTGTCTAATACCTGAAATACTAGGGGTGCTGAGGTAAGAAGAGGATGCTCATAGTGTTCTCCCCCCTATCTTTTTGAGCTAATACTGGAGATAGCAGGTAAAAAGAGGTAAAATAAGACTGCTCACACTGCTGTACAATCTGTCTGTTTAATCTAATACTGAAGATACTGTTGACACTGAGATTAAAAGATGCTGCTCATACTGCTAGCCACCCTGCCATTCTCATTTAGTACTGATTTACTATTAGTACTGAGGTTAGAAGAAGCTGCTCACACTGCTACCCACCCTGTCTTTCTGATTTAGTATTGAGTTACTATTAGTACTGAGGTTACAAGAAGCTGCTCACACTGCTACTCACCCTGTATATCTGTCTATCTGATTTAATACTGGATATACTATTGATGCTGTGGTGAGAAGAGGCGATTCAATGCTGTCCACTCTGAAGATACTGTTGTTACTGAGATTAAAAGAGTCTGCTGACACTGCTACCCACCCTCTCTTTCTGATCTAAAATGGGATAAACTATTAGCACTGAGATTAGAAGAGAATGCTTACACTGCTACCCACCCTGTACATCTGATTTAATACTGAATATACTATTAGTGTTGAGTTAAGAAGAGGCTGCTCTCACTGCTGTCCGTCTTGCCCTTCTGAATGCTGAGCAGCTGCTGTGCCTGGGAGATAGCTTGATAGTATGTGCTATAGGTTATATCTGGATCACAGTAACCACTTGGAATTCAGAAGAACATCACTGTGAGCATCCTCTTCTTATCTCCGAACCTCTGATATCTCCAGTATTAGAACATCTACTGGAAACATATCTTCCTACCCAAGAAGGGAGGGGTTAGAGCTAGATAAATTTAAGTCACGACCACTGGAGGCAGGGGGGTTACAAAACAGCTGATTAAAGATGCACTTTGCTTTTTGGATAACTTAAATAAAAATAAATGGAAGTCCTAGAAAAAAAAAGTAGCCTGGTGGGCAGTTTCGCCAACAGCATACCTCTCTTTGTTGTGCTGCTTCCGTAACATCCATTAATTTTTCTCGGGGAGACAAGTAAACAGCACAGTGAAGATAGGCTTGGCTGTTTTTGTAACTCCGCATTTGGAGCTGTGGAAGCAAATGCAGTTATTTCCATTTTGGCCAAGAAAGGCAGAGATGAGAATAACTCTAGAAAATAAGAGTTATAAAACATATGATATAGTTGATAGCACCACTTCAGTAGAACATTTTTTTTATAGATATCATGCCGCAACAATAAGTAGTCTAAATTCAATGTAGCTATGGAAAGCCTTTGCTAATACAATTATGGCTAGGATGTGAGTAGGATATGACCTTCACAAGGCTTTGTGGTGCATTATCCACAACACTTGAAAATGATAGTCAATCTCTGAGCTAAGATGTTGCGCCAAGATGTGGAAAGCAATATATTGCCTGAAAGACATAGCGATCATAATACATTGTATAATGGACCGGATGGATAATCTAATATGAAATTGTGACATGTACATCAATGAGGAAAACATGCACAGTCTTTTAATTTAGAGAATTTGCATAAATGCATAGATTTCTCTAGCCCTGATTAGTTTACTGTAAGCGAGCAGAAGTTGCATGAAGCCTGTTTTTCTTCCATCTCGGTATGACAATCAATTCATCAACGCAACAGGCAAGAAATTGCAGCAGGGATGAGAACTTGGTTCTATCAGAAGTTCAGTGTAGTGTCTAATAACGCTCATTTAATTGAACACTAATGAGCTGTGCATAGGAAGCCATGGCATTGCTGTTGTGTTCGCCATGGCACATCTGACTGGAGTTTGACTAACACCTTTAGGTTCTTGGTGAGGTTCCAGAAGTATAATGAGGTCTACTGTGCTGTTATGGAATATATGCTACCAATCAGTCTAGCAAGGAAAACAAGCAAATCAAAGCAATAAATATTGTATATTCACTAATATGTTTTGTTTTGGGATTTTACGGGATGCATTGCAAATCTATTAAAGTATTTTAAATTATGCAACAGCAGTTAAAACAGGAGCGTGGAGCATGCATGATTGATTACATTACTACAGCTCTACTTCATATTACTATCTCGAACCGGAGCTATAACGAGGAGCAGGAGCACTAAGAGGATTTAGATGGAGAAGCAAACAACAATTGTCCTAATGCTTTGCTGAAATTGGATACCAAGAACAATAAGAGCCCGCAGCTTGTAGCAAAATGACTGCAGTCCAGATGGCCCTGCCTAGGGGAATACGCAAACTGTGATCTACTTGTCTCTATCTTCTAGACGGTTTGTCATGGTGAGTTGTGTTTTTAGATCTTGTGTGTTTCACACAGTATCATGCTGACATGCTTTATGTATCATCAAGGTTTCTATCATATGCCTACAATGGATGAACGCGCATGCTTAAATATATTCCTGGCTATATTTTACTGGAAAACACTACGAAATTCATAACACTGCATTGTGACTTCTGGGTAACGTGCAGGCTGCCATATGGGCTCACAGTAGGGTCTACCCTTATTTGAAGTTTAGTCCTAAGAAGTGCAGTATAATCATCAGCACATAACATCAAACAGGCTACATCAGAGCACAACAATGTATACTTTATATGTAATAATACCATTTTACTTCAGGGGAGGGGAATATACATGGAACAAGTCTAATTGTATTTTATGTACAGTCAGTGCAACTTTTTTTTTCACCTTTTAAAATGACTCCAATGCTAAAGACGTTTTTCACTACTAAGACAGTCCCTCTTGATTCCTCGTTTCCCCCTGATAAAATAATAAAGACTATACTCACCTCCCGTACTGGCGCTGTTCCGGTGGTGGCACGGCTCATGTGCAGTTGGGACGTCATGCGAGCCCCAAGTCCAATCAGTACTGGAATCCTTCTTCCTCTTTCAGACCAAACAAACAATCAACAGAAAGTGAGTAGCAGCAACAGCTCTCATTTACTGTTGATTCATTTGTTGGGTCATGAAACATGTGAAATCAAACGGAGCTGTCCTAGTAGTCGACAACCCCTAAAACGCTTTATGGGAAGAATGGCAGGATGCTCATTCTCCTGCTATTTACATGCCATTGACTTAGCTACAATGACTACACCTATCAGCTGTATTAGATTTTGGTTTTCTGTCTTCTCTGGATCGTATCCTGTAAAATATTGAAATATGACCATTAATGCAGTTGTATAAATAAGCCCTTAGGTCCTAGAAGAACATGAGTATTTGACCTAGAGCCATAAAGTAACATTCTTAGTTCCAAATGCCATATCTATAGCAATGTCTCTCCCCCACCGAACATGTAACACATTTCGTCAGCATTTGCACTTTAAGCACAGCTTTTTAATTATCAAATTTTATAGTACTGGGTTCCTCTAACACCCATAGGCACTAGGATTTGGGTGCGGTTATTACTTTTTATGTCACTTTTGCTAAGAGAGGGGTATATTTCACTATTAGGGTATGTGGCCATGATCAGGACTCACTGCGTCTTGGATGCAGCAGATCCTGACCTGCAGGGCCGCGAGTCTCCTCCACAGGAGAATGCAGGAGACTGCAGCTGCTTATACCCACAATCAGGGTTCAGTGCGCTTTGGTCTCCTGCTTCTGTTCTCCCTACGGAGGACGCATGTGAATCCGCAGCAAACAGATGACATGCTACAGTCTGGAAAGACGCACCGCAGGTCGGTGTTTGCTGTGGAAAAACAAGCATAGTAGGCACGGGATTTCTAGAAATCCCATCCACTGTGCTTGTACTGTACAACAGAGCGTTTTGGACACAGCTGAAGCATGCTGCGTCCAAAACGCTGCAAACACTGATCGTGGGCATGCACCCTGAGTCACAAAAAAACGTAAGTAAAAAAACCCCAAAACTTTGCACTTTCATATACTTAAAATCAGGGGCGGACATATCATTGGTGCAATCTGAGTGACTGCGCAGGGACCCAAGGGGTGGGGGGGCCATATCGACCTCTAAAGCAGGCAGAATTGTGCATTATGATGAACTATTAGACTGCAAAGGGCCCCTATATTGTTCTTGCACAGGGGCCCTTTTCCATCTGTGTCTGCCAGTGCTTAAAATCATAAATATATTTAGAAGTATTTGGTGGAAACATGTTTTTTTCCTTCAGGGTATTTAGGGAATTATAATGACAGCTACTTGTTTACTGTCTCTGACTTATACCCCTGATGTGACCTGGAGGAATCTGAGATATCTCGAAGAAAATAATGGAAGTGCTGATTTGCTTTATTGCTGTACTTAGAAACTGCGTTTATAATGATGCAGCGGAAAACGTAAGATATTTGCATGGCAAAGCAAAGTTCATTTTAAAAACTATTCTACAATAGGATATAAAAATAAACAAGAATGGTTAAAACAATTTTACAATTGTATGTACATGGGCAATGATAAGAGCACAATGAAAAAAAAGGTGGTTCCGACAAACCATTGGAATTTGGAAAATTGAAGTCTCTGACCAAAGTTCTGACCTATTGCCCACAGTGCTTCATAAATTACTCATTCACATATTTTTTTTTTGGCATTGATGTTTCATAGTGATTCATCAAGTTCCTTATCTGGACTCCTTCTAGGTACAGATGAGCGGATTCGTTAAAGTTCGAGTTCTGTGGGTTCACCCAGACTTTAGTTAAAATTCGGATCGGGGCCCGGACTTGGACCGAACCCCATTGGAAGTCACTGATTGGGCAGTTTGGCTCTCCACCCACATACAGACAGCCATAAACAGATCACTTCTGGGAGAGGGCATTTTTTTTGTACACAATACATCAGATAATTTTTTTTTCCCCTAGTGCGAGCCATTCAAACACTACAAGCGTCTCAAACTGGGTTGAGCACCGAGCGTACCTGAGCACAGTCATGCTCAATTGAGTGATTTGCATATGTAAAGCATCCAAACTCAAACACTGATTTTTTTGTAAAGTCCATGTTTGGTTTGAACACCGAACGTTACTTTTAGGGTTTACTCATCTCTACTTTTGGGCACTTTCTACTGACTTATCTTTATATCAACATATAATCATTTCTGGAAAATAAATTGCATCAATTTGCTGTTCTAGACATTGAATAAGCCACAACATAATGGGAATTTTTTGCAAGAGTGTTATTTTCAATAGTTCGTATGATCTTGTATATGAATATGCAAGGAAATCATCTTAATTCTTAACACAGTTACTGCTGAAGCATTTTTTGGTATTGATTGTTAACAGTACCCAAAGTATTTGTTGTCACCACTTGCTACGTATGCTGCAGAGGACAGGTGGGACACTACCTTCTCTTCCAGACCCACCAAGTGGTAGATGAAGATTGGTGCTGGTGCCCAGTGCTGAAGAAGGGATTTCTTGTTAAAAATATATTTTAGACATATAACCATGCATGAAATAATATATAAATACCTTCTTGCCATATGTCTCCAAAGTGATAGAGGTGGAGATATTACTAGTGACTAGATTTTACTAGTCACGTAACTGAACATATATTATTTCATGTGATAATCTGTACAAATTTATAAGGATACGAGCAGATCAGTTCCCTATCCTATGAATGGAAATAACTATATCAATGGAGTTTTCGATGAGTTATCCAATGCCACTGAGTTATAGAATGTGGATCATAAATTTTGATTATTGTAGGGAGACCTGGAGTATTGTGTGGACACATGTTATAGCTACCCATTCCATTTTAAGTAACATTGTGAATGTTTCTTTCCTTTCTAGACCTATAAGAACTTATGCATGTACTAGCTGTAGTACCTGGCGTTGCCCGAGATAGTAACTGTCTCTCTGTTACTCTCCCAATCTCTGTCTGTCTCGCTCTCTGTTTGTCTGTCTCTATCTCTTTGTCTGTCTGTCTCTTTCCCTGTCTGTTTCTGTCTGTCTGAGTTGATACATACGGCAGTTCTGGCAAATAACTGTAAAGCGCTGGGTTAAAATTTCCTCTTAAAACATAGTCTATGACATTCCCTTAGTCAAATGGGGTGTCTGTGCAAAATTTTGTGATTGTACATGCGATGGTGCGAATTCCTTTAGCGGACATACAAACATATATATATATATATATATATATATATATATATATATATATTTTTTTTTATATATATATATATATATATATATATATACACACACACACACACACACACACACTCGGCTTTATTTAATAGACAATGATCTCATTTATAATTTGGTCTAGTATAGGATTTTCTTTATATAATAGATTGCTATTCTTCCATATCTCCTTATATCATCCTAATGTCTTTCCAGTGAGGAAGTAGAACTCTAGTGCCACTTATTGGAGGTAACAATCCCTGAGGAGCATTTTGGCTTAAAGTCTCCCACCACTGGCATGCTGAAATGGTGTGTCAGTCTCTGCAAGGAGAAGAGTGTCCCCCTTAGATCCCGCTTTAGCCTCTCATACAGCCAGATCAGATCTCATACTTTGCACTGACGAGAGGCAACCATCCTAAAACACCGTGTTTGCAAATTGAGGTTCTCATCTGGCATAAATTCTAAGTCAAAAGATGAGGCACATTAAAGGGTCACTTTTGACTTTTAGGATTGGTACATCCAATAGGTGGCACGAGAGTTCATCCACATCCTCACTGGAGAGACAATTTGCATATTTTCCAGATGAGCATTGCAGCTTAAAGTCTCCTCACCACTGGCATGCTAGAATGGTGTGTTAGGCGGGCTTTGCATGTTGCGACATCGCAAACCGATGCTGCGATGTTGCACGCGATAGTCCCCACCCCTGTCGCAGGTACGATATCTTGTGATAGCTGGCGTAGCGATAATTATCGCTACGCCATCTTCACATGCACTCACCTGCCCTGTGACCGTCGCTCTGGCCGGCGACCCGCCTCCTTCCTAAGGGGGTGGGTCATGCGGTGTCACAGCGACGTCACACGGCAGGCGGCCAATGGCGGCGGAGGGGCGGAGATGAGCAGGATGTAAACATCCCGCCCACCTCCTTCCTTCCGTATAGCCGCTGGCGGCAGGTAAGGAGATGTTCCTCGTTCCTGCGGCTTCACACACAGCGATGTGTGTTGCTGCAGGAACGAGGAACTACATCGTACCTGTCGCGGCACCGGCATTATGGAAATGTCGGAGCCTGCACCGATGATACGATAACGACGCTTTTGCGCTTGTTCATCGTATCATCTAGGATTTACACACTACGACATCGCAAGTGACGCCGGATGTGCGTCACTTTCGATTTGACCCCACCGACATTGCACCTGCGATGTCGTAGTGTGCAAAGTCGCCCTCAGTCTCTGCAAGAAGAATAGTGTCCCCTTTAGACTATATCATCTTTCTAGGATCACACTAGATTTACTCATGAGAATCTAAGTTAATTTATATACTATCTGCTCAACTAGTATCTGAATGATGCAAAATGAATCAGTTGTTGGGATATATAAATCAATAGGCACTAATGTAACAAAAAGAGACATAATGTTGATTCTGAAATGGTTTGTACACTTTTCAAATACCAAAGAATATTGACGTTGTCAATTCATATTATAAGGTATACCCAACATACTTTATTGTAGTTTTTATGATTCCCTGAAGAAATAATATAATTGCAAGTAATATGTCCTCATAGTTTCATCCAATCTTAGTCGGCCAGCAGCAGAACTTATGAAACTGATACATGTGTAATGAAACGCGTGGGCAGTTGTATAAATGGACATTACACTGCACCCTAGGGAAATCAACATTGAGAAATTTTGCTCAACATAGTTACATAGATATATGACATACACCATGTTTTATGTGGTAGAAAAATAAAAGCAAAGAAAGTAAAATGTTCAACATTGTGGCTTTGATGTTGAATTAAAGGGGTTGTCCAGGACTTATATAATGATGGCTTATCCTTAGTATCCTTAGGAAACATCGTCTTCCTCAGATCATTTAGGGTCTGAAACTATAGGTCCATATACTAAATAGTGACTTCCCAGGTACTGCAGCTCAGCTGCTACTGAAATGAATGGGATGTTAGCTGAAGCATCTGAGAATGGCCACTATAGAGTTTATGGAGCCATGCTTCACTGTACATTGTGTACATCTGGCTACACCAGAAGCAGCAAACAACTGATCAATAGTGGTACCAAGTGGTACCAAGACCTCCACTGATCTGATATTGATGATCGATATTCCATAAAATACCCTATAAGATCTCATTTTTGGCATTTGGATGCTAATTTGGATGTAAACAGGATCCAGAAATTCAATGGCGCAGTAAAGGCGACTCAGTGATGTCAACGGGTATTTATTTTACAGAAATAAAGAGTTAGCAGAGATAAAGGATAAAGCGTGAACAGTACAAATGACTATCAAGGAGCAGATCACTACACAATGAGTAATATTAAAGGCGCAAATATAAAACTTTACATATAGCTAATAATGGCTTTGATTCACAGGTTTATAAATAACGCTAAATTATTCCCGCTCTCTCTGTCAAGGAAACATTAGTAGTAATCTATATATATAATTGCCTTATTCTGTCTGTCTGTCTGTCATGCTCCAAAATTGTGTCCTTACGGTGACACAAAGCTGATTGGCCGCTGGGCTCGCCATGGCCCCGCCCCCCCACACGGATTGGCCTCTTGCCCTGGCTCTCTGCAGGCCCCGCCCCCCTCACGCAATGCACGCTCGCTCTGGCCCAACTGACACGGAGCTCCGACTCCCAGGTGAGTACACACACACACATCAGATCACACTCACTCTCACACACACCTCACACATCACATCCACACACTCACAACATCCTGGGATATCGCTTGCTTCTACACCGGCTCCGTCACGATCCCAGCAGCGCCAGACATAACCTTGCGATGCTGGGATCTTGACGTAGCCCGTGAACGCTGGTAACTATTATACACATCGGGTAACTAAGGTCCCTTGGTTACCCGATGCGTATCATAGTTACCAGTGTACACCGGCTCCGTCACGATCCCAGCAGCGCCAGACATAACCTTGCGATGCTGGGATCTTGACGGAGCCCGTGAACGCTGGTAACCATTATACACATCGGGTAACTAAGGTCCCTTAGTTACCCGATGTGTATCATAGTTACCAGTGTACACCGGCTCCCGGTACACATGTGCAGGGAGCCGGCATTATACTCCTCTCCCCCCAGGACTACTCCTCCTATTACAGTCCTCCTATTATACTCCTCTCTGAGTATAATAGGAGAACTATTATAGCATGGGGGATGTAGCACGATGGGGTGCGCAGCATGGGGGATGTAGCACAATGGGGAGTGCGCAGCATGGGGGATGTAGCACGATGGGGAGTGCGCAGCATGGGGGATGTAGCACGATGGGGGGTGCGCAGCATGGGGGATGGAGCACGATGGGGGGTGCGCAGCATGGGGGATGTAGCACGATGGGGAGTGCGCAGCATGGGGGATGTAGCACGATGGGGAGTGCGCAGCATGGGGGATGTAGCACGATGGGGAGTGCGCAGCATGGGGGATGTAGCACGATGGGGAGTGTGCAGCATGGGGGATGTAGCACGATGGGGAGTGCGCAGCATGGGGGATGTAGCACGATGGGGAGTGCGCAGCATGGGGGATGTAGCACGATGGGGAGGTGCGCAGCATGGGGGATGTAGCACGATGGGAAGTGCGCAGCATGGGGGATGTAGCACGATGGGGAGTGCGCAGCATGGCGGATGGAGCACGATGGCGGGTGCGCAGCATGGGGGATGTAGCACGATGGGGAGTGCGCAGCATGGGGGATGTAGCACGATGGGGGATGTAGCACGATGGGGGATGTAGCACGATGGGGGGTGCACAGCATGGGGGATGTAGCACGATGGGGAGTGCGCAGCATGGGGGATGTAGCACGATGGGGAGTGTGCAGCATGGGGGATGTAGCACGATGGGGAGTGCGCAGCATGGGGGATGTAGCACGATGGGGAGTGCGCAGCATGGCGGATGGAGCACAATGGTGGGTGCGCAGCATGGGGGATGTAGCACGATGGGGAGTGCGCAGCATGGGGGATGTAGCACGATGGGGGATGTAGCACGATGGGGGATGTAGCACGATGGGGGGTGCGCAGCATGGGGGATGTAGCACGATGGGGAGTGCGCAGCATGGGGGATGTAGCACGATGGGGAGTGCGCAGCATGGGGGATGTAGCACGATGGGGGGTGCGCAGCATGGAGGATGTAGCACGATGGGGGGTGCGCAGCATGGGGTATGGAGCATGATGGGGCGTGCGCAGCATGGAGGATGGAGCACGATGGGGAGTGCGCAGCATGGAGGATGGAGCACGATGGGATGTGCGCAGCATGGGGGATGGAGCACGATGGGGAATGCGCAGCATAGGGGATGGGGCATGATGGGGGTGCGCAGCATGGGGGATGGAGCTCGATGGGAGGTGCACACTTCCCCCCAACACACACACACACAGGGAACCACAAACACCGCCATACACAGACACCCACACACACAGACAACGCTGCACACACACAACACCCAACACACAAACACCGCGGCATACATAAATATACGCACATACCGCACAACACACACATTGCACAAAACATACCTCCCCCCAAAACACACCACACCCACACAAACCGCGCAACACACACACACACAACGCGACAGACACACAGCGCTCCACAAACAATGCAACACACATACAACACCGCTCTCACCCCCCGCCACACCCAGACAACACCCAGAACATGTACAGTGCCCTACACAAACACTTGGTAACTACACACAACAACATCTATATATATATATATATATATATATATATATATCTATAACAAAAATCATACATGAACTACACAATACGTAAATTCTAGAATACCCGATGCGTAGAATCGGGCCACCTTCTAGTAGTAGTAATAGTAGTTGTAGTAATTGGTCACCACTTCCCCTTAACTGGGTTGTCCATTGTAACAAGAAATAATACCATGAACCTGTACACAGGGCTTAACGGAGTTGCCATACAATTTACTAAGTAGCGAGTACAACTCTAGTCTATAACTTTCCCAATTTGTACGGTGTGTTTGAAAAGAAGGCAACGGCCCAGTTTACTTAGAACTTATATCTTCTGTAATCTTCTGTATTCACCATTTGATCTTTGTTACTTGACCTATGAAGTCTAGTTCTTGGTGCTTCGCCTTCATGGTTGGTCCTTGGTGCTTGACCATCAATGTCTCATTGTCAATGCTTGGCTTTTGATGTTTGGGTCTTCGGTGCTTGACCTGTGAAGTCTAGTCTTCTCTAGGAATAGATCCCTCTCCATTAATACTACTACAGTAATGGCCATAAGCAATATCTGCTACTCACACGTCTGCTCTCTCTCCAGTCTTGGCACCAACTCCTCTCCTCCTTTTTCGTTCCGGCCTTTTATATTTAACTGCGCTACAGCTGTCACCTGAACTGGTGTACCCTTCAAACTCTTCCCTTGAGGAAATGCGCTCCGTTCTTCAGTTCCTGCTTGTCCAGTCCAACCAGCAGATGGTGGAATTTACTTGCAAGTACTGTTAGATGTTATTGGAGTGCATATTTCATTCACCACCCCCTTACACATATATGAGAGAGTAGGCCATAAACAGCCACAAAAAAATAAATGTCTTCAATATATAATTTCTAGGGATGATCGAATATCACAAATATTTGGCTTTGCGAATATTCGCCGAATAGGTTGCTGCTATGCAAATATTCGATGCGCAATGTAAGTCTATGGGAAGCCCGAATAGTTGCTAGTCGAATAGCGGTGACCGATTTGACGAATATGGGCGTAGCCGAATATTTGAGGTATTCGATCATCCCTAATCAATTCCTCTATCACATGGCTATTTCTCATGATTTATGTCAGGATACAAAATCTGCACCAAGGCTCGAACATACAATGTGTCACTATAATATAGTTTTTTTGTTATATTGCATAGGTTCTTTTTAACCCCCTCATTAACTAGGCCCTGGGTGCAACTCATACACTGAGCCTTCTGAAACTACAAACCTGTAACCTGTAATGCCTAATGACCTGGTTGAGGAGTTTCATATCTTAACATTTTCAACTTTTTTATATTTCCAGTGTATGCAGATGCCCATCATGAAAAAAAGGATATGTGTCCATTAATCTACATGCCCTCAGTGGCGGAACTGTGCAGTAATAAGTGAGAAACCCTTTATTACTTTCAATGCCTGTGAGAAGAATGTAAACCAACAGTATCAGCAATAATCCTGGCTGTGGAATAGCCATCTATTCTGAAGAAAATGGCCAACATATTCAATCTGCTGGTGGAAGTGTTCTTCGACGAAGGAGTCACAAAGCCGTGGATATTGATCTGAAAAATCCCAGAATTAAACAAGAGCTACAGAGGTCAAACAACACAAATTAATTGCTAACCAGTTTTAGAATGGATGGTCTCCAGACAATGGATGATAGAAGGCTAGTTATACTATGAAGGTCATAATCCTACAGTATTAGTAGGAGGATGCACATAACATATAATAGCTGCTGTACAGAATACGCCCCGTAACACAAATAGGTTTGGAATTGTTCTCCTCTTACTGTGTTTAATTACTTTATGTCAATTTAATCCAAGGAAATCTCCCTGTCTTCAGGGCTTATCTTCCTCCCACCTTCCGCCGCTACCTCTCACGTATACCCTATATGCTATTTGTTTGTTTATACCCTGTCTGTCTATTTCATATCTCTCAGCCGCTCTTCCTCCTAATTTCAGTCTTTGACTGACAAACACATCCTGCTTTATATTCCCAATTCTTCATCTTTTCACAGAGTGGTGTCTCTCCAACACAATCATTGTACCTGTCATTTTCCTTCTCAATATGTCTGTCTGTTTTATATATTTTGTCTATTTGTTATTGGTAGAAGAACAGATTTATTATTTATATATTAACGCTCTAAAAAGTCAGACACTTCAGTTTCTTCTGTCTATGTCATTAATGGTGACTGGAGAACAGTTTCAATAGAAAAGTTATGGAATTACGTGGCAATTAAAAATATATACTTTTACCTTGGATGGTAAAAGGGGTCGTCTTGTTTGGACAACTTCTTTTAAACTTGTGGTTTTTCTAGATACAGTCAATGACTGTTGGGTGGTTACTACCCAGTGTGATTGGCTGCCATAACTGGAGTGTAAGGGCAAGCTGACCGCAGCTATTAAATGACCCATGATCGTATAATAGCCTGTTATATTGTTTAATGGCCTATTTCGTCAGGCTGTGGAAAATTCTATGCACACAACATTATCATTAATAGAATTACTATGTGTGCATAGAAGATCATTTTACCGGCAGCTGATCATCTGTGTAGACATGACAATGGACTGTCAATAACAATGAATTTTAAGGTTGCTTCCAAATCTTGAGGCTTAATGAACAAGTGTTTTACTCATTGGGTGAGTGATTGCCAACTTGTCCAGATGTGCATCTTCTCAAGAAGGAGCATTCCTAAAGGGTGCTTTACACGCTGCGACATCGCTAGCGATTGCTAGCGATGTTTCGAGCGATAGCACCCACCCCCGTCGTTCGTGTGACATTTGGTGATCGCTGCTGTAGCAAACAATATCGTTACGGCAGCGTCACATGCACATAGCTGTTCAGCGACGTCGCTGTGACCGCCAAACAATCCCTCCTTCAAGGGGGAAGTGCGTTCAGCGTCACAGCGATGTCACAGTGGCGTCCCTAAGCAGCCGTCCAATAGCAGAGGAGGGGCAGAGATGAGCGGCTGGAACATGCCGCCTACTTCCTTTCTTCCTCATTACCGGTGGACGCAAGTAAGGAGATGTTCGTCGTTCCTGCGGTGTCACACATAGCGATGTGTGATGCCGCAGGAACGACGAACAACCAGCGGCATGCACCACCAATGACATTATGAAAAGGAGCGACGTGTCAACGATCCACGATTTTTGACATTTTTGCGATTGTTGAACGTCGCTCATAGCTGTCACACGCTGCAATGTCACTAACGACGCTGGATGTGCGTCACAAACACCGTGACCCCGACGATATATCGTTAGCGATGTCGCAGCGTGTAAAGCACCCTTAAGAATACTTGTTTACCAATTATCAGTCCCTCTAAATGAACCTTCAATTAAAACCAATGGGTATCCATTAATCTAAAAAAACCCCCTAGAGTAGAGATTAACAAACCCATGGAAGTTCGGTTTGGTGGGTGAAGTTGAACTTTAGATAAAGTTTGTTTTGGGACTCAGACTTTACCTGATCCCCAATGGAAGTCACTGATTGGACAGTTCAGGTCTATTCCCACATGCAGCCAGCTATAAACTGATTACTTCCAGAGGTGGGTGGGATTTTCCATTTCTTTTTGATTGGGGCACACTACATTCGACCACGCTGTTGTTACCATCCGTGCAAGCCATTGAAAGACTGCAAGTGGCTCATACTGGGCTGAGCACCGAGTGTTCCCAAGCACAGCGATGTTTGCATGAGTGGTTTACCTACATTAAGCACCTGATCTCCAAACCCAAACTCTGTTTTTTTGTAAAGTCTGTGTTTTGTACGAACAATGAACACCGAACCTTGGTTCATTTCTACTTCAGAGACTTTCCAGAGCACCCTCATGTGATACTTTAGTTTCATGTTTTACAACGGCTTTAAACCAATGTTTTTAAGCCCCTAATAAATAGGAGGTTTTCCATGTGCTCCTTTATTATCATATCTTATGCACACCATGAAAACTGTGTGAGTACTACTGATTGACATTACCTCTATGTACCTGAGATTAGGACATTGAGTAAAAGATGGAGAATCTGACCAGTGAATTTCTCCTTCCAAATTTAACTTACTAAGTTTTTTTTAAGAAGGATTTATTCTATTGATGCCTAAATATATACAAATGTTACAGCCACCAACATGATGTCTGTGACATGGTATGGTGATAACATATATACACTTCTGATGTGGTGTACACTCATTGAAAGAGAATTGAAATGGATGCTATATATATAGTGTAGCGCACCTTCATAGCATAAAATGCCAGTGGTCATGTTGGGAGTTGTAATGTACAGCTGAGTACTGTTTTTTTATTTTGGCTCACATGTAACATGTTCAGATGATTATTTCTATATTCCAGCTGAAAATGTTGGATAGTAGCAGTAATCACTAGACGTCAGAGTTTATAAGGATGTGAACTAAAAAGAATCATAATCAGAACTGACAAACTTTCCAAACTAATCACTATGATCACTAGAATGGTAGCTTGTATTGTAACCAGTAATTTAAAAGAAATCTCATCTATGATGAATAGACGGTCTTTTTTTATTTGCTAGGATGGGAACAACCCTATTTTCTTTTTCAATTCTTGCTAAATCAGTCATGTAGATGACTATTAAATTGACACAACAATTGGTCTGTGTAAATTCTGCATCATAGTTTCTAATAGTGATGAGCGAACACAATCATGCTCGGGTGCTCAGCACTCATTATGAGTAGTGATGGGCGAATGTGCTCAGCACTGCTCATTACTCGATCAAGCATTAGTGTGCTCGGTTACTTGCGGAGTTCAGCCAAGAGCTTGGATATTTAGTCCGTGAAACAATGCCTGCAATGCACAGGCGTGCTTCATTGCATGATTTAAAAGCTAAACCACAAAAAGAGAAATTAAATTTTCCCCAAAAAATTCTGAAAAAATCACAGTTCAAGCACCCCAGAGAGAGCCATT
Organism: Anomaloglossus baeobatrachus; assembly: GCF_048569485.1. Classification (NCBI taxonomy): domain Eukaryota; kingdom Metazoa; phylum Chordata; class Amphibia; order Anura; family Aromobatidae; genus Anomaloglossus; species Anomaloglossus baeobatrachus. The sequence goes on along the minus strand of NC_134353.1, from coordinate 764,057,869 downwards.
CACAGTCTCTGAATGGCTCTCACGGGAATAAAACAACATTCTCAGATGAAGTGTGACTAAAAAAAAAAAAAAAAAAAACAACACCATGCTTCCCTCCGGTAATGCTCTGTTTATGGCTGGCTGTATGTGGATGGAGACCCGAACAGGCCAATCCTTGGCTTTCCATAATACTTGTCACTCGCATCAAGCTCGCCCGAGCATCTGACCAGCTCGAATCGAGGATCAAGCATTTGAGCATTTTAGTGCTCGCCCATCAATAGTAATGAGTAGTTAATGCCTTGATGGACACGACTGGAGTACCCAAGTAAAATGGAAGTCAATGGGGAACTCGAGCATTTTTCCAGATTTCCCGGAAAAATGCTTGAGTTCTCCTTTGACTTGCATTATACCCTGGTACGCGAGTCATGCCAATCCAAGCATTAGCTGCTTGTTAAGAGTACCCAGCACCCAAGCATGGTAGTGCTCACTCGTCATTAGTTCTGAATGTAGATTGATGTATGTGCCCAATGGGAGTATTGCCAGTATGGTTGGAAACAAGACACTTTGCTATGATTAAGGTATTTAGATACAGGATTAAGGGGAAGCAGAGTGAACCTATGCATCCGTGACATAAAGCCTACCCTGACTATGAGTGATATATGTGGCAGCAGTTGAATATATTGATCTGTTTTTAATGCATTTACCTATTTTCCTTATGTACATTTTCTACGATCCAGCCGATGTGATGTATTGCCTTCTGCATCCTTTGTCCTCTAACACAAGCACATAACATTGCCATGCACTATACTTGATTTACTGGAGCGTGGATGAGTATGTTGCCTCTTTCAGGTCATCTTGCACTGAGATTACAGAAACTGAAAGCTAATGTAAAAGTTTCAGAGACCTCCATTTCACATTCACATTTTTCAGTGAACCTTTTTACCTCCAGAGCAATACTTCTGACAAGAGTTCTTCAGGTTGTAGAACTACAATGTGCAGCGTTGGAGAATTCAATGTACTCTTCACTTATTGGAGTGACCAACAAACTCTTCTTAGTTTCTGATGCTCACATCATGAAATCCAGGCAAAAAAGAGGAATTTAGGTCCAATCTTTTGCACTTATTTATGTCTTTCATACGAAGGTTATATTTAACTAATCAAGTCTTCCTTTCCAGCCGTGCTTTGGAAGCATTATTGTTGTTTTAATACTCTGCCTGATTATTTCATACTGTGCTAATGATTGTTATTGCAAGTGTGTATTATAATGGAAAAGCCAGAGCAATTTGTACCCACTTTCAGGTAATAATTAATGGTCAGATTTAATATTTGGTTTAGAATTAAAGAACAAATTGAACCGCTTCTGTTCCCATCACAATACACTGCTTCTGTTGCTGTAGATAGGCGGTATATGCTTAGTTTGCCACATTGTAAGCACCATTTTATTGGCGTAGCGGATGGAATGAGTTTTGTTAGTATATGGCATCCGCTGGCTTAAATCATCATGGGGCATGAATCTTGTCGATTGGGTGTCTGCCAGCTGCAAGGTCTATAGAGCTATCTAATCAGTAGTATAATCACATAAGAGAATGTGCAAGACTTACTGGTAGCAAAGTATATAATTACATTTTTCAGTGTTAAAGGAAGAAAAAAGGTCACCTCGGATCGATTCACAGCCATAGCTCTTGGGTGCCCAAACTGCTGTTAAGAACAGCAGTGATCTATAATTCCCAGCTTCAAGTGGAAGATTTTAGAATATTTGACCTTCTCACCTCACCTAATTCTCTTATTGGAAACCCTCATCTATATTTTCAATTCTGTAATGATATATATATATATTATTGCGTGTTGACATTATGCCATGATTGATGCGTCATGCTCCCCAAAGGAGGTTAAATGATATAAGGAATAAACACTTTCACGCCAATCTTAATCTTTTAAAATAAGACTACCCTCCCAAAAAATGAAATGTGATGGTAAGGTTTGTGACATTTGAATGAACAATAGAAACACAACTATATTGGAAGGCATCATAAAAAGCAAAAGTGCAGTACAGGATACAAGTAGATGGGATCAGAGTCTTATAATCTGGTTAAATTGTATAGTAATTAATGTGGCAATATAATTCTATTTTAAGTTTCTATTTGTATGGCTTCAAGATTACCCTGCCCAAAATAAAAGGTGATGGTAAGATATGTGCTATTGTAAAAAGTAATAGAATTACAACTACATTGGAAGGTATCATAAAAAGCAAAAGTGCAGCAAAGGATGCCAAGGACATGGGATCAGAGTCTTAAAATCTGGTTCAATTGTATAGGAATTAATAAGTGTCAATTTAATTCTATTTCAAGGATCTCTTTGTATGACTTCAAGACTACCCTTCCAAAATGAAAGGTGATGGTAAGGTTTCTAATGAGCCATAGAACCACAACTACATTGGAAGGCATCATAAAAAGCAAAAGTGCAGCAAAGGATTTCATGAAGATGGGATCAAAGTCTGACAGTCCATTGTCAATTTAATTCTACTTCAAGGTTCTTTCTGTATGACTTCAAGACTAGCCTCCCCAAAATGAAAGGTGATGGTAAGGATTGCGATATTTTAATGAACAATAGAACCAAAACTACATTGGAAGGCATTATAAAAAGCAAAAGTGCAGCACAGGATCCCAAGGAGATGGGATCAGAGTCTTCCAATCTAGTTAAATTGTATAGGAATTAATAAGTTTCAATTTAATTATATTTCGAGGTTCTTTCTGTATGACTTCAAGACTACTCTCCACAAAATAAAAGGTGATGGTAAGATGTGTGCTATTGTAAAGAGAAATAGAACCACAACTACTTTGGAAGGCATCATAAAAAGCAAAAATGCAGCACAGGATCCCAAGGACATGGGATCAGAGTCTTCCAATCTGGTTAAATTGTATAGGAATTAATAAGTGTCAATGTAACTCTACTTCAAGGTTCTTTCTGTATGACTTCAAGACTACCCTCCCCAAAATGAAAGGTGATGTTAAGGATTTCGATATTTTAATGAACAATAGAACCACAACTACTTTGGAAGGCATCATAAAAAGCAAAAGTACAGCACAGGATCCCAAGGACATGAGATCAGAGCCTTCCAATCTGGTTAAATTGTATAGGAATTAATAAGTGTCAATGTAATTCTACTTCAAGGTTCTTTCTGTATGACCTCAAGACTACTTTCCACAAAATGAAAGATGATGGCAAGATGTACTATTGTAATGAGAAATAGAACCACAACTACTTTGGAAGGCATCATAAAAAGCAAAAGTACAGCACAGGATCCCAAGGACATGAGATCAGAGCCTTCCAATCTGGTTATATTGTATAGCAATTAATAAGTGTCAATGTAACTCTACTTCAAGCTTCTTTCTGTATGACTTCAAGACTACCCTCCCCAAAATGAAAGGTGATGGTAAGGATTGCTGGAATTCTATTTGAAGGTTCTTTTTGTATGGCAAAGTTCTTCATCGCTGCTTGCCTACTGTTTGTAAATTACGATGAGTGTAGAAACTAGAAACTTACATATGAGAAGCGTCTCGGAACCGTTATTTTTCAGTTAAAATGCACTCCGAATACAGTAAATATTTTCTCAATATTAACAAAATGGTTTACATTTCATTACACAGTTCAAGCCCTGATTTAGGGTGATGGAGAGAGGACTGAAATAAAATTGCTTGCTTCATTGAAAATGCAAACACAAAAGAAAGTAATGAGCACTGTGCAAAGAAAGACTTGCATTTGATTTCAATAATTCATGGCTACCCAATATGCTAAGTCAGTAGCACGGCTCCAGCTGCACCAGTGCACATATAGAAGGCTGCCATAAAGCAAATTTAAGGCACAAGCTCAGCACAATAAAGGCAAACTGGATACATATAAATAAGGGCTGCGTAATATTAGCAGGAATGTGAGATTACACCACAGAGCACTGAAAAAACATACGATCGCTGTGAGGAACAGATTGCATGCTACAAACCTGCATTAAGTAATGGGGAAAAAGGCACGATCATACACTGGATATATAGGATTTGTGTATAAATAAATGAACTATCTTGTTGCATACTTTTAGAGGATAGCAATCTGCACCATCATCACTGACTGGTAAGATATTGCAGGATTACTGTAAGATTTGGGTACATTTTTCTACACAGGACACAGTAATGAACTAATATTGGATTTTTAGGATGCTCCATGATTCCTGATTATTAGCTGTTTGGAGAAAAGTCCATGCAAAGCGATTTCAGGCTATTTCCCAAGTTTGAGATCTGCAGTAAATCAGAAAACTCATTAGGACGGAGAATTTATAGAATATGGGATAATGAATTCACCAAGTTTAAGGTTTCGGTATCTCCAGCCAGAGAATCTGTGAAGAACCTACTCATCATCACCTGCACTATTACCTTGTATGTAGAATTTGTATGTAGAGGGAAACCTCTAATGAAAACTTTATCTCAAGCTGTTGTAAATCTTCCAAGAAGTGATACAGTTACTTTCTGTGACAGCAGGAGCAGAAATCCCCCAGCCCAGGGCTGCTGCTCAGTAGGGCTTGTCACACAGAGAGGGATGCATGCAGCCAGCTCCAGGGTGGACAAAGGAACTGACACAGATGGAGAGAAGCTGGTTACTCAGTGCCAGGGTCCCCTGAGTGAGGGACAATACTACATCTGAGAAACATATGCTCAAACCCACCATGCCTTCCCCTGGAGACATTGTATACAATCTTATCTTCACCATCTATACACTTTACAACCAGCACTTATAGTAAGAAGCATAGAAACCCACTGTAGGAAGCCCCAGCCCAACTACTCAGCTCCTAACAGACCTACCTGGACAGTGGCTTCCGAGAGGTGATGCTGGCAACGATGATGCTTTCTCTCCTTGGAGTGGCCACGGCTTTAAAAGTCCCCATCCAGAACTTCTCAAAAAGCTGCTTTTCCCCTTCCTGGACGCCGGCCATAGTCACTGAAGAGCGAGGAGCAGGGCAGATGTTCTGCTGCCAACCCCACCGCACGGCGAGAAGAGACTGGAGCTGTCCAAATGCTGAAAGTACTGACTTGCGCTCAGCCACAGCAGGCAGGGCTGCGGGGGAGGAGGACTCGGCTTCCTTCACCTCCTCCCCTTGGTCAAACGCTTGGACCTGAGATTCCAGGCAATGGCAAACTACGAGGCTTCTATTAGACCAGGCTGTGATTGCAGGCAATGGCAGACTACAGGGCTACTGCTGTTAGACCCGATGTGATTCCAGGCAATGCTACACTACAGGGCTTCCTCTTGCAATGCCCCACTACAGGGCTTCTTCAGGCAATGTCACACTACAGGGCTGCTTCAGGCAATGCCACACTACAGGGCAGTCACTGCCACACTACAGGGCAGTCACTGCCACACTACAGTGGTTTCTCCAGGCAATGCCACATTACAGGGCTTCTCCAGGCAATGCCACATTACAGGGCTTCTCCAGGCAATGCCACATTACAGGGCTTCTCCAGGCAATGCCAGATTACAGGGCTTCTTCAGGCAATGCCACACTACAGGGCTTCTCCTGGCAATGCCACACTACAGGGCTTCTCCAGGCAATGCCACACTACAGGGCTTCTCCTGGCAATGCCACACTACAGGGCTTCTCCAGGCAATCCCACACTACAGGGCTTCACCAGGCAATGCCACACTACAGGGCTTCTCCAGGCAATGCCACACTACAGGGCTTCACCAGGCAATGCCACACTACAGGGCAGTCAATACCACACTACAGGGCTTCACCATGCAATGCCACACTACAGGGCAGTCAATACTACTCTACAGGGCTTCTACCGGCAATGCCACATTACAGTGACTTCTAAAGGCAATGCCACACTACAGGGCTTCTCTATGTAATGCCACACTCTAGGGATTTTCTAGGCAATGTCACACTACTGGGCTTTTCCAGGTAAAGCCACTCTACAGAGTTTCACAAGGCAATGCCAAATTAGTAGGCTTCTTCAGGTAATGCCACACTATAGGACTTCTTCGGGAAATGACACACTACAGGGCTTTTCCAGGTAATGCCACACAACACAGTCTTCTCCAGGTAATGCCACACTACACAATCTTCTCCAGGTAATGCCACACTACAGTGTCTTCTCCAGGTAATGCCACATTACAGTGTCTTCTCTAGGCAATGCCACACTACACAATCTTCTCCAGGTAATGCCACACTACAGTGTCTTGCCCAGGCAATGCCACACTACAGTTTCTTCTCCAAGCAATGCCACACTACACAGTCTTCTCCAGGTAATGCCACACTACAGTGTCTTGCCCAGGCAATGCCACATCACAGGGTCTTCTGCTATTAAATCCTACTTCCTGTAGTTTCAAAGCTGGTGGAAGTATGAGGAGCATAAAGCCAGGATGGAGCAATCACCTCATCCCTCCTCTTCTGCAGGATTGGATGGCCAGGATGGGTGACAGGTGTGTGATGCTAATGTGCAAGTGTAGAAAAGTCTGAGCTCTTGTTTTCTCTCCTCTCTTGCTCTGTGACGTTTATACAGGGGCTGGCAGTCCTTTACCCACCCCATGATTCCTTTATCCCACCTCCACCCTCTGCCACCCTCCCTCTTTTTGTATCAGAAAAAAGACAAGTGCTTGCTTCCCAGGCCTGACCTATCTGCATGACAAAAGCCTCCAGGGCAGGCGTGTGCCTGGCATAATGGTCTGAGGTTCAGTTTTGCAATGACCCAGAATAATCTTGGAGCGCAGGAGGGTGTGGAGCACTAGAGACCTATTCAAGGAAGAAACTGCACCACAAACTCCCCCCTACTAATAGACTTCGCTTTTATCAAAGGGAGACCTGCAGTCTGTCTTTGCATCTCAGTAACCCTTTGCACGCCAGTGTCTTGGCTCTTATAGTAGCTGTGAGCTGCACAATCTGCAAAGCAGCTATAAATTGTGATATTGCAAAGCTGAAGGCTAGAAGAACATCTAGGCAATAACACTGAAGATTTTCCTCTAAACAGATAATTCTTAGTTTTAATTCCTTAATTCCTTTTAAAGAGACATACATTAATATTGTTCTTAAAACATAAAGGATTTTGTTATGGGAAAATAGTTTTATTGAAATATTGTGTTTTTCCAAATCATAAATAATATATTTTACCTCTAAAAAATGAGATAATTAATCAAGCATGATCAATAACTGTATTGATCAGTGAGGAAGACTTTGCCACAATTTTAGGCTACATTCCCTCATCCGTGTGACACATCCTAGCGCTATCCATTTTATTAGAGAACAAATGAACCATAGATTTTGATTGACTCATGCACATATCAATTTTAAAATCTGGTTTGTGTCTCTGGTCCTTGAGATTCAGAACATGTCATATTCTCATCCTTTGTTAGTAGGATCAATCCTCCTAAATCGTCTATATGGGCACACAGGCCATAGAAAGTTGAATACAATGATACCTTGATATCCAAGATACAACATCTTATTCCAGAGAAACCCACATTTTTTTCAGTATGTAGATACACATTTAAAGGGGTGGTTCCCTTCCTTAGCATACTGGCCACATTGATGTAAAGCTCATAAAGAAGGCTTTTCTCAAATATCTTGTGTAGTATATCTGCCTCTGAGCAGCGCTATTGTGGTCCGCTTATGCCTATCACATGACACTGGAGCTCCGTGATCTCTTAGATCTGGTGATGTCACGTCAACTTCCAGTTGACCTGACACCACCGAGCACGGACACAGTCTCCCTGAGTGACTGGGCTGTTGGCGTAGTTTCACCGCCCGTTGCAGCCCAGTATCTCTTGCATTCTCTCCTTAGATGCAGAGCGCTGCAAGCAAGAGCAATGCTGGGCTGTGACGAGCTGTGAAACTCAGCAAACAGCCCAGTCACTCACAGACACCTGGGGCCGACCTTCGTGATGTCAGGTCAACTGGAAGTTGATGTGACATCACCGGATCTCAGAGGTCACGAAGCCCGGGGTCACATGATGGGGATGAGAGGACCGTAATAGCGCCGCTCAGAGGCCCAATTGACTACACAAGGTACTTGAGAAAAGCCTTCTTTATGGGCTTTACATCGATGTGGCCACTATGCTGTGTAGTGGACCACCTCTTTAAGATCTATGGGCCAGTGTTCTCTCTGAGTAAAAGTTGGACAGCACATTGACCAATGTATCAATACAGCTGTTCAGGTCATCGCAGCCTATGCTAATTTCGTTTGACTTTCGGAAGCGAATCGCCTATATTAATCTATGGGTCAGAACATCCATACAAATCATCTGCTATACATTACCATTATTAATCAGAAAACTATTTTTGATCACGTACATTTTAAAATGTATGACAAATAAATGTCCCACGGATAACAATATAGAAAAAAATCATTTGAGTTTTATTAATGAAACTCCGACAATGTTTCATACTCTTGTGTGACTCAAGCCGTAGGCTAAAGTTCACATGAGCGTATATTGTCATCCGTATGGCATCTGTTATTATACATTTACATCAGTATTTTTAGTTTTAACTTACATAAACAAATTCAGTTTATTATGTTAAAGAATTGCAATGTATCCGTAAAAATCTGATCTTATATGTTTGATTTCTATAAGATACGATTATTTTATACATACCCATACACTTGCATAGGCGAGTCAACTCCGAAAAACAGACGAGTAGTCAATGCTGCAATTTTTTTCACATGCAGATTCAGGAGAAAAAAAATTCTTGTCTTGACAGTAATTGAATACATGCATACACTTTCACATGTGGATTCACTGTAATTTTTAAGTTACAGGAATGATGCAGAGCTCTGCTGTACTTTACATCATGTGAATAGGGATGGGCGAATCCCCCGTTGTTCGGTGTTCTGGAGCCTCGCCCGAACGTTTTGTAAAGTTCGTGTTCAGGTTCTGATATAACGCGAACTTGGACATTCCAGTTATGTGATGGGGAGGGGGGGCTGAAAAATAAAGAATACAGTTAATAATAAACATACTTACAGGTCCCGCGACACGTTCTGCAGACTCTGTCTCCCGACACTGCTCCTTCCGATTATCGCTGCGCCCTCCTGGTAACAAGCACTGATGATAGGACCTTCTGTGACGTCATACCCATGTGACTAGTCACTTTGTATTACCTCGTTGGTTACAGACTGGTCACATGGCTATGACGTCATGCTAGGTCCTGTCGGTGCATCTCGCCGGTACACAGTGCTCGCCCAAGCATCTCAGTACTCGGTATACTCGGCGAGTGCCGTGTACCGGCGATATACTCTGGCACATGATCGGCTCCCCGTCGTTGCATGTTGGAGCTCTTTAAAGAGTCGGCGCACATGCAGGCATTAGCTGCCACAGCCGGTGAATAGCTGCGCCGGGAGTCAGGTAATCGGAGATTACCGTTGCTATAGTAACATCAGGTTACTATTGCAACGGTGGCAGCGGTGACGTCACTGCTTACCAACCCACAACTTCTACTCACTTATTGAGTGATTAGACTGCTCGGGGGGGGAGGAGCACTCTTCCTCCCCTGTGCTGTCTGATATAGCAGAGCTGCATGGGTTAAAGGAGAAAGAAGACCGAAGACCAGGATTGTGGAGGGGTGATAGGGAGTAATAAACATGGAGTCTCTAAGTGTGTCTGTGTATTTATTTCTAATAATGTATTTTTTCTCTGTGTGGTGTCTTTTTCTTAACCCTTTATTGGAGATTATTAATGGTTAAACTTGCCTGACATTAAGAATCTGTTATGATCTGGAACCATGGAAGACCACCATAAATCATTGGTAAAAGGTGACAAGAGCATTGACAACTAATCTGGCCGCCATCTCCTTACTAACCATCAACACTAGAAGTAGCCGAGGGGTGAACTAACATCCTGTGCACCGCGGACCCAGCCGGAGAACTAACTATCCTAAAGGAAGGAAAGATGAATAACTCTCTGCCTCAAAAAATAGATAAAGAATAGCAAGCCCCCCACATTCAAAGACCGCGGTGATATAGGAAAACACAATACACAGATAGATGATAGGATTAGCAAAAGGTGAGGCCCTACTGACTAAATAGGACAGGATAGGAAAGAGACTATTGGTGGCCAGAGAAAACCCTTCAAAAATCCAAAAACCTTATAGTACAAAAAGCCCTCAGATCACTAGATCTGAACTCCGTCCTATACCAGGCACTCTTGTCAAACCAATGAACAGAAAGCAGGAACCATTACAAATTCAAGAAGCAACAAACACATTGACTAACAGGAGCAATACTCCAAACATAGCTGCAGGGAGCTTCCCAGCTAAGCAACTGAGAGGGAAGATCCCTGCATGCAAATAAGCTGACAAAAACCACAGCAAATGACAAATTCAGATAAGAGCAAAAAGAACCAAACAACAAATAAAGAGCCAAGCACTTATGTGGGGTAGATGTGGTCTGGAGCAGGATGAAGCAGGCTGGTGAACAAAGAACAACTGACATCCGGCATAGCCTGCTAGCAGACCAGGGTTTAAATACGCAGAGAGTTTAGCAATGGAAGCGCCCATTGCTCAACACACCTGGTCTCTGTCCAAACCATTCCTGGCCACAAGAGGGAGCCTCACAGCAGCAAAAACATAACTGACATTCACAACAGAATCTCTGGCTTAATACTAGCTGGTAAAACAAAGCTAGTATTACCCCCTTATTACCCAGTGTGCCACCCGTCACCAGGGCCACTGGAAGAGTTGGATACAGAGCCATTTTCTGGGGCGGCTGCAGACTGCAATTCGCAGTGGGGGCGCCCAGAAAGCTTGGGCCAACCTGCACTGTGGATTCCAATCCTCAGCTACCTAGTTGTACCTGACTGGACACAAAAATAGGGCAAAGCCCATGTCGGTTTTTTTTTAATTATTTCATGAAATTCATGAAATAATTAAAAAAAAGGCTTCCCTATATTTTTGGTTTCCAGCTGGGTACAAATAGGCAGCTGGGGGTTGGGGGCAGCACGTACCTGCCTGGTGTACCTGGCTAGCATATAAAAATATGACGAAGCCCACGTCATTTTTTTTAGGTTTTTTTGGCAAAAAAACTTTAAAAAAAAAAAAAAGGCTTCCCTGGATTTTCCATTGTCAGTGAAGGTAACAACAAGCAGTGGGGGCTAGCAGTCAGTAGCTGCTTGGATTACCCTTAGCTAGCAATAGAAAATGCAGTAGGAGCCCATGCGTATTTTTATAAATTATTTATTTAAATAACTAAAAAAAAATGGCCTTCCCTGTATTTTGATTGCCTGACATCACAATACTGTAAAAATAAATAAATCATAAAAAAAAATGACGTAGCGCTCATCAGAATTTTTGATTCTCAGCACAGATAAAGCAGATGGCTAGTGGCTGCCACCCCCATCTGCCTGATTTACCTTGGCTGGCAATCAAAATACAGAAAAGCCCATTATTTTTTTTTTAATTTAAAAAAATAATGAAAAAAAAAATGCGTGTGCTCCCGCCATATTTTGATTGCCAGCCTGCATCCGTCCCTGGAAATGGCGCATTGTTTCTTAACGCCATTTCCAGGCGCTATACCTGGCTCGTCCAGCGGTCGTGATGGCGGTGGCTCGCTGGGTAATAAAGGGGTTAATACCAGCTTTGTATTTTCAAATGGTACTATGCCCGAAATTCATTGTGTCACGCCAAATTAGACATGGCCACTATGAATTTCTAGGAAAAAGGAAAAAAAACACAACACAGAGAATTTTTTTTTATTAGAAATAAAACAAACAAAACATTTAGAGACTCAATCTTTATTATAAAAAAAATCCTTAGTCCGACGTAATCCACTGGGACAGCAAAGTCAACTCTGCTTCATCACTGTGCACAGACAGTGTCTATACACAGTGAGAAGCAAAGCGCAATGTTAACTCTGCTTCATCAATGTGCACAGCCACACAGTCTATACACAGTGAGAAGCAAAGCGCAAAGTCAACTCTGCTTCATCACTGTGCACATGCACAGTATCTATACATAGTGAGAAGCACAGAGAGCCATGTCGGTCTGCTACATTGCTGATTGATGATTGCACTTGCATCTCGCATTGCATCACCTCACTCTCAGGACAGAAGCACCTCAGCTGCATGGAAATACATGCAGCTGAGCCGCTGCCGTTGGGAGATTGTGCGCTGTGATGTGTTGACACTTGCATCACGGCGCACCAGGACCTTTAATGACATCATACTCACGTGACCAGTCTGTAGCCAATGAGGTAATACAACATTCACACGTGACTGGTCACATGGGTATGACGTCACTGTCACGGCAGGTCCTTTTAGCCAGAGGTGCTTACCAGGGGGAACAGCAATGATCGGACGGATGCAAAGCAGAAGAGCTGGGAGGCAGAGTCTGTAGGACGTATGATCAGAATGTTTTTTTAATAACGTGCTTTTTTTAACAGCACCTGGACCCGAACTGTAACACGAACTGTAACACGAGCTTCCCAGAAAACTCGTGCTTGGGGTTGTGTGCACGAACACCATGTGTTCGATACGGACCCCGAACTTTACAGTTTGGGTTCGCCCATCCCTACATGTGAATATACCCCAAGGATTATTAGTAGTGATGGGCAAACATGATCAGCACTGTTTGGTACTCGATCGAGCATTTTGCTGCTTGGACACCAAGCTTGGTTCCCTGCCCTGGCTTTTTATCAGCCTGTAAAAATGCAGGGATTACCTGCCAATCATGGTACTGCCGTAACCATCTTGGCTATTGACATTACCATTAATGGTCAGCCACATCGTATCATAGAATCTATACAAGACCCAGAGAAGCCATGTTTGCCGCAGTCTACTCATAAGTAGTGTAGGACTTAAGGAGAGATTCTGCTGGAGAAGGGACAGTGTATTATAGCATGCCAGTACCTGCTGGTACACCAGTAAACAAACAGTCCTTTTCAGTGATAATTTAATACCATACTTATTATGCATTTAGTGTTGGATAAGCTTCTGAATTATGGGTAGTGGATTAGAAGCCTGTAGGCAGTGATTGTAGCCTTTCAGATTATGCTGCTGATAGCTGAAAATTCTATTCTAGTCTGTAAAAATACGGCTCTTTGTTGAATTTAGTGTAGGGCAAGCTGATGGAGAAGGAATAGTGTATTAATGGAATGTAGGTAGGGATTGTAGCCTTATAGACTGTGCTGCTGATACCTAAAAAAATGTGATTTATTCTCTAATAATACTGCTCTTAGCTTTATTTCCTGTAGGGCAAGCTTTTGAAGTAAGGATAGTGTATTAGAGGCCTGTAGGCAGTGATTGTAGTCTTACAGACTATACTGCTACCTAAAAAAATCTATTCTATTCTCTAATAATACTGCTATTAGCGGCATTTAGTGTACTGCAAGCTGCTGGAGGGATAATTTATTAGTGGCCTTTAGGCAGGGATTTTAGCCTTAGGCTATGTGCGCACTAGAGCTTTTCACCCGCGGATTTACCGGCGGATTTGCCGCGGAAATTTCTTGAGAAATGTCTGCAATCTTTGTGCAGACATTTCCCATGAAATTCTATGGAAAAAAAAAAAAGCTGCGCGCACTGGTGCGGATTTTTCTCAAGAAATGTCCGCGAGAAGAATTTCTCGACAAACTTTCTTGAGAAAATGAACATGTCCATTATTTCCGCAGGTACCCTGCGGATTTCGGCAGTATAGCCTGCAGAAATCCGCAGGGAACCACCCGCGGGAAAATCGCGGCAATTCCGCGGCAAATCCGCGTCAAATCCGCATGCGGATTTGGTGCGGATTTTTTCCGCAGGTCCGGAAATCTTTCACTGGCAGAAGTTTCTCAAGAAATTTTCTTGAGAAACTTCACATCTCTAGTGCGCACATAGCCTTACAGTCCTTGCTGCTGCAACCTAAAACCAAAAGTAATTTTCAGGTCTACATCTATTCTTTTCCCTATTAATACTGCTAATAGCTGCATTCAGTGTAGGGATAGCTGCTGGAGACGTGCTAGTTTTGGATTAGAGGCATATAGTCAAAGTATATTGCTTTACAGTCCTTCTATAGGTATACTGTTGCTGCAGCCTAACTGCATTGGTCAGGGCATGGGTGATGTTATGGGAGAAGTGCAGGTGTAAAGCGGGGATGGCAAACCGGGAAATATATTGGTAGCTGGGGACTGAGTACCACAGAATGGCTGCCACCATCAAGTTGTGGAAAGCCTCAGAATCCACAAGCCTAAACAGCAATATTTTCATGGCAAGCAGTCAGGAAACGCAGGCGTGTAACACCCTGTGTACTTATTCTATCTCCACATCGTCAACATGCAAAGCTTCCTCTTTAAATGTGAGTAGCAAGCATTTGAGCAGACACAGAAGCAGGACAACTACTTTCCATCTTGGTTGATTCCTCACAGTTTTGTCAGTTGAGGGTTGGTTGCTGTTCCACCAAAAATTATGAGTGAGGGTTGACTGCTGGCCCTCTAAAAATTATGAATGTGGGCCAGCTGTTGGCCCTCTAAAAATTATTAGAATGGCCCGTTGGCTGGCCCTCAACAAATTATTCAATGTTTGCTTACATTAGCGTTTCAGAGTGTATATTTCATGTTCAATTTGCACCTTTTCACATTTGTTTCTTAGGAAGTTCCCTCAGTTTTTTAATGCCATCCTTTTCAGTTGATCATTTATTATGACCCTGGCGGCACTTGAAACCTGCTGTGACAAAACGCTAGCGGCAGGGCAGGCCAGAACCTCTAAGTCAGGAGGGACAGTGCATACCATGTGTCCAGCTTGAATACCCAATAGTTGCACAGCAAAGAAGATTTACAGAGGCTGCTGGTACGATTAGCTAGGTATTCCTTCACCGGCTTCAAAAACTTTTCCCTCTTTGTTGGACTTCACTGCGCATCAGGTCCTTGGCACTGGGAGGATCTAATTAAACTGTCCAAAACCTTTGTTACTGTTCCCCTGCCTTTGATGGACCTGGTATGTGTCTCCCTAATCTCTCCTTCTTGGTTGCACAAGGAACTATGACTTCTGCAGCCAGCATTGTCAGATGGAAAATAATTTTCTACAAATTGTTCAACTACGGCCTTCTGGTATTGCCCCATTTTAGTAGCCCTCTCTGCCTCAGGAAGGAGAGAAGGAACATTCTAGTGTGGTGAAATAGGAATCAGTGGTGGCCAAAATACGTATAATGTGAGGGTCATGGGATAGGCTGTGGGACATAAATAGGGCTGTTATGATAGCAAGTGGAGTGGACCCACTGGGCCACAACATTGGCTCAACCTGAGGGGGTGTAACTAAGCGACTACCTCGCCTTCACTTGAACCTCTGATGGTGAGGATAGGCTTGTGCTGAAAGGTAGCCACTAAGTGCTACTCAGAGAGACACAGTACTCTGACAGCTGACCCCAAGGGTAAGGCATTCTGGTAAAGGCATAGAAACAGGCAGAAACAGTCTTTGGTTTGGCAAGGTGCAGCCGAGATGGCTGATGCAGATTGGATGGCTGGGACCAGCAGGGATGTAGGATTTGGCTGATATGGCAGGTGTAGCTGGTATAGCTGGCATAGCAGGTACTGACGGTAATAGCAGGTTTGGCTAGTACAGCAGGCACTGATGGTATAGCAGGTGCACAGTGGGTATGGCAGGTAACACTGGTACAGCGTGCACGGCTGGTATAGACAGGTGCAGCATGTACAGCGGACACAGACATAGATACGTATAGGCAACCATAGCTTATGGTATAGCATACGAGAATGGGACTTGTCAACTAACAACGTGTCTCTAAGGATAGACCACATTGCTTAGGCACCTCCCATGGGGGAGGATGCCTTAAACACCTAGTACCTTCCTGGTTAGTGCAAGCTTTCCCTTTAAGAATAGGTGAGAGCGTGCCCTAAGTGCACTTCAGAAATATCTGCATGGCTTGCACAGGGCCTGGAAGCTGGTTGCAGAGACCGGGAACACAGAAATCACCGCTAAGCAGCCAGGAGGGTGAGTGTGCCAGCATTCCTGCTGGGGAAATAGATCAGAACAGTGCTGGAATGCAAACAACAGCGTTACAGGAGTGCACACGTGGTGTATCCTTACTAGTACCTCAGGCAAATCTAGGTAGGTTTTCATAAAATGCTGAACCATTAAGTTGAGCATGTCAGCTAGGCCTGGTACGTTTGCAAGCTTGCCTAGCTTCAGAACCATCACCATACGACCATGCCTGGTTGTAAATTAAGCAGCAAGTGTCACAGTTCTGTCTTATCTGTTATAACTTTCAACAACTCTATTGCAGTGTGCTTTGTCCCCTGAAGAAATTACTTTCACCATATCCTGTTGCCGCTTCACTGAGACAGTGCTGCAAGGCTTACAGCTTGCAACTGATATTGACGCCATGCTTGATGTCAATTTAGCGATGAAGATGGAGGAGGGGGTGCAGCAACTGGAGATTTTGGTGGGGGAAATCCCGATAGAACTAAAGACCACAATCCTTGAAATCGGTAGGACATGTGCTGTCCCAGGAACCAACTCTGTCTCGGCCTCCACAATGTTCACCTGGTGTGCAAATGTAGCATCTATGGCCACAAGCACTTGTCTACTTGTTGGTTGCTAAGTGGACCTTCCCTGTAACTGCATTGCTGAGGGCATAGGTGATGTTATGGGACACATGCTTGTTTAAGGCAGGGATGGCACCCGAGGAAAAATAGTGGTGACTGGGGAACAAGTACCAAGGGCCAGCTGCTGGCCCTCTAAAAAAGTTGAGTACGAGCCAGTCGCTGACCCTATAAAAATTATGAGACTGGACCAACTGCTGGCGCTTTACAAATTATGAGCATGGGTCGCCTGCTGACCCTGTAAAAATTATGAGTGAGGGTTGGCTGTTGGTAGTCTAAAAATTATGAGCATGGACCAGCTGCTACTCCTTTAAAAAATATGAGTATGGGTCGGTTGCTGGCCCTATAAAAATTATGAGTGAAGGCTGGCTGGTGGCTCTCTAAAAAATTATGTGTACTGGCCAGCTGCTGGTCCTGTAAATAGTATGGTTGAGGGTTGGCTGATTCCCGTCCAAAAATTATGAGTATGGGCCAGCTGCTGGCCCTGTAAAAATCGAAAACAGACCAACTGCTGACCCTATAAAAATTATGAAAATGGTCTGGCTCCTGGGCCTCAAAAAATTATGAGTGAAGGCCAGCTGTTGGCCTTCTAAAAACTACAAATAAGGGCCAGCTGCTGGTCCTGTAAAAATTATGAGAACGGGCCAGCTGCTGGCCCTGTAAAAATTATGAGGGAGGGCTGGCTTATGGCCTTCCAAAAATTATGCGTATGGGCCAGCTGCTGCCCTGTAAAATTAATGTGAGGCCCACTGGCTGGCCCTGTAAAAACTGCAAGTTGCTCACACTGGGCTGAGGACCGAGCGTACCTGAGCATAGCGATGCTGGCATGTATGGTTTGCATTCGTAAAGCACCTGATGCCAAACTCAAACCCTGTTTTTTTTAAAGTCTTTGTTCAGTACGAACACCAAATACCGAACCTCATCTTCACTCATCTCTACTCAGCTCGAGTAGCGAGCACCCGACCATTTTAGTGCTCGCCCATCACTAATTATTATTATTAGTAGTAGGAAAGTTATGAATGTGATCACACAATCTATGGACAGTTGTGGCATTGAGCAAGGAGAAAAACAAACTATTTTTCTAGCCTTCCTCCCTTAACATATTAATTGCCCTCTTTGTTCATTTTACTTATGTCAGTTTTGCTTGACACCAATTGTTTCCAAACATTTCTAGCAATAATAACTCTTCAAACAAGCCATGTGCGTTTTGATGTCATTAAAGAAATAGGATGACAGTATTTGACATGTAACCCTAGATTAGGCTCACACTTGTATTGGAGCATCAATTAGAAACATAAAGCTCACTATCTTTTTCCATTAAAATTACTGACACTTGTGTCCTTCATGTGATGGATACATTTTCTTAGTATGTTTTCGTCTATTCCTATGACAGTATAGAAAATCAAAGCTTCAAACTCTTGTGAACCTTACCTGAGATCTAGAATCACAATTAGTATACTACTCAGATCTGTGCAAATTCGGAACGTGTAAGGTCGGCCTTTGACGTATACCTGACATTATTTTAATTGAGTCTGAGTTCTTTCTTTATGTAATGTCTGCTGTATGTACATGAATTCTGCATAATGACTCTTATGACCTTAATGATGAATATAGTCACATTGCATTTCAGAATTTGAATGTAAAATCCTATGAGCTGCATTCACATGTCCTTCCATACAGTATAATGCATACAAGCCCCTTTATTACATACATACATTCATGACCACGCACTCTGTTCCATTTCTCATCCTCTAAGCATTAATGCATTTTCCCAAACATGTAGTCACATACACTATTCACTCATGCATTATTAACAGAGTTTCCTTTAGGACCAAAATGACCGTCACTGTTCATCTGACATTATCGTCTAAAGGTTTGTTTTATTAATGAAAGTAATTAAAAGATTGTTAAATGAGGAGAAATCTTGGAATGCTAACTGTGATTAATCTCTTCAGTAACTGGATGAGTCAAGCTTTTCTCTCTTGTTTGTTAAAGAAGCACCTACCCCCTTGTGGCTCCTCTAAGCTCCTCATTGACTAGTTGTTTGATGCTGTACCGATTCCATCCTTAGGCTACACATGTCTAGAAGAATGCCGTGCTGATTGCATTGACATTATGGGACTTTAAGGCACTATCTGTTCTATTAAAGTAAATGCTTCATTTACATTCTATCCTCCCTGTATTTTACTGTTAATATAACTGTTAACTGTTTTCTCCTTTGGTCTTTGCGCAGCTCAGAAATAGAATCCATTATTTGTATAAAAAAGCCTTATATTAGGCTTGTTTTCTATACAGTTTTCCTTCCTGTAAAGCAAACAGAATATTCACATTGATAACTGCTATGACGAGGATGATTGGATCCATCATTTTTTGCTATAATTGTAGCTTATAAATAATGACACCCTGTTACAGCAAATATCAATACTAGATTTTGCAACAAAAGATTGTTTCTGTAACATCCAGGACCACAGTCTCAGGATGGCTGTCACGGACAGACTAAAGGCTTGCCGCCCACTCAGTAGGATCCTGAGAATCCTGAAACCCTTAACCCCTGTACAGGGATCTGGAATTACTAGAGGATCTAGGAGATCACTGCCTATGGAAAGGCTGCAATCCAAGGAAGAATGGCATTAGGCAGGGTCAAACCAAGAGGTACAAAAAGGGAAAAAAATCGGTATCCAGGAGCATAGTCAGAAATTCAGGCTAAGGTCGAATCGAAGATGGCAGTGAAGTACAAAAACGGCAGGCAGGAGAGTCATCAGAGAGCAGGAAGTGGTCAAACACATGGATCAATAATACAGAGCAGGGTGTGAACCCCAGACAAGCAGTAATACCTATACTATATCTGGCAGGGAGCAGCAGACCACTGAAGGTATAAGAAAGGTGTGGTGCCTTCCCATAGGCTAGAGCTGGAAGCTGATAACTTCACCTGGAAGGCACACAGCACCACAGTTACCCAATGGTACTGTAAGTCCCTGCCTACCAAGGTTGGTGGATGGGCAGATACTGCGCTCACCAGAGCTACTGGTACTGACTCCGCCTCTATCACCATCACTGCCCACCATGGGACTGTGGCGGTGCCTGGTGGTCGGAGCAGAAATCACAGCCTCAGACTCTGGTAGAGACGTGACAGTTTTAGATTGCACGATTTATAACATGAAGATCAAGCATAGTTCAAGGGTTGCCATCAGGACAGTACATGTACATATTTTTTGGACCCAACCAAATGAGTGGCTCAACATGCACTGAAGTGACCAGCCAGGGAGGCCTCTGGCTGTGTAGTCGTGGCAGCACGGTGTTCAAGGCACATCCCTGGCTTTGGTACTTCTTTAATGTTGAGAGAGTGTGTGTCGGTATCTTCATCGGCCGATGCACAAAGAGTCTGCAGGCAAAAGTCCAGATGCAATAAAAACGACATTTATTCACAAAGATAAAACACTCCGGTCAGCAGATTCCGGCAATATTAGTGGAGCTGGGGACAACCTGCCCAAATGCACCCTCTGGTGGGGATATGCCCTAGATACTCTTCTTCTCCGGGCTCCCACTCTCTGGCCAAGCACGCACTGGACCCACACCAGCGGAATAGACCCTGAGGTTGCGTCCACCTCCTGTTCTCCGGTGTCCCTTGATGGTTCGCTCACACACACACTTGCCGCCGCAGATGTTCACTGTCTGCTGTCCCGGATCCTTCTCTGCACACACACTCTGACTCTCCCTAGATATCCGGCCGACTCCTCCTCCCCGGTGGCAACAGCCGTCCCACCCGGCCACTAGGGGGTGCCCTAACACATCACATAAAATATTTAAAACACTTTTAATAATAACATTTCCGGGTCTATCAGTAGGGGTAATGGCCACCCACTACATGCCTCCCCTCTTAAAATCCGAGCCTCCCGGCAAGGCTCTAAACTTTAAACATTTTAACACATAAAAACCTTTTGGGTCAGTCCTCAACAGCGGCACCAGTTCAGCGGCGCTCCCGGTCTTTAGGGGCGCTTAATGGCGCAGCAGCGCTCCCGGTCTCTGGATAGCGCCCGGAGGCTCAACAGCGCTCCCGGTCTTAGATGGGCGCCCGGAGGCTTCAATAGCGCTCCCGGTCTTTGCTGGAGGGGCCCGGAGGCTTCAAGAGCGCTCCCGGTCTTTGCTGGAGGGCAACAGGCCCGTAAAACTTTTCAACAACAAGGAAACCTTCTGCCAGTCTGGGAACAACACCGGTCTTTAAAGGTGCTGGAGTAAACAACTTACTCTGGGGGCCAGGCTCTCTTCCATTCCTCCGCTTGAGCCTGGATATAGGCCCCCAGAGATTGTCCCGGCTGGCGGCGGATTCGCCTGAAAGACACAGGGGCGAAAGGCGGCTCCACCGGCACAGCTGCTGCAGCTCCTCTTGGGGGTGATGGCGTCCCTGCCCGGGATGGTGGTGGTGCGTCCAGCATGATGACCGGCTTGTTGGTCACGTTTTGTGTTACCGCTACCACGGATGGAAACTTCTCCGGGTCAAGGGCCGGTTCAGTCGCTGTTTCCGGGGCAGCAGCCATGACGCGCCGGGGTTGAGAGGGCGCGGGCGGGAGCGGTCTGGCATGGCTCCGGCGCCGCTCTTGCTGCTCCTCCCACTCAATCTCCTCCTGCCACTGCTCCGCTTCCCGGGTGGTTGGCATGCGAGAGACACAAACAGCAAACAGGCCGCGGCTACCTGCGTCCGGCAGGAATTGGACTTTCTCGCCCGGCCACAAGGTATGGAGTCGCTTGGGGAGTCCTTCCACGTCCAGATGGACTCTGTTATAGAAATAATCATCCCCGGTCTCTACTTCTCGGATGAATCCATACCCGTCCTGTTGGTTGAACTTAACAACCACCCCGGTCACAAACTGCTGGGCCAGCTCCTCGCCACCGGAACCGGACAGCATTTCCCGGACAATGGTCTCGGCCAGGAGACGTTCCTGGACGGGGTCAGGCTTCGAGGACGGAACACTGGGGTGCGACTCCACCGGCGGGACGATGACTGGGTCCCAGAAGAAGCCCAGGTGGTCCTTCTCTAGACGCCCGGCTAACTCCTCAGCCGACTCTGGCGCTGGAGCAAATGGTGAGGCGGCGTTAAGCTGCGGGGTCTCCCATGGGAGGACAGCAACCCCCGGACGGCTTGGCATGGGTGGGGTAGCATAGGTCGCCTTCACCTCCGTGATGGTACTCCCGGTTTGGGCATCCCATGAGGTCTTCCAGGAGACTTTATCCGGCCTTGTAGAACCTCCCGGTCCAATGGGAAGGTCCACCAACGCGGCCTCGTTAGCAGGGGCGAACCGGGGTCGGCCTCGACCGAGGCTGATTAGGGCCATAGTCGTCGCCAACTCCGCGGGTTGCCCAAAGGTCTCCATCTCGGTTTCTGACAGTATCGCTTGTAATGGCGGTGATGTCGACGCTGAGACTGGGAAGAGTGGAGGCGGGTCTTCGTTTCCCGCTCTTAAACGGACTCCACCCCCAGCCTCACGCATCATCTTGACTCCTCCGCTGAGGTACTTCTTTTTCTTCTTCAATGCCCTGGAGCTGGCGCCTCCCCTCTTTGGGCGGAGTACTCCGTACTTTCTCTTCGGCGCCGGCCAGCCCCAGGCTCTTCTTTTGGCGCCAATTTTTCGCGCCTTTTCTTCCTTACAGATAACGGCCTCCTTGCCGCCATCTTGTACCCGGTCCAACGCTACGGGTACTGTGTTTTCTTCCCACCAGGGGACTGGAAATCTTGCATCATGGTCCGGGTCCTGTGTTCCAGGCACGACCTGATCTCCAGCTTTTTGGGTTCCTGGCAGGGGAATCGCATCCTGCCGACTACGCCACATGAAGTGACCAGCCAGGGAGGCCTCTGGCTGTGTAGTCGTGGCAGCACGGTGTTCAAGGCACATCCCTGGCTTTGGTACTTCTTTAATGTTGAGAGAGTGTGTGTCGGTATCTTCATCGGCCGATGCACAAAGAGTCTGCAGGCAAAAGTCCAGATGCAATAAAAACGACATTTATTCACAAAGATAAAACACTCCGGTCAGCAGATTCCGGCAATATTAGTGGAGCTGGGGACAACCTGCCCAAACGCACCCTCTGGTGGGGATATGCCCTAGATACTCTTCTTCTCCGGGCTCCCACTCTCTGGCCAAGCACGCACTGGACCCACACCAGCGGAATAGACCCTGAGGTTGCGTCCACCTCCTGTTCTCCGGTGTCCCTTGATGGTTCGCTCACACACACACTTGCCGCCGCAGATGTTCACTGTCTGCTGTCCCGGATCCTTCTCTGCACACACACTCTGACTCTCCCTAGATATCCGGCCGACTCCTCCTCCCCGGTGGCAACAGCCGTCCCACCCGGCCACTAGGGGGTGCCCTAACACATCACATAAAATATTTAAAACACTTTTAATAATAACATTTCCGGGTCTATCAGTAGGGGTAATGGCCACCCACTACATGCACCACCAAGCATCATAACCGATTTAGATAAAAATATTTCTTCTTGAGTATCTTTCTAGCACAAAATACCAATAAAAACCACAGCTAGAATTAGTGAGAACCTGTCAGAATGACTTTTCAATGTAAAGTAAAGATGTTGCTGTAGTGGCAGTGTAATACTGATGAAATAGATATCTTTGGTACAGAAATATATTTTAGGGTTCTTCTTTACTCAACATTTTATGAGTTTGGCTAAATGGATTTTGGTGCACAGTGCTCCGAATTTCTCCTCCCTGTCTGTCATTTCCCAACCCCTCCATCTGCCCCTGGTCTGTGAATGAACTGCCTCCTGTGTTTGATATATAAGCAGTTATCTGTCATTCAAAGATTAGAGGCAGGCGAAGGGGCTAGGGAATCACAGACAGGGAGGAGAATATCTAGTTAGTGGAAAACTTTGAATGTTGATTACAGAACACCACAAAGCGGATTTCTTCATCAAAGGTATTAATGTATTTCACTAAGTATCGCAGCACCATTACAGTCATGTCTTTACTTTGCATTTCAAAATTGTGCTGACAGGTTCTCTTTAACCTAGATGGTACACGGTATGATACTTTCTGCTGGTGTTCAGCCTTATATGGTGTACTTTTGTGCTATACAGTACAGAGTCATAGCATACAGTGCTTTCATGTCAAACTGTGTTTACTAGTGATGAGCGAATGTGCTTGCCCCTTCTCCATACTCGGGTATGCTCATCTCTACTCGTTATCCAATTTATTTAATTTGGGTCTTTTTTTAAAAATGTCTACCGTAATCCATACGGAAGGAGATGCCATGAAGTTCCACAAACGCAAACTTGAAAGTGAACCTGAAAGACATAAAAAGAGAGAATTAGTAAAGAAATATAAACAAGAGACAGCCTCATTCACCAATTTATTTCCCAGCAAAATCCCAAACTGGCCCACTGTAATCCATATGGAGGTTTTATGACGTCTGTAGACTCACTCTTCCAGCCTATGAAGAACAGAACGTCCCCCATTGGCTGTGACAGCAGCCACTGCTGGCTCACACACTGTGCTGTGTGCGAACCATTGCAGTGACCTCATGAGGTCACCACAGGTCACAACATGTGGGTTATATAGTAGCGTGTGACCTGCCACAGGCAGTGACGAGCGATTACATCATAAGTTAACTGACATTCACTGACTGCGGTGATTCTCATGCAAAGTAGTGTGAAACCCATCAGGAATACTCTTGTACTACTTTGTGTGAGACCCACCTTGTGCAGTGAACTGCAGTGAACTCTTAACTAGAGATGCGCAAACCTTTCAAGGTTTGGTTCCCCGAGTTTCCCAGTGTTTGTACTGAATTCAATGGGATGCAAAACCAAAGGCATAGACAACAAGTTCAGGGAGGGCCTAAAAGCTGTAAAAACAGCTAAAAGCACAGCCATTAGCTTCCTAGACTGTTAACATAAGAAATATTGAGGTGAATGAGTGACAGATGTAGGCCTGATGGGCTGGGAGCTCTCATATCTCAGCAACAGCTTAAACTGCATTCCTGCTCAGCCACACGCAGGTGGCACCAATATTAGCTCCATAGACTGTTATTGCTAGACACATTTAACACTAGAACTACTGAGGTAGTCATTTTGACTACTTTGCACTATGTATTTCTATATAGGTGTCACGAGTCCAGTAGTTCTAGTGTTAAGGATAGTAAAATAGGTAGATGAGTGAAAGGTAGGTGCATGACTGCCAGTCTGGGAGCATTACGCCAGCGTCACACGGTACGATATATCGGGCGATATGTTGTTGGGGTCACGTCGTTAGTGACGCACATCCGGCATCATCAGAGATATCGTACCGTGTGACACCTCCAAATGACTGTGAATGAGCAAAAATACTCACCTTATCGTTGCTCGTTGACACATCGTTCATTTTCAAAATGTCGGTCCTCCTTCTGTGCTCTGGTTGTTCATCGTTTCCGGGCCCTCCCTCTTGGTGAGCTGGGCATTTCATTCTGTGCATCCCCTGACTGTGTGTCCTGTTGGGACCCGGACACTCTCAGCCCTTAGCCACATTGAGGCCTATTTTAGACCCATGGTAAGGTTTTAATATTAGAGAGTGTAGGTACTATCCCAACTGGGCACACCTTGGCGTTTGGTGGGATGGCTTTATGCTTTTTTTGATCAAAAACAGTGTTTACTAAGTACCCTATGTTTATATGCACTATGCTTTTATTTAGTTACAGCAGGGTATGTTTTCACAATTTTCCCTTGGTTTTTCTTTGTCTGTCTGTATACAGTTTGTCTGTCTGTGTATACAGTCTGTCTGTCTGTCTGTGTATACAGCCTGTCTGTGTATACAGTCTGTCTGTCTCTGTGTATACAGTCTGTGTATACAACAAAAAGAGGGGGAGCCAGCACTGCCTGAGAAAGGCATGCAAAAAAAAAAATGTTTTTGTGTAAATTCACAATTATTCCAACTGTACTATAATGCAAATTGAGATTTTTAGCAAATGATTGATCAATAATTTGAGCCGCCCCTGCCAACGTCAAAGCAAATCTCTATAGGGGGGGGTCCTACCTATATTTATATTTTTAATGTGCCATACGGCTAACTAAATTAAAAGCAGAACCATATTAAAGCACACATATACCTGATACATGTCAGAACCGCTCCCATGCTGCAAATACAGGCTAAACTGCGAATAAAGGCAATCCACGTCCCAGCACATGCAGCTGTGTGCCGCACACACTGAGACAATGTCAGAACTAGCCCTCACAGTGCCCACCCAGCAGCCATGAATGAAGGCGGAAGAGGCCCAAGCATATGGTGCTTAAATCACAATGCCTGTGGAAAAGGGCGTGGTAGCTGTGTGTGAACCCACATCAAATTATATATATATATAGATAGAAAACAGAAGGAATATGCAAACCAAAGTCAAGCGTGCACGGCATGGTGGGGTCTGGCACTGTGAGGGTGAGTTCTGACTTTTTCCTGGTGTGTGAGAAAGCCATGGAACCCATAGGGTGTAGGGGCGACATGACAGCCCGGAGGGTAGGGAGTTGATGGGGTTAAACAGTGTTGGTTCGTTTAGCAATGAGGAAAAGAAGGTGATTGGTTAGGGGGTGGAGTGTGGTGGAAGGAAAGGAGGGAGCTTTATGGTGTATATAATAGGAGGTGGGAGTCAATTATCTCCTCTTGCATTTCCTGGATGACAGCTTGGACGGGCTGGGGAACCTCCATCATGACATCCAGCCTGATGGATCCGAACATCGCAGATCTGCAGCTTGGACGGGCTGGGGAACCTCCATCATGATGTCCTGAGGAATCCTCGGATCTGGTCAGCATGGCGGTGCAGGGCGCCCAGGCAGTGCAGTCCCACACCCAGGCTGCCTGGGTGTCTCCTCGGCACCTTCCCCTCCCCCCCCTCTTTGCTGCAGTGCTGGCAGTTTCAGGACTTGCCAGGGTCTTTTGGGGAAGGTGGGGGTATGGAGGACAACGTGAGAGCCCCCACTCCCGTGGGGACCCTCCGCAGCTGGGTGGGCAGCGGTAGCTTGCAGCGCCCGCTCTGGCTGTCGGGAGGAATCTCCTGCAGGGCCGCGACGGCCGAAAAGGGGGCGTGTCCAGCCCGGGGGCCTACTTCCGGTGTGAGGCCTCAGGCTGGATTTTTTGAGCGATGCGGCCGCTCCCGGCAGGGAGCGCGCCCAGCGGCGGTGGATGGACAACACCCCCCCTCCCTCCGCGGGGGGGGCGGAGGACGGCTGCCTACAGGGTCACCTCACCTGTGTGGCTGGATTATCGGGACCGGAGGACTGGGCGCAGCAGGCGGCGGCGAGGAGGAGACAGGAGGCGCCTGCAGGGTCACCTCACCTGTGTGGCTGGATTATCGGGACCGGAGGACTGGGCGCAGTAGGCGGCGGCGAGGAGGAGACAGGAGGCCTGCTGTCTATCCTGGAGCAGGCATTGGGACAAGGGTGCAGCTCTCATCAGTAGCGGCTTCCCCCAGGAGGGGAGCGCCCAGCATTGTGGAGGCGACAATCGACCCAAACAGGGCATGTGGACACGGTGCTCCTGGCGTCAGGGGGCGAACTCGGCGGGCATTCGGTGCCTGCAGCTTGAGGGACTTTCCCGGGATCAGCGACGGACGACTGGCGAAAAGGACGGTGACGGCTGATCTGAGGGCGTCCTCTGGAGGCAGCCTGGTGCGGTAATCAATTTAAGTTTCAGCC
Organism: Anomaloglossus baeobatrachus; assembly: GCF_048569485.1. NCBI lineage: Eukaryota > Metazoa > Chordata > Amphibia > Anura > Aromobatidae > Anomaloglossus > Anomaloglossus baeobatrachus. The sequence goes on along the minus strand of NC_134353.1, from coordinate 764,030,672 downwards.
TTTTTGTAGTGGTGGGGGGACAGTCGCTGTAGTGGAGTAGTGTCTGGAGATATGGGTAGCAGCTGGGGGGGTTTGGAGCATGTGGTTAGTTCATAGGTCGGTTGGTGCCGTGGTCCCCGGGGGGTGTGGGTTCATGTTCTGGAGGCCAGGGGCAGAGTTACGGATGGGGTGGTCTCATGGCAGCGGGGCCGTGAGGGTGCAGGTGGCGTCAGGTCCGGTGGTTACAGTTGCAGGTTGGGGATGGTGAGGTTCAGCGTTTACTGCAGTTTAGGTCTTGTGAGACTTGGTTAAGGGGGCTGATGATTGCGGCACATGTGAGCGGGTGAGACGGCGCAGTTATTGAAGGTTTGCTGGGGTGTTTCATTATTAATCTTCTGATGCATGGTGGTTCTTATTGGATGAATTATGGTGGGTAAGGTAAAGGGGCGAGGGGTCCCGCGGTACGGTGTGTGCGAGGAGTTTTCAGGGGGTTTTTGTGAGTGATGTGTAGGTGCGGGGCCCTGGTATGGTGCGAGGGTTGCTGTGGATAAGTGAATAAAGGAGAGCGGAAATGTAGGAGAAGGTGAAGTGTTGGTTGCTGTAATGGGCTTGTAGGTTTGCAACCGCATCAATGGTAACATGGGGTTAATTTGTGGCTAGTCAGCATGTTATCCCATTGTGGAGGTTGGTGCTGGGAGGAATGTTGAGTCCAGCGTGACTGAATTGATGTCAATGTAGGTGCTGGGCAGCTTTGGGCTGCTGTGGGTGAACTCGGTTAATCAGCAATGGTGGGCTGCGGACGGAATAATGGAGTTCTTCGGACAGCCGTGATTACGGGTGGGGACTATGCGAGTTTTGGTTTGGACTAGAGGATTGGGTACTTGTGGTGCATAGAGTGTAAGTCGGATAACTTAGGGCCATCTGGTATTATTGGGTGTTTTGCATGGGTGGACTCCTGGCATCTGTGGGCTGGTGGAGTCTATTTAATATTCATATACAATTAAAAAAAAAAAAAAGGAATGCTTGGCCCGGTGGTAGGTATGGGCATCTGGGTAAGGGTTTGCTTAGGGAGTCGTGGTGCTCCGGTCTCACGGCACGAGGGTATTTGGTTTGAAGGTGCAGTTGTGCATTACGGGAAAATAGTGGTACGCCCCTCGGTGGTCAGCTTTGAGCGGATACTATGGTGTGGCCAAGGTTTTAATTTATCTTGGGGTGTAATATGAGAGCTCAAAGGGGGTTGCGTGTCACAAGGCTTTCCTTGAGATCGAAAGGCCCGGACATGGTGTTTGGTAAAGTTGTGTCTCTTGATGCCCATAGTTGCATATGGAGTCAATCGGGCCAGTGGTGTGGCTGCAATTTTCCGGTGGGCATTGTAGTACAGGGATCTTCTCATGGTCCAGTTTGCGGAGGCAAGCGGACTATGCATTATGGTTGGAGGTGTTGTTGGGGACCTTGGGATCAAAGGTAATGCTTCAATATCTTCGCCTCAGTAAGGGGTACAGGGCGATGGTTGCGGTTGTTTTTGTTTTTTTGAGGCCGTGTTAATTTTGGGGTGGAGCATGGTTCCGTTAGGCCGTGTGGGCCTCGTTGAAATTAAGTGGGCCTGATTTCGGATGAAGAAGGTCCATTAGTGTGGTAGTTGAGTATGTGGGAAGATTTTGGGATTTTCTGGGGAAGACAGCTCGAGCCTCTGTTGTTGTCAGAGGGTCTGATGGCGGAATAAATTGGTCAGGGGAGGCCGGTAGTGATATTTGGCTCTGGGGAAGCTGCAAGGTCAGCTGTAGGGGAAATTTCAAGGCTATGGATTGCAGTGGTTTTACAGCGGGGTTTCACTTTAGCGGTTTCCTGGGAGAACTAGGTTTGGGGTGCGAAGTGATCCAGTAGCATAAGCAGTGTGAGTTTCATCCTGTTGTTGTATCTCAACCCCAGTGGTGGTTTAATTCAGCTGGAGACAGGAGGAGGACTGACTGTACAGGGTGACTGTACAGTGGTTCTTTGGTCGGTACTGGGGAGGATGATGGTACAGTCGATACTGCATTTAATTGGTTATAATAAGGCCAGCGGGGCATGGTGTGGATTCCGGTATAGTTTGGGAGCTTGTGGCATGGTGGGCCTGAGTGGCCGTCACAGGGACCCGGTGGCTCCTGCCACCAAGGATCAGGGGAGTGCGGTGCAGTAAGGTGGACTGGGTACGCTGGCTGGTGCATATATTGGATGCTCAGAGTTTAAGTGATAGATGGAAAGGTTTTAATGGTTGGTTTGGCTTGCAAGTTGGGGGAGCAAGCGTTGGGTGTGTGGGGGTCCAGGTCACGCAAGGTGTCACGTGGCCTGTTCTGTGGCGGGGGTAGGTCTGGTCCAGAGGCGGTTTAACGGATAATGTTATTTGATTGGAGAGTCACTTGTAGGATATAGTGGCTCCGGTTACAAGGATCTTGCAGGCATGGGTCCTGCAAGGTGGGGGGTATTGATCCGTAGGTGATTCATACCTCATCTCCGGCCCGGTGTGTGTTGCGGCCAGGGATCATGTTTTGGTGGTGGAAGGTGGTTTCTGGACCGGGCCTACCCAGGGTTACGTATTGTATTACGTACTGTATTATTATTATTATGGTATTACCTATTGTTAAATGTTGGGGACGCCCGTTGGACGGCGCCCCCTTGTGTTAGTGTGTAAACAATAGGCAATAAAGGGCTGCTGTGGCCATTTTTTACCAAGTCGCAAGCAGTGTCCGTGATATTATTGATACCGGGTAAGGGTAATTGGGAATAATATAGGAATCAACGACCGGAAAAATACCTCCTGGAAATGTCAAGAAAGCCATGGAACCCATAGGGTGTAGGGGCGACATGACAGCCCGGAGGGTAGGGAGTTGATGGGGTTAAACAGTGTTGGTTCGTTTAGCAATGAGGAAAAGAAGGTGATTGGTTAGGGGGTGGAGTGTGGTGGAAGGAAAGGAGGGAGCTTTATGGTGTATATAATAGGAGGTGGGAGTCCATTATCTCCTCTTGCATTTCCTGGATGACAGCTTCCCACCCACCCTCCCTTCTATTGTGTATTGTTATTATTGGTGTGTTTATATGCATGTATAATTATTCAATTTTAAGAGCCATTACAACAACAAAAAAAAAAAATGAGAAAAGAAAGGATTGGAGAAAGTGTCGTGTATAAAATAAAACGAAAAAAAAAAACGAAAGAAAAGAGATTTCTTTGTGGATTGTGATGTATATTGTCATTTGGGATTCTTGTAAGTGGGTGAATAAGATGGGGGTAATGTGGGAATATATGTATATGTATATGATGTGTATGATGTATATGTGTATGGTCAGCATAAATAACGGGGATTATGTTCTTTGTCACAGCAGCGGGGGTAGGTCTGGTCCAGAGGAGATCTAATTGTTACTGGTGTTTGGATGGAGAGCCACTGGGGAAGGTACAGTGGCTCCGGTTACTGGTGACCTGCAGGTACAAGGTTGTCTGCAGGGAGGAGGTATTGCTCCGTTGGTGATCAATGCCTTATATATGGGTCAGGGTTGTTGCCAAGGATTATATATTAAGGAGTTGATGGTTGCCAGGGAGTCACAGGTGGCTATAGTGCCCCAGGTGATAGGTAATTGAAAGTACGGGTGTTTTTGGTTTGGGTAAGGGTATTACTCCTTTGGTGACTTTTACCTCATTTAAATATGGGACTATTGTTATGGTCAGTGATCCATTTTGGTGAAATGGTAATCGCAGGAGGAGTCACTGGTTGGGGTCATGGTTCTGGATCCAAGTGCAGTGTAAGCACGTGGTTCTGCAAGGCATAGGGGTTTTGATCCGTAGGTGATTAATACCTCTTATCTCTGGGCTGGTTGCAGCTCGGGGATGTTGTTGGATTAAAGTCGCTAACGGGCTTTAAGGTTTTTGAGGTCACAGTTACTGTTATGCACATGGGGGATTGATCCGTAGGTGATTGATGCCTCATATCTCTGGGCTGGAGGTTGCAGCCGGGGATAATATTGAGTTGGAGGTAAAGAGGAATGTAAGGTTTTGAGACACGGTTGATACTTGATGCTTCTTGGGGGGGTTTAATCCGTAGGTGATTAATGCCCCCATCTCTGGGTCGGTGTGTTGCGGCCAGGGATCGTGTTTCTGACGGTTGTGTGATTGAAGGGTCACTTGTAGGATATAGTGGCTTTGGTTACAGGGATCTTGCAGGCTTGGGGTCCTGCAAGGTTGGGGTATTGATCCGTAGGTGATTAATGCCTCGTATCTCTGGGTCGGTGTGTTGCGGCCAGGGATCGGGTTTCTGACGGTTGTGTGATTGAAGGGTCACTTGCGGAATACAGTGGCTTTGGTTACAGGGATCTTGCAGGCATGGGGTCCTGCAAGGTTGGGGTATTGATCCGTAGGTGATTAATGCCTCGTATCTCTGGGTCGGTGTGTTGCGGCCAGGGATTGTGTTCTGGTGGTGGAGTATGGCTTCTGGACCGGACTTATGGCGGGGGTAGGTCTGGTCCAGAGGCGGTTTAATGGATAATGTTATTTGATTGGAGAGTCACTTGTAGGATATAGTGGCTCCGGTTACAAGGATCTTGCAGGCATGGGTCCTGCAAGGTGGGGGGTATTGATCCGTAGGTGATTCATACCTCATCTCCGGCCCGGTGTGTGTTGCGGCCAGGGATCATGTTTTGGTGGTGGAAGGTGGTTTCTGGACCGGGCCTACCCAGGGTTACGTATTGTATTACGTACTGTATTATTATTATTATGGTATTACCTATTGTTAAATGTTGGGGACGCCCGTTGGACGGCGCCCCCTTGTGTTAGTGTGTAAACAAAAGGCAATAAAGGGCTGCTGTGGCCATTTTTTACCAAGTCGCAAGCAGTGTCCGTGATATTATTGATACCGGGTAAGGGTAATTGGGAATAATATAGGAATCAACGACCGGAAAAATACCTCCTGGAAATGTCAAGAAAGCCATGGAACCCATAGGGTGTAGGGGCGACATGACAGCCCGGAGGGTAGGGAGTTGATGGGGTTAAACAGTGTTGGTTCGTTTAGCAATGAGGAAAAGAAGGTGATTGGTTAGGGGGTGGAGTGTGGTGGAAGGAAAGGAGGGAGCTTTATGGTGTATATAATAGGAGGTGGGAGTCCATTATCTCCTCTTGCATTTCCTGGATGACAGCTTCCCACCCACCCTCCCTTCTATTGTGTATTGTTATTATTGGTGTGTTTATATGCATGTATAATTATTCAATTTTAAGAGCCATTACAACAACAAAAAAAAAAAAATGAGAAAAGAAAGGATTGGAGAAAGTGTCGTGTATAAAATAAAACGAAAAAAAAAAAAAAAAACGAAAGAAAAGAGATTTCTTTGTGGATTGTGATGTATATTGTCATTTGGGATTCTTGTAAGTGGGTGAATAAGATGGGGGTAATGTGGGAATATATGTATATGTATATGATGTGTATGATGTATATGTGTATGGTCAGCATAAATAACGGGGATTATGTTCTTTGTCACAGCAGCGGGGGTAGGTCTGGTCCAGAGGAGCTCTAATTGTTACTGGTGTTTGGATGGAGAGCCACTGGGGAAGGTACAGTGGCTCCGGTTACTGGTGACCTGCAGGTACAAGGTTGTCTGCAGGGAGGAGGTATTGCTCCGTTGGTGATCAATGCCTTATATATGGGTCAGGGTTGTTGCCAAGGATTATATATTAAGGAGTTGATGGTTGCCAGGGAGTCACAGGTGGCTATAGTGCCCCAGGTGATAGGTAATTGAAAGTACGGGTGTTTTTGGTTTGGGTAAGGGTATTACTCCTTTGGTGACTTTTACCTCATTTAAATATGGGACTATTGTTATGGTCAGTGATCCATTTTGGTGAAATGGTAATCGCAGGAGGAGTCACTGGTTGGGGTCATGGTTCTGGATCCAAGTGCAGTGTAAGCACGTGGTTCTGCAAGGCATAGGGGTTTTGATCCGTAGGTGATTATTACCTCTTATCTCTGGGCTGGTTGCAGCTCGGGGATGTTGTTGGATTAAAGTCGCTAACGGGCTTTAAGGTTTTTGAGGTCACAGTTACTGTTATGCACATGGGGGATTGATCCGTAGGTGATTGATGCCTCATATCTCTGGGCTGGAGGTTGCAGCCGGGGATAATATTGAGTTGGAGGTAAAGAGGAATGTAAGGTTTTGAGACACGGTTGATACTTGATGCTTCTTGGGGGGGTTTAATCCGTAGGTGATTAATGCCCCCATCTCTGGGTCGGTGTGTTGCGGCCAGGGATCGTGTTTCTGACGGTTGTGTGATTGAAGGGTCACTTGTAGGATATAGTGGCTTTGGTTACAGGGATCTTGCAGGCTTGGGGTCTTGCAAGGTTGGGGTATTGATCCGTAGGTGATTAATGCCTCGTATCTCTGGGTCGGTGTGTTGCGGCCAGGGATCGGGTTTCTGACGGTTGTGTGATTGAAGGGTCACTTGCGGAATACAGTGGCTTTGGTTACAGGGATCTTGCAGGCATGGGGTCCTGCAAGGTTGGGGTATTGATCCGTAGGTGATTAATGCCTCGTATCTCTGGGTCGGTGTGTTGCGGCCAGGGATTGTGTTCTGGTGGTGGAGTATGGCTTCTGGACCGGACTTATGGCGGGGGTAGGTCTGGTCCAGAGGCGGTTTAACGGATAATGTTATTTGATTGGAGAGTCACTTGTAGGATATAGTGGCTCCGGTTACAAGGATCTTGCAGGCATGGGTCCTGCAAGGTGGGGGGTATTGATCCGTAGGTGATTCATACCTCATCTCCGGCCCGGTGTGTGTTGCGGCCAGGGATCATGTTTTGGTGGTGGAAGGTGGTTTCTGGACCGGGCCTACCCAGGGTTACGTATTGTATTACGTACTGTATTATTATTATTATGGTATTACCTATTGTTAAATGTTGGGGACGCCCGTTGGACGGCGCCCCCTTGTGTTAGTGTGTAAACAATAGGCAATAAAGGGCTGCTGTGGCCATTTTTTACCAAGTCGCAAGCAGTGTCCGTGATATTATTGATACCGGGTAAGGGTAATTGGGAATAATATAGGAATCAACGACCGGAAAAATACCTCCTGGAAATGTCAAGAAAGCCATGGAACCCATAGGGTGTAGGGGCGACATGACAGCCCGGAGGGTAGGGAGTTGATGGGGTTAAACAGTGTTGGTTCGTTTAGCAATGAGGAAAAGAAGGTGATTGGTTAGGGGGTGGAGTGTGGTGGAAGGAAAGGAGGGAGCTTTATGGTGTATATAATAGGAGGTGGGAGTCCATTATCTCCTCTTGCATTTCCTGGATGACAGCTTCCCACCCACCCTCCCTTCTATTGTGTATTGTTATTATTGGTGTGTTTATATGCATGTATAATTATTCAATTTTAAGAGCCATTACAACAACAAAAAAAAAAAATGAGAAAAGAAAGGATTGGAGAAAGTGTCGTGTATAAAATAAAACGAAAAAAAAAAAACGAAAGAAAAGAGATTTCTTTGTGGATTGTGATGTATATTGTCATTTGGGATTCTTGTAAGTGGGTGAATAAGATGGGGGTAATGTGGGAATATATGTATATGTATATGATGTGTATGATGTATATGTGTATGGTCAGCATAAATAACGGGAATTATGTTCTTTGTCACAGCAGCGGGGGTAGGTCTGGTCCAGAGGAGCTCTAATTTTTACTGGTGTTTGGATGGAGAGCCACTGGGGAAGGTACAGTGGCTCCGGTTACTGGTGACCTGCAGGTACAAGGTTGTCTCCAGGGAGGAGGTATTGCTCCGTTGGTGATCAATGCCTTATATATGGGTCAGGGTTGTTGCCAAGGATTATATATTAAGGAGTTGATGGTTGCCAGGGAGTCACAGGTGGCTATAGTGCCCCAGGTGATAGGTAATTGAAAGTACGGGTGTTTTTGGTTTGGGTAAGGGTATTACTCCTTTGGTGACTTTTACCTCATTTAAATATGGGACTATTGTTATGGTCAGTGATCCATTTTGGTGAAATGGTAATCGCAGGAGGAGTCACTGGTTGGGGTCATGGTTCTGGATCCAAGTGCAGTGTAAGCACGTGGTTCTGCAAGGCATAGGGGTTTTGATCCGTAGGTGATTAATACCTCTTATCTCTGGGCTGGTTGCAGCTCGGGGATGTTGTTGGATTAAAGTCGCTAACGGGCTTTAAGGTTTTTGAGGTCACAGTTACTGTTATGCACATGGGGGATTGATCCGTAGGTGATTGATGCCTCATATCTCTGGGCTGGAGGTTGCAGCCGGGGATAATATTGAGTTGGAGGTAAAGAGGAATGTAAGGTTTTGAGACACGGTTGATACTTGATGCTTCTTGGGGGGGTTTAATCCGTAGGTGATTAATGCCCCCATCTCTGGGTCGGTGTGTTGCGGCCAGGGATCGTGTTTCTGACGGTTGTGTGATTGAAGGGTCACTTGTAGGATATAGTGGCTTTGGTTACAGGGATCTTGCAGGCTTGGGGTCCTGCAAGGTTGGGGTATTGATCCGTAGGTGATTAATGCCTCGTATCTCTGGGTCGGTGTGTTGCGGCCAGGGATCGGGTTTCTGACGGTTGTGTGATTGAAGGGTCACTTGCGGAATACAGTGGCTTTGGTTACAGGGATCTTGCAGGCATGGGGTCCTGCAAGGTTGGGGTATTGATCCGTAGGTGATTAATGCCTCGTATCTCTGGGTCGGTGTGTTGCGGCCAGGGATTGTGTTCTGGTGGTGGAGTATGGCTTCTGGACCGGACTTATGGCGGGGGTAGGTCTGGTCCAGAGGCGGTTTAACGGATAATGTTATTTGATTGGAGAGTCACTTGTAGGATATAGTGGCTCCGGTTACAAGGATCTTGCAGGCATGGGTCCTGCAAGGTGGGGGGTATTGATCCGTAGGTGATTCATACCTCATCTCCGGCCCGGTGTGTGTTGCGGCCAGGGATCATGTTTTGGTGGTGGAAGGTGGTTTCTGGACCGGGCCTACCCAGGGTTACGTATTGTATTACGTACTTTATTATTATTATTATGGTATTACCTATTGTTAAATGTTGGGGACGCCCGTTGGACGGCGCCCCCTTGTGTTAGTGTGTAAATAATAGGCAATAAAGGGCTGCTGTGGCCATTTTTTACCAAGTCGCAAGCAGTGTCCGTGATATTATTGATACCGGGTAAGGGTAATTGGGAATAATATAGGAATCAACGACCGGAAAAATACCTCCTGGAAATGTCATGGCGCTTGCTGCACATGCTAGGACCTGGGCTGCCTTTATTTGCAGTTGCCTCTCCTTGTGAACATGGAAGCGGGTAATGTTATGTGACAGGTAAATGTGTTGCTTTTATATGGTTCTACATTTTTGAATTTGAGGCCGCATGGCACAATCATAATATTAAATATAGTGTAGGACCCCCCTATTGAGATTTGCCGTGACGTGGCAGGGGCGGCTCAAAAGGTTGATCAATTTTTTGCTAATAATCTCATTTTTGTATTGTAGTACAGTTGGAATTTTTTAAGAATTTACACCTTTATTTTTCGCACGCCATTTTTCAAGCAGTGCTGGCTCCCCCCCTTTTAGTCTGTGTATACAGTCTGTCTGTCTCTGTGTATACAGCCTGTCTGTGTATACAGCCTTTCTGTCTATACAGTGTGTCTGTGTATACAGTCTGTCTGTGTATACAGTCTGTGTATTCAGTCTGTCTGTGTATACAGTCTGTGTATACAGTCTGTCTGTGTATATGTTTTGTCTGTGTATACTATCTCTGTCTGTCTGTGTATACTGTCTGTCTTTGTGTATACTGTCTATCTTTGTGTATACTGTCTGTGTGCATATTGTCTGTGTGATTACTATCTGTCTGTGTATACTGTCTGTCTGTGTATATGTGTATATCATACATACATGTTTTTGCAGGAGTGACAGTGAGACTGTAGGAAATTTGAAGGGTGGAGGCGGAGCTGGGGCAGAGCTTGGGCAGAGTCCCAAGGGGGCCCTAAAATTTTGCCAGTATGGAGCCCTGAAATTCCTAGTGGTGGCCCTGGTCCTGCATACTGGTTTTCTATGCTCTTCCAGCCAGAACCAGTGCATCGCAACTTCTATGCCACAAACTCTGCTTGCCATGCCACCTGCAAAAGGGAACGGTAGCGCTAAAACCGTGAGTAGCTTGATACCACTATTGTGTCACCACAGGGAGCTGACCTGTCAAGGTCCCCCTATCAGCAAAGCATTACCTGGACTGTGTATTATATTACTTCCTACACCAAGTGAGGAGAACTGTACTGCAGCCGCCCTGAGAGGCCTAAGCTTGCTTGTTTCATGAGGAGAAGATGCCTACTTTCATACGTTAAATACTAAATGTACGCTATACAGTGAACTGCTGCCAATGTGCAGCCCCGTATTACCTTCAGGTCGCTCCAGGGTCTTCCCAAGCTGGGGATCTTCTGGCCGCCGGTAGGTCAGGTTAATTTCTATGGGAATAATGACACCACTCTCAGTATTTGCGGTCAGGGGATGACCGCCACTGCAGTTTAGGGAGCGTCTGGGGCTGATGGTAAATGCAGTCAGTTGTTGTGGCCCCAGGGCTCAGTGTAAGTGTGTAGTACCACAGGTCGCAGAAGAACGCACACACAGGCAGCAATGTCTTTCAGGGTTTTTACTCACTTTCAGATGGTAGCTGTGAGTCAACCCGGGTGATGCTATGATGAACCAGGTGGAACCAGGTATCCCTTCGGCTGATGTAGGGGTGACTGCTGACTCGCCTTCCTAGCCCTTCTTGTTTTGAGGTAACCCCGACTTGGAGTCTTGCGGGGATCACCCAGGGAAGTCGCAACTGCCGTTCTCCCCTTTCTGGCCCATTTGCTGGCAGCGTGGACCAAGGTTAAGATGGCTCAGGCTCAATCCTCCTTATGGGCCCCCTCGTTGCTGCTGATGCTGCAGACTCTGTGTAGGTTGGTAAGGCACATGCAGTACCCTCACCAGCAGTTTTAGCAGGCCAAGTAAATGGGTTCCTGCTCTGGGAACTCGTTTCCCCGTGCGGGCTTGGCCTACCGGCAGTCCCCTTACTCAGCCACCTCTTGCTACTGCCCCAGGTGGTTTTCAGGCGGCACTACTGGGTAGCCTCTCTCCCCCGCCAGCAGACACTACAGATGCAGGGTCTGACAGGGTCCTGCTCCTCTGCTCTACCCTCCAGACGCGGCTCCTCCACTCCTTCTCCTTTGGCTGCCACTGCACAACTCCCTGTCTCCAGTCCCACTACTAGCTGGGATGCGAGGGCAACGCCCCCTCCCTGGGTCTGCCATGGGGTCCCCTCTAAGCTGTGTGTGTGTTCCTGGTTCTAAGTGTCTGTGTGTCCACATCCTAGTCAGCCTCTGGGATTACCTATTTTGTACTGACCCAGCATGGGTGCAGTACTCAGTGGTGCCTGACCAGGTCAGGAGCACCACACCTCTTTGCCTGAAAAAGAGAGAGACTGTACCCTGTTTTCTTCAGTAAAGTGTAACTTCAGTTCACCCGTGTGTCTGGCTGCTTGTAACTGTGCAAACATCACAGACGCTCCAACACCTGCACCTAGATACCACCTCCATAGGAGCGCCCCTGGAGGGTCCTATACCATCTCCAAAAGTTTAATCTCCAGCTATTGACAATTGTTGTGGACACGAGGGAAGCGTTTAGGGATCAAACGACCCACTTCAGCTACCGTGACAGTATCATCTGCTGCTAGTGGAACTACATATGAGGTGTGCCGCCCCTGCAGCAGATCAAACCGCTCGGATATGGTCGGGGGAGGGGGGGGGTGATCGTTTGTGGCTCGAGGGTCTCCGGACCCGGGGGCTTGGGGGCAACACTCAAATAGAAAGGGAGTATTTACAGGGGATTTGGTATAGTTCGTGATGCCACCCATGGTGTGCGGTAATTGGGAGGACTGCCGCTGCCATTGGGAGTTCCCGGGGGTGATGGAGTGGGGCAGCTAGGTGATGTTGCCCTCCACGGGTAGGGGTAGGCCCTGGGACTCTGGTGGTTGATGCGAGGACGTAGTGCAGGGGTCAGTCAGGTACTTACTCAGCAATGACGCAGACGCTGACAACAGGATAAACCAAGTCTCTGAATGCCGTTGCCTCTCGAGAGGAGCTCTTCCGGGTTCTGTCTCCTACAGTACTGCCAGTGGTGCGTAACCTGCCTCCTGGCACTAAGTTTTAGATTGTCCGTTGTGGCCCAGTAGATTGGAGCTGTCCGGGCCCCGCTCCCCATTGTGGCTAAGTAGAGGAGCCTGCTCTCAGGGGCTCATGCTTGGGATTTCAGTGGGCTGCTTGCTAGGAAAGCCCTATCTCCCTCGTTGCACTAGTGCCCCCGATCTCTCAGCTGGTGGGAACAGTCCATAAAGGCCCTGCCCTCCGCAGGTTAATTGCCGGGTCGCCTGAAGCTTCTCCCTGACCTAGGGTCCGTGTACCGTGTACCCCGTCATGCCTTCAGTCCCGGACCGGTGATAGGACCAGGCTGCCGACCATCCTCCTTGACGGGTCCCAGGCACCTAGCCTCAATCCCCTGCGACCGGAGGTCCGACTCCTCTAGGTCCAGACCACTGTCTGCGACCTAGTTTACTTCTCCCCTGGGAGCTCCAACTACCAGCTCCCTCAGAGCTCCTCATAGCTCGAGGGCTACCACTCAACTGACTTGACACCTACCACGTTCCTGTCTTACCCCTAGGTGGGCGGCCCTATTCTTGCTTAAGCAGTCCACTGGTGTGCCTGACAGGTGTGGTGCAAAGCGTATCTAGGATTTGTGAATGCTGGTGGAAGCAGTACTGTAGGATAGAGACCCAGAACCATGGGGGGGTTGAATACTGCACGGGGAGTGCACTTTGTGCAGTACCCTGTGACGACCTGAATAGTCCATGGGTGTCACACATATCCAAGCTGGCCGCTCTGCAACATCTGGCGCCTCCCCTGTGGGTCACCGCAATATGGTATAATGATGCCCATTGTGGCCCCACATAATATGATATCCTCCTCTTTGGCCCTCATACTGTACAGTGATCCCAATACAGTATAACGTCTTTCATTCTAGCTCCCTACAATATAATGGACGCATATCCAGCTAAATATTACGTTGGCACTAAAGGGCTCTCCTACTAGCAAGCAATCATTTGTAACATCCTGGAGGTGGATTCACGGGACCGTGCACCGGACTCCCCCAGAGAGGCGACCAAGAGCAAACCCCTATACAGGGACTGTCTGGTCACCCCACCAGAGGGCCTAAATGCACAGCAGTCAGAACACAGGGAGTACGGGGTACGGGTCCTTCAGAGATCGGCACGGGAGATGGCTAATAGTCCAACGGGAACCAGAGGCAGGACAGATGATGGGAACCGGGTACAGGTGCCGAGTAGTCACAGCCGACGGGATCCAGATCCAGACATGCAGGCTGGAGCTATCAGGTGAAGTCCAGGTGATGGGTACAGGCTGATGGGAGATGACGGGATCCTCAGCAAACAGTCACCGGGACACATCCTGGGTAAACGGCACTCTGGGACCAGATCAGGACGGCAGATAGGCTCTGCCGAAGAGACAGGTTAATCTGGGTACAAGACACAGAGGGACCTGAACACCTAGCTATGGGAACATGTTGAACAGGCACCACCCATAGGGAAAAGGAAGTCTTATATACCCAGTACCTGTAATTAGCCATATCCTGTTCCCGGGACGCTGGCCCTTTAAGAAGAGATGAGCGAGGGCGCGCGAGCCCTAATGCGCATGCGCGAGGCCCTAGTGCCGGAGACCAGAGCAGGAAGCATCGGGGAAGGTGAAGGAGATGCAGGGGAGCCAGAAAAAGTGTCCGGGGAGTGCCAACATTCTCCCGGGGTTCCCAGGACCAGTCTTCGGGACCGTAGCCCTCCCAATTAACAAGGAAGAACTGCTTTCCGCGCACTGTCTTCATGGCCACTATGTCCCTTACCGCATACACATTGTCATCAGCGATAGGAGGGGGAGGCGTACCGGTATCAGAGGAAAAGGGACCAAGGACGACTTGCTTGAGCAAGGAGACGTGGAAGGAGTTCGGGATCTGCATCGTGGCTGGGAACTGCAGTTTGTATGAGACCTCGTTGATCCGTTTGATGACCTTGAAAGGACCGATGTACCACAGACCCAATTTGTAAGAAGGAATTGTGAACTGGATGTATTTGGAGGAAAGCCATACCAAATCCCCCGGAGAAAAGTGAGGAGGGTCAAGGTGTCTCTTGTCCGCATGTTTTTTCATCTGGGCAGAAGCACGTTCAAGGGAGGTTTTAACAGTACTCCATATATTGGAGAAGTCATTTGACAGGGCATCTGCACCGGGAACATCAGAAGTCGAGGATACCGGTAATGGAACGGAAGGCTGGATACCGTAGACAACATTGAAGGGAGAACTCTGAGGAGGATTCACTGACGTGATGATTATGGGAGAACTCAGCCCAAGGAAGGAGCGTGGACCAGTCGTCATGATGGACGTTGACGTAGTGTCGAAGGAAGGAAGTCAGGACCTGGTTGACATGTTCCACTTGGCCATTAGATTGGGGATGGTAGGCTGAGGAAAAGTCCAGAGACACTCCCAGATGTTTACAGAGCACCCTCCAAAAGCGCGAGGTGAACTCAGTTTCCCTGTCGGACACTATATGCAAGGGAAAGCTGTGCAGCCGGAAGATATGCTGAATGAAGGCATCGGCGAGTTCCTGGGCAGAGGATAGGCCGACCATGGGGACGAAATGAGCCATCTTAGAGAATCGGTCCACCATGACTCAAATGACCGTATGTCCAGTAGATAACGGCAAGTCCGTGATAAAATCCATGGCAATGTGTTGCCATGGAACGGAGGGAATCGGCAGAGGCAGGAGACGGCCATAGGGCAGGTATTTGGGTGTTTTGTTCCGGGCACAGGATGGACATGCGGAGACAAAAGAGATGACATCCTTACGGAGAGACGGCCACCAATAGTGATGGACGATAACGCTCCACATTTTCTTATGACCAGCATGTCCAGCCACTTTCAAAGAATGCCCCCGTTGAAGTACTTTTAGTCTGTCGTTCTCCATGAAGAAAGTCTTCCCAAGGGGTAACTGTGCCAGGGTGACGGGAGCCACCGGGATGACCTTACTAGGACAAATGATGGACTGGTTTGTCTCTTCCTCTTGCTCAACCGGAACGAAGAACCAGGACAAGGCATCAGCCCGCACGTTCTTGTCCGCGGGCTGGAAATGCAGTTGGAAGTCAAACCCGGCAAAGAACAGGGACCAACGGGCTTGTCGCGGGTTGAGTCTTCGAGTGGATCGCAGGTACTCCAGGTTTTTATGGTCGGTGTAGATAATAACCGGGTATACCGCACCCTCCAACAGGTACCGCCATTCCTCCAAAGCCAACTTGACAGCTAGAAGCTCCCGACTGCCAATAGTGTAGTTGCATTCCAATGCCGAGAAGATTTTGGAGAAGAAGCCGCAGGTGACCATCTTCCCGGTGGACGACTTCTGCATGAGCACGGCCCCGGCTCCTGAGGAGGAGGCATCCAACTCCAAGGTGAATTGTCGGTTCAAATCCGGTCTGTGGAGAACGGGAGAGGAGGCAAATGCCCGTTTCAGGGAACAAAGCGGCGTTGGCCTCAGGTGACAAGTCTTTTGAATTGGCCCCCTTCTTGGTCAAGGCGGAGAGAGGCGCCGTCAGAGCAGAGAAGTGGGGAATGAACTGGCGTTAATAATTGGCGAAGCCTAGGAAGCGTTGGATGGCTTTCAGTCCGGAGGGAGGAGGCCACTTGAGGATAGAAGACACCTTCTCAGGATCCATCTGCAGGCCCGTGTCGGTAATCACGTAGCCAAGAAAGGGAAGGGACGACCGTTCAAACACACACTTTTCGTACTTGGTGTACAGACTGTTCTCCCTAAGCCTTTGAAGAACGAGTCGTACGTTTATTCTGTGGGTCGGCAAGTTCGGGGAATAAACCAGGATATCGTCCAGATATATGACCACACAGACGTAGAGAAGATCCCTGAAAACATCGTTCACCAATTCCTGGAAGACAGCCGGGGAGTTACAGAGACCGAAGGGCATCACACAGTATTCGTAGTGCCTCTAACGGGTGTTGAATGCAGTCTTCCATTCGTCTCTCGGGCGAATATAGACCAGGTTGTAAGCTCCGTGAAAGTCTAGCTTGGTGAAGATACGGGACCCCCAGAGTCGGTCGTATTGCTCCGGGATCAGAGTTAGAGGATTTTTATTCTTTACGGGGATCTGGTTCAAGCCCCGGTAGTTGATGCAAGGGCGTAAGTCACCTTCTTTCTTCTTGACGAAGAAAAACCCTGCTCCCGCAGGAGACGAGGATCTCCTGATGAACCCCCTTGCCAGGTTGTCTGCAATGTAGTCCGACATGGCCTGAGTCTCGGCGGGGGACAAGAGATAGATCTGTCCACGAGGAGGGGTAGTGCCTGGCAGCAAGTCAATGGCACAGTCGTAGGGTCGATGTGGTGGTAACACCTCTGCCTCCTTCTTCTCGAAAATGTCCGCAAACGACCAATATGCAAAAGGCAGTCCCGGTAGGGACTCCGGAGCCGGAGACTGATGGACGGGCCGTACAGCCTGCAGCCAGTTCTCGTGACAGGACGGGCCCCAATGGGTAATTTCTCCACAATGCCAACTGACGGGTTCATGAACTCGTAACCAGGGTAGGCCCAGTAGGAGTGAGTGAGCCAGTCTCGGGAGGACATATAGAGCAATCTTTTCAGTGTGCAGGGCGCCAATACGGAAATCCACGGGTTTGGAAATAAACAACACGGGTTCAGATAGAGGTTTCCCATCCACGGAAGCGATCACAAGGGGTTTTGAAAGCGGGATGACAGATACCCGGTATTTGTCCACCATAGCCTATTGGATGAAATTGCCCGCCGCCCCTGAATCAAGGTACGCCTCTGCCGTGAACCCGGTCTCCTCCGCTGTCACTTGGACGGTCAGCGTAACCGGGTCCGAGAGGGTTCCGGTACCTAGGGTGGCCTCTCCCACCAACCCTAGGCTTTGGAGTTTCCCAGCTTCTCGGGGCAGGAACGAAGCAGGTGTGTACCGCTTCCACAGTAGAATCACAGACCCTTGGCGAGCCGGTCTGCTCGGCGTTGCTCAGCTTGTCCTAGATGATATATTTGCATAGGTTCGGGAGTAGAGTTGCCGGGTGGCACTGATTGAGGTGCGATGGACCTCTGCGACATGGAGGCGTGACGTGTCGGTCGTCTCTCCCGGGATATTTCCTTGGAGCGTTCCTGAAAACGGAGATCAATCTGGGTTGCTAGAGAGACCAGACCATCTAAAGGCCCTGTCACACACAGAGATAAATCTTTGGCAGATCTGTAGTTGCAGTGAAATTGTGGACAATCAGTGCCAGGTTTATGGCTGTGTACAAATGGAACAATATGTCCATGATTTCACTGCAACCACAGATCTGCCAAAGATTTATCTCTGTGTGTGACGGGGCCTTAAGGTAGCAGGAACATCACGACCTGCCAACTCGTCCTTGATGCGACCGGAGAGGCCCTCCCAGAAGGCTGCTGTCAATGCCTCGTTGTTCCACCCTAACTCAGAGGCAAGCGTGCGGAACAGGATGGCATACTGGCCAACAGTTAGGGTTCCTTGGTGTAGCCGGAGGAGTGAAGAGGCGGCCGTGGTTGTGCGTCCCAGTTCATCAAAGGTGTTACAGAAGGCGTCAAGGAATTCCCGGATGTCGGTAGTCACCGGATCTTCCTTCTCCCATAAGGGGTTTTTCCAGGCCAATGCTTTGCCCTCCAGATGGGACATCAGAAAGGCCACCTTTGCTTGATCAGAGGCAAAGAGGTGCGGAAGCAACTTGAAATGCAGTGAGCATTGATTTAAGAAACCTCTACAGGTCTTGGGATCCCCAGCCTACCGGGGCGGAAAATCTAGGCGGAGTCTCGAGGTTGAAGAGGAAGCCACTACGGAAGCCGCTGCCATATTCTGAACCAACAGGGACGTGGCTGTTGCTTGGAGATTATTCAGGCAGGTGTCCACTGATGACATAAAAGCCAGCATGCGAGATTGGGTCTCGCGTTGTCATACCAGTTATTATTATTTATTATTATAGCGCCATTTATTCCATGGCTGTTTACAGTGAAAGAGGGTATACATACAACAATCATTAACAGTACAAAACAGACTGGTATAGGAGGAAAGAGGACCCTGCCCTTGAGGGCTCACAGTCTATAGGGAATGGGTTCTTGTTGTAATCCTACCAGCTGGGACGCTTGTGCTCCGGCGGAATCCATGGCCTGTTCAAACTGTAACAGTGATCCCAATATAGTATAACGTCTTTCATTTTAGCTCCCCACAATATAATGGACGCATATCCAGCTGAATAGTACGTTGGCACTAAAGGGCTCTCCTACCAGCAAGCAATCATTTGTAACATCCTAGAGGTGGATTCACGGGACCGTGCACCGGACTCCCCCAGAGAGGCGACCAAGAGCAAACCCCTATACAGGGACTGTCTGGTCACCCCACCAGAGGGCCTAAATGCACAGCAGCCAGAACACAGGGAGTACGGGGTACGGGTCCTTCAGAGATCGGCACGGGAGATGGCTAATAGTCCAACGGGAACCAGAGGCAGGACAGATGACGGGAACCGGGTACAGGTGCCGAGTAGTCACAGCCGACGGGGTCCGGATCCAGCGGGACGTGCAGGCTGGAGCTTCCAGGTGAAATCCAGGTGATGGGTACAGGCTTATGGGAGATGGCGGGATCCTCAGCAAACAGTCACCGGGACACCTCCTGGACTCCTCCTCCAAACGGCACTCTGGGACCAGATCAGGTCGGCAGATGGGCTCTGCGGAAGAGACAGGGTTAATCTGGGTACAAGACACAGAGGGACCTGAACACCTAGCTATGGGAACACGTTGAACAGGCACCACCCATAGGGAAAAGGAAGTCTTATATACCCAGTACCTGTAATTAGCCCCATCTTGTTCCCGGGACGCTGGCCCTTTAAGAAGAGGGGAGAGAGCGTGCGCGCGCCCAAATGCGCATGCGCGAGGCCCGAGTGCCGGAGACCAGAGCAGGAAGCTGCGGGGAAGGTGAAGGAGATGCAGGGGAGCCAGAAGGAGTGTCCGGGGTCGCAGGGGGACGCCGGGACCGGCTGACGGAGGGCACAGATGATGTACAGGAGGGGGAGTGAGAGGGACCGCCGCGAGCAGGAGAACCAGAGACCGGAGAAGTGAGTAACAGGCGGCGACAGGACCCAGGGAGCGTGACATCATTATACCTATGACTGGCTGCTGCCTGCTGACTAGTACACAATGTCACAGTGAGACAAGGGAGAAGCAGCATTTTACTGCCCCGTCAGATAGCTCAGATCATCATGGAAGGAGGGCCCTGTGTGCAACCAATGTCGGTATAATAAACAGCTTCATGTACCTGTATAGTTCTAAACAATCTTTACTAAATGTTATAATGACCTTATGTTACTATATTTCCGAGTGCATTTATAATAATAAGCCACCCTCCCCCCATGGATGATAGGTGTGTGAATGGTCAACTGTCAGTATTTTGCACCTGTGCTATTTTCTTCTTTTATCACGGGAGCAGAATGTTAATAGTATTGTGACTAGGTATTGGTAAGTATTTTTTTTATGACATTTACTATATTTTCAATATGGTCCTTCTTGGGCTGTTGTTAGAATATAGTGTCACAAACCTTGCCTATCTGTAACGCTCTACTACTAGAGTGCATGCACTCCACTGGCTATCTAGTAGCACAGTATAGTACAGTATTACAAGTCATGCGCCACTCTCTATATATGCCATGATGAGCTGTTCCTTGGACATGCGCTATATAGAAAGTGACCTACAGCATTCTGCACCTTTGGTATTTATGATCTGCTTTTTTTCCTAATTAAAGTTGACATTTTGTATTGTAACCCGACATATTACATATAAAAGTGCAACTGACTTCTTTACATCTCCTAGCTGAAAAATATCTGTCAGAGAGGGGTTAAAAGTTAAACTACCTGTAACAGATTACATAAAATACAATTTTGATACTTAAAGAGAACCTGTCAGCAGGATTTTGCTAAGTAAACTACAGACAGGGCCATATTGGGGCTGTGGCACTGATTAAAAAAGATACCTACAGTGAAGAAATCACCTTTGTAGATTTTGTATAGTGAAGGTTTGAAATTTTCTTGCAATCATAGCTTTGAGCATTGGGGTGCACTTGTGGGCGGGGACTATGGGAAGGGTCTTCGGCTCTGCTGCTGCCTCTTTGCTGCCTTTGGTGTCTCGTATATCTTCTTCCTTATTTAAATTTTGTGCAGCTGCATCCTGGCTGTAGGCAGCGCTTGTGTGTCGCCCTGGGCAAGCCAGGGGACACAGGTCACACACCACCACACCGTACATCCCAGGTAGGAACACCACAGCTAACCAAAAATCCTTGTTGCCTTCCTCCAGAGGCTGATGATTCACACCAGGGGGTGGGCCAGGTGGTTGGCTCCGCCCACCGAGGAGGTCACAGCTCTGGAGGCAGGAGAAACCAGGCAGTGTAGCCCAGGCAGGGCTTGAGTGGAGATAGCTCAGGGAGGAGCAGGAGTGAGGAGCTAAGTAGAGGAGTTAAGAAAGTGAAAGTGAAAGAAGTAAAGGAGAAAAGGAGGAAAGCAAGTGAGGTGACAAGAAGGAAGGAAAGCCTGAAGGGTCCAGCTTTGTGTAGGACCAGGTCAGCAAGGTCAGCAACGGCGGTGACTGTCTGGAGGGGGACCGTTTGGAAGCTCCTGGAAGGACCCCGTCGGCTGTGTGCCCGGCGGTCTGGAGCAGTGTTCCGAAGGACAGTCAGCACCAGGGCAGGGGCCTCTCGGACCCCGGCAAGGCTGGGAGTCGCCAAATTTGCCAAATCCGTCAGTGAAGGGGACGTAGATCCCCCAACAACAAAGTCCCGATTGAAGGCAACAGCCCAGCCAGTATAGAAGAGACACCGCCACCGCCAAGGCACCCGTTTCTTAGGGCCAGCGCCTGCGGGCAAAGAGTAGAGCTCCCCCGGTCCAGCTTGAAGCCGGGGAGTGGGTTACCGGTGGGGACCCATCGCAACCAACAAGTACATCAAGGTGCAAGGAAAAGGGACATCACCGTCACCTACCGGGAGAGCAAGTGCAGCCGTCTGTGGGACCGTCTATCCAGCCGTTTGGTTTACCGTAAAAACTGTGTCACGTCTCAGGCTGAATGAGTACCACAGTGCCGCAAGGCACAGCGCTGCCCCCGCGTCCCTGCGGCCACCAGGCCCTGCACCTCCATCTCCATCACCGGACCCCGGGATCACCAACCCCTACCCACGGAGGGGCAACACAACACCTGGCTGCTCCGCATCACCATCCCCGGGAGCCCCGTATAGAGCAGCGGTGGTGAAATCACCACAACCGTGGGTGGCGTCACGGACAATAATCATCCCCACACCCAACAAACCCCCTTTCACTCACGGGCGAGGAGTGCCGCTCGAGAAACCCCCGGGATCCGGCCCACCGCTCGAGCCACCACTGAGCAGCAGCCGCCGGACCCGAGCAGAAGGGGTGAGCGTAGTGTGCCGACACCCTCCTCCCCGCCCGCGACAACTTGGCGTCATGAACAGGATCTTACCGCTCTGCCGTCTGGTAGAGGCGCGCCTTGTTACCGCCGGAGGTGTCCGGCAGAAAAATTTCAGAAGCCGCCATCTTTGGCGCGAAAAGTTCCCGCTCGAGCGTCTTCTCGAGCAGTAGAGGCGCGAAGGCCAAAACCCCGCCCCGAGAGGGGAGGGGCCGGAAAGAGCTAAGGGGGACGGAAACAAGATGTCTGCGCCCGACGGAGCCGCTGGAGGAGCGGTGGTCGCAGCCGCAGCGGCACCCGCGGATGGGAATGGGCCTGCCCAGGTCCCGGCCGTACCGGCGGGAGGTGCTGCGGCCCCCGCGCTTGCTCAGGTCATGCCGTTTTCCTTGCCCTATGCGCCCGGAGCTGCCTGGCTACCGCAGTATGACGGGAAACCGGATGCCCTACCGGCTTTCCGGAAAAAGCTTAACCCGTTGCTAGAGCTGTACCCCCTGACTGATAAGCAACGTGCAGCGATAGTGCTAGGCCAGTTAACCGGTGCGGCGGAGCAGGAAGCGGAGACCTGGGCCGAGAGGGACCGGCTCTCTGTAGCCACCATCTTTGAGAAGCTACAGACTGCCTTCGAGACCCGGACTGAAGCTGAGCTGAGGACGCAGTTTTACCAGTGCCGGCAACGAGCTGGGGATAGCATTCGGGACTATGCTCTACGTCTGCAGACCGCCCTCCGCACGCTGAAGCGGGTGAACTCTATTAATGAGGCGGATAGCAACAAGATGTTAGTGGAGCAATTTGCACAGGGGATGAGGTCCCCTGAGGATCGTAAACAACTCCGGCTGTGGGCCCTGGAACACCCTGATGTGGACTTTGCTGTGTTAAAAGAGCGGGCTATCAAAGCACTACAGCCCCCAGCTGCTGAAGTTCTGGAACCCGTCCCGTGGCCCGTCGAGACAGCTCCCGTTGTGGCGGCCTCGGCCAAACCAACCTCTTTAATACCTGCAGCCCCGAGCAGCACAGTAGAAGAGCTGGCAGCCCAGGTCCGTTGCATGGACGGAGACCTTGCCAAAATCCTTGCTGCACTGCAACCTCTGACCAGATCTCAGCCTCCAGCGCAGATACAGCTTGCTGACAGTCCCGAGGATGTTCCCTGGATGCAGCGGAGAAGTGCTAACAACCCGCGGAGCAGACCTCCAATCTGCTACAAGTGCCGTAAGCCTGGCCATTACTACCGACAGTGCCCGTTAAACGAGCAACCCCTGGGGCCCCGGGCCAATCCTCAGGAGTAGAACATCGTGGCCCCCCGGACTGGCGAGACCGATATATCGGGGCCCGCCCTATCATCCCCGTGGCTGTGGACGGCATACCAGTGATGGCTCTCTTGGACACTGAATCACAGGTAACTACCATACCGTACACGTTGTACCAGCGGTATTGGGCCATAGACGAGCTGGCGCCTCCAGACAATAGTATAACGTTGATTGCCGCTAATGGACTTCCATTGACCCAGGTGGGGTATAAACAGGTGGCTATGACAGTGGGGCAAGCTGAACTACAACACCAGGGTATGATTGTGATCATGAATGAACCCAGTGATCATAACCCGAAAATAGTGCTGGGAACCAATGTGATGGAACACTGCATGGCTGATGTGTTGACCCTATTGCAACAGCTAGCCGCCACAGCGGCGGGGAGCCAGCAGAGGGCTGTGCAGCGTGAGATCCGCGCCCTGATGTACCGCCAGCATGTAAGCTCAACAGGAGGGGAGATTGGTGGAGTGAGAGTGATGGATGTTGCTCCATTGACTGTTCCCCCTAGGAGTGAGATGATGATCTGGTGTAGGGCAGCAGTAGGGCCTCAGGGGCGTGACTACCCTGCGATGATGGAGCCCATGCCTTCCGAGCACTGGCCCACTGTAATGGCCGCCCGAGGGGTGGTGGATGTGAAGAAAGGGAGAGTGCCTGTGAGAGTGTTGAACTGTGGTGAGGAAGAAGTCAGGCTCCCCCGGTATGCCACCATTGCCAAGCTGCTCACCCTGGACCCTCACACTATCCATGAAGCCAGTCCATCCACACTCCCACCTACCACCAGCACTCCCCCACCCCAGGGGGAAACAAAGGAGTGGCACCAACAGCTACATGTAGGCACTGATGATACCCCTACACATCACAGGGCAGGGGTACACAGGGTGGTGCAGGAGTACGAACAGGTTTTCAGTAAGCACCCCCTAGACTTTGGGCAGATCAAGGGGATCCAACACCACATTCCCACAGGTGAACATCCCCCTATCAAAGAGAGGTATAGACCTATTCCCCCTGCACATTACCAATGTGCCAAAGATATGTTGAGGAATATGAAGGAGGCAGGGGTTATTCGGGACAGCTGTAGTCCCTGGGCCGCTCCGTTGGTACTGGTTAAGAAGAAGGATGGTACCATGCGGATGTGTGTGGACTACCGGAAGATCAACCAGATAACCCATAAAGATGCCTATCCATTACCTCGTATTGAAGAGTCTTTGGCTGCACTGAGAACTGCAAACTACTTCTCGACCCTTGACCTCACCAGCGGATACTGGCAAGTGGCCGTGGCCCCAGAGGACCGGGAGAAGACCGCCTTCACCACTCCGATGGGGCTCTGCGAATTCAATAGCATGCCGTTTGGGCTGTGCAATGCCCCCGGGACCTTCCAACGGTTGATGGAGTGCTGTCTGGGACATTTAAACTTCGAGACCATCCTGCTGTATTTGGATGATGTGATTGTTTATTCCCAGACGTATGAAGCCCATCTGGAGCACCTGGCCGAGGTGTTCGCGTCTCTTGCCAAGTACGGGATGAAGTTGAAGCCCTCAAAATGCCACCTTCTGAAACCCAGGGTGCAGTATCTAGGGCATGTGGTGAGTGCGGATGGTGTCGCCCCCGACCCTGAGAAGATCACTGCCATCCAGAGCTGGCCGAGACCAACTACAGTGAGGGAAGTAAGGCAGTTTCTGGGTCTGGTGGGGTACTATCGGCGCTTTATAAAGGGGTACACGAAGATGGCTGCCCCCATGCAAGATCTCCTCGTGGGACAGACCAAAGGTGGTAGACCCATTGGAGCCCCACTGTCGTGGGAGGACAAGCATGAGGAGTCCTTTTGCCAGTTGAAGGCGGCCTTGACCGGAGAAGAGGTCCTGGCGTACCCTGACTATGGGCGCCCGTTCATCCTCCACACGGACGCCAGTAACGTGGGGCTAGGAGCGGTCCTATCCCAGGTCCAGGATGGAAAGGAGAAGGTAATTGCCTACGCCAGCCGAAAACTCCGGCCGACTGAAAGGAACCCTGAGAACTATAGCTCCTTCAAGCTCGAGCTATTGGCGTTGGTGTGGGCTATCACGGAGCGGTTCCGCCACTACTTGGCGGCAGCAAAATTCACCGCGTTTACGGACAACAATCCGCTGACTCACCTGAACACGGCCAAGTTGGGCGCGCTGGAGCAGCGGTGGGTAGCCCGGCTAGCCAACTATGATTTCACCATAAAGTACCGAGCTGGTCGTGTCAACATAAATGCTGATGCACTCTCCCGGATGCCCCATTTGTCAGAAGAGGGCTGCGAGGATGACGACCTCGAGGAAATCAAGTTGCCTGCGTTTCACCAGCCGCCTACTGAGAGGGTACAAGTATGTCAGCAAAGGGTGGATCTGGACCCGCGGCCCAGTCAAGAGTGGCAGGACGCCCAGGACCAAGTGCCGGCTGTCCGCCTTGTCAAGACTCTGGTGGAACAAGGTGCTATGGGAATAGACCCTGCCGCTCCAGCCGAAGCCCAACGCTTGTGGAAAGAACGGAAACGGCTTTACCTTCACCAAGGGAGGCTGTACCGTGAGCTGATCAACCCGAAGACCCATGAGAAAATATGCCAGCTAATCGTTCCTCAAGCTGATGTCGCTACTGTCCTGCGGGCATACCATGATGGTGCTGGCCACTTCGGGTGGAAGAAGCTGGAGATGCTGTTGAGGGAGCGGTTCTATTGGAGTGGGATGCGTGAATCGGTGGAAGCCTGGTGCCGAGAGTGCGGTCCTTGTACGCTGAGGAGAAAGGACGAGACTAGCCAGAGGGCACCGTTACATCCCATAGTCACCCATCAGCCGCTGGAGCTGGTCGCCCTAGACCATGTCACGCTCACCCCTAGCCGAAGTGGGTACACCTACGCATTGACCATGGTAGACCACTACTCAAGATTTATGGTGGTAGTCCCCGTTAAGGACCTGACTGGTCGAACCGCTGCTCGGGCGTTCCAGGCCTATTTTTGCCGACCCCATGGGTACCCCGAGAAGGTGCTGACTGACCAAGGCCTGGCTTTTGAAGCAGAAGTGTTTCACGAATTCTGCCAGTTGTACGGCTGCAAGAAGATCCGGACCACTCCGTACCACGCCCAAACCAACGGCATGTGCGAGAAAATGAACCACTTGGTCCTGGGGCTCCTCAAGACGCTACCGCTGGAAGAACGGAACATGTGGCCGGAAAAGTTGCCCGACTTGGTCGACATGTACAATAATATCCCGTCCAGCTCGACGAAGTGCACCCCAGCGTACCTGATGAGGGCTCGGCCTGGCCGCCTGCCGGTGGATCTGGAGATGGGGTTGGAGGCCCCGGAAGCACTCCCTTCAACGGCAGAGTGGGAAAGTCAGAGGAGGGCACAGTACCGGCAAATCCAGGAGTATGTGGAGAAAAACCTCAGTCGAAGTCGAGAACAGCAAGAGCACCGGTTCAATCAGAAGGCGCCCGCAGGTCCTTTCCAGCCAGGAGATGTGGTGCTGAAACGGAAGAGAAAAGCCCACAAGCTGGATGATCAGTGGGAGCAAGTCCCTTACGTCATACAACCCACAGAATGGGGAGATGGGAAGACCTACCAGATCAGTCGTGACCAAGGGGGCACCCTGGCCACAGTTTCCCGGGACCATCTAAAAAAATGCCCCCCAGCGTTGAAGGCAGAGGCTGAAGTACCGGTTCCTCCACCAGTGGAGAAGGCAGCAGAGGTAATCCACACTGTAATGGGTGACTTCCCAGCAAACTGGCCTACACAGAACGACGCGGTGATACTTCCAGTGATAATGTTCCCACAACCCGTGGATGAAGAAGTAGTGGAAGCGGTTAACCGTGAGCCAGAACCAGTGCCAGTGCCCAGGGATGAACCTGTACCCAGCCCCCCTACACCTCCGCCTGCTCCACACTATAGCAGGGAGGAGGAACCGATTGTTCCCTCTACCCCACTGTCTAGCAACACTGACACCGGGCCCCGAAGGTCCACCCGTTCCAACCTAGGTAGGCCCCCACTTAGGTACAGGGAGACCGTTCTATGAGTAAAAGGGGTCCGCAAATGTGAAGGGGTGGTTGTTAGTTTGAAAAGTTTAAAAAGTTTGAAAGAATGATAAGAAAAATGATGATGACCGAGTGCCTTACCAGATTTGCTTTGTGATTGCAACCGGCTGGAGCCGGCACCGTTGTCCCCGTGGGGACCGTTTAAAGTTTTGCATGGAGGACTATCCATGGACAAGCCCGTGAACTTGCAGGGCAACCACAAACGTTAAGTGGCTTGTAAATATGTTGTTTACCGTTACCGTTTTCCGCAATGCCGCCTCCGGAGAGGCAGGTTGGAGGGAGGGCCCTGAGCAGAGCAGGCTAGGGCCCAGCCACCAAAGGAACCGGTGGCTACCCTCTGGAGGGGAAGGACAGATCCCGCTCGGGTAACTTGTGCTGGACTGTGGGTCAAGGGGTGCTGCCTGGGTTTTAGGGGCAGCATCAGGGCCAGGTTGCTTGGGTGGGAGAGAGCGGAAACCGTAACCGTAAACCGTTATGCAACGTTAAAAGAAATGTGCCTCCTGTCTTGGGAAGAGTTATTATTAAAAATGTAAATATGTTATATCATTATGTTATCTTTTTTCAGAAAAATAAAACCGGTGTTGGACGGCAGCCCGCGGACGGTCTGCATTTTGCTAAGGGGGAATGTGTCGCCCTGGGCAAGCCAGGGGACACAGGTCACACACCACCACACCTTACATCCCAGGTAGGAACACCACAGCTAACCAAAAATCCTTGTTGCCTTCCTCCAGAGGCTGATGATTCACACCAGGGGGTGGGCCGGGCGGTTGGCTCCGCCCACCGAGGAGGTCACAGCTCTGGAGGCAGGAGAAGCCAGGCAGTGTAGCCCAGGCAGGGCTTGAGTGGAGATAGCTCAGGGAGGAGCAGGAGTGAGGAGCTAAGTAGAGGAGTTAAGAAAGTGAAAGTGAAAGAAGTAAAGGAGAAAAGGAGGAAAGCAAGTGAGGTGACAAGAAGGAAGGAAAGCCTGAAGGGTCCAGCTTTGTGTAGGACCAGGTCAGCAAGGTCAGCAACGGCGGTGACTGTCTGGAGGGGGACCGTTTGGAAGTTCCTGGAAGGACCCCGTCGGCTGTGTGCCCGGCGGTCTGGAGCAGTGTTCCGAAGGACAGTCAGCACCAGGGCAGGGGCCTCTCGGACCCCGGCAAGGCTGGGAGTCGCCAAATTTGCCAAATCCGTCAGTGAAGGGGACGTAGATCCCCCAACAACAAAGTCCCGATTGAAGGCAACAGCCCAGCCAGTATAGAAGAGACACCGCCACCGCCAAGGCACCCGTTTCTTAGGGCCAGCGCCTGCGGGCAAAGAGTAGAGCTCCCCTGGTCCAGCTTGAAGCCGGGGAGCGGGTTACCGGTGGGGACCCATTGCAACCAACAAGTACATCAAGGTGCAAGGAAAAGGGACATCACCGTCACCTACCGGGAGAGCAAGTGCAGCCGTCTGTGGGACCGTCTATCCAGCCGTTTGGTTTACCGTAAAAACTGTGTCACGTCTCAGGCTGAATGAGTACCACAGTGCCGCAAGGCACAGCGCTGCCCCCGCGTCCCTGCGGCCACCAGGCCCTGCACCTCCATCTCCATCACCGGACCCCGGGATCACCAACCCCTACCCACGGAGGGGCAACACAACACCTGGCTGCTCCGCATCACCATCCCCGGGAGCCCCGTATAGAGCAGCGGTGGTGAAATCACCACAACCGTGGGTGGCGTCACGGACAATAATCATCCCCACACCCAACAAACCCCCTTTCACTCACGGGCGAGGAGTGCCGCTCGAGAAACCCCCGGGATCCGGCCCACCGCTCGAGCCACCACTGAGCAGCAGCCGCCGGACCCGAGCAGAAGGAGTGAGCGTAGTGTGCCGACACCCTCCTCCCCGCCCGCGACACTTGCGCACAGTAATCTCCTGCCAGTCTTCAGAAAAATGCTGCCAGTGGCAGCACTACAGCAGATTGTCCTCCCAACAGTCTTCAGTAAAATGGCACATGTGCAGATTGAGATCTTGGCTCATCACTGAGTCAATTTCTATATCTGCGCATGCTGCCCCACTGGCACCTTTTTCCTGAAGCCTTTCAGGAGATCAATGTGCCAAAGTGCCGCCCTTGGCTAGGATGACGCTGGCACGAAATTTAAACCAGAAAAACTATAAAGACACAAGACGCAGTGGAGGAGCCTCAGCAGGGCCAAAGATCCTACCCAGAGTGCCGCCACATAGGCTCACCCTGATACACGATGATTAGAAGAAAACTTAAAATTCTCATTGCAAAAAATGTACAAAATGGATTACTTCATGATAGGTATTATTTTATTCAATGTAAAGGCATCAATATGGCCCTTTCTGTACTTTATTTAGGAAAATCTTGCTGACAGGTTCTTTTTAACATATTTCTTAATCAGAAATAAGTCATAGCATAATATAAAATATAAATTATTACAGACTTTAAACAAATGTTTTGTATAAAAGGGCCATATTTAGCAATCATGCTGCCCTAAGCATTTTCAGTGGTCATACCCCATACTGAGGCACTTTTAGTCTGACTTATATCCCTTGGTAGTAGTTAAGGTTCCCAAGCACATTATTCTAAAGTTAGCTTAAACCATCAATATCAGTCTTATGGAAGCCTCTGACAGATGATTTTTGGGGGAGATAAGGATCCGCCATGTCTGATTTTGGATTACAGATCCTTTTGTTCTCCAAGAGAAAGGCCAGCACCAGTTATTTTTAGTAGTTGTTCTTTCATAAGAATCAAAGCAATGCTTGGTAGAAGGAACTCTCCTGTGTATAAGAAAGTTTGGAGAGATAACTACTGGTCGACTGATCGGAATGCTATCTAAAGTATATGTTTTTTTTTTTTAGTCAAACATTATATGGCCTCATTCAAACAGCTATATTTTCAGTCTTTGTTTTGTTCATGTGTTCAATGAGCAACGAACTGACCCTAAAATTACCTATTTTCAAATCTAATAAATTACATGTAGATTAAAATACTATGAGAATCACAATCAGGATATACATGCCAGATTCATAATCCCTATAAAAATACAGCACCAGAATCACCATCAGTAAAGGAAAACAGCACTAGAACCACCATCAAAACATGAATACCATTAACAGGACATGAATGCAGCATTAGAACAACCATCAGTAAATTAATTTAGCACTAGAACCACCATAAGTACATGAATATAGATCCAAAACCACCATAAATACACTGATGAGCAAAAGGGTAACAATATTTTGAACTTTTAACTTTCAGGCTTCATATCTCACCATCCACTACAGCTTTGAAAGTGAAACTTTATTCATTTCATAGACAATCATCTTGGCTATCTCAAACATAAATTTGACTTGCAGCTATTTAGTATATGAGTAGTTATGCATATTGTTGTCATGTTACTGCATTGTTACTATTTTGCTCAAAAAAATCTAGATTTAATTTTTTTTATTATGTTGCTCGTATTTTGTAAATCCACCTTTTGGCTTTAAACACTGCCTGAATCCTTCTTGGCACGCTGTCAAAAAGATTTAAACATGTTTCAGCTGAAATCTAATCCCACGTCTCTTATACAGATTCCCAAATTTGGTCAACTCACTTGGGTACGTATACAGCTTTCTTCAGCTCTACCCACAAGTGTTTGAATGGGTTGAAGTCTCAAGACTGTGGGAGCCAATCCAGCACCTCAACTTCTTTGTCATTGTACAATTTCTTCACCAATCTCCAATGTATGCTTTTGATCATTGTCCTGGTGGAGGATTATGTCATCCATTTCATACTCATAGTACTTGAGTGAAAGGAAAAACTTGTCTTTAAGTATAATCAAATATAGCTCAGCATTGAGACCACCATTATTCCTGGTCAAGTATTCAACGCCTCTATCTGTGAAGCAAAGCCATATCATCAAGCTTCCTCCATGGAACTTGACATTTCCTTCAATTTCTCGATCCTTCAGCCCCATTTTCCCTTGTTTCTTCCAGATCCTTTTGTAGTTATCAGAACCTAGTCTATTGACTTTTATTTCATTGCTCTAAATCACCCATTTCTGATATTCTAATGTCCACTTTTTGGACTTGTTTGCAAACTCGAGCCGACACTTCTTATAATGATATTGAAGTCGAGCCTTCTTCACCTTTTTTTGGACCACCATTCCTGACTTGTGTAACATGCGTTGCACAGTGCTTGCATGGACATCTGTGATCTCACTATTATGAAGCATACAAGCCACCTTCACTGTTGTGTTTGTTTTGCCAGAACCGTTTAACCTTAGTGATGTGCTGAATTGTTGACTCTTAAATTTTGCCTGGAGTTTTTGGCTTGGCTTTTGAATGGATGGACATACTTCATTTTATATTCTTCCAACTGTCATAGCACTCACATGATGCAGTTTGACAAAAAAAAATTATCAAGAGACCACTATTCACGAGCTGAATGATGCTGTTTTTCTTGGGAAATTTTCTTCCTGGATGATCCTCAATTCAAACCAGTGACCTTTCACTTGGGAATAAACCTAATAACACACTGACCTATTAGGGAATGTGAGAACAGGTTGTAACTTGTACTCTACACTAGGAAAATGATTTTTCCACTACCAGTAGCAAATCAGTAACAATGTAGTGCTATGACAAGAATGTGCCTAACTAATTGTATGGTAAATAATTGTAAGTCAAATTTATATATGAGATAGCCAAGATGATTTCCAAAAATCATGGCTACATTTTAAGATGTCTGTAAAATTAAGGTTGCCTCACTTTCAAAGCTGTAGTTGGTGGTGAGATATGGAGACTGAGTCAAAAGTTCAAAACATTAGTACCCTTTTGCTCATCAGTGTATATGAAAATAGTATCAGAATCAACATCATTATGCAAGTGCAGCATCAGAACAACCAAGAGTACATGAATATAGCCCAAGAACCACCATCAGCGCAAGAATACAGTGTCATAACAATCATCCATAAAGGAATAAAGTGGTAGAAATGCCATTTGCATATTATTACAGCACTGGTACCATGATCAGTACATGAATTCAGCACCTTAATGACCATCAGTAGAGAAATACAGCAACAGAACCACAAACAGCACAGGAATACATTAACAGTAACACTATCAATACATAAATATATCACCAGAACCACCATCAGTACAAGAAAACAGTGCCAGAACCATCATCAGTAAAGGAATACAGCATCATTACCACCATCTGTACATGAATTCAGCTCCATATTTACCATCAGTACATGAATGCAGCACCAGAACCACTTTCAGTACAGACATACACCATTGGAACCACCATCAATTAATCGATATAACACCATAGCCACCATTAGCAAAGAAATACAGAACCAGAACTTTAATGAGTATAGGAATAAAGCAGTCTAACCACTAAATGTACATGTATACAGAACCAGATCTATCAACAATACATCACTAGAAATACTATCAGTACAGACATACAGCACCAGAATCACCATCAGTACATTAGTGAAGAACCATAAACAATATCAATAAAAAATACAGTGCCAGAAACATAATCAGTACAGGGATACATCACTAAAACCAGCATCTGTACATTATTACAGCATCAAAACCACTATAAGTACATGAATACATCCCCCAGAACCACCATCAGTGGATAAATACAGTGCCAAAACTATCATCAGTACATAAATATATCACTAGCTTAGTACAGCGATCAAATGCAATATCAGATTAGCCAACAATACAGTTGTTTTGTATGAACCTGCAAGTCCTAGCATGTCCTTATCTATCATAAGAAGATGATGGGTGTTGTGGTCACCAGCAGCCATTATCAGTTTGTGAACTCTACACTAACCACTAGACTTATTAGATGCATCCACTAGTACTATTAAACATTTAAGGAGTATCTTAACTTTTGGGAGATATCTTATATTCTTTAGACCTTAAAATTCTAAGTAAATAGGTACTGGTTTGGTACCTGAGACTCTATCCATTGTTCAAAAGACCTCTTAGAAGTGTGTAGTTCAGAAGATAAGAGGCACACACAGTCGAGAACAAATATAGAAAGTAGAAAGTCAATGATTCCTGCCTAGTGATGGGCAAACCTGAGCTGTAAAGTTCGGGATTCGTACCGGACACCTAGTGTTCGTGGAGGGACCCCAAACATGGAATTCTCAGGAAAGTCTGGGTTATTTTTCGGGTTCAGCCACCCAGTTAATAATATAAAATTAGAATATAAAATGGAAAAATAAACAAAATCTAATATATAAAGCTTAGAGTATGTATGTGTGTATGTATGTATGTGCGTATGTATGTCCGCTAAAGGAATCCGCACCGTCGTATTTACAATCACGAAATTTTGCACAGACGCCTCCGTCACAGACTATGTTTTGACAGGAAAATGTAACCCCGTGCTTTACTCCAAAAAAACTGCCTCCATTAAAGTGAATGGAGCCTGGAACTACAGGTTATCAATAACAGCTGTGATTGGTTGCTATAGGAACAAAGAACATTGTTAGTATAAAAAGCTAATGTGTGAAGTAATGTGATGTCGGTGCGGAGACGGATAGAGAGAGAGACAGAGAGAGAGAGAGACAGACAGAGATAGACAGGAAAAGAGACAGAGAGATAGAGACAGACAGAGAGACAGATGGGGAAAGAGAGAGACAGAAACACACGGGGAAAGAGATAGATGAGGAAAGAGACAGACCTTGATAGAGACAGACGGGGAAAGAAACAGAGAAATAGAGACAGACAAGGAAAGAGACAAACAGAGACAGGCAGACAGGGAAAGAGACAGACAGGAAAAGACACAGACAAAGAGATGGACAAAGACAGATGGGGAAAGAGACAGGAAAAGAGATAGGGAGACAGACGGGGAGAGAGACAAACCTGGGAAAGAGACAGACCTGGAAAGAGACAGATGGGGAAAGAAACAGAGATAGAGACAAACAAAGAAAGAGACAGACAGAGACAGGCAGATGGGGAAAGAGACAAACGGGGAAAGAGAGAGACGTGGGGAAAGAGAGAAACAAACAGGGAAAGAGATGCTGGTAAAGAGAGAGACGCAGGGAAAGAGAGAGAAGCGGAGAAAGAGAGAGATGCGAGGAAAGAGAGAGACAGACTGATACAAAGACAGACAAGGAAAGAGACAGACTGAGAGAGAGACAGAGAGACAGTTACTATCCCGGGCAACGCCCGTGTACTACAGCTAGTAGGGAATAAAGCAGGCTGTAACACTACTTCCAAGCTCTCATACATATGCAGAACTTCCCCCACCCACCATCAGTCCTGGCGTCTGTTGGTTGCAGTCAGACTGCGCCCCCACCATGTGTGACAGCATCTGTGTCTGTCTGATGGTGGTGCTGTATGCATCCCTATATATATTGTGATACCCAGTGCAGGTAAAGCATACGGCTACAGGCTGCAGCCCCCAGCTGTGTGCGTTATCTTGGCTGTGTATCAAAATAAGAGGGACCCTATGCAGCTTTTATTTAAAAAAATGTTCTATTTTTATCTCTATGTATACTGATTTGACGGCCATTTCAGAATATGAGCTTTTACAGTAATAATTCAGCATTTTCAGCCAATCTAATGCCTCCTTACTTTTTTCCTTCCTCTCATGCAGTCTTACAAAAACATTTTTTTAATAGTTACCATAGTTTGCAGCATTTCCTGGCATGTTTTCAAACTTTTAGCCATTTTTACTACAAATTTGGGCTGAAAAAGGGAGAGTTTATGTAAACTTACTAGAAAAGTAGGAGTTTCTGCCTAGAAGTGGGCATTATATGACCTTATTTTACCAACAGTGGTGATTTTTCCCCCCAAAAAAATGATTCGCAAAAAATAAATTTAAAGTTTCTATTTAATTTTGCTTCAACATGATCTGTACAATCAGCTTACCTGGTGAATCTAGAGATGAAATCCAACTGTCCTATACAAATTACCAGTCCTGCACCTAACTGTACTCCACTGAGAGCTGCTGAACCATACTTCCCACTATCCTGGATTCAGCGGGAGTGAGCCTTCAAATCAGTACAGTCCCGCTGTTCACAGCTCTTGTCCCAGCTCCTCCTCTCAGTGCAGTGAATAAATTAACTAAAGAAGAGAGGTGCATAAATTAACTTCTCATCTACTCTGGTTTACCAGGACAGGGGTAGAACTCATGAGTTCTTTGTTCATAGGGAGCAGCTCTACCATTGAGCCACTGCCCTATCTGTGAGATGTAGCAGGATTTGGTAATCTTGACCTGTATTGCAGGCAAGGAATCCAGAAGCAAATTATTCAACTACATAGAGATATAGATAGATATGTACTGTATCGCTCTGTAGATGAAGGGAAAAGTCAGATTCTTTTGTTCCTAGAAAACAACTATAAAGAAATTAGTAAAAAATTACAAAAATTAAATTTTATTCTTCACCCATCCTTTGAAACAAACTAGCAACTTTCAAACACATCATAGCAGACCTAGCCGTTGAGCCCCAGGCTCTGCTGAGAGGAAAGAGAGGATTTTATATAGATGAACCTACATTGCAGCCTCTGACTCCACAGCACATTACACAGGACATAGAGCTAAACATCATTCACCCAGTCAATGATGTTTCAGCAGTGTAGGAAATGGTGCCGTCGAGCTTATTTGTTAGGTCATCTTTTTTACAACATTCATTGTGCTGTAAGCATTATCTGGAAATTTGATTGTCCATGTCCATTTAATTCGATACCAAACATTTTCCAACATCCTTAATATTTTATTTTTCTGTTGATGGGGCTGAATAACGGCTTGTTTTTTGTGGGGTGAGCTGATGTTTTCATTAATAACAATTTTGTGTACATACAGGGCTTTGATTGCTTTTTTATTGCTTTTCTTAAGGGAGGTCAGATGACCCCAAAAAATGCAATTCTGACTTTTTCTCTTTATGGTGTTTAAGTTTGGATTAAATAATTCAATATCTTAATAGATCATACTTTTAAGCGGGCTTTACATTCTGCGATCTCGCTAGCGAGATTGCAAGCGATCGTACCCGCCCCCGTCTGTTACAGTTGATGTGGCACTGGAGACTATGTTCGGATTTCTTGCTAGTGCACATGTGCAAGCGCTGGAGACTAAGTCCTATCTTGGAGCCATTGCACATGTGCGGGTGACATCATCGCTGACACGAGGTCACATGTCTCTGACACCTTCTAAGCTGATTGGCTGCTGATCATGTGCTTGTGACACGTGGTTACATGTCTCTGACACCTTCTATGCCGATTGGTCGCTGGTCATGTGCTTGTGACGCTTTGCTCGGTGATAGGCCAGCGTGACGTAATTCCTGTCGTTCTGGCAGCGGATTGGCTCTGGTGTCTTCCATCTTGGATGAGGCACAAAGTCTATATAAGACCCTGACGCACGCCGCCCGGCGCTCAGTCCTCTTGGTTCATGCATGAGAGTAGACGCTCTGTGCACGTCCCTCTAGGCATCTCTTTGTCTATGCTAGGTGAGCGCTACCGGCAGGGTAGCGTTCTTATACCTTAGGCTGGAAACACATCTATGCGAGTAAAATCGGTCCGACTGGGCTGAAAAAAACTCGGCTGATTTTAGTTCACGTTAGGTGCGAGTGCAACGCAAGTGCGATGCTATTTCTTAATAAATTAATGATTTTACTAGCGTGTGTAATGCGTGTGTAATGCGTGTGTAATGCGTATTTTTACTATGTCATCTGCCATTCAGCGCTGCTACATGGCCGCTGACAGCAGACACAGACAGCCATGTAGCAGAGCTGAATGGCAGATGACAGCAGACACAGACAGAGCCGCACAATCAGAATGAACTCGGGTGAACTTAACCCGACTTCATGGTCATGCTGCGGCTCTGTCTGTGCCGCGTCCTGATTAGCGGTCACCAGTGAAGGGCTCACCGGTGACCACTAATCCCCCGAGTGACTGAATTTAGCAGTAGAGTTGAGCGCGGTTCGCGGTTAGAGGTTCTCCAGTTCTAGGCTCGAGTGATTTTGGGGCCTGTTCTAGATCGAACTAGAACTCGAGCTTTTTGCAAAAGCTCGATAGTTCTAGAAACGTTCGAGAACGGTTCTAGCAGCAAAAAAACAGCTAATTCCTAGCTGGCTTTCCGCTGTAATAGTGTAAGTCACTCTGTGACTCACACTTTTATGACATTTCAGTGTATAGTGTGCGTGAACAGCGCCTTCAGATCACTGCTGTTTGTATAATGGCGATCGCCATTTTTTTTTTTTTTTTCCTTGTCTTCCTTCCCTAAGCGCGCGCGTCTTGTGGGGCGGGCCAGCATGTCAGCCAATCCCAGACACACACACAGCTAAGTGGACTTTTAGCCAGAGAAGCAACGGCATGTGTGATAGGATGTCCATGTCACATGTCCCTGCATTATAAACCGGACATTTTCCTCCAGGACGCCATTATCTCTTCTGCGTCCTTGGTGTCAGACATCACTGGCGCAGCTCCGTCCTTGGTCCTATCGCCGATACTGCTGTATGCGCTCCATACACAGCGCTAGACAGCTTAGGGATAGCACTTTCTATCAGTCCTTTTAAGGGCTCGTACCGGCAGGGTCAGAGCCATAGGTGACAGGTCCTGAAAACAGAGACAGCGTCTGTGTAGCCAAGGTCAGGGATTTCGTCGCTGCATTTCCCCATTAGGAGGGAAAAGAAAGGCAGGCTTCCATTCCTCTACCCAGAGCCCCACAATCCTGGCACTGTACCCTCCTGTCCTCTGCACACTCCAACTCATTATAACTAAGCCATTATACTAGCAAACACTCAGTGTACCTAGTGGCATCCTAAACGTGGCGATTGGACTTTGCTATAGTCCCACTAGTGCAAAGATATTTGCAGCACCTCTTCCTGCATTGCACACTCAAACTCTTTTTAACTAAGCCATTATACTAGCAAACAGTCAGTGTACCTAGTGGCATCCTAAACGTGGCTATTGGACTTTTGTCTAGTCACACTAGTGCAAAGATATTTGCAGCATGTCTGCCTGCATTGCACACTCAAACTCTTTTTAACTAAGCCATTATACTAGCAAACAGTCAGTGTACCTAGTGGCATCCTAAACGTGGCTATTGTACTTTTGTGTAGTCACACTAGTGGAAAGATATTTGCAGCACGTCTGCCTGCATTGCACACTCAAACTCTTTTTAACTAAGCCATTATACTAGCAAACAGTCAGTGTACCTAGTGGCATCCTAAACGTGGCTATTGTACTTTTGTGTAGTCACACTAGTGGAAAGATATTTGCAGCACGTCTGCCTGCATTGCACACTCAAACTCTTTTTAACTAAGCCATTATACTAGCAAACAGTCAGTGTACCTAGTGGCATCCTAAACGTAGCTATTGTACTTTTGTGTAGTCACACTAGTGGAAAGATATTTGCAGCACGTCTGCCTGCATTGCACACTCAAACTCTTTTTAACTAAGCCATTATACTAGCAAACAGTTAGTGTACCTAGTGGCATCCTAAACGTGGCTATTGTACTTTTGTGTAGTCACACTAGTGGAAAGATATTTGCAGCACGTCTGCCTGCATTGCACACTCAAACTCTTTTTAACTAAGCCATTATACTAGCAAACAGTCAGTGTACCTAGTGGCATCCTAAACGTGGCTATTGTACTTTTGTGTAGTCACACTAGTGGAAAGATATTTGCAGGACGTCTACCTGCATTGCACACTCAAACTCTTTTTAACTAAGCCATTATACTAGCAAACAGTCAGTGTACCTAGTGGCATCCTAAACGTGGCTATTGTACTTTTGTGTAGTCACACTAGTGGAAAGATAGTTGCAGCACGTCTGCCTGCATTGCACACTCAAACTCTTTTTAACTAAGCCATTATACTAGCAAACAGTCAGTGTACCTAGTGGCATCCTAAACGTGGCTATTGTACTTTTGTGTAGTCACACTAGTGGAAAGATATTTTCAGCACGTCTGCCTGCATTGCACACTCAAACTCTTTTTAACTAAGCCATTATACTAGCAAACAGTTATTGTACCTAGTGGCATCTCAAACGTGGCTATTGTACTTTTGTGTAGTCACACTAGTGGAAAGATATTTGCAGCACCTCTGCCTGCATTGCACACTCAAACTCATTGTTACTAAGCCATTATACTAGCAAACACTGAGTGAACTTAGTGTCATCCTAAACGTGGCTATTGGACTTCTGTATAGTCCCACTAGTGCACAGATATTTGCAGCACCTCTGCCTGCATTGCACTCTCAAACTCATCGTTACTAAGCCATTATACTAGCAAACACTGAGTGAACTTAGTGTCATCCTAAACGTGGCTATTGGACTTCTGTATAGTCCCACTAGTGCACAGATATTTGCAGCACCTCTACCTGCATTGCACACTCAAACTCATTGTTACTAAGCCATTATACTAGCAAACAGTCAGTGTACCTAGTGGCATCCTAAACGTGGCTATTGGACTTTTATCTAGTCACACTAGTGCAAATCTATGTGCAGCACCTCTGCATGACACCCTCCTGCTCTGTTTTTAATAAGCTATAATGATAGCAAAAAATACTGCCATTTAGTGGCATCATAGAACTGGCTGTTGTATTCCATTAGTGCCCCACTGGTGCCAAGCTATTTCTAGCACCTGTGCATGACACCCTCCTGCTCTGTTTTTAATAAGCTATAATGATAGCAAAAAATACTGCCATTTAGTGGCATCATAGAACTGGCTGTTGTATTCCATTAGTGCCCCACTGGTGCCAAGCTATTTCTAGCACCTCTACATGACACCCTCATGCACATTTTGCTACGCTAATGTTATAGAAAACTCAGGGAATTCATTGCTGCATTTGATAATTCGGAGGGATAGAAAGTGAGGCTTCCTTTAGCTTTTCCTTCTGTTCATAGACAGCATCTCCAAGTTCACACCCGAAGAAAATTTCTCCTCCACGTCTAAGTGTGGAGAGGCAGCTAGTGCGCATGCGTGTGCCGATTTACCCCAGCTGCAGCCTAACTACAGTGTTTCGCCTAGTGAGTATGCTCAGCCTGACTGTGCCATTCCTGACGCTAAGTCTTCACTTCGGGATACAGCGCATGCTCCCACACTAAGTGTGAAAAGCCTCTTTGCACAGGTACTTGCATTCCGTGCCGGGTCTAAGTCCTGTTTTGTGCCTAGACACCATGCTAAAGCTGATAGTCTTTTTTCAGAGACTGTATTTCATGCTACTGAGCATGCTCAGGCACTTACTGCATCAGAGACTAGGTCCGGTAATGAACTCTTTGGCCCTGCCCCTGATGTGGGGGTCCCATATAGACCACAGGGCATCAGGTGTCCTCCCAAATGGCTTGCAGAGGCCCACCCCTATGACTTGTCACCGCATTATTGATGGTCAGACGATGACTGGTGAGGTGTTTGGGTCATGGCAGCCATGAGGTCATCATTGAAGTTGCGGTTCCAAATAGGACGCTAGTTATGCCACTCATGACGTGTCACTCTACTTTTGTCTCCAGGAGGTGCATTGTGGTTCACCCTGGTTTGGGGCGGACCCAGGTTATAAAAGGGGCTTGAGCCAACAAGAAGGTGCACAGTCTTCTATTATGCTCCGAAAGAGCACACCTCCATGTGTTGAACCCATTGCGGCTTTAGGCCAGAGGTAGGCAGGGATAGGGTGTCGATGCAGGCCACCACCACAGTTGGTAACGCAGAACGGTTAAGACCAGCTCCTGTCCTACCAGTCCTGCTTGTGCAGCCCAGTGGCATTAACAGGCCTGCTGCTGCTGATGCGCCTGCTGTCCAGAGGTGTGGCCCCTACGCACACGGTCAGCGTACTCAATGGCCCCTGTGTTGTTAACAGGGAGTTCCTGGGCTGGGTGGGCATGTGGACCCTGTGATGCTAACAGGGCTCCCAGTCTCCACATCCGAATGGCGTCTAACTCGGTTCAGGCTACTATTAGTTTCATAGCCACACAGCTCTGTATCCTCCACCAAACCTTCCAGTTGCCAACCTCTCCTTTTCCAACTGGGAGCACGGTGGACACTGACTGCTGATGGGGATATATACCTTTCTCTTTCTTTTCTTATTAATTTTCGTTATATAGCGGTAACATAGTATATACCACCTTATCCAAATCTGCCAGTCCCACTGTAACAGATGGTGTTTCTTCAGCAAATGTTACTGTTGCTTAACCACCAAATCCACGGACAAAAACTTTTTTCCCCTTTCCAACACACCTGTTCCCCTTTGCACCAGCATCTGTCCTTTTTCAACTCATTTTGGTATATGACCAAAAGTGCAACTCTGCAGGGACACCGTACTCAACGCCATCTCAGCACAGCAGCCAGCCCTCGGTCCCTCAGATGTGGACAAGTAAAAGACCATTTCCTCCTATCCATGACAAAGCGTTGAGATTCACTCTGTGCAGCACTGGTGTTTAGTGGAAAAGCAGATCTAAGATTGCGTACCACATTCTGCAGATACTCCTGTATACGTGCGTCCATTTCTATGGCAGGAATTATTTCACCAAATTTTGTCTTGTACCGGGGATCTAACAGTGTGGCAACCCAGTAGTTAGCATTACTTTGAATTCGTACAATCCGAGGGTCATGTTGTAGGTAGTGCAGCAAGAAGGCGCTCATGTGTCTTGTGCATCCAGGAGGACCAAGTCCTTGGTGTGTTGGTGGCAGAGAGGTGAGAATCGTGCCTCCTTCCTCTGCCCTCTCCCCACAACCTCGCACAACCGAAATGTGAGCAAGCTCTCACTCATCTGCTGAGTCTTCCATGCCCATCGCCAGTTCGTCCTCCATTTCTTCATGGGCTCTTGCACCTTCCTCAACACTTTTTGCTGATACTATGCGCCTTTGTTAATCCCTCTCCCTCACCATGACTGCCGCATAGGTGCCGCTGACCATCTGGACCTCGTAGATCTTGTTATCCCTTCCGCATATGACTCCTCCTGTACTTCCTCCCCTTCCTCTTGTCCCAACACCTGACTCCGAATAATAATTACAGTGTGCTCCATCATGTAGATGACCAGAATTGTCACGCTGAGAATGACATTGCCAGTGCTAAACATCTTCGTCGACATTTGTAAACTGTGTAGCAGGGTGCATAGGTCCTTGATCTGACACCACTCCAGCAGCGTGATCTGCACCACCCCTGGATCAAGTTATCCCAGGCTATATGTCATAACGTATTGCAGCAGGGTTCGGCGGTGCTGCCACAAACGCTGCAACATGTGCAGATTCAAATTCCTGCGTGTCGGCACATCGCATTTCAGGCGGTTAACCACCAGACCTAAAGACTTCTGTAGCGACGAAAGTTGTTGAGCTGCTGTGTGCGCACGATGGAAGTGAGCACATAGCGAGCGTGCCCGCTGCACAAGGCTATGTAGGCCGGGATGGTGTTTTAAAAATTGCTGGAGAATTAGGTTCAACACGTGAGCCATAAAAGGCACGTGTGTCACATTGCCCTGACGATGGCCCGCAGCCAGGTTTGCATCATTGCCGCACACGGCTGTTAAGTCACCAACGGAGTACGCTCCGTCAATTTGTAATCCGGTCGCCAGGTGACAACGTGTTCCTTTCATGCATAGTGCTGATGATGGGAGAGGAGTCGATGCCAGCGGCGCAGGTGGACACAGGTTATGCTCACCCACTGGGCTGCATTACCTTGACAGATGCAGAATTTCTGGCTGAATGTAGCTGGTGGGTATCTCACAGATGAAATACCATCATTCAGCTACAACCAATGGGAAGACACCACACCCTTTTTTATGCCCATCCTGTCTGCAGACCACTGTCAGACATAGCTATGAACCTCTGGTTAATTTTACCCCCAGTTCAGTTTTATGATTTTGTGTGCTTGTTACCTGACTACTT
Organism: Anomaloglossus baeobatrachus; assembly: GCF_048569485.1. NCBI lineage: Eukaryota > Metazoa > Chordata > Amphibia > Anura > Aromobatidae > Anomaloglossus > Anomaloglossus baeobatrachus. The sequence goes on along the minus strand of NC_134353.1, from coordinate 763,987,962 downwards.
TTCCTGCTTGCTGTTTATGTACCTTGTTGGCCGATCTGCATTTCACCTCTGCTTGTTTTCTGATTAAGTCCTGGCCGTCCCATTCTGTTCCTGTTCCTCAATTAATGTTTTGTCCCTGCCTGACTACTATTCTCTGGAACTGCAGCCTTCCACAGGTATTAATCACCTTGGGCCCTGTGTAATTCCTAATCCCTGTATAGGGGTTAAAGGGTTTCAGGGTTCTAGGGGTCCTGCTTGGTGAGTGGCTTCCCTCTAGCCTATCATTTGCAGCCCATCTGAGTGTGTGGATCAAGGAAGGCGTTACACCGTGCTCTCTGCAGAAGGCCATGTGGGCCAGGATAGTGCTTTAAAAATTGCTGGACAACCAGGTTCAACACGTGAACCACACAAGGCACGTGTGTCACATTGTCACAGCGAAGGGCCGCACCCATGTTTGCATCATTGTCGCACCCGGCCTTCCCTGGCTGCTGGTTGAGTGGAGACAACCATTGATGAAACTCGGTCTCCAGAGCTAACCGTCCACAACTTCTCAGCGGTGTGACTCACATTTCCCATACATTTCAAAGTAAACCTTTGACCGCCTGATGGCATTGAGCTCTGCTGCCAGCATAGTAAGGAGGTGTGTGGTATTCCTTGTGCGCAGTTACAAGGAAGGGTGGCCTGACCACACAGGGTTTGCGCCAAGGTGGAGGACCCACACGAGGTTGAAGAGGCAGAAGCAGTGTATTAACTTCTACATACAGAAGAAGGATTGAAACAACTCGTGGGGACGGCAAGACTTGTACAGCAGACCCTTCTCCATCTCTCCCCACAGTAACCCATTGCCCAGTCAGCGACATGTAACGCCCCTGTCCATGCTTACTGGGCCAATTATCTCTGGTGAAATGCACCCTGTCACGCAGAGTTTCTCAAGGAATCAGTGATGTTTAGTGCGACATGCTGGTGTAGCGCGTGCACGCCTTTGTTGGACAAGGAGTGGTGCCTGGGCATCGGCTCTTGGGGCACTGCGATGGGCATAAGGTCTCGAAAATCCTCGGTTAAAAAGGTTGGAAAGGCAGCATTTTGGTAGCCAACAGTTTCCAGATGCTGAAAGTCAACCTCTAAGCCATGTCATGCCCTTCTAAAAGCATGTAAAACACAGTAAGGGGACTCCAACCACAGTCTCCCTTGTTTCCAAAAATTGGGCCACACACACCCCACTTGACTGGCATCAGTTGACCCAATTTTCAAGATGAAAAAGATGCTTTGCATGAAGCACTCTCAAAAATACGCGTGCCTTTCCCGTCCCCTGGCTGACCCAGGGGAAGAAAAGTCCTCTGAGAGCCATGACTTGTTCATCTTGGTTCTTTTAGAAACACAGCGAGGGGACTCCAACCACAGTCTCCCTCGTTTCCACTAACTGGGCCACACACACCCCACTTGACTGGCATCGGTTGAGCCCCCTTTTGAAAAAGAAAAAGATGCTTTGCATGAAGCACTCTCAAAAATACGCGTGCCTTTCCCGTCCCCTGGCTGACCCAGGGGAAGAAAAGTCCTCTGAGAGCCATGACTTGTTCATCTTGGTTCTTTTAGAAACACAGCCAGGGGACTCCAATCACAGTCTCCCTCGTTTCCACTAACTGGGCCACACACACCCCAATTGACTGGCATCAGTTGACCCAATTTTCAAGATGAAAAAGATGCTTTGCATGAAGCACTCTCAAAAATACGCATGCCTTTCCCGTCCCCTGGCTGACCCAGGGGAAGAAAAGTCCTCTGAGAGCCATGACTTGTTCATCTTGGTTCTTTTAGAAACACAGCGAGGGGACTCCAACCACAGTCTCCCTCGTTTCCACTAACTGGGCCACACACACCCCACTTGACTGGCATCGGTTGAGCCCCCTTTTGAAAAAGAAAAAGATGCTTTGCATGAAGCACTCTCAAAAATACGCGTGCCTTTCCCGTCCCCTGGCTGACCCAGGGGAAGAAAAGTCCTCTGAGAGCCATGACTTGTTCATCTTTGTTCTTTTAGAAACACAGCGAGGGGACTCCAACCACAGTCTCCCTCATTTCCACTAACTGGGCCACACACACCCCACTTGACTGGCATCAGCTGACCCAATTTTCAAGATGAAAAAGATGCTTTGCATGAAGCACTCTCAAAAATACGCGTGCCTTTCCCGTCCCCTGGCTGACCCAGGGGAAGAAAAGTCCTCTGAGAGCCATGACTTGTTCATCTTGGTTCTTTTAGAAACACAGCGAGGGGACTCCAACCACAGTCTCCCTCGTTTCCACTAACTGGGCCACACACACCCCACTTGACTGGCATCGGTTGAGCCCCCTTTTGAAAAAGAAAAAGATGCTTTGCATGAAGCACTCTCAAAAATACGCATGCCTTTCCCATCCCCTGGCTGACCCAAGGGAAGAAAAGTCCTCTGAGAGCCATGACTTGTTCATCTTGGTTCTTTTAGAAACACAGCGAGGGGACTCCAACCACAGTCTCCCTCGTTTCCACTAACTGGGCCACACACACCCCACTTGACTGGCATCAGTTGAGCCCCCTTTTGAAAAAGAAAAAGATGCTTTGCATGAAGCACTCTCAAAAAAACGCGTGCCTTTCCCGTCCCCTGGCTGACCCAGGGGAAGAAAAGTCCTCTGAGAGCCATGACTTGTTCATCTTGGTTCTTTTAGAAACACAGCGAGGGGACTCCAACCACAGTCTCCCTCGTTTCCACTAACTGGGCCACACACACCCCACTTGACTGGCATCAGTTGAGCCCCCTTTTGAAAAAGAAAAAGATGCTTTGCATGAAGCACTCTCAAAAATATGCGTGCCTTTCCCGTCCCCTGGCTGACCCAGGGGAAGAAAAGTCCTCTGAGAGCCATGACTTGTTCATCTTGGTTCTTTTAGAAACACAGCGAGGGGACTCCAACCACAGTCTCCCTCGTTTCCACTAACTGGGCCACACACACCCCACTTGACTGGCATCAGTTGACCCAATTTTCAAGATGAAAAAGATGCTTTGCATGAAGCACTCTCAAAAATACGTGTGCCTTTCCCGTCCCCTGGCTGACCCAGGGGAAGAAAAGTCCTCTGAGAGCCATGACTTGTTCATCTTGGTTCTTTTAGAAACACAGCGAGGGGACTCCAACCACAGTCTCCCTCGTTTCCACTAACTGGGCCACACACACCCCACTTGACTGGCATCGGTTGACCCAATTTTCAAGATGAAAAAGATGCTTTGCATGAAGCACTCTCAAAAATACACGTGCCTTTCCCGTCCACTGGCTGACCCAGGGGAAGAAAAGTCCTCTGAGAGCCATGACTTGTTCCTCTTGGTTCTTTTAGAAACACAGCGAGGGGACTCCAACCACAGTCTCCCTCGTTTCCACTAACTGGGCCACACACACCCCACTTGACTGGCATCGGTTGAGCCCCCTTTTGAAAAAGAAAAAGATGCTTTGCATGAAGCACTCTCAAAAATACGCATGCCTTTCCCGTCCCCTGGCTGACCCAGGGGAAGAAAAGTCCTCTGAGAGCCATGACTTGTTCATCTTGGTTCTTTTAGAAACACAGCGAGGGGACTCCAACCACAGTCTCCCTCGTTTCCACTAACTGGGCCACACACACCCCACTTGCCTGGCATTGGTTGAGCCCCCTTTTGAAAAAGAAAAAGATGCTTTGCATGAAGCACTCTCAAAATTACGCGTGCCTTTCCCGTCCCCTGGCTGACCCAGGGGAAGAAAAGTCCTCTGAGAGCCATGACTTGTTCATCTTGGTTCTTTTAGAAACACAGCGAGGGGACTCCAACCACAGTCTCCCTCGTTTCCACTAACTGGGCCACACACACCCCACTTGACTGGCATCGGTTGAGCCCCCTTTTGAAAAAGAAAAAGATGCTTTGCATGAAGCACTCTCAAAAATACGCATGCCTTTCCCGTCCCCTGGCTGACCCAGGGGAAGAAAAGTCCTCTGAGAGCCATGACTTGTTCATCTTGGTTCTTTTAGAAACACAGCGAGGGGACTCCAACCACAGTCTCCCTCGTTTCCACTAACTGGGCCACACACACTTCACTTGACTGGCATCGGTTGAGCCCCCTTTTGAAAAAGAAAAAGATGCTTTGCATGAAGCACTCTCAAAAATACACGTGCCTTTCCCGTCCCCTGGCTGACCCAGGGGAAGAAAAGTCCTCTGAGAGCCATGACTTGTTCATCTTGGTTCTTTTAGAAACACAGCGAGGGGACTCCAACCACAGTCTCCCTCATTTCCACTAACTGGGCCACACACACCCCACTTGACTGGCATCAGTTGACCCAATTTTCAAGATGAAAAAGATGCTTTGCATGAAGCACTCTCAAAAATACGCGTGCCTTTCCCGTCCCCTGGCTGACCCAGGGGAAGAAAAGTCCTCTGAGAGCCATGACTTGTTCATCTTGGTTCTTTTAGAAACACAGCGAGGGGACTCCAACCACAGTCTCCCTCGTTTCCACTAACTGGGCCACACACACCCCACTTGACTGGCATCGGTTGAGCCCCCTTTTGAAAAAGAAAAAGATGCTTTGCATGAAGCACTCTCAAAAATACGCGTGCCTTTCCCGTCCCCTGGCTGACCCAGGGGAAGAAAAGTCCTCTGAGAGCCATGACTTGTTCATCTTGGTTCTTTTAGAAACACAGCGAGGGGACTCCAACCACAGTCTCCCTCGTTTCCACTAACTGGGCCACACACACCCCACTTGACTGGCATCGGTTGAGCCCCCTTTTGAAAAAGAAAAAGATGCTTTGCATGAAGCACTCTCAAAAATACGCGTGCCTTTCCCGTCCCCTGGCTGACCCAGGGGAAGAAAAGTCCTCTGAGAGCCATGACTTGTTCATCTTGGTTCTTTTAGAAACACAGCGAGGGGACTCCAACCACAGTCTCCCTCGTTTCCACTAACTGGTCCACACACACCCCACTTGACTGGCATCGATTGAGCCCCCTTTTGAAAAAGAAAAAGATGCTTTGCATGAAGCACTCTCAAAAATACGCGTGCCTTTCCCGTCCCCTGGCTGACCCAGGGGAAGAAAAGTCCTCTGAGAGCCATGTCCACATTGTCAGTGACACGACAAGATCCCCAAGGCGTACGTGGCGAGCTCAGGCAATTTATCAAGATTGGAAGCCTAAAATGAGCAGGGCTCAAGTTACACAATAATGGAATCGATGTTTCCTTGCACATACTCATATATCTGTGTGTCCTCCTCTTTTTCCTTGTCCAGCTGTTTTGTTTTCGCATGAGTATATGTCCTTGTCACTTTCCCATGTGTTTGTGTTGTGTTGTGAGTTGTTTGTCACCTTTTGGACACCTTTGAGGGTGTTTTCTAGGTGTTTTTATGTGTTTGTGATTGCCTGCCATAGTTTCCTATGCAGTTCGAGTTCGGTTCGTCGAACGTTCGACGAGCCGAACTCGAATGGGACCTCCGTTCGGCGAACCGACCTCGAGCCGAACCGGGACCGGTTCGCTCATCTCTAGTTAGCAGCCCTCTCTCATACTCACTGATCCCCGGCGCCGCGCTGCACGGCATTCACACTGCTCCGGCGGCTTTTACTATTTTGAAAAAGCCGGCCGCTCATTAAACAATCTCGTATTCCCTGCTTTCCCCGCCCACAGGCGCCTATGATTGGTTGCAGTGAGACATGCCCCCACGCTGAGTGACAGGTGTCACACTGCACCCAATCACAGCAGCCGGTGGGCGGGTCTATACTGTGCAGTGAAATAAATAATTAAATAATTTAAAAAAATGGCGTGCGGTCCCCCCCAATTTTAATACCAGCCAGATAAAGCCATACGGCTGAAGGCTGGTATTCTCAGGATGGGGAGCTCCATGTTATGGGGAGCCCCCCAGCCTAACAATATCAGCCAGCAGCCGCCCAGAATTGCCGCATACATTAGATGCGACAGTTCTGGGACTGTACCCGGCTCTTCCCGATTTGCCCTGGTGCCTTGGCAAATCGGGGTAATAAGTAGTTAATGGCAGCCTATAGCTGCCACTAAATCCTAGATTAATCATGTCAGGCGTCTATGAGACACCCTCCATGATTAATCTGTAAGTGACAGTAAATAAACACACACACACACAAGAAAAAATCCTTTATTAGAAATAAAAAACACAAACACATTCCCTCATTACCAATTTAATAAGCCCCAAAAAGCCCTCCATATCCGGCGTCATCCACGGACCTCCAGCGTCGCTTCCAGCATGAAGGTGACAGGAGCTGCAGAAGACACCGCCGCTCCGGTCACCTCCAAGCAGCAACTGAGGTGAGTAGCGCGATCAGCTGAGCTGTCACTGAGGTTAATCGCGGCCACCGCTGGATCCAGTGACAGCGGCTAACCTCAGTGACAGCTCAGCCGATCGCGCTACTCACCTCAGTTGCTGCTTGGAGGTGACCGGAGCGGCGGTGTCTTCTGCAGCTCCTGTCACCTTCATGCTGGAAGCGACGCTGGAGGTCCGTGGAGTACGCCGGATATGGAGGGCTTTTTGGGGCTTATTAAATTGGTAATGAGGGAATGTGTTTGTGTTTTTTATTTCTAATAAAGGATTTTTTCATGTGTGTGTGTTTATTTACTGTAGCTTACAGATTAATCATGGAGGGTGTCTCATAGACGCCTGACATGATTAATCTAGGATTTAGTGGCAGCTATGGGCTGCCATTAACTCCTTATTACCCCGATTTGCCAACGCACCAGGGCAAATCGGGAAGAGCTGGGTATAGTCCCAGAACTGTCGCATATAATGTATGCGGCAATTCTGGGCGGCTGCTGACTGATATTGTTAGGCTGGCCGGCTCCCCATAACGTGGAGCTCCCCATCCTGAGAATACCAGCCTTCAGCCGTATGGCTTTATCTGGCTGGTATTAAAATTGGGGGGGACCGCACGCCATTTTTTAAAATTATTTATTTATTTATTTCACTGCACAGTATAGACCCGCCCACCGGCTGCTGTGATTGGGTGCAGTGAGACACCTGTCACTCAGCGTGGGGGCGTGTCTCACTGCAACCAATCATAGGCGCCTGTGGGAGGGGAAAGCAGGGAATACGAGATTGTTTAATGAGCGGCCGGCTTTTTCAAAATAGTAAAAGCCGCCGCAGCAGTGAGAAAGCCGTGCAGGGCTGCGCCGGAGATCGGGGAACAGTGAGTATGAGAGAGGAGGGGAAAATGACCGACAGACTGTGAGAGAGGGACAGAGATAGTGACGGACCGACAGAGAGAGAATAGAGTCCGAGAGGGAGAGACCGACTGACAGAGAATAGTGATTGACAGACATTGGGAGACATCGCTCGTTTCCAGTGTTTTAGGAAACATGCGAGAAATGTATTTAGAAAATCGGATGTCACTAGGATGGTGTGAGTGCCGTCCCGTGACATCCGATTTTTTACACGCTCCCATAGACTTGCATTGGAGAAACTCGCAGTAGAAACTCGCAAAAAAGCAGCATGCTGCGATTTTTTTCTCAGTCCGATTTGGACTGAGAAAAAAATCGCAGATGAGAGCTGAATCATTCACTAACATGTGTCCGATTCCAATGCGAGATTTTCTCGCATTGCTGTACTGCGAGAAACTCGCAAGTGAGAAGCAGCCCTTACAGTTTCGGCTGCGGTCTGTATCCTTACATCTTAGTGAAGCGGACATAGGCAGGTGCCTGAGGCACATGGTCCGGCTGGGCCTTGTGATTCTACTCGTAGGTGGACGTTGCCGCTAGGGTAACGTTCCTTATACTGCGTCTGGCAGTTATTCGTATCCTCGCACACTAGGGGAGCGAACATAGGTAGGAGCTTTATGCGGCTTATGCTGCTGTCCGTCTCTTTTGCACCACTAGTGGAGCGGATCCAGGCAGGTGCCATATCTAGTGGTTCGTGTCCTCGCACACTAGTGGAGCGAACGCAGGTAGGAGCTTTGTGCGGCTTACGCTGCTGTCCATCTCCTGGCACCGCTAGAGGAACGGACCTAGGTAGGTGCCATTTCACACTCACTGCTTTTGTCTCTGTGACCATTAACAGAGACAATACCACACACCCTCCAAGTAAGGGAGGAATTGCTTTATTTCCTAATTATATTCCTCTGTGAGTTTAACAGAGGTATTGCACTCTGCACTTGTGCTATTACTATTTTCAGTGGCACACTTATATACCCCTTATCCTCTGCCATAGTCTTCAGCAGAGTCTTTGCACGGTGGACCCTGACTGTCTGATATTCCTTTGGGTTTTATTATCAGACAGCCCCTCGTAACATTAGGACTGAGCCAAGGGTCTGGCAGTTATGGCAGAATATCAGCAGTTACACCGTTACATACAAGTACTTGAGTCGCGGCTCAAGACTATTGAGGATAAACCTCAGACCATGGTGACATCTGCACATGATCCTCGACTTGCTCTGCCAAACAGGTATTCTGGCGATGCCAGATCATGTCGTGGTTTCATTAGTCAGTGTCAGATACACCTAGAGGTCAACTCTTCTCGTTTCTCTACAGAGAGGTCCAGAGTAGGCATTATCATATCCTTACTTGAGGACAAAGCCTTAGAATGGGCGACTCCCCTATGGGACCGCTCTGATGTGGTTACTTTGAGACATCAAGACTTTCTTGAAGCTCTTAAAGCGGTATTCATGGGTCCGCAGGTTACCCATGATGTGGCCCTGAGACTGTTAGATCTATCTCAGGGTTCGTTATCCACTAGTTCGTATGCCATTGCTTTTAGAACGCTGGTGGTAGAACTAGATTGGCCAGAAAAGGTGTTGATTCCTATCTTCTGGAGAGGGTTGGCATGCTATGTCAAGGATGTCCTTGCTACTCGTGAGGTCCCTGCTTCTCTGGAGGACTTAATCACTGTAGCAACAAGGATCGACGTACGCCATACGGAACGTAGACTCGAGGTCTCTTCCTCACGCCCGAAGTATCGGGCTATTCCAGTTGTTGAGGGTCCACTACCATCTTCCTCAGCATCTGAGACATCTCCCACTCCTATGTAGTTAGGTCATACGTCCTCCAGACTACGCAGGTCTAGTCCTCCTATATGTTACGTATGTCGTCAGGCTGGGCACTATGCCAACAAGTGTCCTAGCCGTCAGGGAAACTCCCAGGCCTAGTAACCCTTAGAGGGGGGTTACTAGAGACGTCTTCTGCACCCTCTAAGTGTAGTATCCCAGGTCAGCTCTCATTCTCTGAGAATACATGGCCTATTATGGCTTTTGTGGACTCCGGAGCTGACGGGACTTTTGTGTCCTCAGGAATTGTAAAGAGACACAATATTCCCTCTATCATGTTAGAGGCGCCTATTCCTGTCCGTGTTGTTAATGGGACTATGTTGTCTGACTCCATTACATTGAGGACAGTTCCCTTGCGCCTTTCCCTGTCTCAGGGTCACATAGAGGAGATTTCTTTTCTTGTTTTGGCTGAGGGTATAGACGACGTTCTTCTGGGTCTTCCATGGCTTCGGGCCCATGCTCCTCTAATTGACTGGGAGTCCGACAGCATTATTAGTTGGGGTTCGAAATGTCAGTCTCGATGTCTTCCCTTACCACCCAAGGTCATTGCGGTTGCATCAACTGATCTCTCTCCCATACCTACACCCTATTTGGATTTCGCTGACGTGTTCTCCAAACAGGGTGCTGAGGTTCTTCCACCCCATAGGCCGTATGACTGCGCCATAGACCTTATCCCAGGTTCGGTTCCACCTAAGGGCAGGGTTTACCCCCTGTCAATACCTGAGTCGGAGGCCATGTCGACCTATATAAGAGAGAGTTTAGATAAGGGGTTCATTCGTAAGTCTGTCTCTCCCGCGGGAGCTGGGTTTTTCTTTGTTCAGAAGAAAGAGGGTGATTTGCGTCCCTGTATAGATTACAGGGGTCTCAATGCAATCACAATAAAGAACAAATACCCGTCACCTTTAATTTCAGAGCTCTTTGACAGACTGAGGGGAGTTCAGGTTTTTACGAAGTTGGATCTGCGGGTGCGTATAACTTGGTACGAATTCGAGAGGGTGACGAATGGAAGACCGCTTTTAACACCTGAGACAGTCACTATGAATACCTCGTCATGCCTTTTGGTTTATGTAATGCACCCGCAGTATTTCAGGACTTCATAAACGATGTGTTCAGAGATTTACTGTTATCCTCCGTCGTGGTGTATCTGGACGACATCCTGATTTTTTCTCCTGATCTGGAGACTCATCGTCAGGATGTCGTTCGTGTCCTTTCCCGTTTAAGGGAGCACTCATTGTTTGCTAAACTCGAAAAGTGTGTATTCGAGCAGTCATCCTTGTCTTTTTTGGGTTACATTATCTCACAAGAGGGTCTGGCTATGGATCCTGCGAAGCTCTGTGCTGTCCTGGAATGGTCCGAACCTCATTCCTTGAAGGCGGTGCAACGCTTCTTAGGATTCATAAATTATTACCGTCAGTTCATACCCCATTTCTCCACTTTGGTGGCCTTGACTAAGAAAGGTGCTAATCCAAAAGTCTGGTCTACTGAGACATCCCAGGCTTTTGAGGCAGTAAAAAGACACTTTTCAACTGCTCACGTTCTTCAAAGACCCGATGAGAATAAGCCCTTCCTCTTGGAGGTTGATGCCTCTTCAGTGGGTGCTGGTGCGGTCTTGTATCAAAAGAACGGTGTAGGTAGAAAAAGGCCGTGTTTCTTCTTTGCTAAAACCTTTTCACCGGCAGATAGAAACTATACCATTGGGGATAGGGAACTGCTCGCCCTGAGATTAGCCTTGGAGGAGTGGCGTCACTTGCTAGAAGGAGTGAAATATCCTTTCCAGGTCTATACAGACCATAAGAATCTGACGTACTTACAAACTGCTCAGCGTCTGAATCCTCGCCAAGCCCGCTGGTCCTTGTTTTTCTCCCGCTTTCACTTCTCCATCAACTATCTGTCTGGGAGTAAGAATAACAAGGCAGACGCCCTGTCTCGCTCTATGGTTTCTACCCAGGAAGAGATTGACGAACCTCGTCTTATCCTTCCCTCCAGGGTTTTTCATACGCTCTCCCCTGTGACGTTAGACCAAATCCCACCGGGCAAGACCTTTGTTGTGCCGGATCGACAGAATGATATTCTGTCATGGGCCCACACCTCAAAGGTGGGTGGGCATTTTGGTATTAGACGGACACGAGAGTTACTCGAGAGGTGGTATTGGTGGCCACACTTAGCCAGCCACGTCAAGAGATATGTCGGTTCCAGCTACTCGTGTGCTCGCAACCGTCCGTTACGGCAGAGACCGGCTGGGCTCTTGCATCCTTTACCAGTGCCAGATAGACCATGGGAGGTGGTAGGCATGGACTTTGTGGGTGATCTTTCGTGTTCACAGGGACATAGATTTGTGTGGGTCATTACGGACCATTTCTCCCGGATGGTTCATCTCGTACCGTTATCGAGAATCCCATCTTCCAGGGTACTAGCCAAACTATTCCTCAAGCATGTCTTTAGGCTTCACGGGATGCCAGATCGTATCATTTGTGATAGAGGCCTGCAATTTGCTTCCCGTTTTTGGCGAGATCTTTGTAGCCTTCTGCAAATTGAGTTGAATCTCTCTTCGGCATACCATCCGGAGACCAATGGTTTGGTTGAGCGTACCAATCAATCCATGATTATATACCTTCGACACTTTATTGCTGAGAACCACGATAACTGGTCCTCCCTCCTACCCTGGGCAGAATTTGCCCTTAACAATTCGCTGGCTGAGGCCACTGGGCAGACACCGTTCGTACTAAATAATAGGCAACACCCTAGGGTACCGGTACTGTTTCCCGCTGCTGTACCTCCTCTTCTTGTGGCCGACTGGGCAACTAATGCCAGAGAGGTTTGGGATCGGACTCAAGAGTCGATCCAAGCAGCTAAGGACCGTATGAAGATGGTGTCTGATCGGTTTCGTCCCTCGGCTCCTGTCTTTTCTCCGGGGGACTTTGTGTGGCTCTCTGCAAAACACGTGAAACTTAGAGTGAACTCTGTCAAATTTGCTCCTCGCTTCCTGGGTCCTTATGAGGTTCTTCGACGGGTAAATACTGTAGTCTACCAATTGAAGTTACCCGTCCATCTTAGGATCCATGACAAATTCCATGTCTCACTGCTAAAGCCAGCTATTTTACCTCACGCTCGTGAAGTGCACTCTCTTGCCTCTAATTCCTCTCACTCTAGCTATGAGGTACGAGCCATAGTTGGTTCTAAGATGGTTAGAGGGCGCAGGTTCTTCTTGATAGATTGGGAGGGCTACGGCCCGGAACATCGCTCTTGGGAGCCTGAGGAGGCTGTCCATGCTCCCGACTTAGTTGCCGATTGCCTGCGTCGCCGGGAGGGGGGCCCTTGAGGGGGAGGTACTGTTACGGTTGCTGTGGCACTGGAAACTATGTTCAGATTTCGGTAGCGTTCTTATACCTTACAGCTTCGGCTGCGGTCCGTATCCTTACATCTTAGTGGAGCGGACATAGGCAGGTGCCTGAGGCACATGGTCCGGCTGGGCCTTGTGATTCTACTCGTAGGTGGACGTTGCCGCTAGGGTAACGTTCCTTATACTGCGTCTGGCAGTTGTTCGTATCCTCGCACACTAGGGGAGTGATCATAGGTAGGAGCTTTGTGCGGCTTATGCTGCTGTCCGTCTCTTTTGCACCACTAGTGGAGTGGACCCAGGCAGGTGCCATATCTAGTGGTTCGTGTCCTCGCACACTAGTGGAGCGAACGCAGGTAGGAGCTTTGTGCGGCTTACGCTGCTGTCCGTCTCCTGGCACAGCTAGAGGAACGGACCTAGGTAGGTGCCATTCCACACTCACTGCTTTTGTCTCTGTGACCATTAACAGAGACCATACCACACACCCTCCAAGTAAGGGAGGAATTGCTTTATTTCCTAATTATATTCCTCTGTGAGTTTAACAGAGGTATTGCACCCTGCACTTGTGCTATTACTATTTACAGTGGCACACTTATATACCCCTTATCCTCTGCCATAGTCTGCAGCAGAGTCTTTGCACGGTGGACCCTGACTGTCTGATATTCCTTTGGGTTTTATTATCAGACAGCCCCCCATAACACCGTCGGTTGTGCGACACAGGCAAATCGCTGCCCGTCGCGCACAACCTTGCTTACTTGCTTACTTACTTACTTACTTACTTACTTACCTGTCCTGCGACGTCACTCTGGCTGGCGATCTGCCTCCTTTCTAAGGGGGCGGGTCGTGCGGCATCACAACGACGTCACACGGCAGCCGTCCAATAGAATCGGAGGGGCGGAGATGAGCGGGACGTAAACATCCCGCCCACCTCCTTCCTTCCGCATTGGCGGTGGAGGCAGGTAAGGAGATGTTCCTCACTCCTGCGGTGTCATATACAGCGATGTGTGCTGCCGCAGGAACGAGGAACAACATCGCTAATTAGAAAAGAACTATTTTTTTGTTTTAGGACGATTTTGGCTGCTTTTGCGATCGTTTTAGGTTGCACATAAGTGTCACACACTGCGATATCGTTAATGACGCCGGATGTGCGTCACAAACAATGTGACACCAACGATAAATCATTGACGATATCGTAGCGTGTAAAGCCCACTTTACCAATGAGGCAAAACCAAAAATGTTTATATTTTACATTTTTTTCTCTTCTTTATTTCTAATGAGGTTGGTCAGCGCATGTTAAGTTAGGGACCAAGTCAGAGGTTCATTGTGACATGGCAGTGGGCTTCATTCAGTCTGATCTGAATGTTAAACAAAGAACCTCATGTTGTTAAGTTTGCAAATTTTTCCCTTGTGGCATTAGATCAATGTATGATTTTTGGATGTACAGTCCATGTCTTTTTCTACAGTTATGGTATAATATAGCCTATACATACCTCCTGTGAATGTAGCTAAGCTCCTGAGCCCCCTCCACACTTGAGTACTTCTTTTGAGGACAAGAATAGATTGATCTTTTGTGAGCGTGGGTTAAGCTTTGAAAAGTCCCCAATTAAGTAGGTGCTCATAAATAGATGCTCTTAAAGGGAATCTTTCACCAGGTTTTTGCCATCTAATCTGACAGCAGCATAATGTAGGGGCAGAGATCCTGATTCCAGCGATGTGTCACGTACTGGGCTGCTTAGTGTAGTTTTGATAAAATCATGGATTTATCAGCAGGAAATTATCATTAGAGCTCTACTTGGCGTGCTGCTAGGTAGTTCAACATATTCATGAGCTCTATATAACTGCTAGATCTGCAGCAGAGAAAACACTGATTTTCTCAAAATGACAGCAAATAGCTCAGTAAGTGACACATCGCTGGAATCAGGGTCTCTGTCTCTACGTTATGCTGCTCTCAGATGGGGGAGCAATAACCTGGTGACACATTCCCTTTAATGTTCCCTCTGACTAAGAGGTGGGGGTTCTTATTATGAAACCCCATTGCAGTAATGCTCCATTCTCTGGGGTGGAAAATAAACCAGACAGGTTGCTTGACAATAAACCAGACAATCCCTTTTAGGCAAATAATAACTTGGAAATAAATGTGATGTTGCCATCTAAATCTGAAAGTATAATTTCTGTTGAAGGAACATAAATAATACATATATAATAGATGTTTTCAATGTGTATCGCAAGGTATTGTATTTGGTTTGAACAATTCCTTTGTGATTCATATTAGTGCATGAAAAAAATAAGAGGATTTTGTCTATGTTTTTCCAATAGCACTATCTTCTAGCAATTTTAAAGGGAATTTGTGCAATATTGTTTTTGTTTTTCCTATATTCTGTGTTTAAATTTAACCTTACATTTTTAGTACTGATTTTCTGACCAATAACCTCTTGATCATCTTGCACAATAATGCCTTGAAGATGTATTAGTGGCATTTGTACCCAGGACTCCAGCACAGCAACCACTGAGCCATCATGTTGACCTACAAATAAAAAATAATAGTCTGATAACAAGGCTAAAAGTGGTAAAACCTCAGTAATGAATAGAGATGAGCGAACCGGCCGTGGTTCGGCTCGAGTTCGGTTCGACGAACGGAGGTCTCGTTCGAGTTCAGTTCGGCGAACGTTCGACGAACCGAACTCGAACCGCATAGGAAACAATGGCAGGCAATCACAAACACATAAAAACACCTAGAAAACACCCTCAAAGGTGTCCAAAAGGTGACAAACAACTCACAACACAACACAAACACATGGGAAAGTGACAAGGACATATACTCATGCGAAAACAAAAGAGCATGACAAGGAAAAAGAGGAGGAGACAGAGATATGAGTATATGCAAGGGAACGTCGATGCCATTACTGTGCAACTTGAGCCCTGCTCATTTTAGGCTTCCAATCTGGATAAATTGCCTGAGCTCACCACGTACGCCTTGGGGATCTTGTTGTGTCCCGCAGCCAGCGTTTTCTTGGAACGTGTCCTCAATGCTGCTGGGGGTGTGCTGACAGCTAAGCACACGCATCCGTCCACTGACAATGTGGACAGACTAACGTTCACCAAGATGAACAAGTCATGCCTCTCAGAGGACATTTCTTCCCCTTGCTCAGCCAGGGGAGCTGAAAGGCACACGTATTTTTGAGAGTGCTTCATGCAAAGCATCTTTTTCATCTTGAAAATGGGGGTCAACTGATGCCAGTCAAGTGGGGTGTGTGTGGCCCAATTAGTGGAAACGAGGGAGACTGTGGTTGGAGTCCCCTCGCTTTTGAAAAAAAAACCAAGATGAACAAGTCATGGCTCTCAGAGGACTTTTCTTCCCCTGGCTCAGCCAGTGGAGGTGAAAGGCACGCGTATTTTTGAGAGTGCTTCATGCAAAGCATCTTTTTCATCTTGAAAATGGAGTCAACTTATGCCAGTCAAGTGGGGTGTGTGTGGCCCAATTAGTTGAAACGAGGGAGACTGTGGTTGGAGTCCCCTCGCTTTTGAAAAAAGAACCAAGATGAACAAGTCATGGCTCTCAGAGGACTTTTCTTCCCCTGGCTCAGCCAGGGGAGGTGAAAGGCACGCGTATTTTTGAGAGTGCTTCATGCAAAGCATCTTTTTCATCTTGAAAATGTGGGTCAACTGATGCCAGTCAAGTGGGGTGTGTGTGGCCCTATTAGTGGAAACGAGGGAGACTGTGGTTGGAGTCCCCTCACTGTGTTTCTAAAAGAACCAAGATGAACAAGTCATGGCTCTCAGAGGACTTTTCTTCCCCTGGCTCAGCCAGGGGAGCTGAAAGGCACGCGTATTTTTGAGAGTACTTCATGCAAAGCATCTTTTCATCTTGAAAATGGGGTCAACTGATGCCAGTCAAGTGGGGTGTGTGTGGCCCAATTAGTGGAAACGAGGGAGACTGTGGTTGGAGTCCCCTCGCTTTTGAAAAAAGAACCAAGATGAACAAGTCATGGCTCTCAGAGGACTTTTCTTCCCCTGGCTCAGCCAGTGGAGGTGAAAGGCACGCGTATTTTTGAGAGTGCATCATGCAAAGCATCTTTTTCATCTTGAAAATGGGGGTCAACTGATGCCAGTCAAGTGGGGTGTGTGTGGCCCAATTAGTGGAAACGAGGGAGACTGTGGTTGGAGTCCCCTCACAGTGTTTTACATGCTTTTCGAAGGGCATGACATGCCTAAAAGGTTGAGTTTCAGCATCTGCAACTTGTTGGCTACAGAAAGGCTGCCTTTACACCCTTTTGAGACTGAGGATTTTTGAGACCTTATGCCCATTGCAGTGCCCCAAGAGCCGATGGCCATTCGCCACTCCTTCTCCAAGAAAGGCGTGCCCGCGCTACCACAGCAGGTCGCACACAACATCACTGATTCCTCGAGAAACTCTGTGTGTAACAGGGTGCATTTCACCACAGATACTTGGACCAGTAAGCATGGACAGGGGAGTTACATGTTGCTGACTGGGCACTGGGTAACTATGGTGAGAGATGGACAAGGGTCTGCTGTACAAGTCTTTCCGTCCCCACGAGTTGTGTGCTTTAATCCTTCCTCTGTATGTACAAGTTCCTCCACTGCTTCTGCCTCATCAACCTCATGTTGTTCCTGCACCTCAGCCCAAACCCTTTGTGGTCAGGCCACCCTTCCTTGTAACTGCGCCCAAGGAATCCCACACACCTCCTTACTATGCTGGCAGGAGAGCTCAAGGCCATCAGGCGGGGAAATGTGAGTCACACCGCTGAGAAGTTGTGGACGGTTAGCTCTGGAGACCAAGTTTCATCAAGGGTTGTCTCCACTCAACCAGCAGACAGGGAAGGCCGGGTGTGACAATGATGCAAACACGGGTGCGGCCCTTCGCCGTGACAATGTGACACACGTGCCTTGTGTGGCTCACGTGTTGAATCTAATTCTCCAGCAATTTTTAAAACACCATCCCGGCCTACATGGCCTTGTGCAGCGGGCACGCTCGCTATGTGCTCACTTCCATCGTTCGCACACAGCAGCTCAACAACTTTCGTCGCTCCAGAAGTCTTTAGGTCTGGTGGTTAAACGCCTGAAATGCGATGTGCCGACACGCAGTAATTTGAATCTGCACATGTTGCAGCGTTTGTGGCAGCACCGCCAAACCCTGCTGCAATACGTTATGACATATAGCCTGGCCTAACTTGATCCAGAGGTGGTGCAGATCACGCTGCTGGAGTGTTGTAAGATCAAGGACCTATGCACCCTTGTACACAGTTTACAAATGTCGACGAAGATGTTTAGCACTGGCAATGCCATTCTCAGCGTGACAATTCTGGTCATCTACATGATGGAGCACACTGTAAGCATTATTCGGAGTCAGGTGTTGGGACAAGAGGAAGGGGAGGAAGTACAGGAGGAGTCATATGCGGAAGGGATAACAAGATCTACGAGGTCCAGATGGTCAGCGGCACCTAGGCGGCAGTCATGGTGGGGGAGAGGGATTAACAAGGGCGCATAGTATCAGCAAAAAGTGTTGAGGAAGGTGCAGGAGCCCATGAAGAAATGGAGGACGAACTGACGATGGGCATGGAAGACTCAGCAGATGAGTGAGAGCTTGCTCACATTTTGGTTGTGTGAGGTTGGGGGGAGAGGGCAGAGGAAGGAGGCACAATTCTCACCTCTCTGCCACCAACACACCAAGGACTTGGTCCTCCTGGATGCACAAGACACATGAGCGCCTTCTTGCTGCACTACCTACAACATGACCCTCGGATTGTACGAATTCGAAGTAATGCTAACTACTGGGTTGCCACACTGTTAGATCCCCGGTACAAGACAAAATTTGGCGAAATAATTCCTGCCATAGAAAGGGACGCACGTATACAGGAGTATCTGCAGAAGGTGGTACGCAATCTTAGATCTGCTTTTCCACTAAACACCAGTGCTGCACAGAGTGAATCTCAACGCTTTGTCATGGATAGGAAGAAATGGTCTTTTACTTGTCCACATCTGAGGGACCGAGGGCTGGCTGAGATGGCATTGAGTACGGTGTCCCTGCAGAGTTGCACTTTTGGTCATATACAAAATGAGTTGAAAAAGGACAGATGCTGGTGGAAAGGGGAACAGGTGTGTTGGAAAGGGGAAAAAAGTTTTTGTCCGTGGATTTGGTGGTTAAGCAAAAGTAACATTTGCTGAAGAAACACCATCTGTTACGGTGGGACTGGCAGATTTGGATAAGGTGGTATATACTATGTTACCGCTATATAACGAAAATTAATAAGAAAAGAAAGAGAAAGGTATATATCCCCATCAGCAGTCAGTGTCCACCATGCTCCCAGATGGAAAAGGAGAGGTTGGCAACTGGAAGGTTAGGTGGAGGATACAGAGCTGTGTGGCTATGAAAATAATAGTAGCCTGAACCGAGTTAGACGCCACTCGGATCTGGAGACTGGGAGCCCTTTTAGCGTCACAGGGTCCACATGCCCACCCAGCCCAGGAACTCCCTGTTAACATCACAGGGGCCATTGAGTACGCTGACCGTGTGCATTGGGGCCACACCTGTGGACAGCAGGCGCATCAGCAGCAGCAGGCCTGTTAATGCCACTGGGCTGCACAAGCAGGGCTTGTAGGACAGGAACTGGTCTTATCCGTTCTGCGTTACCAACTGTGGTGGCGGCCTGCATCGCCGACCTATCCCTGCCTACTTCTGGCCTAAAGCCGCAATGGGTTCAACACATGGAGGTGTGCTCTTTCGGAGCATAATAGAAGACTGCGCACCTCCTTGTTGGCTCCAGCCCGTTTTATAACCTGGGTCCGCCCCAAACCAGGGTGGACCACAATGCACCTCCTGGAGACAAAAGCAGAGTGACACGTCATGAGTGGCATAACTAGCGTCCTATTTGGAATCGCAACTTCAATAATGACCTCATGGCTGCCACGACACAAACATCTCACCAGTCATCGTCTGACCATCAATAATGAGGTGACAAGTCATAGGGGCGGGCTTCTGCAAGCCATTTGGGAGTGGCCTGGCCACATCGTCAGGACACCTGATGCCCTGTGGTCTATATGGGCCCCCCACATCAGGGACAGGGCCAAAGAGTTCATTACCGGACCTAGTCTCTGATGCAGTAAGTGCCTCAGCATGCTCAGTAGCATGAAATACAGTCTCTGAAAAAAGACCATCAGCTTTAGCATGGTGTCTAGGCACAAAACAGGACTTAGACTCGGCACGGAATGCAAGTACCTGTGCAAAGAGGATTTTCGTACTAAGTGTTGGAGCATGCGCTGCATCCTGAAATGAAGACTTAGCCTCAGCAATGGCACAGTCAGGCTGAGCATACTCACTAGGCGAAACACTGGAGTTCGGCTGCGGCTGGGGTAAATCGGCACACGCATGCGCACTAGCTGCCTCTCCACACTTAGACGTGGAGGAGAAATTGCTCTTCGGGTGTGGACTTGGAGATGCTGTCTATGAACAGAAGGAAAAGCTAAAGGTGTGTGTTACAGCAAGGAGCCACCACGGAAACACTTCGTTCAATTGTGAGGGGAGTCATTTTGGAGTTTGGTGAGGAGTACCGTAATGCCAGTGAGCAGCATCCTGTGCCACAGACCAACATTCTTACGGTGCTGTCTATACTGCTTACCGTGAGAGGAGCGTAAAGTCTGTATTTCTGGCAACTGGACATCACAGTACCCGGGTACGGTAGGCTGTGCCCAGACAATAATGCGGGCACGCAATACTTTGTTTTATTAGCAAAACACATATCTGTTCTGGGTAGGCTGACTATTTATAGAGAATTAGACTTGCTGCCTCTGCACTGTCAAATTGTCACGTACAGTTTAAATCATAGAGGGTCAGCGACACATGTTTGCATTGATTGTTGATTTTCAAGATTTCCATGACTGTGTTGCAGAGCTGTGTGGTTTGCATTCACACTGTTATCATCTGCCTTATCTGTGAGGCTTCAGCTAACAAGGGTATTCATGTGTTTTGTCTATGTTTAGGTAGATAACTGGGAAGCTCTTGTGATGCGCCACTGGTAAGTCGTGTTCGCACACACACATACACACACACACGCACAAACACACAATTACTGCTACGCAGAGGGATTAGCAGGTAGTAGGCAACAGAATAGATTGTTCAATTATTTAAATTGTATGCATGGTTCTTATTGTTTGTTTTGGTAAAGTTAAACAATCATTTATCAACCCAACTGACTAGAGTCCTTTTCCTGTTGCCTGGTTTTGCTGCATACTGGGGAGCCCACCCTGTACACGAATTAAAATGAAGCATAAGTCGCAATGTGAATTTCACTGTGCTACAATGCGGCCTAGCGTGCCTGTGCTGTTCATCCTCTGTGACTGTGGGGACAGCAGTCTCACATGGTTTTTCACACTGAACTTCCACCCCTTTACACGCAACAGGATGTGTGATTGGCAGGTCATCACTTGTTTTGGAAGTGGAAACAGAAGGTATTGTTGAGCTGTCAGACATCGAGAAAACCATCATTGGATGCAGGCTACATTATATCCACGCCTGCACCTTCGTCACAGATTGGCTGGACTACCTGCATTTAATAATTGCATTCCAGAAATGGAAAGGAGTGTAGAATGCACATGTGTTGTACCTTGCTTGGCAGCAAAAGAACACTAACTTAGTATTACAGACAATTTTAGGAAGACAGAAAAAGAGTCAGCTCTTTGGGCAAATTAAATAGCGTGGCAAAAGTGGACAGGTGGGTACAGTGGCCGTGTTCTGTGGGTACCAGGACAGTAAAGGAAGCCTCACTTTCTATCCCTCCGAATGATCAAATGCAGCAAGGAATTCCCTGAGTTTGCTATAAAATTAGCGCAGCAAAATGTGCATGAGGGTGTCATGCAGAGGTGCTGCACATAGATTTGCACCAGTGAGGCACTAATGGAGTACAACAGCCAGTTCTTGTATGCCACTAAATGGCAGCATTTTTTGCTATCATTATAGCTTATTAAAAACAGAGCAGGAGGATGTCATGCAGAGGTGCTGCACATAGATTTGCACCAGTGGGGCACTAATGGAGTACAACAGCCAGTTCTTGTATGCCACTAAATGGCAGCATTTTTTGCTATCATTATAGCTTATTAAAAACAGAGCAGGAGGGTGTCATGCAGAGGTGCTGCAGATAGATTTGCACCAGTGGGGCACTAATCGAGTACAACAGCCAGTTCTTATATGCCACTAAATGGCAGCATTTTTTGCTATCATTATAGCTTATTAAAAACAGAGCAGGAGGGTGTCATGCAGAGGTGCTGCACATAGATTTGCACCAGTGGGGCACTAATGGAGTACAACAGCCACTTTTAGGATGCCACTAAGTTTACTCATTTTTTGGTATTATAATGGCTTAGTAACAATGAGTTTGAGTGTGCAATGCAGGCAGAGGTGCTGCACATAGATTTGCACCAGTGAGGCACTAATGGAGTACAACAGCCACTTCTTGTATGCCACTAAATGGCAGCATTTTTTGCTATCATTATAGCTTATTAAAAACAGAGCAGGAGGGTGTCATGCAGAGGTGCTGCACATAGATTTGCACCAGTGGGGCACTAATGGAGTACAACAGCCAGTTCTTGTATGCCACTAAATGGCAGCATTTTTTGCTATCATTATAGCTTATTAAAAACAGAGCAGGAGGGTGTCATGCAGAGGTGCTGCACATAGATTTGCACCAGTGGGGCACTAATGGAGTACAACAGCCACTTTTAGGATGCCACTAAGTTTACTCATTTTTTGGTATTATAATGGCTTAGTAACAATGAGTTTGAGTGTGCAATGCAGGCAGAGGTTCTGCACATAGATTTGCACCAGTGGGGCACTAATGGAGTACAACAGCCAGTTCTTGTATGCCACTAAATGGCAGCATTTTTTGCTATCATTATAGCTTATTAAAAACCGAGCAGGAGGGTGTCGTGCAGAGGTGCTGCACATAGATTTGCACCAGTGGGGCACTAATGGAGTACAACAGCCACTTCTTGTATGCCACTAAATAGCAGCATTTTTTGCTATCATTATAGCTTTTTAAAAACAGAGCAGGAGGGTGTCATGCAGAGGTGCTGCACATAGATTTGCACTAGTGGGGCACTAATGGAGTCCAACAGCCACTTTTAGGATGCCACTAAGTTTCCTCAGTGTTTGCTAGTATAATGGCTTAGTAACAATGAGTTTGAGTGTGCAATGCAGGCAGACGTGCTGCAAATATCTTTGCACTAGTGGGACAATACAGAAGTCCAACAGCCACTTTTAGGATGCCACTAAGTTTCCTCAGTGTTTGCTAGTATAATGGCTTAGTAACAATGAGTTTGCGTGTGCAATGCAGGCAGACGTGCTGCAAATATCTTTGCACTAGTGGGACAATACAGAAGTCCAACAGCCACGTTTAGGATGCCACTAAGTTTCCTCAGTGTTTGCTAGTATAATGGCTTAGTAACAATGAGTTTGAGTGTGCAATGCAGGCAGACGTGCTGCAAATATCTTTGCACTAGTGGGACAATACAGAAGTCCAACAGCCACTTTTAGGATGCCACTAAGTTTCCTCAGTGTTTGCTAGTATAATGGCTTAGTAACAATGAGTTTGCGTGTGCAATGCAGGCAGACGTGCTGCAAATATCTTTGCACTAGTGGTACAATACAGAAGTTTAACAGCCACGTTTAGGATGCCACTAAGTTTACTCAGTGTTTGCTAGTATAATGGCTTAGTAACAATTTGTTTGAGTGTGCAAAGGGCAGGAGGGTACAGTGGCAGGGTTGTGGGTCTGGGTACAGAAAAGGAAGCCTCCCTTTCTATCCCTCCTAATGGGGAAATGCAGCGAGGAAATCCCTGATTTTAGCTACACAGACGCTGTCATCTTGTGTAGCTGTTAAAATCTGTTTTCACTGCCCTGACTGTCACCTATGGCTCTGACCCTGCCGGTATTAGCCCTTAGAAGGGCTGAAAGAAACCTCTATCCCTATTCTGTATAGCGCTGTGTATATAGCGTACACAGCAGTATCGGAGACAGGAGCTACGCTGGCGGTGACTGACACCCAGACGCAGAAGAGATAATGGCTTCCGGACGGGCAGGTACTCGTTTTTATAATGCAGGGACATGTGACATGGATATCCTATCACACATGCCGTTGCTTCTCTGGCTAAAAGTCCACTTAGCTGTGTGTGTGTGTCTGGGATTGGCTGACATGCTGGCCTGCTCCACTACACGCGCGCGCTTAGGGAAGGAAGACAAGGAAAAAAAAAAAAAAATGGCGATCGCCATTATACAAACAGCAGTGATCTGAATGCGCTGTTCCCGCACACTATACGCTGAAATTTCATAATAGTGTGAGTCACAGAGTGACTTACACTATTACAGCGGAAAGCCAGCTAGTAATTAGCTTGTCTTTTTGCTACTAGAACTGTTCTCGAACGTATCTAGAACTATCGAGCTTTAGCAAAAAGCTCGAGTTCTAGTTCGATCTAGAACAGCCCCCAAAATCACTCGAGCCGCGAACTGGAGAACCTCGAACCGCGAACCGCGCTCAACTCTAGTAATGAACTAACTAGAAAGGGTTACATGAAAACGACTCGATGGGCTAACTTGCACTTTCCCTTTACTACACAATCCTAAGGCCACGTGAACACGTTGAGTATTTAGTGAGGTTTTACCTCAGTATTTGTAGCCAAAATCAAGAATGGAACAATCAGAGGAAAAGTATAATAGAAACACGGCACCACTTCTGTATTTCTTACCCACTCCGAGTTTTGGCTACAAATACTGAGGGAAAAAACTCACGAAATACTCGTGTGCACGTGGCCCTAGGCTACAGTATGTTCACGCTGGGTTTTCAATATATATTCAATGTATGCATTTGGATAGCTCCTGCTGCATAAGCCATTGATATCTATAGGATAACATTCATGTCTGAGAAATGAAAAAAATAAACATCCTTTGTGCCTTAATCATTATTGTGTATGCTTGTATAATGCCTTTAAAAAGTATAGAAAGTGTTGATGGATTATGTCAAAAAATACCTATTCACTTTGAGTGACAAAATGTTTTTTAAAAACTTTTCATCTTTATTCGAATATATTAAAAGGGGTTTTTTTGACCAAGACAACCATAACACCAACACATAAAGTTAGCAATAACACATATAATAAAAGACCAAAAGTAGTCTCAACCACTTTGTTAGAGACAATTAGAGAGGTATAGAGTGGAAGACTAACAGTACTTCCATCCTGAAACCATCATTATTCAAGGAAATGGGTAGGAAAGTATTCTATCCTTAGTCTTCCCCTCACAAAAGTATCCCTGCCTGTCAATGGAGAACATCCTTAATTAAACGATGCCCCCATTCCTCGGCGGCTCACCCTTAGAGGTCCCCTCTCTATCCCTCTCAGAAAAGATAGGAGTATCTCTGAATGTGGTGAAAACCACCAATACCTCTGGCACATAAAAAATACAATGATTTAATTTATACAGACAAGCAATATTTTAAGGGAAGGGGCTATCCCTCAATCGTCTATCACCTGCCTAACAATGGAGTACACCCTTATTTTTTACGGTGCCCCCATTCCTCGGCGGCTTGCCCTAGAAAAGGCCCTACACTCCTGAAATATACATATAAATGCAGTTCTTATTCAAGTACTGTTAGTATTCGAAGAAATTTTTTTTTCCAGTAATTTTCTGACTCAAAATAAGCTCATAAATCTCAGGAGGAGCACTAATATTCAAAAAATTGGGCTTTTCCACTTATCTGCAACTCTGTCTCATGTGCCTAGAGAACGTCCATCAAGTTCTTTTAGCCGTGTCACACCGCTCTCATTCCTGGAGGCTCTAACATCTAAGGCTATCATGCTTTCTTGAAAAATGAAAAAAATCTCCTGATGAGCTCCGTTGTGTATTCATATGGAGTGAAACGCGTTGAGATGAGATATGATGAGATCCTGTAAAGATGAAATGAAATCACATGGACTCTGTTAAAAGAATTTGATGGACGTTCTCTAGGCACATATGAGACAGAGTTGCAGATAAGTGGAAAAGCCCAATTTTTTGAATATTAGTGCTCCTCCTGAGATTTATGAGCTTATTTTGAGTCAGAAAATTACTGAAAAAATGTTTTTCTTCGAATACTAACAGTACTTGAATAAGAACTGCCATTTTATGTATATTTCAGGAGTGTAGGGCCTTTTCTAGGGCAAGCCGCCGAGGAATGGGGGCACCGTAAAAAATAAGGGTGTACTCCATTGTTAGCCAGGTGATAGACGATTGAGGGATAGCCCCTTCCCTTAAAATATTGCTTGTCTGTATAAATTAAATCATTGTATTTTTTATGTGCCAGAGGTATTGGTGGTTTTTACCACATTCAGAGATACTCCTATCTTTTCTGAGAGGGATAGAGAAGGGACCTCTAAGGGTGAGCCGCCGAGGAATGGGGGCATCGTTTAATTAAGGATGTTCTCCATTGACAGGCAGGGATACTTTTGTGAGGGGAAGACTAAGGATAGAATACTTTCCTACCCATTTCCTTGAATATTGATGGTATCCCGGATGGAAGTACTGTTAGTCTTCCACTCTATACCTCTCTAATTGTCTCTAACAAAGAGGTTGAGACTACTTTTGGTCTTTTATTATATGTGTTATTGCTAACTTTATGTGTTGGTGTTATGGTTGTCTTGGTCAAAAAAAACCCTTTTAATATATTCGAATAAAGATGAAAAGTTTTTAAAAAAAATTTTTGTCACACAAAGTGAATAGGTATTTTTTGACATAATACTGATTTGAGATACCTTCAAAAAACTTAGTTTCTGAGATTTTCTAAAGTGTTGATGGAAGTCTGAAGCAGGGGTGACATATCATTGGTGTAGCCTGTGCGGCTGCACTGGGGCCCAGGAGGTGATAGGGGCCATATATACCTCTAAAGCAGGTGGAACTGTACATTATGATGAGCTCTTGGGATGCAAAGGCAGAGGCGTATCTAGGGGGGGATGGCGGGGCATCTGCCCCGGGCGCAGTGTCAGGGGGGGCGCTGTTGGGCCGACTGATGCAGCACTCTGAGCGACCAGGGACGGCGTAAGCACCTTTCAGCAAGGGTGGTGATGTATGCTGCGGCCTCCGGGCTGAGTTCCGGGGTCCGCAGCAATCATGTTGGCAGCCGCACTTCCCTGGCTGATGGCTCTTTCATCCACACCTGAACGCAGCCTTCTCTGCAGTCTGCAGAGCCTAAGTTCATCTGTGGGAGGAGCTAGCATGCAGTGTGCACTGCGTCCAATAGAAAAGGTAGATTCTAGAATGTACAGGTTCCTTCCCTGTATGACTTGTCATGAAGCTGGTCACGCCCACTAACCTGGAAGGAGCCCATACATTCTAGGCTCAAACCACAGATGAAGACACTGTCGGACAGGAGCTGAAGCATTAACTTTACGCTGAGCTGTATGTTCTGTCCCTCCCCCCACCCAGTGCTGTATATCCCAGAACTGTCTATTAACCCCACCCAGTGCTGTATACCCCCAGAACTGTCTATTAACCCCACCCAGTGCTATATACCCCAGAACTGTCTATTAACCTCACCCAGTGCTGTATACCCCAGAACTGTCTATTAACCCCACCCAGTGCTATATACCCCAGAACTGTCATTTAACCCCACCCCAGTGCTGTATACTCCCAGAACTTTCTATTCACCCCACTCCAGTGCTGCATACCCCCAGAACTCTCTATTTGCCTAACCCCAGTGCTATATACCCCAGAACTTTCTATTCACCCCACCCAAGTGCTGTATAGCCCCACAACTCTCTAGTCACTCCACCCCAGTGCTATATACCCCCAAAACTCTCTATTCACCCCACCCCAGTGCTATATACCCCCAGAACTCTCTATTCACCCCACCCCAGTGCTCTATACCTCCAGAACTCTCTATTCACCCCACCCCAGTGCTGTATACCCCCAGAACTCTCTATTCACCTCACCCCAGTGCTATATACCCCAGAACTCTCTATTCACCCTACTCCAGTGCTATATACCCCAGAACTCTCTGTTCACCCCACCGCAGTGCTGTATACCCCCAGAACTGTCTATTCACCCCACCCAAGTGCTATATACCCCTCAGAACTGTCTGTCCCCTGACCCCAGTGCTGTATACACCCAGAACTGTCTATCCCCTGACCCCAGTGCTGTATACCCTTCAGAACTGTCTGTCCCCTGATCCCAGTGCTGTATACTCACCAGAACTCTGTTCCCCCCCACTCCAGTGCTATATACCTCCCAGAGCTGTATCTCCCCCCACCACAGTGCTGTATACCCCCCAGAGCTGTTTGTCCCCCACTCCAGTGCTGTATACCCTCAGAGCTGTTTGTCCCCCACTCCAGTTCTGTATACCCCCCTGAGCTATTTGTCCTCCACTCCAGTGCTGTATAACCCCAGAGCTGTATGTCCCCCCACTCTAGTGGAGTATACCACCCTAGAGCTGTATACCCCCAGAGCTGTATGTCCCCCACCCCAGTGCTGTATACCCCCCAGAGTTGTACGTCCCCCACCCCAGTGTTGTAGACCATCTCAGATCTGAATGCCCCCCTCTAGAGCTGTATGTCCACCCCATTGCTTTACGCCCCAGCCTCTCCTGTGATATGTATATACAGCAGTGTCAGCGTGCTCTGTGTGTAGTCATGTCTGTTAGTCATGGCCACCAATCAGCGTGGCACAGCCACATGCTGAGGAGGAGCTGGACGGAGACAAGCGGGGGAGGTGAGTGAGGCTGCTGGCGGCTTCCTCATATTAATAGTATCTGTAATTTGTCTGTGTGTGCGTGTATCGCAAAATCAGGTCACAGTCGCATGACACTCGGCTCATGCTCGCAGTAGAGCCTGAGCCGAGGGTCATTAGCATATCACATCCGTTGCACTCGCATTGGATGCCATACGTTAATGTGACTCCAGCCTTTATTTGTGATACTGACTAATTCTCATCATTAGGCCTCAGTCCCACCTGCGCATTGCTTCCCATGCGAGAGCATCAGATGCGATATGCTAATGACCCTCGGCTCAGGCTCTGCTGCGAGCATGAGCCAAGTGTCATGCGGCTGTGATCCAATCTTGCGGTCAGATCACAGCTTCGGACAAGAGAAACGGAGAGAGTAATTCTACCTACCTGGCAGCATGCCAAGCAGTCCTGCAATGATAATCTATTGCTGATTAAACAGTGATTTTATCAAAACTACACTAAGCAACACAGTAAGTGACACATCGCATGAATCAGGATCTCTGCCCCTACGTTATGCTGCTCTCAGATTAGGTGTTAAATTCCTGGTGACAAATTCCCTTTAAGGATGTACTGGAAGTTGTAGATTCCTGCAATACAAATGTCTATGTGTCTGACCTGACATTACAATTGATGTACCAGTCTTGTGGTTTTGATGATGTATTTCTGTACTGATGAGGGTTTTGATGCTGTGTTTCTAAACTTATGGGGTTATATGGATGTATTTCTGTACTGCTGGTGGTTCGTATGATGAATTTCTATACTGCTGGTGGTTGTGATGCTGTGTTTTTGTATTGATGGGGGTTCTAATTATGTATTTCTGTACATCTGGTGGTTCTGGTGCTATTACTAGTTCTGATCCTGTACACAAGTAACAATACATAAATTGTAAGATTGGACAACCCCTTTACTTAGAATTGGGCTACACTGCTTAACTGTATAAGTAAAGTCTTGTCCAGGTTTGAGATGAAAGTTTCCAGTCTCTCTAGCTGACTGCAGGCTTCTGAATTCTCACAGTGCTTGCACACTTTTAGGATGCTCTGCTGCCAGTGACGAGAGTGGACAGTCATATGAGTGCAAGTATGAGATTTTTATATTTCTGGCCACATTCTGACTAGATGTGTCCGGCCTTACTCAATTCATTTTTATTGAGCAAGGCCATACATGTCTAGTCGGCACGTGACCACATGTATGTAAATCATATACTTGCAGTTTCGTGACCTCCCACTCACCGCCGGCACCAGAGAATCCTGACAGTGTGCAGTGGGAGAATTCAGAAGTCTGCAGTCACATTGAGTGACACAGAGTGACTGCAGATTTTTATTTCGAACCTGGAGAAGCCCTTTACTTGTAAAATTAAACAGTGTAGCCCAATCCTAACAGCATGTAATATACTCCCTGTCAGGATTCAGCTCTGCTTCTGGTTCCAGCAGTCACCACATGGCCTCTCCACTCATATGTAATTTTCATACTTGCATGAGACAATTAGCTTTTCTTCCTACGTTTCTCTTTGAACTATGAGAGAAGTATTAAGAGCAGCTCGTCATCACGTGACTAAGTGTGCAAATAACATATAATTGGTCACATGGGGGGGTGCCAAATTGAATTCTTGCCCCGGGTGCCGAAAAGCCTAGATACACCTGTGGTAAAGGGCCCTATACTGTTTTTTCACAGGGCCCCTCTTCTGTCTGTGTCCGCCAGTGGTCTGAATGACTAATTTGTACAGATATGAATTATTAATGTTTAGTATATTGACATTTGCAGTGATTTAGTTTATAACTTTGCCACCCTTTTATTAAAACTGCTGCCAATTTTACACAATTTCCTTTCAGTTTTGATATGAATTTCAACTACTTATTTTGCACATTTGTTCTTATGTAGGACATAAACATCACATTGGAACTTTGACATCACAAAATCTCACCAATCTCTCCAATTTATTATATCATTCATACTAGTATGTAGACTAGGCATTATTAATAGTGGTGGGCGAACCCCCCGATGTTCAGTGTTCGGGAGACTCGCCCGAATGTTTTGTAAAGTTCGCATTCGGGTTCTGATATATCGCGAAGTTGCGTCCGAACACCGAACTTGGACTTTACAGTTATGTGATGGGGCAGGGGGGGCTGTAAAATAAATAATACAGTTAATAGTACATTGTCATTATATTTACAGGTCCCGCAACGCGTCCTCTCTGTCTCCCGCCGCTCCTCCTTCTAGGTCCGATCATCGCTGTGCCGCATGGTAACCAAAGGACCTTCCGTGACATCATAGCATGTGACCAGTCACGTATGAATGTTGTATTATCTCATAGGCTACAGACTGGTCACATGGCTATGACGTCATGCTAGGTCCTGTCAGTGCATCTCGCCGGTACGCGGTGCTCGCCCAAACATCTCAGTACTCGGTATACTCGTCGAGTGCCATGTACCGACGAGATGCTCAGGCACATTGTCGGTTCCGCATCCCTGCATGTCTGCGCTCTTTACAGAGTCAGCCCAAATGCAGGAATTGGCTGCCACAGCCGGTGATGAATAGCGGCGCCGGGAATCAGGTGATCGGAGATTACCGTTGCCATAGTAACCTGCCAGTCAGATTACTATGGCAATGGTGGCAGTAGTGACCTCACCGCTTACAAACCGCAGCTTCTGCTCACTTATTGAGTGATTAGATTGCACGGGGAGAAGCAGCGTTCTTCCTCCCATCATGTGCTGTCTGATATAGCAGAGCTGCATGGGTTGAAGGAGAAAGAAGATAGAAGACCAGGATCATGGAGGGGGGAGAGGGAGTAATAAACATGGAGTCCCTGAGTGTGTCTGTGTATTAATTCTAACAAAGTGTCTGTGTTTTTATTTCTATTAAAGTATTTTTTCTGTGTGGTGTCTTTTTTTAACCCTTTATTGGAGATTCTTAATGGCCGGGTCAAACTTGCCTGACATTAAGAATCTCTGGCTTAATACTAGCTAGTACAACAAAGCTGGTATTAACCCCTTATTACCCAGCGTGCCACCCAGCACCATGGCCGCTGGAAGAGTTGGGCACAGCGCCAGAAGATGGCCGGGGTCTGGGGTGGCTGCGGACGGCAATTCACAGCTGGGGGGGCTAGAAAGCTTGGGCCAACCTGCGCAGCGGATTCCAATCCCCAGTTGCCTAGTTCTACCTAGCTTGACACAAAAATTGGGCAAAGCCCATGTCGTTCTTTTTTTTAATTATTTCATGAAATTCATGAAATAATTAAAAAAAGACCTTCCCTATATTTTTGGTCCCAGCTGAGTACAAATAGGCAGCTGGGGGTTGGGGGCAGCCCGTACCTGCCTGCTATACCTAGCTAGCATACAAAAATATAGTGAAGCCCAAGTCATTTTTTTTTTAGTTTTTTGGCAAAAAACTTAAAAAAAAAAAAAAAGGCTTCCCTGGATTTTCCATTGCCAGTGAAGGCAACACCAAGCAGTGGGGGTTAGCAGCCAGTAGCCAGTAGCAACCCTTAGCTAGCAATAGAAAATGCAGTGGGAGCCCACGCATATTTTTTTAAATTATTTATTTAAATAACTAAAAAAAACAATGGGCTTCCCTGTATTTTGATTGACTAACATCACAGTACTGTAAAAATAACTAAATCATTAAAAAAAAATGACATAGCACTCGGCGGTATTTTTGATTCTCAGCCCAGATAAAGCAGATGGCTTGGGGCTGCCACCCCCATCTGCCTGATTTACCTTGGCTGGCAATCAAAATACAGGGAAGCCCGTTCATTATTTTAACAAAATAATTAAAAAAAAAATGTGTGGGCTCCCGCTGTATTTTGATCGCCAGTCAGGTAAAGCCAGGCAGCTGGGGGCTGGGATTCTCTTCAGCCCGCAGCCGCCCCTGGAAATGGCGCATTGTTTCTTAGCGCTATTTCCAGGTGCTATACCCGGCTCGTCCAGCGGCTATGATGGCGATGGCTCACTGGTTAATATAGGGGTTAATACCAGCTTTGTATTCTCAGATGGTACTAAGCCCGAAATTCATTGTGTCATGCCAAATTAGACATGGCCACCACGAATTTCTAGGAAACAGTAAAAAAAACACAACACAGAGAAAAAAAATTATTAGAAATAAAACCCCAGGTGAACACATATTTAAGATTATAGTAACGCCGCCAAAACCCCGCCCACCCGCGGCTAAACCCCGCCGGGTGGGCAAGGTTTCAGCGGCGAAAAGAGCTGGTGATCCGTCTCCTGTCGGTCACAGCAGGGAGCCGGATCTTTCTGTCGGATCGTTCATGACCGAAACATCACTAGTGTCAATGTACCCAGTTATATTGTGCACTTACTGATTTTACATACTTTACTGTTTCTAGTTTCACCAATTCCAACATCTATTAATGTTCAATAAACACAGACTTCCTTCAAGCAACAGTCTCCTCATTGGAGTTAATGGATAAGGGTTTAGCTGCCTGTCAAACTGCATATACACACAGGGCACGTTTAGGGAGGACAGAACACATGTATAGTTTTCTTTTTAAGTGGTGAAAAAAAATTCAGAAGTTTCTAAAAAAAATAATTTGCTGTTGGCAACATTTCCAAGAACCGTAACATTTTTATTTTTCGGGATCTGGGACTAAGTGGTAGCTTATTTTTTGCACCCTAAGCTGCTATTTCTACTGATATCATTATTGAGTAGATTCAATGTTTTGATCGCCTCTTATTGTATTTTTCTGCAGTTATGCGGAGGACAAAAAAAGTAATTCTGGTGTTTTGAAGTTTGTCTCATTACGCTGTTTACCTATTGGATTAATTTATTTTATATTTGTTAGATCGGACATTTCTGAACTCAGTGATACTGAATATGTGTATTTTTTTATTGTTTTATTTTCAATGGGGCAATGAGTTCACCTCAGGTCAGTTCACCTGAGGTCACATCTGAAGTACTGTGGGAACCTCCAGTGGTCACCTTAGGTGAACTCAGTTACATCACCGCTCACCGCAATGGCTCCGTCAGTTTGTCCCTAAAGCCGCAGTGAGCGGTCACATTTTCTAATGTAACCGCACACTGTGACTTCAGATGTAGGAAGAGTCAGGATCGTCATAGGACCATGGAATACTTTGAACCTGCAGGGGTGTATTGGGGGTTAATAAATTTGAGGAGGGTTTTTTTAATGTTGTTTTTTAAATAAAGGATTTTTTTCTGTTTTTATTTCTTTTTACTTACAAGGTTAGTAATGGACAGAAAAAAGAGTAAGACAACGGGGCGCCAAATCTAAGCGTAGATGTATGTGAACACAAATTGCAATGATCGAGCAAATTTTACACTCACCGTGCACATTTCTTCTGTTTTCACTTGTGTGATCCGTGTATTGGATCAACTCTTTTATTAATCCTCCAGTACGAAGCACGAATCCTCGGGAAACAATGGGAGTCCTGTAAAGGTGCTCCCACGTGGGTAATGGAGTAAATAAAATAAATCCCTTTTGGCGCTTCCGGAGGATGAATGGGATATAAGTGCAAGTTTGTAAATACTTCAAGAGCAAAGATTTATTGTTAGGTTTGATTAAAAAATGGACAATTACGGACAACGCGTTTCACCGGTGGGTATCAAAATTGGGGGGGACCACAAGCTGTTTTTTTAAAATTATTTATTTAAATTCTTAAAAAAAGCCATATGGGGTCCCTTATATTTTGTTACACAGCCAAGATAATGTGCACAACTCTGGTCTTCAGCTTTATCTGTACTAAAACAAAAAAAAAATCTTTTTTTTTTATATAGCGCTAACATATTCCACAGCGCTTTACATACATCACGAACACTGTCACCATTGGGGCTCACAATCTAAATTTCCTATTTGTATGTTTTTGGAGTGTGGGAGGAAACCGGAGAACCCGGAGGAAACCCACGCAAACACGGGAAGAACATACAAACTCCTTGCAGATCGTGTCCTTGGTTGGATTCGAACTCAGGACCGCTGCAAGGCTGCAGTGCTAACCATTGAGCCACCGTGCTGACCTGTACATTAATATACGGGGGAACCTACTTCATTTATTGCAATTATTTATTGCAACCAATCACAGACGTTATCACATAGGGTGGGTGGGGGAAGCAGTGAATATGCATAAAAGCTTATAAGCGGACCCGGCAGTAGCGTGACAGTCGCTTGGTAGACTCTGTAGGTATAATTGTCCTGCCTAGCCCTTTCTACCACCATTTTACAACACAATGTTCCCATACACGTACATGGGGTTCTGCGTCTGGGCAGATGTCTGGGTTCAAGTCCGGTCCTGAACCAGACTTTTTTTTTTTTTAAGTCCAGCCGGACCTGTCGAACCCGAACTTTTGCAGGTTCGCCCATCTCTAATTTTAAACCATGCACCTAGACTCTGATTCATCATTGGGTTTTTTGTCTCCAGTTTTCGTGACTAATTTGCTGTTTTTTAGTGACTTTAGATATTGTGTCTGATTCGCTATATGTTTTCACCACTTTTTAAGTTGTATTTCTTTTTCAAATCTATTTGGATGTTTCCCTGACAACTTTGCTTATCCCAATGTTTTAGTTTCATTCATAAGATTACCAAATGTTGCCATTTTTTTCTCACTCCAGTCCTTTCCTGAAGAAGGCTTATGGAGGAATTTCAATCTGAAGTATCTTTGTGGTTTTTTTTAACTCTTTCAAGCCTGAGCCTATTTTTACCTTCCTGACCAGGCCAAGTTTTACCATTCTGACGAGTGTCACTTTATGTGGTAATAACTCTGGAACGCTTCAACGGGTCCCAGTGATTCAGAGACTGTTTTTATGAGACACATCTTGGTTAATTTTGGTCAACATTTTTTACTTTTATTTGTGAAAACATCAGAATTTTGGCAAAAATGTCGAACATTTTGCAATTTTCAAATTTAAATTTTTATGTCATTAAATCAGTTATGTGACTCAAAAATAGTTAATAAATAAAATTTAACTCATGTCTACATTACAGTAGCATCATTTTTGAAACATACATTTTTGGGGGTAGGAAATTAGAAGTGCTAAAAGTTTATCAGCAATATTTCAATTTTTCAACAAAATTTACTAGGGCTACATGCGCACTCTGCAGTTTTTTCTGCACACAAAGTGCAACCAAAACTGCACCTTGTCACAGAGAGCCTGGAAATGTAAAAAAAAAAGCTTCTAATGATGGTGTGTTTTTGCCGCGTTTTTGTTATTGCATTTTTTTAAAGGAGAAACAAAACATGATAGGATAGGATAATTGATAGATAGCTGGAAAAGATGGAGAGATAGAAAAAATACCGTACATAGAAAGCATAGATAGATAGAAAGAACACATAGAATAGATGGATAGAAAGAACATATAGAATAGATAGAAAGAACAGATAGAATAGAAAGAAATAACAGAATAGCTCTATAGAGGGATAGCTAGCTTGGCCAGCTGTTTTTTAAAATTTATTTTTTAGAGAGAAATAAAGAGTATTTCTTCATCCTGGAACAATGTGGGTGATTAGCGTTTTTTGTGACAAAAACACAAGTACCATGCAAAATGCACCATTTTGTTACCATGCCTTTTTCCATGTGTTTTTCACCCCCCATTTATTTATGTGAGTGAGAAAAGGACAAAAACACGAGAAGAATGAACATGCTGCTCCTTTTTTGTCACAAGATTTTAACAAACGGCAGACAAATAAACTACAATGTGCGTACAGCAAATCTGAATCCTCATAGACTTTGCTGGGAAGTCAAAAGTCAGAACTTGCTGACAACAAAACTGCACAAAAAAACGCAACAAAAACGCAGAGTGCACATGTAGCCTAATTTAGCCTACCAAATTTTTTAGTGATCAAATCACATTTGCAGTGATATTGAGAGGCCTATGTGACAGAATATACCCAAAAGTGACACCATTCTAAAAACTGCACCCCTCAAAGTGCTCAAAACCACATCCAAGAAGTTTATTAACCCTTCGGGTACGTCAAGAATTAAAGCAATGTAGATGGAAAATAAATCCACAACTAAGAAAAAAAAAAGAATATTTACTTCAGTGATTAACAAATAATGAATCAGGGCCTTAGTATCCAATGGGAAGATTGTTTAAGTGAAACATTTTTATACTTGTAAAATATACCTTTTTACTCATTCTAGAGCTTGTAAACCTGTGTGTAAATTCTTGTCCATTGTCTTTAGCCTTAGACACCTCTGGAAGGCTAGCCGAAATGCGTTGTGTTTTTTAATCTTTTTAAAATAAAACATTTTATTTCAGAGATAAGTATTGTCCACTTCTTCTGATAATTCCTTGCATGGGAGCGCCCTATGCTACACTACCTTTTGCTGGAATTCCATTGGAAATACTCCTCGCAGCACACCAGGCCGGCTGCACACCAGGTCAGACTTTGGTCGGTGTTGTGTGTGACACCCCACGGAGCAGAAGATAGGAGCTTAAATCCGTCGCCAGGCCAGTGGTTTGTAGAAGTCGTGGCCTGACCCGGTTCTGTGGCCCTGTGGTGCACAGTAAAAGGGGGTTAGCAAGGATTGTCCCTGGAGAGGTCGTCACCGGTTACAGTGGTGACTGGGGTCCAGGCCTCCTCCGCTGCGAACCCTTCCTCCGACCTTTCCCCCTCTAGGAGTGGAACGGATGATGTTGACTATGCCACCTGTGGTGTGCGGCCAGGGAAAAGGCCGCCACTGCAGGGTCCCTTGCTGGGGAAGATGTTAGTCGGCAGCCGAGATGATATCGCTCACCACAGGTGGAACCGTTACCGGGAGGGAGAACGGGGAACTGGAAATCTTCGGATTACAAGGCGATGACAAACAGAGTCAGAGTCACTGGGTTGCGTTTTTCAGATTTATTTACTTACAAGTCTTGGTGTCGCACCCGGGATGCTGGTCTTTACTGTGCTGACTCCGGTCGTTCCCAGGCAGGGCAGAGGTCAAAGTCTGGTAGGGCATCCTGTACGCTCTCTCCTTTCTGTGTGCTTGTGTGGTGGTCCTTTCCTGGTCTCTGGAGCTCTTGGGACATGCTACTTTGCCACCCAAAGCTGCGGGGCTCTATAACCCTCTTCTTCTCCATGCCACATGACTATCGGTCCCAGGCTCTCAACTGCCTCCCGGCTAGCCACCTCTACCATTCCAAGTCTCTGCCAGCTAATGAACCTGGAGCCTCCTAACTGGCATATCTCTCAGCTTAGGGGTCCTCAGCCATCCACTCTCCCGGTCCCAAGATAGGAAAGGGTGTATAACTGGTCTGGAACTGGTGGCTCCTCTGCTTTGCCTCCCTGAGAGAGAAGCTCTCAGAGAGCTGGTCAATGCATCCACTCTCTCTGGTCTCCCAAGCGTTCTGAAGTAACTGAAGCTAAACTGTCCCTTTTGTAACTCTCTCCTGCACATGGCCCCAGCTAAGGAATGTTCCGTCTGTCTGTGTGTGTGAGCAGAAATGACACTTACCAAGCTTTTAACCTCTGTCTGCTCAGGGTGGACGGATATTATAAAATACATAGAAATATATAAAATACAATACTCTGTATCACCCAGTTTCAGGGGCGCTACATTGTGCAAACCTTTTAGGTAAGCAAAACTCTTGTTTCACAGTTGTTCAACCTCATACGCACTACACTTTGATAGTTCCACATCTTTTCCTCTTTTCCCAAGGGACTTACATTTCTTTGATACTCTAGACATGTAGGTAAAAATAATAATTACATCCCCAAACTACAAAATATGATATACAGTAGAATTGTTTGAAAATGTTTCCATGGTTGCACCTTCCATTAAGGTCACAGTCATTAGCACTTCAAACACATACATTTTAGTATAATTCTGAAAATATCAGGATGCAGCAGTTATTTTGTGGCAATGTCCAACTACACAAGAATCCTTCAACATTTAAAGGGAATCCGTGATGTCTCACTTACTGGGTTATTTGCTGTTGATTTAATAAAATCACTTTTTTATCTGCTGCAGATGTACCAGTTCTCTGAATACTGAGCTCCGCATAACCCCACCCACACCACTGATTAGCAGATTTATGTGTACATTGTGCATAGACTGAAAGCTGCCAATCAATGGACAGGGACTTGTGACACAGAGCTCATGAACATGGAGGACCACATGACAGCAGATTTACAAATAGTGATGAGATCTCTAGTGATGGTCTACTGCTGAAAAAACAGTGATTTTATCAAAACTACAGCACGTAGCCCAAGTAAGTGACTTTGTTGGAAACAGGGTCTCTGCATTGCACTGCTTTCAGGTTAGGTGCAGAAGCCTATTGACAGATTCCCTTAAAGAAGTTATGTACTTTTGGCCTTCCAATACTATAGTGGAATTCAAGTTGTGGCCTAAGTTCAGTTTGTCATGATTCATTTCTATTCTGCTTGCTTTTCACTGTGGTCCCAAAAAATTAGTCTAAAACATTAAAATGTCAAATGCCACTGGGAAAAATTTGATATACTGTCTAATCGGCATCACCCCACCATCTAATGTGTATATGGTATTCAGATTCTTGCCCAACAGATGAGGTCAGGGGAGGAAACATCGGGAAGTTTGAATTCAAATTAGTCATCAGTCTCTTCTCCATGAGCTTTGCCAGAGATGGCTATCAGTGAAAATGAGCATTCAGTCACCATCGTATAGTATGGCCATTCTAAACTTCGATTTATTTTTTTTTGCTGTTTGTATACTTGTAAGTCATTATCCAAAAAATAAATTTTAAAAGGGAACTGTGATGTGCTATAACACTATTAACCTGCAGGTATAGGGTTAATCTGCAATTTATTGCATTATGACGGTGCCTGGCTGCTGTACAGAAAGCCATGGAACCCATAGGGTGGAGGGGCGACATGACTAGAGGGAAGGGAAGGAGTGATGGGGTTAATGGAAACAGGAATGGTTTGTTTATAAGGCAGAATAGAGGGATTGGTGGGTAGGAGGAGTTCCCTGGAGGAAGAGGTGGGACAGTTGAGGGGTGTGAGTAAAGGACCTTGACTTACCCCCCTCTCTCTTGACTTCCGGATATGGAACGATCTGACTGGAGAGGTTCCTATAAGGTGTCAGGACGTCACCTTCTATTTCTCCATGGAGGAGTGGGAGTATTTAGAAGGACACAAAGATCTGTACAAGGACGTCATGATGGAGGTTCCCCAGCCCCTCACATCACCAGACTTCCGGATATGGAACGATCCGGACGTGCGACAGGATGGCTGCTATCCGGGACCAGCAGATTCATCATGGCCGTGCACGGGCCCCTGGCAGCGCGGTCCCACGTCTTGGCTGCTGGGGGTTAACCCGTTGGCACTTTCCCCTCGCTCCCCTGTCAGCTGCGGGCGGCATCCCCCCCCTCCCTCATCTCTCAGGTACTGGCCGTGTGCGGGGGGAGCGAGGAGGAGATGCGAGAGCCCCTTCGGGGACCCTCCGCGGTAGTGACGTGGGGCAGGGCAGTACTTAGCTGCTGCTCCGGCCGCGGGAGGAATCTCCGTCCGGGTCGTGGCAACCGGGAAGGGGGCGTGGCTAGTCTGCGGCCTACTTCCGGTCCGAGCCGCGGCCTGGATTGCTGGATGCGGCGGCTCCCGGACGGGGAGAGCGCCCGGCTGTGACAGAGGCCAGCTTTACCCCTCGCGGACGGCGGGGGGGGGCCGCGGAGCTGCAGCCAGTGGTGGGTCCGGCACCAGGGCAGGCGGGCCTGGTGCGACGGGCGCCCAGGAGGCGGCGGTGAGTGGGGTGACAGCAGGGGCCCTGCAGTTTCTGCTTGGTCACCCAGATCAGGGTGCAGCTCCCGGCCGCGGCGGTCTCCCCCAGGAGGGGGAGGGCCCAGCGGACAGAGCCTTTCACGGGCCCAGGAGGGCTGGATGCGGCGGCTCCTGGCCAGGAGAGCGCCCGGCGAGGACGGAGGCCAGCGTTATCCCCCCCCACCGCGGGTGGAGGGGGGGGGCCGGGGGGCTGCAGCCAGCAGGGGGTGCGGCACCAGGGCAGGCGAGCCTGGTGCGACGGATGCCCGGGAGGCGTTGGTACGTGGGGGTGACGGCGGGGGCCCTGCGGTCCCTGCCTGGTCACCCAGAGCAGGCGTGCAGCTCCCGGCAGCGGCGGTCTCCCCCAGGGGGGGGAGGGCCCGGCGGACGGATGCCTTCTGGGCCCAGGAGGGCAGAAGGCTGGCGGCTCTGGATGGGAGTCTGCTGGCAGCGGGTCGGGCCACAGGTACCCCCCCCATCCTTGCAGGCAGCGGGGGGGGGGGTCGGGCCAGAAGATGAGGCCCGCGGTGGCAGCCCGTGGGACGGGACGGTTTCCGGGGTTGTCGCCGCGGGACAGAAGATGGAGCTTGGAGGATGGTGCCCACGCGGCGTACCAGGAGGACGGCCGTGGTGGTGGCAGCGCTTCGGCGGCGTCTGCGTTACATGAGCCAGAGGCGGTTGGCTCCAGCGAGGAGGAGGAGGAAGCAGCGACGGAAGAATCAGATGTCCGGATGGCGTGACTTTTATTCCAGGATACGCCGGGTCGCGGTCGGGTGAGACGGCCGTGGATTCGGCAGGGTTGGGGCGCAGTTGGTGGGGGGGCAGCTGCGGACACGGCAGCGCCGAGTGGGTTTTTGTGTTTTGATCAGGCATGGGGTATTTTACTGCAGTGGTATATACGGTTGTGGGGAGTGCGCATGCACCGCCAGGGGCATGGACGGGATCGGTGGTTAGTGGGCGCAGGTGCGGCAAGCAGAGTGAGGGCGCATGAGGCGGCAGGGGAGCATTTTCGGGCAGAGGCGGCAAGGGCTGTGACAGAGTGAGTGGTGAGGAAAGAAGAGGGGGTGAGGTGGTGCGTCTGGATGACAGTGGCCAAGTGTGAGAGGTATGGGTACTTCGAAGGCCCGTTGCGGGGGGCTCACCTGCTGGAGGATGTGAGGGATAAGATTTGAATGGGGGAAAGTGTAGAAATAATTTCGCTGCTCCCCCTGGAACAGTGGCACCTGGATTAGGTTAAGCCAAGTGATTCCGGGAAGGATAAGTAGAGGGGGGGGGGGAGCGCCGGTGGAGGCTCACCCCTCGTACATTTGCAACGTGGCTGCGGGGATTTGCGTTTTTGGCAAGGGTATCAGGGGAAGGAATTGGGTAATTGGTTCGGCATGGTTTGGTTATATGGATCCATTTGGGGTGGCGTGTTAGGTCATATGGCGGTTTAGTCTGGCTTCAGTACGCCGAGTAATTTCAGCAAGGGAAGGTGTTGCGTGCCGGTATGCGGTAGGATCATACGGGCACATCCTTAGGGCTGCAGTGGATGGCGGCTCCTAGTCAGCCCCTTTTGGGGGGCAGTTGGCGGTTCGGGGCTTGGAACCCCGGCGACACGGACAATGAGGGTTGTTTGGGGGGCATAGAATGATGGGTGGTGCAGATTTGGCGCGGACGGTTGTCTTAAGCATAAGTGTTGGGTGGTGGTAAAGATCATAGTAATTCTGTGTCTTTCTATTTGTATTGGTGGATCTTCGCCTCCTTATTGGAAGTTTGCGCTGGGCTAGGGGACGCCTGGTGGTTGTCGGTGGAAATAGGGGTCAGGAAGTGGCTTTGGGCAGGATGGGTGGGCCATTCGGGGCCCTCCTTGTCATGATTGGGTTTCTCTGTTGGGGGGGCAGTGCCGGAAAGGAGCCGTATGTGTGTGTGTATATATATATATATATATATGTATATGTGTGTATGTGTGTGTGTATATATATATATATATATATATATATGTATGTGTATGTATATATGTGTGTGTGTGTGTGTATATATATATATATATATATATATATATATATATATATATTTCGGCTTGTTCAAAACGTATCTTATCTGGAGGAGTCATCGGTGTATGCCTGCTTGGCTCCAGAATTGTCGGCGGTTTATTATGTGTCGTTTGACAGAGGGTGGGATTTGGTAAAGGCGGTGAGCCGTGGAGCATTGATGGCAAAGGCGGTTTTGGAGGCGGCATTAGGTTGTTACTGGTCTACCC
The DNA here is from genome assembly GCF_048569485.1 of Anomaloglossus baeobatrachus. Taxonomy (NCBI): domain Eukaryota; kingdom Metazoa; phylum Chordata; class Amphibia; order Anura; family Aromobatidae; genus Anomaloglossus; species Anomaloglossus baeobatrachus. The sequence goes on along the minus strand of NC_134353.1, from coordinate 763,945,945 downwards.
TGCTAGCTAGCAGTTCGGGTGCTGCGGGGGGGAGGGGAGTTATTATTATGTTGATCGGTGGGGGCTAATGGATTTTGTCCCATTTTATGTTCCTTTGGAGGCGGTTATTCCTTGGTGGAGTGTTTGGTGCGTGGTGTGTCCAAGCTTACACCTCTCATTCATTATAGGTTGATTCTCTTTCCATCAGGTTGGCGGGTTGATGATTCGTTTGGGTTGATTGTTTCATTGCAGATGGTGGTGGATACTCTTTTTTTTTTTTTTTTGGGCCGGTTGGCGCAGGCGAAGACTGAGGGTCAAACGCCAGTGATACGGTTTGTGGGGGATAAAGTTTGATGTTATGGTCAGAGAGGTAGGCTTCGTGGGTAATGGGGTGGTCCTATGGGCTGTGATAGAGGCAGTTAGGCCAGCTAAGACGGTGTGGTTTCAGGCGGTGCAGTCTTTGCTGGGGCGGTCGAACCACGGGTGCAGAGTTACGCCGCTGGGGCGAGTGTCTGCTGGACGGCTGGCGATGGCTGCGCCAAGGGTGCAGCCATTGGATCATTTGTGTGGGTCACGAGGGAGATCAATGATGATCTGATGGTGTAGGAGGTTTTTTGTTTTTCTTACGGCGATTTAGTGGCCGCGGATTCTGGCTGGGTAAGGTGGTACCTGATGGAACGTGGCTGCGGTACTCGGTTGCAGCGGGTCCAGTTGTTTTCGGGTTGGGCATCGTGGGTAGCACTTCCAATCGGTGGTAGGGGTCGAGTTGTGGAGGTTGGCAGTTTTTTCCGAGAGGAAGGTGTGCTGTCATTCTGACTATCAGTTGGTGGAGAATTAGATTAATAGTTGGTTTGCTAATCCTGGGGCCAAGGGTGGCGTACTTGTGGCAGTTGGTTTCTCAATTGTATGCGTTTTTAAAAAAAAAAAAAAAAAAAAAAAAAAAAAATTTATGCGTGGCGCAACCAGTACTGGGGGTTCGCCAAGGGTATAGCAGCTGCTTTGTTTCCTTCCAGTTCTGCAGGTTTCGAGAGTTGAGGCCGGGTAGCAGACGAGGTGGGCACGGTGTGTCCGGAGGGCTTGTGGAGTCTGGTGTGGCTGTGTTGGGGAGCGGCTCGAAGCTCAGTGACTGAGGTTATTTGATGCTGATATCCAGAAGTGTGGGTGGCGCGGATAACGTGGTTTGGGGCCATGTGTGAGGAAAGCCTGGTGGAGTATTTGGTGGCGGCGTTGGCAGTGGTGAGTAACGGTTTTCAGGTTGCTAGGCCGGCGTCGGCAGTGGAGCAGAGGGTGGCGGCTGTGGCTGTCTTGTTGAGGATTAGATGTGGAGAGATGTTTTCGCAGGATCTTAGTGCGCGGCAGGCCTTGAAGGGGTTTTGTCGTACGGGTGTGAGGGAGCGGGACACAAGGGTCCGTCTCCGTTGTTTTGTGGCAGCGTTTGGTGAGTGTTTTGTGGTTGCTATGTTCATCTGAGCACGAGCGGGTTTTGTTTCCTCTTGTCCACAACGGTTCGTGTTAGTCTTTTGGGGGGCTTTGAGATTGTGGGGTTGGTCAGCCCATCTACGGTTAAGAGCGGAGGTTGAATGTTGGAGGATGTGTCCGCGGTGGTGCAGTGGGTTGAGCGCCGGCTTCGTCGCTCACTGAATCAGGTTAGGCGGATGGTGAAGGTTGGTGTTGTTGTATGCGGTCCCGGGTGCGGAATTATGTTATGAGGATGCCCAGGGTTATTGTTGTGTCACGTTAGTTAAGGTACCATTTTGTGGCAGTGCTGCAGACTTGATTGCAAGTGGCGGGGGTGGGCGCCCGGAATACTACGGGTCGTATTCCTTCTGGATTGGGCTGCCACGGAGGCCCCTCGGTGGTCTCAGAAAAGGGGTTGTGAAAAGTATTGGGAGGTGGGAGTCCTCTCGTTTGTCGGCGTTACGTTTGGCCTCAGTTGTTATCGGGTTAAGGCCAATGGGGGCGTTTGAGTAATTTTGGGAGTGGAATGGGTTGGTGTAACAGGTTGGTGTTATCTGTGGGTTTATAACCTCTGGGTTTTGTGGTGAGGGTGTGCCTCATTTGGATATTTGGGCATTCGTTGGTTCTCGGGGCCTCGGGGGTCTGAGGCTCGCCCGAATTTTGCCAGTTGGGTCTGGACGGGTCGATGGTACTGGTCCAGTAAGTGGGAGGCAGCGATTTGGTACCTCGAGAAGTTATTTATGAATGTTTAAAAAAAAAAAAAAAAAATTGTTGTTGGTTTGTTGCATTGTGGAAGACATACCCGGGCTTAAGCGTGGGGTAGTTTTGATAGTGTGACCAGGTTGGAATGGCGTGGGGCTCGTGCGGTAGGCAGTATCAATCGAGCCTTATTGGGGGCGGCGCCAAAGTTGGTGACACTGAACTGGTGGTTTTGGAGATGCGATGGGGGTGTATCTTAACGTTATTGGTGCTGTTTTGTGGACACTGTGATTGCGTGGAGGTGTGGTACAAGCTTTTGGTGTGTGGCGGGTCCAGGCCACGTAAGGAGTCACGTGCCCTGTCCTGTGGCGGGGGGTAGGTCTGGTCCAGAGGCGGTTGAAGGCAATGGTAACTGGACAGAGAGACACCATCTTGGTATGGTGGCTCCAGGTTCCGGGATGTTGCAGGCACGGGGTTCTGCAAAGTTGGGGGGTTAATCCGTAGGTGATTAATACCTCATCTCTGGGTCGGTGTGTTGCGGCCAGGGATACTGGAGTGAGAAGTGGTTCCTGGACTGGGCCTACCCAGGGTTGTATATTTACTGTATTGGTTACTGTGTTACCTATTGTTATTTGTTGGGGTCGCCCGTTGGACGGCGCCCCCTTGTGTTAGTATGTAAATAATAGGTAATAAAGGCTGCTGTGGCCAATTTTAAACCAAGTCACATGCAGTTCGTGTATTATTTACAGATGGTATTGGTGGGTAACACACATACAGCACGACTGGAGAATCCTTCCTCAATGGTCAAGAAAGCCATGGAACCCATAGGGTGGAGGGGCGACATGACTAGAGGGAAGGGAAGGAGTGATGGGGTTAATGGAAACAGGAATGGTTTGTTTATAAGGCAGAATAGAGGGATTGGTGGGTAGGAGGAGTTCCCTGGAGGAAGAGGTGGGACAGTTGAGGGGTGTAAGTAAAGGACCTTGACTTACCCCCCTCTCTCTTGACTTCCGGATATGGAACGATCCCCGCCCACCCTCCCTTGTGTTTAATACCGAGGGGAATTTTGTCTGGGTTGTTTCTTTGTCACAGCAGCGGGGGGTAGGTCTGGTCCAGAGGCGGTTGAAGGCAATGGTAACTGGACAGAGAGACACCATCTTGGTATGGTGGCTCCAGGTTCCGGGATGTTGCAGGCACGGGGTTCTGCAAAGTTGGGGGGTTAATCCGTAGGTGATTAATACCTCATCTCTGGGTCGGTGTGTTGCGGCCAGGGATACTGGAGTGAGAAGTGGTTCCTGGACTGGGCCTACCCAGGGTTGTATATTTACTGTATTGGTTACTGTGTTACCTATTGTTATTTGTTGGGGTCGCCCGTTGGACGGCGCCCCCTTGTGTTAGTATGTAAATAATAGGTAATAAAGGCTGCTGTGGCCAATTTTAAACCAAGTCACATGCAGTTCGTGTATTATTTACAGATGGTATTGGTGGGTAACACACATACAGCACGACTGGAGAATCCTTCCTCAATGGTCATGAAAGTACCTGGAACTACCAACTTTCAGTCATGTAGGCATGAGTAGTGGCTGCATGCCCGCCCCATCACTTTGACTGACAACCGATTCAGCAGTGCATCAATGCAGAGCCGGTACTGGCATGTTCACAACCGCCACTCACACTGCAATAAGTGGTAACTGTAGCCGCGCCAAACGCCTGTATGACTGAAAGCTGGCAACTCCCAAGAGAAATAAAGTTAATTTTTTGCTCAGTGCCGCGTTCTCATAATGTTCTTAACCTGCATATTTACCTTATGTCTGTAGGTTAACAATATTATCAGACATGACAGCTTCCCTTTAATGCTTTATTTTCATTTCTGTTAGTATAAAACACAAATTTATATTTATAGACACTCAGAGGTCCAAATATTGAAAGTTACTTTTTAAAAATAACTATACAAGACTTATTTTGTTGGTTGAAGCACATGACATCCTTCCTTGTGTTTTCTAATACTTATTTTTTAAAGAAGTGTCACCATATTTCACATTAGACTTAAATCTCTTATGTCTGATGAAAGTGGAATTTTTAGGATCAGCACACACGGCGAGTAAAACGGAGCGAGTGGAATGCGATAAATGGGTCGGACCCATGTTACTCTATGCGGCCGCTCCCATGAGCGATTGTTTTCTCAGCCCTAATCGGGCCAAGAAAACAGTCGCAGTGTGCTGCGAGTGGAATGTGATCTTGTTCCACTCGCACACATTCAAGTCTATAGGGCGAGAAAAACATCACATTGCACTCGTGTTACACCGCTGTAATGCAAGAGCAGTGCAATTCTCGCATCATCCGGCAACGGAGGAGATAGGGAGATTAATCCCTCCCTCTCCACCGCAACGCCGGCCCGCCCCTCCGCAACTGTGGTCTGATTGCACGATCAGACAACAGTCGCATGACACTCGCATGCCACTCGGCTCCCGTTGTGCTGCAAGCTTGTGCCGAGTGTCATGTGAGCACTTGCAGTAAGCTCCGTGTGGCCTCAGCCTTACTTTAAAATCCACGTCAGAATGGTCATGGATGCATTCTATTCATATTAAGATGAGTCAGCCAAGGCCAGAGTCACACTTGCAAGTGCCTCGCGTGTATCTCGCGCGAGTCTCTCATTGAATCACCCGGCACGGACTCACACTCTCCTGACAGGAGCAGGTCAGTTGCATGTATGTCTATGCAGCTGAGATGTTCCTGTCCGGAGAGTGTGAGTCCATGACGGGTGATTCAATGAGAGACTCGCGCGAGTTACACACGAGGCACTGGCAAGTGTGACTCTGGCCTAAGAGTGAAAATAGTCTTGAATCCAGGTGTTCAGTTTTTGCCCACCCAGCCTGACTGACAGCTGCAGCTTGTACTGAGCAAGGTAAAATCTCAGCAGCAGCAGGCAAGAGGGCTACTGAGGATATGTAAAAAAAAACAGGTGGGCGGACATTAAGTTTAAACTTTCCGTGATGCATTCTGGCATGGATTTTTAGAGAAAATACACCAGCCTCACCAGGTGTAAGGTGTGTGTTTAATAATATATGCAAGTCTAACCTGATAACAGGTCCACGTTAAGTGAAATTATAGATATAAAATTAGTATTGGATGCATTAAATTGTATACACGGCTCAAAGTAGCCTGCCAAATCAAACTAGCATTATAAGCCCAATTTCAGGCTGTTTGCTTGTTACTTCTGTTTTGATATATTGAAAACAACATAAAATAATATAAACAATGAACCATAATTAAATTGGGAACGGGCTATCCAATTCTTTAATGTTTCCATAGAAACCGTGACTTCAAACTCAAAGTGGAAGCAACATTAAGTAGAACAATCAGCTCCAAACAATCAGAATCAGAAGCTTTTAAAACATTGTGTAAAACATATTTGATGATATTTGTCTCCAAATTCGCAGCCCTCTGTAATGGGAAATCTAATTATCTTAATTTCTTTATTACTCTTTCTTTGTAAAGAATATCAATCACTACTTTCAATGTCAGTCTGCAAAACATGGCAGTTCAGTGTTGGTGATAGTTGTTAATGACATCCTAATATGCAAATGTTGGTCACATTTTAAGCTATAATGGCCATATGTAAAGCCATATGTAAAGCCTAGGTCACTGATCATTAGTAATGTCACCTAATTAGTTGTGCAGTTCATCCAAGACTTTATCATGAACCAAACATCAAGAGGAGATCCGGTAAAAGGTTTTTCAGTAATGAACTACAGTCACAATTCTCAGATATATCCACTGCAGAATAAAAAGATGCATTTTTTATTGTAAATAGATCATATTTTTTCTTGCCATTATTCTTTGTGTTCATCTAAGGCTTTTATATTTACAACATTGGTAAAATATGTTCCATGCTTTGTGCAAAACATGATGAATAAATGCATCTTCTTCCAAATGTGCACAAAAAGGAACAGCTTGTGACACATAATAAGTCAGGTTATGTTCATTCCTTTATGCTCTGAATCAGGGCTGGGTAAAGTGCGGCCTCCGGGCCACAGCCGATCCTGTAGACGTTCCAGTCCGGCCTGTGGAACAGGACTGCCAAAGGCATGAAAACAGTGGCCATGGTCTGCACCATGGCCCTCCCGGCTGCCCGTCTACCGCTGGCGCTTGTTTTCCAATGTTTACAGACTGCAGACAGCAGTGAACACATTTGCGGAGGATGGTGCCACTGGCTCCATCTTCCACCAATCAGCGTGAGGCAAAGCAGACGCAATGATGTGACATCATTGTGTGTGCTGTGAGGTGCACTAGAGGCCAAAGCAGAGTGTTGGGAACGGGAGCAAGGGACGTATGTAGAGTTTTTCTATTTTTCATGAGTATGGGATGTTTGCATGTATGTAGAAGGCTGTGTGGGGGCTCCAAAATCTATAAAAGGGCTATATGGGGGCTACAAAATATATATAGGTGTCTATGTGGGGGCTCTGAAATGTGTATTGAAGACTGTTTGGAGTCTCAGAAATTTATATAGGTGGCTATATGGGGGCTCATAGTATATATGAGCTATGTAGGGGTTCATATATGTATATAGATGGCTATGTGGGGGCTCATAAAGTATATAGGAGGCTATATGGTGACTCATGCTGTACTTAGGAGATTATGTGGGAAAATGTATATAGAAAGATATGTGTGGCTCATAGTTTATATAGGAGGCTATGTAGAGGCTTATACTGTATTTAGCAGGCTACGTGGGACTCATATTGTATATAGAAGGCTATGTAGGGACTAAGAAATCTGTAAAAGAGGCTAGGTGGGGCTCATAATGTATATAGGAGGCTATTTGGGGGCTCAGAAATATATATAGGAGGCTATATGGTGGCTCAGAAATGTAAATATGAGGCTATGTGGGGACTCAATGCATAAAGGAGGCTATTTGAGGGCTCAAAATATAAAAATATATAGCAGCCTATGTTGGGCTCATAATGTATATACAGTGCTTACAAGTAGTATTCAACCCCCTGCAGATTTAGCAGGTTTGATAGGATGCAAATAAGTTAGAGCCTGCAAACTTCAAACAAGAGCAGGATTTATTAACAGATGCATAAATCTTACAAACCAACAAGTTATGTTGCTCAGTTAAATTTTAATACATTTTCAACATAAAAGTGTGGGTCAATTATTATTCAACCCCTAGGTTTAATATTTTGTGGAATAACCCTTGTTTGCAATTACAGCTAATAATCGTCTTTTATAAGACCTGATCAGGCCGGCACAGGTCTCTGGAGTTATCTTGGCCCACTCCTCCATACAGATCTTCTCCAAGTTATCTAGGTTCTTTGGGTGTCTCATGTGGACTTTAATCTTGAGCTCCTTCCACAAGTTTTCCATTGGGTTAAGGTCAGAAGACTGACTAGGCCACTGCAACACCTTGATTTTTTCCCTCTTGAACCAGGCCTTGGTTTTCTTGGCTGTGTGCTTTGGGTCGTTGTCTTGTTGGAAGATGAAATGACGACCCATCTGAAGATCCTTGATGGAGGAGCGGAGGTTCTTGGCCAAAATCTCCAGGTAGGCCGTGCTATCCATCTTCCTATGGATGCGGACCAGATGGCCAGGCCCCTTGGCTGAGAAACAGCCCCACAGCATGATGCTGCCACCTCCATGCTTGACTGTAGGGATGGTATTCTTGGCGTCGCATGCAGTGCCATCCAGTCTCCAAACGTCACGTGTGTGGTTGGCACCAAAGATCTCGATCTTGGTCTCATCAGACCAGAGAACCTTGAACCAGTCTGTCTCAGAGTCCTCCAAGTGATCATGAGCAAACTGTAGAGGAGCCTTGACATGACGCTTTGAAAGTAAAGGTACCTTACGGTCTGGAACGGAGACCATTGCGGTGGAGTACGTTACTTATGGTATTGACTGAAACCAATGTCCCCATTGCCATGAGATCTTCCCGGAGCTCCTTCCTTGTTGTCCTTGGGTTAGCCTTGACTCTTCGGACAAGCCTGGCCTCGGCACGGGTGGAAACTTTCAAAGGCTGTCCAGGCCGTGGAAGGCTAACAGTAGTTCCATAATCCTTCCACTTCCGGATGATGCTCCCAACAGTGGAGACAGGTAGGCCCAACTCCTTGGAAAGGGTTTTGTACCCCTTGCCAGCCTTGTGACCCTCTACGATCTTGTCTCTGATGGCCTTGGAATGCTCGTTTGTCTTTCCCATGTTGACCAAGTATGAGTGCTGTTCACAAGTTTGGGGAGGGTCGAAATTAGTCAGAAAAGGCTGGAAAAAGAGATAATTAATCCAAACATGTGAAGCTCATTGTTCTTTGTGCCTGAAATACTTCTTAATACTTTAGGGGAACCAAACAGAATTCTGGTGGTTTGAGGGGTTGAATAATAAATGACCCTCTGAATAAACTTTTCACAATTTAAAAAAAAAAAAAAAAAAAAAAGAAATTACATTCTTTTTTGCTGCAGTGCATTTCACACTTCCAGGCTGATCTACAGTCCAAATGTCACAATGCCAAGTTAATTCCTAATGTGTAAACCTGCTAAATCTGCAGGGGGTTGAATACTACTTGTAGGCACTGTAGTAGGCAATGTGGAGGCTCATAAGGTATATAGGCCCACAAAGTCACATTGGCCCCACAAAGTCACTTCAAATGTGTGAGCCCTAAAAAATTATTTTGTAAAGTTTGTTGGAAAAATTTTACATTTTTGTTAAGCTTTTAATCTTTTTAACTTCCTAACAAAAAAATATGCTTCAAAAATGATGCTGATGTAAAATAGACATGTGGCAAATGTTATTTATTAACTATACCACTGCAGATATTTTGCTTTCTTGACCTTTTTTCAGAGAATATGAATGATAACACAAAATCTTTTTTTTCCACTCATGGTTAGTGGTTGGGTGAAGCCATTTATTGTCACACTTTTGTGTTTTCTCTTTTTAAATCAAAATGACAAGCAAAAACATCTAAATGACCCTGATCAAAAGTTCACATTCCCCAGTTCTTAATGCCATGTATTGCCCCCTCTAAAATCAATAAGATCTTGAAGTCTTTTATGGTAGTTGTGGATGAAGCTCTTTATTTTCTCAGATTTTAAAGCTGCCCATTTCCTGTAAATTCCTGGGCTTTCTTGCATGAACTGCGCGCTTGATTTCTCCCCAGAGTGGCTCAATGATATTGAGGTCAGGAGACTGAGATGGCCACTCCAAAACCTTCACTTTGTTCTGTGCAGCCAATGACCGGTCTATTTGGCCCTGTGTTTTGGATCATTGTCATGTTGGCACGTCCAAGTACGTCCCATGCGCAGCTTCCGGGCTGATGAGTGCAAATTTGCCTCCAATATTTGCTGATAACGTGCTGTGTTCATCTTTCCTTCAACTTTGACCAAGTTTCCTGCGTACACATCCCCACATCATCGGTGATCCACCTCCGTGCTTTACAGTAGGAATGGTGTTCCTTTTATCATAGGCCTTGTTGACAACTCTTCAAATGTAATGTTTATGGTTGTGGCCAAAAAGTTTGATTTTGGTATCATCACTCCAAATTACCTTTTTCTAGAAGTTTGGAGGTTTGTCTCCGTGCTGTTTGTTATATTGTAGGCTAGATACTTTGTGGCATTTGCGCAGTAATGGCTTTCTTCTGGCGACTTGACCATGCATCCCATTTTTCTTCAAGTACCTCTTTATGCATCTTGAAACAGCCACACCGCTAGTTTTCAGTGAGTCCTCTATTTCAGCTGATGATATTTGTGCGGTTTTCTTTGCATCCCAAACAATTTTCCTGGCAGTTGTGGCCGAAATTTTTGTTGGTCTACCTGATTGTGGTTTGGTTTTTACAGAGTCCTTGATTTTACATTTGTTAACCACAGTTTGAACACTGCTGACTGGCATTATCAATTCCTTGGATATCTTCTTGCATCCCTTTCCTGTTTTATACAGTTCAACTATCTTTTCTCGGTGATCTGTTGAAAATTATTTTGCTTTCCCCATGACTCACAATCCAAAAACATAAGTGGCTGGATAAAAGATGCAAGAGTCTGCCTGGATCCCAGAAACTCACTCAGCTTTTATGCACACACACTGATTACAAGCAAACAGACAGGTCACAGGTTAGGATGTTACCTTTATTAGCCATTCAAATCAATTTGTGTCAACTTCTGTGCATGTCATCAGGCCAAAATCACCAAGGTATGTGAACTTTTGATTAGGTAATTTGGGTGTTTTTGGTTGTCATTATAATTTAAAAAGAGAAAACACAGTAATTTGTCAATAAATGGCTTCACTCAACCACTAATCATGAGTGGATAAAAGTTTTTTGTGTTATCATTCATATTCTCTGAAAAAAGGCCAAGAAAGCAAAAAATCTGATAGTATGTGGCCTGAGTGTGAATCATCAGAACCAACTAACACTACACTCACCTAGAGGAATCAATTTAACTGGTGGCTAGGATCAAAACAGGACACCTCAACATGTGACCCTTCCATGTGAATAGGGAGAGACCTGTTAGTCTAGAGGAGTAGGATTGAGAGTAGAGATGAGCGATCCCGCCAAGGATTGGATTGGTTCAGGATCATCGATCCCACCTGAGATTGCGATCAGATCGTCGATCCTAGTCGAACCGATTCAATTCAATAAGAGACAAAGTGAAATGTTGTAAAATGGTGTAGAGGGCTGTAAGAGAAAGAAATAAAAAAAAACGGTTAAAGCAGTACATACTTACCGAGTCCCTGCAACTGCAGTGCTATTTCAGGGTCCGACAGTTATCTCTAATGCATATTCACTGCTTTCCCCTTCCACCGGCATCTCTGATTGGCTGCCGTTGGACCATGCCCTGACCCTCTGAGACAATGTGAGGGGTTAAAATAACACACTCCATCTGTGTCCTTATAATGGTGATAAATAAATAAAACAATTGGCGTAGAGTACCCAATCTATTGATACCAGCACAGATAAAGCACATTGCTACAGGCTAGAGCCCCCAGCCGTACGCTTATCTTGGCTGCGTATCAAAATAAGAGGAACTGCATGTGGCATTTTTTAAAAAAATATTTAAATAAATAATTAAAACATAGCATGCGGTCCCCCCAATTTTGATACCCAGCCATGATAAAGCCTGACAGCTGGGGCTCGTATACTCAGGCTGGGTAGACCCATGGTCATTGCCCCCCAGCCTAAAAATAGTAGCCGCCCAAAACTGTTGCATCCATTAGATGTGACAGTCCCGTCACTTTACCCAGCTCTTCCCAATTGCCCTGGTGCTGTGGCAATCGGTGTAATAAGTGTTTAATGGCAGCTCACAGGTGCAACTAAGCCCTAGATTAGTAATGACAGGCATCTATGAGACCCCCCCCATTACTAATCTGTAAGTGAAAGTAATTAAACGCAAACATCAAAAAATACCTTACTGGAAATAAAAGACAAAAATGCACCCTCTTTCACCACTTTATTAACCCCCAAATCACCCCTGCAGATTCGATGTAATCCACACGAGGTCCCATGACGATTCCAGCTCTGCTACATCTGAATCACAGCGTGTGAGGTTCGAGGTTCAGGCAGATACTGAGCCGCAATGAGCGGGGACATCACTCAGGTTTGTTGCGGTCACAGCTAGAGGTTTCGACGGCCCTCCACCTGTGATCACAGGTAACCTGACCTCGAGTGACCTCAATGAACTCTTACTGAGTTCACAGACCTGCATCTTCTAGCAGAAAACTTCGAGTTTTTTTGCTAAGGGATGCTGATTTGGTGCTGAAATTTTTACACCATATTCCTGCACCCAATCTACACCTCTTGGCAAAAAAAAACGCATCACTATCTCATGCGGTATGATGTGGTAGTGATGCATATATTTTCCAGGAGGTGCAGATTGGGTGCAGGAAAAATTTCAGCACCAAATCTGCATCTCCTGGCAAAAAAATGCACAAAAAAAGCTTTGACGCCATTTCAGTGCAGTTTTGTTTCAGAAGGTGCAAATTTGGTGCTGAAATGATTGCACCAAATTTCACCATTTTGTGTATTTTTTTGCCAAGAGAAGCAGATTTGGCACTGAACTTTTTACATCTTATTCCTTTACCCAATCAACACCCCCTAGCAAGAAAATGCATCACTACTGCAATACGCATCAGATCGCAGGCAGTAGTGATGCAATTTTTTTTGCCAGGATGTGTAGATTGGGTGCAGGAATATGGTGTAAAAATTTCAGCACCAAATCTGCATCTCTTGGCAAAAGAAAACACAGTTTCCTGCCAGGAAATGCAGGTCTGTGAACTCAGTGAGAATCCATTGAGGTCACCTAAAGTCAGGTACCTGCGTTCACCGGTGAAGGACCATGGGAACCTCCAGCTTTGACTGCAACTAACCTGAGTGATGCCACCACTCATCATGGTTCACTCAGTCTCTGCCTGAAACTTACAGTGGGCAGTCATGTTCCATGATCGCTCCCTGTGCCTTCAGTAATGTAGCAAAGCTGGCATTGTCATGAGACCCCGTGGGGATTAAGGCAGACCTGCAAGGGTGATTTGTGGGTTAATAAAGTGGTGAAAGAGGGTGCTTTTTGTCTTTTATTTCAAATATAGGATTTTTTCAGTATTTGTGTTTATTTACTTTTACTTAAAGATTAGTAATGTGGTGTCTCATTGACCCTCACCATCACAAATCTAGGGCGTAGCGGGCAATTGGGAAGAACCTGGCAAGGTGCCAGGATTGTCAAATGTACTGGATGCAACAATCCTGGACGGATTCATGTTGCTATTTTTAGGCTGGGGAGGCAATAAGCATGAGTCTCCCCAACCTCAGAATACCAGCCCTCAGCTGTCGGGCTTTATCTTGACTGGGTATCAAAATTGGAGGGGACTGCGCACTTTTTTATTTATTTATTTATTTGTTTAAATCATTTTTTTTTAAAAAAAAGGCACATGAGGTTCCTCCTATTTTGATACACTGCCAGATAAGCACACATCTGTGGGCTGCAGCCTTGCAGTCGCGGTGACTCTATAATTATGTAGTGCTTTCACCCTTTTGATTCCTTATTTTATTTATAGTGGCCAATCACAGCCATGCCAATACTTGACATGGTTGTGATCGGCAGGGAGAGGATGGTTTTTGCCATCCAAACATTTACCGATCTTTGACTTTTGTGGTAAATGATCGGATGTCTGTTCCTGATCCAATTCGGCCAAAGATCGTACGATTTTAACATTTTCCAATCTTTGCTGATCAGGATCACTCATCTCTAGTTGAAAGAAGCCACCAGGAACTTAGCTCGGATTAATCACCCAAAAAGTATAATGTCTGACAAGCCTTTTACAGTATGGAAGCAAAACACACAGCCGCAATAACAGCTAGCCTCTGATTCATGCTTCCTGTGGTTCAAACAATATAAATCTCATGTCAGGATTTTTAAAGGATTTTTTCTATTTTATAAAGTAATGGGAATGTTGTTAGACTATATAATCACTTTAGTGGGGATTTGCCATCTTGGCCCCTCATTACTCTTGAGGATAAATGGATAATTCATGGCTGCATCCCTTTCTAAGGTTTACGTGCAGTGCTATGAGCCACTTTGCTGTAAAAATGCAGGAAATAAAGGCTGCTGTAGGTACTTAATGTAGCGCTAGCGCCCCTTTCCCTGCACTCTTATCTTCCCCGAGGCCAGCAGGCATATCGCACCTGTTACCTCCCCGGCTGCCCATGTGCTGATTGGTCCTCTTCTCATCTACATGGCTGATGAGATTTTCATGCCTCCAGCCCAAGGGGCTCACCCACGCTCCTTGCTAAAGAGTCCCCAGCCTATTGCTAGGAGGCATCAGGTTTCTTAAGGCTCCCTCCCTCTGATGGGAGGGGCCAGACCAAGTTATAAGGTTTCTGACTTAATACCACTGTGTTGGACTAGTTGGTTGCTCTGGTGTGTGCATGTTCAGCTCTAGCACTGCATGCTACCAGTAATGTGTCTGCAGCTGCCCCATCTGTGTTCCTGGACTCATCCTGTATGTGTCTCTGTGTCCTGGTACCGGCCTGACTCCTGCATCTGTTCCTGTTTTCTGTCTGCATTCTGATGTCCTGCCCCTGTTCATGATATTCTAAGCCTGATGTTGTGTACCTGTGGTGCCCCTGACCTGGTCAGTCACCACTGAGTATTGCACCTATGCTGGGACAGTGTTTCCAGGTAATTTCAAAGGCCAGAAAGGGGTGTGTACGCACAGACACATAGCAACCAGGTCTCCCACAGCATTAGATGGGACCCTTGGGTAGCCTCTGGAAGAGGCTAGCTTTCAATTCTTGTCAAGGGATGGAGGTGAGGGGCTGGAAGCTAAGCTGCAGAGGCTGTAAGGAAAGTAGGAGGAGTGAGCCAGTCTGGGTGGGAAGTTCTGAGAGACGCAGTGACACGAACACCCTAGACAGACCCTGCACATGTAATAGCTGTTAGCGGGGGAGAATAGTTACCAGAGAGTCAGAAAGACACCTGAAGAGAGGCAGTCGAGTATGGGGATTGTTGGTGACTAGGCACGCACAGGGAACAGGTCCCTAGAGTAGACGTCCATTAATTGGTCTGCTAAACCTGCCGGTGAGAGGACTGGAGGTCCCTCGACAACCATCTAGAGTCCGAGCCTCAGCAGCAACAGGGGGACCCATAAGGAGACAGAGCCAGAAGCCATCTCACCTGGTCCACGCTGACGGCAAATGGGCCAAAAAGGGGAGAAAAGGCAGTAGCGACTTCCCTGGGTAGACCCCACGGTACTTCAAGTCAGGGGTTATCCGAAACAAGAAGTGCTAGGAAGGCAAGTTAATGGTTACCCTCAGATCGGCCTGAAGGAGTTCCTGGTTTCACCTGGTTCAATCTCAGCATCACCCGAGTACCTCACACAACATCAAAAAGTGAGTAAACAAGGTTGGAAGACTTAACGTACTGAGACTGAGTTATTCTGGGACCTGTTGTTAAACACACCTGAGCCCCTGGGGCCAGCCTCACTCACGAGAGGCCACACCATCTGACTGCAGATTCCATCAACCCCAGACGCTTGTTAAATCTGCAGTGGCGGTCACCCATAACCCTGACCGCAAACCGTGAGTGGTGTCACGACTCCCATGTAAATAAACCTGAGATACCTTTAGCCAGATATACCCAAAGTGAAGACCCTATGGCGTCCCCGAAGGTGGAGTGGTGTCCCTGGGGCGACCGCTGCAGTTGGGCGACACATACCTGCAACCAGATGTCCTGTGCCTGATGTCCTGTGCCTGGTGATCTGTGCATCATGTCCGGTCTCCCTCCTGATGACATTTACATGAATTCTAAACCTGATATCTGAAGTCCTGAACCTGTACACTGAAGACCAGAGTCCCTCCTAATGTCTTGTGCCGGATGTCCTGCACCTGATGACCCGTTTGTATTTTTGTGTTACAATTCTTGTCCTATATCTGCCCAGTCTGTCTGTCTGCACCATTCTGTCTGAGACCATACCCTTGTCCTGCTGTCACCCAACTCCGCTCAGCTGTCACAGTCCCAGGCACTACCCTAGGAGTAGCACCTGGCATCTGACAGCAGCCAAGCACATGCTCAACATCAGAGGCTCTGGTGAACACCGTTAGGCACTTAGTTAAACCCCTCCCATGTAAATGTAAGCCTGGGTCCCCCCCTAAGGTCCAGTGGATCTACTCCCACTCACTAAATCGGCGAGTGATACACTTAAATTAGTACTGCAGGTCCTTGAAGGACCAACACTGGTTCTAGAGATCTTATACCTACATAAAAAGATGGCATATCATAGTTATATGCCATGGATTAGAAAAATGGAAATTGCCCTTTAAAGATGTTGTCCCATCAAGAAATATTACCTTTTTTTCTGTTATGCCATGGAAAATAAAATATCATTTGAATCCCTCTCAAAATTATGCAAAATGTTTTATGCTGGTGGTCACACACGGAAAGTGACTGCCATAATGGTTCTCCACCATGTGTGAACCCAGTCTCATAGCATCCACTGTACTCTCAGTCATTGACATAGAGAGGAGACCTTGTACTTGGCTGGTCTAATACTTCCCATTTCTATAAAGTAAAGGGGAATAAACATAATATTTCTGTTTTGAACTTAAAGCTTGTATAGTTTGTTTCTCCCCTTGTAGTAGAGCCAGAGATTTCCCCAATCTACATGGACCTGACCTGTTTAATTGTGAATGAGATTACATTTTGAAGTGCAATGCTCCAGAATTCAATGTAGCGATTAAAGGGTTATATTCATGTTGAAAAGAACTGCACACCAAATCCACCAGGGTTTTATTTCTTACCATTGCAAAGCTTTAATCTAAGCCTTCCCCATCTGTTCTGTCTTCTGACAGGGGATGTTTTTAAATAGGAGCATATTTACCACCACAACAGAGTAAGCAGTTAATAGTATGCACTGAGCTGATTCTTCCAAGATGCTTGAATACAGACATCCACAGAAATCTCTACCTCATCCTGTGCAAGCAAACTGACCTGGCAGCATCTGCATGGAGCTCATTAGGGCTTTCTATCAGGCAGGCATTGGTGTGTGCTTGTAAGTGAATTGGATAAGGACATTAGATTGTTATACACAGAGTGATAGGGACCAATGCAATTTAAAATTGTACAAATTGTGCTTATACAGATAAGTGAATCTTTTGAAATTTGAGTTTACTAGCATCGTCAAATTTTTCTCCAAAATTCAACTTGTGGTGAATTGCAAGTATTTCTATTGCCCTATATCGCCAAGTATTTTAACACTTGGCACTTTCTGCTAAACAGAATTACTTCAGAACTCTCGTATCTTCTCTATCCCATAACCCCAAACAGTTATTCAATACTTTTAATTCACTTCTTCGCCCAACACTGCCCCCTCCAACCTCCCTCATCTCTGCAGAAGACTTTGCCACATACTTTAAAGATAAGATCAACCAAACAAAGCAAGTCTTTTCTGCTCAATCACCACTACCCCTTCATATACCAAACCACTGCCCCTCTCCCATAAACTTCCACCCCACCATCACTGAAGGAGAGCTTACACATCTTATCTCAAAATCACACCTCACTATCTGCGCACTTGACCCCATTCCATCCCACTTCCTCCCCAACCTCACCCCCTATGCTTATTACAGCCTTAACCCATCTTTTCAACCTATCCTTAACTTCTGGTACCTTCCCTTCTGCTTTCAAACATGCAACAGTCACACCCATCCTATAGAAGCCTTCCCTCGATCCAACCTCTTCTACCAACTATCACCCCATATCACTGCTCCCGTTCGCTTCAAAACTCCTTAAACAGCACGTCCATGCTCAACTTTCTTCCCACCTCTTATCTAACGCTCTCTTTGACAACCTACAGTCCGGCTTCCGTCCACATCATTCTACTGAAGCTGCCCTGACTAAAATCACAAATTACTTACTCACTGCCAAAGGTAACAATCACTTCTCTATACTCCTCCTTTTAGACCTGTCCTCAGCCTTTGACACCATTGACCACTCCCTCCTATTACAGATCCTCTCTTCCCTTGGTGTCAGAGACCTTGCCTTCTCTTGGATCTCGTCATACCTTTCCAACCGCACTTTTAGTGTCTCCCACGCCCACACAACCTCTTCATCTTGCCCTCTCTCTGTTGGCGTCCTTCAAGGCTCTGTACTAAGACCCTTACTCTTTTCCATCTATACATTTGGCCTGGGACAACTAAAAGTCCCATGGCTTTCAGTACCACCTATATGCTGATGACATTCAGATCTACCTCACTGGTCCAGATGTCACATCTCTGCTGTCCAGAATCCCCGAGTGCCTATCAGCTATATCTTCCTTCTTCTCCTCTCACTTCCTAAAGCTCAATGTGGTAAAAATCGAACTAATCATATTTCCTCCATCTCACCTATACTCTCTGCCTGATCTATCTATTACAATAAATAATATCATGCTCTTCCCAGTACCCAAAGTTTGGTGCCTTGGAGTGACCTTTGACTCTGCCTTGTCCTTCATACCACAAATCCAATCCCTCACCACCTCCTACCGTATTCAACTCAAAAATATTTTCAGAATCCGTCTTTTCCTCAATTCTCATTCTACAAAATGCTAGTGCATGCCCTTATAATCTCCCGCCTTGATTACTGCAACATCCTCCTCTGTGGCCTCCCTGCTAACACTCTCGCACCTCTCCAATCCATCCTTAACTCTGCTGCCCGACTGATCCACTGCTCTCCTCAATACCACGTCACTCTCCCCTCTGCAAATCCCTCCATTGGCTCCCTACCCTCGACCATATGCGATTTAAAATACTAATACTGACCAACAAAGCTGTTCATAATCTGTCTCCTCCATATATCTCCGAACTAATCTCTCACTACACTCTAACATGTAATCTCCGGTCCTCCCAAGACCTCCTTTTCTCCTCTTCTCTCATTCGCTCCTCATGCAACCGCCTCCAAGACTTCTCCCGAGCATCCCCTGTCCTCTGGAATTTACTGCATCAACATGTCAGATTATCTGCTACACTTGCAAGCTTCAAACGGATCTTAAAAACCCATCTGTTCAGAAATGCCTATAATCTCCAATGACCTCGCTGCCTCACCACCACCCGAGCTGCTGCCTCACCACCACCCGAGCTGCTGCCTCACCACCACCCGAGCTGCTGCCTCACCACTGTGCCAGAACTGCCTCCCGACCAACACCCGACCTACTGTCTCCTCCCCAATATCCTATAGAATGTAAGCCCGAAAGGGCAGGGTCCTCTTCCCTCTGTTCCAGTCTGTCTATTGTAACTTGTAAATGTGTTCTGTATGTAAACCCTTCTCATGTACAGCACCATGGAATCAATGGTGCTTTAATTAAATAAATAAATATTATTATTATTATTAATAATAATAATAATAATAATAATAATGTGCATTTTGCACTTTAGTTAGTACTCTGGATAACATCTTTATATTTATCATTACTCCACTCCTGAGGGAACAGGTCGGGTGGTCCTTGACCATCTATTACATAGAGTGGTATATTTGGATCTTTGGCCCATGCATTTACTCCCTAGGCTATTAGCCCTGGTGGAGCTTTTCCTGGTACTATATCTTTGTTATTATTCTGATAATTAATGTGCATTATTTTCTATATTTGAGTGTGTTATGGGTATAATAATATTTTCTTTATGTTCCTTATTTCATCTGTATAAGGCCTGTTAGGACCTGGAGGGACAGCCATCGGTAAGTGGGGGCACCATAAGTGCAAGATTAGGGTGCCGACCTCCGCGGCAAGGTAGAAGTGAGAGTAGGGCCGATCAGGGCTAGCTCCCCTTTAACATTAGTGTCTAGTAACACACTTTGGTTTTTGTTTGTTGCTATAAATGCTGTGTTGAGATTTCTCAATTTTAGTAATTTCTAATAAATTTGAATTTTTAGGAGTTCTTTACATAATGATTCCTAGATGACTGTTCATATAATTTGATGCGGCTGTTGATTGAGAAGCACAATGGACTAGCGAGTACAGCGGTGCAACTCTGTGAAAAGCAGCTAAAAGAACTACAAAAATATAAATCACTTGATTTTTTTCAATCTCATTAATAATGATATTACTAGGAGATTAAAAACTTTTGAAAATGATATGGTGGACATGAAAATAAAAAAAATTAGAAGGGACACATATAAAATTAAACCACAAGAAAAAGAACCATTAAAGAAAGCAAATAGGGAAAATGAGAAAGCAAAAAGTAAGACTAAGGAGCAGATAATAATAGAAAAAAACTGAAAAATTAAACATCACCCCGAAACCCAAAAAACCCACAGAATTAAAAGATAAATTTATTATAAATATGAAAGTAATAAGGAAGGAGCTATACCAAAAACAAAAAAAAAAAAAAATATTGCCAAATACTTCTACCCCACAAGACCAGACAACAAGTAAGAAAACACAGAAAAAGGAGACTAAGGTATTGATAGAAAATCGCCACCCTCTGGAACCAAATATTATTATTAAAAAAAAACGTCCCGTTACAACCATCACAACATCCAGTTTTTTCCCCATTGGAGATATCAGAACTTGCAGACGAACAAAATCAAACTGAAATAGATTTAAATACACTTGAATGAACAGTACATGTTGAGACAGAACCATCATTAATATTCACCACAGTATTACAAGCACCTTCGCCATCATCAATGACATAAAATATTTCTTTTTTGAAATAGGTCCAACATGACCAAGTACATCGGAGATAGTGATTTTACCCCCTGTAATCAGCTGTTCCCAGCTAGTTCGGAATCTGAGCCTGGTACAAAAGGATCATATAACAAATTATTTTATACCACTAGCAGACCAAAGAGCAAAAAAAAGAAAAATAGGGCAAGGGGATCAAGAGTAAAAGGGTACACAATAAAAAAGAAAGAAAGGAAAAATCGAAAGAAAGAAAAATAAAAATAAAAATAAGGAAATTGAACTTGGAAACTCTTAGGGCATATCTACACCAACAGTAAAAATATTTAATTTATCCTCATATATTTTATCTGAATCAGAAATAGAAATTTTAAGTAAAGGTTTAAATTTCTGTCTGACACAGGACGCAAATGCGTTTGATCTTTTTTTTGGATCTAAACACCTTTACACGAAAATGAACCCTTAAACGACATTTTTTATTAGAAGAAAAAAAGATACCAAATACGGATAATATTAAGTCAATGAGTGATATATAATCTTCTAAAATTATTAATAATTATATACACAAAGAGATACACCCAAAATCGGGGTTTTCCCCACACAAAATAGAGGAAATAATATACAGACTTTTTTGCATTGGTTCAGGAGAAATTTAGACTTATGGAAGGAAATAAGAAAAATAATGGTGATAAATTAATGAAGGATATAACAAAAAGTAAGGGTAAGAAAATAAATAGAAATACACGTGGTTTTAAAAAAGGAAGACATTTGAACAATATTTCTAATGCCTATTATATTGTTTTTACACTATTTTTTAATAATTATTACATACATGTAGTTATTAATTTTTCACACATTTATTAATGGTTTTATGACATTTATACTGATTTTATTGTTGCAGGGAGGCTTGAACCATAACTAGGAAGCTCCCTTTCTTTGGCCCGTTTTTGGGAGATTGTCCCTCTTGTTCACACTATGACTACTCAGTTTTCACATAACAGAAGGTGATTAGTCTATTAGGGCATGCGCACTGGAGTTTTTCCCACGCTCCTGAACTTATTTGACCCAGCCGTCTTTTTAAAGTTCTCAATGGAGCACTGGCTTCGTATCTCTTAATTGAGCATGCGCATTCAATAGTTTCCCACGGTCTTGAACTCCTTTCACCCCGCTCACTGGTCTGATTAACCTGAACCTTAGTTAACCTGTATTTCCAAAGGCCTGTGAGCCGTAGCTGGATATATGCATGTTCTAAATAATATCTGTTCACTATGTTTTTGTCTGTTCTGCCCTTATTTTTTATAAGGAATTATATTCACGCATACTATTAATATATTTTTATACAATCACTGCACCTACTTATATGAACCCTTGCTACTATTTGCTTATGGTTTTGGATTTTTTGGTACGCATACGGCTATATAACAATTGTGGTTTTTAATTTTTTACACGATCACTGTCCCTTCAATAATCTGGTGATGTAATGGTGTATCTTAGCGGGGATTATGTTACCGCTAATTGCGCATTTCTTCCCATACTCTTTTCACTCAAATTCCTGGGTTGTTTTTTCCCCTCCGCCTCCTCCCCTCCTCCATTTTTTTCTCATATAGGAAGGGATAGATATCCCTAATTAGATCCGACATGAGACGGATCCGTATATTACAAGTGGCCCTTACAGCTGCACGTTCTTTTCACACTGTGCCTGGTTCCTTGTTCAATGAGTGCCTGACGCTCTCAATAGCGTTCTAGGCAATATGCAACACACTGATTTGAGTATATATATAAACATTGTCACACTTATATTTATATAAATATATATTTTTTTTAGGACACAAATAAATCACTCATTTATAATTTTCTAATATATTTCTTTATTGTTTATATGCTTGTGATAAAAGAGAGAGCTTATGACAGAATAATCTGTATTATGATTTTATTACAATGTACTACGTCATCTGTGACTTGAAAGATATAGATTCCCGCCGTTTTTTTTTCTCTGGGGGCGTGCCTTGACGTCATCTCTAAGGTATATAATGCTGTATGGGCTCTCTATACAGCAGATTTGATGATTCTTTGCTGGTTTGTCCTGAGGAAGGGAGTTGTATCTCCTGAAACGCGTGGACCTGACCTGTGCATGAAATAAAGAAACATTAATCTTAAGCTAATTTGATCCAGTGGTCTTTGGCGCTGCTTTGAAACCCATCTCTACCTCTCTCTGTTATCAACAATATTTCTAAGCAAGAGAAAGAGGCTTTGGAGTTTTTTTAAAAAAAACCCCACAAATATTGTGATACGCCAAGCAAATAAAGGGGATGGAGTGGTGATCCAAAATAGAAAAGACTATATAGAAGAAGCGCATAGGATCCTCTCAGATGCTAAATATTTTTTAAGATTAGATAATGATCCAACACAAATATATATTAAACAATATAAACACTTATCAATGAAGCTTTTATGTAAAGTATTATAAATAAAAAATATTATTTTTTTTCATGATTCCTACACCAACAATGGCATTGTTTTACCATCTGCCAAAAGCACATAAAGATCCTGCTTACCCCACGGGGAGACCATAAATATCTGGAATTGGCTCCTTAACCCTCCGTCACATACAATAGGCTTGACAGGTACATCTCTTTTACTTTCATTTCTCCTTCCTCACCAGATTGTGAGGAAATCCCCTCCCTCCAGGTAGTCTTCTGTCTCTAGCAGCTCTGTGAAACCTCATACCACAGTTGGATTGCAGAGCTTCAGGAGGACAGATATAACTGCGCTAATCTCTCAGGCTCATTGTGTGTGAACACGTCACACTCAATAAGGTTGGTATTTTATGTTTTTATTCATCACATGCTCTGCAAGTGTAATTTTTCTGGGGAAACTTCAGGATCTAATTCTGATTGAATATGTGTTTAATAGTACTTAAGGTACCTTAAAATTAAGATTGTTTCCATAAATTTTCTTTGTAGAGTTTTTTGACAGAGTCGAACTGGGGACTATTTGGTGGGAGTTTTGAAATGTTTGTATTTCAGAGTTATTAGTTTTATGTTAAGTAAATGGGGTTTTTTTGCACCTGATTATGTGTAGTCTATTTTTTTACATCCCTATGAAGGTCACTGATCACTTTTAGAGCACTGAAATTGCAAACATTAGATATTATAGGTATTTTTCTAGCCTGCGCCTGACAGTCACATTGTATGTGAACTCGTTAGAACCGATATTGTATGTGACGGAGGGTTAACTACAAATTTATCTCACTATATAGACCTTTTACTTCAGGACTCTGTTAAATCCTTACCATCATATCTAAAAGATTCCACCCAATTAATCAATGATCTCAGAAATATTGAATGGCAAGAACATTTTTATTTTATTACCATGGATGTTAACGCATTATATTCCAACATAGATCACGATCGAGGGATTAATGGGGTAGATTATCTCACAGAGATTGGGCTTGCAATTAAACAAAAGAATTTTCTGTTGAATTGTTTAGAGTTTATTTTAAGATATAATGTATTCAGTTTCGAAGGGTCACTATACCTACAATGGCTCGGGACCGCGATGGGGACTCGGGTCTCCCCAAGTTTCGCAAATCTTTTTATGGGGTGATTTGAGTCCTCATCAATTTTAAGTAAGCTGGAAAATACGAAGAAAATAGTTTTTTATAGGCGTTTCATAGACGATCTGATAATTATCTGGCATGGTACAAAAGGAGAAGCAATAGAAATGATAAATACGTTGAATAAAAATGATTGGGGTATTTTATTTACCTCAGAAATAAATAATGAAAAAATAGCGTTTTTTTTATTTGGAAATTAGCCACAAGGGGACTGGTATCATCACAAAAATGCATTTTAAAAAAGTTGATTCCAAAGGATTTTTGGATTTCAGAAGTGCCCATTATAAAAAATGGAAAGAAAACATCCCATACAGTCAGTTGTTTCGCATCAGGAAAAACTATACTGAAGAGAAAGACTATGAAACACAGGCTGACATTTTAAATAAATTGGAAGAAAATTAAGTAAATTGGAGGAAAATTTAGGAAATTGGTGGAAAATTAAGGAAAAGAAATATCCAAAAAAATTGGTTCATACCACATATGAAAAAAACAGAGTAAAAAACAGGAGGATTTTTTGAGTAAAAAAGAAGGGAAAGAAAATGAGGTGATGTGTAAAAAAAGAAATGATAGAGAAGGAGAAAGGTGGAAATTTAATTTTATTATGACCTATAATAGGGGGAATAAGATGATATGTATGATTCTGAAAAAATATTGGTATTTTCTAAAACGGGATCTGATTTTGGGAAAATATCTGCCTGAGGAACCAAATATAACATTTAGGAGGAGGAAAATGATAAAACGTATAATAGCCCCAAGTAGGTTAAGAGAAAATAAAAAAAAGATCTACAAGGAAGGAAAAAAATAAAGATGATGTGATTGGAATTTTCAGATGTAGTTCTAGGAAATGCTATATGTGTGGAATTATAAACCATGGAGTAAAACAGATTACAAGTAAAAGTACAGGCAAATTAATCAAAATAAAACAAAATCTGAGTTGCGATAGTGATTATGTTGTTTATGTTATCGACTGTAGCTGGAGGCTACAGTACGTGGGACTCACAACACAGTCTTTGTGTGCTCATATGAACAGGCATGGACATAGAGCAAAAAGTGGGTTTTTAAAACATACAGTACAGACCAAAAGTTTGGACACACCTTCTTATCTCTAGAACAACTGTTAAGAGGAGACTTTGTGTAGCAGGCCTTCATGGAAAAATAGCTGCCAGGAAACCACTGCTAAGGACAGGCAAGAAGCAGAAGAGACTTGTTTGGGCTAAAGAACACAAGGAATGGACATTAGACCAGTGGAAATCTGTGTTTTGGTCTGATAAGTCCAAATTTGAGATATTTGGATCCAACCACCGTGTCTTTGTAGAAAAGGTGAACGGATGGACTCTACATGGCTGGTTCCCACCGTGAAGCATAGAGGAGGAGGTGTGATGGTGTGGGGGTGCTTTGCTGGTGACACTGTTGGGGATTTATTAAAAATTGAAGGCATACAGAACCAGCATGCCTACAACAGCATCTTGCAGCGGCATGCTATTCCATCCGGTTTGCATTTAGTGGGCCATCATTTATTTTTCAACAGGAAAATGACCCCAAACACACCTCCAGGATGTATAAGGGCTATTTTACTAAGAAGGAGAGTGGCGGGGCGCTATGCCAGATGACCTGGTCTCCATAGTCACCAGACCTGAACCCAATTGAGATGGTTTGGGGTGAGCTGGACCGCAGAGTGAAGGCAAAAGGGCCAACAAGTGCTATGCATCTCTGGGAACTCCTTCAAGACTTTTGGAAAACCATTTCCGGTGGTTACCTCTTGAAGCTCATCAAGAGAATGCAAAGAGTGTGCAAAGTAGTAATGAAAGCAAAAGGTGGCTACTTTGAAGAACCTAAATTATAAGACATATTTTCAGTTGTTTCACACTATATTAAGTATTTCATTCCACATGTTTTAATTCATTATTATTATTATTATTATTGTTTATTTAGAGAGCACCATTGATTCCATGGTGCTGTACATAAGGGGGTTACATACAGAATACATATACAAGTTACAATAGACAGACTAGCAGAGGGAAGAGGGCCCTGCCCTTGCGGGCTTACATCCTAAAGGATTTTGGGGAGGAGACAGTAGGTGGGGTGTAGGTTGGGCCTTCAATGTGAATCTACAATTTTCAGAGTCATGAAAATAAAGAAAACTCATTGAATGAGAAGGTGTGTCCAAACTTTTGGTCTGTACTGTAGTTTTTTGAGACATATAATACTCAAGCATGATAAGAATTTTAATAAAAGGGTAACACTTCTAGAACAGAAACCTGTGGAAACTATCAATAGAAATTCTTTGCTCAATCGCAAAGAAACATATTGGATTTACCGCCTTCAAACATTGTATCCCAATGGCCTTAATGATATTGTGGAAAGAATATAGTATAATATAATATAATAATAGCAGCATATTAGTTACGCCCATACTATTCGACTAGGCGGGCTGCTCAGTACTATATAAGTGCATCATACGAGGACGGGGACTTCAGTATACAAGGCCTACATTATAGTACTGTGCAACCCGCCTAGTCGAATAGTGTGGGCGTAAAAAATAGGCTGCTAGCTAGATACTATGCACCTACATGTGTGAACGGCACCCTATACAAGCCATCTGTGTGCAATTTTATCATTCAGCAATCGCCCCCTCCATGGATTGGAAGTGTGTGAGTGATTTGCTTCTTTTGCACCTGTGATGCTTCCACCTTAATGAGGGTCTTGCTTCATCCTGCTAGTGCATTGGTTCCTTGGCCTGGGCAGGTTATAACTGCTGGCCTCTATTTGCTGTAAGTAATTGCTCAATTTTTGGAGGAGATTTTTATCCCTCTTTTTGTTGCTTATTTATTTATATGTCAGTGTAGGGACCCACAAGCATGTGGACCCGTGACGTGGGTTGTGGGCAACCGTATTCTGGTCATAATACCATCTACTACCTCATATATTTTATATATGTATATATTTTTGCACATAACATATTATACAGGATGCAGCCAGGCCCCTTAATGCAGGTCTTGTATACTGGAGTCGATGTATGGTGCACTTGTATGCCTCCACCGTATTGGGGGTCTTGCTGCATCCTGCTAGTGCATTAGTTCATTGGCCTGGGCAGGTTATAACTGCTGGCCTCTAATTGCTGTAAGTAATTGCTCTATTTTTGGAGGATATTTCTATCCCTTTTTTTGTTGCATTTTTACCTATTCACATCTTACAAAATGACTTACTTATTTTCCTTTTTTTCATTCCAACAGAGAAAAGGAAAGTGACAGACTAACAGCCTAAAGAGGCCATAAACCATAGCATTTGTTAAATTATCATTATTATTATTTTTATTACTTTTTTATTATTTTTAAAAAAAAGGGGAAAAAGAACTGCCTTGCAAAGACCAGCCAATAATGTAGTAACACAAAGTAAAATATGCCGTGTCTTTACTTTGCTGGATGGCACAGGTCTGATACAGCACAAAGTTTCAAATATACAGTGCCTTGCTAAAGTATTCTGCCCCCTTGAATTTTTCAACCTTTTCCTACATGTCAGGCTTCAAGCATTAACATAAAAATTTTAAATTAAGTGGGACACACTTGTGAAGGTGAACGATATGTATTACTTATTTTACATTTTTGTAAAAAATAAAAAACTGAAAATTGGGGCGTGCAATATTATTCAGCCCCTTTAAGTTAATACTTTGTAGCGCCACCTTTTGCTGCAATTACAGCTGCAAGTCCCTTGGGGTATTGTTACGGGGGGCTGTCTAATAATAAAACCTAAACGAGTATCAGACAGTCAGGGTCCACCGTGCAAAGACTCTGCTGCAGACTATGGCAGAGTGCAATACCTCTGTTAAACTCACAGAGGAATATAATTAGTAAATAAGGCAATTCCTCCCTTACTTGGAGGGTGTGTGGAATGGTCTCTGTTAATAATCACAGAGACAAAGGCAGTGAGTGTGAAATGGCACCTACCTAGGTCCGTTCCTCTAGTGGTGCCAGGAGACGGACAGCAGCGTAAGCCGCACAAAGCTCCTACCTGCGTTCGCTCCACTAGTGTGCGAGGACACGAACCACTAGATATGGCACCTGCCTAGGTCCGCTCTTCTAGTGGTGCAAAAGAGACGAACAGCAGCGTAAGCCGCACAAAGCTCCTACCTGTGTTCGCTCCACTAGTGTGCGAGGACACGAACCACTAGATATGGCACCTGCCTAGGTCCGCTCTTCTAGTGGTGCAAAAGAGACGGACAGCAGCATAAGCCGCACAAAGCTCCTACCTCTGTTCGCTCCCCTAGTGTGCGAGGATACGAACAACTGCCAGACGCAGTATAAGGAACGTTACCCTAGCGGCAACGTCCACCTACGAGTAGAATCACAAGGCCCAGCCGGACCATGTGCCTCAGGCACCTGCCTATGTCCGCTCCCCTAAGAGGTAAGGATATGGACTGCAGCCGAAGCTGTAAGGTATAAGAACGCTACGAAAAACAAAAACCTCAATTTCAATTAAAATAAAACTTTTATTAATATATTTTAAAATTTAGACATCCATTAATAGTGAACACACAAAGGGCATAGATGATGAAGGGGAGGAGCTAAATATATGGGGTCCCTATAGCACCCTATGGGACCTTGCTCCTACCTACCAACGGAGGGTATGACGCCGTAACTGTTTTGGGCGCCCCCGTTCCACGTCGGCTCACCCTCTAGTTGCCCTGGATAGTTAGTGAATTAAAATAATAATTACACTACGGATGGCCATACAATAGTACTAGAATGTATTAAGTACAAAGTGCTCATGTAATCACACTGTCTGATAGATAAAAACTTACTATCAGAAAAACCAGGACGTAAAAAATCAAATATTAAGCCCCAATATAGGTAGGCTTCTGCAGAAAAAAATTAGTCCATAGTACATGATCCAGTACAAATTAGTACATAGTACATAATACACAATCTACATTAACATAATGGAGGAGCACATTAACATAATGGAAAATTCAGTTCCATCTGTCAGTTTTTCCTCCCATGTCCCAGTGTGATATAGTATGGTATGGCAATCACACATGGATAAACTTTTACACAATCATAATTGCACAGATTTGCACTGCATAAACCGATGCAAATACATGTAATGCAATGCCTGAGGGCAATCATGCAGATGATTCTAATAGAGCAGAAAACAGGGGGTATAGATAACCCCACAGGGAAGAAAAGAATGGTTACTTCCCTTTTAGCAGCATGCTCTGTATCGCCTCTACGCGTTTCCCCTTTCCATGATATAAGGATCTTCAGGAGGCTGGAGGATTGCAGTTATCAGATGTGAATGTAGGAGTAATCCATGGCTGTGTGCACAGATCACAAGATGTCAGGGTTTAAATCCAGCGTCAGCCAAGGTCACATGGACCATGCGGCCAATCACAATCATAGGCTACTGTGTCTTTTATGTTTACTGCGCATGTCATGACAATCCTGGACACTAGAGGTCCTCAGAGCATGACTGCGCATGTGTGCACACTTTGCAGTAAAAGGGTTGAAGGAAATAATGAACGTGCCTGCGTGCACGTGAGGGGGCGGCATCAAAACAACAAACTGCAATGGCACCACCCACTAATGCCCCCATCGTCATAGAGACGCTTGGGAACACTGCAGCAATATGATTGCCTGTGAATATAAGTGGAGGTGCTTAGGACAAACTTGAATCACACAAAACGTCCCTGAATATGTCAGGTGATATTAAACACTGACATTTTTGCCATACACATTGAGTGTGCCTGTATGTAATGCCAATGCATACATGCCTAAATAGCAACCATATAAATGTTCCCATGATGTAAGGACATAACTAAGTGCCCCCATATATTGGTTTCAGCACATGTGCTATTAGGCTACATAATTTATATGTCATAGTGGGCAGCAGTATAATTGTTGTTTATAAGTAAATGCCTTTTTCAAAGATTAACCCCCGACTGACCAAACGACTTTTTTTTTTTTTTTTTTTTTGCCGCTATATATTAATGGTCAGAAAAACGTGAAACACAGAGACACAGTATAATTACCTTGAAACAACAACCTAAAAATAAAGGTATTTTTTATCCGTAAATCCCAAATCACAGGGCAATGACGGAGGGGTTTCCAATCCAGATAGATAGTATGAGTTATTAAATTACTATTCCATGACAAGCGGAACACAAAGAAATTGATCTTATTAAGAGCATAAAGATAGCAGTGTCTAAAGAAATGGGGAATATGTCAGTCTGTCATTTAGACCCAATGGGGTGTGTGTTTTCAGGTAATAGATCCACCGACACTCTCTCTGTAAAATCCTTTTATCCAGGTCACCACCCCTAGGGTCGGGTTTGATGACTTCAAGGATAACAAAAGAGACTGATCTGTTATCGCCCTGATGGAATTCCCAGACGTGTCGGGCCAGGGGAGTATCCCTTTTGTGCTTGATATCCCCCAAGTGTTCACCGACACGTCTGCGCAATTCTCTTGTGGTCTTGCCCACATAATTTAAGGGGCATTTACACGTGGCCATATAGACCACCCCACTGGTCTTGCAATTAGAGAAATCTCTAATTGAGTATTCTTTGCCTGTACTGGCACTACGGAAAACCTTTGATTGTGAGATCCAGTTGCAATATTTGCAATCGCCACACCTGAAGCACCCAATGGGTCTTCTATCTAGCCACGTACCTGGGGGGGATGGTC
This sequence comes from Anomaloglossus baeobatrachus, assembly GCF_048569485.1. Taxonomy (NCBI): domain Eukaryota; kingdom Metazoa; phylum Chordata; class Amphibia; order Anura; family Aromobatidae; genus Anomaloglossus; species Anomaloglossus baeobatrachus. The sequence continues at coordinate 763,915,395 of NC_134353.1, read as the reverse complement.
TCTGGTAGTGGCTGTGGACCAGTTGGTCCTTGAGTGAACCACCACGTCTATATGTGATAGAGGGGCGGGGAGCAATATTGTCACATATATCCGGATCTGCCATCAAAATCCCCCAATGTTTCCGAAGAATACCGAAGATCCTCTCTGACTGGCAATCAAAGGTGCCTATAACTCTGATGATATCCTCAGATTGTTTTTCCACCCTCGGTGAAAGGAGGGAATCTCTGTCCCTGCTGAGGGCATGATTAAAAGCCCCTCGTAGAACCACATCAGGATAACCCCTTTTCCTAAAGCGGTCCCGTAGATCTCTCGATTGATCAAAGAAGTCTTTTTTATTGGAACAGTTTCTCCTCATACGGAGGTACTGCCCTTTTGGGATACCACGCTTCAGGGGAGTTGGATGAAAACTATCCCACCTCAAAAGACTGTTAGTTGAGGTGGGTTTCCTGTGTGTTCTAGAGGAGAGGTGCCCAAAGCTGTCAACAGTAAATGATATATCCAGGAATGAAAGTGAAGATGCATGAATCTCGCTCGTAAACGCCAATCCAAAGCTGTTGGTGTTTATCTCCCTAATGAACTGATGGAAGTCCTCAATACCTCCTGACCAAATAATAAAAATATCATCGATGAATCTCCCCCAGAAGTGGATCAATGGGACCCACCAGGGGGAGTCATCGGAAAAAATGACGCTTTCCTCCCACCAGCCCAGGAGCAAGTTGGCATACGATGGGGCACAAGAACTCCCCATCGCAGTGCCCCTGAGCTGATGGAAGTACTTGCCGTCAAAAATAAAATAATTATGAGTCAGGATGTATGTCAAAAGTTCTAGCACCAAGTTGTTATGGGCCTGGAGATACACTGCCCTGGAGCGTAAAAAATGTTGTGCTGCATCTACACCTTTTTGATGAGGTATGGAGCTATATAGCGCCTCCACGTCTATTGATGCCAAAAACATCCCGGCTTCCACAGTTACCCCATCAATTTTTGAGAGAAGGTCAGAGGTGTCACGAATGTATGATGGGAGGGTAAGGACAAAAGGCTTAAGGATCTCATCAATATAGATCCCTACGTTTTGGGTGATGGACCCCACTCCAGATACTATAGGGCGCCCCTTGAGTGGGGGGTGCCCCTTGTGGATTTTTGGGAGTGCGTAGAAAGTTGCTATTTTGGGTCTAATTGGTAACATGAATTCTTTTCTTCCCTGTGGGGTTATCTATACCCCCTGTTTTCTGCTCTATTAGAATCATCTGCATGATTGCCCTCAGGCATTGCATTACATGTATTTGCATCGGTTTATGCAGTGCAAATCTGTGCAATTATGATTGTGTAAAAGTTTATCCATGTGTGATTGCCATACCATACTATATCACACTGGGACATGGGAGGAAAAACTGACAGATGGAACTGAATTTTCCATTATGTTAATGTGCTCCTCCATTATGTTAATGTAGATTGTGTATTATGTACTATGTACTAATTTGTACTGGATCATGTACTATGGACTAATTTTTTTCTGCAGAAGCCTACCTATATTGGGGCTTAATATTTGATTTTTTACGTCCTGGTTTTTCTGATAGTAAGTTTTTATCTATCAGACAGTGTGATTACATGAGCACTTTGTACTTAATACATTCTAGTACTATTGTATGGCCATCCGTAGTGTAATTATTATTTTAATTCACTAACTATCCAGGGCAACTAGAGGGTGAGCCGACGTGGAACGGGGGCGCCCAAAACAGTTACGGCGTCATACCCTCCGTTGGTAGGTAGGAGCAAGGTCCCATAGGGTGCTATAGGGACCCCATATATTTAGCTCCTCCCCTTCATCATCTATGCCCTTTGTGTAATTATTATTTTAATTCACTAACTATCCAGGGCAACTAGAGGGTGAGCCGACGTGGAACGGGGGCGCCCAAAACAGTTACGGCGTCATACCCTCCGTTGGTAGGTAGGAGCAAGGTCCCATAGGGTGCTATAGGGACCCCATATATTTAGCTCCTCCCCTTCATCATCTATGCCCTTTGTATGTTCACTATTAATGGGTGTCTAAATTTTAAAATATATTAATAAAAGTTTTATTTTAATTGAAATTGAGGTTTTTGTTTTTCGTATATTGAACTCAATTGGTCCTATTGTATATGGTTTTTTCCAAATTTACTTATGGCGGGTTTCCTCTCGGGATCTGTCGGGGCAGACAACTGGCTTGAGGATGCAGTTCAAGCTTTCTCCACTGAGGACAGCAACTCAGGATCAAATTTTCCAACTTTAAGGAGCATTTTTAAGGAACTACAGGACCTCTACTCTGAGAACTTGAGGGCCTGGTGGGAGGTAAAAGCCCTAGAAAACTACATCAAACAAAATATTGTTCCTAGAGGGTTGAGGATAAACATTAACCCCGCCCCCAGATTACATGATCCTGAGTTTCTGGCAAACTGGGAGAGAGAATCGGTAGCATCCTCGCTTAGGTTCATGCAACTACTCCTTGACAAAGAAAAATCAAATTATAACGAGTCTTTGACTAAGTTGGACACATTGAGAAAAAAGGCTCTTGAATTGAAGAGTGACCCCGATTTTGTCAGAAAAGAGGTTTCTCTACAGAATAATATTGAGAAATACCAGGCTACTCTAAAAAAGCGTAAACACAAACAGTTTTTGCGTGACTTTAGCGATTTTAGAGATAAGAGAGCATATAATTTTTCTGTATCCACCGAACTAAAGCTGTATACAGACGTGTCCTCCTCTGACCAAGAATATTCAGATACAGAAAGGGCGGGTCCGTCCTGTCCTGGAGATCGCAGTAGAGGTAGGGGATATACTAACAGGCCACCACGAAGACAGAAATGGCGCAATCAAAGGGGAAATCACCCCTCTTATGGTCCAAATTCAGATTTAAGATCTTACCAAGGTCCACCACAGACCTCTACAGGCCCCACCTCATCCTATACGTCCTCCTTGCCTGTTGTTCCCTCTTTTTTAGAGAAGGGAATCCCCAACTCCTACAATCTCAGGAGTCGGGATCAGCCCAATCAAAGGACTTAAATGACACTCAGGTGATAAACCTCTCCTCATATACACTTACGGCTGAAATGCTATCTGTTCTAAGGAGGGGTTTGTCCTTTGTGCCCACACAATCCTTTGACAAATTTTCATGGACAAAGGACATAAACCTTTTTTGTAGAAAGTTAAAATGGAGAAAATTTTTTAAGAACAATGATCAAGAGAGGTGTGAACAACTAGGAATTGATGTCTCAGACCTTGGAGGAGTTAATATTTTGACTGAGCTCCTGGAAGAAGGGGAGCGGGATAGAGGTTGGGGACCCTTTACGGGACTTAAGAACAAGAGTCAGAGACTACCGCCATCCAGTGATCTAACAAGTATCGATATCTTTTTGAAAGTGGTCGAGGAGGATATTTCTAAGATTCACGGGAGTATTGATACTTATAACCTTAATGAAGGTGAAAGGGAGGCTTTGCGCTTACTTAAAAATAATCAGACCATCATTATAAAGCCCTCGGATAAGGGGGGAAATCTTGTGGTGATGGATCATGGACTTTACAGGGGTATGTGTCAGTCCCTTTTGGATGATCAGACTACCTACGAGATATTAAAGACTGATCCAACAGGCCCTTTTTTATTAGAACTTGGTGGTATTCTGGACCAGGCTCTTGAGGTGCATCTGATCTCCAAGAATGAATACGAGTTCATGTTACCAATTAGACCCAAAATAGCAACTTTCTACGCACTCCCAAAAATCCACAAGGGGCACCCCCCACTCAAGGGGCGCCCTATAGTATCTGGAGTGGGGTCCATCACCCAAAACGTAGGGATCTATATTGATGAGATCCTTAAGCCTTTTGTCCTTACCCTCCCATCATACATTCGTGACACCTCTGACCTTCTCTCAAAAATTGATGGGGTAACTGTGGAAGCCGGGATGTTTTTGGCATCAATAGACGTGGAGGCGCTATATAGCTCCATACCTCATCAAAAAGGTGTAGATGCAGCACAACATTTTTTACGCTCCAGGGCAGTGTATCTCCAGGCCCATAACAACTTGGTGCTAGAACTTTTGACATACATCCTGACTCATAATTATTTTATTTTTGACGGCAAGTACTTCCATCAGCTCAGGGGCACTGCGATGGGGAGTTCTTGTGCCCCATCGTATGCCAACTTGCTCCTGGGCTGGTGGGAGGAAAGCGTCATTTTTTCCGATGACTCCCCCTGGTGGGTCCCATTGATCCACTTCTGGGGGAGATTCATCGATGATATTTTTATTATTTGGTCAGGAGGTATTGAGGACTTCCATCAGTTCATTAGGGAGATAAACACCAACAGCTTTGGATTGGCGTTTACGAGCGAGATTCATGCATCTTCACTTTCATTCCTGGATATATCATTTACTGTTGACAGCTTTGGGCACCTCTCCTCTAGAACACACAGGAAACCCACCTCAACTAACAGTCTTTTGAGGTGGGATAGTTTTCATCCAACTCCCCTGAAGCGTGGTATCCCAAAAGGGCAGTACCTCCGTATGAGGAGAAACTGTTCCAATAAAAAAGACTTCTTTGATCAATCGAGAGATCTACGGGACCGCTTTAGGAAAAGGGGTTATCCTGATGTGGTTCTACGAGGGGCTTTTAATCATGCCCTCAGCAGGGACAGAGATTCCCTCCTTTCACCGAGGGTGGAAAAACAATCTGAGGATATCATCAGAGTTATAGGCACCTTTGATTGCCAGTCAGAGAGGATCTTCGGTATTCTTCGGAAACATTGGGGGATTTTGATGGCAGATCCGGATATATGTGACAATATTGCTCCCCGCCCCTCTATCACATATAGACGTGGTGGTTCACTCAAGGACCAACTGGTCCACAGCCACTACCAGAGACCATCCCCCCCAGGTACGTGGCTAGATAGAAGACCCATTGGGTGCTTCAGGTGTGGCGATTGCAAATATTGCAACTGGATCTCACAATCAAAGGTTTTCCGTAGTGCCAGTACAGGCAAAGAATACTCAATTAGAGATTTCTCTAATTGCAAGACCAGTGGGGTGGTCTATATGGCCACGTGTAAATGCCCCTTAAATTATGTGGGCAAGACCACAAGAGAATTGCGCAGACGTGTCGGTGAACACTTGGGGGATATCAAGCACAAAAGGGATACTCCCCTGGCCCGACACGTCTGGGAATTCCATCAGGTCGATAACAGATCAGTCTCTTTTGTTATCCTTGAAGTCATCAAACCCGACCCTAGGGGTGGTGACCTGGATAAAAGGATTTTACAGAGAGAGTGTCGGTGGATCTATTACCTGAAAACACACACCCCATTGGGTCTAAATGACAGACTGACATATTCCCCATTTCTTTAGACACTGCTATCTTTATGCTCTTAATAAGATCAATTTCTTTGTGTTCCGCTTGTCATGGAATAGTAATTTAATAACTCATACTATCTATCTGGATTGGAAACCCCTCCGTCATTGCCCTGTGATTTGGGATTTACGGATAAAAAATACCTTTATTTTTAGGTTGTTGTTTCAAGGTAATTATACTGTGTCTCTGTGTTTCACGTTTTTCTGACCATTAATATATAGCGGCAAAAAAAAAAAAAAAAAAAAAAGTCGTTTGGTCAGTCGGGGGTTAATCTTTGAAAAAGGCATTTACTTATAAACAACAATTATACTGCTGCCCACTATGACATATAAATTATGTAGCCTGATAGCACATGTGCTGAAACCAATATATGGGGGCACTTAGTTATGTCCTTACATCATGGGAACATTTATATGGTTGCTATTTAGGCATGTATGCATTGGCATTACATACAGGCACACTCAATGTGTATGGCAAAAATGTCAGTGTTTAATATCACCTGACATATTCAGGGACGTTTTGTGTGATTCAAGTTTGTCCTAAGCACCTCCACTTATATTCACAGGCAATCATATTGCTGCAGTGTTCCCAAGCGTCTCTATGACGATGGGGGCATTAGTGGGTGGTGCCATTGCAGTTTGTTGTTTTGATGCCGCCCCCTCACGTGCACGCAGGCACGTTCATTATTTCCTTCAACCCTTTTACTGCAAAGTGTGCACACATGCGCAGTCATGCTCTGAGGACCTCTAGTGTCCAGGATTGTCATGACATGCGCAGTAAAACATAAAAGACACAGTAGCCTATGATTGTGATTGGCCGCATGGTCCATGTGACCTTGGCTGACGCTGGATTTAAACCCTGACATCCTGTGATCTGTGCACACAGCCATGGATTACTCCTACATTCACATCTGATAACTGCAATCCTCCAGCCTCCTGAAGATCCTTATATCATGGAAAGGGGAAACGCGTAGAGGCGATACAGAGCATGCTGCTAAAAGGGAAGTAACCATTCTTTTCTTCCCTGTGGGGTTATCTATACCCCCTGTTTTCTGCTCTATTAGAATCATCTGCATGATTGCCCTCAGGCATTGCATTACATGTATTTGCATCGGTTTATGCAGTGCAAATCTGTGCAATTATGATTGTGTAAAAGTTTATCCATGTGTGATTGCCATACCATACTATATCACACTGGGACATGGGAGGAAAAACTGACAGATGGAACTGAATTTTCCATTATGTTAATGTGCTCCTCCATTATGTTAATGTAGATTGTGTATTATGTACTATGTACTAATTTGTACTGGATCATGTACTATGGACTAATTTTTTTCTGCAGAAGCCTACCTATATTGGGGCTTAATATTTGATTTTTTACGTCCTGGTTTTTCTGATAGTAAGTTTTTATCTATCAGACAGTGTGATTACATGAGCACTTTGTACTTAATACATTCTAGTACTATTGTATGGCCATCCGTAGTGTAATTATTATTTTAATTCACTAACTATCCAGGGCAACTAGAGGGTGAGCCGACGTGGAACGGGGGCGCCCAAAACAGTTACGGCGTCATACCCTCCGTTGGTAGGTAGGAGCAAGGTCCCATAGGGTGCTATAGGGACCCCATATATTTAGCTCCTCCCCTTCATCATCTATGCCCTTTGTGTAATTATTATTTTAATTCACTAACTATCCAGGGCAACTAGAGGGTGAGCCGACGTGGAACGGGGGCGCCCAAAACAGTTACGGCGTCATACCCTCCGTTGGTAGGTAGGAGCAAGGTCCCATAGGGTGCTATAGGGACCCCATATATTTAGCTCCTCCCCTTCATCATCTATGCCCTTTGTGTGTTCACTATTAATGGGTGTCTAAATTTTAAAATATATTAATAAAAGTTTTATTTTAATTGAAATTGAGGTTTTTGTTTTTCGTATATTGAACTCAATTGGTCCTATTGTATATGGTATAAGAACGCTACCCTGCCGGTAGCGCTCACCTAGCATAGACAGAGAGATGCCTAGAGGAACGTGCACAGAGCGTCTACTCTCATGCATGAACCAAGAGGACTGAGCGCCATGCGGCGTGCGTCAGGGTCTTATATAGACTCTGTGCCTCATCCAAGATGTAGGACACCAGAGCCAATCCGCTGCCAGAACGACAGGAATGACGTCACGCTGGCCTATCACCGAGCAAAGCGTCACAAGCACATGACCAGCGACCAATCGGCATAGAAGGTGTCAGAGACATGTGACCACGTGTCACAAGCACATGACCAGCGGCCAATCGGCATAGAAGGTGTCAGAGACATGTGACCTCGTGTCAGCGATGATGTCACCCGCACATGTGCAATGGCTCCAAGATAGGACTTAGTCTCCAGCGCTTGCACATGTGCAGTAGCAAGAAATCTGGACAGAGTCTCCAGTGCTCGCACATGTGCAGTAGCAAGAAATCTGGACATAGACTCTAGCGCCACAGCAACCGTAACAGTACCTCCCCCTCAAGGGCCCCCCTCTCGGCGACACAGGTAATCGGCAACTAAGTCGGGAGCATGTACAGCCTCCTCAGGCTCCCAAGAGCGATGTTCCGGGCCGTAGCCCTCCCAATCTATCAAGAAGAACCTGCGCCCTCTAACCATCTTAGAACCAACTATGGCTCGTACCTCATAGCTAGAGCGAGAGGAATCAGAGACAGGAGAGTGCACTTCACGAGCGTGAGGTAAAATAGCCGACTTTAGCAGTGAGACATGGAATTTGTCATGGATCCTAAGATGGACAGGAAACTTCAATTGATAGACTACAGGATTTACCTGTCGAAGAACCTCGTAAGGACCCAGGAAGCGAGGAGCAAATTTGACAGAGCTCACTCTAAGTCTCACGTGTTTTGCAGAGAGCCACACAAAGTCCCCCGGAGAAAAGACAGGAGCCAGGCGACGAAACCGATCGGACACCGTCTTCATACGGTCCTTAGCTGCTTGGATCGACTCTTGAGTATGATCCCAAACCTCTCTGGCATTAGTTGCCCAGTCGGCCACAAGAGGAGGAGGTGCAGCAGCGGGAAACGGTACCGGTACCCTAGGGTTTTGCCCATTATTGAGTACGAACGGTATCTGCCCAGTGGCCTCAGCCAGTGAATTGTTAAGGGCAAATTCTGCCCAGGGTAGGAGGGAGGACCAGTTATCGTGGTTCTCAGCAACAAAGTGTCGAAGGTATATAATCATGGATTGATTGGTACGCTCAACCAAACCATTGGTCTCCGGATAGTATGCCGAAGAGAGATTCAACTCAATTTGCAGAAGGCTACAAAGATCTCGCCAGAAACGGGAAGCAAATTGCGGGCCTCTATCACAAATGATACGATCTGGCATCCCGTGAAGCCTAAAGACATGCTTGAGGAATAGTTTGGCTAGTACCCTGGAAGATGGGATTCTCGATAACGGTACGAGATGAACCATCCGGGAGAAATGGTCCGTAATGACCCACACAAATCTATGTCCCTGTGAACACGGAAGATCACCCACAAAGTCCATGCCTACCACCTCCCATGGTCTATCTGGTTGTGGTAAAGGATGCAAGAGCCCAGCCGGTCTCTGCCGTAATGGACGGTTGCGAGCACACGAGTAGCAGGAACGACATATCTCTTGACGTGGCTGGCTAAGTGTGGCCACCAATACCACCTCTCCAGTAACTCTCGTGTCCGCCTAATACCAAAATGCCCACCCACCTTTGAGGTGTGGGCCCACGACAGTATATCATTCTGTTGATCAGGCGGAACAAAGGTCTTGCCCAGTGGGATTTTGTCTAACGTCACAGGGAAGAGCGTATGAAAAACCCTGGAGGGAAGGATAAGACGAGGTTCGTCAATCTCTTCCTGGGTAGAAACCATAGAGCGAGACAGGGCGTCTGCCTTGTTATTCTTACTCCCAGACAGATAGTTGATGGAGAAGTGAAAGTGGGAAAAAAACAAGGACCAGCGGGCTTGGCGAGGATTCAGACGCTGAGCGGTTTGTAAGTACGTCAGATTCTTATGGTCTGTATAGACCTGGAAAGGATGTTTCGCTCCTTCCAGCAAGTGACGCCACTCCTCCAAGGCTAATCTCAGGGCGAGCAGTTCCCTATCCCCAATGGTATAGTTTCTCTCTGCTGGTGAAAAGGTTTTAGCAAAGAAGAAACACGGCCTTTTTCTACCTGCACCATTCTTTTGATACAAGACCGCACCAGCACCCACTGAAGAGGCATCAACCTCCAAGAGGAAGGGCTTATTCTCATCGGGTCTTTGAAGAACGGGAGCAGTTGAAAAGTGTCTTTTTACTGCCTCAAAAGCCTGAGATATCTCAGTAGACCAGACTTTGGGATTAGCACCTTTCTTAGTCAAGGCCACCAAAGGGGCCACCAAAGTAGAAAAATGGGGTATGAACTGCCTGTAATAATTTATGAATCCTAAGAAGCGTTGCACCGCCTTCAAGGTATGAGGTTCGGACCATTCCAGGACAGCAAAGAGCTTCGCAGGATCCATAGCCAGACCCTCTTGTGAGATAATGTAGCCCAAAAAAGGCAAGGATGACTGCTCGAATACACATTTTTCGAGTTTAGCAAACAATGAGGGCTCCCTTAAACGGGAAAGGACATGAACGACATCCTGACGATGAGTCTCCAGATCAGGAGAAAAAATCAGGATGTCGTCCAGATACACCACTACAGAGGATAACAGTAAATCCCTGAACACATCGTTTACGAAGTCCTGAAATACTGCGGGTGCATTACATAAACCAAAAGGCATGATGAGGTATTCATAGTGACCGTCTCGGGTGTTAAAAGCGGTCTTCCATTCGTCACCCTCTCGAATTCGTACCAAGTTATACGCACCCCGCAGATCCAACTTCGTAAAAACTTGAGCTCCCCTCAGTCTGTCAAAGAGCTCCGAAATTAAAGGTAACGGGTATTTGTTCTTTATTGTGATTGCGTTGAGACCCCTGTAATCTATGCAGGGACGCAAATCACCCTCTTTCTTCCGAACAAAGAAAAACCCAGCTCCCGCGGGAGAGACAGACTTACGAATGAACCCCTTCTCTAAACTCTCTCTTATATAGGTCGACATGGCCTCCGACTCAGGTATCGACAGGGGGTAAACCCTGCCCTTAGGTGGAACCGAACCTGGGATAAGGTCTATGGCAGAGTCATACGGCCTATGGGGTGGAAGAACCTCAGCACCCTGTTTGGAGAACACGTCAGCGAAATCCAAATAGGGTGTAGGCAAGGGTGAGAGATGAGTTGATGCAACCGCAACAACCTTAGGTGGTAAGGGAAGACATCGGGACTGACATTTCGAACCCCAACTAATAATGCTGTCGGACTCCCAGTCAATGTGAGGAGCATGAGTCCGAAGCCATGGGAGACCCAGAAGGACGTCGTCTATACCCTCAGGCAAAACAAGAAAAGAAATCTCTTCTATGTGACCCTGAGACAGGGAAAGGCGCAAGGGAACTGTCCTCAATGTAATGAAGTCAGACAACATAGTTCCATTAACAACACGGACAGGAATAGGCGCCTCTAACATGATAGAGGGAATATTGTGTCTCTCTACAAATCCTGAGGACACAAAAGTCCCGTCAGCTCTGGAATCCACAAAAGCCATAATAGGCCATGTATTCTCAGAGAATGAGAGCTGACCTGGGATACTACACTTAGAGGGTGCAGAATACATCTCTAGTAACCCGCCTCTAATGGTTACTAGGCCTGGGAGTTTCCCTGACGGCTAGGACACTTGTTGGCATAGTGCCCAGCCTGACGACATACGTAACATATAGGAGGACCAGACTTGCGTAGTCTGGAGGACGTATGACCTAACTCCATAGGAGTGGGAGATGTTTCAGATGCTGAGGAAGATGGTAGTGGACCCTCAACAACTGGAATAGCCCGATGCTTAGGGCGTGAGGAAGAGACCTTGAGTCTACGTTCCCTATGGCGTACATCGATCCTCGTTGCTACTGTGATCAAGTCTTCCAGAGAAGCAGGGACCCCACGAGTAGCAAGAGCATCCTTGACATAGCCTGTCAACCCTCTCCAGAAGATAGGAATCAACACCTTCTCTGGCCAATCTAGTTCTGCCACCAGAGTTCTAAAAGCAATGGCATAAGAACTAGTGGATAACGAACCCTGAGATAGATCTAACAGTCTCAGGGCCGCATCATGGGTAACCTGCGGACCCATGAATACCGCCTTAAGAGCATCAAGAAAGTCTTGATGTCTCAGAGTAACCACATCAGAGCGCTCCCATAGGGGAGTCGCCCATTCTAAGGCTTTGTCCTGAAGTAAGGAGATGATAAAGCCTACTCTGGACCTCTCCGTAGAGAAGCGAGAAGAGTTGACCTCTAGGTGTATCTGACACTGACTAATGAAACCACGACATGATCTAGCATCGCCAGAATATCTGTTTGGCAGAGCAAGTCGAGGATCATGTGCAGATGTCACCATGGTTTGAGGTTTATCCTCTATACTCTTGAGCCGTGACTCAAGTACTTGTATGTAACGGTGTAACTGCTGATATTCTGCCATAACTGCCAGACCCTTGGCTCAGTCCTAATGTTACGGGGGGCTGTCTGATAATAAAACCCAAAGGAATATCAGACAGTCAGGGTCCACCGTGCAAAGACTCTGCTGCAGACTATGGCAGAGGATAAGGGGTATATAAGTGTGCCACTGTAAATAGTAATAGCACAAGTTTAGAGTGCAATACCTCTGTTAAACTCACAGAGGAATATAATTAGTAAATAAGGCAATTCCTCCCTTACTTGGAGGGTGTGTGGAATGGTCTCTGTTAATAATCACAGAGACAAAGGCAGTGAGTGTGAAATGGCACCTACCTAGGTCCGTTCCTCTAGTGGTGCCAGGAGACGGACAGCAGCGTAAGCCGCACAAAGCTCCTACCTGCGTTCGCTCCACTAGTGTGCGAGGACACGAACCACTAGATAGGGCACCTGCCTAGGTCAGCTCTTCTAGTGGTGCAAAAGAGACGAACAGCAGCGTAAGCCGCACAAAGCTCCTACCTGTGTTCGCTCCACTAGTGTGCGAGGACACGAACCACTAGATATGGCACCTGCCTAGGTCCGCTCTTCTAGTGGTGCAAAAGAGACGGACAGCAGCATAAGCCGCACAAAGCTCCTACCTCTGTTTGCTCCCCTAGTGTGCGAGGATACGAACAACTGCCAGACGCAGTATAAGGAACGTTACCCTAGCGGCAACGTCCACCTACGAGTAGAATCACAAGGCCCAGCCGGACCATGTGTCTCAGGCACCTGCCTATGTCCGCTCCCCTAAGAGGTAAGGATATGGACTGCAGCCGAAGCTGTAAGGTATAAGAACGCTACTCTGCCGGTAGCGCTCACCTAGCATAGACAGAGAGATGCCTAGAGGAACGTGCACAGAGCGTCTACACTCATGCATGAACCAAGAGGACTGAGCGCCATGCGGCGTGCGTCAGGGTCTTATATAGACTCTGTGCCTCATCCAAGATGGAGGACACAAGAGCCAATCCGCTGCCAGAACGACAGGAATGACGTCACGCTGGCCTATCACCGAGCAAAGCGTCACAAGCACATGACCAGCGACCAATCGGCATAGAAGGTGTCAGAGACATGTGACCACGTGTCACAAGCACATGACCAGCGGCCAATCGGCAAAGAAGGTGTCAGAGACATGTGACCTCGTGTCAGCGATGATGTCACCCGCACATGTGCAATGGCTCCAAGATAGGACTTAGTCTCCAGCGCTTGCACATGTGCAGTAGCAAGAAATCTGGACATAGTCTCCAGTGCTCGCACATGTTCAGTAGCAAGAAATCTGGACATAGACTCCAGCACCACAGCAACCATAACAGGTATGTCTGTATCAGTTTTGCACATCGAGAGACTGAAATTCTTGCCCATTCTTCCTTTGCAAATAGCTAGAGCTGAGTGAGGTTGGATGGAGAGCGTTTGTGAACATCAGTTTTCAGCTCTTTCTACAGATTCTCGATTGGATTCAGGTCTGGACTTTGACTTAGCCATTCTAACATCTGGATATGTTTATTTGTGAACCATTCCATTGTAGATTTTGCATTATGTTTTGGATCCTTGTCTTGTTGGAAGACAAATCTTCGTCCCAGTTTCAGGTCTTTTGCAAACTCCATCAGCTTTTCTTCAAGAATGGTCCTGTATATGACTACATCCATCTTACCATCAATTTTAACCATCTTCCCTGTCTCTGCTGCAGCAAAGCAGGCCCAGACGATGATGCTGCCACTACCATGTTTGACAGTGGGAATGGTGTGTTCAGGGTGATGAGCTGTGTTGCTTTATGCCAAACATTTCGTTTGGCATTGTGCCCAAAAAGTTAAATTTTGGTTTCATCTGGCCAGAGCACCTTCTTCCACATGTTTGTTATGTCTCCCAGGTGGCTTGTGGCAAACTTTAAACAACACCTTTTATGGATATCTTTGAGAAATGGCTTTCTTGCCACTATTCCATAAAGGCCAGATTTTTGCAGTTTATGACTGATTGTTGTCCAATGGACAGACTCTCCCACCTCAGCTGTAGATTTCTACAGTTCATCCAGAATGATCATGGGCCTCCTGGCTGCATCTCTGATCAGTATTCTCCTAGTTTGACATGAAATTTTTGAGGAACGTCCGGGTCTGGGTAGATTTGCAGTGGTATGATACTCCTTCCATTTCAGTATAATGACTTGCACAGTGCTTCTTGGGATGTTTAAAGTTTTGGAAATCTTTTTGCAACCAAATCTGGCTTTAAACTTCTCCAACAGTATCACAGACCTGCCTGTTGTGTTCCTTGGTTTAAATGATGCTCTCTGTGCTTTAAACAGAACACTGAGACTATCACAGAGCAGGTGCATTTATACGGAGACTTGATTACACGTAGGTGGCTTATATTTATCATCATCAGACATTTAGAACAACATTGGATCATTCAGAGATCCTCAATAAACTTCTGGAGTGAGTTTACTTCACTGAATGTAAGGGGACTGAATAATATTCAGTTATATTTTTTTCAAAAATTTAAAAAAAGCAATACATTTCGTTCACCTCCATAATTGTGTCCCACTTGTTGTTGATTCTCCACCATAAAATTTTAATTTTTTATCTCTATGCTTGAAGCCTCAAATGTGTGAAATGGTTTAAAAATTCAAGGGGCCAAAAGATATATATATATATATATATATATATATATATATATATATATATATATATATATATATATATATATATATATATATAAAAACATATAACAAAGTTATAGGATGATCTAATGCATATTTAAATTTTTATTTTCTTAGATAGAACAAGATGATAAGGTGTTGATTGATTCTACACTGGATATGCTCCGGTTTACACAACATGAGGTAATAAAAAAGTTGAACCACTCCCTCCCCTCCTATTGGTACAGGAGGCAGTGATGAAGATACCCTCTGTGGAACATGTAGAGTGGAAAAGGGTAAGCTAGTCAAATATGTATGTAGGCGGTAGATCTTTCGGAATGTCACATGAGAAATCTATAAAGACCGCAGAGTGCATAAGAGCCCTGACGTAGCCCTCTTGTTATCACATGAGCCTGGAATACTGAAAATAAAGCTCAAACCTGAGCTGGCAGAGATGGAGCCAGAGGAGATGCTTGCACAGATGCAGCTGACAAGGCAGCAGCAAAAAGGCCTAGAGTTGAGAGTCTTTTACCAATATGGACCAGTACCTCAGTGGCACATATCACTTTCGTGAAAGACAGTTATCAATGTGTGCTTTGGTAAACAAGGAATGGGTGGCACCAGGGTTCAGTACCCAGGTGGCCAGACACACCCAGTCTTGTAAGATGTGTGCCTAAAAACAGTGTAGGAAAACTGTAAAGATCCCACAGAAACACACCCCTCATCCACTTTACCCATTCCAGAGACTGCAGATTGATTATATATGTATACCATGAGTAGGTTTATGTAAGTTTCTGCGTGTTGTGTAAGTTTCTTTCCAGACTTGATCTGAGGATTGCAGTGCAGAAAACAACATTATTGCTGAAAAGCACATGATGGAGGTGGTATGTAAAAATGGGGTTCCAGAAGTGGTAAAAGTGCATATTTTATAGGAAGCAGATTAGGGATATCTTACAGAATCTAGGAAGTAGCACCTTGCTACACTCCTCACCCTCCACAGAGCTGTGGGAAGGTGGAAAGGCTGAATGGGACAGTCAAGGTAAAAATACTGAAGGTAAAGGTAGAAACTGACAAGTCATTGATCAAATGCTGTTTTGTTTTCTTTTCTTAATAAATTTGTCTCTATATAAGATTTTTTTGGTCTAACACCTAGAACATGATTATATTTCCCACAGATACTTCAGATTCGCAAGATATAGTGACAAGGGATGTACTAGTCTTTTATGATTGACTAAATAGCATGATAAGCAGGTGTATTCTCCAATTCCAGATCCTAAATAAGTGCCAGTAGCACATTGCCTCAAGCCAGGAGACTGGGTGATCCCAAAAAGACAAGTGTGTAAGAGCCATGAGCCAAGATTAGATGGGCCTATCCAGCTTCTCCTAATCACAGAAACTTCGATGAAGCTTGAGGGAAAAGCCATCTCAAACACAGCAGTCGTTGTAAAGAGTGACAGCACCAGCAGAATGATTGTCTCAACATACCATAGTGCTGGACTCTCTAACATAGGACCTTATGGGATATATTTAGATTGGGGCTGATATACGGGAAATAGCCAAATTAAGGGAACAATGGTTACAGGAACATGATGCAAACAAAGACTCATGGTGGAAGAAACATTCTCTGTCCTGAACTTATCAATTAGTTTAAGGGTTTAAGTGGTCGATTTTCATGGATAACACACACCTGTATATAACTGGTATTGTTTGTTGGTATTTGTAGACGTAAAAGTGCTAATCTATGTAATATAAAAAGGCAATAAGGTCCACATGTAAGGGGAATCCTGTCAAAGAACTCCTGGCTGTGAAATATGGAAACGAGACAAGAAGAGATCCATTAGTGTTATGATATAATTATGGGTATCCAGGTAGGAAAGTCCAGAGGATGCGTGTAGCGTGCTCCTATATACCTCCTGATATACCCATAATTAGTCACAAAAGGGGGGATTCTGAGAGAATACAAGCCACTTTGTTCTTATAGAAATCATCTTGTCTTGTAACTGAATTATGTTATAGGGCTCAACTAACACGCTCTTATTGGTCCATAGTTATTTCTTTGTTTGGGATACTATATAAACTGGTCACATGATGTAATAAAGCAGAAACTTTCAGTACACCACAGATGGTGTGTACTGTATTGATTCCAAAGCACTTGTAAAAATGATCTTAATAATTTGGCATTCCAATGGCATTGAAGGAGTGTATTTATCTCACATGCCTATCGTGTGCCATTTATTTTACTGATTTCTTTGTGTTAGAGGTGCCTTCAGGCCCATCAGGCACCAATCATAGTCTATCAGTATTTGTTCAGAGTCTACATTGTTACGTATATACAGAGATAACTAGGATTTTGAACAAGCACATGACTCATGAAAATGAGAGCTATGATTAGGACAACTGCTGTGTAGAGTGCCAATGCTGGGTATGGGACTGTGATCAGCTAGCTGTTGTATTAAAATCAATAGACTGGATAGACGTCGTCGGTATATTGGGAGTTAACTCTTCTCTTGGAATGTAACTGCTGCATACACTCGGCCAGGCACGAATGGTCAAGCTCCATGGAAACTATGGAAGAAAAAAGCTCTCACAACATGAGAATGAAAATGGATATAAAAAGCAAGTTTCTTACAAACTTGCTTATTTTTTTGCTGTGTAAATAACTAAAGAAATTGTAACATTTAAGCCAATTCTTGTACACTCTGTTTTCACTTTGTTCATTAAGAGGTGCCAAACCTTTGTCACAGGCAATACAGGGCAGTGACACAGAGGTCCTATTTAAATCCTGGGTCTTTTTATGATATTCAGTCAGGGAGCTACAGGGAAAATAAAAAAGACTGCCTAAAAGTGTCGGCATGTAATCACCATGAAGGAGGAAAAAGCTACATATAATTGAATTATTAGGCTAAAATATCATATATTACTAGAATTTATATTAAAATCCAAAAATGTACATACAATATATAAAATATCAAAATAGACAGAGGATTCTCCCAAACACAAGGCGAAAACAGGAATGCATGGTGATACAAAGACATAAATTAAATTATCCTAGTATAATTGATATATTCAATAACAGGCATACAATAAAGAGTTAATAGTCATAAAATGTGTCGCGCCTACAAACAAACTCCAACAAAATACAGTTTCTAGGTAAAAGGCCTATACAGATTTCAGCAGTGCAAAATAAATAGCAACCTAGTAATAAATAGAGTGTGGATACTGATCAGTATTCATAAACCTATTCAAAAAAGTATGCCAAATCTAAAATGGTAAATGATTAATAATGAAATCATTGGAACAGATCCATTGTTCTACCTGTTATGTAGATCAGAAATTCCAAATAATTCAAATGACCCAAATTCTCATGAAACATTAAATTCTTTATTATTTTATAAGACAAACACACAAGAAAAATATTAAAAAGATGGATAATGATATAAAAATATCCTGGGTTCAACAAGTGTTAATTTTTTATTTTATTTATTTTTTTTTTTAAATATTGTACATGATAAATTCACACAGGTTCATCACACACAACTTTTTGAACAAATTTTTGTACATATGTTTTTGTGAGGTTGGTCTCTTGTAAAAGTATTTGACCCCTAATCCGCCCGCATCGAGGTCAATTATAATATATAATTTGTGATCTATAGGAAAGTGCTAGTGCATTAGCGTACAGCTAAAAATAAATAAACAATTTGAGAGACCAAAGATACATGAGAGGAATGAGGGGTTGAATAGTTTTGTTTAGGGGTAGAAATAATCTGCTTATTCCAATGAATCTATGCAGAGTTATTATCTCTAAGGCAAGCCATAAAAAACTGCATCAGAAAAAATTCTCTATAAACACTCACGTTGTTACATGAATTGCTGAAAACAAATGCCCAATATACCTATGTATCTACTATATGTTAAGAGTTAACACAGCAAAGTTCAATCTGTTATATAATTAACAGGAATAGTATCACATCAGCATGTTACCAGGCAGGCCACATAACATCATAAAGACTGATGTGTTTAGAGCAATACTTCTCAAGCAGGTATATTAAGGGTTAACAGAGCAAGATTTAATCTTGTTGCAGGAGTTAGATTACATCAGCGTGTTACTAGACAAGCCATCCATTAAGCCATATACACTGATGTGATCACAGCAATACTTATCAAGCAGGTACAAGGATTAAATCAACATTTTGTCAAACAGGTCATATAGAGCAGTGATGAACCAAAGCATAAATATAGATCTTACATAAGAACCCCAGGATCCCCCTTATACGATCGTTTCGTCTCTTCCTCAGAAGGGTGTTATGTAGATCACCAGATCCTGTAAGACACAAACCCCGATGCGCGTTTTGTCATGTGAGCGCTGATAAAGGTTGATTCCTGGTTTATTATGGGAGCCCTGGGTGAGGCTGTCATCTATTTATGACAGTCACTGATAGAGAAGTTTTGCCTCTTTCTTATGCTATGTGCTCCTGTGTTTCCTTAATTTGTGCAAATAAATTGTTCAAAACTTTGGTCGGCAGTGTTACAAAATAGAGCACACTACATTTCAGCACAGTCATGTCCGTTACATTGAAGACAAGGTGCTGAAAGTGTTTCAGCAGACTTAGGTTAATAAATCCTGCTGATATGTGCAACCTGTGCAGTCACAAAGGCCTCACAGGTTTTTACTTTAGACTGTTTGCATGCTCACTTTATGGCTTACAATTACTGGTGGAAAACAGAAGACACCTACACACCTCAATCCCATGGCATATGAAAGTCTTCATGAAACAGGGTCTTTAGTTACAATTGTGCTTAAATAAAGTTCTAATAACATATGAGTTAAATTGTTCCTAGTCTTCCAAATCACATAACTTTATTTTTAAGGAAAATCTGTTGAGATTTGAAAAAACAGTCAAGTCTTAATGACAATTATCTTGGCTAGACACTACCAATTTATTTCTGGCAGGAAGAGCCCAGCCAACATATTTGATAGGCTGTCTAAATGGCGGGTAATCACAAGAGCAAACAAGTTCAGGAGCTAATTCTTGTTCCCAAATGCTTTATACTATTCTTCTCTTCTGTCACCTTTATCTACTATTGTATATACCATTCAATGCAGCCCTGGCACGCTATTTGAACTGATTTCTATGTTCTAAGCTGGCAGTGTTTCTGACAATTCTCACCCCAAATTATCTACCTGTTACCTCTTTTGACTATTGCTTCTTGTTGACCCTCTGCACTCTTGCCCACCTTTCTCGGACTATTCTTTGAATCTCATATTGTCCTTGTCTTTTTTACTGATACTGACTAGACTTAGATGTTATCTTTCAGCTTACTTCACTAGTCAGCACTATTCTGTGGACACAAGTCTGAGGCCCTTGCAGCTTAAAGGCCCAGTTACTTTAGGTGACTTAAAGGGGGTTATCCGGGAGCATCTCAAGTAGATTAGCTGTAGCCAGCTTTGACTGTGAAAACATGGTTTGAGTTGAAGGATGTTTTACGAAACCAATTAATTTTATGTTGACTTACAATTGAAATAAAACTAATATTGCAACAAAGTACGGAGCAATAGAGATGCAAAGATAATAGATTTATTGTTCTATTTGTTCCATTCAGTATTGAATAAGCCATGAAATGTTCATGAACAAAGAGATTTTACTGTATGTATATATATATATATATATATATATATATATATATATATTCAGTATGTCCTGAGCTAAACCTTCAAACAACAGCTTCTACTATACAATATCTTGGGTGGAATAGTGTTTGTCAAGGGTATGTATTGTCAAAGTAAAAGATGAGTGGGATGTCCTGGAGAACAGTCACTGCAAACACTATTAAACAAGAAAGAAGAGATAAAAGAGACTGCTAGATTGTATAGTAATAATAGTGTTCAATTTCTTATTGTACACTCCACACATGATAAGCTGTTGGAAAAGCTTTAGGTCATGTTGGATTGTCAGAGCAATGTGTGGATTCTAAGGAGCTCAGTGCAGAAATCTCGCATTATACTGTGTGTATTTCCATACCAGTGAGATCAAAGATCTGTTGCTGTGAAAAGGAATGTTACAGGTTTGCATAAAAAAACATTTCAAAGAAACAGAGATTAAAAGAAATTTGCAGAAATCGTTAAGTTTGGATCCTGTTGTGCAATGTTCTGATTTTTTTTTTTCAAAAGTTTTCTTTACTTTTCAGAAAAGAAAAGGGGAACTGAAAAGTGGGTCCAGAAACAGCATGAAACATCTTAATAGGAAAAGTGAACAATGAAAACTTAATTCAAAGGATAAACCTGAGCACTCCATGGCAATTCCTTCTTCGTACATATGTTTACTGCACAAATTAATAGAAAATAGAATTTCTATAAAATTGTGAACAATGACCTTGGTCAAACAATACAGTTTTGTCTAAAAGATATGTCTTTGTTGGTATGTTTTAATTTGGTATCTCTTTATATTAGCGACAGAAATGCTATCTTTGTTGAGGGGGCCACTTGCTATATGTCATCTTATAGTTCTCAGAACGTGTTAACAAAATGAAATGTGGTTTTCTAAATCAAGAAAATCAAGTACTTTACTTGATGGATGCATAGATTTGTACTTTAGTGATTGAATTATATGCTTGCTTTGGTGTTAAATCTAGGTGAGCGGACACGTGGAAGTTCTGGTTCACCGGGTTCCTGCCGGACTTTAGATAAAATTCAGTTCGGGACCCGGTATTGACGTAAATTGATCCCGCAGCCTGAACCCCATTGGGTCTATGATTGGCCAGTTCGGCTCTCCGCTCACATACAGCCAACCATAAACGGAGCACTTCCGGGAGAGGGGGGGACACTTTGTGTTTTTTTTATTCCTAGTGAGAGCCATTCAAACACTGAAAACATCTTGCACTGGGCTGCACATCGATGGTACCCGAGCACCCCGGTGCTTGATCGAGTGGTTTCCATATGAAGAACACTTAAACTCTGAACTCAAACACTGAGGTTTTTAAAAAGTCTGCGTTCGGTATGAACACCAAACTTTATAGTTCATGTTAACAATTCTGTAGTGTTAAATTAACCTTCCACCCCTGTAGTAAATTTGTCAATACATTTGTAATAGCTAATGGCCTCTGCTCTGCTGCTGTTCCCCCAACAGCTATGATTGGGGTCCCAATTCCATTCATATCCAAAGTGACTGATGCACAGGCGTGTGAAGCTCTATGGTACATTTGAACCTCACCTCTCTTACTTTTGGATTTTATGTGGGATATATGAACAGCAATGACAATGGTGGTGTGTCCATCCAGGGGCAGAGAAAAGCAGGGGTCAGAGCTAGCGCAGCATCCCCCATGGCTGTGCATCATTCATTTTGGACATGACGAGAGCAGGACTCCAATTACATATGGGGAAAGAGCAGCAGCAGGGTGGAGGCCAGTGGTATAGCAACCATATATATTAGGAATGTTTACTCATATTTACTACTGGGGGGACAGTAGTTTTAATGCAGCCAGGTGGTATCAAACTTTGCTGTTGCTGAAATAAAAAGTGATTTAAAAGCCATACCTACCTCAAAATAATGCAAAAGAAAACTAAAACATCATGCAAAGCTTTGTACTAGTTTTTTAAATGGAGAAATGTAAAAGTTATTGCTCTCAGAACATAATGACAAAAAATAATGCAGATTTCTTTTAAAAAAGTGATTTTGACAGTAGTTATATATAAATAAGTAATTTAAATTGAGTCTCACTGTAATCGTATCAACTTTCAGAAGAAAATCATCAATAATTATATGTATGCTGCAGTTACGTAATTAAAAAAAACAATTACAGATTTATTTATTTTTTGTTCAGCTATAATAGCAACAGTTTTGTTTTTTCTCCCATTTTTCATGAGCTGAACTAAGACTTTTTCTATGTACTAGGCCTTTTTCTCTCAAATATTGTTCACAGATTTGCTTAAATCTGTGTTAGTGTGCACTGCTCCTTTGCTGAGAAAATCCATCCAACTCACAGGTGTGACATATCAAGATGCTGATTAGACAGCAGGATTATTGCACAGGTGTGCCTTAGGCTGGCCACAGGAAAAGACCACTTTAAAATGTGCAGTTTTATAGTATTGGGAGATATCCGGGGAGGTCAGAAAACCAGGCAGTATCTGGTGTGACTACCATTTGCCTCACGCAGTGTAACTCTCATTCGCATAGAGTTGATCAGGTTGTTGATTGTGGCCTGTGGAATGCTGGTCCACTCCTCTTCAATGGTTGTGCAAAGTGGCTGGATATTGTCTTGAACACACTGTCATATACACCGATCCAGATCATCCCAAACATATTTAATAAGTGACCTGTCCAGTGTATATCCTGGCCTTGCAAAAACTGGGATGTTGTCAGGTTCCAGGAATTGTGTACAGATCCTTTCAACATGGGGCCATTAATCATGCTGCAACATGAGGTGATGGTCGTGGATGAATGGCCCAACAATGGGCCTCAGGGTCTTGTCACAAATTTCTGTGCATTAAAAATGGCATCAATACCATACACCTGTGTTCGTTGTCCATAATATATGCCTGCCAATATCATAACCCCACCGCTGCCATGGGCCACTCGATTGACAACGTTGACATGAGCAAACCACTCACCCACACAATGCCATAAATGCAGTCTGCCATCTGCCCTGTGTAGTGAAAACCAAGATTCATCCTTGACGATGAACAAGTGGTCAGGTGGAGACCACAATGAAAACAATGAGCATGTAGATGACCTTCCCTGAGATGGTTTCTGACAATATGGGCAGAAATTCTTTGGTTACGCAAACCGATTATTGCAGCAGCTATCAGGGTGGCTGTTCTCAGACAATCCTGGAGATGAAGATACTGGCTGTTGAGGTCCTGGGCTGGTTTGGTTACACGTGGTCTTCGGTTGTGAGGCTGATTGTATGTACTACCACATTCTCTGTAACACCCTTGGAGATTGTTTATGTTAGAGAAATAAGCATTCAATTTATGGCCAACAGCTCTGGTGGACATTCCTGCACTCAGCATGCCAATTAAATGCTCCCTTTTCGACATCTGTGGCATTGGGATGTGTGATAAAACTGCACATTTTAGAGGGGCCTTTTATCGTAGCCAGCCTAAGGCACACATGTGCAATAATCCTGCTCTCTAATAAGCATCATGATAAGTCACACCTGTGACATGGATGGATTAACTCAGCAAAGGAGAAGCGCTCACGAACACATATTTAGACAAATTTGTGAACAATGTTTGAGTGAAAAAAAACCTTTTGTGTACAAGGAAAACTTCTTAGATCTTTGAGTTCAACTCATGAAAAATGGAAGCAAAAACAAAAGTGATGCATTTATATTTATTTTTTTTAGTGTAAAAGTGATCAAAAAGTCACTTGTTTCTAAAAATGACAATATTAAAATCTACAGTGTGTCCTGGAAAAATCACGCTTTTATGAAGCTCTGTATACAGAATATTACAGGAAAAAGTTATGGGTTTCAGACTAACAAACAATATTTTATTCAGTATCTTTGTAAGACTCACACGTCCTGTAATCATCCGTTAGAATGAATCCTTCAGAGATCCATTGACAAAATGATGCCTACCGGATCTGTTTTTTTTTAACATGGGAGTCTATTTAGAACAGATCGCTAGTCATCTTCCATTTGAAGGAAAAAAAATTGTAGGAAGAAAATGGATCTGTTACAAATGCAAGAATAATGGATGGCTAAATAGCAATGGATCTGTTCCCTGTAGACTCCCATGTTAAAGAAACGGATGCAGCAGAAGTCAGTTATTTAACAACGGACAAAAAAGTTATGATTGCACAACTTTTTTTCCGATGGATCTCTACAGGATCGGTTCAAGTGAATGATTACTGGAGATGTGAACTTCAGAATAAAAATAATGTCAAGTTTACTTAATGGTAATTTATTTTAAATTATATTAAAAAACATCAAACAGTTTTAACACGATATACTAATATTAGTAATTCACTGAATTCAATTCCCAAAAAAACACAGAAAAAAAAGACCTACTTAACTTAATGGTCACAATGATAATATACTGCAGTATGCTGTCAGGCCCCTATCATAAAAGATAGATGCATCCTAACTGCAAAACTCCAGCAAGACAATGATCTTAAGAACACATCCAATTTAGTAAAAAATTGGATAGCAAAGAAAAATGTTCACCTGTTGCAATGGCCAGGCCAATTACCCGATTTACACCGTATATCGCACCTTTGGAATGAGTTAGGGAGACACGTTGGTACCCGTTCCCATGGCAATAAAAGAGAATTGTTTGCAGGTTTGCAAATGGAATGGAGCAAGAACCCTCATGATGTCTTGAATACCCAAGTGGCTTCAATGCCCTATCGGTGTGGTTCAGTAATTAAAGCAAGAGGTTATGCAACAAAATACCAAGTTATTGCATTATAATCAATTAATTACTCTCTACATTGTGATCAATAAACAGTATATGCAAAACTTTTGGCAGTCAGTTTTCTTTAATCAAATGACAATACCTATATTTAAAAGCATATTGGTTAAAATTAAGGTCTTCCATGATGACAACTTCATGCACTTTCAATTCATCTCCAGGAAAATGGTATCACAACAACCAGGTAGAATTAATTACGCTTAAAAAAATGTAAAGATTTTGGTCGCTACTGTAGATGGGGAGAAAAAAAACAAAGAGAAAATCATACAATTTTTCTTTTAGTTTTATTCTAGTCTTGAGGCTGCCATTCACATGCTTGTAATGTTGCATGTTTACTGAATATTTTCTACAGCTCCGTTTTTTTGGTGTTTTTGTCTGCTTTCTTGCTTTAGTGCAAGATGGGGGTGCAGCAATCCTTATACTGAGACTGGACAATCAATTTGCTTCCCACTTTGCTGTGTATTTAATCTGGGACCCAGCTGGCCACTTGCTACCATTCACATTGGAGTTTTGATAGACACAAGTCAGGTATGTATAATGGTTTTAACTTTAGTTGGTTAGGGACCATCCCAGATGGGTACCCCTTGACGAGGTGGTACAGCTTCTTACCTTTTTACAAAAATGTATATACTAAGTATCCTGTTATTAAGCACTTGAGATTTATTTATTTATAGTCAGGGTATTGTTCATACAATTTTTCTCTTTGTTTTTTTTTCTTGTCTTGAGGCTGCCATTCACATGCTTGTAATGTTGCATGTTTACTGAATATTTGCTACAGCTCAGTTTTTTTGGTGTTTTTTGTATATGGGCAGAAATGGGGGCCATCATATTATATAGTGAGAAGTGGGGGCCATCATATTATACTAGGGAGAAATGGGGGCCATCACTATGAATAGGGAGAAGTTGGGGGCCTCACATTATATATAGGGAGACGTGGGGGCCATCATATTAAATATAGGGAAAAATGGGGGCCATCACTATATATAGAGAGAAGTGGGGCCCATTATACTATATACGGAGAAGTGGGTGCCCTTATATATACGGAAAAGTTGGGGCAATCATACTATATAAGAAGTGGTTGCCATCATACTATATATAGGGAGAAATGGAGGCCATCATATTATATAAAAGGAGACGTGAGGGCCATCATACTATATAGGGAGAGTGGGGGCCATCATCTAATATATAAAGCTGAGTGTATGTATGTATATATGTGTGTGTGTATGTCCGTTAAAGGAATCTGCACCGTCACATTTACAATCACGACATTTTGCACAGACACCCCATGTGACTCAGGGAACGTCACTGACTATGTTTGGATGGGAAAATTTAACCCCGCACTTTATAGTTACTCTCCAAAAAACCTGCCTCCATTAAAGTCAATGGAGCTGCGAGCTAGAGGTTATTACTAGGAGCTGTAATTGGTTGCTATAGGAACAAAATACATTTTTAGTATCAGAAGCTTATGTGTGAGGTAATAAGATACTGGTGGAGAGAAGGATAGAGAGAGACAGAGACAAACAGACATAGGTACAGACAGAGTAAGAGGCAGACAGGGAAAGAGACAGAGACAGACACAGACAGACTGGGAAAGAGACAAGCAGAGAGACAGACAGACAAGAAAAGAGACAGACAAGGAAAGAGACAGGGAAAGAGACTGAGACAAGTAAAGAGACGGGGAAAGAGACAGAGAAAGACGGGGAAAGAGACAGACGGAAGAGACAGATGGGGAAAGAGACAGACGGGGAAAGAGACAGACCTGGGATGAAACTGACAGACAGAATGAAAGAGACAGACAGGCAGAGACAGACACAGAGATAGAGACAGACAGAGATAGAGACAGAGAGACTGATAAAGAGACAGACAGACAGACAGACAGAGACAGACACACAAAGACAGACACATAAACAAACAGACAGAGACAAACAGACAGAAAAAGACAGAAAGAAACTGGGAGAGAGACAATTACTATCCCGGGCAACGCCCGCGTACTACAGTTGGTATTATATATTGGGAGAAGTGCGATGTATGCAAGCCAGCAACTTGACCAAGCTTCATTTCTGGCTGTGTATTTGGTTGATGTACACCTCTCTTCCTGCTGTCTCATACTATCCTATGTCCCCTAAGAGCTGTGAAGAAGTGAAGAATAAGTATGTGAACTCTCATAGTTCTTTCTACACTTTGCCCCCGCTCCTTTTTGACACCTCATGGCTCCCTCACTGCATCCAGCTACTTTCTGCACACACTCCTTCACAGATTGACTGCAAAATGTAAAGTAGCATGGAGAGAGAGCACAAAGGTAGCAGTATGAAGGTCAAATAAAAGTGCATCCTATATAAGAGCGCTGATTAGCTGTGTAGCTCGCATGACGTACAATGTCAAGTGAGCCCTGGCAACGCAAACCACTTCACCGCTGAAATGACTCTGGTAAGGGAGGTGAGTATAGGCTTTTTTATTTTACAATGGAGAACCTATAGAATGTAAGCCACAAGGGCAGGGCCCTCTTCCCTGGGTACCAATCTGTGTACTGTAACTTGTATATGTATTTTGTATGTAATCCCTTCTCATGTCCAGCACCATGGAATCATTGGTGCTTGTGATGGTGGGATATGGTGTACTGTGTATCCTATTGTGTACCAGAATGCTGATGGACTGTCCCGGCAAGAAGAACCATAGACTATCCACAGCTGAGCAACATGGACTCAAGTAAAATGGCCAGAGGTCTGTGCAAACCTCATGGCATACTCACTTATTTAGAAGGAGGGAGAGGTTGTGATGGTGGGATATGGTGTACTGTGTATCCTGTTGTGTAGGTTCATATTTATTGCTTGGTTCACTCTACATTATTTGTATTGCTTGTGTGTACATTGTATTGTTTGTAGGTAATCACCCCCTGCAGTGTTCCTGTCTATAGCTGTGGGGGGAGGTGGGCCTGGAATCCACCTAAGTTCTTTGCTTACCTGGGGAATGAGGCAGTCTGTTTGAGAACTTGAAGAGAGAAGGAAGAAGATTGAACCTCTGAGGGAAGCTGTGGCTTCTCAGAGAGACCTGGACATGTATTTATCGCTTTCTGGACTATATTCGTGTTTCTTTACTAATTATACCCTCGGTTTTGTGGATTATGTTATGGACCATTTGATTTGCTTGGAATAAATGCTTATTGGATTGCTCACTCATCTATCGCTTTGTTGATTGTGTTGATATGGGAGAAGGACCCCGTCACAGTGCTCTATAAATAAATATTAATATTAATAAAAACATGTGGAATCAGAAGGGGTTGTACTAGTAGTGGACAACCCCTTTAAGTAAAAGGGATGAGTTTTCATAGTTTTTGATAGAATCAGGAATTAATCTATTTTTATCTCCCTGGAGTACGCCTTTAATGAGTTCACCTTTACTTTATCATAATTGCTGATACTAAAGCATTATGGTAAATAAGCTAGGCTTAATGATTTACTGAACTTTCATTTACGTAAGATACATAAGAGTTTTTGATATTTTGTGCTGTTCAAACGATGTTTTTCAATTAGTAAATATATTCCCATGACTGTCTCCACAAGTGTAAAGTGCAGCACTTATACAGAACAGCATGAGTCTACTGCCAGGCCCATCATAAGAAACATGATGAAAGTCACCTGAGCGTTTGAAGGAGTTAGTTACTCCATTTTTGCATCAGCAGCACATTATTATTGCTTCCTCTGTAATGTTTAATGACCTTAAAGGGAAGGTGTTACGTTTTTAATTTTTGTATTAATAATAGTGATTATGGAATCAATTATTTTTAATCCAAAATTAAATTCATTGTTTATTTAGTTTTTATTTAATTCTATTTTTTACTGAAACACTGGGGGCTGCCATATTAGAGTAACAATGGTTACTCACCTCAAATATAGCAACTCTCTGTGCATTGGTTCTGATAGTCGCCATCCAACCCCCTATACTTAACACTTGGCTGTCCAGATCACAGCAGAGGGAGGAGATTGCCACCATCTGTGTGGAGCCCACAGCGTATTCTGTGTGCTGCACTTTCTCCCTGTCACCCGCTTGAGATGAGCTAACTACTGGTTCTGGGCAGCAATGATTGCACCCTAACTGATCCTGATGTGCTGCCCCCCCACCGCCGCTCCCTCTGCTCGTGTGTACTTACCTCGGGCCTCCGCTGCTAGCAGCGCCTCACTTTTCTGTGCTGTGATTGCTGACTGGAGGAAGAGACACCAGGCTGACAGGAGACAGGAGAGGAGCGGTGATCACGGCATGACATCTGTAGTGTAGTGCCCCTCAGGCTGGAGATCACCCCTCCTTGGTGCATGTCACCTCGGATCTCTGATCCCGGCCAGCAGCTTCTCTTGTCAGCCAGGTGTCCCTCCTCTCAGCGCTCAGTTTATGAGGGTACAGTATATGGGGGTACAGGAATATGGGGGCAGAGTATATGTGCTGCTCCTACAGCGGTCGAACCGCTCAGATCTGGAGTCTGCTGTGGCTCAAGAGTCTCCAGACCCGGGGGCTTGCGGCCACTCAAATGTGAAGGGGAGTATTTACAGAGGATAAGAGTTTGTGACGCCACCCGTGGTTAACGGTGAGGGGAGTACCGCCGCTGCTGATGGGAGTACCCGGGGGAGATGGAGTGGGGGCCAGCCTGATGACGTTTCCCTCCACAGGTAGGGGAAACCCTGGGACTCTGGATGGTGGTGTTGGGGAGTGCGGTGCGAATTGGAACCAGGGGAGGACCATGTACTCACTCAGGCAGTGTTGGTGATGATGCAGCTGCAAAGCAGACTCTGACAACAAGATGAACCAAGTCTCTGGGTGCCCCTGCCCTCTTGGGGAAGCCTGTCCGGGTATCCGTCCCCTATAGTACTGCCGAGTGGTCCGGAGCCTGCCTCCGTGCACAAATTTGAAGTGTTCTGGTGGCCCGTTGGCATAAAGCTATCCGGGCCCCGCTCCCTACTGTTTGTAGTGGAGCTGTGCTCTCAAGGGCTCACGCTTAGGATTTTTGTGGGCTGCTTTAGTTTGAAATCCCTATCCCCCTCGTTGTGCTAGTGCCCCTGATCTTTGAGCTTCTTGGGGACAGTCCATAAAGTCACTATCCTCCGCAGGTTAATTGCCAGGTTGCCTACAGTTACTCCCTAGGGTCAAGTACCGCGCCGTGCTTTCGATCCCGGACTGGTTATTAGACTCAGATGCCTCCCGTCCTCTAAGACCGGGTCCAGGCACCCAGTCTCAATACCCTGCGACCGGGTCTCCGACTCCTCTGGCCCAGACCACCGTCTGCGACCCAACCTTTAACTCCCAGGGAGCCACACACTCCCCTAGCTCCTCACTCATCGAGGGCTACCACTACACTGTTCTACTTCCCTCCCACCAGTCTGCCTGACCCCTAAGTGGGCGGCTTTATTCCAGCTCAGCAGCCCACTGGTGTGTCTGGCAGGGTGTGGTGTGAGGTGTGGTTGGGATTTAAATGCTGATGGAGGCAGTACCATAGGTTGAGAACCCAGTATCATGGGGGGGTTGAGTCCTGCACTAAGGAATAAAGAGCGTGCAATACCCTGTGATGACCTGACTAGTCCAGGGGCGTCACATATACAGTGGGGCACAGAAATATGGGGGCATAGAAATATCAGGGTACAGTATATGAGGGCACAAGAATATGGTGGCAGAGTAAATGGGGCATAGTATACAATGGGGAACAATATACAGTGGAGCACTATGCCAGCGGTCCTCAGTGATACATTAGACATATTAGGGTCACTTTGTGGTCACCAACAAAATACTCTGCACTTTGATCCTAAATTTCATCTTCCCTTATCCTTTTGGAAACACCCAGATTGGGAGGGGGAGCGGTCACATTACACACAGGAGAGCAGATTTTGCCCACTTTTACTGCAGTCGTAATGTGAACTAGATGTACAGTAGAATTTCAGCAGCTGCTCCCCCTAGTGTTTAAGAGTGGAAAATATCAAACTTTTTAAATATATTTTTTATATTTTGCTCAATTAAAAACAAATATTTAATCAAAACACTAATACTTTACATTGTTTCAGCTATTATTTTTTTTTAAGACACCTTCCCTTTAAAACAGTTAATACGATTCCACTACTATACTTAAAAAAAAAAAATCTGTCATCACCATATTTCACAATGCAAAGCGCATACATTCCTACATAAATTTCTTAGACTTGAGAAGATTGCTGTAATTACTTTGAAAATCCATGGCAGAATAGCTGTTTAAAAGGAACCTGACAGGTAATAAATGCTGCCTGATCTGTGGGCAGCATGGATCAGACACTGACTGCATGATTTCAGCCAGGGATGTTTGACTATGAAATACTGTGGCGGTCAGGAAAAATAAACTTTAAAATGTATTGGACTTCAACAACAAAAAAAAATTGTCATAAGAACAAAACAGGCAGGTAGTTGCTACCTGCCTGCCTGTTCTGCCCGACGCACTTCTTTGCAGGCACAAAGCAGTCACAGACCCCTCCTGTCAGCAATACAATGGCTTTATCAACCAAGTGGATGCTTCTTTTCCCCTCTGCTCTGTAGACGGGGCATGACAGACGACGTCATGCTCATTGACAGCCGTCTCCCGACTCTCAATCAGCATGACATCAGCTGTTCCACCCTGTCTACAGATCAGAGCGGATGAGAAACCTCCATTTTGTGGTTGCAACATCAGCGGAAGCAGCTGAGCTACTGGCGGGAGTGGTCTTGACTGATCTGTGCCAGCGAAGAAGAGTGTGGCAGGCACAAAAAGGCAGGTGGGTAGCAACTATCTGCCTATTAGTGATTAGGCACATTTCAAAAAATGTCCTGGATGTACCTTTTAAAAGCAACTGGGGACCAAGACACAAGGGAGACCAGTTAAAAGGGCTTCTTCACACCTGCTCCCCTAGAGTGAGAGGTCTCCCTCTATACATGAACCCAGGAAGAAAACCGGCACCCAAGATGAGCACGGCAGGAAGAAGCCTCTGGTGACCCACGTGTTCAAATAGTTTCTTTGCTTCTCGGTCCCAATCAACCTTTAAAGTATGTTTTCACTGAAATGCCTCAGCTTTACAGATTGAAAAGTACCTGGTGGACATCATGCAGCCAGTGTCTGATACATGCTCCCTATAGATCGGGCAGTAGGTATCAGCTGTCAAGTTCACATTAATTCCTTAAAATGATTAACCCTGATTGACAGTTTCTTAGTGTCCCTCTTGCTGCTGAGATTTCACACTGCTCAGTCCTAGGTGTAGCTGTCAGTCAGGCTGGGTGGGCAGAGATTGAAATCACTTGGACTCATGAGATATTTCATTCTATAGCTGTACCCAGAAAATGTTCAATCTAATATCCGGATTATGGAGCCATTCTGACACTGATTTTCAAAATAAACAAACCAGTCCAATTAGGCTTTAGAATTCCATTTAGTACTATTGAATAAACAATTTGTATTGTGAAATTTAAGCATTTCAAATAATTACCCATATTAATGAATTACTAAGTATTACATGACATGATCAAGTATTCCCCATTAAATTTCATGTGCTTAACCCAGCAGGAAGTTGTCATGGGTGTGTCACGTGTGACAGACAGTCATGTAGTTTCTGGCCATAGAAAGTCACAGCATCTAGCAACACAAAATGCTCCCTGACATTCCATAGTTCCTGCTGTCAGTATTCATTGGTATAGGTAGCTTTCCTGCTGGATTCATCTCTTTTGGACCCAGCAGGAGCTCAACTTCCACCCAGCTGTTGATTATTTTTCCCTTGGTGTTTACATACTCCTTCCTTCCTTTGGTCTTTGCTTGTGATATTTTCAGTTTCTTTAAGCCGAGGTTGCAAGCAGGTGTTTTGTACTCCACTGTGGTATTGTTGCTGAAAGCTCTGCTGAACTTCTATCTGAGTCATCTGATAAGTAGTTCATGCTTTTCCCCCTTTGTGTCTTCTATAGTTGTTTAGTGGAGTTGATGAACAGCTCATCCCATCCGTTCCCTATTTAGGGTCCAGCACTAGGAATATCTAGCGTCAGGTATCTGGCTCGGCGTATAGGTGCAAAACCTATCTAGTGTGGTGAGGGACCCCGGGGACCAACAGTAGGTTCGGTCAGGGCTCACCATCTTACCTCTCCCTAGACACAGGCTTCCTTTTCTCCGTGCGCTTGGTACTTCACCATGTCTAGCGTGATAGAAGTACAGTGCAACCTCAACATCATTAAAGTATATTAATCCCCAGGCCAAGATGGCATACACCCCCTAGTACTGCAGGAATTTAGTACAGTGATAGACAGACCATTATTTTTAATATTCACAGATTCCATAATAACAGGGACTGTACCACAGGACTGGTGCATAGCAAATGTAGTGCCAATATTCAAAAAAGGGACAAAATCTGAGCCTGCAAATTTAAGCTGGTAAGTTTAACGTTTACTGTGGAATAGGGGAAAATACATGTACCTGGGTTATGAACTGGCTTAGTGATAAGAAACAAAAGGTGGTTATTATTTGAACACACTCAGACTGGGCCACATAGGTCAGTATTGGGCCCTCTTCTTTTAACATATTTATTAATGACCTTGTAGGGGCATAGAGTAGAATTTCAATTTTTGCAGATGATTCTAAACTCTGCAAGGTGATCAATTCAGAGGGGGATAATTTAACATTACAGAAGGATTTATGTAAGTTGGAGTCTTGGGCTGAGAAATGGCAATTGAAATTTAATGTCGATAAATGTAGCGTCATGCACTTGAGCAGAGGAAATAAAATTTATATTTATATATTATATTTATAATCATAAAACATTGGGTAAAACTGTCACAGAAAAAGACTTGGGTATATGGTGGATAGCAAACTCAAGTTTACTGACCAGTATCAAGCAGCTGCTGATAAGGCTAATAAAATAATGGGATGCGTTAAATGAGGCATAGATACTCATGGGAAGAACATAGTTTTACCTCTAAACAAGTTACTAGTGTGACCACACTTACAGTAGAATACAGTGTACAATTTTGGTCTCATGACAGCAATTAATAATATATACAGAAATTGACATTTCAGCCAATCAGGCCTTCATCAAAGTTGAAAAGAAAGTAAAAAAAGAAAGAATAAATATTCAAACAAAAATTAGCTTCAATATCTGATGACAGATGTGTATATAAATATACTGACAAAAGTAAAAAAAGTAGTATTTTCTTTAACAACCAGAAAGCTGTAGTTTAGGAGAGAATGGGCCAGAAAAGACAGAGCTCCAACTGACAGAACTGAAAGACTGCAATCAAAAAGATTAACTGTTATGGAGGCAATGGAGGAGGAATGTGCAGAACATTGACTAATATTGATGGTGTCACTGTCAGAGGTAGCATCCTCCTGTAATTGTGATGAGTGACGTCCCATATAGTCTATAACATCCTCTACTTCATCTCCCATAATATGTTTTCTAGAAGCAAATGATGACAATTTTGACTTGCATTTGGTAATACTGCCCTATTGGTTGGTACTAGTGGTGATGCTTCTGCATGCTGCTCCCATATTCTTATTGATAGATGACATGGTATAGTTTTTTTGTGTTTTATGTTACCCCTTCCATTGCTACCTTTTCTTTTACCAAATATCTTTTGCTATACTAGCATTAACTTCTGTCTCTTTTAAACTGCAATCCCAAGGAAAGACCAAGAAATGCTGTATGGACAACATGCCCACAAAGACTGACAAGAGGCCACAGTATTGATGTGTAGTTTTTGGTTTTCAAATTTGACTAACAACAGATGTGTAACTCCCCTTTTCCTAAAAATGAACGACCATTTTATGCCCGAAAACAACAGCGGCAATAGACAGCAGTATTGGGGTGGTGTGTAGGTATGTCAAAATAGACTATTATAACAGTGTGGGAAAAAAAAATCATTTGTATCACGTACACTTTATGAGGCACCACTGAGTTTAATGTTTTTTTTTCTTTTAGTAATATTTTTTTTCTTTTAGTAATATTTTTTCTTTTAGTAATATTTGTTGCTTCTGCATGAATTCGAAAATATGTGTAATTGAAATGCAGCAGCTCTATAAATACTGTGATCAATGACTGACAGCTCTCCTATCTCCGTATCAAGTAAATCTGTATTATTTACTTTTCCAAACTCCCTATACACTCATCTTCTTTACTGCTGTGCAATAACACACACGATCTGTAGAATTCTTTTTTTTTTATGCCCTCTCCCTCTCTCTTCGGCTGTGGTGTGTTTGTTTCCTCTACATTCCCTGCTTCTGCTATAATACAGGTTATGATAACCCTCTTCTACAGTCAAATTGGTTCAGAGACGAAAACAGTTGAACTGAACTAATTTTGTGGGGCTGAAAATGAATATTATTATTAAATTTGCTGACTGGCTCTAATTTTTAAGATCCAGAGGAGGTTGTAATTACTTATGATACCTTTCATGCTGGATTGTAGAAAAATTTAATCTTTAGTATTTCATCATCATTATGGCATTGTTTGTAGCTAGTCTATTACATCATCTATTTAGTCTATTGAGCCTTCAGTAGTCTATCATCTTATTGTGACTAATCAAAAAACACCAACTCCGCCCCGATGACGTAATCCTAATTACAAATGCATCGTCTACTTTTATAAATGCTCTCTGTGTAAGAAGTCACTTTTGCGTCATAAATGCAAAACTTGACTACCATGATAAGGAAAGCCTGCAACCTGTATGTTGGCAGCAGAATAGGAGATCAGGAGAAGAGTTGGGCTCTGAACATATCCTGCAATATACAGTATGTGCAATTGTGCATCACATCTTAACCAGAGGTTGCTTGGGAAGAGTCAGTCTATGCTTTTTGCTGTCTCAATGATCTGGAGGATCACATTACCAATTGCTATTTCTGTATGGTGTCCTTATTAGGAAAAGAGTTTTAAGGAAGAAGAAGTGGACTTTACAGTATCCAAACATCCCATTTCCAATATGCCCAGTTCCATAGACAGAAAAATTGCTGGTCGCAAAAGCACCAGAAATATTTTAAGTGGAGTCAAGTGAGGAAGAAGAGGGCGCTTGGTGTCACGAAGAATCTCCCTCTCACAATCAAAACTTTCTGTCAACAACCTGAACTGAACCCCACCTTTAAAGCTGGGTTTACACACTGCAACATCGCAAAGGACATCGCTGTAACGTCACCGGTTTTGTGACGTAACAGCGACCTCCCTAAGTCTCTGCTAAGTCGCTGGTGAGCTGTCAAACAGGCAAACCTGGCGAACAACTCAACAGCGATCCGGACCTGCAGAGCGACCTAGCTGGTTGTTGGGGACATTGATAAGCAGCCTTTTGAAAGGGAAGTTGCTAACAAAGTCTCTGCAAAGTCTTTCACACACTGAAACTTTCCAGCGATGCTTGCTGCACAGCGGGAAACAAAGGACCTAGGAATGGTCCTGAACGATTTGTAATGATTACAACTTCACAGCAGGGGCCGGGTCGCTGATAGGTTTCACACACTGCAACATCGCAAACAACATCGCTATTGCGTCACAAAACCGGTGACGTTACAGCGATGTCGTTTGAGATGTTGCAGTGTGTAAACCCAGCTTAACACAAAGTGAACTGAATGATCTTGTTAGAAATTTGGATCTGCTGAAGAGTAAGGCTGAGCTCTTAGGTTCCAGGCTACAGCAATAGAATCTCTTAGCAGGCGATGTTCAGATTTCTTTCTTTCGCAACATTGGTAAATATCTTGACCAATACTTCTTCATTGAGGGCGATCTTTTTGCACGCAACAACATTAACAGTTTAATGGAAGCTCCAAAGATAAGTCACAATCCAGAAGAATGGAGGATCTTCATTGATTAGTCCAAAACAAACCTAAAAGCCGTCTTGCTGCATAATAGCTACCTTCAATTCCAGTTGGTTTTGCAGTCCACATAAAAAAAGCTATGACAAAATGAAACAACTGTTGAGGTGCCTGAACTATGATCAACATTTGTGGCCTCTCTGTGGTGATTTAAAGGTAGTTGCCCTCTTACTTGGTCTTCAGGGTGGATACACAAAGTATTGCTGCTTTCTGTGAGAGTTGTATAATTGTGCAAGAGAATATCAATACAATAAGAGAGACCGGCCAATCCGACATTCACTTCAGTCATAAAGTAAAAATGTTCTGCATCTAGTACTTGTTGAACGATATAATTGTTACCATCACTGCATATCAAGTTAGGCCTAACAAAGAACATTGTAAAGGCAATAGATAAAAATGCAAAAGGATTCAAGTATCTCATTGATAAATTTCCCAGGTTGAGTGAACCAAAAATAAAGGAAGGATTGGACCTAAGCTTCTTCGTTTTTCTGTTTGTTGTAGTGCAAGGAAAAGGCTTTTCACTCCCCATTTCACTCCTTATTTAGATGAGGTTATTTTTGAACAATGGAGAGGTAGGACAAAGTTTAGGGCCATCCATATTAAAAGGTTCACCTTGCCATGATTGGATGGCTTTTGCACTCTTTGATCAAAACGTTTATAGCGATCTTGAAGTTAATGTATTCATTAATCGCCTTGTGCTGCTGTGTAAGCAAAAAAGAGTTGTTATTGAACGAGGACCAAATTTTGTAGTGCAACTTCTGTAACTGTTTATAATCCGCAATAGTGTTTAGACATATTCTAGTTATTTGAATTGTTGCTAAGTATCCTCTAAATAAGTACCAGAAAATAAGCATAACAAAATATTCTGCATCTATAAATTTGAATTATTATTATTTTTGCAAAATACTGATACTATTATGCAACAATTACGCTGACGAGCAAAACGGTAACACTGTTTTGAACTTTTGACTTTTGGGCTCCATATCTCATCATCTACTACATCTTTGAGCATGAAAGTAACTTTATTTTATAGACAATCATCTATCTCATTCATTAATTTGATGTATAACTACTTAGCATATGATTAATTATGCAGATTCTTGTCATGTCACTGCACTGTTACTGTTTTGCTCCTAAAAATCTAAATTTCAACTTTCATCAATTTTGTTAGTATTTTGTAAATCCACCTTGGCTTTCAACACTGTCTGAATCCTTCTGATCAACAAAAGGAGCTTCAGTATATTATTCTTTATTACATTAATTATTAAAATACATATTAAGAAATCTGAATATATCAAAAATTGTTGCTGACAAAAAGCAGGAAAAAAAACATACATATTAAATGCAACAAAAGTTGACAAAATCAAGTATGCAGAGAGTAAAGAGTTCTTTAGCAGTAGTTACATTTATATTTTATGTGATAAAT
This sequence comes from Anomaloglossus baeobatrachus, assembly GCF_048569485.1. Taxonomy (NCBI): domain Eukaryota; kingdom Metazoa; phylum Chordata; class Amphibia; order Anura; family Aromobatidae; genus Anomaloglossus; species Anomaloglossus baeobatrachus. The sequence goes on along the minus strand of NC_134353.1, from coordinate 763,877,185 downwards.
GGAAAAAATCCATCTGCTTACTGCAGTTTACTTCTATTAGGGCTAGTTAAAAACATCACATAATGCAGTGCATGTGCCTAGATGATGTACAGACCAATGCAACAATAGCAAAGTGCAAAACAGCCAAGCAAAAAGTACATATAGAGCATATAGGTAACAATAATAAACTGTAATGAACACTGCTGCGGGGCTTCAACCAATATTCTACTACTAGCAATGAGTGTTCATTACCGTTTATTACTTTTACCTATATGCTCTATATGCACTTTTTGCATATGTAACTACTGTTAAAAACTCTTTACTCTCTGCATACTTGCTTTTGTCAACTTTTGTTACATTCTATATGTGCTTTTTTCCTGCTTTTTTGTCAGTAATGATTTATTTGGGTATAATAAACTCAAGTTCCTTTTGTTGATTTCCATGTTCACATGAGTTTTCTGCCTTGTACTGTTTATACTATATGTGTGGTGATTTTGAAGTATACTGAATACTTCTGGGCATACTGTCAATCATATTCAAATGTGACTCAAGCAAAATGTGATCCCAGGTCTCTTTTACATGTTCCCAATGTTGGTGTATACTGGTCATCACACTTGGGTACGTATACAGCTTTTACTTCAACTCTACCTACAAGTGTTCGATTGGGTTGAGATCTGGGGAGTGTGGAGGCGAATCCAACACCACATATGCTTCAGGTCATTGTCCTGCTTGAACACATCCTTGAATGTCATCCTTTTCATACCCATAGTAGTCAAGGGTACAAAGTAACTAAATTTGTAGGATACTCAAATATAGCTCAACATTGCGACTACCATCAATGCTGGTCAAGTATCCAACGCCTTTGGCTGTGGAAAAAACCCATATCATCATCATGCTTCCGTCACTGAACTTGACAGTTCCTTTAATTTCTCAATCCATTAGCCCCTTTCCCCTTGTTTTTCCAGACCCATTTGCACTTAACAGAGCCTAGTCTATTGACTTTCATTTCACCGCTCTAAATCACCGTTTCTAATTTTGTGCTGTCCAGTTTTTCTACTTTTTGTCAAACTCAAGCTGACTTTACTTATGACCTATATTAAAGTTGAGGTTTTACCTTTTTTTGGGCAACCATTTCAGACTTGTGTAATGTGTGTCCCACTGATCTTTCATGAATGTATGTAATCTCACTATCATGAAGAATACATGCCACCTCTGCTGCCGTGTTTTTTGCGCCAGAACTAATAGACCTTGTGATAAGGCGACTTGTTGACGCCGATATTTTGCCTGGACAGCTACATCATGGCTTTTGAATGGTAGGTGGACTTCATTTCATATTCTTACAACTGTCATGGCACTCACATGATTCACATTGGCAATTTTCTTGTCGAAAGACTGTCATCAATGAGCTGGATGATGCGGTTTCTCTTTTCTTGATAAATATTCTTTATGGCTGCTCCTCAATTTGAACCAGCAGTGACCTTTCACTTGGGAATCAACATAATAATCACTGAGCTATTGGAGAATGTGAGAACACGCTGTAATTGTAATATACAGAAAGAGATTTTTCCACCACAAGGACCAAAACAGTAACAATGCAGTGTCATGACAAGAATCTACATAACTAATCATATCTTAAATGGTTTCAAGTCAAATTTATAGAGGAGATAGCCAAGATGATTGTCTATAAAATGAAGGTAGTCTCACGTTCGAAGCTGTAGTAGATTGTCAGATATGGAGCCTGAAAGTCAAAAGTTCACAACATTGATACCCTTTTGCTCATCATTTTTTATGTAGCGGTAAAAGGAAAAGTCTTTGAAATCATAAATACAACAGCCAACTAAAAATGTTCATTGTCAGATTTGAATCAGGAGGTCAAAATCATAAAAAATTGGCTCATTTCATAACTGAACCTGACAACGTTTGATAATATGTAGAACAATCCTTTCTGATTGGCTGTGATATATTTTGTGATCTGATAGCTGTAAGGCATTATGGAGAATCCTTCCCAAATGGGTTATAGGTCCTGCGAGCCTTGTGTGGTTGATACACTCTTTTGCTTATGTACAATTTCGACAGTCGAATTCTCCGGATCTAGCAAATTCCTAAATATACAACTCAAATCTATTTGCTCATCTCTAACTTGCAGCTTAATTTACATATGGAGATTTCGGCAATGAAACAACAGTTAGGGGCAATATAGGTATTGTCATGATTCCTCTGTGCAGGGCATCTTGCACACAAGTGATGATCTGACGCACCTTCCTGAACTTTAAAGCTGGCAGTGACATGTTTCCTTTATGCAGAGCATCTTGTATTTGGAGATGTTCTGCAGTGTTTCTTTGAGCACTAGCTGACAGGTTGTTTGACAGCACAGGATTCCATGGAGGTTCTGGGAGGTGCTTTTACTCAGGTGTTCCACCTTCCTGGTAATTGCTCTGTTTCATTACTGAGCAGGCTCTACCAAAATCTCAACAGTCGTACTCTCTGGTTCTGCAGTTGTGCTTTTGGCTTGTGTGTGTGCTTGTGTTCTGATTTAAATTTCTTGACCCCGGACTGTTCATTGACTCCTCTCTGCCCGATCCCTGTTTTTGTCATTATCTCCTGGCTTTTGACCTCGGACCATTTACCTAACAACGTCTCTGTCTGCTCCCTGAATCTAATACGGACTCTCCTGGAATTTTGACCCTCAGCCTGTGACTTGACTGTCTTTCTGCTTACTCCTTGTGTCCTGTCGTGTCCTCCTGTTTCCTGACCCCGGCTTGTCTGACTACCCTTCCGCCTATGCTATCTGTAAGTAGTGACTAGCATCACAGGTAATATTTTAGTTGCCGAAACTCTGTATTTTCCCCTAAAACACTGCTTACAAGTTGCCTTTAAGCACAAAATGCTGATGAGTTATGAGCAATTACAGAAGATCATTATGTCCTAGTTATGTAAAATATTATGCTTTATATTTATGGTATCGGTATTTTTATGGATAACGAGATACAGTTGGCATCACACATAAAACTTTTCTGCCAAAAAGTTATAGCATTGCCCAAAGGAACCAGGCTGTAAACTAAAGACCTGGCCTGATTGGCTGCTATGGGCATTACACAGGTGATATAAACAGTTTTTATGCATGAGATCCAATAGAGTGTAATAGCCATGAATATAAATGAACATGTTGTTAACTGAGATTGTAAAATAAACTAGGTGGATCCATGAAAAGCTTTGCTAACTAATATACTGTAGACCATTTGTAATTGTTTTAGTGGATAGTTTTACTTGTCTCGAATAGTATAATTTGTGAAAAAGGTAGATGCCTTTAACAATACATCTATAGTTTTGCTCATATTTCTCCACATGTCATCTCAGACTAATTAAATACATAAATATTTGTCTATTATATATTTATACCTTTAAGTATACTATGCAAAGATTTTTGCACTTACATAATTTACTTGACTGAAGCGGCAAGTTTAAGACCATTAGGAAGATAGAGAGTATAAGTAGAGTGGATTTGCATAGATTAGCATTTCATTTACATCTCATTACAGGCAATGGTTGTAATGTTTGTACGCATTAAATTATGTTGCCAGATTTAATAAAATGTTGTTAATCTTTGAATAGGTGTGAAATAGTGCATAAAACACAAACTAAATATTGAATTGCCGACATGAAGCTATTAAATTTGCTTAGTAAAAAGGGCAAAATGCTTGGAAGTAGTTATTTAAAATTACCTCTATCATAGGCTGGTAAACAGACTTTACGCCTGTATCAGGTTAGGGCATTAGATAATACTTTTAACAGGCTTATGTAGCATTTTACATTCAAGCTATTTTAATCATGTTTCTTCAATATTATGCAAATCTAGGATACCTCCCGTAAGCTACAGCAAAACCTAGGAGCGGAAGTTTTAGGTGGTAAATACAGATGTAGCAGGACTGAATTTTATTATTTGAATATTTGAGACTGCATTTGTATTTTGATAGTCAGTGTTAGCATAGCAGATTTATATGATATTCACAAAATTCGTCAGTTAAATGCTATGGAAGACAAAGCGTATGATTTATTCCCTCTGGCATAATAAGTTATAAATCTGTTCTTAACCATTGTAGTGATTATAAACTTTATTCTGGGGAACAAACTGCTATGTTGTAAACCACAATCCGGCTGTGGGCATCTTCTAGTCTGGAGCAGTGAGCCAATACTCGAATGTTAACGTCCTCTGCACATAGAAGAGAAAAGTTGGCAGCACTGGCCAACTATCTGATATATAATAAACAGGAGAAAAAGGGAATAAATACACATATTCCCTTTTTTTCTCCTGTTTATTATATATTTACATGGAATTTGTGCTTGCGGCATATGACCTATGGATGGCACTTTGACCGCAATTATGACTATTATGGTACAATGGAGTTTTGTTAACTTAACTGTCTGATATTTATTGGTGTCTCATGACTCTCGAATGGCAAACAGTCCTGGGGGAGAAAAACATAGAGCAGTTAACTGGACCTTCAACGCCCCATACTTCATTTGAGGGGTGATATAGCTCTGCTAGAGGTGTATAGCAATGCCTTTCTTCTTTTCCCCATGAATGAGTATAAAGCCCTCATGTGTATGGGAAAAGTGGAAGAGACGTTTTTTTCCCAAGCCAATTTCCAAGCATTTTGCAGGCATCCACGGATATCATTAAAATTAGAGATTAGCGAACTGGTCCCGGTTCGGCTCGAGGCCGGTTCGCCGAACGGGGGTCCCGTTCGAGTTCGGTTCGTCGAACGTTCGACGAACCGAACTCGAACGTATAGGCTATAATGGGAGGCAATCACAAACACATAAAAATGCATTATAAATGTACACAAACAGTTAATAAACATTGCCATAACACTTACCGGTCCTCGCGATCCCTTCTGCACTCTGTCTCCTGCCGCTATTCCATCCGATGATCGCTGAATCCTCCCGGTGACCTGCACTGCCAGCAGAGAAGCAGGACCTATCGTGACGTCAAAATAGCCATGTGACCAGTCACGTGGCTATTATCTCATTGGCTACAGACTGGTCACATGACTATGACACGTCATGTAGGACCTGCGAGTGCATCTCTCCGGTACACGGTGCACATATGTGTATCGCCGTGTACCGGCGACATGCTCTAGCACACGGTCGACTCCCCGTTCCGTTAGGGACCGGCTGACACAGCCGGTCATTAACGGAGATCACCGTTGCCATAGCAACGCAGTTAGCGGTGACGTCACCGCTAACCGCGGCTCCGAGAGCACCGTTGCTATGGTAACGCGTCTGTCAGCGTTACCGCTAGCAGCCAGCACTGATCACTCACGGAGTGAAGGCTGCACGCTGCTTCCCGATTGTAGTGAGCATTGTAGTGAGGATGGAGGTTCCCCAGCCCCAAGTGATGAGCTGGTGAATCTCATCCTCACTACAATCGTCACTACTACTACTACTACACTAGTGAGGATTGTAGTGAGGATGGAGGTTCCCCAGCCCCAAGTGATGAGCTGGTGAACCTCATCCTCACTACAATCGTCACTACTACTACACTAGTGAGGATTGTAGTGAGGATGGAGGTTCCCCAGCCCCAAGTGATGAGCTGGTGAATCTCATCCTCACTACAATCGTCACTACTACTACACTAGAAAGAAAGAAGACAGAAGAGTAGGATCGTGGAGGGCTGACAGGGGGTAATAAAGATGGAGTCTCTAATGTGTCTGTGTATTTATTTCTATTAAAGTATTTTTTCTCTGTGTGGTGTCTTTTTTTTAAACCTTTATTGGAGATTCTTAATGGCCGGGTCAAACGTGCCTGACATTAAGAATCTCTGGCTTAATACTGGCTGGTAAAACAAAGCCAGTATTAACTCATGATTACCCAACAAGCCACCCGGCTCCAGGGCTGTTGGAAGAGTTGGATACAGCGCCAGATGATGGCGCTTCTATGAGAGCGCCATTTTCTGGGACGGCTGCGGACTGAAATCCGCAGCAGAGGCGCCCACAAACCTCGGGCTAACCTGTGCTGCGGATTCCAATCCCCAGCTGCCTAGTTGTACCCGGCTGGACACAAAAATAGGGCGAAGCCCATGTCATTTGTTTTTTAATTATTTCATGAAATAAGTGAAATAAAGAAAAAAAACGGGCTTCCCTATATTTTTGGTTCCCAGCCGGGTACAAATAGGCAACTGGGGGTTGGAGGCAGCCCGTGGCTGCCAGCTGTACCTGGCTAGCATACAAAAATATGGCGAAGCCCACGTCATTTTTTTGGTGGGCAAAAAACTTCTGCATACAGTCCTGGATGGAGTATGCTGATCCTTGTAGTTCTGCAGCTGCTGTCTGCTCTTCTCCATACAGACAGACAGCAGCTGCAGAACTACAAGGCTCAGCATACTCCATCCAGGACTGTATGCAGAAGTTTTTTGCCCCCTGAAAAAATTATGTGGGCTTCGCCATATTTTTGTATGCTAGCCAGGTACAGCAGGCAGGTACGGCTGCCCCCAACCCCCAGTTGCCTATTTGTACCCGGCTGGGAACCAAAAATAAAGGGAAGCCCTTTTTTTATTATTTCATGAATTTCATGATATAATTAGAAAACAAATGACGTAGGCTTTGCCCCATTTTTGTGTCCAGCCAGGTACAACTAGGCAGCTGGGGATTGGAATCCGCACCACAGGTTGGCCTGAGCTTTCTGGGCCCCACTGCTGCGAATTGTAGTCTGCAGCCACCTCAGAAAATGGCATTTTCATAGAAGCGCCATCTTCTGGCGCTGTATCCAACTCTTCCAGCACCTGCCTGCTATACCTGGCTAGCATACAAAAATATGGCGAAGCTCACGTCCTTTTTTTGTAGTTTTTTGGCAAAAAAAATAAAAAATGCTTCCCTGGATTTTCCATTGCCAGTGAAGGTAACACCAAGCAGTGGGGGTTAGCAGCCAGTAGCTGCTTGGATTACCCTTAGCTAGCAATACAAAAAATGCAGCGGGAGCCCATATATATTTTTTTTAATTATTTATTTAAATAACTAAAAATAAAATGGGCTTCCCTGTATTTTGATTGCTGGACATCACAGTGCTGTAAAAATAAATCTTTAAAAAAATGACGTAGCGCTCCGCGGTATTTTTGATTCTCAGCGCAGATAAAGCAGACAGCTATGGGTTGCCACCCCCATCTGCCTGCCGTTACCTTGGTTGGCAATCAAAATACAGGGAAGCCCATTAATTTTTTCTATTTAAAAAATAGTTAAAAAAAAAAATGACGTTGGGTCCCCCCATTTTTGATAGCCAGCTAGGGTAAAGCAGACGGCTGTAGCCTGAAAACCACAGCTGGCAGCTTTACCGTGGTTGGGGATCCAATGTGGAGGTCCCCTCAGGCTCTTTTTTATAATTATTTTATAAATATTAATAATTACACAATAAAAGTAGGGTCCCCCCCAAATTGGATCACCAGCCAAGGTAAAGCGGACAGCTGTGGTCTGGTATTCTCAGGGTGGGAAGGTCCATAGTTATTGAGCCTTCACAGCCTAAAAATAGCAGGCCGCAGGCACCTCAGACGTGGCGCATCCACTAGATGCGCCAATCCTGGCGCTTCACCCCAGCTCATCCCGTGCCCTGGTGCAGTGGCAAACGGGGTAATAAATCGGGTTGATACTAGCTGTAAAGTCACCTGAGATCAAGCCCAGCAGTTTGTGATGTCATGGCGTCTATTAGATACCCAACATCATAAACTGTCAGTACTAACAAAAACAAAAAATCGACAAAAGAAATTTATTTGAAAAAACAGTCCCCAAAACATTTCCTCTTTCACCAATTTATTGTAAGAAAAAAAATAAAGGGGTCCCACGACGACTCTGGACCGTCTAGAATATGGGGGGGAGACACTCAGGGAACGTATCCCCCATTTTCTAGGAGTGCGGACCCTTCATGTGAGGAGTGTGGGTGCAATGAATCTGCACTCACTCTCCCCGGGTCCACAGCAGCAGAGTCCATGTCGTAATGGTTGCTACCAAAGCTGCAATGCCCTGCTCATGAGGTAAGGGCATGCCTAATCAGGAGAACTACTGTAGAGGAAACTCTGCTCACTGGTATATAGGTGCTCAGAGGTAATAATAGATAAAATTAGTGAGTAACCTCGGCACTCTAAATCTCCCAGACTAAGTCAGTAAGTCACAATGGATAGTAATGCAAAATCACTCTTTATTGGTCCATATTAAGAAAAAAATTTTTTTCATAAGCATATATGTTTTTGTCCAAAACAAGTTACAAATGACGTTTCGGCCTGAGCCTTCGTCAGATTGGACTTATCTGCATGTAATCATGAAAAATGACAATAATCAGTATCACATAAGAGTGAGAGAACAATAACATAAACTCGAACAATGTAGAGGTACAATTGGGATGCAGCAAAAAAATTGCAACACAGCAAGAAATGAAACACATGATACAAATGTCATAATACAGTACAAGGACAATATAGTAATGACAAATATGGGGTCAGAGTAGACTTAGACAGCTCTGGTACGAAAGAGATGTCAATCATAAAGTAACATGTGCAGTAGGTGTAGAGCTACAGTATGTATGGCAGAGCTAATGGGTAGACCGACCATAGAAAAAGAACGGAGAAAAAGTGGAGAAAAAGTGGAGAAAAAAGTGGAGAAAAAGTGGAGAAAAAGTGGAGAAAAAGTGGAGCATAAGAGGAGAAAAAGTGGAGAAAAAATGGAGAAAAAGTGGAGCATAAGAGGAGAAAAAGTGGAGATTAAGAGGAGAAAAAATGGAGAAAAAGTGGAGAAAAAGTGGAGCATAAGAAGAGAAAAAGTGGAGAAAAAAGTGGAGAAAAAGTGGAGAAAAAGTGGAGCATAAGAGGAGAAAAAGTGGAGAAAAAGTGGAGGAAAAAGTGGAGAAAAAGTGGAGAAAAAGTGGAGATTAAGAGGAGAAAAAGTGGAGAAAAAGTGGAGCATAAGAGGAGAAAAAGTGGATCAAAAGTGGAGAAAAAGTGGACAAAAAGTGGAGCATAAGAGGAGAAAAAGTGGAGAAAAAAGTGGAGAAAAAGTGGAGAAAAAAGTGGAGAAAAAGTGGAGAAAAAGTGGAGAAAAAGTGGAGAAAAAGTGGAGATTAAGAGGAGAAAAAGTTGAGAAAAAGTGGAGCATAAGAGGAGAAAAAGTTGAGAAAAAGTGGAGAAAAAGTGGAGCATAAGAGGAGAAAAAGTGGAGAAAAAGTGGAGAAAAAGTGGAGAAAAAGTGGAGCATAAGAGGAGAAAAAGTGGAGAAAAAAGTGGAGAAAAAGTGGAGAAAAAAGTGGAGAAAATTGGAGAAAAAGTGGAGAAAATTGGAGAAAAAGTGGAGAAAAAGTGGAGCATAAGAGGAGAAAAAGTGGAGAAAAAGTGGAGAAAAAGTGGAGAAAAAGTGGAGCATAAGAGGAGAAAAAGTGGAGATTAAGAGGAGAAAAAGTGGAGAAAAAGTGGAGAAAAAGTGGAGAAAAAGTGGAGCATAAGAGGAGAAAAAGTGGAGAAAAAAGTGGAGAAAAAGTGGAGAAAAAGTGGAGAAAAAGTGGAGCATAAGAGGAGAAAAAGTGGAGATTAAGAGGAGAAAAAGTGGAGAAAAAGTGGAGAAAAAGTGGAGAAAAAGAGGAGAAAAAGTGGAGAAAAAAGTGGAGAAAAAGTGGAGAAAAAGTGGAGTATAAGGGGAGAAAAAGTGGAGAAAAAGTGGAGAAAAAAGTGGAGAAAAAGTGGAGAAAAAGTGGAGAAAAAGTGGAGATTAAGAGGAGAAAAAGTGGAGAAAAAGTGGAGCATAAGAGGAGAAAAAGTGGAGAAAAAGTGGATAAAAAGTGGAGAAAAAGTGGAGCATAAGAGGAGAAAAAGTGGAGATTAAGAGGAGAAAAAGTGGAGAAAAAGTGGAGCATAAGAGGAGAAAAAGTTGGGAAAAAGTGGAGAAAAAGTGGAGCATAAGAGGAGAAAAAGTGGAGAAAAAAGTGGAGAAAAAGTGGAGAAAAAAGTGGAGAAAAAGTGGAGATTAAGAGGAGAAAAAGTGGAGAAAAAGTGGAGCATAAGAGGAGAAAAAGTTGAGAAAAAGTGGAGAAAAAGTGGAGAAAAAGTGGAGAAAAAGTGGAGCATAAGAGGAGAAAAAGTGGAGAAAAAAGTGGAGAAAAAGTGGAGAAAAAGTGGACAAAAAGTGGAGCATAAGAGGAGAAAAAGTGGAGAAAAAGTGGAGAAAAAGTGGAGAAAAAGTGGAGATTAAGAGGAGAAAAAGTGGAGAAAAAGTGGAGCATAAGAGGAGAAAAAGTTGAGAAAAAGTGGAGAAAAAGTGGAGCATAAGAGGAGAAAAAGTGGAGAAAAAGTGGAGAAAAAGTGGAGCATAAGAGGAGAAAAAGTGGAGAAAAAAGTGGAGAAAAAGTGGAGAAAAAAGTGGAGAAAATTGGAGAAAAAGTGGAGAAAAAGTGGAGATTAAGAGGAGAAAAAGTGGAGAAAAAGTGGAGCATAAGAGGAGAAAAAGTTGAGAAAAAGTGGAGCATAAGAGGAGAAAAAGTGGAGAAAAAGTGGAGAAAAAGTGGAGAAAAAGTGGAGCATAAGAGGAGAAAAAGTGGAGAAAAAAGTGGAGAAAAAGTGGAGAAAAAAGTGGAGAAAATTGGAGAAAAAGTGGAGAAAAAGTGGAGATTAAGAGGAGAAAAAGTGGAGAAAAAGTGGAGCATAAGAGGAGAAAAAGTGGAGAAAAAGTGGAGAAAAAGTGGAGAAAAAGTGGAGCATAAGAGGAGAAAAAGTGGAGATTAAGAGGAGAAAAAGTGGAGAAAAAGTGGAGAAAAAGTGGAGAAAAAGTGGAGCATAAGAGGAGAAAAAGTGGAGAAAAAAGTGGAGAAAAAGTGGAGAAAAAGTGGAGAAAAAGTGGAGCATAAGAGGAGAAAAAGTGGAGATTAAGAGGAGAAAAAGTGGAGAAAAAGTGGAGAAAAAGTGGAGAAAAAGAGGAGAAAAAGTGGAGAAAAAAGTGGAGAAAAAGTGGAGAAAAAGTGGAGCATAAGGGGAGAAAAAGTGGAGAAAAAGTGGAGAAAAAAGTGGAGAAAAAGTGGAGAAAAAGTGGAGAAAAAGTGGAGATTAAGAGGAGAAAAAGTGGAGAAAAAGTGGAGCATAAGAGGAGAAAAAGTGGAGAAAAAGTGGATAAAAAGTGGAGAAAAAGTGGAGCATAAGAGGAGAAAAAGTGGAGATTAAGAGGAGAAAAAGTGGAGAAAAAGTGGAGCATAAGAGGAGAAAAAGTGGAGAAAAAGTGGAGAAAAAGTGGAGCATAAGAGGAGAAAAAGTGGAGAAAAAAGTGGAGAAAAAGTGGAGAAAAAAGTGGAGAAAAAGTGGAGATTAAGAGGAGAAAAAGTGGAGAAAAAGTGGAGCATAAGAGGAGAAAAAGTTGAGAAAAAGTGGAGAAAAAGTGGAGAAAAAGTGGAGAAAAAGTGGAGCATAAGAGGAGAAAAAGTGGAGAAAAAAGTGGAGAAAAAGTGGAGAAAAAGTGGACAAAAAGTGGAGCATAAGAGGAGAAAAAGTGGAGAAAAAAGTGGAGAAAAAGTGGAGAAAAAAGTGGAGAAAAAGTGGAGAAAAAGTGGAGAAAAAGTGGAGAAAAAGTGGAGATTAAGAGGAGAAAAAGTGGAGAAAAAGTGGAGCATAAGAGGAGAAAAAGTTGAGAAAAAGTGGAGAAAAAGTGGAGCATAAGAGGAGAAAAAGTGGAGAAAAAGTGGAGAAAAAGTGGAGCATAAGAGGAGAAAAAGTGGAGAAAAAAGTGGAGAAAAAGTGGAGAAAAAAGTGGAGAAAATTGGAGAAAAAGTGGAGAAAAAGTGGAGATTAAGAGGAGAAAAAGTGGAGAAAAAGTGGAGCATAAGAGGAGAAAAAGTGGAGAAAAAGTGGAGAAAAAGTGGAGCATAAGAGGAGAAAAAGTGGAGATTAAGAGGAGAAAAAGTGGAGAAAAAGTGGAGAAAAAGTGGAGCATAAGAGGAGAAAAAGTGGAGAAAAAAGTGGAGAAAAAGTGGAGAAAAAGTGGAGCATAAGAGGAGAAAAAGTGGAGATTAAGAGGAGAAAAAGTGGAGAAAAAGTGGAGAAAAAGTGGAGAAAAAGAGGAGAAAAAGTGGAGAAAAAAGTGGAGAAAAAGTGGAGAAAAAGTGGAGCATAAGAGGAGAAAAAGTGGAGTAAAAGTGGAGAAAAAAGTGGAGAAAAAATGGAGAAAAAGTGGAGAAAAAGTGGAGATTAAGAGGAGAAAAAGTGGAGAAAAAGTGGAGCATAAGAGGAGAAAAAGTGGAGAAAAAGTTGAGAAAAAGTGGAGAAAAAGTGGAGCATAAGAGGAGAAAAAGTGGAGAAAAAGTGGAGAAAAAGTGGAGAAAAAGTGGAGCATAAGAGGAGAAAAAGTGGAGAAAAAAGTGGAGAAAAAGTGGAGAAAAAAGTGGAGAAAATTGGAGAAAAAGTGGAGAAAAAGTGGAGATTAAGAGGAGAAAAAGTGGAGAAAAAGTGGAGCATAAGAGGAGAAAAAGTGGAGAAAAAGTGGAGAAAAAGTGGAGAAAAAGTGGAGCATAAGAGGAGAAAAAGTGGAGATTAAGAGGAGAAAAAGTGGAGAAAAAGTGGAGAAAAAGTGGAGAAAAAGTGGAGCATAAGAGGAGAAAAAGTGGAGAAAAAAGTGGAGAAAAAGTGGAGAAAAAGTGGAGAAAAAGTGGAGCATAAGAGGAGAAAAAGTGGAGATTAAGAGGAGAAAAAGTGGAGAAAAAGTGGAGAAAAAGTGGAGAAAAAGAGGAGAAAAAGTGGAGAAAAAAGTGGAGAAAAAGTGGAGAAAAAGTGGAGCATAAGGGGAGAAAAAGTGGAGAAAAAGTGGAGAAAAAAGTGGAGAAAAAGTGGAGAAAAAGTGGAGAAAAAGTGGAGATTAAGAGGAGAAAAAGTGGAGAAAAAGTGGAGCATAAGAGGAGAAAAAGTGGAGAAAAAGTGGATAAAAAGTGGAGAAAAAGTGGAGCATAAGAGGAGAAAAAGTGGAGATTAAGAGGAGAAAAAGTGGAGAAAAAGTGGAGCATAAGAGGAGAAAAACTGGAGAAAAAGTGGAGAAAAAGTGGAGCATAAGAGGAGAAAAAGTGGAGAAAAAAGTGGAGAAAAAGTGGAGAAAAAAGTGGAGAAAAAGTGGAGATTAAGAGGAGAAAAAGTGGAGAAAAAGTGGAGCATAAGAGGAGAAAAAGTTGAGAAAAAGTGGAGAAAAAGTGGAGAAAAAGTGGAGAAAAAGTGGAGCATAAGAGGAGAAAAAGTGGAGAAAAAAGTGGAGAAAAAGTGGAGAAAAAGTGGACAAAAAGTGGAGCATAAGAGGAGAAAAAGTGGAGAAAAAAGTGGAGAAAAAGTTGAGAAAAAAGTGGAGAAAAAGTGGAGAAAAAGTGGAGAAAAAGTGGAGAAAAAGTGGAGATTAAGAGGAGAAAAAGTGGAGAAAAAGTGGAGCATAAGAGGAGAAAAAGTTGAGAAAAAGTGGAGAAAAAGTGGAGCATAAGAGGAGAAAAAGTGGAGAAAAAGTGGAGAAAAAGTGGAGCATAAGAGGAGAAAAAGTGGAGAAAAAAGTGGAGAAAAAGTGGAGAAAAAAGTGGAGAAAATTGGAGAAAAAGTGGAGAAAAAGTGGAGATTAAGAGGAGAAAAAGTGGAGAAAAAGTGGAGCATAAGAGGAGAAAAAGTGGAGAAAAAGTGGAGAAAAAGTGGAGCATAAGAGGAGAAAAAGTGGAGATTAAGAGGAGAAAAAGTGGAGAAAAAGTGGAGAAAAAGTGGAGCATAAGAGGAGAAAAAGTGGAGAAAAAAGTGGAGAAAAAGTGGAGAAAAAGTGGAGCATAAGAGGAGAAAAAGTGGAGATTAAGAGGAGAAAAAGTGGAGAAAAAGTGGAGAAAAAGTGGAGAAAAAGAGGAGAAAAAGTGGAGAAAAAAGTGGAGAAAAAGTGGAGAAAAAGTGGAGCATAAGAGGAGAAAAAGTGGAGTAAAAGTGGAGAAAAAAGTGGAGAAAAAATGGAGAAAAAGTGGAGAAAAAGTGGAGATTAAGAGGAGAAAAAGTGGAGAAAAAGTGGAGCATAAGAGGAGAAAAAGTGGAGAAAAAGTGGATAAAAAGTGGAGAAAAAGTGGAGCATAAGAGGAGAAAAAGTGGAGATTAAGAGGAGAAAAAGTGGAGAAAAAGTGGAGCATAAGAGGAGAAAAAGTGGAGAAAAAGTGGAGAAAAAGTGGAGCATATAAGGAGAAAAAGTGGAGAAAAAAGTGGAGAAAAAGTGGAGAAAAAAGTGGAGAAAAAGTGGAGAAAAAGTGGAGATTAAGAGGAGAAAAAGTGGAGAAAAAGTGGAGCATAAGAGGAGAAAAAGTTGAGAAAAAGTGGAGATTAAGAGGAGAAAAAGTGGAGAAAAAGTGGAGCATAAGAGGAGAAAAAGTGGAGAAAAAGTGGAGAAAAAGTGGAGCATAAGAGGAGAAAAAGTGGAGATTAAGAGGAGAAAAAGTGGAGAAAAAGTGGAGAAAAAGTGGAGCATAAGAGGAGAAAAAAGTGGAGAAAAAGTGGAGAAAAAAGTGGAGAAAAAGTGGAGAAAAAGTGGAAAAAAAGTGGAGAAAAAGTGGAGAAAAAGTGGAGATTAAGAGGAGAAAAAGTGGAAAAAAAGTGGAGCATAAGAGGAGAAAAAGTGGAGAAAAAGTGGAGAAAAAGTGGAGAAAAAGTGGAGCATAAGAGGAGAAAAAGTGGAGAAAAAAGTGGAGAGAAAGTGGAGAAAAAGTGGAGCATAAGAGGAGAAAAAGTGGAGAAAAAGTAAAGAAAAAGTGGAGAAAAAGTGGAGAAAAAGTGGAGCATAAGAGGAGAAAAAGTGGAGAAAAAAGTGGAGAAAAAGTGGAGAAAAAGTGGAGCATAAGAGGAGAAAAAGTGGAGAAAAAAGTGGAGAAAAAGTGGAGAAAAAAAGTGGAGAAAAAGTGGAGAAAAAGTGGAGAAAAAGTGGAGAAAAAGTGGAGAAAAAAATGGAGAAAAAGTGGAGCACCCTTTGGTACCTTTCATGTGGCACTAAGGGGTGCTTAGCTTTGTATTTAGCCAAAAAAATGAAAAAAAAATGACGTAGGGTTCCCCCTAGTTTTGTAGCCAGCTAGGGTAAAGCAGACGGCTGCAGCCTGCAGACCACAGCTGGCAACCTCACCTTGGCTGGTAATCCAAAACTGAGGGCACCCCACGCTGTTATTTTAAATTAAATAAATAATTTAAAAAAAAAACACGTAGGGGCCCCCCAAAATTGGATCACCAGCCAAGGTAAAGCAGACAGCTGGGGCCTGATATTCTCAGACTAGGGAGGTCCATGGTTATTGGAATCTCCCCAGCCTAAAATTAGCAGGCCGCAGCCACCCCAGAAGTGGCGCATCCATTAGATGCGCCAATCCTGGTGCTTCGCCCCAGCTCATCCCGCGCCCTGGTGCGGTGGCAAACGGGGTAATATATGGGGTTAATACCAGATGTGTAATGTCACCTGGCATCAAGCCCTGGGGTTGGTGAGGTCAGGCGTCTATCAGATACCCGACATCACCAACCCAGTCAGTAATAAAAAAAAATAGACGACAAACACATTTTTATTTGAAAAAACACTCCCCAAAACATTCTCTCTTTAACCAATTTATTAGATTGAAAAACAAATCCAGGTCTGCTGTAATCCAAGGGGTTGCCATGACGATCCACACTGTCCCAGTCAATGAAGAGCAGGATGTTCCCCATTGGCTGGGAGAGCAGTGCAGTGACCTGAGCTAACATCAATGGGTCAGCCCAGGTCACTGCAGGGGGGTGACAAGTGCTGCTGTCAGCGAGGTACATTACCTGCGCTGATCTCCAGCACTGCCGACAGCCCCTGTCACTGAGTTCAATGACCGGCGCCTTCCCCTCAAGTATCGCGAGAGGTCCATGACGTCACCGCTAGTCAGTCTCGGGTCGGAAGCGAGAGGTCATGTGACAAGCGGCGGCCATGGAGGACAGTGACAGCGCTGAGGTCGGGATGGCGGGACTTCATCACCGCAGGTAAGCCGAGCGGGCGGGGGTGGGGGGGGGGTTTGTGTGTGTGTGTGTGTGTACATGCCGCGGGCAGGAGGGGGCGGAGCGAGCTGAGCGGGAAAGTGTGGGCTTCCTGCACGTGACTAAGATAAACATCGGGTTACTAACCAAAGCGCTTTGCTTGGATACCCGATGTTTATCTTGGTTACCAGCTTCTGGCAGGCTGCCAGCGATGGCTCCTGCTCACTGTAGCTGTAAAAAGCCCTGCTTTTTGCTGCTAGAACCGTTCTCGAACGTATCTAGAACTATCGAGCTTTTGCAAAAAGCTCGAGTTCTAGTTCGATCTCGAACAGCCCCAAAAATCACTCGAGCTTAGAACTGGAGAACCTCGAACCGCGAACCGCGCTCAACTCTAATTAAAATGCAGAGAAATCACCCTAGGCAAGGCACTGAAGCATAATAGCTTAAAGGGTTGTCCACTATTTGGACAACCTCTTCTCATATTCCATGTGCACTGCCATAAAATTAAAAATGCCTATACTCGCCTCCACTGCCAGTGTGGTTCTAAGTGATGTCAGAACTTTTGTTCCCAGGGCCCATGTGACATTGTTATGACATGTAAGCCATGGAACCAATAAGCACCAATTTTCTTCTCCCAGGCTTTATATGGTTAAGTAATTAATGGGAATTAATTGGCAGTTGCAGCACTCAGTTCCTGTTAATTACTTAAATGCCAAAAAGTAGGGAGAAGGAAGCCGTCGCTGATTCATTGTTGTCTTGTGTGTCATAACAATGTAAAGTGGGCCCCAGGAACCCAAGTTCCAACATCATTGGAACCGTGCCGACACCAGATGTGAGTATAGGCTTTATTATTTTTATGGGGCACACATGGGGAATAAGAATTGCTTATCCAAGTAGTGGACAACCCCTTTAATCCTGAACAGCTGAGCCAAATTCACATTCCAATTATGGAATTGGGAGCCACTTGTGTAGAGCAAAAATGTTAAAAGTGGACACACAGTGCCTGTTTTCAGAGTTCCCCCACAGAGCACACAGAACCCCTTTACAGTGACATTGAATAAAAATAAATAAATAATAATCTTGAGTTAGAAGGTGGAGCTCCAAGTGGAGGAGGTGAAGGTCGATGTGGCGGTGTAGGTGGAAGAGTCGGAGAAGGTAGCCAACATTGATTGTTTTTTTTTATTTGAGGAGGCCCCAAACATTGGGAATGTCAAATAGAACAAACTGCGGTGGAGTATAACA
This sequence comes from Anomaloglossus baeobatrachus, assembly GCF_048569485.1. Classification (NCBI taxonomy): domain Eukaryota; kingdom Metazoa; phylum Chordata; class Amphibia; order Anura; family Aromobatidae; genus Anomaloglossus; species Anomaloglossus baeobatrachus. The sequence continues at coordinate 763,859,991 of NC_134353.1, read as the reverse complement.
ATGGCAGGGTGTGACTGCTATACTTCTCTGGTTAGCCAAAGTCCTGTGGGATCCACACCCGCTGTCTTAATTTAAGATTTATGAGTTAATTTGCTAAATTAAACTTGGATCTAAATACAAACCTCCCTATATATTTAGACACAGCTAAGGGGAAGGCACTGGTGCATATTTTATCCAACTGCCAGATTTTATAAATGCCCTGCAGTTACACAAGGCAGTTAGACAGGGCAGGAGATGGGTAAGTCATGCAAGACAATCAAACAAACTTGCTCCTAATTAAGTTGTGCATGTTTTCATCATATTTATTTGTATAATTTATGTGCTAGCTGCTTCAATTCCTCATATCTACTGCCCTTTCACACACTTTGTGCACTCCATCTATAGCAGTCTCTTTCTCCTCTCCTCTCCTGTGTACAGCTCTCATGCTCTTTTAACATTCTTATACTGCAGAGATCCATTCACTTTCACCATACAACACAAGAGGCGCACTCACAAGTTATTTAACCATCTGCTCGCTCTCTCTATTCTCCTTCTCTTAGTTGTAGGACAACTGAGCTGAGCTGTCACTGAGGTTACTCGCGGCCAACGCTGAATACAGCTGATTGCGCTATTGCCTTCATTAGCTGCGTGGAGGTGACAGGAGCGACTGTGTCTTCTGCAGCTCTGGTCACCTCCATGCAGCAGAGCTGGAAGCGACGCTGGACCATCCTGGATTACGCCGGACATGGAGGGCTTTTTCGGGCTTATTAAAGTGGTCAACCAGGGTATATGTTTATGGTTTTTTTTCTAATAAAGGATTTTTTCAGGTGTGTGTGTGTTTATTTACTGTCACTTACAGATTAATCATGGAAGGTATCTCAGGGAGACGCCTGACATGATTAATCTAGGACTTATTGGCAGCTATGGGCTGCCAAAAACCCCTTATTACCCCGATTTGCCAACGCACCAGGGCAAATCGGGAAGAGCCGGGTACAGTCCCAGAACTGTCGCATATAATGTATGCGGCAATTCTGGGCGGCTGCTGACTGATATTGTTAGGCTGGGGGGCTCCCCATAACGTGGGGCTCCCCATCCTGAGAATACCAGCCTTCAGCCGTATGGCTTTATCTGGCTGGTATTAAAATGGGGGGGACCGCACGCCGTTTTTTTAAATTATTTATTTATTAATTTTACTGCACAGTATAGACACGCCCACCGGCTGCTGTGATTGGGTGCAGTGAGACAGCTGTCACTCAGTGTGGGGGGCGTGTCTGACTGCAACCAATCATAGGCGTCTGTGGGTGGGGAAAGCAGGGAATACGAGATTGATTAATGAGCGGCCGGCATATTCAAAGTAATTGTTGCCGCGCATTCTCTGCACAGCTGTTCCTCGCCGCGCTGGTGATCGGGGAGCGGTATGAGCCGGGGGAAGAAAAAAACCGAGCGCCAATGTAAGTATGACTGAGAACAGCAGAAAAAAAGGTAAGTATACTGAATTTAAAAAAAAAAAATAAGATCGCTAGTGTAAAAACGCACACGCACGAAACATGCTGAACACGGACATACTCCGTGTGCGGTACGTGCAGGCACAGACCCATAGACTAAAGCGGATCCGTGCCTGCGTGCTGCCGGCCAAAAACGGACATGTTGTCCGTGTAGAAAAGCGCACACACGTACTTACCTCACGGACACACGTTCCGTGCGATTTTACGTGTGTGTGCCATCTACCATTGATTAACATGGGTCTCCGTGTCTACGTGTCTCTGGTACGTGCAAATATGTACCGCACACGTACAAATTACACGGATGTGTGTTGCGGGTCTAACTGAATATTTTGCCAGCTACTCTTCCCCTGTGTATCGGGATTCCTCGAGGTTCAGTTCTAGGCCCCCTCCTTTTCTCTCTATACACTGCCCCTATTGGACAAACAATCAGAAGATTCGTATTTCACTACCATATGTATGCTGATGACACCCATTTGTACACATCATTTCCTGACATCACTCCTGCCTTAAAACAAAATACCAGCTTTTATTTGTCTTCTGTCTCCAACATCATGTTTTCCCCCTATCTAAAATTCACTCTGTCAAAAGCTGAACTTCTCATGTTTTCTCCTTCTATTAACTTTCATAAACCCAATATTGTCATTTCAGTGTGTGGTTCAACTATTACTCCTGAGCAGCACACCCGCTGTCTTGGGGTTATAATTGACTCAGATCTCTCCTTCACTCCCTACATCTGATCACCTGCTTGCTCATGTCATCTCCACCTCAATAACACCTCAAGAATTTGATCTTTTCTTACTGTTGACTCTGCAAAAACTCTTAGGCCTAAGACACACGGCGAGAACAATGGTGCGAGTGGAGTGCGATAAAAAAATCGCATTCCACTTGGACCAATATTAGCTTGTGTGTCAGCACACATGAGCGATTATTTTCTCAGCCCTAATCGGACCGAGAAAACAATCGCAGCATGCTGCGATTGTAATGCGATCATTGTTTCTCTCACACCCATTCATGTCAATGGGGCGAGAGAAAAATCGCACTGCACTTGCGGTACACCGGTGTACTGCGAGTGCGATGTGAGAATGGCAATACCCGGCTACGTAGGAAAGAGGGAGATAAATCCCTCCTTCCTCTCCTCCGTGCCAGCCCACCCCTCCTCAGTGCTGGCCCACCCCCCGCAGCTGAGGTCCGCTCGCACGATCGGCCCTCAGTCGCAGACACACTCATATGACACTCAACTTCGCTGTGCTGCCAGCGTGAGCCAAGTGTCATGCGAGGGGATCGCAGTAAACCCCGTGTGGCCCCAGCCTTACTGTCACTGTTATTCATTCTTATCTAGGCTAAATCGGTTTCCTTCTTACTAAACTCTCCCCTCTCCAATCCATCCTGAATGCAGTAGCCAGGATCATTGCCCTCTCCATTGCTACACCGATGCCTCCACCTTGTGCCAAGAAATAATAGTTAGCGTCCACTCAGTCACTGTGATAGTGTGCTGCTTAATGGGATACACAATCCCATAGACAAGTGACTTCTGACATCTGACAAGTGATAAGTGACTTCTGACAAGTGACAAGTGACTTTTGACTACTGACAAGTGACACCTGACATTGTTTTCTTAAAATATATTACTAACTAAATATCAAATCCAATAAATAATGAACCTATAGCTTAATGGTGAGGCATCTGTGTCACATATTGTATTATCCTTTCAAATCAAAACAAATAAAAAAAGAAAAGACTTCTGTCCACTATGGAGACTAGAAACCAGAGGTCTGTATCTGTAAGACAGAACATTCACCAGTGAGCTACTAAGTACAGCTGTGTTAGCCTTTAATTTGGTTATGTGATTTTCAGTGCAATGGAGTCTGAAATACATTGGGCCTTTTACTCTGACTTCTTCCAAGCCAAATTCAAATGATGTTTGACTCTGATCGGTGACTTAGATAAGTGAAGAAAGTCACATCTCACATATCACATCTCACACATCAGGATGAGAATTAGAAGGACTATATTTAAATTGTTGCATGGTTAATCTCATAAGGCAAGAAAGACAGTTAGTCACTATCTCTTTAGTTTATCGCTTTATCGTGATAAAGTTTTTGTCTCTGGAGTTTGGTCCAAGGAGTAGGAAAATAAACCTTAAAGGCCGCTTTACACACTGCGATATCGGTACCGATATCGCTAGTGTGGGTACCCGGCCCCATCTGTTGTGCGACACGGGCAAATTGCTGCCCGTGGCGCACAACATCGCCCAGAGCCATCACACATACTTACCTGCCTAGCGACGTCGCTGTGACCGGCGAACCGCCTCCTTTCTAAGGGGGCGGTCCGCGCGGCGTCACAGCGACGTCACTGAGCGGCCGCCCAATAGCAGCGGAGGGGCAGGTAAGGTGAGCTTCCTTGTTCCTGCGGCATCACACGGAGCGATGTGTGCTGCCGCAGGAACGAGGAACAACTTCGTTACTGCTGCAGTAACGATATTTGAGAATGGACCCCCATGTCACCGATGAGCGATTTTGCACGTTTTTGCGATGATGCAAAATCGCTCATAGGTGTCACACGCAACGGCATCGCTAATGCGGCCGGATGTGCATCACAAATTCCGTGACCCCAACGACAACGCATTAGCGATGTCGTAGTGTGTAAAGCCCCCTTTAGGCCCTGTCACACACAGAGATAAATCTGCGGCAGATCTGTGGTTGCAGTGACATTGTGGACAATCAGTGCCAGGTTTGTGGCTGTGTACAAATATGTCCATGATTTCACTGCAACCACATATCTGCCAAAGATTTATCTCTGTATGTGACGGTGCCTTTATTGTCCTAGTAGTGGGTTATGGGGCTGCAAAATGAAGCAAATAAGGGTAAGAGCAGGACAGTTATACATATGTGCCCCATGCCAGCAGGCGCCACCGCGTGGCTCGAGGGATCATCCGGACCCGGGGGTCACGCGGACACGCCGAATAAAAAGGGGGACATAGTTGTTCGGCCTTGACTGTATTTGGTTCGTGACGCCACCCACGGTGTGTGGTGAAGTGGGACACCACCGCTGCTGTTGTGGGATACCCAGGGGAGATGTAAAGGCAGCTGGATGTTAACCCTTCTGTGGGTAGGGATGGTTGCCTCGGGGCCCAGTGTCTCTGTGCAAGGTATGGCGATGGCAGGGGGCCTGCACACCCGGACGTAGCAGGGGATGTTTGGTTACTCACAAGCAAATGAATCACACGAGTCTTTTGGTAAACCAAGGTGCTGGTGGCCAGCCGCCGAGGCCGGTTGTACTCTGGTCCCCCTCCTGGGCTGGTGGTCGCTGTCTCTTCCTCTGCACTGGCTGTGGTTGTGTGTTTGGACTTCCCGGTATGGAACATGGGAGTCCGCTCCCAGCTTTCTGTGTTCCTGAGGAGCCGTGCCCGCTGACGCTGACCCGTGGGATCTATGGGCCCTGGCTGTTGCCCTATCCCTATCTGTGGGTGGTTGTCTGCTTTTGGGACTTTGGTTGGGACAGGACCTGTAATCCTGCCCTCAATTGGTTGATTAGCTAGGCCGTTGGTTCCGGTCCTGGCTTCACGGTCCGAGTACCCCCTCTGTGCACAGTTTCCGGTCGGGTCTCCGGTGTCAGTACTGGCGGGCTCCAACCCTGCTTCAGGCCTCCTCGGATCTGCTGAGCCATCTTCCCGTCTCCTACTGACGGAGACCACCGTCTGCCACCTAGCCAAGGCACCAGGGTTCCAACCCTGGCACCGTTCAACTTGAACTTCTCCTCTGCTGGAGCTACACATAGCTCCAGCCCATACTCCTCTCAACTTGAACTACAGACTAGACTAGAACTGTTTGTTTTCCTGCCCCGGGCTGTCTAGACCCCTACGTGGGCGTTCCCTAACCACCTGGTCCCACCCACTGGAGTGCCTGTCTTGCCCTGAGGGGGGTGACTAGGGTGTCAGGTCAGCTGTATGTAACCTAGCTGAGGGAAGGTGTTATGCGGGGGCCTATTGTGTGACTACCTGGTTTTGCCAGGGCGTCACACATACTCAAAGATAAGATGGCTGTGAGACTGCAGCACTTGCTCTATTTTTAACAAAATGAATATTCACTGTGCCAGCCTTTGTGCGACTTCTGTGATTGGTTGCAGTAAGTCTTCTGTATTCCTGCAATCCTCACACTTGGCTGTCTGCTCCTATCCTGAGTGGGACAGCTGCAAGTGTAGTGTAAAAATAAATAGTTTTAAAAAATTACATGGGATCCCTCTTGTTTTGTTAACCAGCCAAAGCTAATGCAGCAGCTGCGGGTTATTATTAGGCTGGGAAGGGGCCAATATTCATGGCATTTTGTTGCCTGATAATATCAGCCCACAGGTGTTTTACCATGGCTGGTTAGCTAAAATAACTTAAAGAAGTTGTCCAGTTACCAAAATTGATTTTTTTTTTCTCCTAAATCTTGCCATTATCTGACTCTCCACTAGAGTTGAGCGCGGTTCGTGGTTCGTGGTTCTCCAGTTCGCGGCTCGAGTGATTTTGGGGCATGTTCTAGATCGAACTAGAACTCGAGCTTTTTGCAAAAGCTCGATAGTTCTAGAAACGTTCGAGAACGGTTCTAGCAGCCAAAAAACAGCTAAATCCTAGCTTGGTTTCTGCTGTAATAGTGTAAGTCACTCTGTGAATCAAACTATTATCACATTTCAGTGTATAGTGTGCGTGAACAGCGCCTTCAGATCACTGCTGTTTCTATAATGGCGATCGCCATTTTTTTTTTTTTTTTCTTGTCTTCCTTCCCTAAGCGCGCGCGTCTTGTGGGGCGGGCCAGCATGTCAGCCAATCACAGACACACACACACCTAAGTGGACTTTGAGCCAGAGAAGCAACGGCATGTGTGATAGGATCTGCATGTCACATGTCCCTGCATTATAAAACCGGACATTTTCTTCACGAACGCCATTATCTGCCTTCTGCGTCTTTGGTGTCAGACATCAGTGTCGCAGCTCCGACCTCCTGAGTCCTATAGCCGATACAGCTGTATGCGCTGCATACACAGCGTTAGACAGCTTAGGGAGAGCACATTCTAGCAGTCCTTTTAAGGGCTCAAAGCGGCAGGGTCAGAGAGCCATAAGTGACAGGTCCTGCAAACAGCAACAGCGTCTGTGTAGCCCAGGTCAGGGATTTCCTCCCTGCATTTCACCATTAGGAGGGAATAGAAAGGCAGGCTTCCATTCCTCTACCCAGAGCACCACAATCCTGCCACTGTACCCTCTTGTCCTCTGCACACTCCAACTCATTCTAAGTAAGCCATTATACTAGCAAACATTCAGTGTACCTAGTGGCATCCTATACGTGGCTATTGGACTTTGCTATAGTCCCACTAGTGCAAAGACATTTGCAGAGCACGTCTGCCTGCATTGCACACTACAACTTTTTTAAACTAAGCAATTTTACTAGCAAACACTCAGTGTACCTAGTGGCATCCTATACGTGGCTATTGGACTTTGCTATAGTCCCACTAGTGCAAAGACATTTGCAGAGCACGTCTGCCTGCGTTGCACACTCCAACTAATTATAACTAAGCCATTATACTAGCACACACTCAGTGTACCTAGTGGCATCCTATACGTGGCTATTGGACTTTGCTATAGTCCCACTAGTGCCAAGACATTTGCAGCACGTCTGCCTGCGTTGCACACTCCAACTAATTATAACTAAGCCATTATACTAGCACACACTCAGTGTACCTAGTGGCATCCTATACGTGGCTATTGGACTTTGCTATAGTCCCACTAGTGCCAAGACATTTGCAGCACGTCTGCCTGCGTTGCACACTCCAACTAATTATAACTAAGCCATTATACTAGCACACACTCAGTGTACCTAGTGGCATCCTATACGTGGCTATTGGACTTTGCTATAGTCCCACTAGTGCCAAGACATTTGCAGCACGTCTGCCTGCGTTGCACACTCCAACTAATTATAACTAAGCCATTATACTAGCACACACTCAGTGTACCTAGTGGCATCCTATACGTGGCTATTGGACTTTGCTATAGTCCCACTAGTGCCAAGACATTTGCAGCACGTCTGCCTGCGTTGCACACTCCAACTAATTATAACTAAGCCATTATACTAGCAAACACTCAGTGTACCTAGTGGCATCCTATACGTGGCTATTGGACTTTGCTATAGTCCCACTAGTGCCAAGACATTTGCAGCACGTCTGCCTGCGTTGCACACTCCAACTAATTATAACTAAGCCATTATACTAGCACACACTCAGTGTACCTAGTGGCATCCTATACGTGGCTATTGGACTTTGCTATAGTCCCACTAGTGCCAAGACATTTGCAGAGCGCATCTGCCTGCGTTGCACACTCCAACTAATTATAACTAAGCCATTATACTAGCACACACTCAGTGTACCTAGTGGCATCCTATACGTGGCTATTGGACTTTGCTATAGTCCCACTAGTGCAAAGACATTTGCAGCACGTCTGCCTGCGTTGCACACTCCAACTAATTATAACTAAGCCATTATACTAGCACACACTCAGTGTACCTAGTGGCATCCTATACGTGGCTATTGGACTTTGCTTTAGTCCCACTAGTGCCAAGACATTTGCAGAACGCATCTGCCTGCGTTGCACACTCCAACTAATTATAACTAAGCCATTATACTAGCACACACTCAGTGTACCTAGTGGCATCCTATACGTGGCTATTGGACTTTGCTATAGTCCCACTAGTGCCAAGACATTTGCAGAGCGCATCTGCCTGCGTTGCACACTCCAACTAATTATAACTAAGCCATTATACTAGCACACACTCAGTGTACCTAGTGGCATCCTATACGTGGCTATTGGACTTTGCTATAGTCCCACTAGTGCCAAGACATTTGCAGCACGTCTGCCTGCGTTGCACACTCCAACTAATTATAACTAAGCCATTATACTAGCAAACACTCAGTGTACCTAGTGGCATCCTATACGTGGCTATTGGACTTTGCTATAGTCCCACTAGTGCCAAGACATTTGCAGCACGTCTGCCTGCGTTGCACACTCCAACTAATTATAACTAAGCCATTATACTAGCACACACTCAGTGTACCTAGTGGCATCCTATACGTGGCTATTGGACTTTGCTATAGTCCCACTAGTGCCAAGACATTTGCAGAGCGCATCTGCCTGCGTTGCACACTCCAACTAATTATAACTAAGCCATTATACTAGCACACACTCAGTGTACCTAGTGGCATCCTATACGTGGCTATTGGACTTTGCTATAGTCCCACTAGTGCAAAGACATTTGCAGCACGTCTGCCTGCGTTGCACACTCCAAATAATTATAACTAAGCCATTATACTAGCACACACTCAGTGTACCTAGTGGCATGCTATACGTGGCTATTGGACTTTGCTTTAGTCCCACTAGTGCCAAGACATTTGCAGAACGCATCTGCCTGCGTTGCACACTCCAACTAATTATAACTAAGCCATTATACTAGCACACACTCAGTGTACCTAGTGGCATCCTATACGTGGCTATTGGACTTTGCTATAGTCCCACTAGTGCCAAGACATTTGCAGAGCGCATCTGCCTGCGTTGCACACTCCAACTAATTATAACTAAGCCATTATACTAGCACACACTCAGTGTACCTAGTGGCATCCTATACGTGGCTATTGGACTTTGCTATAGTTCCACTAGTGCCAAGACATTTGCAGCACGTCTGCCTGCGTTGCACACTCCAACTAATTATAACTAAGCCATTATACTAGCACACACTCAGTGTACCTAGTGGCATCCTATACGTGGCTATTGGACTTTGCTATAGTCCCACTAGTGCCAAGACATTTGCAGCACGTCTGCCTGCGTTGCACACTCCAACTAATTATAACTAAGCCATTATACTAGCACACACTCAGTGTACCTAGTGGCATCCTATACGTGGCTATTGGACTTTGCTATAGTCCCACTAGTGCCAAGACATTTGCAGCACGTCTGCCTGCGTTGCACACTCCAACTAATTATAACTAAGCCATTATACTAGCAAACACTCAGTGTACCTAGTGGCATCCTATACGTGGCTATTGGACTTTGCTATAGTCCCACTAGTGCCAAGACATTTGCAGCACGTCTGCCTGCGTTGCACACTCCAACTAATTATAACTAAGCCATTATACTAGCACACACTCAGTGTACCTAGTGGCATCCTATACGTGGCTATTGGACTTTGCTTTAGTCCCACTAGTGCCAAGACATTTGCAGAACGCATCTGCCTGCGTTGCACACTCCAACTAATTATAACTAAGCCATTATACTAGCACACACTCAGTGTACCTAGTGGCATCCTATACGTGGCTATTGGACTTTGCTATAGTCCCACTAGTGCCAAGACATTTGCAGAGCGCATCTGCCTGCGTTGCACACTCCAACTAATTATAACTAAGCCATTATACTAGCACACACTCAGTGTACCTAGTGGCATCCTATACGTGGCTATTGGACTTTGCTATAGTCCCACTAGTGCAAAGACATTTGCAGCACGTCTGCCTGCGTTGCACACTCCAACTAATTATAACTAAGCCATTATACTAGCACACACTCAGTGTACCTAGTGGCATCCTATACGTGGCTATTGGACTTTGCTATAGTCCCACTAGTGCAAAGACATTTGCAGCACGTCTGCCTGCGTTGCACACTCCAACTAATTATAACTAAGCCATTATACTAGCACACACTCAGTGTACCTAGTGGCATCCTATACGTGGCTATTGGACTTTGCTTTAGTCCCACTAGTGCCAAGACATTTGCAGAACGCATCTGCCTGCGTTGCACACTCCAACTAATTATAGCTAAGCCATTATACTAGCACACACTCAGTGTACCTAGTGGCATTCTATACGTGGCTATTGGACTTTGCTATAGTCCCACTAGTGCCAAGACATTTGCAGAGCGCATCTGCCTGCGTTGCACACTCCAACTAATTATAACTAAGCCATTATACTAGCACACACTCAGTGTACCTAGTGGCATCCTATACGTGGCTATTGGACTTTGCTATAGTCCCACTAGTGCAAAGACATTTGCAGCACGTCTGCCTGCGTTGCACACTCCAACTAATTATAACTAAGCCATTATACTAGCACACACTCAGTGTACCTAGTGGCATCCTATACGTGGCTATTGGACTTTGCTATAGTCCCACTAGTGCCAAGACATTTGCAGAGCGCATCTGCCTGCGTTGCACACTCCAACTAATTATAACTAAGCCATTATACTAGCACACACTCAGTGTACCTAGTGGCATCCTATACGTGGCTATTGGACTTTGCTATAGTCCCACTAGTGCCAAGACATTTGCAGAGCGCATCTGCCTGCGTTGCACACTCCAACTAATTATAACTAAGCCATTATACTAGCACACACTCAGTGTACCTAGTGGCATCCTATACGTGGCTATTGGACTTTGCTATAGTCCCACTAGTGCAAAGACATTTGCAGCACGTCTGCCTGCGTTGCACACTCCAACTCATTATAACTAAGTTACATTGTCAGGGATATTTATTCTTTATTATTCTGCTGTTAATAAAGCTAGACCACCACTGCAATCTTCACCACCTCTCAATTTTTACTACCACATTTTCAGTCCACAATCTTGTCGCAATCAACATGAGTGGCAAAATGACAGATGCTGGTGGAAAGGGGAAGAGGCGTGGTGGAAAAGGCAAAAAAGGTTTTGTCAGTGGGGAAGGTGGCAAAGCTCCATTATCATCTGCTGAAGATAGACCATCTACTAGCAAAAGTAAGATGTCTACTACTTATTGTGGACAATCCGATGTGCTCCCTTTATTACGGACACGAACAAGAGGAACAAAGGTAGATGATGGGCAAAAAAGGAAAATGTTTGAATGGATCTCAAGTGGTCCAACAAGTGCCCTCTCAGCCACTTCAAGTACCGCATCCAAAAAACACCATTCCTCTGAGTTGTCATCCCAATCACACTTGATTTCTCCCAGCTCTGAAGTCTCCATCAGCCCTGCACAGTATGGTGGAACTGAGATGGCTGAGTCTGCAGAGCTGTTCAGTCACACTATAGCCTGGGAATCAGAGGTCTGCTCCCAAGCTACAGTGAGTACAGAACAGGAAATGGTCTGCAGTGATGCCCAGAACCTTTGTGACTCAGATTCAGGCCGTGAGGACCAAGTTTCTGAGCATAATGTTGACCCTTTGTCACAAACTGTAACACCTGTGGTTATAGACAATGAGGAACATACTGATGAAGATGAGACTCAGATACCCGATTGGGATGACAACTTAAATATTCGGTCAGGGCAAGAAGAGGCTCGGTCTGAGGGGGAGGGGAGTGCAAACACAACAATTGATGATGACGTTCTAGATCCCACCTACTGTCAACCCCCAGTCAGGCACTCGAGGAGGTCAACAGAGGCGGTGGAGGAGGATGCAACCGACGACGAAGTTACCTTGCGCCTTCCTGGACAGAGTCGGAGCACTGGTAGCACGTCTACAACTGCATCCTCAGCCACCACTCTGCCTATGAGCATTATTCGGGGTGGATCAACAGGTCGCATGGCCTCTAAGCCTTGCCTAGCCTGGGCCTTTTTTCACATCGAAAAAGATCGCCCAACTCATGTGATATGTAACATTTGTCATGATTCTGTTAGTAGAGGTCAAAACCTCAGCAGTTTGACAACTTCTTCCATGAATCGTCACATGAATAAATATCATAAGTCCCGGTGGGAAGCTCACCGTGCTGCAATGCCGGCTAGCGGAGCGAACCATCCACCGCCCGCCCCTTCCAGTGCATCCGCGCGCTCTTCATCTTCTAGGACTGTGGGGACAGCTGTCACACCTGTTTTTCCACGCAAAACTTCCACCACTGTAACCGCAACAGGCAGTTTGCTTGTAAGGTCGTCAGTTGGTTTGGAAGGGGAAACAAGTGAGTGTGTACAGCTCTCTCAGACATCGATAGCACCAACATTGGATGAAGGCAACATCATGTCTCCGCCTGAACTTTCCTCACAAACCTGCATTTTTCCAGGGACACCCTACTCAACACCGTCTACACACAGCAGCCAGATCTCTGTCCCTCAGATGTGGTCAAATAAAAGGCCACTTCCTCCGACCCATGACAAAGCTAAGAGGTTGACTCTATCCCTCTGTAAGCTGTTGGCTACCGAAATGCTGCCTTTCCGCCTAGTGGACACACATGATTTTAGAGAGCTTATGTCTGTCGCTGTGCCCCAGTACCAGATGCCTAGTCGCCACTACTTCTCTAAGAAAGGTGTGCCCGCGCTACACCAGCATGTCGCACACAACATCACCGCTTCCTTGAGAAACTCTGTGTGTCAACGGGTGCATTTCACCACCGATACTTGGACCAGTAAGCATGGACAGGGACGTTACATGTCGCTGACTGGGCACTGGGTAACTATGGTGATAGATGGTGAAGGGTCTGCTGCACAAGTCTTGCCGTCCCCACGACTTGTGTGTCAATCCTCTGTCTGTCCAAGTTCCGCCACAGCTTCTGCATCCTCCACCTCATCTGGGTCCTCCACCTCCGCCCCAAGCCTGCCTGGTCAGGCCACCAGCGTTCTCACTGCGCAGAAGGAATCACGCACGCCTCATTACTATGCTGGCAGCCGAGCGCAACGGCATCAGGCGGTCTTTAGCTTGACATGTCTTGGTAATAAGAGTCACACAGCTGAGGAGTTGTGGTCAGCTCTGCGGTCCGAGTTTAATAAATGGTTGTCTCCACTCAACCTGCAGCCTGGTAAGGCCGTGTGCGACAATGCTGCAAACCTGGGTGCGGCCCTTCGCCTGGGCAAGGTGACACACGTACCTTGTATGGCTCACGTGTTGAACCTTGTCGTGCAGCAATTTTTAACACACTATCCCGGCCTAGATGGCCTTCTGAACAGGGCACGAAAACTGTCTGCTCACTTCCGGCGTTCAAGCGCCGCAGCTGAGCGACTTGCATCGCTCCAGAAGTCTTTCGGCCTGCCGGTTCATCGCCTGAAATGCGATGTGGCGACACGCTGGAATTCAACTCTCCACATGTTACAGCGACTGTGGCAGCACCGCAGAGCCCTGGTGCAATACGTCATGACGTATAGCCTGGGCCAACGAGATGCAGAGGTGGGGCAGATCACCCTGATGGAGTGGTCTCAGATCAAGGACCTATGCACCCTTCTGCACAGTTTCGACATGGCGACGAATATGTTTAGCTCTGACAATGCCATTATCAGCATGACGATTCCAGTCATTTACATGCTGGAGCACACACTAAACACTATTCGGAGTCAGGGGGTGGGACAACATGAAGGGGAGGAACTACAGGAGGATTCATATGCGCAAGGGACAACAACATCACCAAGGTCCAGACGTTCATCATCACCAACGCAGCAGGCATGGGACCATGGGGAACAGGGATCGACAAGGGCGCATAGTAGCAGGCGAAATGTTGAGCAAGGTGCAGGAGAACATGAAGAAATGGAGGACGAACTGTCCATGGACATGGAAGACTCAGCGGATGAGGGAGACCTTGGTCAAATTTCAGTTGAAAGAGGTTGGGGGGAGATGTCAGAGGAAGAAAGAACGGGTAGCACCTCTATGCCACAAACACAGCGTGGACTTGGTCCGCATGGCTGCGCAAGACACATGAGTGCCTTCTTGTTGCACTACCTCCAACATGACAGTCGTATTGTCAAAATTAGAAGTGATGATGACTACTGGATTGCCACACTATTAGATCCCCGGTACAAGTCCAAATTTTGTGACATAATTCCAGCCATAGAAAGGGACGCACGTATGCAGGAGTATCAGCAGAAGCTGTTACTCGATCTTAGCTCGGCTTTTCCACCAAACAACCGTGCAGGTGCAGGGAGGGAATCTCCCAGTTGTAACTTGACAAACATGGGACGGTCTCGTCATCTTCACCAGTCTACCCGTACCAGTAGGACCGTATCTGGTGCCGGTAACAGCAATTTTATGGAATCTTTTCATAATTTTTTTAGACCCTCTTTTGCAAGGCCACCAGAGACAACAAGTCTGACACATACTCAACGGCTGGAGAGGATGATACAGGAGTATCTCCAAATGAACATCGATGCCATGACTGTGCAACTGGAGCCTTGCTCCTTTTGGGCTTCAAACATAGAAAAATGGCCAGAGCTCTCCAGTTACGCCTTGGAGATTTTGTCGTGTCCAGCTGCCAGCGTTGTCTCTGAACGTGTATTCAGTGCTGCTGGGTGTGTGCTGACAGATAAGCGCACGCGTCTGTCCAGTGACAATGTGGACAGACTGACGTTCATCAAAATGAACAAGTCATGGATCCAGAAGGAATTTACTACCCCTGTGTCATCCTGGGGAGAGTAAATGCTTGTGGATTTGGAATGTGCTTGATGCAAATCAAAACATCCTGTTTGCAACTAGGGCCCAAGTGCTGCCACTGATGGGGTGGGTGTCTGTGTGGCCCAATTTTTGGAAAAAAGGGAGACTCCGCTTGGAGTAACCCTTGCTTACATTGTTTTTAAAAGAAGACAAGATGAACAGAGCTGGGATCAGGAAATACTTTGCTACCTACCCCGGTGTCATCCTGGGGACGGATAAGAATGGCGTATTTTTGAATGTGCTTGATGCAAATCAAAACATCCTGTTTTCAACTAGGGCCCAAGTGCTGCCACTGATGGGGTGGGTGTCTGTGTGGCCCAATTTTTGGAAAAAAGGGAGACTCCGCTTGGAGTAACCCTTGCTTACATTGTTTTTAAAAGAAGCCAAGATGAACAGAGCTGGTATCAGGAAAGACTTTGCTACCTACCCCGGTGTCATTTTGGGAACGGATAAGAATGGCGTATTTTTGAATGTGCTTGATGCAAATGTAGCTGTGAAGTGTACAACTGGGGCACAACTGCTGCCACTGAATGGGTGGGTGTGTGGGGCCCAATTTTTGGAAAAAAAGGGAGACTCCGCTTGGAGTAACCCTTGCTTGATGTGTTTTTAAAAGAAGCCAAGATGAACATAGCTGGGATCAGGAAAGACTTTATCTACCTACCCCGGTGTCATCCTGGGGACGGATAAGAATGGCGTATTTTGGAATGTGCTTGATGCAAATCTAGCTGTGAAGTGTACAACTGGGGCACAACTGCTGCCACTGAATGGGTGGGTGTGTGGGGCCCAATTTTTGGAAAAAAAGGGAGACTCCGCTTGGAGTAACCCTTGCTTGATGTGTTTTTAAAAGAAGCCAAGATGAACATAGCTGGGATCAGGAAAGACTTTATCTACCTACCCCGGTGTCATCCTGGGGACGGATAAGAATGGCGTATTTTGGAATGTGCTTGATGCAAATCTAGCTGTGAAGTGTACAACTGGGGCACAACTGCTGCCACTGAATGGGTGGGTGTGTGGGGCCCAATTTTGGGAAAAAAAGGGAGACTCCGCTTGGAGTAACCCTTGCTTGATGTGTTTTTAAAAGAAGCCAAGATGAACAGAGCTGGGATCAGGAAATACTTTGCTACCTACCCCGGTGTCATCCTGGGGACGGATAAGAATGGCGTATTTTTGAATGTGCTTGATGCAAATCAAAACATCCTGTTTTCAACTAGGGCCCAAGTGCTGCCACTGATGGGGTGGGTGTCTGTGTGGCCCAATTTTTGGAAAAAAAGGGAGACTCCGCTTGGAGTAACCCTTGCTTGATGTGTTTTTAAAAGAAGCCAAGATGAACAGAGCTGGGATCAGGAAAGACTTTGCTACCTACCCCGGTGTCATCCTGGGGACGGATAAGAATGGCGTATTTTTGAATGTGCTTGATGCAAATCAAAACATCCTGTTTTCAACTAGGGCCCAAGTGCTGCCACTGATGGGGTGGGTGTCTGTGTGGCCCAATTTTTGGAAAAAAGGGAGACTCCGCTTGGAGTAACCCTTGCTTACATTGTTTTTAAAAGAAGACAAGATGAACAGAGCTGGGATCAGGAAATACTTTGCTACCTACCCCGGTGTCATCCTGGGGACGGATAAGAATGGCGTATTTTGGAATGTGCTTGATGCAAATCAAAACATCCTGTTTTCAACTAGGGCCCAAGTGCTGCCACTGATGGGGTGGGTGTTAGTGTGGCCCAATTTTTGGAAAAAAGGGAGACTCCGCTTGGAGTAACCCTTGCTTGATGTGTTTTTAAAAGAAGCCAAGATGAACAGAGCTGGGATCAGGAAAGACTTTATCTACCTACCCCGGTGTCATCCTGGGGACGGATAAGAATGGCGTATTTTGGAATGTGCTTGATGCAAATCTAGCTGTGAAGTGTACAACTGGGGCACAACTGCTGCCACTGAATGGGTGGGTGTGTGGGGCCCAATTTTTGGAAAAAAAGGGAGACTCCGCTTGGAGTAACCCTTGCTTGATGTGTTTTTAAAAGAAGCCAAGATGAACAGAGCTGGGATCAGGAAATACTTTGCTACCTACCCCGGTGTCATCCTGGGGACGGATAAGAATGGCGTATTTTTGAATGTGCTTGATGCAAATCAAAACATCCTGTTTTCAACTAGGGCCCAAGTGCTGCCACTGATGGGGTGGGTGTCTGTGTGGCCCAATTTTTGGAAAAAAAGGGAGACTCCGCTTGGAGTAACCCTTGCTTGCTGTGTTTTTAAAAGAAGCCAAGATGAACAGAGCTGGGATCAGGAAAGACTTTGCTACCTACCCCGGTGTCATCCTGGGGACGGATAAGAATGGCGTATTTTTGAATGTGCTTGATGCAAATCAAAACATCCTGTTTGGAACTAGGGCCCAAGTGCTGCCACTGATGGGGTGGGTGTCTGTGTGGCCCAATTTTTGGAAAAAAGGGAGACTCCGCTTGGAGTAACCCTTGCTTGCTGTGTTTTTAAAAGAAGCCAAGATGAACAGAGCTGGGATCAGGAAATACTTTGCTACCTACCCCGGTGTCATCCTGGGGACGGATAAGAATGGCGTATTTTGGAATGTGCTTGATGCAAATCAAAACATCCTGTTTGCAACTAGGGCCCAAGTGCTGCCACTGATGGGGTGGGTGCCTGTGTGGCCCAATTTTTGGAAAAAAGGGAGACTCCGCTTGGAGTAACCCTTGCTTACATTGTTTTTAAAAGAAGACAAGATGAACAGAGCTGGGATCAGGAAATACTTTGCTACCTACCCCGGTGTCATCCTGGGGACGGATAAGAATGGCGTATTTTTGAATGTGCTTGATGCAAATCAAAACATCCTGTTTGCAACTAGGGCCCAAGTGCTGCCACTGATGGGGTGGGTGTCTGTGTGGCCCAATTTTTGGAAAAAAAGGGAGACTCCGCTTGGAGTAACCCTTGCTTGCTGTGTTTTTAAAAGAAGCCAAGATGAACAGAGCTGGGATCAGGAAAGACTTTATCTACTTACCCCGGTGTCATCCTGGGGACGGATAAGAATGGCGTATTTTGGAATGTGCTTGATGCAAATCAAAACATCCTGTTTGCAACTAGGGCCCAAGTGCTGCCACTGATGGGGTGGGTGTCTGTGTGGCCCAATTTTTGGAAAAAAGGGAGACTCCGCTTGGAGTAACCCTTGCTTACATTGTTTTTAAAAGAAGACAAGATGAACAGAGCTGGGATCAGGAAATACTTTGCTACCTACCCCGGTGTCATCATGGGGACGCATAAGAATGGCGTATTTTTGAATGTGCTTGATGCAAATCAAAACATCCTGTTTGCAACTAGGGCCCAAGTGCTGCCACTGATGGGGTGGGTGTCTGTGTGGCCCAATTTTTGGAAAAAAAAGGGAGACTCCGCTTGGAGTAACCCTTGCTTGCTGTGTTTTTAAAAGAAGCCAAGATGAACAGAGCTGGGATCAGGAAAGACTTTATCTACCTACCCCGGTGTCATCCTGGGGACGGATAAGAATGGCGTATTTTGGAATGTGCTTGATGCAAATCTAGCTGTGAAGTGTACAACTGGGGCACAACTGCTGCCACTGAATGGGTGGGTGTGTGGGGCCCAATTTTTGGAAAAAAAGGGAGACTCCGCTTGGAGTAACCCTTGCTTGATGTGTTTTTAAAAGAAGCCAAGATGAACAGAGCTGGGATCAGGAAATACTTTGCTACCTACCCCGGTGTCATCCTGGGGACGGATAAGAATGGCGTATTTTTGAATGTGCTTGATGCAAATCAAAACATCCTGTTTTCAACTAGGGCCCAAGTGCTGCCACTGATGGGGTGGGTGTCTGTGTGGCCCAATTTTTGGAAAAAAAGGGAGACTCCGCTTGGAGTAACCCTTGCTTGCTGTGTTTTTAAAAGAAGCCAAGATGAACAGAGCTGGGATCAGGAAAGACTTTGCTACCTACCCCGGTGTCATCCTGGGGACGGATAAGAATGGCGTATTTTTGAATGTGCTTGATGCAAATCAAAACATCCTGTTTGCAACTAGGGCCCAAGTGCTGCCACTGATGGGGTGGGTGTCTGTGTGGCCCAATTTTTGGAAAAAAGGGAGACTCCGCTTGGAGTAACCCTTGCTTGATGTGTTTTTAAAAGAAGCCAAGATGAACAGAGCTGGGATCAGGAAAGACTTTGCTACCTACCCCGGTGTCATCCTGGGGACGGATAAGAATGGCGTATTTTTGAATGTGCTTGATGCAAATCAAAACATCCTGTTTGCAACTAGGGCCCAAGTGCTGCCACTGATGGGGTGGGTGTCTGTGTGGCCCAATTTTTGGAAAAAAGGGAGACTCCGCTTGGAGTAACCCTTGCTTACATTGTTTTTAAAAGAAGACAAGATGAACAGAGCTGGGATCAGGAAATACTTTGCTACCTACCCCGGTGTCATCCTGGGGACGGATAAGAATGGCGTATTTTGGAATGTGCTTGATGCAAATCAAAACATCCTGTTTTCAACTAGGGCCCAAGTGCTGCCACTGATGGGGTGGGTGTCTGTGTGGCCCAATTTTTGGAAAAAAGGGAGACTCCGCTTGGAGTAACCCTTGCTTGATGTGTTTTTAAAAGAAGCCAAGATGAACAGAGCTGGTATCAGGAAAGACTTTGCTACCTACCCCGGTGTCATTTTGGGAACGGATAAGAATGGCGTATTTTTGAATGTGCTTGATGCAAATGTAGCTGTGAAGTGTACAACTGGGGCACAACTGCTGCCACTGAATGGGTGGGTGTGTGGGGCCCAATTTTGGGAAAAAAAGGGAGACTCCGCTTGGAGTAACCCTTGCTTGCTGTGTTTTTAAAAGAAGCCAAGATGAACAGAGCTGGGATCAGGAAATACTTTGCTACCTACCCCGGTGTCATCCTGTGGATGGATAAGAATGGCGTATTTTTGAATGTGCTTGATGCAAATCAAAACATCCTGTTTGCAACTAGGGCCCAAGTGCTGCCACTGATGGGGTGGGTGTCTGTGTGGCCCAATTTTTGGAAAAAAGGGAGACTCCGCTTGGAGTAACCCTTGCTTACATTGTTTTTAAAAGAAGCCAAGATGAACAAGTCATGGGTCAGCAAAGACTTTGCTACCTACCCTGGTGTCATCCTGGGGATGGATAAGAATGGCGTATTTTTGAATGTGCTTGATGCAAATGTAGCTGTGAAGTGTACAACTGGGGCACAACTGCTGCCACTGAAGGGGTGGGTGTGTGTGTGGCCCAATTTTTGGAAAAAAGGGAGACTCCGCTTGGAGTCACCTTGCGGTGTTTTACATGATTTTAGAAGGGCGTGCCATGCCTATATCTGTGTGTCCTCCTCTTTTTCCTTGTCCAGCTGTTTTGTTTTCGCATGAGTATATGTCCTTGTCACTTTCCAATGTGTTTGAGTTGTTTGTCACCTTTAGGACACCTTTGAGGGTGTTTTCTAGGTGTTTTTCTGTGTTTGTGATTGCCTGCCATTGTTTCCTATGCAGTTCGAGTTCGGTTCGTCGAACGTTCGACGAACCGAACTCGAACGGGAGGTCCGTTCGGCGAACCAACCTCGAGCCGAACCGCGACCGGTTCGCTCATCTCTACTCTCCACACATCTATTATATTATTTCTGCAATATTACCTTTTATCAGTCTCTAGAAGCACATCCTCACTGCTGGCTCCAGCTCTGATGGGGTTAATCTCTCTCCTGACTTCCCGGGTTCAGTTCCTACAACTCCCATAATTCTTTGCACACACACACATACTGCACTCTGCTCATCCTTCCACCCCTATTCCCGTACGATAACATACTGACCCAACAGACATGACTCCTCCTCTCCTCTCCTCTCTTCTCGCTCCTGCTGCCGCCAGCACACAGCTGGTTCTCCTCATGCTGGGCTGTGATGTGCGGACGTCACCACACACAGTCCTGTCCCTCAGGATGAGAGGCATCTGCTGATGCTGCTGATGTAACGTCAACTTTCAAAGCCCGGAAGTTGATGTGACATCAGCGGATGCCAGAGGCCACATCACCCGGGGGTCATGTGATTGAGCGAGGAGGATAGCGCCGCTCAGTGCCAAAACTGGAAATAGAAGGCAATTAAGAAGACAACTGAAATGGTAAGTTACACTGATAGAGAAACTAAAAAAAAATGGGGGAATCACCCCTTTAAATAAATAAATACTTGAAAAAAATGGCTTAGGGTCTCCCCGAATTGTTATAACTAGCCAAGGTAAAGTAGACAGTTTGTGTCTAGTATTATTAGGGTGGGAAGGGCATTGGTTATTTGGCCCTTCCCAGCCTAAAAATAAAAGCTCGCAGACGCCTCAGAAGTGGCACATCCATTAGAAGCACCAATTCTGGCGCTTTGCCTGGCTCTTCCCAATTGCCCTAGTGCAGTAGTAATTGGGTTAATACTTTTTGGGTTGATGTCAGATGTACAGTGTCAGCTGTCATCAAGCCCAGGCCCAGGGTTCAGTAATGGAATAGCTTTTATCACACACCCTCATTAGTAATCCATCAAGTAAAGAGTTAAAAAAGACACAGATGCAGGAAAAAAAAAAGTTATGTTAAAAATCATTCCCCGACTCCCTTAACTACCAATTTATTAAAAAAAAAAACAAAACAAAAAAAAATAAATAAACACTTGAAGATCCATGGAATCAGATGTAATCCAGTTATGGAAACCTGAAAGGCATAAAAACAGAGAGATTAAATAAATTTAAACATGATAATCGTCACTTTATTGGCGCCCCAAAAAACCCTGAAGGTCCGACATGTTCCAATGCAAATAGTGTTCCCACAACGTACGGCAATTCTTTATTAAAAGCTATGGAGCTAGGTTCAAGTGAACATGGTTCCATAGTTCACTTGTAATCATTTCTTATGAGCGGTGATATCAATAACCTTACATGACCTCACCTCTCTAGCTGAGTTTTGTAAATGGTATATCGAGACCCGCAATGTCTCATGAGCGGTGAGGTCATGTAAAGTTACTGATGTCACTGCTCGTCAGAAATGACCGCGATAGATGCCTAATTGCCTATCCTTACTAACCCCTTAGCTTCATGCAAACCGTCAATTGACAGCTAACATCAACCCCAAAAGTATTACCTACCACACCAGGGCAATCGTGATAAGCTGGGTAAAGCGTCGGAATTGGCGCATCTAACGGATGCGCCACTTCTGGAGCGGCTATGGCTGTTATATTTAGGCTGGGAAAGGCCAATATCCATAACCTTCCCTGTCTGATAATATCAGCCCCCAACTGTCTGCTTTACCTTGAATGGTTATGAAAAATACAGGGGACCCCTTACTTTTTAAATGATTTATTTAAATAATTAAAAAAACAGCGTGAGATCACATATATTTTTGATAACCAGCCAAAGTAAAGCAGATAGATGGGTGAGAACGGCCATGGATATTAGCTCCTTCCCTGCCGGATATCAGCTCACAGCTGCTGCATTACCTTTAGTTGGTTATCAAAATAAGGGGGAACCCACGTAATTTTTTTTTAAATTATTATTATTTTAAGTGTAGTCCGGAAAGATAAAAAAAAATTGTACTGTTCCTGCCCTCATACACTATGAAGCTGAGCTGGTCACTGCAGTTTTAGTATATTTTGATACTGCTCTTCACCGCTCACTCCTCACCCCGTCGTATGGAACGCTACGACATAGTACAGTGTAAGGCTACATGCATACGCTGTGTTTTTGCTGCGTTTTTTGGTGCAGTTTTGTTGTCAGAACTTTCTGACATTTGACTTCCCAGCAAAGTCTATGAGAAGTCAGATTTGCTATGCGCATATTGCAGTTTATTTGTCAACGTTTTATTTGTCAAACGTTTGTGACAAAAAAATGCAGCATGTTCATTCTTCCTGCTTTTTTGTCAACATTTGTCACAAAAACGCAGCAAAAACGTATGTTGTGAAAAACGCACCTACAATTGCAAGCGTTTTTTGTGACATTTCCAGGCTCTCTCTGACAACGTGCAGTTTTGGCTGCATTTTAGCTGCAGTTTGTGATCACAAAAAGATGCAGCGTGCGCATGTAGCCTAAGCTCCGTGCAACAGCAAAGAATGTTCCTCCTACCTGCAAGCTCCCTTAAACTTGCTTCTATCCAGTCTTAGAACAGGGTGTGTGGTGAGGGCGTGGCAGGTAGGAAGAGCATCGAGCCAGTGGCCACATACCCGCAATGCTCCCTCTTCTAAGACTGGATAGAAACAAGTATCAGGGGACTTGCAGGTAGGAAGAACATGGAGTCGGTGGCCCTACCCCATCCCCTGTTCTCTGCTGCAACACAAACCTTTACATTGGTCTGCCGTAACGTCCCATATGGGAGAGGTGAGGAGCAGCTACTATTTTATTGATTTACAAGCGATCAAAAGATGCTAAAACTGGAGTGGCCACCTCAGCTTCATAGTGGATGGGGGCAGAATCCGTACAGAAATTTTATTTCCCAAGAGTACCCTTTTAAGGGCTGTTGAGGGTGAGGGAAATCAGTGAGATATTAGAAAACAGTACACAAATGAATGGAATTAGTAAAGGACAGCTATTATCATTTGCAGGGTCACATAAGAGCCGCGGTTGAACGTTGAGCGCAGTGTTGAGCCTCTGTATTTTCATGACCTCCCCCTCCCTTTACAATAATAAAAAATACTAACTGCTCAGCCTCCGTCCCAGGGAAGTCGGTGTTCAAGTTTTAGACACAGACACTAGCTGTCCGGTGCGAATGCCGAACTTTACTTTTTGGGATCGCTCATCACTACTGGAGACCAGTGTTGTACAAGAGAAATCCAATGCAGATACATATAGGAGAAATGTGTGCAAAAGGAAAAACAATAATATAGAACCTAAGCCTAAAAGATATACTGATCTACTACTGAGACTATACAAATATATAGACTTTGTATGCTCAATTTTCTGAAAAATACATCAGTACATCATATAACAGAAACAAATAATCTTGAGGATATGGATGATAGCATTTATTTATAGAGATAGTCTACTTTTCTTCCTCTATGCTGCTTCTTTAAAACTTATTAGTTTTCCGCTTTGCCAAGATTGGTTTCCATAGTAACGTTGTGAGCTTCAGGCCTACCGAGAGCAATACAGGAAAGGGCACGCCTGATCACAGTCTTTAGTTATAACTATAGCCTGCAGAAATGTCTTTTTCCTTGCTGGACTGAAATGGTTCCAATAGAGGGACAATTATTGTGCCACTTGTCAGGGATGTTGGCAGGGAAGTGAGGACATCATCTATTTCGAACAGCATTCTTCCAGTTCATCTTTGTAAAACACGGAGATTTAAAAATGTATCCCAATTTTTTAAAATATTTCCAGAAAATCAATAGTTTTGAAGGAAATTCAAAATATTTCTAAAAAACTTAAAACAAATCAAGCAGATAATTCACCAAATCAAGATTCCATTCAACTTTCACTTCTACTTGCAAATTGCTATTAATATAACAATAATTTTAATTTCTTATTGATTAGGGTTAGAGACTAAGACTTTATGACATACAAGTGCATCTCAAAGAATTAGAATATCATCAAAAAGTTAATTCATTTTAGTAATTCAATACAAAAAAGTGAAACATATATAGAGCGATTACACACAGAGTGATCTATTTCAAGTGTTTATTTCTGTTAATGTTGATGATTATGGCTTACAGCCAATGAAAACTCAAGTCATTATCTCAGAAAATTAGAAAATTATATGACCAACTGAAAAAAATGGATATTTTTGTATTATTAATTATTAGGATTGAGCTATACAATAAGATGAAGATCAGGTTGGGGCATTACTACGAGAGGAGGACATTACAGCAAGAAGGGGACCAGGATGCGGGACATAACTACAAAATAGGGACATAACTACAAAATAGGTACCAGGATGAGGACATTGCTACAAAAAGGGGAGCATGATGGGCGACATAACTATAAGATAGGGACCAGGATGGGCACATTACTACAAGATGAGAAACAGGATGGATCACATTAATTCAAGATGTGGTCCAAAATTACTATATTGTGCTAAATAAAATACAAAAAAGTAAAAAAAAGTTTCAAAATAAGACATGAAACATTTTTTACCACTAAAAATGCTATTTTATGTATAAATTAAAATAAACAAAAAAGTGCACGTTTGTTATAATAACATCTGTAACGACCAAAACTATAAAAATGTACCATAACCCTTGATGAATGTCATTAAAAAAATGTAAAGAAACAAGCAAAAAATGTTCAAAAATGGGATCGAGGTATAGAAAACAAATATGTTATCACTAAAAATGTCACTTTGTTCTGCAAAGAATGTGGCCTCCCAAATTCAAATTTGTTCTATCTGCGGTCCATATACCCAGCAGTCTGAGACATCTGCTGTAAACTGTAAAATTAAATAAGCATAATCAAAATAATATGTATAAGTTTCTTCAGATTCAAAAAAATCTTAGACGACTTAATTTTTTTTATGGACAGGACAAAAAAAGTGCCCTATTTTTATGGACCATCCTGAGATTTCTGAAAAGTTGGCAAAGTCTACATTATAACAGTGATAATCTGAGATGCCAATGCAACTCCATTAAAGTACAGGGAATGGATAGCAATTAGTGATGCGCAAGCGTGCTCGTAACTGCTCAGTACTAGATCAAGTATCGGGGTGACCAAAACACTCGATACTTAATTAAGTATACTGCTACTTTGCGTCATGGTTGAGTTTCAGAAACTAAAAATGCAGGGATTGCTTTGACAATCAGAGTAATGCCATATTCATGTTTGCTAATGGCAATACTGTGATTTACAAGCCACATCGCGTAATCGGGTCTATACTTGGTCCCCACCTGTCACTATTTCTTCTGGTGTGCCATCCACACCTTACACAAGCAGATAACATCACCCATGCTCTAACCAACGCAGTTATTTGGAGGACTCATGTAACCACCGTGGACAAGTGCTTGTGGCCAGGGATGCTACATTTCCTTGACGGCTCACTGGGCAAACCTAGTGGAGGCTGAGACAGCACACACGCATTTGATGCTTAGAAGTGCGGGCCCTAGTTCAATCAGGGTCTACCCCACCTAATACATCTGTGACACCCTGGCTTATCAGGTCGTCACAGGGTATTGTGCAATCTGCCCTTCTGTACAATATCCACCACCTCCTTAGTTACAGGTCCCTGACCTTTGGTGTTGCCAAGAATAAGCTAATCAAAATCCTAGAAACACTCTGCACCACACCCACCGGCACACCAGTGGCTAACCTGAAGGGAATAGGGTTGTCGACTTGGGGGGTTGGTTAAGGGGAGGTCAGGAGTGTCAGGAGCAGAACAGTGCAGTGTTGGAGGTGAAAGTGAGAGGAGGTTAGGAGCTGGGCTCCTTGAGACTACTAGGTGGCAGACGTTTGTCTGGGCCTGGTAGGAGCTGGACCCCGGTCGCAGGGGATCGTGAGAAGGGGAAAAGACTGTTGAGCAGGACAGCCAGTGGCCTTGTGCCATTACCGGACAGGGGCCAGGCATCCTGACAATTCAGGCGTCCTGACAATTTACCCAACGAGGACGGAGCCTTCAAGATCCGTTCTCCACCCTCTCCAAAATCAGGGTACTAGCGCAACGAGGGGATAGGACTTTCCCACTACATAGTCCAGAAAATCCCAAGCGTGAACCCTGAGAGCAAGCTCACCCAGTTAGCCACACTGTTGAGCGGGACCCGACTAGTTTTATGCTAGAGGGACCAGTTAGAAGAAAAGGTGCCAAAGAAAGGGTCACAGGCTAACAGGCAACACCAACGGGCACGGGATCCAAAAGTCTGCTTGTTCCGCTACCGCGCGGCATCCCGACGGGTGTTAGGGCCATTAGAGTTCAAATCAAGCCAGAGCCAGATAGGGAGCTGAGGCTGGATGCTGATGCTCCCTACTAGGAACGCCAACAGTACCAATTACATTCCGAAATTGCAAATCGAGACCGGCGACGACGGGAGCTTGCCACCCCTGATAGAGAAGAGAAGGAGCAGATAAGGAGAGCTGCTTCCTGAGTAAAAGAGCCGCGGTGCCATGGCCTTGTGAAGCGGTTTGACCCCGAGCAAGGATGGGGGTTCATCCGCTAAGCAGGCCTCACAGCGGGGGTGCATGTGTCTCGTCGGGATGTGGCACAGCACCTTCCGTGGGGCCACCTGGAGGGTAACCTTCAGCCTGAGGAGATGGTTACCTATACCCGGCATTGTGGAAAGCGGGGCTGGTATGCCCTGGAGGTAACCAAGCATGTGATGTTTGAGGAAGGGTATGTGTCAGCGTCACGTAGCCACAAGGAAGCATGGCTACGGGACCCGACAATCTATTATTAGAGTGTTAAATATATAGTACTAACAGTTGCAATGCCATAGAATGTTAGGTATCGGTGTTTTGTTTGTTATTTTCCACAGTTTGTTATTTTCCATATAGAAAATGTTAGTGAATCAGTTTCTAATGAAAAGAGTGAAAGTTACCTGATTTTCTAAAAAAAATTGCCAAAGTGTGTACACCCGGTACATGGACTCCGTTCAGTTTTATATATTTTAGGTAAAAATGGACCACGGTCACAGGACTGGCTTGACCAACACAGACTTGTGTCTTGTATAATAGTTGCACCTCCTGTGCCAGCCAGAGTCGTCAAAACCACAACACTAGGGACCTTAACCCGGTCATGGACACTTTCGGTTTCCATGGGGATCAGGTTGTTTGGGTGGCGGGTTATTGGGATCCGGGATGTTGGGACTGGACTGTCGCAGGAAGGGGCTGCAACGGAGTAGGTTGAGCCTCTATTACCAGTAAAACTGGTAGCGTCCCACCGTGGGCGACGAACTCTAGTGTGGTATTTTAGTAACGTTAAGTGCATTACCTCCCCTGTGTGGGATGGACCCGTTAAAATAAAAGTATGTTAACTTATTTCCTTTTCAGTTCCAGCAAAACAAAATAAACCTCCGTCATCCTGTAGCTCACGGACAAGCTACCTTTAACCAAGGGGGAATGTGACACCCTGGCCTATCAGGTTGTCACAGGGTATTGTGCAACCTGCCCTCCTGCACAGTATCCACCCTC
Organism: Anomaloglossus baeobatrachus; assembly: GCF_048569485.1. Lineage (NCBI taxonomy): Eukaryota > Metazoa > Chordata > Amphibia > Anura > Aromobatidae > Anomaloglossus > Anomaloglossus baeobatrachus. The sequence goes on along the minus strand of NC_134353.1, from coordinate 763,832,061 downwards.
CTTGGTTAACGGATCCCAGTCCTCTGGTGGTGCTGACAGCTAGTCCAATAAAAATCCTAGGAACACTTCTCACTTGAACCTACCAGACACACCATTGGGGGGCCTGAAGGGAATAGGGCCGCCCACATGGGGGGTTGGTGAGGAGAAAGTGAGGACAGTGACAGCTGAGAGTTGAGAGTCGAAAGTGAAGGAGAGCGGAGGTGAAATGGCTCTCGTGAGGAGAGGCCACGGAGGAGAGCTCCTGTATACTAGGTGGCAGATGTTGGTCTGGTCCTGGTAAGAGCTGGAACGCCGGTTGCAGGGGACAGTTTCAAGGGGCACGGACTGCCGAGGAGGGCAGCCGGCAGCCTTGAGCTATCACCGAGCAAGGGCCAGGGCACGACGGGGTACGTGGACCCCAGGCCGGAAAGTAGCTTCACGCGTTCTGGTAATTTACCCGGTGGGGGTGAAGACTTCAAGTGTCATCCCCAATCCGCTCCAAAATCGGGTTACTAGTGCACCGATGGGATAGGACTTTCCCACTACAGTCCAAAGAAATCCTACGCGGGAACCCTGAGAGCTAGCTCACTCCATTAGCCATATGGATCCAGGCGTTCTCCCCGCAGACGACGGTGGTGCTCGGAACTTTGCTTTACAAGCTGTCGGTGTTGTTATTCTGAGACTGAGTGAGTACATCGGAAACCCCCTGCACCTATTCCCCAACAGCACCCAAACACCATCCAACATCAACGGGCCCCGGGACACCAACCCCCTACCCACGGAGGAGTTAAACATGAGGCTGCCACATCATCGTCACCGGGCTCCCCAAAGGCAGCGGGGGTCCCTTATATTACCACGCACCGTGGGTGGCGTCATGAACTTTCAAAAATCCCACTGTAAATATCTCCCCCCTCCTTTTAATCGAGTATCTGCGTGACCCCTGGGTCCGGAAATCCCTCGAGCCACCGCGGATCTGGCGGATCCGAGCAGCGACAGCAGCCCGGCTGCTCGCACGGGGGTGGTACAAAAGCATATTCTAATCTATTGTGGATCTGAGTTCTTCTACCCCTATATGTTGCTGGCTGTTTATCATTGGTCAAAATCATAAAGTGAAATAAGTAAACACCCCCTACAGAATAATGTCCCATAATACCCAGTTGGGTTTATCACAAATTATAATCTATAATTTACAAGGTAAAGGAGATGAGAATTTAATATATAAAAACAAAATTTTTACTCGGCTCTATTGCCTCTATTCCATGATGTGGCCAGTTTAGCATAATAAAACTGGTGAAAGGTGCTCCAAGTAATTTAGAAATGGATGTCCAGTGTAGGGCAACCCCCTTAATGGACGAAGATAATCAGGGCAGTAATGAAAATAAGTAAGTCACTAAAAGCTGGAGATCACTCAAAATCTCTCAATCTGAAGTGAAAAAGGCCCGTTACACGCTACAATTTATCTGATGATCGCATGTGCGACGTTACATGCCCAGATCGTATGTACGATTTGCCAGTATCGCTTATAGGTCGTTTATTTGCTGTCACACGTAACGATCTCAAAATGGACGCATCAGCGATCAACGATATATTGTTGGACCCAGGCGGTCGTTTGAATATTGTACGACGTTGGTAGGGTGTCAAACGGAGCAATATGTCGGCTGCTTCCCCAAAACGAACAATTTTTTAACAATGAACGACGTGTCAATGATCCACGATTTTCATCCTATTTGCGATCGCTCGTAGGTGTCAACGCAACGCAACGACGTCGCAAACGATGACGGATGTGCGTCACGGAATCCGTGACCCCGACGACATATCTCCTGACAAATTGTAGCGTGTAACGGGCCCTTAAGGCCTAAGCCACACGGCATGAAAATTGGAGCGAGTGGAATGCGATAAAACTGTGCTGCCAGCATGAGCCGAGTGTCATGCGAGGATCGCAGTAGCCCCAGCCTAAGGAATATTCTCACATGTGCTAGTTTCTGCACATGAGCTTTGAGCTCACTATCTGTAGGATAATAGGGTTAAAACTTATGCCAAATTTACATGTATTTTTTTACTTTAGAATTATTTCCAATGTACCTCCTCCCTAATGATTGTGAGTAAATAATACTTTGCACACGCAAATATCTTAATGAGCAAAGATTTATCTTTCACTATAATGTTATCATAGGAAACAAAACCTCAGCTTTGTGCAGTATTTTGACAAGGATTAGACATATCATAACAGACAAGTAAAGTTGGCAGAAAGCGTACTGACTATTTCAAGTGATCCTAAAATTAGGCATGTTTTAATTGAAGGGATAAATATTCATTAACAAATTACATTGGTTGCATAGAATCTTTAGTCTGATAGCTCTCTGGCTGACTTTCAAATTTTCAAGGAAGTGATGAAGAAAAATGGCATTCATTAAAAATGTAACTTATTTTCTAATTGTGTCAGTTTGGTCCATCCATGGAAGCTTGTCACCTTCGATTGAGAACTCAACCATTAGAGTATACATAGAATCACCTTGATGTGTGATAAACTGTGGCTTTGTTAAACACGATCTAGCTCCCTTATTTCAAAAACAGTTAAGATCTTTGTCTCCCAGCCCATGAAATTGCTTATTTTCCCTGTGAAATTTCTCATCTTCTCTCTTTGATTTGTCACAAGATGTGTATCACAATGTTTCTTAGAACAAATTTTATAAGCTGTGGCTTGGAGACATGGAAACATTTCTGTAGGAACATGTTTAACTATGTCCTTTCCATGCTGACTATAATCCCATGAAAGGTGTTACAGTCCTATGACTAAATTTGAAAATGTCCCAGAATCTTAACTTTCCAAGCAAGATTAATACTCCCAAGTCCGAACTATAGACAAAAGTGGTTTTGGCAATTGTCATCCATAGTGTATTGACAGAAATATTCTTAAATATTCTTAAAGGGAATCTGTCACCGGGTTTTTGCTACCTCATCTGAGAACAGCATAATGTAGGGAAAGAGCTACTGATTACAGTGATGTATCACTTAGTTTACTGGGCGCAGCAATTGTGATAAAATCGGAGTTTTTAGATGTATTAAAACTTAGAAGGCTAATTCAACCCCACCCCGCCCCCCAATCCGATTCACAGATTTTGGTTTACATTGTATATTGATATTAAGCAGCTAATGAGTGCTGGGGATGTGGCTGGACCAGCTTTACGTGGCACCTGGTAAGAGAGTGATAATCTCCTGTTGATAAAACCCTTATTGTATTGAAGCATTGGCACACAACCTAAGGAGTGACATCACTGAAAACTGAAATCAGTGTCTCAGCCCCCATCTCATGCTGCGCTCAGATTACATAGCAAAAACCTGTTCATAGATTCCTTTTAAAAAGTAACTAATTAAATAAACAATTGACATGTCATAGTGAGATGTTATACATTTTGATCAGTATAGTCTGCTTTGTAAACCCCTACCTATCATTGGAGAGCTGCAGTTAGGCAATATTCATAGGACATATACTATTCTGTTATAGTTAAAACTTCCTCTCCAAAATTCTGCCCCTTCAATTCTTAGATCAGTTGGGGTCTTAAATCCCAGATATCCACTGAATTTGTTTTTACATTTCCTTAACATGTCAAAATGATTTTTGGAAGTGCAGTTACTTTTTTAATTTTGCAAGTCAGAACAGAAGCATTTGTGGAGGGCCAAACAATTAGGTGTCTAATATAGTGGAATGGTGCTATATAGCCATAAGTGAGTCAATCTACTGTGTATTCACTTTGAGACCCGCAACACACATCCGTTTTTTTTGTACGTGTGCGGTACGTATTTGCACGTACCGCAGACACTTACACACGGAGACCCATGTTATTCAATGGTAGATGGCACACACACGTAAAATCACACGGAACGGACCCGCTTTAGTCTATGGGTCCGTGCCTGCACGGACCGCACACGGAGTATGTCCGTGTTCAGCACATATCGTCCGTGTCCATCTTTCATCACAAAATTTGAAACACTTGTTACCAATCTATCAGGTCAATTGTAGGCCATTAATTCTGGCGCCAAACATACATTTCCTGTCTCATTTGCACGCCAGACAGCAGCTAGGCACCTGTCCTCTCACTGCAGGGGAACTTTGAGCACAGAGAACAACACAGGTACTGAGCATGGCACCCAGAATCGATACAGAGAGGCTGATTGGAGAAGTAGAGAGGCATCCAGAGCTGTGGGACACACGTGTTGATGGCTATCATGACAGGTTAATGGTGGAACGAGCATGGATGGCTGTGGCAGAGATAGTCTACCCTAGGAATGGATGGTCTCAATGTACCCCTGGAAAGAAAATTAGATATGGTGAGTACAGATATTTGCCTTGCTTCTGTCTTTACCTACATGTGCACAGTCTGTAGGCAGATTAGAAACATATTTGTATAGTTTGTTTTGCATGTATTAATGGGCCTGACTCATTTTGAGATACACTGGAGACTCACAAACAGGAGAGTGTATTTATTTGGCCTTTTGAAGTATTCATTGCAGTTTACTAGTAATGTCAGCATGTGTATATGTTGTCTGCAAAGCATTTTATGCATGTACAAAAGGCATTTCAGGGTGGTTAAGCCACTATTAAACATGTTTGGGTTTTTTTTTGGTTTGCATTTCTGTGCTTTTTCTATTGTAAATGTGCTGTGATTTGTCTATACATTTTGAGTTGTATTTCTATGTTTGGTTTATTATGCATGTTCCTTGGTGTCACCATGTCTGGAATGGTAACAGTAATGTGTAGTGTATAATGGAAAATATATGTGGAACATATGGCACTTCATGGGTTAGTAGTCATTTTGTTTCTCATGGCTTTCTGTTGGTTTTATTTTTTATTTTTTTGAACATTTAAAAGGAGATAAATGATTATTAAGTGGTGTAAGATTTTTACTGGTGCACTTGTTTTCTTTCTCATGCTTATTGTGTTATTATGTCACTATATGAGTGTTATGGGTTGTTGTTTTCATACACATGGATGTGTGTTCCTATTTGATTTTTTACAATTGCTGCAATACAAGACTAATGTCTAATTTTTTTCAAATCTACAATTGTTAGAATTTGTGACATTATTTTACAATGTATTTTTTTTTTTTAAACAGTGGATCTTGTCAAACGGCGATGGCGCTCAGCCCGTGACCAGTTCAGAAGAGAGTATAACCCAGTGGCCACCACAGCTGCCGTAGCAAAAAAGAAAAAATATGTCCATTATGAAAAACTGAGCTTCCTTATGCCCATTATGGAAGTACCAAAGTAAGTTTAAACCATTACATCACATGGTGTTTTTTTTTTAAAAGGCACACATTAATTTTTTTTTTTTTTTTATCAAAGTACAGAGGATAATCTGGAAGATAGTGAGGAAGCCCAGTCAGCAGTATTAACAGTGACCTCTGCTTCTGAGATGGAGCCAACCTCATATCAACCACCAACAATCCCCAACACCAGCCAGCCAGACGCAGAAGAAATGTCCTCTGATTTGGGTTTGGGAACAAGTCAATCCACTAATGTAATTGCAGGCCAGTCTACAGGGCAACAAAGTGGCCCTTGACCACTTATTGCGGAGAGTAGTCCACAGCAACATGCAGGCACACAGCCAAGAATATCAACTAATACCATGCGCGCAGTAGCCCAATCTATCCGTGGTCGCCGATATAGGCGTTATGAAGATTTACTTTCCCTGCCAGATATCATTGATACCAGAATTATACACATGATGAATTCACTGATACCAAAGAGTGATGGAGAGAGATTTTGCGGCTCCCTTTCTCCCTCTCTTGCATTGGTTGCACCTGATAGGCAGGACAGATTGAGGGCGTCCTTAATAACACTAATATCTGCTACTCAACGTGAGCCAGAACCCATTTATTGTTTTGAAGTGATAGAACAATGGAGAGCCAATCCACATGGCCCACACACAAACACAACTCAACAAACTGTGGAAACCCAAACAGAAGAACATTTCTCTAATTTTCAACTTAATCCTGTAGTGCAACAAACACATATACAGTGTCCATCTTCTTCTATGGTAACTGATGTCCAAATTGGGCCAACAGTTGTCCCACACCAAACAGGTACATTAATGACACAAAGGCTATCTCAACAGCCAACATTTCTCCCACAAATACCCCAACAAACACCAATGCAAACCTCTTTTAACTATCCTAGTATTGTTAGTAATATTCATAGACTACCTCAAATGTTTCAACAACCAACAGCATACCATGTTCCTAATAATCCACAACAACAGTACTTTCAACAACAGACTTACCCAACTAACTTCACATACACACATACTCAGCCTCTTCCAACACATCAATATGTACCACCTACACTTGGTCTTCCATCTGCTCAAACAACTGCCTCATTATTTGTTCCAAGTACAACAACTCTTACTAGTGGAAACACTGATCAGTCACTCACTACAACATCTACTGTTGTGCAGCAAACATATTCTGTAGATGTCAATGCAATGGAGCCTACACAGGAAAACATCACTAGCCTAGGGGATTTAGTTGAATCATAATGTGATATTGTATGTATTATTTTACATTTTGTTATGTTTCCTATGGTATTGTTGGTGTGGAAACATATCAAAATGTAACACATTACTTACTCTATATGCATGTGGTCATATTTTTGTTTTCCTTTACAAAAATTCAATAGAAATTACTCTATCACTTCAATAACAATACCTGCCTGTTAGAATGATGCCTTGCTCTGGACATGTTGTTTGGACCATCCATTAGAATAAACTGGGTTTAGGGTAAAAATGCACGCACATAAACTACTACACTAACATTCAGACACCTTTATTATTAAAAATCCAGCCACTATGCAGTATCTGCATATGGTCTGGTCCCATACTTGTATTCCAATAGTGTCAAACAAATTATGTTTGCGTGACATTATTGCATAATAAAGTATGGTGTTTTGTATAGGCTAATGTCCCTGACAAAATTGTATTTAAAAAAAAAAAATGCAGGGTGTCTTGCAAAAGATAACATACATACATAGGTAAAATAATAATTCTGGACTAACTTTTTCAAATCCAATTTGCCATATTTTTATTAGTCATGTACATTCAGTAGTACTGTTTTTAGAATAACAAAAATTCCTGATGTTATAACAATATAGTTATATCACAATAGCTTATGGGGACCACAAACACAACCAACCAACAAAAAACCCCCACAATTTATACCTATGTATGGTCATTTTCTCTTTTGTAATACATATGTGTTTGTGCTTATGTAACCAATTGATAAAAAACTATAACAATGTCAAAATTATACATGACTATGGCGATTTAAACTAAAATAATCTTTAAACTGATTCCTCACTTGTAGACCAGAAGTGGACACATTGGTTCTAACACTACCATTCTCTACAAATGGTGCATTTAAAGCAGGCAACTCCTCAATATCTTCGTCATTACTTTCATGTAATCTACAGTAATTATGTAACACTACTGTAGCTTTAATGACAGCCTTGACGGTGATTGGTTGGAGTTGGATGGTGGTTTGATAAATGCGCCATCTTGAGGCCAAAATGCCAAAGGCACGTTCAACATAGCAACGTGCTCTGGCCAATTTGCTATTAAATAGGGCTTTTGATCTGTCCAGCCCCCTTCTGGGATATGGACTCATCAAATGCCTAGACAATGCAAACCCCTGATCTGCAACCATTACAAAAGGGACAATAGGGCCATTAGTACCAGGCAATGGTCTTGGTGTAGGCAAACTTAAACTATCAGACATTAATCGTCTTGCCAAACGTGAACTTCTGAAAATGCGTGCATCTGAGGCACTGCCATAGGCCCCAATATCAGCAAATAAAAAGCAGTAGTTTGTATCTACCATGGCCAAAATAACTACAGAAAAAAACTTATGATAATTAAAATATCTTGATGCAGAGTTAGGTGGTTTCTTCACTCTAATGTGTTTTCCGTCAATGGCACCAATACAATTTGGGAAAGCTGTTTTCTCCAAAAATTCATCTGAAATGTGCATCCATTCCTGTTTTGAAGGCAGCTGCATGACATGATGCCTAAGGGTCTCCCAAAGCACAGTGCAGGTATGCAGGATAATCTTGCCAATTGTGGACCTTCCCAATAAGAATTCGAAATGCAGACTGCTGATGGATTGCCCAGTTCCTAGGTAACTGAAATAGAATAAAAACATGACATTACTTTGACTATTCATGTAATTTGTATTTCACACGAAATATTTGTACCATCCAATCACTGGCGAGATACTGTGTATGTTTTTTTATAATTTCTTTGGTTGGGAAAACATATGTGATCTTTACTTTCAATATTGGATAAATATTTAATTTTGTGTTTAATAAACAAGCTTGTTTGAGTTAAGCCTCTTGTTTCTTTAATTTTTGTAGAAATAGAATGGTAGATGTGACTTCTCAGATCTTATTTTGAAATTGCACTGCGGTTAAGTGATCAATGTAAGTTTTCTACAAAGACATTAATTTTAAATTACAAAATTTCAACAAAATGATGCCTTAGCGACTTAACATGTATTTCAATATAACAGATAAAGCATGAGTATACATGACAACACCTACTGTAAAGTCACCAACAGTCATTCCTCAGGGGAGATGCTGAGGCGCATAGAGGTGTCCTGATGCTTCAAACGATGGTACACAAGGCCAAGGATGTTGTCAAATGAATACATGGTGAGATGGCAGTAGGCTTGGAATTTAGGTGTAAATTTCCGCATTTCGCCATATAAAATATTAAAATGCCCATGTGTTTTCCTGAGCTTCACAAGGTGGTGAATCCACATCCTTTTCTCCAGTGGTGGCTCTTCTTCAATCATATGTCGCCTAACCCCAAATCTCCTAGATATCAACCAGAGCAAATACATGGTTGCTTCATTGGAGAGAGACATTTTGGAGTGTGTCTAATGTCAGAATGAGCTCTGAAGCCATATTTTTTACGTTTTTTTAAGCAAACTAAACAAATTGGGTAGTTAATTGACCAATTTAACACACCAGGAGCACATTTTGATGGGCTAACAAGGTTATTTGTGTGAAAATACGTATCTGAAAAAACGGACGGCACACAGACTGCACAGGTACGTATTGTATGTCAATACGGACATTCAACACTTACACACGGCTCGCATACGCCATCACATACATACCGGAGAAACGCCCCAAAAAAATGGAACACAGACCTGAAAAACGGACCGTGTCATACGGACAGGTTTCTTTGCAGAAGTGTGTTATAGGCCTGTGGCAAATTTCCAGATATTCACAAAAAAACAAGTCCATTTTATATGCCAGTATGAGAAAATCCAAACCGAACAATCAAGTGTACCGCCCCCGTGCCAGCGGCCGAGCTGCTCGGATCCGGAGCCTCGGCAGCTCAAGGGGTCTCCGGACCCGGGGGATCGCGCGGACACTCAAATTCAAAAGAGAGGGGATAGATATGTACAGGGGATGTGTAAGTTCGTGACGCCACCCACGGTGTGTGGTAATGTAGGAGACCACCGCTGCTGTTGGGGAGCCCGGTGGCGATGGTGTAGCAGCAGGATGTTTAACCCCTCTGTGGGTAGGGGTTTTGTTCTCTGGGGCCCGTTGGGTGTTGGTGACTGGGGTGATGTTGGGTAGAGGAAAAGGGGCTTTTCAGCGTACTCACTCAGTCCAAGAATAACAACTCTGACATCTTGTAAACCAGAATTCTGAGCACCGCTGCAGCATGGAGGGAGCACATGTGGATCCGTGCCCTTGGTGTTTCTGTTAGCCTGTGGCCTTTTCCGTGGCACCTTCTCACTAGTTGGACCCTCAAGCTTGAAACTTTTTGGACCCTGCTCACCCGTATGGCTTACGAAGTGAGCTTGCTCTCAGGGTTCACGCATAGGATTTCTTTGGACTGTATTTGGGAAAGTCATATCCCATCGGTGCGCTAGTACCCCGATTTTGGAGTGGGTTGGGGATGAATCTTGAAGTCTTCACCCCCGTCGGGTAAATTACCGGGACGTCTGAAGCTACTTCCCGACCTAGGGTCCATGTACCCTGTCGTGCCTTGGCCCCTGCCCAGTGATTGCTCAAGGCCGCCGGCTGCCCTCCTTGGCAGTCCATGCCCCTTGACGCGATCCCCTGCGACCGGGGTTCGAGCTGCTACCAGGCCCAGACCAACGTCTGCCACCTAGTAAACGTCAGGAGCCCTGCTATATAGTATAGGCCAGGGCGTCACACAAGCGTTTCATGGCAAATAGCCAACAGGGTCGCATCGCAAGAAGCATGTTGGGCAAAAAGGCGCAAAATAACTGCCCATGAATTGAGGAAAATCAAGCGTGAAGCTGCCAAGATGGCATTTGCCACCAGTTTGGCCATATATCAGAGCTGCAACGTTACTGGAGTATCAAAAAGCACAAGGTGTGCCATACTCAGGGACATGGCCAAGGTAAGGAAGGCTGAAAAACTACCACTTTTGAACAAGAAACATAAGATAAAACATCAAGACTGGGCCAAGAAATATCTTAAGGGTTGCTTATTTTTTTGCATTTCTGCAGCGTTTTGAGCAGCAGCGTCACATTGTCAAAGTGCATGCGTTCTGGTTCCCCAGCAAAGTGTATGAGAATCATGCAAAATCTGTGCGCACAATGCTTTTTGAAACGCAACGTTTTGATTGTCAAAAATTTGACAAAATCTCTGCATTTAGAAAAGCAGCATGTCACTTCTTTTGAGCGTTTTGGCAGCGTTCTACACCCATTGAAATCAATGAGTTGTAGAAAAACGCTACCATAATGCTAAGCAGTGCATTTGCACTGCATTTTTGTTGCGATCCGCATCTTTTTTTGACATAACAAAGGCAGGTCTTTTGGTCTCTCTCTCACTGTCGGTCGGTCTGTCGGTTAGTCTCTATCTCTCTCTATGTCTCTATCTCTCTTTGTCCATGTTGGTCTTTCCCTCCCACCCGCTCTCTCATACTCACTGATCCACTGATCACCGGCGGTGCGCTACACGGCGTTCACACTGTGGCGGCTTCTCCTCTTTTGAAAATGCCGGTCGCTCATTATTCCATCTCGTATTCCCTGCTTCTCCCAACCACTGGTGCCTATGATTGGTTGCAGTCAGACATGCTCCCACACTGAGTGACAGCTGTCTCACTGCAACCAATCACAGCCACCTTTGGGCGTGTCTATATCAAGCAGTAAAAAAAATAAATAAATAATTAAAAAAAAACGACGTGCGGTCCCCGCCAATTTGGATACCAGCCAGAGTAAAGCCACATGGCTGAAGGCTGGTAATCTCAGGATGGGGAGCACCACATTATGGGGAGCACCCCAGCTTAACAATATCAACCAGCAGCCGCCCGGAATTGCTGCATCCATTAGATGCGACAGTCCCGGGACTCTACCCGGCTCATCCTGAATTGCACTGGTGCGGTGGCTAACGGGGTAATAAGGAGTTAATGGCAGCAGCCCATAGCTGCCACTAAGTCCTTGGTTAATCATGGCAGATGTCTCCCCGAGATACCTTCCATGACTTACCTGTAAGTTAAAAAAAATAAACACACACATCCAAAAAATCCTTTATTAGAATGAAAGACAAAAAAAACCCTCTTTCACCACTTTATTAACCCCTCAAAAACACCTCCAGGTTCGATGTAATCCCCGCAAGGTCCCATGACGCTACATCGGAAGCTGACAGGAGCGGCAGTAAAACACCTCCGCTCCTGTGATCTCCATGCAGCAACTGAAGTCAGTCGCGCGATCAGCTGTGCTGTCACTGAGGTTTCTCGCGGCCACCGCTCTCAGGTGGAGGACTGCAGCTTCTCACGTGTGACCGCAAATCAGGCTGCTACACAGAGAGAGAGAGATGCACAATGTCAGTAAAATAGGATGAAGGGCTGACATCACTGCTGTGGACTCCTGTGTCCTGGCACTGACCTCAGAGGTTCATCTGAGTTCATGACAGCACACAGAGACAGAGCAGTGGGATGACAATGAAGTCGGGTGCAATTCATCCGAGTTCATTCTCATTGCCCGGCTCTGTCTGTGTCTGCTGTCAGTGGGCATGTAGCAAAGCTGGGGGACCACACTGACAAAAATGCATGCAAAATGCATCCAAAATACATGCGTTTTTTGGATGCATTCTTTTTGTCAACACACAGCGTCACGTCTGCCGGAGGGTGCATTTATTTCTGCACTGGCCAGGACGCAACGTGCGCATGACCCCTAAGACTGATTTTTCAAAGGTTTTATGGACTGATGAAATGAGAGTGAATCTTGATGGGCCAGATGGATGGGCCAGAGGCTGGATCAGAAAAGGGCAGAGAGCTCCACTCCGACTAAGATGCCAGCATGGTGGAGGTGGGGTACTGGTATGGGCTGGTATCATCAAAGATGAACTTGTGGGACCTTTTCGGGTTGAGGATGGGGTGAAGCTCAACTACCAGACTTACTGCCAGTTTCTGGAAGACAACTTCTTCAAGAAGTGGTACAGGAAGAAGTCGGTATCATTCAAGAAAAACATGATTTTCCTGCAGGACAATGCTCCATCACATGCATCCAACTACTCCACAGCGTGGCTGGCCTAAAGGTAAAGGTCTAAAAGATGAAAAATTAATGACATGACCCCCTTGTATATCTGATCAGAACCCCATAGAGAACATGTGGTCCGTCATAAAATGTGAGATCTACAGGGAAGGAAAACAGAACACCTCTCGGAAGAGTGTGTGGGAGGCTGTGGTAGCTGCTGCACGCAATGTTGATCGTAAACAGATCAAGCAACTGACAGAATCTATGGATGGTAGGCTGTTGAGTGTCATCATTAAGAAAGGTGGCTATATTGGTCACAAATTTTCTGGGGTTTTGTTTTTGCATGTCAGAAATGTTTATTTCTAAATTTTGTGCAGTTATATTGGTTTACCTGCTGAAAATAAACTAGTGAGATGGGAATATATATGGTTTTTATTAAGTTGCCTAATAATTCTGCACAGTAATAGTTACCTGCACAACCAGATATCCTGATAGCCAAATCTAAAAAAAAACACTCCAACTTCCAAAAATATTAAGCTTTGATATTTATGAGTCTTTTGGGTTGAGAACATAGTTGTTGATCAATAAAAAAAAAATCCTCTAAAATGCAACTTGCCTAATAATTCTGCACACAGTGTATGTCGTATAGAAACCTTTGTTAGCAATTAGAGGTCAGATGTTTCCTGTAGTTCATAACTAGTGATGGGAAAAGCCCCAAATATCTGGGATCGGCAGGTCCAACAGGATTTTTGTTTGGGCGTCGATCCCCATATAAGTCTATGGGGACCCAAATCAGGCACTTTAAAATGTTGATAGAAGGGATAGGGGATTAGAAGCAAGCTCGTTATATTTACCAGTATGGTAAGCATAACAGCCACCAGCTGTGTATTTATCTTGGCTGGGTATCCCTCAATTTTGAAACCCAGCCATGATGAAGCCAACAGCTGGTGACTCGTATTCTCAGGCTGGGTTATTTTCTCCCCAGCCTAAAAATAGCACCCTGCAGCTGCCCAGAATTGTTGCATACATTAGATGTGACAATTTTGGCACTTTACCTGGCTCATCCCGATTGCCCTGGAATGATGGCAATTGGGGTAATAAGGGGTTAATCACAGCTCACAGCTACCACTAAACCCTATATATATGTAATATGAGGCGTCTCCTGGCAGAAAACCACCAAAATGGTATAAAAATTGTTTTTGTTTTATTTTTTGCCAAGGCAGATTTGGTGCTGAAATTTATTCACCATATTTCTGCACAAAATCTGCATCTCCTGACAAAAAAATAGCATCACTATCACATCAAAACTCCGTCATGTTTTCATGCATTTTTTTTTGCCAGATATGCAGATTAGGAGCCAGAATATGGTGTATAAATTTCATAACCAAATCTGCATCTCTTGACAAAAAAAACAATTTTCTGAGAGAAGATGCAGGTCTGTGAACTCAGTCCAAACACATACAAGAAAAATTTGCATCAGTTACCAGGTTTCAAATATAGATGGATGCCTCTTTGAGTGCACTACACGGAACAAACAGGCCAGTTCCTGAGCAACACAAATAAAAACGTGCGGATACCAGTATCCGCAAAAATAATAAAAACATTCCATTTATACATCCATAAAATATTACAATGTCAGACACTAGCAGGTGTATGCGTTTTGAGCATATCACTCTCTTAATCATGATTAAAATCTAATATGCTCGAAAAGTGTAGACCCGCTAGTGTCTATGTCATTTTAATTTCCTATGGATTAATAAATGTGATGGTTTTTATTAATTTTGCGGATGCTGGTATTTGCACTTTTTTGGGCTGTGAACTCAGTGGCCTCACCTGAGGTGAGGTTACTGAGTTTAATGAGTTCAGTTTACCTGCGGTTAAAGCCAGTGTACCATGGAAACCTCCAGCTGTAACTGCAAATAAACTGCGCAACGTCATCTCTCATTGTGGCTAACTCAGCTCTACTTGAAGCCCACAGCATGTGGTTAGGTTCTGTGCCTGCGCACTGGGCCTTCAGTATGTATGTAACAGAGCTGGAATTGTTGTGGGATGAAAGGGATGAAAATGGGTGAGGTTTTTTGTTATTTTAAATCAAATAAAAAAAATTTTCAGTGTTTGTGTTTATTTCTTGTCACTTACAGATTAGTAATGGGGGTTCTCAGAGACCTGTCATTACTAATCTAGGGCTTAGTGGAAGCTGTAATTAACCCCTTATTACCCCGACTGCCACTGCACCAGGACAATCAGGATGAGCCTGGTAAAGTGTTGGGACTGTCGCATCTAATGAATGCAGACTGCTATTTTTACACTACGATAGAGACACACACAATTGCAAGCAGTTAGACATGCTGTCACACACAGTGGGTGTGCGGTCTGATTGCAACCAATCACAGATGTTGCGAATACTACTCAGTGGTGGAAGCAGTGCACATTCATGATGTTAATGAACAACCCCGGAAGTGGTGTTACCAATGCCCAGGAGACTGGGCAGTATAACGCACCTGCTCTAGCCCTATTTTCTTTATTTTTCCTTTTTTTTTTAATTATCTGGATGGCCAGATCCGGATAGTTACCCGGAGTTCTAGGATCGGCACATGGGTACTAGGTTACCCGCGCAGACCCAGACCTTTATAGTCTGGGTTCGCCCATCACTATTGATGACCAAGTTTGTACACACTGTAGCAGGGATTTTGGCTCACTCCTGCATACAGATTTTCTTCAGATCTTTCAGTTTTTGGGGCTGTTGCTGGGCAACAATGAGCTTCAGCTCCCTCCAAAGATTTTCTATTGAGTTTAGATCTAGAGACTGACTAGACCCCTCCAGAATCTTGAAATGCTTCTTATTGAGCCACTGCTTAGTTGTTCTGGCTGTTTGTTTTGGGTCATTGTCTTGCTGGATACTCCAGCATGTGTCCTATAACATCACCCGTGCCCTGACAAATGCAGTTACTTACAGTTTCATATTTTCATAGTGTTTAAGGTTGAAAGTAGAGTTAAGTCCATCGAGTTCAACCCATGACATGGGTCCACTTCATGTCCGACACATGGATAAATGCTTGTGGCCAGGGATGCTACATTTCTCTGATGGCACACAGAGTGGACCTTGTGGAGTCCCAGACTGAGTCGAACCTTGGGATTTCACGCATGGTACTGGTGCAGAGGATTGCAGGCCCTAGTTCCACCAACGTTTCCTCCACCTCCTATAATAGTTTCTGCACCTCATCCAAAAATTTCCAAATTGTTATCTTGGAAAACATCGTAATGTTGTAGCAGCAATGAATCTTGGCAAGCTTGCAAATGTGGCACCCTACAGTTATGTAGCCACAGTAATATCTGGGTGGTGCAGTAAGGGATTTCCACATACAATACTTTCCACCCCAGGCCTGAAGGGGGAGCTCTACTCATGATGTCAGGCGTACTGGCTGATGTCAGTTGAAGTTTCCTAGAAATTCAAATGCTGGGGGCTGAGAGAGGCAGTTGAAACCAGTCGGGTCCAGTGCAGGACTGACAGAGGAAGCAACCTGAAAACGGTGCTGTGTTGGGCCAGTACCAGGGGAAAAAGCCTAGCAGTGTCAGGGATCCTTAGTGAGGGTCGGAGGCAAGGCGAGACAGAGAAGGGGTAAAGCGACCAGTTCAGTACACCCCAGAAGAAGCAACCCGGACATTGGAGTCCGAGTCTGCACAGGTTCAGTCAGGCCCAGCAGAAAAATCCGATTTGATGTTCTTTTGCCTGTTTGTCCTGATGAAGGGAGCTGAGTCTCCTGAAACGCGTTGACCTGAGCATGAAAATAAAGCAACATTAATCTTATATTTCCATTGTCCTTTGGTCATTGGCGCGGGCTTTGAAAACCCATCTCTACTACTTTCTGCCATTTCCAAAAATCAGCAGCAGTTACCGCAGGTCTGACAGGGTTGCAGCAGCACTTACAAGTGCCAGCTCATTGACTGGTGTGCAACTTGTCTACTAGCTCAAAATTCACATTACAAATCTTGGCAAGGCATTGTGAGCAGCAGAGGGCAGTAGTTGAATATAAGCTATAACATGCCTGTTGGTATTTGTCACGCTCCCCGGGTCCCCTGCCCAGCTCCCCGGCTCCCCTGCCACGCTCCCCGGCTTCCCTGGCTCGCTCCCCGGCTCCTCTGTCTGGCGTCCCCCGCTCCACAGCCTCCAGGCCCCCTCACCTATGATCCCCAGGCGTCCCGGTCCCCGCTCCCAGCGTCCGCCGGCAGCTTCGCTCCAGCCCGGCTCCCTTGCCTCCTGTTCGCCGCTCCCTGCCCTGGCTTCTGGCACCCGGGACTCGCGCATGCGCATTAGGGCGCGCGCGCGGTCATTGACCCTTTCTTAAAGAGCCAGCGTCCACGGACAGGATATTGAACACACAGGTACAGGGTATAAAGGGGTTTAATGTCCAAGTGGGCGGGGCCTGTTCTTCGTGTTTCCTAAGCTAGGAGTCAGGTCTCCTTGTGTCTCTGTGATATACTCACCTATCTCTCTTCTAGAGCCGCTCCTGCCTCGCCATCGGGTCCTGCCGATTCCCGAACCCCGAACGCTGACTATCTGCCATCCCGTCAGTCCGTACCATCTCTGATCCCTGTGGTGATCCGTCCTCTCGCTCCATCGGTTCCGGACTCCGCCTGACAACATCTCGGCCTCCAAACCTGAGCTCCGTCACCCGGACTACCATCAGTGACTCCGTGGTCCCAGGGACTTCTACATTCCACTCTTTCTAACGGACTGTCCTGCTACCTGTTGTGCTTCGGCTACCGGACCCCTTGCCTTCAGTAAGGTGTTCGGCCCAGTGGATCCACCTCCTGGGTCCGCCCGTCCACCTGGCCCTAACAGTATTCCGGTTAGCCTCCACACATAAGAACCGATGAGTGGCCATGAAGGTCTGAGATCTGTGAGGTTCTACAAAACATTGAGGAATAAAACAAGATAGTGAACGGCTATGATACTCTATCAGCATAACCATACCACTTCTGTGTCTACTCAGATGCTCGCAGCTCACAATTCAAGAGGAAACTTTGCATGTAGACCAAGTGGAGATGGGGGAAGAAAATACGCAGGATGATACTACCAAACCAAGCCTCATCTCATCTTCTCAGCATGGATTGGCTTATATAATGAGAAGGAGGTCAAGGGGCAGGAGGTGGAGGAGGAACAGAAGATGGTTGCTTGCACTACAGAAGGCACTTCCCAAAACAGCTTCATCAAATTAGTTCAGCTTGGATGGGCTAAAGAGGAGGAGGAGAGGAAGGAGATAAAGGGTCATCTTCCTGGTGGGGACAGGTGAGTCTTTCCTGGTTGGAGTCTGGAATACATGGCTAACTTTATGTCTCGCTGCCTTTCTCATGACCCTTGTTTAGCCAACACTAAATGCTGAATAGTCACCCTTCTTGATCCACGCTATAACCAGAACTTTACATTTCTCCTTCCTACAGCAGAGAGGGCTAGTAAAATGATTCAATACCAGAAGGCCCTAGTAAATAATTAGTACAAAAATTAGCAAATATTAGTACAAAAATTACCATCTGATAACACTGGCAGCAGAAGTCATAGTTCCTTGGCCAACCAAGAAAAAGAGACAAGGGTGATAGACAGCAGGTCCAACAGAGGCAGGGGAACACTAGCAAATGTCTGCAACAGTTTCATTAGACTCTCCAAGCTCCCAGACTTTGATGTGCGGGGTAGTCTGCCAATTAGGGAAACATTTTTGAAGATGGTGAAGGCGTACCTAGCAACAATTGGGTATCCAATCTGGACATTTGGTATGAACTGTTTATTCCTTGGAGGTGCTGGCCTGCCCAGCTGCTAGGGTTTTGTAAGAGTGGGTTTTTAGTGGTGTCAGGGGTGTAATAACTGATAGGCGCATCCGCCTGTCAACTGAAAATGCTAACAGGCTGACTCTTATCAAAATGAAAAAGGCCTGGATTGGTCCAGATTTCTCAACCCCACCAGATGAATGTGTTGAGTGTTTAAAGATCATATTACGAATGCACCCTATGACACCTGTAATAAAGGCAGAGAAAGCGTTGTTGATTTTAGACGGAGAGGCCTGAGAGACGGTGATGTTCAGACAACCATGAGACCATGACACAGTAGATAAAGTAATCAAGATCCTAAAAGACATGCACGGTTACATGACCAATTTAAGTAAGTTACTTATTCGCCTCTTCCATCTGGTCCGGAAAGAAGGGGAGATGGTAGCCCAATATGTGAACACCCTACAGGAAGTAACAGCTCACATCACTAAGAAAACTGAATGTGATTATAGGAACTAGGCTCCCTGGACGAAGTATTAAATGACCAGCGGCTGGTACGCTTAATGGACCCCTACCAGAGACAGGCCCTGAAAGAACATCTGTGCTACAATTCCAATATACAATTCCATACAGCTTCCTTGAAGTTGGAGCAGAAGCTAGAGTAAGAGAACAAGAGCCTGAAGCTGTGGGCGCCTTTGTCCAAAGCTATGAAGCATCCTCTTCGGGGGGCGCCTAATGTTGAACCAGATTTGGCCCATGAATTATGCCAGGAAAGGCGGGAGATCAGAGGAGGACAGTTGCAGAGCATCACAAAAATCCCTGTAGCTACCCTGCAATCAAATCCTGAAACTCAGTATGAAGAACAAGTGTAGAGGGGGTATCCTCCTCCCCTAGAACATCAATATAGGCCTAGATGCTAACCAGATGAGAGCAGAATTAAGGGGTGCTTTGCACACTATGACATCGCAAGCCAATGCTTGCGATGCCGAGTGCGATAGTACCCGACCCCGTCGCAGCAGCGATATCTTGTGATCGCTGCTGTAGCGAACATTATCGCTACGGCAGCTTCACATGCACTCACCTGCCCTGCGACGTTGCTCTGGCCGGCGACCCGCCTCCTTACTAAGGGGGCGGGTTGTGCAGCGTCATGACGACGTCACACGGCAGGCGGCCAATAGAAGCAGAGGGGTGGAGATGAGCGGGACGTAAACATCCCGCCCACCTCCTTCCATCCGCATAGCCGGCGTGAGCCGCAGTGACGCAGGTAGGAGATGAACAACATCGTACCGTTGCAGCAGCTAAATTATAGAAATGTTGGACCCTACACCGATGATACGATTACGACGCATTTGCGCTCGTTAATCGTATCATAAAAGATTTACACACTACGATATCGACAGCGACGCAGGATGTACGTCACTTTCGATTTGACCCCACCGACATCGCACCTGCGATATCGTAGTGTGAAACGTACCCCTAAATGTTGGACTTATGGAAGAATGCAAAACTTGTTGAGGAGTTTTACTATGACAACCAACAATGGGGGCGCCCATTAATCTAACGCACCCTGCAGTCAGGGAGCATAATGTGGGGGCTAGGGTCCTCTGTAAAGAGTATTTAAGGCTATGAAGGCATAGTTGTTGAGAGTTTCACTACGTGGGCTGAGTTTAAAGAGCAGATAATTAATTCCCAAATGGATACAGGGTCCCAGGTGACCACAATGTCAGGAGCTTACTTCTGTCAGCGCTTTCTGAACGTCACCCAATCAGCAGGGGTTCCGACCAGCTTTGTCACAGCCGCTGATCAGATACCAATCCCAGTAGCAGAAGTGGTATGGATGGAGATACTTGTTTTTGGAAGAATTCTGGGAAAGAAGGGGCTCATGCTAGTGAAAGTTCTGATCAGGGACCCATCTTGACCTTGGGAACGAACTTCCTGATGGAAGTAGGACAGTTTCTGGAGGACAGCTGACGGGGAAGTATCTGGAAATGCATGGCCCAGCACCATCCTAGTAGAAGAGTATTCCAAAAGCTGATTTGGGCAAGTCAAATTCAGAAATCACCAGTCACATCCCAAGCCCTAGGAAAGGTGTTGGTAGCCCCTACTACCATCTTCACTTTGCCACATGGTCAGATGGTGCTGCTCACTATGCCAGTGTTAGCCCAGACAGCTGTAAGAGTGGTGGACAATGGTGGTTGTGTTCCTACCCTTGAAGACACTAACTTTGTCAGTGTTGTCTTCTGTCAATTGTAAATATTGTGGCATGTGAAGTGTTTTTTATTTTACTGTGATTTAGAGTGTGATAAGTATTGATAATGTAATTTGTTTCTGTCTAATGGATGTTGTGATAGAGTAATATATAATGTAATGTAAATGTAATGGAGTGTTGATAATGTAATGTGTAAAATGTAGAAACATAGGTAAAAGATTAAGTCTGCTCATTAACAGACCGCAGGATATAAATTAGTTAACTGTTGGGATTAGAAGGGGTCAGCTGGCAGGGAAAAGATGGTTCATTCTAGAAAGAGTCAGTGAAAGGTTAGTGAGCGAATGTGACAAATGTATAGTCGGTTGATCATGAAGTTTGCACACAGTGGGTGGTTTGTGGCAACAGAGCAAAGGAGACAGAAGGCAAGACAGCGTGAATTTCCGGCCAGAGACACATAATGTCAACAGTGCTGTAACTAGAGATTGATCCTCATACGGCGTGGTTCCAGGCTATTTGATCTGGAGGACAGAATCCTTACATCCAGGCCCCTTAACCGTCAAGGTACTGGGTAACTTGTACTGATGGGTCGAGTCTAGTGGCCAGGCCCTTTAGCCATCAAGGTACCAGGTTAACCTATACTGGCATGTGATGTAGTCAACCAACATAGTGGTATCCTGCTAGAGGTCCAGGTGTGCAAAGCTTTACTTCGGTCGTCATGGGATTCCTGAGGAGACTGGGTGTTGGACTGTAGGAAGGGAAAGTGACTGTCACAGTGAACACTAAAACTGGTCTGGGTAGCATTGGGCATCCCTGGCCCAGTTAGATCAGATTCAACCTAACGTGAAGTTGAAATATGTCTGTTAATGCAAAGTGAAAATGTAACGTTCTGAAAGATATGTATCCGCTCTCTGGAGTGTAAAATTGTGAACGACAATAAATTGTACAATAAAGAGTTGTGGTTTAAAGTGTGCAGTTGGTCTCTGGTCTCATTATGCAAGTAAGTCACAATGCGGTCCTGGCCAGCAAAATACCAGTGGCATTATGTGGCCCACAAGGGTTCCCAGCCCACATAGCCAAAGTCCACACCCAGGCTGGACCAGGTATTTCATGTAGCATACTGAGCTACCGAAGTCAATCACTTGCCCTCAACTACCACCTAGCGCCACTCTGCACATCTTTGGAAGGAGTGGAGGTGCAAGTTGAACCCCAGAGGATGGGAAAAGTGATGCCGGTACTGCTGTTTGCCCACAATCAAGCAACCATGCATCATGGACATGTGCTGGTAAAATGTCTTAATTTCAGCAGAACAAGCCTATGGCTAGTTCCCGGAAAAAAAGTGACACAATTCTGCTTGATGCAGGAGAATCTCACAAGATCAGATGCTGTAAAGTTAACTCCTGTGAATTGGGATCCATGGACATTGTCCGTATCCATCAAGTAGAAGATGAAATTGTTCAGCACAAGAGACAGGCAGTACCTGTTGGGGTCAGAAGTTCATGTGTGGGCTATTATCAATCCACTTGATCTGCTGGAAAATGCAAAGTTAGGAGTGTTGAAACAAGGATGTCCAAATATCGGTAAAAGACAGCTTACAGGTTGAAGTGGGAGAATACACACACAAATACACTATCCAAAGTGACCCATGAGCATCTGATCCAGAATGTGGATGAAGAGTTAGATAAGGAAGAGACCTCAGACTTCAAGAGCTTTCCGACAGTGCTTGTGGCCTCTCAAGAGTCAGGAAAGGAACACCAAGTAGAGTGCTGGGGCGCCCAAGAGAGTAATGGTTACAACTTCAACAGTCCGACCCGAAGCTAGCAGAGCTATGAAACTGGTTGACCCTCGGTCAGAAGACCCACAAAGAAGAAGCGGCAACCTTGTCGATTGGTGTCTTACGGACACTAGGACAATGGGAGCGGCTCTGTATGAATAACAGTCTGTTATACAGGTGGATACAGTTGGCCAGAAAATTTGGGACTACGTGGCAAGTAATGATTCCAGAAGGGATGGTGACAAGCATTGTGAAGGAGGCTCATGGAAAGAGAGCACACTTTGGGACAGAAAGCACCTTCCAATGGTTACAGTGGCTTGTGTACTAGCCACAACTATGTCGAGTGGTGGAAGAAGTTTGTCGGAAGTGCCAGCAGTATAAGTTGACTAAGCCTTCAAAACAGAGGTTACCCACCCAGTTGTGGGGAGGCGGAATACATAGCACTTCTGTGGCTGGTGCACAAGTAGGGTCCAATCCCATAAGCAATGACAAAAACAACTTGGCACTCAAATCTTGATTCAAAGAAGGGGAATTTTTATTTCCAAAAACTGAATAGCTTGATAACAGACCTTCCTCAGTGTTCAGTGGTGATTCAGTGATAGGTATCCTGGGAGAGGCTGGTGCTTATCTTAACCTTGCCCCCTTGGACCTTGGATGCTGCAAGGTTAAGTTAAGAACCAGCCTCTCCCAGGATACCGCACGGTACATAGTGAAGAAGGGAAGGAGCGCCATATTTGAGTTCAGATTTAGTTGAAATGGTTTGGGGGTGCCATGTCACAATAGCAGAGCCCCTAAGGTGCCAGAAAAGTAGAAATCCTCCACAAGTGACTCCATTTTACAAACTGCACCCCTAAATGAATTAATCTACAGGTGCATTGAGCATATTAACAGTACAGGTATGTAACAGATTTTTATATTATTGGGCAGTAAAGAAAAAATAATTACATTTTTACCACCAAAATATTGTAATATTGTTTTAAGCCCATATTTCCAATTTTTACAAGATGAATAAGTAAAAAAGACACCATAATGTGTTGCACAATTTCTCCTAAACGTGGCAATACTCCACATATGACAGTACTGTACTGTTTGGCCAAAGGGCAAGGCTCGGGAAGGAAGTAGCGCCATTTGATTTTTGTAAGACAAATTTTCCTAGAATAGTTTGAAGACTTCATTTGCAGAGCCCCGAAGTACCAGAACAGCCGAAACCCCCTTAAGTGACAAAATTTTGTAAATTACACCTCTCCATTAGTTCATCTACAGGTGTAGTGGCAACTTAGTCTCTGAAAAACCCATGAAGTCAAATGCAGTGCATGATGCTGAATTAAAAATTTCAAATAAGTCCTTGTCATGTCCAGTACATTGTAATGCACGTACATTGTGCCAATCCCATAGTTATGGAGACAAACACCCCATAAATAAATCGTGCTCCCCGCACTAGAACAATGGCAAACATGTGGACATTGACTATTGTTTAGGCACATTGTGGGGTTCAGAAAGGAGGGGGACATTTGGAGCTGGAATCTCAGATTTGCTGGATTTCTTTTTTGAGGGGGGGTATTTTATTTTTCACTTATCCCTAAATGAGACATTACCTTTTATTGCCCTGATCATTAATATAATGTAATGCTATGCATCAGCATTGCAATATATTATAGCAGTCAGTGGAGCACTGACATAAGCATCTGGAATCATGCTCCTGGCATGATCCCAAAGGCTTTCCATAGCTTGGTGACCTAGAAACGTTGTGAGGTCCCCCAAATTTTGAAACCCACCAAAAATGAAGCGGACAGCTTGGGGCTGGTATTCTTAAACTGGGGAGGCCCATGGTTATTGGGTCCTCCACAGCCTAAAAATAGCGGCCCGCAGCTGCCCCAGAGCTATACCTGGTTCATCCTTAATCTTGAGCTTGTTGACAGGTGTTAATTTTTTTACAAAACACTGTTGTCGTTAAGCCCTTATAGTACTCTGATTTCCATCGCATCAGGGCAAATGGGATGAGCAGGGAAAAGCACTGGAATTGGTGCATCTAAAGGATGCAGCAATTCTGGGGCATTTATTGGTTTTATATGCTGGGGAGGGCCAACAACCAGTCCACTTTAGCTTGGTCAGGTATCAATATGGGGGGACCCCACAAAATTTTCTTTATTTATTTAAATAATTTAAAAAAAGCCTCATTGGGTCTCATGTTTTGATACACAGCCAATATAATGCATACCACTGGGAGCAGCAGCCTGTAGATTTCTGCTTTATCTGCACTGGGTATCAAAATACAAGGACAGTATATGGGGATACTGTAAGCAGTGACAGCTTGGATTCCCACTCCTTGAACTCAGTGATCTCGCCTCAGGTGGACTTATTGAAGTCAATGCCGGATTACTGGATTAGGAGGTGTGCGCAAGTTGAGTATTTGGTTGCAGGCATTTCTGCACTAAATCTGCATCTCCTGCCAGAAAACCGCATCAAAAATACATATCTTCTAATCTGGTAAACTGACATTGACTTCAATGAGTTCATCTGAGGTCACAGCTGGAGTTCCCATGGTACCCCAGGTGTGACCTCAGGTGAACTGACCTCAGTGAATTCACCTCAGCTTAGTTCATTGAGTTCACCTAAATTCACTGCATCTCCTGGCAAAAATCACTCCAAAAACATGATGCGGTTTTGATGCTTTTTGGTGTGTTTTTTTGCAGGAGATTCAGTGAAGTCACTTCAGGTGCATTAATTGAACTCAGCGGTGGATTACCAGGTTAAGCTATGTGCACACGTTGACTATTATATTGCAGAAATTTTTACACCAAATATGCATCTCCTGGCAGAAAAATGCACCATAAGCGTGTCAGAACCGCATCTCATTTTTGGTGATTTTGTTTTTTGCCAGGAGATGCATTGAACTCACCTTAATGGATTTCATTGAGTTCACCTGAAGTCAGTTCACCTGAGGTCACAGCTGAGGTGCCGAGGGAACCCCAGCTTTCTCCCCAGGTGACTCATTGAACTCAATGCCAGATTACTAGATTAGGAAATGTGCGCATGTTGACAATTTGATTGCAGACACTTCTGCATCAAATCTGCAGGTCCCGGCAGAAAAATGCACCAAAGCCACATCAAAAATGCTTCCGGCTTTAGTGCGTTTTTGTGCGTTTGTGATGTAGATTTGGTGCAGAAATGTCTGCAACCAAATTCTCAACGTGCTTAAATCTCCTAATCCGGCATTGACTTTAATGAACTCACCTGAAGTGAGGTCATTGAGTTCTAGGAGTACACCTGAGGTGACAGCTGGGGTACAAAGAGAACCCCATCTGTGACCTCAGTGATGTCACTGCTCACAGCTGTTCCTCCGTCAGTGTGTCCCTGACGCCACAGTGAGTGGTCACGCTTTGCAACATGACTGCATACTGTGGCCTCAGATGTAAAAGAGTCAGTATCATTGTTGGACCTTGTGTGGATCACGTCAGACCTGCAGCCGTGTTTTGGGGGTTAATAAATTGGAGAAAGAGTGTGTTTTTTTAAATAAAGGACTGATTCTGTGTTTTGTGTTTATTTCTTTTGATTTAGATGGTTAGTAATGGGGGTCTCATAAACCCCTTCCTTGTTTGATGACAGCTGTGATTTTTAAACAATTTATAGCTGTCATTAACCCCTTATTTTACCCCAATTGCCACAGCACCAGTACAATTGGCAAGAGCTGGGTAAACGGCCAGAATTGGCGCAACTAATGGATGCAACGATTTTTGGTTGGTTGCAAACTGCTATTTTTTACACCATGGACCTCTCCAGCCTGAGAATGCCAGCCCCCAGCTGTCCGCTTTATCTTGGCTGTGTATCAAAATTGGGGGGGACCCCACAAAGTTTTTTAATTATTTCTTTTTTTTTAAAAAAAAAAAAAAAAAGCATGATGTCCCTCATATTTTGATACACAGCCAAAATAGTGCACATAGCTGGGGGCTGCAGCCTGTAGCGGCCTACTTTATTTTATTTTTTTTACACTTTGGATACCCAGACAGCTAGTGTGAATTGCCGCCCCCGCACCAGCAGCCGGCGCTGTTCGGATCCGGGCCTTCAGGCGTGGTGGATCGAGGGTCTCCAGACACACCGAATAAATGGGGGGATGTAGATGTACGGGCTAGGCCGTAGTAAGTTTGTGACGCCACCCACGGTGTGTGTGGTGAGATCGGACACCACCGCTGCTGTTATGGGGCACCCGGGGGAGATGTTGTGCAGCAAGTTGTTAACCCCTCCGTGGGCAGGGATGGGGGCACCGGGACCCGGTGGCTCGGTGCAGGGGATAGTGACCGCAGGGAGTGTTGGTGTACTCACTGTTAATAAACCACACAAGTCTCTGGTAAACCAAGGTGATGGTGGCCAGTGCCGCAGCCAGTTGCATTCGGGTCCCCCACCCGGCTGGTGATCTCCATCCTTTTCCTCTGCACTGTTTGTGTAAGGTGGACTTTCCTAGTGTGAAACTCAGGAGTCTGCTCCGAGCTGGATGTGGCCTAAGGAGCCGTGCCCACAGACGCTGGCCCGTTTGATCTATGGGCCCTGGCGGTGACCTCTTATCCTTATCGGTGGGCTGTTGTCTTCTATGAGGGACTTTGGGTGGGACAAGACCTCTAGTCCTGGCCTCAATTGGTGAATTAACAAGTCCGCTTGGTTCCAGGTTCTGGCTTCAGGGTCCGAGTACCCCCCTTTGTGCTACGGTGCTACGGGGTCGGTTCCCCGTGTCGGTACCAGCGGGTTACAACCCTGTCCCGGTCCACCTCGGTTCTGCCAAGCTGCCTTTCCATCTCCTGCTGACGGAGACCACCGTTTGCCTCCTAGCCAGTGGCACCAGGGCTCCTACACTGGTACCGTTCAACTTGAACTTTCCTGCTGGAGCTACGCTTTGCTCCAGCCTACACTCCTCTCCAAACTGAACTTCAGACTAAACTACCTTACTTTCCCGCCTCAGGCTGTCTGGACCCCTGGGTGGGCGTGTCCCAACCGCCTGGTCACGCCCACTGGTGTGTCTATCTTTCCCTAAGGTGGGGTGACTAGGGTTTCTGGTTGGCTGTATGTTTCCTAGTGAGGGAACGTTGTAATGCAGGGACCTATTTGTGACTACCTGGTTTTGCCAGGGCAT
Organism: Anomaloglossus baeobatrachus; assembly: GCF_048569485.1. Classification (NCBI taxonomy): domain Eukaryota; kingdom Metazoa; phylum Chordata; class Amphibia; order Anura; family Aromobatidae; genus Anomaloglossus; species Anomaloglossus baeobatrachus. The sequence continues at coordinate 763,804,702 of NC_134353.1, read as the reverse complement.
CACATCCCCCCTTGGTTAAATACAGACCGTCCGCGGGCTGTCCGACCACCACCATTTATTTAACTGGAAAAGATAAAAAGATGAACAGTTTACAAGTATAATAACATATTTACAATCAAGCATATTTTGTTTCCTTCCCTTACGGGAGGCATGTTACTAAAATGTTGCACATATAAAACCGGGATGGGACGGACCGGGTCCTTCTCACTTCACCCACCCAAAACAACCTGCCCCCTGGTGCCACCGCTAAGCACTGGTGTGCACCCCTTTGCCCAAGTCCAGGACAGGTCCGGGTGTTGCCTAAACAGGCCGGGTAAAAAATTCCTTACCCGGCAGTCCTTTTTCAAGGGCCCCACGTCCAGGGGACCCCTGACCCAGAGGGTAGTCACCGGTTTTGCTGGTGACAGGGCCTCGGCTGACTCTACCGCAGGCCTGTCCTCTAATCAACCTCTCCAGAGACTGCAGCTTGGTGAGAAGGTTGGTCGGGGGCTATTTACAAAACCCAAAAGTTTCTGGGCTGGCTCGCAAGTTCTAAGCCATTGTCTTTGTTTTAACTAAAATTTGGGAACAACAGACAGTCCCAACGGGGACTTTGCAGGGGAGGTAGCCGCGAACCGCTACCTAAACACTTAATCTTCATACTCGGGACTGGAGAGTGGCGGAGAGGGGTGGACGTGCAGCTGGGCACCCATTCTCACACTCCTCCTGACATCAAGGGCAAACCACCCCCTTTCTCCGCAGTGCCGGGGGTAGGTCACTTGCTCCCCAGGCTCCAGGTCCCGGTCGGGGTGGCCAACAGGCAGAAGAGGGGCCACGTCCTCCGGGACATGAATATTTCGGCCTCCATGCCCGGCTCGTATATAAACCCCCACCCCTTTTGGGGGTTAAAATGCCGGACCTGGCCTTCATTCGTCGGGCCCCTCACCCGGAAAGTGGAATTCCTTAGGTTTTCTTTTTCCGTATAGGTCCGGGACAAGACCTCCGCCTTCCGTTTTTCTCGAGCGGCGATCTCTCTTCCCAGCTGCCGCCGCTGCCGCTCCCAGTATGGAGCATCTGCTGCCTGCTCCAGCTCAACCTGCGCGGGGGCCGGGCCCAGCCGGAGTCCTTCCGTGCCGGCTACGACCGGCACCTTCAGCAATGGGGGATTTCGCTGTGACAAGGCCCACTCAGCTGCCTTGCAGCTGCATCCCCGCTGCGCCTCAACTGAGGCCGGGAATCTGGGAGCAGCCAGCATTGCCTGCTTTGCTAGCTTCCGGTCGTGGACCGCCTCCACCGTGGCCTGGCAGACTGCCGGGGCCGTTGTCGTCTCGGGCGCGGCTTTTTCTGGGGCCGGGATCACTGTCGGGTCCAAGGCTGGACAGGGCACCTTCCGGGCGCTGGTCTGGTGTGGAGCCGGTATTGGTGCCGGATCGGTGACGGGCTTGCTGCTGGCAGGTTCCACTGGCTGGTTCTCGTGGGCCGACGGAATGGGTACCGCTGCCGGTGTTGGTGGCAGTGGACCGAGCGGGTTGTCAGCAGCAGGTACGGGCAGTGAGGGAGGCAGCGCTGTGGGCAGGGGCAGACCAGGTCCCTCAGCTTGGTCGGCTGGTCACTGTGGGACATAGGGGCGTGGGTCGCTTACCCGATCCTCTGAGGCTGCCTCCACTTCACGGGCCCGAACGGCTGCGGCCAACTCTGCCATCTCGGCCGTCCATCTCTTGAGCAGAAAGCTCGCCTGTGCCTGGATCCAGTGGTACTTTCGCTCCGTCTGGGCTTCTACCCAGTCGGCTGTTCTGGGCACGGGCTCCTGCACTGCGGGCTTGCCAGACGGGTCGGCCATGCTGCACAGTGGATGGTATCCAGGAACAAGAAGGGTGGCAGGGTCCTGGAGTCCCTGCCCTTTATCTGCTCGGTCACATGTCGCAGAATCTTCACCCGCCCCCCCCCTTGGTCTTTTGCCGGCACTTCTTTCTGCGGGCTTTTAGTTTAGTTTTTCGGCTTCCGGCTCGCTTTCTGGCCATGTTCCCAGGAGGCGGGGCTTCGGCTTTCGCGTCTTTTTCTCGGGGAAGAAGACGCTGGGCTGTAGTTTTCGCACCCAAAATGGCGGCAAGATGGTGGCTTCTGAAAATTTTGCAACGGATCACCGCTGACTGTCCAATACAAGGCGCACTTACACAAGGTAAGTGGATGGGTAAGTATCCTGTTTGTGACGCCAAGTTTAGGGGTGTGCCGCCCCGTGCCAGCAGCCAGTGCTGCTCGGACCCGGGCCTTCAGGGGTGGTGGCTCGAGGGTCTCTGGACACAGGGATCTTGCAGACACGCCGAATAAATGGGGGGACGTAGATGTACGTTCGTATATCCACCCGCGGTGTGTGTGGTGAGATGGGACACGACCGCTGCTGTTATGGGGCATCCGGGGGAGATGTTGTGCAGCAAGTTGTTAACCCCTCCATGGGGAGGGATGGTGGCCCCGGGACCCGGTGGCTCGGGGCAGGGGATAGCGACCGCAGGGAGTGTTGGTGTACTCACTGTTAATAAACCACACAAGTCTCTGATAAACCAAGGTGATGGTGGCCGGTGCCACGACCGGTTGCATTCGGGTCCCCCACCAGACTGGTGGTCTCCATCCTTTTTCTCTGCACTGTTTGTGTAAGGTGGACTTTCCTAGTGTGAAACTCAGGAGTCCGCTCCCGGCTGCATGTGGCCTAAGGAGCTGTGCCCGCAGACACTGGCCCGTGGGATATATGGGCCCTGGCGGTGACCTCTTATCACTATCGGTGGGCTGTTGTCTTCTATGAGGGACTTTGGGTGGGACAGGACCTCTAGTCCTGGCCTCAGTCGGTGAAATAATCAGTCCGCTTGGTTCCGGGTCCTGGCTTCAGGGTCCGATTACCCCCCTTTGTGCTACGGTTTCCGGGTCGGTTCCCCGTGTCGGTACCGACAGGCTACAACCCTGTCCCGGTCCACCTCGGTTCTGCCGAGCCGCATTCCTGTCTCCTGCTGATGGAGACCACCGTCTGCCTCCTAGCCAGTGGCACCAGGGCTCCTACCCTGGTACCGTTCAACTTGAACTTTCCTGCTGGAGCTACACTTTGCTCCAGCTCACACGCCTCTCCAAACTGAACTTCAGACTAAACTGCCTTACTTTCCCGCCCCGGGCTGTCTGGCCCCCTGGGTGAGCGTGTCCCAACCGCCTGGTCATGCCCACTGGTGTGTCTATCTTTCCCTAAAGGGGGGTGACTATTGTTTCTGGTTGGCTGTATGTTTCCTAGTGAGGGAATGGTGTAATGCGGGGGCCTATTTGTCACTACCTGGTTTTGCCAGGGCGTCACATCAAGGCAACCAAATACAGACTTTGTCACAGAGAGTGGGCGGGGGAAGCAGGACTGCAACCAATTACATACACTGTTACAGAGAGAGAGAAGGGGAAGCATTGCATATTCATGAAATTAAATGATCAGGCAAGGAAGCTGTGTGACAGCTGAAACTCAGTAAGCATAATTCTCCTGTTTTAATTACCGTAATACTCTGACAACAATATTCCCAGAAACCAACTGAGTCAAAAAAGCATCCAAGTATCTTCCCCATGCTGTTCCTATTCAGCACTTTTCCAGTGCAGCCTTTGACTACACAGGGAGATTACACTAATACATAGAGATACAATGTACATAGTTACATAGGTTGAAAAAAGACCTAGGTCCATCTAGTTCAACCATCCTCTACCAATTCTACATTTTGTCCCTAAGTCACTTATAACTGACAATGTTGTGTGTACTGAGGTAATCATCCAGCCCTTTTTTAAAAGCTGTTATAGTATCTGCCATTACTACCTCTTGTGGTAGGGCATTCCACAGTCTGACTACTCTAACTGTAAAGAACCCTTTCCTATTTAGCTGCCGGAATCACTTTTCTTCCACTTGCAGTGGATGCCCACTGGTCCTTAGTATTGTCTTTGGAAGAAATAAGTCATTTGCCAGTCCTTTATATTGGCCACACATGAATTTATACATATAAATGAGATCTCGTCTGAGACGTCTTTTTTCTAAGCTAAACATATCTAACTTTTTCAACCTCTCATCATATGGGAGGCTTTCCATTCCTTGTAGTAGTCTAGTTAGCTGCCTTTGAACTGACTCTAACTTTTGAATTTCCTTTTTAAAATGTGGAGCCCAAAACTGGATCCCATATTCCAGATGTGGCCTTAGAAGTGATTTTTAGAGGGGTAACAATATTTTGGGATCACGGGATCTAATCTCTCTTTTTATACACCCTAAAATCTTGTTTGCTTTTGCAGCTGCTGCTTGATATTGAGTGCTGCTGCTCAGCTTATTTGTAATGAGAATACCCAAGTCCTTCTCCTGTTCTGTAGTCCGGAGTTTACTTCCATTTAATGTATACGCAGCTATAGGATTACTCTGTCCTAGGTGCATTACTTTACATTTATCAACATTAAATTTCATTTGAAAAGTATCTGCCCATTCTGACATCTTATCCAGATCTTTTTTTTTATATTGTACTATTGAGGTCAGTTTTAATATCCTACATAGTTTGGTGTCCAGCAAAGGTTGACACTTTACTATCAATCCCATCCACAAAGTCTTTAATAAAGAGATTAAAAAGAATTGGTCCTAGCACAGATCCCAGCGGCACCCCACTGGTGACTATAGCCCATTTAGAGAATGTACCATTTATGACTACTCTTTGTTTCTTATCTTTTAGCCAATTCCTTACCCAGTTGCATATTGTTTCCCCTTGTTCTTGCTTCTGGAGCTTTAGTATAAAGATGGCTTTATACGCAGCGATATCACTAGTGATATCGCTGGTGAAAGCACCCGCCCCCGTCGTTTGTGTGTCACGGGCAAATCGCTGCCCATGGTGCACAAAATCGTTAGGAGCCGTCACACGTACTTACCTGCCTAGCGACGTCGCTGTTGCCGGCGAACCGCCTCCTTTCTAAGGGGGTAGTTCATGCGGCGTCACAGCGGCGTCACTAAGCGGCCGCCCAATAGAAGCGGAGGGGCGGAGATGAGAGGCCATAACATCCCGCCCACCTCCTTCCTTCATCATTGCCGGCAGCCGCAGGTAAGCTGTAGTTCGTCGTTCCTGAGGTGTCACACGTAGCGATGTGTGCTGCCTTGGGAACGACAAACAAACTCTGTCCTGCAACAATCAAAGATTTTTTTGAAAATGAATGACGTGTCAACGATCGACGATGAGGTGAGTATTTTTGATAGTTAACGGCCGTTCGTTGGTGTCACACGCAACAACGTCGCTAATGATGCCGGATGTGCGTCACTGAATCCGGAGATATATCGTTAGATTCGTCGATGCGTGTAACGGGGCCTTAAGGCTATTATGTGATACAGTATCAAATGCCTTTGCAAAATCCAAATAAATCACATCAGCTGCATTACCAATATCCAGATTTGCACTTACCCCCTCATAGAACCCCAACAGGTTGGTTAGACATGACTTATCTTTCATGAATTCATGCTGTCTGTCATTTATTATATTATTTTCTGTAATATATTTTTGCATGTCATCCCTTAAAATGCCCTTAAAAAGCCTAAAAAACTTTGCATACTACTGATGTCAGGCTTACTGGACGGTAGTTGTCTGGATATACCCTCTTACCTTTTTTAAATATCGGTACCACATCAGTAATCCTCAAATCCTGAGACCCCAACCCTGTTACAAGCGAGTCTAAAAAGATGAGATACAGCGGTCTGTCAATTACGGAGGTCAATTCCCTCAATATTCGTGGATGAATGCCATCTAGCCCAGGGGATTTGTCAATGTTTAATTTACTCAGGCGCAGGCATACTTGTGATAAATTAATTATATTGGGTGGTGAATTTTGATTTTTCACTTGTTGAATGATCCCTGGTACAGTCAGTTCTTTGGTGAACACTGATGCAAAGTGCCTGTTTAATATATCAGTCTTTTGATTGTCCTCTATAACTAACTTGCTATTATATTTTAAGGGGCCGATACTATGCTTTGTTTTCCTTTTGGCATTAATGTATTTGTAAAAGATTTTGGGATTTAATTTAATGTCCTTGGCGATTTTTGTTTGAGTAGCTAATTTTGCTTGCTTGATTTCTTTTTTGCATTTCCTATTGATATCTTTATACTCCTGAAATGCGATTTCTGTATTATCAGCCTTCAAGCGTTTAAATGCCCTTTGTATAATTACTTTGTACAGTCTTATTTATCCATAGTGGTTTCTTTTTATTCCTGGACATTTTATTACCAGTGGGTATATGTTTTTTACAGGACTCTAGTAGTATATCCTTAAACTTACCCCATTTATGTTCGGTATCCCCAGTTACCATAACATTATCCCAATCTACACAATTAAGCTCTTCCTTTAATTTTTTGAAATCAGCTTTCCTAAAATCTAGGTTTTAGCATTTCCTCTTTTAAATGTTCTATTGAGTATTACGTTGAAGTTTACCATATTATGATCGCTGGTGCCCAAGTGCTTCCGGACCTGTAGATCTGAAATTGTAACCAGTCTATTTGACAAGACCAAATCTAGCAAATTATCTCCTCTGGTTGGTTCAGCTACCATCTGAGAGAGGTAATTGTCTTGAATTGTAGATAAGAACTTACAGCTTTTAGCACAACCAGAAGATTCTATGTCCCACTGTATGTCTGGATAGTTGAATCCCCCATAATAAGAACCCGATTATTATTATTAGCTGCTTTTTCCATTTGTTGCAGCATTTCACCCTCTACCTGTTCAGGTATGTTAGGAGGCTTATAGCAAACTCCAATTAGCATTTTTACATTATTCCCCACCCCATGTACATTAACCCATACTGACTCAACATTGTTGCAGTTCCCCCCAATGTCATCATTCAACACAGGTTTTAGGTTAGATTTGATAAATATACAGTACACACTCCACCACCTTTTTTGTCTTTCCTGTTCTTTCTGAATGTAGTATAACCCTCTACGTTTGTCACCCAGTCATGGCTTTCATCCAGCCAGGTTTCCGTAATGCCCGCCACATCATAATACATGGTTGACATAAGAGTCTCCAATTCATTCATTTTGTTTGCAAGACTTCTTGCATTTGCCAGTAGGATACATAATATGCCAGAAGTACATAATAGTGTAATTCTATATCCTGTATCTTAGAGGGAGAATGAAAGTTTTTTTTATTTCTAATAAAATTATTAAAAAATAATTAAAAAATTAGAATAATGTGTTTTTTAATGCCCTTTTTTTACAAAAAGTAATAAACATCACAAATCGACAAATAACATGGACGACCCAAACAACACAACAATCAGATTACTGATGGGGATTGGTAAATGGTATAAAAACATGTTGTAATTGATTATTTTTCTCTCGTAAATGCATAAAAAATATAATAAAGTAGTGATTAAGGCATGTTCACAAGTAGCCTAAGAGCTCATACGCACGTTGCGTAATTGCATGCATTTACGCTGCGTATTGCACTGCAGCGTAAATGCATGCGTCTTGCGTCCCCTGCACAATCTATGAAGATTGTGCATGACACGTGCGCACAATGCTTTTATGAATGCAGCGATTTGGGTGCTAAAATGTTGACCCAAATCTGTGCGTTCATAAAAGCAGCATGTCAATTATTTGTGCGTTCTGGATGCAGCTCCCACTCTGTATATGGTGGGGGCAGCAGCCATAGCGCATGAAATCGGCTTTTTTTGTTACAAAATAAACGCATCCACTATGCAGTGTTTCTGCAGCGATTTGACGCGCACATGTGCTGTCAAATCGGTGCAGAATACTTAGCAGTTGTCACGCTTCCCAGGCCCAGACCCCGTCCTCCACTCACCACTCAGGTCCCCGTTTCTTCAGCCCGCGGCTGCTCAGCCCGCTCTGCCTCCTCTGCACCTTCCAGGCTCCCTGCTCCCCGCTCCCGGCGTACATCTGCGACCCCGGACACTCACACGGGCTCCCCTGCATCCTCTGCACCGCTTCCTGTGCTGGTCTCCGGCACTCGGGCATCGCGAATGCGCATTAGGGCGCGCGCACGGTCATTGACCTCCTCTTAAAGGGCCAGCGTCCGGAAACAGGATATCGCTTAAATCAGGTGTAGGGTATATAGGGGTCTTCCTGCCATGGGAGCATTGCCTGTTCGTCAAGTTTCAGTAGCTAGAAGTCCAGGTCCTCTTGTGCTGTACAGACATTAACCCTGTCTTCTTTCTAGTACCCGTCCTGCCTCTGTGATCGGGTCCTGCATCCGGGATTACCAAAAGGTCCTCCTGTGACTACCAGCGGAGAAGATCCTTATTGATACACCTCCCGGTCTCCTTCTTGGTTCCCGGTCCCATCCGGCTATCGATACCGTCACACCAGGTTCACCTGGAACCCGCCCACGGTCCATTCCCGGCACCGGTACCACCCTCAAGTCATCTCCGTTTGAAACCCCGTGGCTCCTGGGACCCCGTTCTACTCGTCTCCTGAAGGACATTGACTTTGCCCGTTAGTACTCCGGCTACCGTGTACCTGGGCTTTCTGGTGGTGTGAATGGACAGTCCCTGTATAGGGGTTAGCTCCGGGTTACCTCACTTGGGGAGTCCCGTACAAGGCCCAGAGGATCCACTACCACCTGGACCTAACAGAAGTAAGTTACGTGCACATGAGCCCTTAATGCTGTTTTTCTCAAGGTATCTGCACCACACAACACAATAACAATTTTTCCAATTATTGTGTGTTTGCTGTGGTTTTTCTATGCATTTTCCCTGATATTTGATTCATGTTTGGTGCAGATGTGAATCAGGGTTTTTCATGCTTTTTTAACTTCTGCACTTAAAAATGAAAAGGCATTTTTTTTGGTTCCATATTTTTCAGGCACCACATAAAGTATTATAGAAAAAAAAGCAACAAAACTGCACAGTTCAGTAGCGCTTTTAAGCTCACAGTGGGCAGCGATTTCATGAAATCACATCCATTTTGCTTGGACATTTAGGCCGTATTCACTATAGTGTAAAGGTTACATTTTTTCTGCTGCTTTTTTTGCACAGAAATTCTAATGTGTTTAACTGTCTATGGCCTGAAACACACATCCGTGAAAACCACGTCCATGTAAAACGGGCCGTTTTTCGGGTCCGTTTTCCGTTTTTTAGGTCCGTTTTTATGGTATGTGTAGCCTGCGTGTGTATCCCGTATGCTAGCCGTATGTGCGTGTGGAATGTCCGTGTGTGCGTGAGTGAAATAACTGACATGTGTGTGTGTTGTCCGTGTGAAATGTACGTGTGTGATGCAAAATGTCGTTACTACATGTCGGAAGACAGAGTAGCGGGATGAGAATGAACTCAGGTGAACTTCACCCGACTTCATTGTCATGCCACGGCTCTGTCTTTGTGCCGTGTACTGATTAGCGGTCACCTGTGAAGGATTCACCGATGACCGCTGATCCCCCGAGTGACAGAAGTGTCCCCCCCTCTTTCATACTCACCAATCCCCGATCATCGGCGCTGCATGGCATTCACACTGCTCCGGCGGCTTTTTCTAGGTGACAGGAGCAGCAGAAGACACCGCCGCTCCGGTCACCTCCACACAGCTAATGAGATGAGTAGCGTGATCAGCTGCTGTCACTGAGGTTACCCGCGGCCACCGCTGGATCCAGCGGTGGCCGTGAGTTACCTGACTGACAGCAGCTGATCGCGCTACTCATCTCATTAGCTGCGTGGAGGTGACCGGAGCGGCGGTGTCTTCTGCTGCTCCTGTCACCTCCATGCAGCAGAGCTGGAAGCGACACTGGAGGTCCGTGAATTACGCCGGACATGGAGGGCTTTGTCGGGGTTAATAAATTGGTAATGAGGGAATTTGTTTGTGTTTTTTATTTCTAATAAATAATTTTTTCAGGTGTGTGTGTTTTTTAACTGTCACTTGCAGATTAATCATGGAAGGAATCTCGGGGAGACGCCTGACATGATTAATCTAGGACTTATTGGCAGCTATGGGCTGCCAATAACTCCTTATTACCCCGATTTGCCAACGCACCAGGGCAAATTGGGAAGAGCCGGGTACAGTCCCAGAACTGTCGCATCTAATGTATGCGGCAATTCTGGGCGGCTGCTGACTGATATTGTTAGGGTAGGGGGCTCCCCATAACGTGGAGCTCCCCATCCTGAGAATACCAGCCTTCAGCCGTATGGCTTTATCTGGCTGGTATTAAAATGGGGGGGGACCGCACGCCGTTTTTTTAATTATTTATTTTACTGCACAGTATAGACACGCCCACCGGCGGCTGTGATTGGGTGCAGTGAGACAGCTGTCACTCAGCGTGGTGGGCGTGTGTGACTGCAACCAATCACAGGCGCCGGTGGGCGGGTAAAGCAGGGAATACGAGATTGATTAATGGGCGGCCGGCTTTTTCAAAATAGTAAAAGTCGCCGAAGTTTTTATAACAGCCGTGCAGCGCCGCACCGGAGATCGGGGAACGGTAAGTATGAGAGAGGGGGGAGGAACTGACCGACAGACAGCTAGAGGGACAGACAGACAGAGAGACCGACCGACAGACATAGAGACCGACCGACGGACTGAGGGAGAGAACGAAACAGAAAAAGAAAAAAGACCGACATCACATGAAAAAAGCACAAAACGTACAGAGAGCAAACAGAGATGCGTCCGTGTCACTCGGACGTGCGCACAGACCCATTGACTTTCATTGGGTCCGTGCTGCTTGTTGCGTGCAGAAAACGGACATGCTGCCGTGCAAAACACACACAGGTACGGATCACGGACACGGACAAACGGACATGCATCAAAAACGCACGTGGAGCTTTTATCATACAATAACATTGGTGCACGTTTGGCCGTGTCTCCAGTATACACGGAAACGGACCAAACATGCACGTGTTTCACGGATGTGTGTTTCAGGCCTTAGCAAAATGGATGTGATTTCCTAAAAATTTCACCCACTGTGCATCTAAAGACGCCCCAGAACTGTGCAGTTTTCGTACTTTTTTTCTTTACAGGCTTCTATGCGGAGTCAAAAACGCATGCAAAAAAACTGCAGTTACTTTTTTAAGTACAGAATCAAAGCTTTTCTGTACTATAAAAAACTTAACACAGCTTCACATCTGCACAAAAACCACATCAAATAAGTTGGAAAAAGTATATAAACTGGTGCAGTCACGTGCAGAAAACAAAAAGCATTTTCTTTCTGCAACGTGCGAATGTACCGCCCCAGTGTTAGTTGGGCTGCCCGGATCCGGGATCGTGGCTCAAGGGGGTCCGGACCCGGCTTGGCGGACACTTTCATTCGTGAAAAGGGGATATTTACAGGGGATAAGTTTGTGACGCCACCTGTGGGTTGCGGTAATGGGAGTACCTCCGCTGCTGTAAGGAGTCCCGGGGCAGATGGAGTTAAGCAGCCTGATGTTAGTCCCTCCACAGGTAGGGAAGGCCCCGGGCTCAGGGGTGTTGGTAGTTGTTTGGGAGAGCAGGGTGCAGGGGACCAGAGTACTCACTGCAGGTTGTCGTGGTGCTGGATGAGGTTTATAAAGGAAACACACATGCTGTAGGTAAACCAAATTCTCTGTGTGCTGCTGCCACTGCGGGGAGCTCGTCCAAGTACCCGGTCCCACCGGTGTCACATAGTAATCCGGAACCTGCCTCCGTGCACAGTTTCTTGTCTATGTGGGTCCCTATAGCTTGAAGCTGTAGGGTCCCGCTCTTCAGTTTTTAAGTGAAGACTTGCTCCCAAGGGCTGGCACTTGGGACTTTAGGGGGTTGCTTTCTGTGGAAAACCCTGTCGTCCATGGTTTGCTGATGCCTTCAGTCTCTGAGCTCACTGGGAAGGTCCCTGAAGGTCCCCTTCCTCTGCAGGTCAATTGTCAGGACGTTGAATCGGCTCCTGACCTAGGGTCCTGTACCCCATTGTGCTCGAAACCGGTCAGTTCTTTTGGACTTTCTGGTGCCGACAGTCCTCCAAGACTTTGTCCATCACACCCTCTTCCAATTTCACTGCTACCGGTCCCCAACTTCTCTGGTCCCGAACCACCATCTGCAACCCAAACTAGGTCTTTCTAGCTCCCTCCCGGGAGCTAACACTCCCCAGCTCCTCTCACTTTGAGGGCTCTCACTAGACTCACTACTTCCCTCCTACCAGTCTGCCTGACCCCTAGGTGGGTGGCCCTGTTCCAGCTAGACCAACCCACTGGTGTGTCTGACAGGTTATGATGTTAGGTGTTGATTGGGATTTGTGGTGCTGATGGAGGTGACACCAGTTTCTGGGGACTTGGAACCATAGGGGGTAGGTCCTGCACCCTGATGTATTCAGGGGCGCTAGACGAACAGACACAAAAAAAGCCAGATATTATATAGTGAAGCTCAGAGTCGGACTGGCTACCGGAGAAACCACTAGTAATACCAGTCCTGGCTGCGATTTCCTGCATTGAACTCCGGAGCTCTCACCTGAGCTCTGTAGTGCAGCCCGGCCTGTCCGCAGCTGTCTTGAACTGAACTGCAATCACCGAGGAATGAGTCGGCGCTTGCAGTTCAATCCTGCAAACCCGCTGTTCAGTCCAGGCTGCACTCCGGAGCTCAGGTGAGAGCTCCAGAGTTCAATGCAGGTAACCGCAGCCAGGACTGGTATTACTGGCAGTTTCTCCAGTAACCAGTCCGACACTGGTGAAGCTACATACAGATGAGAAAGTTCTGGCTGCTACAACTATGAATAAATGAACAGTCCTGGGCATCTGCTGAAAGTGCCTTACTGTCAAATGGGGGTAACTTGGGGTGCGGTTAGGGACGTTGTCAAAATTTGCTCACAATGCTTCATTTCTCCTTCTTTCTCTTCTTTAAAAGTTGCGAGGTATGGCAATACAGTCAATTCTGGTACAATATGACTCCCAAACTGGGAAAGCCTATGCATTCAGTGAAAGGTCTTACCAAAATTATAAGGAGTCATTGCAATACAGCCAGAAAGAGACATAGAGAGGGGATTGCGATTCAATTTTGGTACAATTTTAAAAATATTCTAACACCCAAACTGGTAAAGCCTATGCACTCAGTTTGAGGCTTAGCTAAAATTACAAGGTGGCATTGCAGTACACTTTGGAAGAGATGTAGAGGAGAGACTCTGATTCAGTTGTGGCACAATTTTAAAAATATTTTTTACTCAAAAACTGTGAGAACCTAAGCATTCAGTGCGAAGCTCAGCTAAAATTATAAGGAGGCATAGCAACACACCCTGGAATAGGTGTAGAGGAGGGTCTGTGATTCAATTCTGGCAGAATTTGAAAAACATTTTGACTAACTAAGTGGGATAGCTTATGCACTCAGTGTGAGGGCTGGCTAAAAGTACAAGTAGGCATTGCAGTACACCCTGAAAGAGATGTAAAGGGGGACTGTAATGCCTGCTTTACACGAGTCGACCGATCGTGCGATTTCACTATCGATCGTACCTGCCCCCGTCGTTTGTGCATCACGGGCAAATCGCTGCCCATGTCGCACAAAGTCGTGAAACCCCCGTCACATGTACTTACCTGCTGAGTGATCTCGCTTTGGGTGGCAAACATCCACTTCCTGAAGGGGGAGGGACGTTTGGCGTCACAGCGACGTCACACAGCCGCCGGCCAATAGAAGCGGAGGGGCGGAGATGAGCGGGACGTAAACATGCCGCCCACCTCCTTCCTTCCGCATAGCCGCCGGGAGCCGTGGGATGCAGGTAAGATGTGTTCATCGTTCCCGGGGTGTCACACGGAGCAATGTGTGCTACCACGGGTACGATGAACAACCGGCACCATATTAATTAAACAATTTTTTAAAACTGAGCGACGAGTACATGACTCACGATTTGTGAGCGATACTGCATCGCTCGGAGGTGTCACACAAGACGACGTCGTGAACAATGCCGGATATGCGTCACGAAAACCGTGACCCCGACGATGCATCGCACGATAGCTCGTCTAGTTTAAAGCTCGCATAAGTCAATTCTGGTACAATTTTAAAAATATTCTCACTCCTAAACTGGGAAAGCCAGTTTTTTTTATTATTATATTTATCCTTTCAAACTAAAACTATGAGTGACATAGATGCCTTACCATTAGGCTATAGTTGTATTATTTATTTGATTGGATATTTAGGTAGTCTAATATATAAAGCTGAGTGTATGTACAGTGCCTACAAGTAGTCTTCAACCCCCTGCAGATTTAGCAGGTTTGATAAGATGCAAATAAGTTAGAGCCTGCAAACTTCAAACAAGAGCAGGATTTATTAACAGATGCATAAATCTTACAAACCAACAAGTTATGTTGCTCAGTTAAATTTTAATAAATTTTTAACATAAAAGTGTGGGTCAAATATTATTCAACCCCTAGGTTTAATATTTTGTGGAATAACCCTTGTTTGCAATTACAGCTAATAATCGTCTTTTATAAGACCTGATCAGGCCGGCACAGGTCTCTGGAGTTATCTCCATGCAGATCTTCTCCACGTTATCTAGGTTCTTTGGGTGTCTCATGTGGACTTTAATCTTGAGCTCTTTTCACAAGTTTTCAATTGGGTTAAGGTCAGGAGACTGACTAGGCCACTACAACACCTTGATTTTTTCCCTCTAGAACCAGGCCTTGGTTTTCTTTGCTGTGTGCTTTGGGTCGCTGTCTTGTTGGAAGATGAAATGACGACCCATCTTAAGATCCTTGATGGAGGAGCGGAGGTTCTTGGCCAAAATCTCCAGGTAGGCCGTGCTATCCATCTTCCCATGGATGCGGACCAGATGGCCAGGCCCCTTGGCTGAGAAACAGCCCCACAGCATGATGCTGCCACCACCATGCTTGACTGTAGGGATGGTATTCTTGGGGTCGTATGCAGTGCCATCCAGTCTCCAAACGTCACGTGTGTGGTTGGCACCAAAGATCTCGATCTTGTTCTCATCAGACCAGAGAACCTTGAACCAGTCTGTCTCAGAGTCCTCCAAGTGATCATGAGCAAACTGTAGACGAGCCTTGACATGACGCTTTGAAAGTAAAGGTACCTTACGGGCTTGTCTGGAACGAAGACCATTGCGGTGGAGTACGTTACTTATGGTATTGACTGAAACCAATGTCCCCACTGCCATGAGATCTTCCCGGACCTCCTTCCTTGTTGTCCTTGGGTTAGCCTTGACTCTTCGGACAAGCATGGCCTCGGCACGGGTGGAAACTTTCAAAGGCTGTCCAGGCCGTGGAAGGCTAACAGTAGTTCCATAAGCCTTCCACTTCCGGATGATGCTCCCAACAGTGGAGACAGGTAGGCCCAACTCCTTGGAAAGGGTTTTGTACCCCTTGCCAGCCTTGTGACCCTCCACAATCTTGTCTCTGATGGCCTTGGAATGCTCCTTTGTCTTTCCCATGTTGACCAAGTATGAGTGCTGTTCACAAGTTTGGGGAGGGTCTTAATTAGTCAGAAAAGGCTGGAAAAAGAGATAATTAATCAAACATGTGAAGCTCATTGTTCTTTGTGCCTGAAATACTTCTTAATACTTTAGGGGAACCAAACAGAATTCTTGTGGTTTAAGGGGTTGAATAATAAATGACCCTCTGAATAAACTTTTCACAATTTAAAAAAAAAAAATAAAAAAAGAAATAACATTCTTTTATGCTGCAGTGCATTTCACACTTCCAGGCTGATCTACAGTCCAAATGTCACAATGCCAAATTAATTCTGAATGTGTAAACCTGCTAAATCTGCAAGGGGTTGAATACTACTTGTAGGCACTGTATGTGTGTATGTATGTGTGTATGTATATCTGCTAAAGGAATCCACACCGTCACATTTACAATCACGAAATTTTGCAGAGACGCCTTATGGCGGCCTCGGGTAACCTGAGTGACGTCACCGCTGACCACGCGGCTCACTTCAGTTGCTGCGTGGAGCTCACAGAAGCAGCGGTGTTCCACGGTCGCTCCTGTCAGCTTCATGTAGCAGAGCTGGATGCGTCGCGGGACCTCATGAGAATTACGCTGGACCTGGGGGGTATTTGGGGATTTTAATAAAGTGGTGAAAGATGGTGGTTTATTTTTTATCTTTTATTCCAAATAAAGGATTTTTTTAGGTGTTTGTGTTTATTTACTTTCACTTACAGGTTAATCATTGGGGTGTCTCATAGACACCTGCCATGATTAACCTAGGACTTAGTGGCAGCTACGGGCTGCCATTAACTCCTTAATTGCCGAGATTGCCACCACACCAGGGCAATTCGGGATAAGCCGGGGAGAATCCCAGGACTGTCCGGGTGGCTGCTGGCTGATATTTTTAGGCTGGGGAGCTCCCCATAACGTGGGGCTCCCCATCCTGAGAATACCAGCCTTCAGCTGTGTGGCTTTATCTTCGCTGGTATAAAAATTTTGGGGGGACCACATGAAAGACATGTGTTCTGTTTGTCAAAAAAGCGACTTATGGAGCTGCTAGCAGCTACTGGACACTGTGCTCAGCCCTTTCAAGGACTATTTATTAGTTGGATCTAAGAACGCTCTCCCGCACACAATACAGTCTATCTACACCACCAGCTCCCTATCACTGCGTCTTCACAAAATGGCCACTGGCTTATATAGCCCCTATGACGTTGTGCGGCCAAGCTAATCACAGTAACACCACAACAAAGATGGTTGCGGCATTACTGTGAGGGCAAGCAACATCAGATGTGTTCATTGGCTGGAAAACAGGTGCCAGGAAGTCAGACATGAAACTGAAAGTATAGGAGCGGATGTTGTTTTATCCGTCGCATACCGAATGGTGCAAATAGCCTGTTAATCGGATACCGAATAGTGGCGAATACATTCGCTCATCCCTATTAGGTATCCTAGTCAGAGATCAAAGTAGGATGTCAGAGTCAGATTTCAGAATCAGATGTCAGAGCCATATATCCAAGACAGATGTGAAAGTGAGATGTCAAAGTCAGATATCAAAGTCACATATCAAATTCAGATGTCAGTCAGATGTCAAAGTTAGTTCTCAGACAGTCTATTTAGCCTCAAACTGACATTATTCTGATGATTGACTTTGATAACTGATTATTCATGTCCTAAAATGGACACTGTATGAGAAGTATTTTTGGGCTTCAGTTGAGTGTTCACATTGATTGTTCTTACAGTAGAATGATATGATGCTATATAATTTGGGGTTTGGGGGAGGGGGGGGATTGTTCTTTATGTGAATCTGTTTCACCAAACTTTTTTTATCCTTAGCTTTTGTCTCAGATTCATAAAATTATTTTCCCTTGTGACAATTTCATTAACGCATCTATTTAAGAAGTTGATGATTATTGTCATTATTACTGTTAGCATCAGATTAACATTGACAGCCCTTAAACATTTTCATTGTCACTGGACTGCAGCGTCTGATATTGGAGACGTCTTTAGATATGGGAATTGCTTAGCAACTAGTACCTCATCTCTTAATCTGTTGTACAGTTTTCATTGCTGCCAGCAACTTTTCAGCTAGCCAGCTGAAAACATTTCTTACCTTTTCTGCTTTACAGAAAAAGAAAATCTTCCAGACAGAGCTATACTCTATCTAGCGCATTCAATGTCTTCTCGCATTTACACATTCTTTAGATAGTATTAGAATACAGATTGCTTCCATATTTTTTGTTCTGAGGTTACAGCAGTATTTTTCACAATAGTGGAGGCAAAAATCAATTCAATGAAAAAAGCCACAATTGAAGCTACAGTAAAAATATAATAATTGAATATTAACTTAGATGTAAAATAGTAGAGTATAATTCACTAATTTATTATTATTCAGATATGGAAAACAAAAATAAGTTTAATACACTCTGATCCTATTTGGTTATCTCTAAAGCCTGCTTTACACGAGACGATAGATTGTGCGATAGCACAATCGATCGTACCCGCCCCCGTCGTTTTTGCGTCACGGTCAATTAGTTGCCCATGGCATACAAACTCGTTTAACCCCCATCACACGTACTTACCTTCCGGACGACCTCGCTGTGGGCGACGAACGTCCACTTCCTGGAGTGGGCGGGACGTTCGGCGTCACAGCGACGTCACACGGCAGGCGGCCAATAGAAGCGGAGGGGCGGAGATGAGTGGGATGTAAACATCCCGCCCACCTCCTTCTTTCCATTAAGCCGTCGGGTGCCGCGGGAGGCAGGTAAAGCTGCTGTTCATCGTTCCCGTGGTGTCACACGGAGCAACATGTGATGCCACGGAAACGATGATCAACTGCCGCCATTTTAATTAAACAATTTTATGAAACCTAGCGATGAGTACACGACTCACGATTTGTGAGCGATACTGCGTCGCTAGGAGGTGTCACACGAAACCACGTCGTGCGGTATGCCGGATGTGCGTCGCGAAAACCGTGACCCCAACGACATATCGCACAATCTATCGTCTCGTGTAAAGCCCGCTTAAGGCTATGTGCCCACGGGGAAAGTGTCCTGCGGAACTATCTGCAGGACATTCCGCAGGAGCTCCCAGAAAACCGCAGCACAACTTTGTCTGTTTACATGCTGCGGTTTATTGCGGAATGTCCTGCGGATATGCTGCGCGCATTCTGCATTGAGAATACAGTACCAAGGCTTCAGCACT
Source organism: Anomaloglossus baeobatrachus (assembly GCF_048569485.1). NCBI lineage: Eukaryota > Metazoa > Chordata > Amphibia > Anura > Aromobatidae > Anomaloglossus > Anomaloglossus baeobatrachus. The sequence goes on along the minus strand of NC_134353.1, from coordinate 763,786,185 downwards.
GCATCCTCAATGCAGAACAAATGCTGCAGTGATCAGGAATTCATACTTACCTCCATCACGCAGCACTTCACTTTCCGGCCGTGTCTGTCTGCACATTGCCGGAGAAGGTGGGCAGGCCTGCACTAGCTCTGGCTGTCACATGACCAGAGCTCGTGCAGGCTCCGCCTACCTCCTCCTTCCTGCTCCTGGCTCCACTGCGCTCCTCTGCACTGGAGGAAGTGACTCCGGTGTCTTCTATCAAGGCAGGTAAGTAAGGGACCCTGCAGAAAAATCCGCAGGAATAATTAACATGCTGCAGATTTTTCCTTAGGGAAATCCGCATTATTTCCGCTGCGGAAAAAAATGCAGCATGGGCATATCACTCCCCAAATACTATAGAAATGGCTGGGGACTCGCTGTACTGCGGATTTTTGAAAAGTCCGCGGAATTTCCGCGAAAAAATCACGGCAAATTCCGTGAATTTTCCACAGTGTGGGCACATAGCCTTATATTACTGTTCAGTTGTGGTGCACCTCTGTTTGACACAGTCTACACAGCTACTATGAGGACATGAACCAACCCTATCGATATCGCTCTCTATTTTCGTGATATTGCAACTCCCTCCTGAGCTTTCTGCCTGAACCCCTGATACCTGCAACCTAGCCTCTGAACTTCTGAGTAGAGTTGGGTGAATTTATTTCAGTGTATTAGAATTGTACTCAAATTTTATCAATATCTGTATTCTCTACAATGCAGATTTCTGTCATTTTCTGCTTACAAATTCATCAAAAAAGCTCACCTCTCACCTCTCCAGCCTCTTCTCACCACTGTAGAGCACTAAAACCTGGCCTCTTCACATTAAGCTAGAATTTACGGCAACTAGACCCAGGATGTCGCATGTGCAGAGACATAGAGTGCCTTGCAAATATATTCATCCCCTTTGACTTTTCATCTACTTTGTTACATTACATTATTGTTTAAATAATTTTCTAGTCCTATTTGAGTGTGATGCATCAGCACTAAATAGTCTAAGTTGGGGAAATGAAGTGAGAAAAATATAGGCAAAAATAAAATTTGTGGGATAAAATAAAGAGAAATTGCCATGCGCATAAGTATTCATACCTTTTGCTATAAAGCCCCTAAAATTTCTGGTGCAAGCATTTACCTTCATAGATCACATGCTTAGTAAAGGGAAGTCCACCTATGTGCAAGCTAATTGACCCGTGGTCTGTTAGTATATACTAGAGGTTTCAAACACGCAACCCGCGGGCCGCATGCAGCCCCACAGAACTGCTTCTTGCAGCCTGCAGACCCGTGGACCTGGTAACGATCACGGCAAGTGCAGGGGCCGCATGTGTCAGAGCTTTATTTCAGAGGAACATTTTGCAGGCAATGTAGAGTCAAGCTTTGTCTGCACAACTCAATTTTGCCACCGGCCAATCAGAGGCAAGCAACTGACGCGTCTGCTATAGAGAATTTGACTTTGTGTAGCGCCAGCAAAATGTTCATCTGAATTTCAGATGAAGCACCAACAGTGGCCACATGAAGCAAAGAGGAAAGAGGACACCGAGGGAATGGAGGAAGTGTGGTGTGAAGAAAGTTTTGGTGTGTGTATGTGCATGTGTGTTGCCCACTGAGGCTGCACAGGGTGTGTGTGTGTGTGTGTGTGTGTGTGTGTGTGTGTGTGTGTGTGTGTGAAGATTGCTACAAGAAGAGGTCCATTAAAGGGGATATTACTACAAGAACAGGACCTGCCTGAGCAGATTACTACATGAGGGGTACAAGAATGGACACATTACCACAGGATGGGCACATTAGTACAGGATGGGGACAAGCATGGGCAAATTACTACAGAATGGGTACAAGGATAGACACATTACTACAGGATAGGCACATTACTACAGGATGAGGACCAGGATGGGCTCATTACTACAGGATGGGGATGTGACGGGGTGTGTTACTGAGCAGGCAGAAATAGTAGGCCAGTGAATAATCCAAAGGAACTTTATTGGGTCCGGCAGAAGATACCACCAAACATCAATATATTTCCTTAGAGTCTGCAACAAAAGAACAGAGTCCGGGGGCGCCACTCGGTAATCCGACGCCAAGGAAAATGCAACAACAGTCCTTAGATGAGTCCCCTAAATCCAGCAGCGTGGTCGAGACAGCACAATCCCATGTAGCAGCTGATCTTCAATGTCCAACAGTCCATACACGGGTACCAGAACCTACCGCAGCAACAGATCTTAGCCCTTTACTAGACACAGCATCAGCTTACTCCCCGAACATGTGACTGATTCTACCACATCTCCCTAGCTCAGCCCTCTGCAGAGAGGAACAGTATACACACAACCCCCACAGATACAGGACAATGGATACTGATAGAGGCCTGATTACATTATTCTCGCTGGCTGGGGAAACACACCATTAAAGGGGACAAGGATGGGCACATTACTACAGGATGAGGACCAGAATGGGCTCATTACTACGGGATGGAGACAAGGATGGGCACATTAGTACACGACGGGGACAAGGATGAGGCACATTACTACAAGATGGGAACATGGATGTGCTCATTACTACAAGAGGAGGACCAGGATGGGCACTTACAACAGGATGAAGATCAGGATGGGGCACATTACTACAGGATGAGGACCAGGATGGGGACATTACTGTAGGATAGGCAAAGGGATGGGGCACATTACTGCAACAAGAGGACAAGGATGGGTACATTATTACAGGATGGGGACATTACTGCAGGATGGTGACAAGGATGGGCACATTACTACATGATGGAAATAAGAATGAGCACATTACTACAAGGAGACAAGGATGGGTACATTACTACAGAATGGGGACCAGGATGGTGCACATTGCTACAAGAAGGGGAATAGGATAGGGGACATTACTAAAAGATGAGGACCAGGAGGGGACCATTACTACAAGATGTTGGCCAAAATTACTATAAGGCTCTAATTGTAAAACTGCATAACTTACATATATAACCTAATAAACTGTACAAAAAATGTTCAAAATCAGTGATCCAAAGGTGTATAGAATGAAAATATGGTACCAATACAAATGTCACTTTGTCCTGAAAAGAAAGAAAAGCCCGGACGCCTGCCCTGAAAGGGCTCAAGGGAGGGCAACATGACTGAGGAGGGATGCTAGGCCTGAGGGTTAGCAAGGGGTTAAGGTACAGGGTATTTTGTGCGGGAAAAGTGGGAGGTGGAGTTATAGGACCGTGGGGCCATGTAATTGGTCAGGGGGGTTGCTAGGGTAGGGGGGTATATACAGGGCTAGATTAGGAGGTGGGAGGTCATTCACTACCTGGAAGACGTCTTGAATTGTTGCTGATTCGCTTGGATCCTGAAAATTGAGGGCTTCGGGGTACAGATGAAGAGGAGGAGGAGCAGCTGCAGCGATGGCCCGGCGATGTCGGCAGCTCTGCAGATGGGGACCCCCCCTGCCTCCGAAGCGGCAGTGAAGACCGCGGTTTCTTAGCGCCTCAGCCCGGAGATGCCGCCGAGGACCCGACGGCGGAGAAGAAGCCCCAGCGGAAGACCCACGGCAGCGGCGGCAGATTAAAGAAACGGGACGAAGCGGGGCCTGGGCCGGAAGTCGGGCCACGGGCATCAAGGCAGCGGGGCGGTGAGTGACATGGCCGGCCTCCCTCCACTTCCGGTTCGCGGGGCGCAGTGTGATGCGCGCGTCGCGGCTGCGTAGCCCGCCGCGCTCACTTGCTCGCCGAGCTCGCCTGACCCGCCGCGCTCGCTTGACCCGCCGCGCTCGCCTGACCCGCCGCGGTCACGTGGGTCGGCGGTGTCACGTGGGTCGGCAGTGTCACGTGGGTCGGCGGTAACACGTGGGCGGGCGGCGCGGTTACGTGGGCCGGTGGCGCGGTCACTTGCGGTCCCAGTGGAAGACGTCGCAGTGACCTGCATCGGATGTCGGCAGCGGGGCGGTGTGACGTAACCGGCCTCTCCTCCACTTCCGGGTTGCGGCGCGCACTGGTGACGCGCGCGTCGCGGCCACGTGACCCGACGCGGTCACGTGGTCTGGCGATGCGGTCACGTGCTTCGGCGCTGGTGTCAGCTGACCCGGAAGTGTTGGCGATGAAGCCTGCAGCGATCGGCGGCGGCTGCAGAGCAGGATGCGGGGAGGATTTCGCAGACCCAGACGACCGTCCAGCAGTGGTGCGGGCAGTGGTAAGTGACATCACTGGCCCTGACAGCCTCAGATCAGTGCGGTGCGGGGGTCAGCGTGATACCTGGGCGGCGCGGCCACGTGACCCATGGCGCGGTGCGGGGTCTGGCGACGCAGTCACATGCCCCTGGCATCTCGGTCGTTTACTACGGCCAGCATATGCCAGCTGGCGGATGTGCGGCTGGAGCGCACCACCCCCCCCCCTAAGTTGTGGCTCCGAGCCGGTGACTACTTGACAAGCGTCCCCGGCTGGCCGGCCAGTCCGGCCGGTTGCGTTGCGGCCCTGGAGGGCTGCAACCTGCGTTTACCCGTGGAGAAGATGGCGGTGCTCGACGCGGAGGACATGTGACGGCTGTTCCGTGGGATCCCATGGAGTCAGCCTAGTAAGTTACGGCTCACTTAAAACCTTGTATTAATGCTTGAATTATGGTGGGTGGTAAGGGTGTCGTTAGGTATGATTTTGGGTGCATTAGGGCGGTAGTTGGTTTGTCAGCGAGTTTCGGCAGGAGGTTGGGGACCCTGAGTATGGCGTTGAATTTTAGGTGTGAGTGGTGGCTACGTGGTCCCGGGTGCCGTGCTATGCTAGGGTGTCTATTTATAGGTGACGACTTGGTTTATTCTGGATGGCGTAATGGCGCTTGCATTCTCTGGGTGTTTTGTATGATTGGGTGATTTCCAGGTGGTTTGTGACTGATTCAGGTGGAAGTCGGCGGTGGGGCGGTGATTGAGGCAGGGATACAATACTTACAAATGGGTTGTGGATAGCCACGGTCACGGCAATCCCATGGTTTCTGTAATGGTCATGGGGGTCTTTTAGCTAGAGGATTATCTCGGTTCATAATATGTGATAAGAGTTTGATGGTAGTCCACTGACATGGTGGCCTGGCGTGCGGGGGCGCATTTGCATTCGGCGTCTTACTTTGGAGCGTTGCAGGGGGTGTGTGCTATTTGAGAGGTGAAGGGGAAGGTGGTTGTGTGTTAAGAGGGGTGCTTTAAGTTTTATGGGCATCGGGCTAACCCGGTTCTCCAACTGGTGTTGTGTGAGTACTGGGGGTATTTTGCTGGTCCACTGGGGCGCGGCATGTTTTGTTGCGGCCAGACGTTAAGGTCGAGATGATGGGAACAGCAGTTTTTGGATATCTGTCCTTCCTTGTGGGGGTCTTGAAGTTGAGCAGTCCCCTGTATGCGGTGCCCAGGCTAGCCGTCTATTGACAGGAGTAAGAGGCGATAAATAAAAAATAAAAAAAAAAAAAAAGTCACGATTTTGTTGCCTTTGCCTGTAATCGTTTTTCAGTGTTTGTTTCCGATATCTTTCGTACATGTATTGTGTGGAGCTGGATGTTTTATGGTTGGGCAATGCCGGTTATTGGGGTCTATGGTTCGGGTTCGTTCCCATAGTTGGGTATTATTCCAATATTCGGGATGGTTGAGTGCTTACTTTCTGCTTCTGGGACAACCTGGGGCTTGCTAAGCTGTTTCTTCATTCCCAGAGGGTATTTGCAGAGTTAGAATGTGTGGGATAAATCGATGTGTGTGGTTTGTATAGGTGGGGCCCTATGTTTGAGGTACAGTTACGGGCCATTATCAGGTTCCCGTGTACATCATGCTACTGTTTTGTGGTCCAGTTTGGCTTCTTGAATTCGTGGGTTCACGTGCCGTTTGGGGGTTCATGGGGAGATTATGGGAGTCTGCCGGCAGTGTCTGCACGGGGGCAGTTGTAACAAGTTTTATACACGCGGATTGGTATGCGGTTCTTAGTAGGGTTGCCGGCTTAACGTTGGCAGTCCGTATTGGGCGGCATTCGTTATGGCGGTTGATAGTAGCTCCACAGGAGTTTATAATAGGAGTAGGTGGTTCTCGTTTACGATGGGTTTGGGGTGTTTCTTCTGGGTACAGCTGACTTGGCTTTGCCTTATGGGTATATGGTTCGTCTTGGTGTGTTTCTTCCTGGTGCCCCCCGGGTAGGGGGCTCGGGTAATGTGTCGGTGCAAGGAATAAGTGACATTTGCATTGGGTGATCTAGTGTGTGGCTTATTGGTGTCGGGGGGGGCCTCCTATTGGCGACTTGCGGGAGTTTCCAGCCAGGTAGTGCTGCTGGCGGGTGTTGCTCCATTTGTTGATTATGTGGACAGACTGTGGGGCCTGTTGTGGGTTTCGCGGGCTGTCACGCGGTGGTGCAGCCCCTCCCGGCAGTACATTGCCGGGTGGTTCCTTTGGTCTTACGTATTGGTCGGGACCGGCAGGTATCACGGGTGCACAGTGGTGCGGCGCAGCTGCGGGTGAGGTATTTGAAGTAGTGTGTGAGTAGGTTGTAATTATGCCATTCCCTCCCGCAATGTTGGGCTGGATGGCTGGGGTAGCCAGGGCGGTATGCACTGGCTCTTATGGTTTAAGGACGTGGTAATTGTCTGGGGTGGTGCCCCGTTTGGGGGGTTGTTTTGCGGCGCTTTAGGGCTGAATGGCGGGGAGGCACCAGACACTCGTGGGTGTAACGTTGACGGTTGGCCCTGGCTTATGGTGTCTTCAATTTCGGAGAAATATGGTGTTTGAGTTTCCCTGGATTACGGGTCGAGTGGGAGTTTCTTTTCTCTCATTTTGTGAGTTGTATTGAATCTGCAGTTTAGCGGGGATGGGGTGTGGTGTGCAGTTGGCTTTTGGTGAGAGGGTGGCAACGGTAGGGTTGTGCTTCCAGGTTCAAAGCACACGGAGATACCAATGATTAACCGTGCTTATGTGCCCCCCCCCCCCTTTTACGGGGCTTTGAGCATTATGCGGTGGTCAGAAGGGTGTATGCTGACTTAATTAGGGAAATCATCTGGTGGTGGGAGTATGGTTACACAGTGGGATATAGTTAAGGTCTTTTCTTCAGGCCGGTGGTCGGCTTGACTGTCTTTGGTCCCGTGTTGTTGTGTCTTTGGGGTAGAATGGTTTTGGCTATTGGAATGGGTGGTGATTCCAGGATCGGTGTGATAATACACATTTTACGGGAACAGCAGCGTTTTGGTACCGCACGTGGGTGGAGGAGACGTGGTCGCTGGGGGGGCATCCGGGGTGCTTGATCCGTGGCATCGGGCTTGATTGCCCTGGGCCATTTCTCCCTGCCTGGGTGGCGTGCTCGTGTTGTTGTTCGCAGGGGCATGACTGTCTAGCGGTTCATTGTTTGGTATGTCTTAGGATCTGCCAGATGTTGGGGAACCAGGGGAGGTTGTTTTGTTTCCAACTGTAAAGGTTGGCTTTGCTTAATTACCAGCTGATATGTAATTTGGAGGCGCCTGCAGTGTAGCTGTCTCAACGAGGCCGAGCTTGCCCCCTTATTCCTTGGAGATGGGGGCGGCGGCTCAGGTGGCTCGTTGGGGACTGGTCGCGCAGGCGGTGCATAGGATCGGATAGCGGAGTTGGCTAGTTTCTGGTCTTGGGGCGGCTGCCCTTGTTGTACTGGTACACCAATAATGGTTGGCTTTGTTTAATTATCAGTGGATGTGTAAATTTCAGCGGCGCCTGCAGTGTAGCTGTCTCAACGAGGCCAAGCTTGCCCCCCTATTCCGTAGAGATGGGGGCGGCGGCTCTGGTGGCTCGTTGGGGACTGGTCGCGCAGGCGGTGCATAGGATCGGACAGCGTGGTTGGCTAGTTGCTTGTCTTGGGGCGGCTGCCCTTGTGGTACTGGTACACCAATAATGGTTGGCTTTGTTTATCAGTGGATGGGTAAATCTCAGCGGCGCCTGCAGGGTAGCTGTCTCAGCGAGGCCAAGCTTGCCCCCTATTCCGGGGAGATGGGGGCGGCGGCTCTGGTGGCTCGTTGGGGACTGGTCGCGCAGGCGGTACATAGGATCGGACGATGTGGTCGGCTAGTTGCAGGTCTTGGGTTGGCTGACCTTGTTGTATTGGTGGTTTGGTGCAGGTTGACATCGTAAAGTCTATTGGGGGGTCATTTTGCTTGATTGACATTGGTCCCGCAGTATTGGTTGCTCGACCCGAGGAGTCGGCTCGGGTCGGGTTTTGGTGGTGGGGCTCGCACGTACAAGGTGTCATACGTGCTCGCTGTGGCGGAAAGGAGGGGGGTATTTGAAGTCGGTGGATTGCACAAAGAGCGGGGGGGAACCCAGTGCAGGAGCGGGTTACCCCTGGTGTGCAATGGTATGGTTGGTGGGTCCCTGCTGTGCTCGGTCACAGCGGGACATGTTAACGTGGGACCCTGCTGTGCTGGGTCACAGCAGGGCATGTTAATGTGCTGGGTGTCCTCGAGCCGGTGTGGTGCGGCTGAGGGCACATGGTGGAGCAACACTCGGCTGGGTGTCCTCGAGTCGGTGTGGTGCGGCTGAGGGCACATGGTGGAGCTGGTGTTGCAATCATGGACAAAGGGACTCTTCACTTACCCCCCCTCCTTTGCTGGTGGTTATGCTTATGGAGTTATTTACTATATTTATGAATGTTATTGATTAATTTGGTGTTAATAAACGAGGCTGCTGTGGCCTTTACATCCAATGTCACGCAGTCTGTGTCTTATTTTAGTGGAAAAGTGGTGAAAGGTGGATAACTGGTTTGGGTCAGAACGGAAAATTAGGGCCGTCAGTCAGACGTTCCTAAGTCAAGAAAAGCCCGGACGCCTGCCCTGAAAGGGCTCAAGGGAGGGCAACATGACTGAGGAGGGATGCTAGGCCTGAGGGTTAGCAAGGGGTTAAGGTACAGGGTATTTTGTGCGGGAAAAGTGGGAGGTGGAGTTATAGGACCGTGGGGCCATGTAATTGGTCAGGGGGGTTGCTAGGGTAGGGGGGTATATACAGGGCTAGATTAGGAGGTGGGAGGTCATTCACTACCTGGAAGACGTCTTGAATTGTCCCGCCCACCCGCCCTATTTTTGGGATTCCTGGCGATCGTCATGGAGAGACGAGGAGGATCGACCTTGTCGCAGCAGTCGGCGGAAAGGAGGGGGGTATTTGAAGTCGGTGGATTGCACAAAGAGCGGGGGGGAACCCAGTGCAGGAGCGGGTTACCCCTGGTGTGCAATGGTATGGTTGGTGGGTCCCTGCTGTGCTCGGTCACAGCGGGACATGTTAACGTGGGACCCTGCTGTGCTGGGTCACAGCAGGGCATGTTAATGTGCTGGGTGTCCTCGAGCCGGTGTGGTGCGGCTGAGGGCACATGGTGGAGCAACACTCGGCTGGGTGTCCTCGAGTCGGTGTGGTGCGGCTGAGGGCACATGGTGGAGCTGGTGTTGCAATCATGGACAAAGGGACTCTTCACTTACCCCCCCTCCTTTGCTGGTGGTTATGCTTATGGAGTTATTTACTATATTTATGAATGTTATTGATTAATTTGGTGTTAATAAACGAGGCTGCTGTGGCCTTTACATCCAATGTCACGCAGTCTGTGTCTTATTTTAGTGGAAAAGTGGTGAAAGGTGGATAACTGGTTTGGGTCAGAACGGCAAATTAGGGCCGTCAGTCAGACGTTCCTAAGTCATGCAGCCCCCCAAATGATTTTTTTTCCATGTGTGGCTCTTATACCTAGCCGAGTTTGAGACCCCTGGTATATACATACCTTCTCTGAATGGCAACAGAGGCTTCAACACCATTAAGCAAGAGTCACCACTAACCAATCAAGACCATGAAGACCAAGGAGATCTTCAGACAAATCAGAGACAAAGTTGTTGAGATGTACAAGTCAGAGTTGTGTTCTAAAATATATCCCAATCTCTGACGATCCCCTGGAGCACCATCAAATCTATTATCATCCAATGAAAAGAACAACAAACTTACCAAGATAGGGCAATGCACCAAAACTATCAGTCTGGACAAGAATATACAATAATTTACATATGTACAAGTAGAGAATGCACGTACGTATCATAGAGTTGGGGGACAGACGAATTGGACGTCAAAGACCAAACTTAGAGGAGGCGTCAATTTTTACAATAACTTTGCTGTACATAAATTATTGTATATTCTTTTCACAACTTGGTTTGTAAATATTCTTTATTTCTCTTTTGTTTAGGTAAAACCTTGACAAAGGCCATGTCTGGCCGAAACGTTGGCTTTGCTTAATTCTGGTTGAGGTGTAATTTTCCTTTTGCAGATAATCTATTAATAAAACACGTTAGCATTATTTCAGTCTCTTGTCCCATTGAGTGCTGGAGATTTTTCTATTGCTATAGTCCTTCTTCAATTAAGCACCCTCTTTTTTTGCAGTCAAGCCTGGCCTTACTCTTCTATTCATTCAGGCATCCATGATTTTTCACACATTAAAAAATGGTGTTTTGGATCTGATTTTGATCAGTCTTTGGTCAGTATTTAAATTTTTACCATCCGTATTTAGTCAGTTTGTCAGTTTTTTCCCCAAATCTTTCATCAATGATTTTCTCACATGGAAAAATAAATTGCAAAATTTCCCCTATCCACTATATTAAAAATGGGCAGCACATGGACTGCACACTGATGCCATAAGAGTGCAGTCAATAATTTTTAACAGTCCCATAGACTTGAATGGGTAATTTTAACTGAAACCAGGCTGTCTTCATTGTTTTTTGTGGATTTCTTGGTCTGAAAAAAAACCCCACTGACGTAAACAGACACAAGGCCTATAAAAGTGTGTTATGTATGAAATGCTTGAATAAGACATGTACGCTCTTCACGGATGTTTGGACGAGGCCCAACTGAGTCACTTCTTTTGTGATGAGATGATTGAAGGTGGTTAGGATGCAGAAACCCACTGTGATTATCTGATAATGCTATGCAAACAAAACCATAATATATTTTTTCAGTAGCTAGCCTACTTATTGATGGTTTCCAGGTAGCACATTATTTTGCTACACTGCACAGAATAATAAACTATAAGTGCAAACAGAAGAAAAGATCAACATTTGTTACAAGGATGCTGGGATTTACATTTAATGAATACATTGCCATTGTTAATCCAAGGTCATCCCTCACTTTAATACCACGTCTGTATGTATTACATTGTGTATGGAGCTGAATGCACATGCACTTTATTTTCCCTGTAAATAGGAATTCTCCGTGCAGAATCCTTTGTTCAGGATATAGTGAGAGCTTTTGCTGAAAGACAATTTCCCTCAGAGCCAATCATGCTGTCAGCTTTCGTGACTCCAAATATTTTCTGTCTATGTCAAATCAGTTTACATTTTACACAATATTGATTGCTCTCTGCTCTGGGGTATGTGTGTATGTTTGTGTCATTTTCTCTTCCCTCTGGTTCCTTTTCCGTGGCTTTTTTGTTTTCCATTTGCAAAGAAAAAGGAACCAGAAGCCAAAGTCCTAACATTGGCATGCTCTAAAAAAATGTTATCAGCCTCAGTGCATCTTAACCCTTGGAAATGACTTTTCAAAACCAAACTTATTTGGCCGTAATAAGTTAACAAGGCACTTGCATTAAAGGGAACCAATCACCAGGATTTTCGTATATAACCTAAAGCCAATGCTGTACTGGCACTATCAGGCTGATTCTATATGTACCTTTAGTGGTCCGCTCAGATGTTTCGGTTTTGAAACCCAAAAAAGTAAAGTTTATAAAATCAGCAGCTTCTTGAGTGACAGCAGCTGAGGATCAGATAATATCTGGGGGTATTTAGAGTTATCCCCTCCCCCTGTTAGAATTAGCATAAGTATTATACAAATGATTCACTTTTTCTCTTGCAGGACCTGTGTGAGGTCATACCCATGTGACCAGAAGGGGCGGGGCCCCAGCCAACAGAAAAATGTTGCTTAGTGGTATCAGCTTTGTTGGCTGAGGCCCCACCCCTTCTGGTCACATGGGTATGACCTCACACAGGTCCTGCAAGAGAAAAAGTGAATCATTTGTATAATACTTATACTAATTCTAACAAGGGGAGGGGATAACTCTGAATACCCCCTCAGCAATTTTCTGATCTTCAGCTGCTGTCACTCAAGAAGCTGATGATTTTATAAACTTTACTTTCTTGGATTTGAAAGCCTAAACATCCGAGCTGCCCACTACAGGTATGTATAGAATCAGCCTGATGGTGCCAGTATAACACTGGCTTTAGCTTATATACGAAAATCCTGGTGATTGGTTCCTTTAAGATTTTGTCATGGCGTGTACTGTGAATGTATTAATTTACTCACTTACCACTGCTTTATCAGTTGTAAAGTACCGTTCTTCTTCTCTTTTCAGTGATATTGACGCAATTCAGGCCAGCCGGCTGACACACAGCATAGAGTGAACCGGTTAGATTATTTTGCAGTGTAAATCTATGGAGCCTTGTTCTGATGCTCCTTAGACTTACATTGTAAAAGCCACTTACGGGTCATGCAGAGTGCAGCCTGACCTTGAGTGTGTGCCGAGGGTTACATCACTGAGAAAAGAAGCAGAACGGTGCTAGATGCCGGAGAAATCAGCGGTATGTGAGTATATTAATAAACTCACACTATACACAATAGACATAAGCACAGATTTAATAAAAAAAATATTAATGGGAAGGCTTCTATAAATATTCATGTTAACCAACTAATCTATATATGTAAACATGGGTGACGTACTTTATGTCGTAAGGACGTGAATGATGGAGTTTGCCAGTTTCACATTAACTTATTTATAAATGCGTGTCATACAGATCTGCAATAATGCTGTGCTGTCTTCTAGGAGGGAGCAGAAAACATGGAAAACAACCTCTTTAAAATATGGACGGAATAGTGGTGGCTCTACATAAATTTCAATGAACATATTCAATGGATGGTGTAACATGGCGATTGGTATGAATCACAAAAGTGATGTAAACCTGGATGTACATTCTGGTTCCTGTAGTGCCAGAAGTCTTGTTAAGTCTTTCATAGGGCCAGGTTTACAGATAGCCAGACGCACCCATCTCTCCAGCTATCTACATACCTCCACCCATGGGTGTGTCCCACCTGTTAAGGTTGAGAGTGTTTGTTTGGCATGTGGTCAGACTGTGAGAAGGAACCTCATGAAGAGGAGTGGATGCTGATCGGGGTCAGTAAGTGGAACGAGATAGCTTCACTGGGATACTTATAAATCTGTATCCAAATCTCAGAGGGCGTACAGCAAAGTAAGACGCTCTGTAAACTATGTGTATGTTTCTTTAAGCCAGAAGACGCTTTGTGCTTATGTTTCTGGAAAGAGGTTTATGTGCTGATTTAATAAACCTACTGGACTTTTAATGGAAGTGTTCATGAGTTTACCTCACATCACAAGCCAAGTGAGTAAACCTCATCACATTCACAATGGATAGAATTTGTTGGGTACCTAAACTATAACCCATACATGATGCACTGAACAATACAAAAGGCCACTTTCACTTTATGCCTATTTGGCAAGCATATTTTTATTACAAAATTAGGAGTACGTTGAAAAAAGAGAAATAGAAATCACTTGGTCACCTTTTTCTGTATTTTTCAAATATAAACTGTATAAATAGCCACATACTGACAAAAAATGTGGCTATGTAAAGAAAGCGCAAGAACAATTTGTATTAAAGAATTCATTAATTAATGTAGATATTAAAGCAGTATGCCTCGGGATCTTTGATCTTTCAGAAACAAAAGAAATAAAGTTAGACAGCTTAAAAATGGAAATATAACAATAAATGTTTATGAATTTTGTCATAAAGAATTTGAGTAATTGAACCAGTTAACATCCTAACACATACAGTAGGGAACTTTATTACATTAAATATGCCAGAATTCTTGTACCATATTTATGATGTATTTTAGAAACTTTAAGCACCTCATCTGATGAGAAAACATGGTCCAGCAGAAGGGGGTCTGTCTTTAAAGAACACTTACATTCTGGCACAAAGTAAGCGAACAAAAAGATGGTATAAAATTGTACCAGACAATCTGGATATGTCAAGAGCCACTTTGCTAAATCATGCACATTTAAGAATGTCTAGCTTAAAATTATATTATATAAAAATTAGATAATATTTATTAATATCCGTCAAGGTATTTCTACTACTATTACTGATTAAAAATTGTATATTTTCATAGTTCTGTAGTAATTCCACTTTGCACTTTTGTATTAATAGAAATAATCCATTTTCTTTTTAATTTCAACACCATAATTCATTTCTAATCTTTTTTTTATATCAAAAACATATTATTGTTTGAAATACCCAAATATAAACAGGATATGTCACCAGATTTCACAAAACAATCTACCCTAATTCCAAAAAAGCTGTAAAATGTGTAATATGTAACAAAAACAAAAATATAATGATTTAGACATCGCTTATAGTGTCGCACGGATGTTTTTACTAACTTTGCAGACTGTCTTGGCAGCATCGGGATCTGTTCAGACTACTGATTCTGACACTCCACCTGTTAACTTCTCTATGGTCTGTAATCAACGCAGGTTGACTAGGGTGTTGACCAACAGATTGGTAGTTTATAGGCAGGCTAACAAGAGTTAACCTCTGCTGGTCTGCTTGTGAGTCATCTTTGATCACATGTTATGGGTCTTCCCGTCACATTTGCTCTCCTCCTATATATGCAGGCTGGACACTTTCATTAGTGCCAGTTATAGTTTGTCTTAGCTGGTCTGGTGAGGTGATTCCAGACTAACTAGGGGTTGTAGTACTTGTGGTTGTGTGTGGTTGTGGAATTTACCCTTGTTGTCTTTTTGTTGCTACCCTCCTGCTTTTGCTTTTCTACTGAGTATCTCATTGTTGATTCTTGTTTATTTACAATGTGTCAGAGTTTTGTTATTTGCCATCTGGCTTTATCTGTGTTTTCATCTCTCCTGAAGCCTGTTTTCCCTGGTGGGAGGGAATAAGATCAGTTCTGGTTAGGAGCTTAGCCAGGCAATGGACACAGTCATCTCTACCATTAGAGGTAAGTTTGAGGCTAGGGAAAGCCTAGGAACCCCTAGTGTAAGGGACAGCTTAGGAGCCTCTATGTGCTTCACTTTCCCACAGTCACATAGTAAAATACAGTGGAGAAAATAAGTATTTCATGCACTGCCTATTTTGCACGTTTTACCGCCTACAAAGATTGTAGAGGTCTGTATTTTTTATCGTAAGTACACTTCACCTGTGATAGACAGAATAAAAAAAAACCCCAGAAAATCTCATTGTATGATTTTTAAATAATGAATTTGCATTTTATTGCATGAAATAAGTATTTGATACAATAGCAAAACAGAACTTAATACTTGGTACAGAAACCTTTGTTTGCAATTATAGAGGTCAGACTTTTCCTGTAGTTCTTGACCAAGTTTGCACACACTGCAACAGAGATTTTGGCCAACTCCGTCATACAGATCTTCTCGAGATCTTTCAGGTTTCCTTTGTGCACATTAATTTCTCTATAATCTCTGAATCTTTTCATGATATTATATGTACTGTAGATGGAGGGATGTTGAAATTCTTTGCAATATCACAGGGACCCGATTGCTGCCATGGTAACCATGGGTCGTCACCATGATGACCCTCGGGTAACCAGCTATGGAAAACCTCACACACCATGCCAGATGCATGGTGTGTGAGGGGAACTGTCAGCACTGCAAGTGCAATACTGACCGATAATCAATTGCAATGATTGTACATCAGTGATCAGAGTACTAAAAAAATAATGTCCCATAAAGGGAGTAAGTAAAAAAGTTAAAAAAGAAAAACTTAAAAAAATCTGAAAATAAAGAACACAAAAATAAAAAAATTATTCCAATAAATATGGAAATTTATGTAAAAATAAAAAGAAACAAAAGTACACATATCTTGAATGGCTGTTTCTTCATAATTCTGCCTCACAAAAAGTGGAATAGAAGGTGATCAAAAAATATTATGTGGCTCAAAATGGTACTAAGAAAAACTCAAATTCATCCTGAGAAAAACAAATCCTGACTTGACTCTGTAGGCAAAAAAATAAAGAACCTATAGAGTTCAAAATTTGTGATGCAAAAAACCTTTACCTTTTAAGAAACTGTTTTTTAGTGTGATAGAAGCCAAAACAATGATGTAAGTGCTCAACTTAGAGCAAATACTAAATGTGGACTGATCCAAAATATTCTGCACCCCTATCGCCACCAAATAGCATTCAACTCAACCCACAAAAACACAAGTCACCACTCAGGTCCATCATCTATTAATGGAAATATAAAGGACTTCCATATTACTGGTAGCACAAAGGCTCTGGAAAAATGCTATGGCTCCCTCCCAAAAAAAAAGAAATCCAGCAAAATCTGTGCTCCCAAATCCAAATGCCCCCCCTCCCTTCTAACCCCCACAATGTGCCTAAACCACAGTTAGCGTCCACATGTTTGGCATAATTGTAGTGAGGAGAGCCTGTTAAATGCATGGGGTGCAGGTTTACAGAAGCATGAGCTGGGCGTACGGGCAGTACAATGTACTAGGCATGACAAGGGCTTATTTACAAATTTTAATTTTGCAACATTCACTGCGTTTGACACCATGGGTGTTTTGCAGAGACTAAATCATCACTACACCCATAGATGAACTCCCTGAAGAGTGTAATTTCCAAAATGTAATCACTTAAGGGGATTTCTGTTGTTCTGACACTTAGGAGCTCTGCAAATGGAGTTTGAAAACTATTCTAGGAAAATATCTGCTGCAAAAATCAAATGACCCTCTATCCCCCTGGAGCTCTGTGGTGCGACCAAACAGTACTGTGCAGTCATGTGTACGTGTATTGCCATGTTCAGGAGAAATTGTGTAAAAAGCTAATTATTTTTTCTTCACCGCCCAATAGTGTCATATTTTGTGACAGACTTGTGGTGTCAATATACTCACTGCACCCTTAGATGACTAAATTGAGGGGTGCTATTTGTAAAACGAGGCCACTTGTGGGGGAGGGTTCTGCTGTTCTGCCACCTCATGGCCTTTGCCAGTGTGACATGGCACCTGAATTCCATTCCAATTAAATTTGAACTCAGATATGGCACGCCTTTCCTTCTGCACTTTTCACTGTGCTTCGAAAGTAGTTTTTGACCACATATGGGATATTAGCGTACGCAGAAGAAATTGCACAACAAATTGTACAGTGAATTTTCTCCTGCTACTCTTGTGAAAATGAAAGATTTGAGGTTAAAGCAACATTTTTGTGGAAAACAATTTTTCATTTTCACGGTTCAATGTTGCAAAATTCTGTGAAGCACCAGAGGGTTCAAAGTGCTCACCAGTCATCTAGATAAATTCCTTTAGGAGTCTAGTTTCCAAAATGGGGTCACTTGTGGGGGACCCCCACTGTTTAAGCACCTCAGGGGCTGTACAAAAATGACATGGTGTCCGCTAACAATTACAGCTAGTTTTGCATTTAAAAATTCAAATAGCTCTCCTTCGCTTCTGAGGCCTACCATGCGCCCACACAGTAGATTTGAAACAAAAAACAAAAGTAGCAAGCTTAGCACCAGTAAATGTCCATGTTGTATGCCGACATCTCGATTAGTGGCTCAGCTCGGAAAGAAAGCAGGAGCTCCACCTGCACTTAGTATGAAGAGAGATCAATGAAGGAATTTCCAGCCAGCCAATAAATATAATGTAGATAAAATCCAGTCTTTATTTCATAGAAAATAATTATTATAAGACAATCCACCTACAAAGGATTAGTGAGGCAGAAAAAAACTAGAAACTGTAAAATGAAAATGAGATGCGTTTCGGCTACAGCTTCATTACAGTAGACTGATGTAGGCATAGCCGAAACGCGTCTCATTTTTATTTTGCAGAATCTGTTTTTTCTCTGTCTTACTAACCCTTTGTACAGTGCTGGCCAAAAGTATTGGCACCCCTGCAATTCTGTCAGATAATACTCAGTTTCTTCTTGAAAATGATTGCAATCACAAATTCTTTGGTATTATTATCTTCATTTAATTTGTCTTCAATGAAAAAAAAAAATTGTCATAAAGCCAAATTGGATATAATTCCACACCAAACATAATAAAGGGGGTGGACAAAAGTATTGGCACTGTTTGAAAAATCATGTGATGCTTCTCTAATTTATGTAATTAACAGCACCTGTAACTTACCTGTGGCACATAACAGGTGTTGGCAATAACTAAATCACACTTGCAGCCAGTTGACATGGATTAAAGTTGACTCAACCTCTGTCCTGTGTCCTTGTGTGTACCACATTGAGCATGGAGAAAAGAAAGAAGACCACAGAACTGTCTGAGGACTTGAGAATCCAAATTGTTAGGAAGCATGAGCAATCTCAAGGCTACAAGTCCATCTTCAAAGACCTGAAAGTTCCTGTGTCTACGGTGCACAGTGTTATCAAAAAGTTTAAAGCCCATGGCACTGTGGCTAACCTCCCTAGATAAGGAAGGAAAAGAAAAATTGATGAGAGATTTCAACGCAAGATTGTGCGGCTGGTGGATAAAGAACCTCGACTAACATCCAAACAAGTTCAAGCTGCCCTGCAGTCCGAGGGTACAACAGTGTCAACCTGTACTATCCGTCGGCATCTGAATGAAAAGGGACTGTATGGTAGGATACCCAGGAAGACCCCCCTTCTTACCCCGAGACATAAAAAAGCAAGGCTGGAGTTTGCCAAAACTTACCTGAGAAAGCCTAAAACGTTTTGGAAGAATGTTCTCTGGTCAGATGAGACAAAAGTAGAGCTTTTTGGGAAAAGCCATCAACATAGAGTTTACAGGAAAAAAAAGAGGCATTCAAAGAAAAGAACATGGTCCCTACAGTCAAACATGGTGGAGGTTCCCTGATGTTTTGGGGTTGCTTTGCTGCCTCTGGCACTGGACTGCTTGACCGTGTGCATGGCATTATGAAGTCTGAAGACTACCAACAAATTTTGCAGCATAATGTAGGGCCCAGTGTGAGAAAGCTGGGTCTTCCTCAGAGGTCCTGAGTCTTTAAGCAGGACAATGACCCAAAACACACTTCAAAAAGCACTAGAAAATGGTTTGATAGAAAGCACTGGAGACTAAACTGGCCAGTAATGAGTCCAGACCTGAATCCCATAGAACACCTGTGGAGAGATCTCAAAATGGCAGTTTGGAGAAGGCACCCTTTAAATCTCAGGGACCTGGAGCAGTTTGCCAAAGAAGAATGGTCTAAAATTCCAGCAGAGCATTGTAAGAAACTCATTGATGGTTACCGGAAGCTTTCTCATGAGCCAGGTCAGACACCCCATACTTTGCACTGACGAGGGGCAAGCACCCCGAAACACCGTGTCTGCAAATTGGGATTCTGATCTGGCATATATATCCTAAGTTATTTGTAAAGGGTTGTTAAAAAGCCACATTTAACTTTTAGGATCGCTACTTCCAATAGGTGGCGCTACGCTGGTGTTTGTCTCCAGTCCTGGTGAGACAATTTGACTATTTTGCAGAGGGGCAGGGCAGCTATAAGTCCCCTTACTTGAAAGCAGCCAGACTGGCTTGCAAAATCTCCATAAGAAGAATAGTGTTCCCCCGTGATCCCCACATAGCTTTCTCCTTAGCCAGATCAGACACCCCATACTTTGCACTGACGAGGGGCAAGCACCCCGAAACACCGTGTCTGCAAATTGTGATTCTGATCTGGCATATATATACTAAGTTATATGTAAAGGGTTGTTAAAAATCCACATTTAACTTTTAGGATCGCTACTTCCAATAGGTGTCGCTGCGCTAGAGTTTGTCTCCAGTCCTGCAGAGACAATTTGAATATTTTGCAGAGGGGCATGGCAGCTATGAGTCCCCTTACTTGAAAACAGCCAGACTGGCTTGCAAAGTCTCCAATAAGGAGAATAGTGCTCCCCCGTGATCCCCACATAGCTTTCTCATGAGCCAGATCAGACACCCCATACTTTGCACTGACGAGGGGCAAGCACCCCGAAACACCGTGTCTGCAAATTGGGATTCTGATCTGGCATATATATCCTAAGTTATATGTAAAGGGTTGTTAAAAATCCACATTTAACTTTTAGGATCGCTACTTCCAATAGGTGTCGCTGCGCTAGAGTTTGTCTCCAGTCCTGGAGAGACAATTTGAATATTTTGCAGAGGGGCGTGGCAGCTATAAGTCCCCTTACTTGAAAGCAGCCAGACTGGCTTGCAAAGTCTCCATAAGGAGAATAGTGTTTCCCCGTGATATACATAACAGATAATTTAGGGACAAAAATGTATAATTGGTGTTACTGACATTAATTTCTAAAGGAATTCGTTTTTTTAAATTAAATGGAAAAATTTAAACTTTCACCTTCTGATCTGTGTTCTAGGTTCTATTGTGAATAAATTATGGCTATAAGAGATTCCTAATTTTTTGCATTCTTGTTTTCTTAATATTTTGCACAGTGTCCCAGCTTTTTGGGAATTGGGATTGTACATATATTATTAAATCAAAATCTTAGGATACTGTAGTTATTTTGAGAAACCATATCAAAGTACTCCTTACTGAAGGTTTATCTCAATCATCGCACACCTAACTTCATTGACAGGTGTAGTCAGTACAAGCTGCAACTGTCAGTGAGGCTTGGTGGGTGGTAACTAGATGGTGACCAGAAAAATGCCCACAGGAAAAATGCCCACATGAATATTGCCCATAGGAAAAATGCCCACAGGAAAATTGCCCACATGGAAAATTGCACACACGGAAAATTGCCCACACGGAAAATTGCCCACATGGAAAATTGCCCACATGGAAATTTGCCCACACTGAAAATTGCCAATTGCAGCATCAAAAAGTTTCAGATCTATGATATTTGAGGTGCAAGTTGAGGATGTTCACATGATATGTGAAAAATGTCCACAGAAAATTGCCAACAGACATGAATGCCCACTAGGATTGGGGACCATGTAACTCAGGATGGGAACATATATACCAGGATGGAGACAACGTGGACCATACATACCAGGATGAGGACCTTATGTACCAGCATTGGGTCATATTCACCAGGATGAGGACATATTCACCAGGATGATGGGCATATATACCAGGACGGAGGACATTACTACATAATGAAGGGGGAGGGGAGGCAGTTCATAAGTCTTGATAGAAGTTAGAACACTACAAGGGCCCGTACATGTGAGAACATGTGTGAGTGGGGGGGGCAGGTCCAAATTTCACACTGGGGCCCATTGGACTCTAGTTACACCACTGCAAAAAAATATCATACATTCCCAGCACGAACACAAGGTGGTACAAGCGACAAAGTCTCACCTCTCTGCTGTACCTTTGGGGCTTTCAGGACCAGCTATGGCTACTTTCACAATTGCGTTGTTTGGCATCCGTCACAATGCGTTGTGTGACGCATGGGATGGATGCGTTGTAAATAGTGTGATAATAAAGGCAACAGATTCCTGTGAAATAACACGTTGCGTTAGTTTTCTTTAGCCAAGAGAGAGAGAGCCCCCATCATCACTGCACACACACAGGCACTACCGCCCCCATCATCACCGCACACACACAGGCACTACCGCCCCCATCATCACCGCACACATGCAGGCACTACCGCCCCCATCATCACCGCACACACCCCGGCACTACCGCCCCCATCATCACCGCACACAAACAGGCACTACCGCCCCCCTCATCACCGCACACATGCAGGCACTACCGCCCCCATCATCACCGCACACACCCCGGCACTACTGCACCCATCATCACCACCCCCACCCTGGCACTACCGCCCCCATCATCACCGCACACACCCCGGCACTACTGCACCCATCATCACCACCCCCACCCTGGCACTACCGCCCCCATCATCACCGCACACACGCAGGCACTAACGCACCCATCATCACTGCACACACCCCGGCACTACCACCCCCATCATCATCGCCGCACACCCCGGCACTACCGCACCCATCATCACCGCACACACCGGCACTACCGCCCCCATCATCATCGCACACATGCAGGTACTACCGCCCCCATCATTAATGCACACGCTAGCACTATCTCAGTGACATCCCCGCTGACAGCGCGATTCACTTCAGTTGCTGTGTGGAGCTGACAGAGAGTGGTAATGGTCTGTGGCCGCTCCTGTCAGTTTCATGTAGCAGAGCTGAAAGCGTCATGGGACCTCTGTGGATCACGTCGGATCTGGAGGGGTATTTGGGGATTTTAATAACGTGATGAAAAAGGGTGTATTTTTGTCTTTTATTTCAAATAAAGGATTTTTTGGGGTGTATGTGTTTATTTACTTTCACTTACAGGTTAATCATGGGGGGTTTCTCATAGACGCCTGCCATGATTAACCTAGGACTTAGTGGCAGCTATGGGCTGCAATTAACTCCTAATTACCCCGATTGCCACCGCACCAGGGCAATTTGGGATGAGCCGGGTAGAGTCCCGGGACTCTCGCATCTAATGGATGCGGCAATTTCGAGCGGCTGCTGGCTGATATTTTTAGGCTGGGGGGCTCCCCATAACGTGGGGCTCCCCATCCTGAGAATACCAGCCTTCAGCCGTGTGGCTTTACCTTGGCTGGTATCAAAATTGGGGGGGACCGCACGCCGTTTTTTTTAAATTATTTATTTATTTATTGTACTGCATGATATAGACCCGCCACCGGCGGCTGTGATTGGTTGCAGTGAGACAGCTGTCACTCAGCGTGGGGGCGCATCTGACTGCAACCAATCATAGGCACCGGTGGGCGGGTGAAGCAGGGAATACGAGATGGAATAATGAGCGACCGACATTTTCAAAAGAGGAGAAGCCACCAGAGCATGGTGACAGCTGTGCAGCGCCGCGCCCATGATCGGTGAGTATGAGAGAGGGGGTGAGAGGGAGAGACCGACCGACAGAGAGTGATAGAGAGGCCAGGAGTGATGTTAAACAACTTAGATCGTTCTGCTGGACATGCTGAGCATGTGTGACACCCTGGATTAGCCAGGTAGTCACAGGTAGGCCCTTGCACAAACACCTTCCCCTAAAAAGTTACCAACAGCCAACCTTAAAACCCTGAGTCACCCCTCTCAGGACTTGATGTTCACACCCAGGGGGTGGAGCCAGGTGGTTGGCCATGCCCACCGAGGAGTTCGGAGAGCCTGAGGCGGGAAAAACAGAGAGTTCAGTGACAGGAGTGGAGGAGAGTGGTAGCAAAGTGTGCACGTCTGTCAGGGATCTGGGTTGGAGCCCGGATACCCTGTGGCCAGGGGGCAGACGGTGGTGGCCGCCTACAGGAGCAGGGATTACAGCCGGTGGAACCGTAAGGAACCGGGACCGGGTAGTGGCCCGCCAGTACCGAACCGGGGAACCGATTGGAAACCAGAGCACCAGGAGGGGTACTCAGACCCAGTACGAGGCCCAGAAGCCACTGGACCGAGTTGAATTCACTGATTGGTGTCTGGACTTTAGGTCCTTTCCCACCCAAGACCCGACTGAAGACAACAGCACAACCAGAGGGATAGAAATCCACCGCCCAGGCATCGAGATCCCACGGGCCAGCGTCTGCAGGCAAACAGGCTCTACTGGCACACACAAAGTTGGGGAGCGGACTACTGTTACGGTGGTGTCCATCCATTTACCACAACCCGTGGGTGGCGTCACGAACTTAACCCCCAAAAACAACCGCGGCCTCGGCCGTGGACCTCCCCATCGAACACCACCCCTCACGTAGCGTCAGCTTCCCTTCAGAGTGACGTGACCCCCGGGTCCGGGAGGAGCTCGAGCCACCCACCGATGAGCCCGGATCCGAGCGTCTCGGCAGCCGGCCAAGCCCCGGGGCGGTACATATGCTCAGTAGAATCTGATGGAATCCATCAGCGGATTCCGCTGCTTAGCGCATAGCGGCGGAATCCGCCACCATAGATGATCATTAGACACTTTGGCAGATTCCAACGGAATCCGCCAAGGTGAGTTGTTTTAACGACACCAAAAACGCTACATGCTGCGTTCTCTCCTCCCGGTGCTCAGTCAAAATAACGACTCAGTGTCGGCCAGCGGATGAAACGCAGACACTGCGTCACAGTGCGTTGTCAATATAAGTCTATGGAAAATAGCGCAGTCCGTTAACGGACTGCGCTATTTTCCATAGTGGTGGATTGCGATGAAAGTAAGTGTGAAAGTACCCTATCTCTGCCAGCAGCACCCTGCGTTTGGTGGGCTCCCCTGAGATGATAATGTATTAGATGTGACCTGCAGTCACATGTAACTCAACAGATAATACAGTAATACTTTTGTGAGTACAGATAGTAGTGATTGCTCCTCTGGATCACACTGCTGCTGGTTCTGAATGTGCGGCTGTTTTGGGCTGGTGGAAGGAGTAAAGCTGGTGTCACACACAGCGACAACGACAACGACGTTGCTGCTACGTCACCATTTTCTGTGACGTTGCAGCGACGTCCCGTCGCTGTCGCTGTGTGTGACATCCAGCAACGAGCTGGCCCCTGCTGTGAGGTCGCCGCTCGTTGCTGAATGTCCAGCTTCATTTTTTGGTCGTCGCTCTCCCGCTGTGACGCACATATCGCTGTGTGTAACAGCGAGAGAGCGACGAAATGAAGCGAGCAGGGAGCAGGAGCCGGGATCTGGCAGCTGCGGTAAGCTGTAACCAAGGTAAACATCGGGTAACCAAGGTGGTTACCCGATATTTACCTTCGTTACCAGCCTCCGCCGCTCTTGCTGCCAGCGCCGACTCCTGCTCTGTGCACATGTAGCTGCAGTACACATCGGGTTAATTAACCCGATGTGTACTGTAGCTAGGAGAGCAAGGAGCCAGCGCTAAGCAGTGTGCGCGGCTCCCTGCTCTCTGCACATGTAGCTATAGTACACATCGTGTAATTAACCCGATGTGTACTGTAGCTAGGAGAGCAGGGAGCCAGCGCTCAGTGTGCGCGGCTCCCTGCTCTCTGCACATGTTGCAGCACAGCGACGCATGTTGTTATGATCGCTGCTTCGGCTGATGTGTTTGACAGCTAAGCAGAGATCATAACAGCGACTTACAAGGTCGCTGCTACGTCACAGAAAATGGTGACGTAACAGCGACGTCGTTGTCGCTGTCGTTTAGTGTGACCTCAGCTTTAGGCAGAATCAGTGAGATTAGAGCAGACTGTATCTATCTATTGCTGATAATGACAGACTGCTACAAACCACAGATCTTCAGCATTTTTGCAGTTTTGCACTAGGTCAACTGTAAATCACAAGTTGATGACCTATTATGTGAACATCCTCACCTTGCACCTCAAATATCATAGATCTGAATCTTTGTGATGCTGCAATTGGCGATTTTTTGTGTGGGCAATTTTCCATGTGGGCAATTTTCCGTGCGGGCAATTTTCAGTGTGGGCAATTTTCCGTGTGGGCAATTTTCCATGTGGGCAATTTTCCGTGTGGGCAATTTTCCATGTGGGCAATTTTCCTGTGGGCATTTTTCATGTGGGCAATTTTCCTGTGGGCATTTTCCCTGTGGGCAATTTTCCTGTGGGCATTTTTCAGGGAACCAACTAGATACATCTAAACCCATGAGCTCTCTTTAGCTGGACTCCGAAAATGCTAATCTTAATACCATGATTAAAATATCATTCTGATTTGGTTCTTCAAGCTAAGCACACTTGCCTTATTTGGTCTAAGTGATGTAGTTAATGAGGTATGCAGTTTGTATTGTGATATTGGGGACAGATTCATTTTAACCAATTCACGACTTTGGACGTACTTGTACATCCCAGGCCATGTCTGTCCCTTTAATACTGGCTTGCTCCGTGAGCCCACATGTTTCCCCGCACATGTCAGCTCATCTGATAACAGGTGCAGGTGTTATGTGCACATGTCTTAACAGTTAATTTTTTTTTTTAATTTTTAAAAAAAGTTCAACCCCTTTCCTTTTGCCCTATTGAAAATAAATCAATTAAACAAAAATTAAAAATACACATATTTGGTATTGCCGCTTTCAGAAATGCCCGATGTAGCAAAATATAAAATAAATTATTCTTATTTGTAAAGGGTATAGCAATAAAAAAACACCAGAATTATTTTTTTTTGGTCACTGCAGCATTTTAATAAAATGCAATAACAGGCAATCAAAACATCACACCAACCAAAATTGGTATAATTAAAAACATCAGCTCAAGACACAAAAAATAAGCCCCATACGGCAAGAAATGAGAATGCTGTGAGTGAGTTTCGGAAAATGGCGACAAAAGCGCAATTCTTTTTTTTTTTTTCTTCAAATTTCTGACCTTTTCACTGCTTAAATAAAAAAAATAAACTATACATATTTGTTATCTAGGAACTCGTACTGACCTGGAGAATCATACTGCCTTGTCATTTTTATCATGTAATAGACATGGTAAATAAAAAATAAAAAAACATTGTGGAGTTGCACTTTTTTTTCAATTTTACCACATTTGGATTGTTTTATTATTTTTCAGAATAATAGGTAGCAGAATAAATACTGTCATTCAAAAATACAACTCGTCCTGCAAAAATCACGTCTTTATATGGCTATATTGAATGAAAGATAAAAAAATGTGACTCTTGCAAGAAGGGGATAAAAAAGCAAAGCAAAAAAAAAAAAACAGAAAATCGCCGGGTAGTGAAGGGGTTAAACTAATAGTTTATTTTCCTAATAACTTTTCCACTCAGAGCTTCTTATTTTTAAGGTTTTCCTAAAATTTATTACTTGGTCTATTAGAACTGTATGCAAAATATGACAGGGAATCGCCTAAATCTGCATAATGTGTAAAATATAATCATGAATCAGAATCAGGAAAAATTATAGACCGCTCCCAATAACCAAGAAAGGGGTTTGCGTATGAGGGCGCACAATACACCCCCATCGCAACTCCTCTCTCTTGGAGATAGAAGCGGGTCCTTAAATAAAAAGAAATTATGACAAAGGATACATTTTAATAAAAGCAGGAGGAGATCAATGAGCTGGACATCTAATTTCGTTGTTCTCAGAAAAAATTCAACCGCCTCAATGCCATCATCATGTGCTATGGACGTATAGAACAACTCAACGTCTGCAGTCACCATGATTACATCAGTTTCAAAAATAATACCCTCTAATCGATTCAGAAATTCTGTAGAATCTTGGATGTACGAGGGAAGGGTATTAACTAGTGGCTTTAAATAGTACTCCAGGAACCTACATGTGGGTTCATATAGGCTATTATTCCCGGATACTATTGGCCTTCCAGGGGGACACTCTATATCTTTATGCACTTTCGGCAAAAAGTAAATTGTAGGAATGACCGGATATTCAACTATTAGACCCTCAAATATATTCCTCAGTATAGTATTCCTCTCAAAGGCCAAGAAAAGCAAGTCATACAGTTCACCTTGATATTTCTTCAAAGGACTACCCTCAAACTTTGTGTAGCAAGCAGAATCATTCAGTTGCCTGAATGCCTCCGCTTCATACTTGACTTTTGACCAAAGAACTACATTTCCCCCTTTGTCAGCCTGTAACACTTTTTAAACATGGCGCTCATGGCCTCTGTCCTGCGCGCGCGCGGTGATCTGATCCCCTCTCCTCCTCTCTGTTTGGCGACCTATTGGATGCTCAGTGTGTGCGCATGCACACGATGGGTTCCGGGACGCCGAACGCGGAGGATGGGCATCGGTTTACCGCAGCGAGCCGCCATAGGACAGTAAGTCTGATCTGCTGGGGTTATAAGCAGCCGTACACATCACACCTGCACCTCCCGATGAAGCGGTTGCAAAACGCGTCGAGGTGCAGGGCGGTGTGTATGTGCACGGTGTCTGAGGGGTCACCTGGGTAGGTTATTAACCTCTACCATTCCTGGGTGCTCTGCCTTCTTTCATGTATGACAGGCTCTGGTATTCTGAGGGTCTGTTAGCAGGCAGTATACAAGCTGATATTTTCTTAGTCACTTGAGTGGCTTCATTGTCTGTGTATTCTTTATACTTACAGTTGGTGACATGTATAACGATTGGTTAGTCAATTTGATATAATTCACTGACGATTGCCTTTTCTTATGACTAAATATGCTTGTATCTTGATATGTCTATTCACATTTTATGTATGAAGGCATGTGATGATTATTGTTGATATATGTTACTTGGACTCTGTTCCATACACACCTCCCTGCTTTATTGCAGTTTTATATATGTGCACGATTCTGTACCCCACTCTGTCCTGTTTGCATCCTTGTAATATTTTGATAAAATTTTGTATGGAATAAAGAAGATTCTTAATAATTTATAATAGTTGATATCATATTTATGACAACTGAGAGAAATATGGAGGTCTTTTGTAGGAATTCCTCCCATACCACTGACAGCTTTCTATGTTCATGGTGCATAAGCAGATAACTGTCAATCGGTGGTGGACACAGGGACCTAATAGCTCTTGAATATTGATGCCTAAATAGAGGCAGGTTTTCTAATCCTCTGGTGATAATTTCCAGCTGGTAAAATAATGATTTTATCACAACTTTTCATCACAATATTTCTAAAGATCTTTTATCCTATGCTAATGAGTACGGGGACTAGTCGCAAGGGCATTGTATCCCCCGACTAGTCCACACTCTTAGCATATTAGCTTGCCCACAGGGGTGTACTAACCTGCTATTCAGTGCAGCATCACCAGTGGTGATACGCATACCTGTGTTCGCTGTGACCGCGCTTCTGAATGTCGCGCACTTCCATTCATGCACAGTATGAAGCCGGGTGTACACGTCCCAGCTACAGCGAGATCTACTGGGCATGACCGGAAGATCACTTTATCTATGCTAGTGTATACAGTGACGGTTGGGCAAGGATTCACAATATCCACCCAGAACTGCTCGTGGTTCTGTGTGCATATTGCACCTGACAGGTTTCCTTTAAGTGGCAAAAACCTGATGACAGAGTTGCTTTAATTCTCTTTTGTGACAAGTTATGAAGATGCAGCATTATGAGTGATGATATAGCTATATCCATATGTGTGTATGGGCTCATGCTGTGGATTCTTTACAGTGCAGCTTTAATTTTGAGTATATGTAGCCTAGATCTAAGAGACCCCATTCTGGCAGCTCCCCGTACATGCACTAAATTGCAGGCAACTGATGCAAGGTGCACCCAATTTTATTAAAGGGGTTCAATTAAAAAAGATACTAATGAAGTGACAAGTGAAAACGTGTATTGTTAAAAATAACAATACAGAATTTTTTTTATATATATGTATATATATAGATATATATATATATATATACAGCATATATATTTATCAGCAGTAGATCACTGTGAAGAGATAAAGCTGTCTATCTCATCCCAACAACCAGAAAAAAATACTTTTTTTCCCTCATAGACATTATTTCATTCTGTCAAGTAGTGAACAGAAGATCAGTGTTGGAGGGGGTCTTCTCATTTTGCTTGATATCTTGTTCTCGAACCCCATGAGGAGAGTAGAACAGAAGATTTTAAAAATAAATTTTGTTTTGTTGATTAAGAAATAAATATGCAAAAATATGTGGCATAATTATTAGGATAAATTAAGCTGAGATTTTACATGGTTTCAGATGAACTAATTGAAAATCCTCAAAATATAAGTAAATGTAGCCCATGTCTGTTTACTTCACATAGAAGGAAAGTGTTGTAGTGGACTTGTGTGATCAGGTGAAACTAATGGTACAATAATATGAACATCTGCACATCCATCTGTAGCTTGATTAATATATATATTCAGTTTGGGCAGTCACATAATGGATTTATCTTTTGAATGACTAAATGGATTGTAAATTTGATGTAAAAACTTCCATTGTTAATATTTATATTTATATACTATAGAGTGAGCAGATCAGGCAAAAATCGAATTCACTGATTTTTCCCTGGAAATTTAATTTGCAGAGAAGTAATTTTCCATAAATGTAAGACTGATGAGGCCCCTGAGAGTTCTGCGCAAATGTACAGTAAGTCATGACATCAGGACATGTGCTGTGATATGCGCTGTGACCTCGCGCGTGTAAGTACAGAACCATCCCGTGGTGTCAGAGCTGGAAGTCCCAGCTTATCGTGAAAAGTCCTGGGGATTTATTGCTCGGCTCAAATGCTAATAAAATATAAAATACAAGTACTACTGCGCTCACTAGAGGGGGTAAGAAGGGGTTTATGTGGGGGTGTCGGTCAAAAAAATAAATAAAATAATTAGATATGGGTGAGATTGTGATAAATGATACGCTATAATACTGGTAATATAAAAATATATAGGTTCTATTAAATAAATATCAATTGAAATACTATGTCCCAAGAATGACAAAAGTATTTTAGGAGTGATACCTTTATAGGCTAACCAGAAAAATTATATTAGCAAGCCTTCAGAGCACAAAGGCTCCTTTTTCAGGCAAATTACAAATCAATTACTGAGACCAAATCACAACATTTAAATGAACAACAGGACATGGGAAAGATGATGCCTCCTAAAGATAAGCCAAGGAAATCAAATTAAGTTTTTTCTTAGAAATGCAGATGAGTTGGAAATGGTCTGTTCAGATCACTTTTGAGGTTCTTCTGCTCGTGGTGTGAAGTGTGTCCATGAGGTGAGTTATAAAACCAGGTGTTAAATTGAGTTCTTTTGTTAAGGATCCAAACATCTGTTACGTCACCGCTGGAGCCTGCTCCAGTGACTTCTGTTCTGATCGACAGGCGACGCCGTGTTCCTGCCGTGGATGTTGCTGGTGATGGGAGAGGAGTCAATGCCAGCGGTGGGTGCAGGCTCCGATCATCCACTGGGCTGGGTTAGCTTGGGATCTGCAGTACCGCTGGGTGACTGTGGGTGGCATGTGTCTTCCAGCTGAAGTTGCCAGCGTTCAGCTACAGCCAATGGGAAGACACCACACCCTTCTTATTCCCCCTCCTGTCACATGACCACTGCCAGAAATAGTTCTGATTTTCCTGGCTCCTGTTACATCCTATTCTGTTTGGTGATTCCTGTGTGTTGACTTCTGCGTGTTTTCTGTCTACCCTCTTGCCTACTGTTTTTGTACCTTGCTGCCCGATGTGGATTTGACCTCTGCTACGTTTGCTGACTACGTCATTGCCTGCCGATTCTGTCCCTGTTCCGCAATTCCTGGTTTGACTCTGCCTGACTACTACTCTCATTGGACTGCAGCCTTCCACAGGTAGTGATCTCCAGTTCCCTGTGTAATTCCAAATCCCTGTAGAGGGGTTAAGGGGTTTAAGGGTTCTGGGGGTCCTGCTTGGTGAGTGGCTTCCCTCTAGCCTCCCCTTTACAGCCCATATGAGTCTGTGGATCCAGGCAGGCGTTACAACATCCTTATCAGTTTAAATTCCCAAATTTTTCTCTCTCTGTCATCTTTAAAATGACCTTTCAGTATTAGTACTTTTAAATCTGTCATACTGTGTCCCGGTCTGGAGCAATGTTTTCCCACAGGCGTGTCCAGTTCATTTTGTATTGTGTGCCTGTGTAGATTCATCCTTGTTTGTAGTTTTTGTTTAGTTTCCCCAATATATGTTCCCTCAGGGCACCTTGTGCACTGTATCATGTATACCACATTGGAGGATGTACATGAAAAGAGGTCCATGATCTTGTAGTTCTGATTTGTGTTGGCTATGCGGACCATATTTGTTGGTAAAATGTTGGTACGGGTCTTGCATTTCTTACAATTACAGGGGAATGTGCCCGTCTCTGATGGTGATGAGAGTGTAACGGGGTGCCAGGGGTGCCTCGGGGGTTGTAGTCGTGGCCCCATTTTCTATCAGGCTTACCCCTGGCTCCGCCGTCACTTTTGGGACAGGAGATGACTTGGTGGGGCAGAGTGTGGAGGTGCAGATAACGCCGTCAGATGTACAAACACTTTGCAGACGTAGGTCGGTTGAACCAGAAGGCATGTTTATTGTACACTTCTTCATAACAAAGGCAAAAAATCAGATGACTTCACAACTTCTGCTAGGGGAAAACCTGTTCTGGACGTCTCCTCTAGTGGGGATGTGCCCGGCTACTCCACTTCACCTAGGCTCCCACTCCGGCTAACAGACTGGACCCACACCAATTCTGCTTCACCCTTGAGGACACTTCTTCTCTTCTTTTCCTTCGCTTTCCTGTCCACCTAGCTTCCACACTCTGCCCCTTCTGCTTCTTCTCTCCCGTCCCGGACTCTACTGCCCCTGGCTCTAACTTTTCCTTTTCAACCCTTTTTCTCCCTCCCCTATTTGCTGCCGGCTCCTCCTTTCCTCTGCCCTGTTTCTATGGGGACAGCCGTCCCACCCGGCCACTAGGGGGACCCACTAAAACAGTAAAAACATTTTTTCATTAACATCAGCATTAACAACTCTCAGGGGAAAACGACGCCTCCTTGTAAGGGGTCTGCCCACCCCTTACATTCCTCCCCTCTTTCTGCCTTAGCCTCCTGGCAAGGCCCGCACCTGTAACAAACAAACTTAGCAGCAAAGTCACTTTTATAAAAACCCTAAACCTGTTCACATCAAGGCACACTCAAGGGGCGCACAAGTCTGGCGCCCGGAGTCCCTCCTGGGAGCTCCCGGTCTTTGTAGACAGTGTGCCCGGAGGCCTTCAGCAGGCACTCCCGGTCTTTGCTGGTCTTCTGCCCGGAGGCTTTCACAGCACTCCCGGTCTTTGAAGGCAGGATCATAAACAACAAAGTCTTCTTTGACAAAACAGAGGGAGCCCCTGGCTCAGTCCAGCATCAGGCTCCTTCCGGGCTTGGTAGCTTAAACATGGTTGCAAACTGTGGAACTTTTCCGGCTCCTTAACAACGCCGGTACTCAACACAAACAAGTTCATTATCTCCGGTCATTACGGGTCACTCGGGGTGGTTCTGGCGCCTCTGCCTCCGGTTTTGCCTCCTCAACCCCCGACGGGGGTGAGGGGGTCGCTGAACGGGATGGCTGGGGACTGCCCATGATGATCACCGGGTGTGTGACCAGACTCTGGTGAATTGCCAACACCGCTGGTGTCCCCTTCTCTGGGTCAGCACTCAGTCCGGTCGTGACTTCTGGCGATACCGCCAGCGTGTTTCTCGGCTGGGAAATCTCAGCCAGCACCGGTCTCTGTTGGATATGCCTCCAGTATTGGCACTCTTCCCATTCGATTTCTTGTTGCCACTGTGCGGCCTCTTGTGTAGTGGGCATCCGGGTCACTCCCACGGCAAATAGGCCCCGGCATCCCACTTGTCTCCGGAACTTCACCTTTTCTCCCGGGTACAGCGTATGAAGGCGTTGTGGTAAGCCCTCAGTGTCCAGGTTAACCCGGTTATAGAAAAAATGGTCTCCAGTCTCTTGATCCTCAATGAATCCATAGCCCTCCTTCTGGTTAAATTTGACTACGGTGCCAACGGTGCACTGCCGTTCAAACTCGTCGCTAAGGGGACCGGCCATCATCTCGCGGGCCACGGTCTCGGCCAGTAACCGCTCCTGCACCGGATCGGGTTCAGGCGATGGGGACTTTCGCTGAGTCAGGGGCGTCAGCTTCACCGGCTCCCAAAAGAATCCTCACTCGTCTTCTTCTAGCTCCCGGGCATGTTGCTCTTCCGGGGCCGGAACTGCTGTGTGGGCTGGAGATCCCACCTCGACTGGCGGGAACACCTCCGGACACTGGTGTGGAGTTCCCAGGACTTTGTCTCCCGGCTGTAGCTGCGCCTTGTAGGTGGCCCGGACTTCAGTCGAGGTCTCACCGGTCGCGGCATCCCAGGTAGTGACCCACGTTACTTTTGTGGGCCTCTCCAGTCCTCCTGGCACAGCCGGTAGGTTAAGGGTAAGTCCTTCTGCAACTGTAGTCTGCTTCGGGCGTCCTCTCCCCAGGCTGGCTGCTACCAGCGCGCCCACTGCAGCATGCTGTTTTCTCTGGGTCTCCATCTTGCTCGGAGTCAATCTCTGAGTTGGCGTTTCTTGCAATGGCGCCGGGCACAGTGGAGATGCTGGAGAAGGTGGAGGCGAGCCTTCTTTTCCCGCTCTTGGATACACTCCACCCCCAGTCTCGCACATGGATTCAACCCAGCCTAGGCGGCCCTTCTTTTTTCCTGTAACGCCAGCCTCTTCACAAGTCTTCAACAACATCCTGGGGCCAGCACCTCCCCTCTTTGAGCTGCGCACTCCGCCCTTCTTTTTCTTCACCGGCCAGCCCCAAGTTTTTCTTTTGGCGCCAATTCTTCGCACGCTCACTGTGTTCGTGAAGATGGCGGCCATCTTACCGCCATCTTGTGCCTGGTCCAACGCCTTAGGTACCACTTGTTCTTCCCACCATGGAATCGGGACCCTTCGCCAATAATCCGGATCCTGCCGACTACGCCACATGTAACGGGGTGCCAGGGGTGCCTCGGGGGTTGTAGTCGTGGCCCCATTTTCTATCAGGCTTACCCCTGGCTCCGCCGTCACTTTTGGGACAGGAGATGACTTGGTGGGGCAGAGTGTGGTGGTGCAGATAACGCCGTCAGATGTACAAACACTTTGCAGACGTAGGTCGGTTGAACCAGAAGGCATGTTTATTGTACACTTCTTCATAACAAAGGCAAAAAATCAGATGACTTCACAACTTCTGCTAGGGGAAAACCTGTTCTGGACGTCTCCTCTAGTGGGGATGTGTTACGAGGGGGACCCGGGGAAGCGTGCCAAGATGGGGAATGGACAGCTTCCGCCAGTCAAGGTCCACTGTGCGGTGTAAGGGACCGCTGCTATGGTGGGTGAAGAGTGAGCGGGTTGCTGCTAGCGATCGTCTGGAATGTCACAGACGATCTATGTACACCGGTCTGCCCTAACCCGTGTGGGTTGTATGGCAGGGATCACACGGCTCGGTGTACCTGTTGCACGGGGAAGCACAGAGGTGCCCACGCACGTGTGCCAGTGGAAGTCACGAGAATATGGCACGAGGGTAGCACAGAGGTGCCCACGCACGTGTGCTTTCAATAACCAGGTGAGTCCGGTGGAGACTCGAGGAGCTCACCTGGGACAGGAACATGGCCTGTAGAAGGAGCTACTGCCGGAGCAGCAAGGCAGGGACACGGCCTGCAAACCAGGTGCTGCCTAAGCAGCAAGGGCCAAGCCCACAGAAGAAGATAATGCCTGAGCAGTGGCGTGGCAGCACGCTGCCAGACATCCAAACATAGAAGGACGGTCGCGCGCCGCCATGATGGCAGGAGGAGCTTTTAAGGAGGTGTAGCTCCAGCCAAGGGTGGGCGCGAGGCGGAGATGACGGACTTGACCCAATCAGGATCCACGACATCCCAGCCTGGCCAGTCAGGATTCACCACGTCACCAGCCTTGTCATCAAGCCGTGTGACGTCAGTGGGCGAATCAGGATCCACCAAGCATAGCACATGCTCACCCTCCTGCCTCTGAGAAATAGAGGCGGGATCCTCGGTCTCACAATGTGTAGAGATAACGGGAGTCTCACTGCTTCCCTGAGCAGCAAACCTCTGCACATTGCGCAACCTCACAGACCTTCGAGGCTGCTGAGCAGGAGGAGCTGCGGCAGGCAAGGAATGGGAGACCGCCTCATTTCTTGCAACAGGAGTACCACTAGGTGTCACCCTTGTGCTACCTCTCTGAGGAGGTTTCTCCTGCACTCTGCGCAGTCTGGCAGACCTTCGGCGCTGCTGAGCAGGAGCGCTCGTGGCAGGCAAGGAGACTGTCTCATTCCTTGCCACAGGAGAGCCACGAGGTGTAACATTACCCCCCCCGTCTAGGCCCCCCCCTGCCTGTGCTCGAAGGCCGCTATCAAACCCGGGGCGTGGATATGATCCTCCAATTCCCAGGATCTATGCTCTGGACCACGGCCGACCCACTCCACGAGGTAGTACCTCCTGCCCCGTATGACTTTTGTCTCCACAAGCTTCGCCACCTCAGAGTCGTCGGGCGGGGAGTCAGTTTGAGGCATCAGGGACCCTGAGAACTTATTAAGTCGTACGGGTTTCAGGAGGGACACGTGAAAGGTGTTGGCTATTGCCCAGCGTGGAGGGAGCTGGAGTCGGTATGCCACCGGGTTCACCTGCTCTAGCACTTTAAACGGACCCAGGTACCTAGAGGCGAACTTGGCTGCCTGTACCCGTAGGTTAACATTCTTAGAGGACAGCCACACTAGGTCACCACGGGCGAAGGATGGTGCAGGGCGGCGGCGCTCATCAGCCGTTGTCACCATCCGGTCTTTAGCCCTCTTAAGGGCCTCTTGGGTGTTATCCCAGATCTCCCGGGCCTCAGTCGCCCAATCCTCCACTCTAGGATCGGGTGACGTAATGGGCATCGGAACCGGGATTCTGGGATGTTGTCCGTTATTGAGCAGGAACGGAGTCTGACCAGAGGATTCATGGACCGAATTATTAATGGCAAATTCGGCCCAAGGAAGGAGGTTAGCCCAGTTGTCGTGGTGCGCGGAGATAAAATGGCGGAGGTAAGTTACCAAGGTCTGATTGGTCCTCTCTACCAGTCCATTGGTTTCGGGATGGTATGCGGAGGAGATGTTCAGCTCTATCTGCAGGAGCTTACAGAGCTCTCTCCAGAAGCGAGACGTGAACTGGGGACCCCGGTCGCTCACCACCTTGTCAGGCATGCCATGCAGCCTAAATACATGCCTAATGAATAAGGTGGCGAGAGCACGTGACGTCGGGAGTCGTGGGAGAGGCACCAAGTGGACCATTTTAGAGAAGTGATCCGTGATGACCCATACGACCTTGTGACCTGCTGACTTGGGCAGATCTCCCAAGAAGTCCATTCCCATCACTTCACAGGGACGATCCGGCACTGGCAGTGGGTGAAGAAGACCTGCCGGTCTCTGCCGGGACGGCTTATTCCGTGCACACGACATACAGGCTCCCACATACTCCTGTATGTCCTGGGGTAGTCTCGGCCACCAATATTGCCTAGTCACAAGGTCTCTGGTCCTTTTGACCCCAAAGTGACCCCCGACCTTGGAGGCATGGGCCCACGATAGCACCTCATTCCGTAGTTCAGGGGGAACGAGGGTCTTGCCAGGTGGCACCTGGTCCAAAGAAGTGGGAGTGACCATCCTCAAGCTGTCCGGGGGTAGTATAAGACGAGGCTCCTCCTCGTCCTCCTCCAACACAACCATACAACGTGACAAGGCATCGGCCCGTACGTTCTTCTCACCGGCCAGGTGGCGGATAATAAAGCAGAACCGGGAGAAGAACAAGGACCAACGGGCCTGCCTTGGGTTCAGGCGTTGTGCTGTCTGGAGGTATGTGAGATTTTTATGGTCGGAAAAATACTTCAAATGGATGCTTCGCACCCTCCAGGAGATGCCGCCATTCCTGGAATGCTAGTTTCATCGCCAGTAACTCCCTATCCCCTATGGAGTAGTTCCTCTCGGCCGGGGAAAAGGTTTTGGAGAAAAAGAAACATGGATGCTTCCTTCCTCGTTCGTCTTTCTGGTACAGGACTGCACCAGCACCGACCGAAGAGGCGTCTACCTCTAGTAGGAAGGGTTTGGAGATGTCTGGACGATGAAGGATGGGAGCTCTGGAGAAGTAAGTTTTGAGAGTGTGAAATGCCTCTACCGTTTCCCGTGTCCATGCTTTGGGATTAGCGCCCTTGCGGGTAAGGGCAATGATGGGTGCTGCCACCGTCGAGAAGTTGGGAATGAACGGGCGATAATAATTGATAAACCCCAAGAATCGCTGAATCGCTTTCAGCGAGCGGGGCTCAGGCCATTTCATCACTGTCTCCAACTTCCCCGGATCCATTGCTAACCCCTGACTGGACACGATATACCCCAGGAACGGCAAGGATTCATGTTCAAAAATGCACTTTTCTAGCTTAGCATATAACGAATGAGTGCGGAGCCTCTTAAGTACTCGGATGACATCCCTCCGATGGGTGGCAAGATCGGGGGAGAAGATAAGGATATCATCCAGGTATGCAACCACGGAAAGATACAAATCCCGGAAAACATCATTCACAAAGTCTTGAAATACGGCGGGGGCATTGCAGAGTCCGAAGGGCATTACAAGATACTCGTAGTGACCGTCCCTGGTGTTGAAGGCGGTCTTCCACTGATCGCCCTCTCGGACTCGCACTAGATTATACGCCCCGCGTAGATCCAGCTTCGTGAAGATCTTTGCCCCGCGGAATCGATCAAATAACTCCGTAATGAGGGGCAAAGGGTATTTGTTTTTGATCGTGATTGCATTTAATCCCCTGTAATCGATACAGGGGCGTAGATCCCCTTCCTTCTTTTGCACGAAGAAGAACCCCGCACCGGCCGGGGAAATAGACTTGCGAATGAACCCTTTTGCCAGGCTGTCCTGAATATATTTGGACATAGCCTCCGTCTCTGGAGCAGAGAGGGGATACACTCTGCCCCTAGGGGGCTCGGAGCCTGGCTTCAGGTCTATTCGGCAATCGTATGGCCGGTGGGGAGGAAGGGTATCTGCGTCCCTCTTGGAGAAGACGTCCCTGTAGGCCTCATAAGGTGTCGGTAAACCTGGCTCCCCTGTATTCCCTGAGGACCCAACCGACCTAATGGTAGCGGGTGGTTCGGTAGTCACGAGGTGCTCCCTACAGGATCCTGCCCATGATGAGATCTCCCCTTTTGCCCAGTTGAGTATAGGAGCATGCTGTCTCAACCAGGGGAGGCCCAGTAGGATCTCATCCGTCCCCCCTGGAAGCACCAGGAAGGACACCTGCTCATGGTGTCCTGGTGGTACTTCCATCCTGAGAGGGATGGTGATCTGGGTGATGGGATCGACTAGTAGGGACCCGTTGACTACCCGAACCCTGAGTGGCTTGGGCAAGAGAACCAGGGGAACTGAGTATCGGGTTGCCAGGGAGGTCGAAATGAAATTGCCATCAGCGCCTGAGTCCAGGCAGGCCAGAGCAGAGAAGAGAGTAGTGCCAAACTGCAACTGGGCGCTGATAGTCAACCTAGAGGGAGAAGCAGCGTCTAGGAACCCCCCTCTGATGGAAACTAGACGCTGTCTTTTCCCGACGGTTTGGGACATCGGGTAGCTATGTGTCCCCTCTGCCCACAGGAAAAGCAGATGACACCAGACCGAGAACCTGGGGTAGAGGAGACCGCTTTGGACACCTCCATTGACTCCACGGAGTCACCTACAGAGCTGGCTGGGAGACCTGTCTGGTGGAAGACGGGAGCCAGACGCTTTTTAGGCCGTGAGGACGTGGGTGCTGAAGAGACCTCGAGCCTCCGCTCCGCCTGGCGGATGTCTATGCGAGAGGCAACCTCAATCAAGGACTCTAAAGTAGCAGGCACCTCACGCGTGGCCAGTGCGTCTTTGAGGAACCCTGCCAGGCCCTCCCAGAACACAGGGACAAGGACCTTATCGGGCCAGTCCAGCTCAGCGGCAAGTGTCCTAAAGTGTACGGCAAAGTCCCCGACTGAAGCGGACCCTTGCCGAAGTCGTAGGAGGCGCAGCGCGGAGTCGTGGGGGACTTGAGGCCCGAGGAACACCATTCTCATGGCCCCAAGATAAGATGCTAAGTTATTCACCACCCGATCTCCGCGCTCCCACAACGGCGTGGACCACTTCAGCGCTCTCCCTGTGAGCAGGGACTGGACGAAGGCTACCTTCGCCTTCTCGGTAGCGTAAAGAGTCGCGGACAGCTCTAAGTAGGTGGTAACTTGGTTTATAAACCCACGGCACTCGGAGCTGTCCCCGCTAAAGCGCTCTGGAAGCGCAAGGCGAGGAGACCTTCCGCCCAATAGCACAGCCTGGGTAGCCGCCTGGGTGGCGACTGTCGTCAGAGCAGTCTTGTCGGAGGAAGACTGCTCCACTGCTGCCAAACGTGATTCCAACTGCTGCACATAATGCAGCAACTGCTGCTGTTCTTCAGCCATAGCCAGACCTTTGGCACGACCGTAATGTTACGAGGGGGACCCGGGGAAGCGTGCCAAGATGGGGAACGGACAGCTTCCGCCGGTCAAGGTCCACTGTGCGGTGTAAGGGACCGCTGCTATGGTGGGTGAAGAGTGAGCGGGTTGCTGCTAGCGATCGTCTGGAATGTCACAGACGATCTATGTACACCGGTCTGCCCTAACCTGTGTGGGTTGTATGGCAGGGATCACACGGCTCGGTGTACCTGTTGCACGGGGAAGCACAGAGGTGCCCACGCACGTGTGCCAGTGGAAGTCACGAGAATATGGCACGAGGGTAGCACAGAGGTGCCCACGCACGTGTGCTTTCAATAACCAGGTGAGTCCGGTGGAGACTCGAGGAGCTCACCTGGGACAGGAACACGGCCTGTAGAAGGAGCTACTGCCGGAGCAGCAAGGCAGGGACATGGCCTGCAAACCAGGTGCTACCTAAGCAGCAAGGGCCAAGCCCACAGAAGAAGATAATGCCTGAGCAGTGGCGTGGCAGCACGCTGCCAGACATCCAAACATAGAAGGACGGTCGCGCGCCGCCATGATGGCAGGAGGAGCTTTTAAGAAGGTGTAGCTCCAGCCAAGGGCGGGCGCGAGGCGGAGATGACGGACTTGACCCAATCAGGATCCACGACATCCCAGCCTGGCCAGTCAGGATTCACCACGTCACCAGCCTTGTCATCAAGCCGTGTGACGTCAGTGGGCGAATCAGGATCCACCAAGCATAGCACATGCTCACCCTCCTGCCTCTGAGAAATAGAGGCGGGATCCTCGGTCTCACAATGTGTAGAGATAACGGGAGTCTCACTGCTTCCCTGAGCAGCAAACCTCTGCACATTGCGCAACCTCACAGACCTTCGAGGCTGCTGAGCAGGAGTAGCTGCGGCAGGCAAGGAATGGGAGACCGCCTCATTTCTTGCAACAGGAGTACCACTAGGTGTCACCCTTGTGCTGCCTCTCTGAGGAGGTTTCTCCTGCACTCTGCGCAGTCTGGCAGACCTTCGGCGCTGCTGAGCAGGAGCGCTCGTGGCAGGCAAGGAGACTGTCTCATTCCTTGCCACAGGAGAGCCACGAGGTGTAACAGGGATGTGCCCGGCTACTCCTCTTCACCTAGGCTCCCACTCCGGCTAACACAGACTGGACCCACACCAATTCTGCTTCACCCTTGAGGACACTTCTTCTCTTCTTTTCCTTCGCTTTCCTGTCCACCTAGCTTCCACACTCTGCCCCTTCTGCTTCTTCTCTCCCGTCCCGGACTCTACTGCCCCTGGCTCTAACTTTTCCTTTTCAACCCTTTTTCTCCCTCCCCTATTTGCTGCCGGCTCCTCCTTTCCTCTGCCCTGTTTCTATGGGGACAGCCGTCCCACCCGGCCACTAGGGGGACCCACTAAAACAGTAAAAACATTTTTTCATTAACATCAGCATTAACAACTCTCAGGGGAAAACGACGCCACCTTGTAAGGGGTCTGCCCACCCCTTACAAGAGGACACTTCTAACAAGGAGATTCCTTAAGTTAGGGGGCTGTTTGTAGGAGAGAAGTGCTAATTCTGGGAATATTACTTTCAGTCTGTGGTCCCTGTGGAATATGGGTTGAAGATCAGCACCAATTTTCCTTAGGATGCTCATGTGGGGATTATATGCGACCACAAGCGGTACTCTATTGTTATCCTCCCTCTGTTTGTAATACAGGAGGCTGCTTCTTGGGATCCTTGTAGCTCTGTGGATCTGTTCATCTATTACCAGTGGATGGTATCCTTGTTGTAGGAATGTATTTCTGAGGGATAGCAGATGTAGTTTTCTGTCCTCACTGTCTGAGCAGATCTGGATGTACCTCAGAGCCTGACTGTAGATGATGGATTTTTTTATGTGTCTTGGATGAAAGCTGTTCCATCTCAGATATGCCGGACGTCCTGTAGGTTTATGATAAACTGACGTTTGTATGGTGTTGTATTTGATGTATATGGTTGTATCCAGAAAATTTATTTGAGACTTTGAGAAGTTGAGGGTAAGTTTGATTGTTGGGTAGAATTTGTTGACGTTGCTGTGGAAGGTGATCAGATCATCTTTTGAGCCTGTCCACATTATTATCAGATCATCAATGTAGCAGAAGTATGCTAGAGGTTTAATAGCACAAGATTCCAAGAATTCATCCTCTAGTTTAGCCATAAACAGGTTAGCATATTGGGGAAACTAAACAAAAACTACAAACAAGGATCAATCTACACAGGCACACAATAAAAAAGGAACTGGACATGCCTGTGGGAAATCATTTCTCCAGACCGGGACACAGTATGACAGATTTAAAAGTACTAATACTGAAAGGTCATTTTAAAGATGACAGAGAGAGAAACATTTGGGAATTTAAACTGATAAGGATGTTTGGATTCTTAACAAAAGGACTCAATTTAACACCTGGTTTTATGACTCACTACATGGACACACTTCACACTTCCAGCAGAAGAACCTCAGAAGTGATCTGAACAGACCACTTCCAACTCATCTGCATTTCTAAGAAAAAACTTAATTTGACTTCCTTGGCTTATCTTTAGGAGGCATCATCTTTCCCATGTCCTGTTGTAACATTCATTTAAAGGGAACCTCTCAGCAGAAATTTTGCATTAAACCTAAAAGATTCCCCTTCTGCAGCTCATGGGCTGCATTCTAGCAAGAGTCCTGTTGTTATTGTGCTCCGTTTTAGACCAAAATAAATACTTTATAAAGTGGTACCTTTTTGTGTGCAAATCTTGTTAATCGTAGGCGGGGGCGGGCTGTCTGTTGTCCGTTATTCTGCCTCCTGCCGCTTTACACCGTCCACATCACTCAATTTCATACCTCAGGACGCCGCCCAGTGCGCCCGAGGTCTCGCGCATGCGCCGTGCCACTCTAGTGGGACTGTGCACAGTGTGACCACTGGGACGTGTTGCGCAGGCATGAGATTATGGGCGGCGCTGTGATTTTCATCAGCAAGTACCCACCCATAATCTCGTACCCGCGCTTTCTCCACTGCCTCTACTGTTCTGCGCAAGCGCTGGCCAGATGACCCCATGCCACCTCTTTCCCATCTTGCCCCGGAGCAGGAAATAGATGGGAGGACTGGAGCTGCATAACGGTGGAGGCAGAGTGAAAAGCGCGGGC
Organism: Anomaloglossus baeobatrachus; assembly: GCF_048569485.1. Taxonomy (NCBI): domain Eukaryota; kingdom Metazoa; phylum Chordata; class Amphibia; order Anura; family Aromobatidae; genus Anomaloglossus; species Anomaloglossus baeobatrachus. Next base: position 763,743,230 of record NC_134353.1, on the reverse strand, counting down.
ACGAGATTATGGGCAGGTACTTGCTGATGAAAATCACAGCGCCACCCATAATCTCATGCCTGCGCAACACGTCACCAGCGGTCACACTGTGCACAGTGCACAGTCCCGCTAGAGTGGCACGGCGCATGCGCGAGACCTCGGGCGCACTGGGCGGCATCCTGAGGTATGAAATTGAGCGATGGGGGATGGCGTAAAACAGCATGAGGCAGAATAATGGACAACAGACAGCCCGCCCCCGTGTACAATTAACAAAATTTCCATACAAAAAGGTACCACTTTATAAAGTATTTATTTTCGTCTAAAAGGGGGCACAATAACTACAAGAACCTTGCTAGAATGCAGCCCAGGAGTTTCAGAGGGGGAATCTTTTAGGTTTAGTGCAAAATTTCTGCTTACAGGTTCCCTTTCAATGTTGTGATTTGGTCTCAGTAATTGATTTGTAATTTGCCTGAAGAAGGAGCCTTCGTGCTCTGAAAGCTTGCTAATGTAATTTTTTTTCGGGTTAGCCTATAAAAGTATCACTCCTAAAATACTTTTGTCATTCTTGGGATGTAATATTTCAATTGATTTTTCTGGCTAACACGGTACCACAATATTACCCTGTTTTGCGCATTGTATTAAATAAATATAAAATTCATTCAGGGTAATGCACTAAGGTGGAGGCTCAGAGTGGCACAGAGTGGCTCAGAATGGCACTGAAGAGCCCACTGGGTAGGTGTGAAAAACCTGTCAAGAGAAGACACAAACAGGAGTAAGGCCTTGTGCGCACTAGGCGTTTTTGCCGCGTTTTTAGCGGCGTTTTTTACCACGTTTTTGTGCTGAAAACGCAGTGACATTGCTTCCCCAGCAATGTCTATGGGTTTTCATAAGTGCTGTCCACACACAGCGTTTTTTTGTAGCTGCGTTTTTGTGGTGACCACAAAAATGCAGCATGTCAATTATTTCTGCGTTTTTCACTGCGTTTTTCACCCATTGAGTTCAATGAATGTTCAACAACGCAATGCAAAACGCATATAGCTGCGTTTCTATGACTAAAAACGCAGCTATAAACGCAAGGGGTGGGTACTACAGTGACGTGTACAGGAAGAGGATTCCTTCTGTTGGTAAACACAGAAGCATGAATCCTCCCGGTACCGTCACCGCTGCTTCCACCTCCCGTCCTGGGCATGTATGCTGCCGTGCGGCGCCATGTCTGGGCGGGAGGTGGAGGCAGCGGCGAAAACCAAAGTGAACAGTAGAAAAAAAAAATGTCATATATACTCACCTGTCTGCAGGGTCCCGGTGCCATGCCCGCTCCCAGCCCCTGTCTCGGTACCGCCGCTCTGGCTGTGTGCAGTCTCCCCGGGGCAGGACCTTGCTTGCAGGACCTGGCGGTGGATCACCTGATGCAGTCACCTGACGCATCAGCTGATCGTAGTCTTGCCGGCTTTTTCGCGCCCGGCCGGCTATCAGCTGATTCTGCTGTCAGGGGACTTCATCAGCTGATTACCGGCAGCTCCTGCAGCGATCGGACGGGATCAGACTCCTGTCCAATCGATCGCTCCAGGAGCTGCCGGTAATCAGCACAGCACATAAGTGAGTATTATTTTTTTTTTCTACTGATGCATCAGCTGATTGTATAATCGGCTTTTATACAATCAGCTGATGTGTCATGTGATTCAGCCCCTAGAACCTGACACATCATCTGATCGCTTTGCCTTCCAGCAAACCGATCAGATGATATTGGATCCGGATTGGACGGCGTGGGACCCTGACCCAGGATTACTGCGGAGGGGGGTTCTTTATTTCAATAAAGATGGAGTCACTAATTGTGTTGTGTTTTATTTCTAATAAAAATATTTTTCTGTGTGTTGTTGTTTGTTTTTTTTTATCATTACTAGAAATTCATGGTGGCCATGTCTAATATTGGCGTGACACCATGAATTTCGGGCTTAGGGCCAGCTGATAATATACAGCTAGCCCTAACTCCATTATTACCTAGCTAGCCACCCGGCTTCAGGGCAGCTGGAAGAGTTGGATACAGCGCCAGAAGATGGCGCTTCTATGAAAGCGCCATTTTCTGGGGTGGCTGCGGACTGCAATTCGCAGTGGGGGTGCCCAGAAATCTTGGGCACCCTGCACTGTGGATTCCAATCCCCAGCTGCCTAGTTGTACCCGGCTGGACTCAAAAATTAGGCGAAGCCCACGTCATTTTTTTTTTTTAATTATTTCATGAAATTCATGAAATAATTAAAAAAAAAAGGGCTTCTCTATATTTTTGGTTCCCAGCCGGGTACAAATAGGTAGCTGGGGGTTGGGGGCAGCCCGTACCTGCCTGCTGTACCCGGCTAGCATACAAAAATATGGCGAAGCCCATGTCATTTTTTTTTCTTTTTGGGCAAAAAACTGCATACAGTCCTGGATGGAGGATGCTGAGCCTTGTAGTTCTGCAGCTGCTGTCTACTCTCCTGCATACACTAGTTCTGCAGCTGTCTGCTCTCCTACATACAATGAACATTTTGAAGAAGGAAATGACATCAGACCTTTTTTTTTTTTTTTTTTCATCAACAATCTTTAATGGCATTGTGCACTGATTAAAAACGCAGTGAGCAAAAACGCAGCAAAAAACGCACCAAATCGCGGCAAAAACGCATGCGTTTTTGCCGCATTTTTTAGCCGCGGGTGCGTTTTTTGAGACAAAACTGCACATAAAAACGCAGCGTGAAAAAAACGCCTAGTGCGCACATACCCTAAGTGTATTTGTATTTGGGATGGCAGGTAATATGAAACTTGGGGGTAAAGAGATATATTTTATTACCTGATGGTAGCACTTTTTGTTGACTAAAATTAGATAATTTGAAGAAAAAGTAGAGTTAAGGGTGGGTTCCTAAAAAAAAAAAAAAAAAAAAGAAAAAAGTAAAATCACCTATTGGAAATAATATAACGTGTGAGATTATCTATGTGAGCAGCCTGAGTACAGATACCTTTATGTGAAACACAGGGGGATCACTATCCGTGGCCTATATGGATGGAGTGTTAAAAATAACCTGTAGTAATGAAAATCGCAGTATATCTATTTATAGTTCAATTGTACAATTAATCCTGATAGTAATGGAGGTAGATACCTGCTATGTTGTATTCCTCTGAATTTGCTCCAATAGGACCTGGTTCTAGATGGAGTTCAGAGGCTAAAAGATGTATAAATAAAAAAATTTCAAAGTACATAACTATTAATATATATATATATATATATATATATATATATAAATTCAGTACAGACCAAATGTTTGGACACACCTCATTCAAAGAGATTTCGTTATTTTCATGACTGAAAATTGTAGATTCACATTGAAGGCATCAAAACTATGAATTTAGACAAGTGAAATGAAATACTTAACAAAAAAGTGTGAAATATCTGAAAATATGTCTTATATTCTAGGTTCTTCAAAGTAGCTGATGGTTTCATTTAAAAGTACAGCTCGTTCCACAAAAAATGAGCCCTCACATGACCATATTGACTGAAAAATAAAAAAGTTACGTCTCTCAGAAAAAGAATGGCGAAAAAAAAAAACGGAAAGCGAAAAATCGGCCGGTTGTGAAGGGGTTAATAGTGGTGGATAGGTTGCGTAAAGTGGCACACTTCATTGCTCTGCTTGCTGTCCCTAATGTAAAAACATTAGCCCTTGTTTTAGTTTCTGAGATCATGAGTGAAAAATATCACGGGAAACAATATATATGAAAATATTTTCATATCTATTTATATACAGTACAGACCTAAAAGTTTGGACACACCTCATTCAAAGAGCTTTCTTTATTTTTATGACTTATGGAAATTGTAGATTCACATTGAAGGCATCAAAACTATGAATTAACACATGTGGAATGAAATACTTAACAAAAAAGTGTGAAACAACTGAAAATATGTCTTATATTCTAGGTTCTTCAAAGTAGCCACCTTTTGCTTTGATTACTGCTTTGCACACTCTTGGCATTCTCTTGATGAGCTTCAAGAGGTAGTCACCGGAAATGGTCTTCCAACAGTCTTGAAGGAGTTCCTAGAGATGCTTAGCACTTGTTGGCCCTTTTGCCTTCACTCTGCGGTCCAGCTCACCCCAAACCATCTCGATTGGGTTCAGGTCTGGTGACTGTGGAGGCCAGGTCATCTGGCGTAGCACCCCATCACTCTACTTCTTAGTCAAATAGCCCTTACACAGCCTGAAGGTGTGTTTGGGGTCATTGTCCTGTTGAAAAATAAATGATAGTCCAACTTAACGCAAACCGGATGGAATAGCATGCCGCTGCAAGCTGCTGTGCAAGATGTAGATGTGCAAGATGCTGGTTCAGTATGCCTTCAATTTTGAATAAATCCTTAACAGTGTCACCAGAAAAGCACCCCCACACCCTCACACCTCCTCCTCCATGCTTCACGGTGGGAAGCAGGCATGTAGAGTCCATCCGTTCAGTTTTTCTGCGTCGCACGAAGACACGGTGGTTGGATCCAAAGATCTCAAATTTGGACTCATCAGACCAAAGCACAGATTTTCACTGGTCTAATGTCCATCTCTTGTGTTCTTTAGCCCAAACAAATCTCTTCTGCTTGTTGCCTGTCCTTAGCAGTGGTTTCCTAGCAGCTATTTTACCATGAAGGCCTGCTGCACAAAGTCTCCTCTTAACAGTTGTTTTAGAGATGTGTCTGCTGCTTGAACTCTGTGTGGAATTGACCTGCTCTCTAATCTGAGCTGCTATTAACCTGCAATTTCTGAGGCTGGTGACTCGGATAAACTTATCATCCGCAGCAGAGGTGACTCTTGGTCTTCCTTTACTGGGACGGTCCTCATGTGAGCCAGTTTCTTTGTAGCGTTTGGTGGTTTTTGCCACTGCACTTGGGGACACTTTCAAAGTTTTCCCAAGACTGACTGACCTTAATTTCATAAAGTATCAGCTGTGTATCCACCAGACTGCACAACACAACTGATGGTCCCAACCCCATTTATAAGGCAAGAAATCCCACTTATTAAACCTGACAGGGCACACCTGTGAAGTGAAAACCATTTCAAGTGACTACCTCTTGAAGCTCATCAAGAGAATGCCAAGAGTGTGCAAAGCAGTAATCAAAGCAAAAGGTGGCTACTTTGAAGAACCTAGAATATAAGACATATTTTCAGTTGTTTCACACTTTTTTGTTAAGTATTTCATTCCACATGTGTTAATTCATAGTTTTGATGCCTTCAATGTGAATCTACAATTTCCATAAGACATAAAAATAAAGAAAGCTCTTTGAATGAGGTGTGTCCAAACTTTTGGTCTGTACTGTAAATAAATAGATATGAAAATATTTTCATATATATTGTTTCCCGTGATATTTTTCCCTCATGATCTCAGAAACTAAAACAAGGGCTAATGTTTTTACATTAGGGACAGCAAGCAGAGCAATGAAGTGTGCCACTTTACGCAACCTATCCACCACTATTAACCCCTTCACAACCGGCCGATTTTTCGCTTTCCGTTTTTTTTTTTCGCCATTCTTTTTCTGAGAGACGTAACTTTTTTATTTTTCAGTCAATATGGTCATGTGAGGGCTCATTTTTTGTGGAACGAGCTGTACTTTTAAATGAAACCATCAGTTTTACCATATGGTGTACTAGAAAACGGCAAAAAAATTCCAAATGCAGAAAAATTGCAAAAAAAGTGCGATAGCACTATTGTTTTTGAGATATTTTATTCACTGTGTTCACTATATGGTAAAACTGATGTGTGGGTGTGATGCCTTAGGTCAGTGCGAGTTCGTAGACACCAAACATGTAAAGTTTACTTTTATATAAGGGGTTAAAAAAAAATCGGAAGTTTGTCCGAAAAAAGTGGCGCATGTTTTACGCCATATTCCGTGACCCATAGCGTTCTCATTTTTCGAGATCTATGGCTCAATGACAGCTTATTTTTTGCGTCTCGAGCTGACGTTTTTAACGGTACCATTTTTGCGCAGATGCTACATTTTGATCGCCTCTTATTGCATTTTGCGCAAAAGTTGTGGCGACAAAAAACCATCGTTTTGGCGTTTGGAATTTTTTTGCCACTACGCCGTATACTGATCAGATTAATTGATTTTATATTTTGATAGATCGGGCGTTTCTGAACGCGGTGATACCAAATGTGTGTATATTTTTTCTTTTTTTAACCCTTTAATTTTCAATGGGGCGAATGGGGGGTGATTTGAACTTTTAGGTTTTTTTGTTTTTTTAATTTTTTAAAACTTTTTTTTTTACTTTTTTTTTTTTATTTTACTAGTCCCCCTAGGGGGCTATTGCGATCAGCATTCCGATCGCTCTGCAGTATCTGCTAATCACAGCTACAAAGCTGTAAACAGCAGATACGCTCTCTTTCTCTTTAGCTGTGCCGCTGGCACAGCGAAAGTGAAAGCAAGTCAGGTGTAGTACAAGAGTCATCTCATGACCCTGTGCTACCATGACAACTATCGGGAGTCACGTGATCGCGTCACGTGACTTCCGGTATCAGGCGGTAAGTAAATGTTTACTGCGATCGCGCTTATAATGGCGCTGTCACATATTGACAGTGCCATATAAGTGGTTAAACGGCACGAGCAGATAACGATTCTGCTTGTGCCTAGCAGGCACACATCTCAACTGTGAAAATCAGCTGAGATGTGTGCCGATCGCAGCATGATGCTGCCGGCAGACCGCGGGCAGTAACATTATGACCGCAAGGACGTAATTTTACGGCACGCGGTCGTTAAGGGGTTAAGATCATCATTTTACCAGCGGATGACAGAAGGTCAGTAATTAATAATATCTATAGCTACATTAGTATACATGGTCTGTTAGGTATAGACAAAGGTAGGAGAGACTCAGATGGATGAATATGTGGGGTCTTAGAACATGCGCAGATATTACAGGTAGACACAAAATCCACTATGTTCTTATGCAACCTAAGCCACAAAAACTGATGAGATAGGAGGTCAAAGGTTTCTTTATCACCTGGGAGTCCCACAAGGACTGAGTTATGATGCCTCTTTAAAATTTTTAGGTGCAATTGTAAGAGTACAAATAAATTCCCTGAGGGGCAAGAAGCAGGAGCATCCGCCTGAGCCTTCAACACCTCATTGTCGAGCTCAGAACATACAGCAGAGAAGTTCACCCTCTCCTGTAAAATAGAGACAGAGTCATCTAAGCTACCTCCCCCAGGGAAACTGCAGGATAAAGTGTCAGCTTTGACATTTTTCACCCTTTGATAAAATATTACCACAAAATTAAACCTGATAAAAAAAAAGGACTACCTAGCTTGTCTAGGATTAAGGCATTTAGCAGACTCAAGGTACAGAAGATTTTTTATGATCAGTAATCACAGTTACAGGGTTAAATTCCTCATCTAAGAAATTACACCATTTCTCAAATTCCAGTTTATGGGCATAAGTTCCCTAATGCCAATATCACAGTTCCTTTCAGCTGGCGACAACTTTTTTGAGAAAAAGGCACATGGATTCTACTTACTAGGAGATGGCCCTTGAGATAACACTGCCCCAACTCCCACTTCAGATGCATTAACCTCAAGAATAGGTAGTTGAGAGAGATTGAGTTGGATGAGCACAGGTGCTGTAGCAAAGCATCTGTTCAATGAAGAGAATGTCAGGCGTGCAAGGTCAGACCATCTCGAGAAGTCTGTACCCTTCTTGGTCATAACTGTGAGGGGTTTATCAATCGAAAAGAAGTTCTGGATGAATTTCCTGTAATAATTAGCAAACCACCAAAAGTGTTGCAGTGCTTTCAGATTTTCAGGACGATCCCACTCTAGAGCAGCACAGACCTTATCTGGATCCATCCGGAAACCAGCAGATGATACCAGAAGCCCAAAAATTGTACCTCCTGTACAGCGAACACACAATTTTCCAGATTAGCATACAGTTTATCATGTAATACGTGTAACACCTGCCTGATGTGTACTAGATGTGTTTTGAGGTCGGTTGAATAAACCATAATATCATCAAAATATACTAAAACAAATCTACCTACCAGGTGATGGAAAATGTCATTCACAAAATGTTGGAAACCGGAGAGGATATTTGTCAAACCGAAAGGCATGACCAGGTTTTCATAATGCCCTTCAGGCATGTTAAAGGTAATTTTCCACTCATCCCTTCTGTGATTATTATCAGATTGTAGGCCCCCCTGAGATGCAACTTGGAGAACCACTTAGCACCAACAGTTTAAATTAAATAAATCAGGAAGGAGAGGAAGAGGATCAGTGATGGCAATTAATCATGGATGGTAATTTCATTCACCTCGCAAAAGTCTAAACTGGGACGCAGATCTCCATCTTTTTACTTAACAAAATAATAACCCTGCTACCACATTAGAAGAGGAGTCTGATATGTCCCTTAGCAAGACTCTGCTATATAATTTTACATAGCATGACTTTCTGGGCCAGAAATATTTTACAACCTGGTCATGGGAAGTTTTCACAAGGGAGCAAGTTTACAGGATTTACAGGACAATCATATGCACGTTGGGGAGGCAAATCCTGTCTCCCCTTTTCTGAGAATACATCCATAAAATCAGACACAAATGAGAGTACCGCCTTAGCACAGAGGGGAAATCGATGACGGTATTCAGGCAATTATTCTTGCAGAATTCACTCCACCTGACTATCTCTCTAGAATGCTAGTCCACCACTGATATTGCATAACTAAGGGAAGGTCCAATATGATAGGAGTAGGGAGACCCTCCCAAACATAACAGCAAAGGAGCTCCTTGCAAAGAGCCCCTATGCGTAGGTTTATATTATGCACTTTCGTTAAACGTCCCTGGCCAAGAGGCACCGAGGTAATTGTGAACATGGAATTGAATTTAGCCAGCGTATTGCAGGAGAGCCATGAGTCTGTGCAAACCGAGAATCCAACATATTGACTCCATATTGGCTATCCAAATGGCCAGATATTATCTCAGTTTTGGTACCTATGATAACCTAATAATAAACTGAGACATACATGCGGAGAAAATATACACTGGAGATCAAAATTAGAGAGCAATGTATGCTGACTTGCTTTTTTCAGAAATAATGTAATCTACATTGATCAACATTTTAAGGTTTTTTGTAAGGGGTGCACCATGCCACTAGAACAGTGTTTTACAACAGATACAAAGTTTATCAACATAAAACCTTTATTTTGCCCAAATGTGATGATCATAAGTAGAGAACAACAATGAGTGTAGCACAGAGAAAGATTGTAACTAGTGATGGGCAGATCCGGACTGTAAAAGTCTGGATCCGCGGAGTTTCAAAGTTGTCCAGGTGCCGGGTGTTTGATCCGGATCTGGCACTTAGAAATAAAAAAAATAAAGGAAAATTAAAGAAAATAAGAATGAAGCAAGTGTTTCATACTTACCAAGGCTCCGTCGCAGCTTTACACTGCTCCAGTGCGGCTGTCACGCTGCTCCTGTGGCCTCTGTTCATCATTGCTCCTACATATGCACTGTTTTCCCTGCTTTCCCCGCCCACCAGCCAGCCTGGCCTCTGTGATTTGTTGCAGTCAGACATGCTCCTAGCCTGTGTGACAGCGGCTGCCTGCAACTAATCACAGGTGCTGTCTGGGTCATGAAGCAGGCCGCTCAGGCTGAGCAGAGTAGGACACATCACATCCAGCTCATGAAGCAGGCCATCCAGGCTGAACAGAGGAGGTCACATAGCGGGTGCAGCTCATCCTGAGTCACCTGTTTCATGAAGCAGGCTGCTCATGCTGAGCAGAGGAGAACACATCGCAGCCAACTCATGAAGCAGGCCACTCAGGCTGAGCAGAGGAGGACACATCACAGGCACAGCTCATCCTGAGCCGCCTGCTTCATGGTGCAGGCCGCACAGGCTGAGCAGAGGAGGACACATCGCGGGCGCAGAGATCTGCTCATTCCTCTTTACCCTATCTAGGGGTCTTACCCTATTATAAACAACTCCATGCCCATGTGGACTTAGAAAAAGAATGTGTATTCTAAACTGGGCTGTATTTTGAACATGCCCCCATCATGTGACAGATTACGTCATACCTGGAAGGAGCCCATACATTCTAACATCTACCTTTACTTTTAGTGCACGATCTAGACGCACGCAGCTCTGGAAGTGAATGCGTGATCTGGAAGAAGCTTGCCACCATGACACGGAGCTTTGGTGAATATACCGCATGCGCTTCTATCCCCCTATCCCTTCCAAAAACATTTTTAATCCCCAGATTCTGTTTCCGATAGACTTATATGGGTACCAGATTCCGGACCAGAACCGGATTTAAAAAAAATGAGCAAAAAATGTTTTTTTGCAAGTGCACTCACCTCTAATTATAACTAAATTTTCTGAAGGTAACAACAGTCACTAGTCAGTAGGATGTGTACAGGCCTTTGCTTTGAATGACTTTAGCACATCTACAGCCACAGGACATCACTAGTCTCTCATACTGCTCTGGTGTGATTTTGGTCCACTCTAATTCCAGTGTCTTCCACAGCTCTTTGACTGTTGTGAGTTTTCCAAGGATCCAGACTAAGAGGAAGCCCCCTTAACTGCATGGGTTCATCAGAGCTTATGGGAAGCCCTTCAGCATTAGGAAGTACAACAGGGAGGGGAGTCATCACAGGTCTATCTTTGAGACGTCTATCAATATATACGACCAGAGCCATGGTGGCCTCCAATGTCTCAGACGTCTCATGTAACACTAATGCATCCTTGAGTCTTTGTGACAGGCACTAGTTAAAAAAGCTTCTAAGGACTGGGTCATTCCACCTGGTGTCTGTGGCCCATCTCTGGAATTCAGAAAATAATTCCTTCACCAGCCGATCTCCATTCCATTATGGAACTTATGTAGCTGGGAGTCTGCAAGGGAGATCCAGTCAGGGTCGTCATAGAGGAGTCCTAGGGCCACAAAAAAGTCACAGACTGAAGCGACAGAGAGTGGGAAGAGAAAAGGCCCAAGATTGAGGGTTTCCCTGGAGAAGATTGATCACAATCTCCACCTCTTTTCCTCACTCCCAGAAGAGTGTGTGTGGAGCTTAAAATAAAGTTTGCAGGCTTCACAGGAAACAAAAAATATTTCCCGCCCTCCTGAAAATTATCCCAGAGCACCATCTTGGGTTCAGGTATAAAATAGATGGCTGCCAGACCAGAGGCCTGCTGCTGTGGCTGCAAAACCCTGGATTACAAATTTGCCTGATCAAAGGACAGGTTCTGCACCCATTCTGCAACGGCCTCCGCATGATTCATTTAAGGTCAAGGGGGGAAAAAAATGGGTCAGTTATAATGTCACACAGTGACCACTGAGGTTCTGTCAGGAATAAGGTAACCCCCACTTTGCCCTGCAACAAATAGGGTACACCACCAACCTTATACACTCACCTGAGACTTTTACCTGCATTCCATAACATCTCTACATGAGTTCTTTCACTCTTTCGCTGATCACATGCCTAGGCCCAACTTGCCCTGAACTCACACTGGCTAGTAACAAAGCCGCAATGAGCACTAGTCTCACCACTACAATAATCCAACAGAAGTGTAGAACAACAAATAGGGGGACTAGACACAAAAGGAAAACACTCCAAGCAATTCCAATGCAGCTAACACCACAGCTGTAATTGTCAGCAAACTTCAGCTTCTTCCAGAGACTGGCTCCCTCCAAAATGGATAGCTTAGATATGAGAATCTATAACTGACATCAGATGTTAAGACATGTGAGTTTTTATAGCAAAGGGGAGTGGTCATAAAAAGCTGCACCTGGAATTAAGACTCAAAAGGATAGCCAGATAGTTAAAAGTCCTTAATCCCTACAGCACCAAAGGAAAGCAACTACATTTAAACATAAGATGCATACCTGTGTAAAATAAGGCACTGTGACCTTCTGGTCACAGATCCTCCAGAGATCCCTCCAGAGCGGGGTACACCCATGACAGTTGCTGCATGCTGCGCACTGCTGAGTGCCGTATCCCTGCTCCCGATTATCCTCCTCACTGTTCATACAGAAGGAAGGAGGAGGGTGTGCAAGTACTGTATCTGTGCCTCGCCTCCTGGTACTTACACTATTGCCACAGTTAAACTTGAGAAGATCCACTTAGCTTGAGTCTATAGCAGTGTATGAGGTCACTGCCTCTTGCCAGTTCAGCTATGATTTTAATAATTGGTTATCAAAAGGCTTTACATGTCAACATTTTATGGTATCTTTCTTTTTTTGGGGTGGGGCGATCATGTTCTCTGGAGAAGCTATCACCCTGTTTGAACTGATTGTCACACCAGAGGATACACAATTGTATTCCTAAAATATGTCCCATAAGTAAATTTGGCATCATAATCCAATCATCAGCCCCAGAACTTACATTTATTTATTTTATGATTCCTTAATTTATATGAATAACTAGCTGTAGTACGGCATTACCCGGGATAGTAACTTAGGCTACTTTCACACATCAGTTTTCTGTATTCAGGTACAGTCCTTTTTTTTTCCGTATCCAACGTTTCCGGTTTTGTTGTGCAAACCGGACCCACCGGATCCGGTTTTACGCGGATCCGTTGGTGCCGGATCCGGAATAAAACGGATCCGGTGGGTCCGGTTTGCATCTGTTTTGCATCCGTTCTGTCTGTTTTTTTACGGATCCGTTTTTTAAACACTAAACAAACAATTAACGCGTTCCGTATTCTGATTGGCTATTGGGAAAATATAGTATATATACAGTTTTTTGAAGCATATATTACAGAATGAAGACAGAGACAATCAGAAACCATGGATGTTATTCTTGCAAATATCACAAAGATCACTGCAGATTTTATATTTGAGGCAAATCGCTTGGCTATCATCGTCAGAGAAAAGGAGCGACAGCGACTGAGGCGTCAGCGACATCGACGCTTTTGGATCCATCCCCTGACTGCCCAGAGACTGACACGTGGGGTGTTTTCAACCCTATACCTGGAGCTCCGTGGAAACAATGAAAAATTCACAAGCTATGTCCGGATGGCAGTGAATAATTTTGACGTCCTCCTTGGCCTTGTTGCGGACAACATACGTAAAACGGACACCTACAGCCGGTTCTCTATAACACCCGAGGAGCGTTTGCTGGTTACGCTTAGGTAAGTTTTTTTTTTTAATTGTATCCTCCTGTTAAATTGACTTTTAACTGTAATGTGTTTGCTATTATTTTTTTATAATTATTGTCTTTCCTTTACAGATTCCTTGCAACTGGAGAGTCGCTTTCGTCCCTTCACTACCAGTTTCGACTAGGAATTTCCACCATCTCGGGAATCATTAGAGACACTTGCCAAGCCTTGTGGGATTGCCTCCATGAGGATTTCATCCCCCAGCCCACCAGGGACAGATGGCTTGCAATTGCCGAACAATACTACAACATTTGTCAGTTTCCAAATTGCCTTGGCTCAGTGGACGGCAAACATATAAGAATTGTGAAACCTGCAGCTTCGGGGTCTGAATACTACAATTATAAAAAGTATTTCTCAATTGTCCTAATGGCAATAACGGATGCGGACTACAAATTTATCTCAGTGGACATTGGCGCATATGGGAGATCCAATGACTCTCAGGTCTTTAAAATGTCCCCAATGGGGCGGCGAATCTATGGGAATACTTTTGATTTCCCTCCTGCAAGACCTCTTCCTGGCACATGTGAGCCCCCAATGCCCTTTGTTTTTGTGGCCGACGAAGCCTTTCAACTCTCCCAACATCTATTAAAGCCATATGCAAGCCGTGGATTGACGCAAACAAAAAAAATATATAATTACCGATTATCCAGAGCCAGAAGAATGGTGGAATGCTCCTTTGGGATACTAACCAGCAAATGGCAAGTCTTGTTAACAGCGATTAATTTAAACATTGAAACTGTTGATGAAATAGTGAAAGCATGTGTTGTACTACACAATTTTGTTTTAACAAAGGAACCTTTGTCCTTGGATGACCAGAGTTTGGAATCCACCTCTTTGACTGACTACACCAGTCCTGGATTTAGGAGTAGTGTTGCCTGTTCAACAATACGTGACAAATATGCTGACTATTTTGTGTCCCCAGAAGGTAGAGTAGATTGGCAAGATCAAATGGTATAAGATTTTTCTTTAGTTTTATAACAAATAAAAATAGTTAAAAATAAATTAAAAAATATCTTGTTAACCTTGTTAATTTTAATCTTTGAATCTCTTTAAAAATTTGTAATTTTTACACCGTCAAATTACAACGTTATGTTTTTGTATTACCTTATTATTAACTTAACTTGCAAAATAATATTCCCCCCCAAAAAAAACAAGAACAAATAAATACTTTTCAACAAAAATCTTTTATTTTTTATTACATAGATAAATAAATTATAAATTTGTATATCTTGGGCTTGGGGTGGAGATAGTACTGGAGGGGCTGACAGATGGGAACACACGCACAGTTGGAGTATTGAGGGTGGAAAGTGGTGTTGGTGGTGGTGGTGGGGAAGTAACAGAAGGTGAAGGTGTGGTTGAGAAACCAAGAGGGAAACCAGGAGATGGGATGGGATTTGATAAGGATTGAGGGGTGGAGTGGAGGGATTGGGAGACAGAAGAGGTGGCGGGTGAATTAGTGGCTTGAGTTGGGGTCATGATGGGTGTGGAAGGCGAGATGTGGTAGTGGGTAGGAAGTGTAGGGGCAGATGTGGTTGGGAGCTGGTACTGGGCAGCAGGCTGGTACTGGGCAGCAGGCTGGTACTGGGCAGCAGGGGGAGTAGGGACAATGGCTGGAGGGGGGGCAGGTGCTGGAGGAGGGGTGGGTGGAGGTGGTTGGGAGGAAACCTGCGCCAGAGCCTGCTGTGTGGCTTGCATTACATGCATCTGCTGGTCAGGAGATAGCTTTTCCATGCGCTCTAGTACGGCTTGAAAAAAACAATGATTGGGTGATTTACTTGCATCTAAATGCAGCCTGTCCAGACGCGTGCACAATTCGTGTGTATTTTTATCCATATTGGCCTTTATGAAGCTAAAACCAGAACTATTTTGTTCTGCTAATAATTTAATGGCGTTCTGGAAGGCTGCATTTAGATGCAAGAACTCGGGCGCATAGTTCTTTTCCTGACCCCTATGACGCTGACGCCCAGAACCCAAAGGTGTTCTACTGAGGGCAGCAGTGTCAGAGGGGTGGGGTAGGGGAAAAGCTATCTCGTCACCAGCAGCTTCAGGTAATGAAGTCTCACGGGAAGCTCCAGCGCAGGTGGATGGGACAGATGTAGATGAAAGGGAAGGTTCAGATGGGTGGGGTCTGTGCCTGTGTTCCCCAGTGGCGGACTGTTCAGGGATCGCTCCTGCCGGGTTCGATGCAGGCTCCCGAGTGCTGCAGACGGTGCTGTTAAAAAGAGGAAAAACAAAACAATAATTAATTTAATTGCTATACATTGGCACTGACTAAAAAAAAAGGCAAAAAAAATCAGACATAAAATATTATACTTTGTACATATTGTGGGGAATATTTACCTTCTGCACACCATAGTTGTCCGGAGGAACGACAACGCTCTAAAGTAACGGTATTTCGATCTGCGTCCTCCGGATCCACTCGGGGCCTGCATCTCTTGATTCAACTCCTTTTTGAAGCGATCCCTGATAGACCGCCACCGCTTCTGAAGTTTGTCACCTGAAAGTGGAAAGAACAAAGTGGTTAGTATACAACACATTACATCCTGCAGCATAACCTACTGAACTGTGAATACTTACGCGCTTTCTTCTGGCCACGAGAATTGAGCTCCCCCCAACCTTCTATCGCTGCGTGGCATACCTCGTCCCAGAGTCGACGGGTTACGATAGAATCAGCGTGGCGGCGGTCAGCCATGTTCCACAGCGGCTCCCTCTCTCTAACTTCATCGATGAGGAGGTCGATGTTGATAAATCCGGCCTCCTCACCGTCAGAATCGGGAGCACGCTGTGATGCCTGTTCAAAGAAAGAAAAAAGAAATTAAAAAAAAAAAAAAATTAGACAGAAATTCACACAGACATGAAAAAAAAAAAAAAATAAAAAAAAAATCTTACACTATGACCACGGCCACCTCGACGACGACCCTGGGACGGTCTTGGGGGAGCTCTATCGTGAGCCCTAGAAGTTGAAGCCTTTAGTGAAGAAAAAAAAAAACCATTATTTACTTATGTGTTTGGTGTGCTGTGGTAAACAATTCCTGTATGAAACTTACACTATGACCGCCCGCTCCGTGTATTTCTCCACCCCTTCCGTCCTCTTCTGGCAGCATCTCCTGTGATGTTTCTGCCACCTGTGTAAATGTCGTTTATTTAAAAAAGTTTTTTTTTTTTTTTTAAAAAAAACACCAAAATAAAAAAAAATATATACCTCAGTTTGTGAACAGGAGGGCGGGCTACCAGAAGACGACATCTCTTTTTATTACAGGCCTCGCTTACACACCAACTGGCTGGACCAATCTGACCGCAACACTGCACCTGTAAAAAAAGAGAAAAAAAATGTCTAAGTACATGTACGCAGCTCAGAACAGTGATCTGTGGACAGTACTGTGGACATTACCTCAGGAACACTCTCCTCCCCAGAAATGCACACCGGGACAGAACACAACGTACACACCAACTGGCTGGACCAATCTGACCGCAACACTGCACCTGTAAAAAAAGAGAAAAAAATGTCTAAGTACATGTACGCAGCTCAGAACAGTGATCTGTGGACAGTACTGTGGACATTACCTCAGGAACACTCTCCTCCCCAGAAATGCACACCGGGACAGAACACAACGTACACACCAACTGGCTGGACCAATCTGACCGCAACACTGCACCTGTAAAAAAAGAGAAAAAAAATGTCTAAGTACATGTACGCAGCTCAGAACAGTGATCTGTGGACAGTACTGTGGACATTACCTCAGGAACACTCTCCTCCCCAGAAATGCACACCGGGACAGAACACAACGTACACACCAACTGGCTGGACCAATCTGACCGCAACACTGCACCTGTAAAAAAAGAGAAAAAAAATGTCTAAGTACATGTACGCAGCTCAGAACAGTGATCTGTGGACAGTACTGTGGACATTACCTCAGGAACACTCTCCTCCCCAGAAATGCACACCGGGACAGAACACAACGTACACACCAACTGGCTGGACCAATCTGACCGAAACACTGCACCTGTAAAAAAAGAGAAAAAAAATGTCTAAGTACATGTACGCAGCTCAGAACAGTGATCTGTGGACAGTACTGTGGACATTACCTCAGGAACACTCTCCTCCCCAGAAATGCACACCGGGACAGAACACAACGTACACACCAACTGGCTGGACCAATCTGACCGCAACACTGCACCTGTAAAAAAAGAGAAAAAAAATGTCTAAGTACATGTACGCAGCTCAGAACAGTGATCTGTGGACAGTACTGTGGACATTACCTCAGGAACACTCTCCTCCCCAGAAATGCACACCGGGACAGAACACAACGTACACACCAACTGGCTGGACCAATCTGACCGAAACACTGCACCTGTAAAAAAAGAGAAAAAAAAATGTCTAAGTACATGTACGCAGCTCAGAACAGTGATCTGTGGACAGTACTGTGGACATTACCTCTTCCCTGGAGCACTGGACTGGAGGACAGCAGAACTTGAAGTCAGGAACGAACGGCAGGAGGTGTGTAGAATGTGCTGGATCCTTTTATAAGTTTTGTGATAATGAAAAAAAAATTTGCACATGCTCTGTTTACCAAACCGGATGCGGTCACCGCATCCGGTTTAAACCGCATTGCGCCGGATCCGGCATGCATAGACAACCATTGTATACAATGCCGCATTGTACCGGATCCGGCAGAATGCGGTTTTTTTAAGGGGCAAAAAAACGTTACATGACACGTTCTATCCGGCCGCCGCATTTAATTATTTTGCCGCATCCGGAAAAAACCGGATGCACCGCAAAGCAATCAGGTACAATCCGGTTACAATGCAAGTCTATGGGGATAAACCGGATGCGATACCGGATCCGTTTTATCCTTTTTTTTCCGGATTGTACCTGATGGCAAAAAACTGATGTGTGAAAGTAGCCTAAGTCTCTCTCTCACACTCTCTCTGTCTCTCTCCTACTCTCCCTTTCTCCCACTCTCCCTTTCTCCCACTCTCCCTTTCACCACCAAAATCATATTAACTGATACATAAGCTATGTTATACTAAGAATGTCTTCCGTTGCCTATAGCAACCAACGAGAGCTCCTATTAACGACCTGTAGCAAAATAGATGCAGAGCTGTGATTGGTTGCTATAGGCCACCTGATAAATATCCAGGCTTATTGTCAAAACCGCCAATATATTACCTCACATATCCAAACAGTAAGTAAGCATTTTTTTTAGCAAATAACTAAACCGTAGGGTTAAAATTTCTCCTCAAAACATAGTCTATGATGCTGTGCAAAATTTTGTGATTGTAAATGTGATGATACAGATTCCTTTAGCGGACATACATACATACATACACTCAGCTGTATATATTAGAAATAATCTTGGGATTATTACTTTTGTCTTTATACAATGTTCAGAGCATTAGTGATTGTGAAAAGTAACTTATGAAGTACTTTGTAGCAATGAAAATAAGTATTCATACCATATGCTATAATATTCTATATCTTTCATATAATGCTTCATAACTATGACAGTTAAGGCTGCTTTACACGAGTCGATCTATTGTGCGATGCATCGTTGGGGTCACGGATTTTGTGACGCACTTCCGTCATTCGTAACGACATCTTCTCATGTGACAGCTCCTTGCGAGTCCAACCGATGCCTAATCGTTTGAAATTCGGCCATCGTGTACTCATCGTTTAATTCCATAAAATCGTTCATTTTAGTCTTCATGAACGACACATTGCAAAGTGTGACACCGTGTAATCGGCCATCCTCGTAGTTGTTTGTGACATCAGTAAACATTCAGGGCGTATTTGTGGTTTTAAATAATCACGCCTAATCTAATCGGATTGGTTGTAGCAGATGCGTTTTGATTGGTTATTACTGTTATAAAATACGGAGCTGTAGTCATGATGTGTCAACATTCAGCCTTGGCGTCATGCACAGTGTTTTTTAGTGCATTACTCCTAATTTTTCTTACGTTTGTTTGTTCGCTGCCAATCGCCCCATTTTGTGACTCCTGAATGGAAAGCATACTTGTTGATGACCTTGGAATCTCTTGATCTCTTGTGAAGTCAAGTAGATCAAAATACCACAGCCGTGGGACATAAAGATCGGCAGTCGCAGCCCCTGAACGTCGTGACTCCTCGACTTTATTGAGTTCCTTTTTATATACAGTGCGTATTCCTTGTATTTTTTTCTTGATAAGATTTACATCCACAGGCTCATTAGGAAAATGGTTTTTATAGATACTAATCAGATCCGCATAAGCTGCTTGTTTGATGCGTTTGTTACTATATACAGGCGATTTAATTTTCCAAAGACAGGTTAATGTGCGATATTTTTCAATGAAATCACGCAAAAATAATTCGTTTTGATGAGCCGTCATCTGTGCAGGAATATATGTGAACATTTTATTTTACACTGTTATAAGAAACATGTAATCTTTTTGTTTTTGTAAACGAAAAAAAAACAAAAATTAACAAAAAAACCAAAACCTTATTATGTTGCAAAAAACATAATACACGATAAAACATACAAAAAAAACCCAAAACCTTAAGAGACACATTGTGAACGGCTAAATAACACAATAAAAAAACCTTAAAAAAACAAAACTAACCCACCTTTTGAAGATAGATACTCTGAAATCGACATAAACCAGACCACAAACAAAAAACAAGACTGATGCTCAGGACACACGAGGCAACAAAGACGGACGCAGAAGAGAAACAATATATATGGGATCTAACCAATCAACCACATTAGCAGAACTGGATTGAGCAGGTCAGAAGAATTCAGGGCGTGCAACAATCCAGACAACGTCACGGAGGGCTGTATAGTTTGCCTAATTACGCCCATACAAAAGACAGATTGACCAAAGAAAAACATGTGTGAAGCCTTTTGGACGTCCGCCATGGCCAATCAATATATCGATGAGCGCTTTGGGGTCGTTTAACAACACTCAACGTGTGACACATGGACAACTACCTATCAGCGATGCCAAACAAAAAAAAAAAAAGACTTTGCCAAAGAAATCGCACGATGGATTGGCTCGTGTAAAGCAGCCTTTATCCTGTATTAATCCCGTAACAACTATCATGTCATAATAAATGGTATTATCCCATAGAAATGTCAGCACAGCCAATTCATAAACAAGAAATGCCAACCTAAACTACAGCTCGATAAGAAGATGCCCTGGAAATGCTAAGTTATTGTACAGTACTAACTGCCTGTTGGCATCTCCAAGAGAGAATGGCGGAAGGAACACCTGGGCAGATACTCGACTCATGTGAATTTAATGAGAGATGGAGAAGCCTGTCACCTCGACTGATGGATGGACAGAAGAAGTGAAGGAATTCTCTGTCTCGATCTTTTTATTTGGCAGCCTGCGGGACTAGGAAGCATA
Source organism: Anomaloglossus baeobatrachus (assembly GCF_048569485.1). Classification (NCBI taxonomy): domain Eukaryota; kingdom Metazoa; phylum Chordata; class Amphibia; order Anura; family Aromobatidae; genus Anomaloglossus; species Anomaloglossus baeobatrachus. The sequence continues at coordinate 763,722,740 of NC_134353.1, read as the reverse complement.
TAAGTGATGATAACAGTTTCTTTCTAAAATGTATTGCAAATGCTTCCTGTGCTAATGGGAATCTGATGCTATGGAGATTTGAGCAGAAAATAGAGTAGACTAGTAGAAATGTTATTTATACCCACATATATACATATATTGTAGCAGTATAGATACTAGGAGGGGAGTTTATCACAGGTGTGATAAATCTGCAACCAAGATGTATTTTGGCAGGGAGAACATGAACATATGGGCACTTGTACGGTATGTAAATTGGTGTGATGGGCCACTGAAGGGTTAACCACTGCTAATCTCTTCCATATTTCCAATAATTTGAAAAGAATTTAAAAATTGAATGTCTAGTTTTGCGATTTAGTTGATGATATTTGCGATGAAATGAAAATCATTACCATGGGAACAATAACGGAGTGATAATGATATGTATGAAATGGAAAGTGTTATCCAATTAGTGGATACCTATATGTCATGTGTAGATTCTATAAATCTATAAAAATAACAAAATCAATCTAGAACATCTATGAATCTATAAAGTGTCTTTAACCCTTTACCTCTGTAGCCAATTAAAGTTTTTGTTCTTTCGATTTCCCTCCCCCTTATTCCAGATGTCATACCTTTTTATTTTTCTATCGATATAGTCATATGGGGGCTTTTTTGTTTTTCAGGGCGAGATGGAATTTTTTTTTACTTCTTTTCCAGTACATTACATGGGAAAATGAGTTGTGTCATTCAAAACTACAAGTTATGTGAAATGTGAAAAAAAAAATGTGATTCACCCATTGTTTTTTGGGTTGATTGATTATAATTATGGTGATACCAATCTTGCAAAGATTTTTTTTTTCATTTACGCAGAGAAAAAAAATCAGGTTTGTAAAATAAAATAAAAAAGCCTCATACAACTATAGACAATAAATATATGAAGGGTCTAGGAAAAATGGCGACACAAACAAATATTTTCAAGTGGTGAGCCTGTGCTTTTATTGAAATCAATTTGAGGTTGCTGTAATGTTTTAAGTATTTATTGCATTTTTTAGGGAGGAGTAATGATCGAAAAACCCATAATTTTGGCTTCTTAATTTTTTTTTTTCTTTATGGCTTGTACCATTCAGGTTAATTAAGCCATAGGACATCTTATAAATAAGTAGGTATGATAAAATGTATAATTGGTGGAGGAAGGTTGAACTAGATGGACCTAGATCTTTTTTCAACCTATGTAACTATGTAAAAATGACTACTGTATATCTATAACCCCTTCCCAATTGGGCAATTTACTTTTTTGTGTTCAGTTTTCATTCCTTTCTTCCAAGAACCATACATTTTTATTTTTATGTTGGCTTAGCCATATGATGACTTGTCTTTACAATGTTTACAAATTAGGCTTTATTAATTTCTTTATTTGGATAGATTGAACTTTAACAGATGCGGCAATACTAAATATGTTTATTTATTATATTATTTTTTATCCTTTTAATGGGGGAAAGGGATGTGATTCAAATAATGTTTTCCTTTTTAAAAAACTTTTATTTTTTAATGTGTTTTTTTAGGTTTACTATTATCACTCGATAGCTTATACGATATGATGTCCAAGAAGTAGAAATCTGCGGCAGACACCATCCAGTATTCCAAAGTGTTTTACTCCATCATAAAGTGCAGTTAAAAGTAGCGGGGAGAGAGCCGGGCCCCCTAATGGACAACAGCCGTTTCGCACTTCCTTGTGCTTCAACGGGTTCCATCAAGGAAGTGCGAAACAGCCATTGTCCATTAGGGGGCCTGCACCCAGCTCTCGCCCCACTACTTTTAACTGCACTTTATGATGGAATAAAGCACTTTGGAATACTGGATGGTGTCTGCCGCAGATTTCTACTTTTTGGACAGCAGTTTGGATTTTCTCTTTCCTTGTCTGCGTGCACCCATTACCGTTGTTTCCATAAGGAGGACTGACGCTGATAAATCCATTGACAAGGTATTGCACGGTTTGATGAAGAAACCGCTACTGCATATTATATTTGCTTATACGATATCCTACAATACCACAGTATTGTACTATACAGTAAAATTGTAGTTTACCTTTGGAGTTCAGCAAGTGACTGAGCTTCGCAGGAAGACTAAGATTGCTATCATAAGGGCCTTCATCAGAATCGCGACTGCCATGGTAACACATTGGTCACTGCGATCATGTCAAAGGGGGTTGTTGGAAACCAGACTGTGTACGCAGAAGCACTGATGCAATTTAATGCGGCTATCATTGATGGAAAGAGGCATTAAAGGGACTAAATTAAAGTGATCAAACCATGCTTTGGTCACTGTAGATAAAGGCAGTTGTCAGCTATGTAACATGGTGTGGACACAACTCCTGATGCAGCACCATAGATTAGGATCCAACATATGTGCTATTAAGTCCTATGCCTGGAAGAGTTTAAACACTCGAGACATTTTTTACTTTATATTACTGAAAAAATCTATCACATGAGTATAAAAAGGAAAAAAATCTAAAGTGACGGGCAAAAGGGAAACAATGATTTAAAGTTTTGACTTTTAGGCTCCAGATTTCACCATCCACTACAGATTTGAGCTTGAGACTACTATAATTTTATAGACAATCAGCATGGCTATCTCATACATAAATTTAGCATTGCTTATTTCTGCAGATTCTTGTCATGTTACTGCATTGTTACTGCATTGTTACTGTCTTGCTCCTGGTGTTTGAATTTTTTTTTCTTACTGTATACTACAAATTACAACCTGTTCTCACATTCCCTTACAGATCAGTGTTTTTATTTGACTGATTCACAAGTGAAAGGTCATTGCTTTGAATCAAGGAGCAGCCATTAAGATTTCCCAAGAAAAGTGAAACAGCATTATTTAGTTGATCGATATTGGTCTTTTGGTCAAGAAAATTACCAAATTGCATCATGGGTGGCACAGTGGCTCAGTGGTTAGCACTGCAGTCTTTCAGCGCTGGGGTCCTGGGTTCAAATCCCACCAAGGACACCATCTGCAAGGAGTTCATATGTTCTCCCCATGTTTGCATGGGTTTCCTCTGGGTTCTCCGGTTTCCTTTCACACTCCAAAGACATACAGATAGGGACTCTAGATTGTGAGCCTCAATGGGGAGAGTGTTGCCAATGTATGTAAAGCGCTGTGGAATTAATAGCACTATATAAATGAATAAAATTATTATTATGTGAGTGCAATGACAGTTGTAAAAATATGAAATAAAGTCCATCCATCAATTTAAAAGCCAGGAGTAAAGGCCCCGTTACACACAGAGATAAATCTTTGGCAGATCTGTGGTTGCAGTGAAATCATGGACATATTGTTCATTTTGTACACAGCCACAAACCTGGCACTGATTGTCCACAATTTCACTGCAACCACAGATCTGCTACAGATTTATCTCTGTGTGTGACAGGGCCTTTAGACTACCAGGTAAAATATCGAAGTCTAACACATTGAGAAAGTGAAGGAAATGGCAAATTCGGTGGAGAAAGCCTAATAATATGGGGTTGTTTCACAACCAAAAGTATTGGATACTTGACCAGAATTGATGGGGTCTCAATGCTGATCTTTATGTGACTATCCTACAAGACAAGTTACTTCATACATTTGAGTACTATGGGTATGAAAAGGGCGACATAGTGTTCCAGCAAGACAATGGCCCGAAGCATATGTTGACAATGGCAAAGAAGTAGTTCATTGACAATGAAGTAGAGGTGCAGGATTGGGCCCCACTGTCCCCAGACCTCAACCAAATCAAATACTTGTGTGTAGAGTTGAAGAAAAAGCTATATACATGCCCAAGTGGGTTGATCAGTATGCACCATCATTGGGAATGTGTAGAAGAGACTAGGAATAGATTTTGGTCAAGACATGCATGTGTCATAAGGGTAACATAGTAACTGGGAACAGAGGCTCCTAAACTGGCCCTCAGGCTCAGGGGCCCTAACAGTCCCTTATCACAGTGGTAATTCTGAAGGTGAAGAGGTCTGGACAATCAGTGTAGACCTGACTCCTGATCAGCCCCAGGTCTAATACACCCTCACACCAAACCAGGAGAGGGTTGGGACTGGAATGGTAAATCCCCTACAGAAAGACAGACTGGGGGGAACCCAAACACAAATTCCCAGCAATCACTCACAGAGGTATAGACAAAAAGTACTCAAGAGGAAATAAAGAAAAGAAATAATCAAAAGCTATTATCAGAAAGGAGGAGGAGAATCCACCATCTTTTAAAGGGTGGAGACAGCTGTGATAGATCTCCAGAAACCCATGACTCTAGCAGCAATTCACAGGCCAGCAGAAATTAACTACTGCTAGACTGATCATTAGTAAGCACACAACAGGTTGACGCTCTGCTCTTAGTGAGCAACTCCATAGCCCCTGGTGGTGTTTCGAGATTCTGCAGTGTGAAAGGGTCAGAAGGCGCCATGACACCTGTTGAGTTTAGCGCTGAACACTGTTTGACAGCTTGAATTTGATCAAGAGCATTCCTGGAACAAATTCAGGCAGTGTTCAAAACCACCTGTGGATTTACAAAATACTAACAAAATAATAAAAATTAAAATTTAGATTTGTAGGAGCAAAACGGTAACAATGCAGTGACATGACAACAATCTCCATAACTAACCATATTCCAAGTTTTTGCATGTCAAATTTATGTATGAGATAGCCAAGATGATTGTCTATAAAATGAAGGTAGTCTTGTAGTGCCCCAGGGGGCAGGCGGTCAGCCTACTCATCGCCGGGTTGTTTTGGGTCAGGTCAGGTGTTGTCATGGGGTGGCCATGCCCAGTTCAGTTGCCCCGAAGCATCCAGTTAAATGGTGGGGGAAGCGGGGTATTAGGGAAAGTTTGTCGTATCGCCACCTGTGGTACGCAGCCAGTAGTAGCCGCCACTACAGAATTCCTCTCCGGGGCAGGTATTAATGCAGCCAGGATGATATTGCTCCCCACAGGCAGAGCGGGCCCTGGGTGGATGACGAGGGAGAAGGTAATTGCCGATGGCATATAAGCGCTGCGGCGCCAGTAAGGACGAGCCAATAAAGTCTCTGCGGGTTCAGGGTGTAGTTTACTCACAACTTCAGCTGCCAGCCCGGTCACACTGGTCACCGCCATTGATGGGCTCAGGTCTATCACGAATCCGCGGGAGGTCAGAACCGGTCCGGTAGTCTGTGGGCCCTTCCTCACTGCTCTTTGTAGTGCGGGTCCCTGTGGCTTGAAACACTTAGAGTCCCTTCTGTACTAGGTAGAGTACTGTTCCCTATGCCAGTAGCGGGGATCCCCTTGAGTCTGACCGTGATCTAGGCCCCGGGAGTCCTATATGCCACTTGGCTCTGGAAAATTGGGTGGTTGAAGAAGCATGGAACGTCTCCATCCGGCAGAATCTGGTGATGCAACGTGGAATTGCACCACTCTAGGGTGCTGCACCCTGAACAGCGCTGGTCCTGGGAGAACTGACACGGTATCCTCCTCAACAACCATTAAACTCCTATGTCCCACATGTGCTACCGGGAAAGATGTCTGCTCACTCTCACTCCTGCTGGAGAACTCTCTGAAGTTGTAAACTGTGTGTGTGTGACTCCTACCTCCCCCTGGTGGTTACTCTTCCCTCTACACAAGTCCTAAGCTAGTGGATTGGGGTTCCTGTTGTGATGGCATCCTGAAGAAGACACACACTGTTGGAAACTCCTTTTATACCTGACCCTAGCCCAGTCCCCCATGTGTGTATGTGGTTGTGGATGATGGAATCAGTATGGACCTCCTTTTGGATCAATGATAAGCACCACACCTGAAGTGGGGTGCAGTACCCTGTGGCGACCTGAGCCTCAGGGGCACCACAGTCTCATGTTTGAAGCTGTAGTGGATGGTGGGATATGGAGCCTGAAAATCAAAATTTCAAAACATTGTTGCCCTTTTGCTTGTCAGTGTATGAAGCATAATGTGAGGATTACAAAAATCATAGATTTTGTTAAATAATCAAAAAAACACACAAAAAAGAAAGTTAAATAAAAATACTCACATGCACATCCAAACAACACTCTGAGTGTGTTTATGAGAAAACAATCACACTATTACTATGCCACTAACAATAAATATATAATACAGTCCCCAATTACTATTATACTGTGCTGACTCTAAGGCGGGCTTTGCACACTATGACATCGCAGGTGCGATGTCGGTGGGGTCAAATTGAAAATGATGTACTTCCGGCATCGCATGCGACATCGTAGTGTGTAAAGGCTCGATGATACGATTAACGAGCGCAAAAGCGTCGTAATCGCATCATCGGTGCAGCGTCGGCGTAATCCATGATTACGCCGACGCGACGGTCCGATGTTGTTCATCGCTCCTCCTCACATCGCTGTGTGTGAAGCCGCAGGAGCGAGGAACATCTCCTACCGGCGTCACTGCGGCTTCCGTAGGATATGCGGAAGGAAGGAGGTGGGCGGGATGTTTACATCCCGCTCATCTCCGCCCCTCCGCTCCTATTGGCCGCCTGCCGTGTGACGTCGCAGTGACGCTGCACGACCCGCCCCCTTAATAAGGAGGCGGGTCGCCGGCCAGAGCGACGGTCTCAGGACAGGTGAGTCCATGTGAAGCTGCTGTAGCGATAATGTTCGCTATGGCAGCTATCACAAGGATATCGCAGTTGCGACGGGGGCGGGCACTATCGCGCTCGGCATCGCAGCATCAGCCTGCGATGTCGCAGCGTGCAAAGTGCCCCTAAGAATAATAAAAAGAAAACCCTTGACAGAATCATTTACAATCAGAACCCAATAGGTAAAAGATGGTAAGGTACCATTCTAATGCAAATAGGAGTGCAGATATACTACAAAATCCTTAAAAGATCTGCAATGTTCCAGACAAAACTATTACATTTTCAGAAGTGCCCTAAAATAGCTGTGTGAACAAGCATTGCAGGAGTTAAAAAGTATCAAAGACATTGAGCATACAGAAGAGGAGACCGCAAATGAAAGTGGCAGAACTGGAAGTGTCTCCACGCGTATAGCCATTAACCAGTGGCTTCCTCAGGGGTTTGTGTCATGTTTACAGGCATGTAATTGCATAAACCTAATGATATTCAAGAAAAATACTTTACAAGCCAGGGCTCAGAATAGGAAAAGCACTCAAGCCTGTTTAACATACATGAAAACGTGATTAACTCTGGATTTAATTAAAACTAAACAGATAACATTGGGTTTTCTTGGATTTTACTACACCATTAGATACAGAATCTTAAATTAGCAACTATTGGATCTAGTTAACAACCTGACCTTTCTGCAAGCCATTAAGAGAATAGTCTCATGGTTCATTTCATTTCATGTGTTTTCTATATTCAGGTTACGTCAGCAGGTTCTTACAGCCTTTCAGCTTGGCAGTTTTTCTACATTTTTTAGGCCACAGCATATCCCTTCATTTTTTTTTTACTGTACAGTAACTTTACAATCTGATTCAGCTTTAAGTACCATCTTTGTACTGATAAGAACCATTAGGAGGATATATTCAAAGTTACTCTACTTACTCTTCATCCTCCAGTAGTCATTATCAAAGATGTATCTGCTTCACTGCTCTGCAGGATTCCCTGTATTCTCTAAGGAGCTTTTCATTCTCTTTCAAAATTACCGACACATTTCGTTCTTACAGAGTCTATGTTTTCCGTTCTTTTTCATTTTAAGGTGCACGGCCAGCATGCCTACACTTTCATACACATAATAAGTAAATGTTCATATAAGATGAATTCAGCATGGAATGACCAGTTGCTTTACTCTATCTAAATGCTTATTAATTACATTTACTTAAAATACATTGCTTTTCTTAACTGACAGATACCCTTATGCGCAATTTTTGGAACTACCTTACAAATAATTAAGGACAGGGTGAACCCATAACCGTGAAGCCTACAATTATACATTTTTAGGTAATTATAAATTGTCAAATATAAGAGTACTAAGTAATCATAATTAGACTTGGATTTTAGACGTGACTGCTTCATAAACAGTGGAACCTTGGATTAAGAGTAACTTGGTTTGAGAGCGTTTTGCAAGACGAGCAAAGCTTTTTAAAACATTGTAACTTGGTTGAAGAGCAATGATTTGCAATAAGAGCAAATACTCATTGTGTACACTTCCAGTTCCATCCTTTCACCGCATTCTGGCCCGCTCTGGAGGTAACGTTCTGTACATATGTACTTTATATTGTATACAGTATACCATTGTACAGTACAGTATATACTATATAGCATGTCTATCAATTTGCATTTGTGGATACAGTACTGTACTTTCTTTCTGCTATTGCTTGCACTGTAATCTGCCTGGGCAGTATTATATCCTACCCCACATTTGGCTTAGTTCTTAGTTATGCCCTTATTTTGGGGAGAGTAGATTTGGGGTGTGTTTTTTGTGTATTGTACTAGAATAAAAGTTGTCATATTTATACATAATTTTCTCTCTATAGTGCACCTCCTGCACACCAACAATTCTATTGTAAGCTAACGTGCAGTTGAATTTGTTTTATATGTTTTTACTGTACTGTACAGTATTTTGTATTGGTGTACTGAAATAATTTTATATGAATGCAGTATATTATTTTTTTTATTACTGTAATAACTTTGTATAAATACAGTACATATTTTTAGTTAGTGGAACGAATTGTCTGCATTTCAATTATTTCCTATAGGAAAATTCACTTTAATATAAGAGTAACTTGGTTTAAGAGCACACTCCTGGAACAAATTATGTTCGTAATCCAAGGTTCCACTGTACTGTATATACATAGAATATTTGGTTCTCTGTTTATGAAAAAGGAAGCTCTGATCATTACACAAATATATTCTAAAAAAAATCTGCACAGGATTTTGGATCTAAAAACAACATTGTGGTAAAAAAAGGAAATTCAAAATGACCAAGCATTGACAATCATTCTTGACTTTAAAGAGAATCTGTCAGCAGGTTTTTGCTACCTTATCTGACAGCAATATAAGTTAGGTAAGGAGATTCTGAATCCAACGGTGTATCACTTAGATTACTGGGTGCAGCCGTTCTCACATAATCAAAGAATTGAAATTTCAGCAATTTCAGCTGAGCTAGGAGAAGCTATCCCACCCACATCAGACTCTTGTTAGAGATTGTGCATTAACTGTGAGATGTCAATCACAACAGGGGGCGTGTAGGACTTCTCTGCACATGCCTTTATAATCCTGCAATGAAAATCACAGCATAATATAGCCATTAGTTTAAGTAAACAATAGTACACACAGATGAGAGGAATAGTTAATTTTGTTTTTTAACCACTACATCATGCTGTTCTCACCTTACATAGCCAAAACCTGCTGACAGATTCCCTTTAACTCCTTAAGAGTCCTGTTTATTAGGAATTTCAAAATCATTATTGCACCATAAGATATTGCTATTTTTTATCCATGGAAATTGAGTCTGGACCATTAGAAACAAGATTCCTCTATGTCAAGGGTGCACAACATTTTTTGGTCCAATGTCCACATTGTGATACATACATACATGTCATACATACAGTACATAGTCAAACCCAAGGGCTGCAAAAAATGCTAAATGGGTATTTACATGAATACTTCAGAATCAAGTTTTAAAGGGAATCTGTCAGGTGATTTTACTAGTGCTGGCTAGTGTAACGCTCATTACGGTGTCCTAGTACTGTCCTGCTTCTCTCCCCCAGTGGGGACGTTGGTTCTCTCACCTGCCCGTCTGTCCTGCAGTGGCTGTCCCATCCTTGGTTCATGCATCTTTCTCCCGGGGCCTTTACACACCACACAGGCCTCTGGGGAAGACCCTTAGAATGTACTTACGGCCATGCCCTTTTATTAAAGAACCAGGGCGCCCTGACACCGAAGGGTCAGCTAAGAGGTTTCAGGTATTTAAGGCACCTTCACCTTAAGGAAGATACCTGGGCAACAAGTTCCTAATGTGTTGCTAGTTCTCAGGTCCCATTGTGCTGCTGCTGTCTTCATGTTGTGTTCTGCTGCTGATTCAGCTCTGCGTTTCAGAGCACAGTCTCCTGCTGCAACCATCCATGCCGGCTAGCTACTATATCTGCTGCTGCAAGTATCCATGCTGGCCGCTTACCACGATACCTGCTGCCTAAACTGTCCTCATCGGCAGCTGCTACCGCCTCCATCAAACAGATCGGACGAATCTGTGACTCCACCTTCTGCTGCTGTCACTACAACCAGAGACTGTACTGTATCCTTGGTATCAGCTGCCGAGGTACTACAGATCTCCTGAGGCTGCCCTTTCCAGGCTGCTTAACACGTGCTTACCTACTGCTACCTCTATGGCAGTAGTGAAGAACAGTACTTTTGATCCAGTTGACCCATTAATACTATGCTCACCACTTGAGCATAACAGCTAGTCAAGTGTGCAGAAAACAAAACTTAATATTCACTGCTGCACATGCCCATAATCCTGCCCACCTCTTAGCAATGATAGTAAAACTCTACAATGTAATTTACTCTCACTGTCGCTTGTGCCAATAGATGGGTGGGATTGTAGGCATGAGGAGCAGTGAATATTCAGTTTGGATTTTCATATGCTTGACTAGCCAAGGCACAACACTGAATTCTCCAAAGCTAACAGCAAGACAATCAATGAAGCTACAGCAATAAAAGTTACTGATCCTGACCACGCACTATTTCAGATTACCATTAGTATTGTATTAGAAATTCCCCTGACAGATTCCATTTTAGTATTCGAAAAGGATTTGGAGAGATTCTTCTTAGTTTCTGCTGCCAAAAAATGAGTGTGAACACATGCTAACTTAAACTTAGTTTTTGGAACAGAAACTCATCAAATCCTCCTCATAAAATACTAAACACTTAGAGATTTGAGATTAAGTTTTCACATATCCATTAAGCAAGATATACATTGCTACATGTTTAGAAGAAACACCGTTGGTACATAAATTTGTCACTAAAACCACTAACAGTACAGGAATATAGCACCAGAATTACTGTTAGTACATGAATGCAACATCAGGACAACAATCAGTGCATGAATTTGTAGCACCCATGGGGCAAGGGGTTAACTTTACTCGTCACCGGGCCGGTGATGTTGGGTCTGGGGATGTCACGGGTGGCCCTGCCCGGCTTTGTGGCCCTGAGGCGTACAGTAAAAGGGGAGGATGATGGGTAATTTGTCTTGTGACGCCACCTGTGGTACGCGGCCAAGGATTAGCCACTACTGTGGGTGATGTCCTCCGGGGCTGATGGTGTTGCAGCAAAGATGGTTCTGCTCCCCACAGGAGGAACTGATCCCAGGGAAGATGATGAGGGTGGTAGCCTATGGTGTTGTACAAAGGGAAGCGGGGCACAGGACGCTGATAGTAACCAGATGACACAGGCTGGTAGTTTCCTTTACCTTTTACTGGTCAGTTGTTACAGTCCCAGGTTACAGTGGTCCGGTCAGCAGGGAAGCAGTGAGGAATACTTTCTCTGCCAGGTACGCTGGAGGCCTTCCTTAGTGCGCTCTGACTGTGGGTCACTGTGGCCTGTGTGCCTGTGGCAGCGTGAGCCGGATGTAGGGCCCGACAGTATTTCTGCAGCCCCGGGCTCTATTATGCTACTGCGCCTTGGGAGTCTCTGTTGGGCCAGGCGGTGTGGAACCTTCTGCCCTCCGGGTTTACTGATGGGCCATTAGTACCCGACAATCGAGAACCTCGGGTCCTGATTCAGCACTCGGTCCTGGAAAGCTTGAGACAGCTCTCTAACAGTAATTGTTCTCTTACACTGCTACTAGAGTTCTGAGTTTTCTCTTCCTGTTCCTCTCTCTCTAACCCCTCCCCAGCCCAGAATCCACAGGGAAGCATTCCCCAAACAGGACTTGAGCTCCTCCTTCCGGCCTAGATTAGGAAGTGTTGTGTGTGGGATTGTACCTGGCATAGAGATCTCCCCGCTGCTTCCAGGCATAGCATTGCCCTCCGGTGAGGAGAACAACGCCACTGTGGCTCCCATGACCACTGGGGTGCCACATTCCCCCTTGGTTAAATTCAGTACTCCGGGACTGAGGAAACATTTAAAAGAGAAAAACAAAGTACAAGACATTACAATTAATACAATTCATACACAAAATATTTACATCCGTTAGCTGTACATTTTATACATCCGTTTCTTTTTGACCCTGGTTGCTCTGCTGCCATGCATGTGTCAAAGGTGTCCTTTAGCCAAGCCAGAGCTTGCTCCACAGTCCCTTTGTCGTCGTCCAGCCAGGACATGGCCTCTCGTTGGGCTGCACAAGTTAACTGAACAATTAGAATGCTCACTTTCTGGCTTTCCGTCAGGGGATACACATCAAATAAACTGCTCAGTCTCTCTTGCAAGTCACTCAATGTATGCGTCTCTCCGGAATATTGCAGCAGTCACGTCGCTCCCGGTATTTAAGGCATGAATAGCGGCATTACCGATGCTGTGGCTACCATGGCAGCCGGGTCCCCTTCATTGTTGAACATCTTTTCTCACTTGGTGAACCTCAGCCAGGTTCCGCGTTTCAGTTGGGGAATCGGGGGTTAACTCTCAGCTGCTCTAGCGGCAGGGTCTCTCTTCACACCTAATCTTCCCGCGCAATACAGTTAATGGCGACTGCCACCTTTGAAGAAAACATTATACACAGCTCTATAAGGCGGACAGTACCCGTTTGTCGCGGGCACGTAATCCCGATTGTGACACCAAGTTGTAGCACCCACGGGGCAAGAGCTTAACTTTACTTGTTGCCAGGCCAGTGATGTTGGGTCTGGAGATGTCATGGGTGGCCCTTCTCGGCGTCGTGGCCCCGAGGATTACAATAAAAGAGGAGGATGATGGGGATAATTTGTCTCGTGACGCCACCTGTGGTACGTGGCGAGTGATTAGCTGCCGCTGCGGGTGATTTCCTCCGGGGCTGATGGTGTCTCAGCAAAGATGGTTCTGCTCCCCACAGGCGGAGCGGGCCCCGGGGAAAATGATGAGGATGGTAGTCTATGGTGTTGTACACTGGGGAGCGGGGCTGAGGATGCCGACAGTAGCTGGACGACACAGACTGGTAGTTTCCTTTACCTTTTACTGGTCAGTTATTACAGTCCCAGGTTACAGTGGTCCAGTCAGCCGGGAAGCAAAGAGGAATCCTTTCTCTGCCAAGTACGTTGGAGGCCTTAGTGCGCTCTGACTGTGGTTTGTTGTGGCCTGGAGCAGCACAGCATCCTCTTCCTAGGTGTGATTTGCTTTGTCCCTTGTGGCTGGCAGCCCACCAGTATTTCTGTAGTCCCAGGCTCTATTATGTTACTGCGCCTTGGGAGTCTCTGTTGGGCCAGGCGGTGTGGAACCTGCTGCCCTACGGGTTTACTGCTGGGCCATTAGTACCCGGCAGTCAAGGACCCCGCAGTGTCCTGATTCAGCGCTCGGTCCTGGAAAGCTTGAGACAGTTCTCTAACAGCTACCGTTCTCTTTCACTGCTACTAGAGTTCTGAGGTTTTTCTTCCTGTTCCTCTCTCTCTAACCCCTCTCCAGCCCGGAATCCACAGGGAGGCTCACCTCAAACAGGACTTTACCTCCCCCTTCCGGCCTAGATTAGGAAGTGTTGTGTGTGGGATTGTACCTGGCATAGAGATCTCCCCGCTGATTCCAGGCATAGCATTGCCCTCTGATGAGGAGAACAATGCCACTGTGGCTCCCATGACCACTGGGGTGCTACAAATCCAGCACCAGAACCACCATCAGTACATTAGTGCAGTAGCAGAACACCAACAGTACCTGGATTCAGCACCAGAACCACCATAAGCACATGAACTCAAAATCAGAACCACCATTATTACATCAAAAGTCCCACTTTCCCTTGCTAAATAGTGGCATGTAAAAGTTTGGGCACCCCCGGTCAAAATGATTTTTTTTGTGAACAGTTAAGCAAGTTGAAGATGAAATGGTCTCTAAAAAGCATAAAGTTAAAAGGGGACAAATTTCCTTTGTATTTGAAACAAAAAAAACAAATATTTTACATTTGAAAAATCACAAAAAGGAAAATGGGCCGATGCAAAGGTTTGGGCACCCTTGAAGAATTGTGTACTCAGATAACTTTGACTAAGATTTCAGACCTTAATTAACTTATTAGGTTTATATCTTCTTCACTTTCATTGTTAGGAAAGGCCAGATGATTCAAACATCACAGCTTTATAAAAATCCAGTCTCCTCTAACCTTGTGCCAAAAAACAGCAGCCATGGGTTCTTCTAAGCAGCTTTCTAGCTTTCTGAAAATGAAAACAGTGGAGGCCAAAATCAGCATATGCAAGTTGCTCTTTCCTCAGTTCAAAATGTAATTAAGAAATGGCAGCTAACAGGAACAGTGGAGGTCAAGATAAGGTCTGGGAGACCAAGCAACATTTCTGTGAGAGCTGCTCATAGGATTGCTAGAGAGGCAAATCAGAACTCCTGCTTGACTGTAAAATACCTTCAGGAAGATTTAGCAGACTCTAAAGTTGTGGTACATTGCTCTACTATTCAGAGACACATGCACTAATATGGCCTGCATGGAAAAGTCATCAGAAGAAAACTTCTCCAGCATCCTCACCATAAAATTCAGCATCACAAGAAACATCTAAGCAAGCCTGATGCATTTTGGAAACAAGTCCTGTGGACCAATGAGGTTAAAATAGAACTATAATCAAAGGTATATGTGGAGAAAAAAAGTCACAGAATTTCAGGCAAATAACATATCACCAAGTATTAAGCATGGGGTAGATCATTCATGTTCTGTGCTTTGTTGCAGCCAATGCCTCTGGGAACATTTCACAGGTAAAAGGAAGAATGAATTCAATGAATATTCAACAAATTACTGAACTGCACTTTTTTTTGCAATTTCATCTCACTTGGAATTTTTTTCCCGCTTTCTAGTAGAATATGTGTTACTCAAAAGTACAACAAAAAAAAAAGTACTACAAAAGTACTACAAAAAAGTACTACAAGTAAAAGTACTACAAAAAAAGTACAGTAAAAAAAAAAGTACAGTAAAAGTACTACAAAAAAAAAAACCCATCATATAGCTATATTGACCCCCAAAAATGTTATAGCTCTTGGAATGGGGGTGAAGGGGCAGAAATAACAAGCAAAAATCACCGGGTGGTGAAGGGGTTGAGTACTTTCTTCCTGCTGGTATTTCGTACTTGAGACAGTCTGATTTTGAAGTCCATTCATATTGCTGTTAGTTTCTGCCAGTCAGTGGAGGATCAGCTAGGATACCTCTCTCTGCCATTTATGTACTCCATTCTGCACCTATCTTATGTTTATCGTTAGTAAGTAGTATTAGTTGTTTTTTTTTGGCTTACTCACTCTGGGATCACTTTCTACTTCAGCACACCTTCCCTTCTGTAGATAATTTGCACTTTGCTCCACCCAGACATTCCTTAGGAGGAATGTGAAGTGCTCAACAGCCGATTAGGCAGAATATGCCCTAGTTGCTCTTGTTTAGACTGTGGTCAGGGCTATGCCAACTCCAGCAGGGAAATACTAGGGAGCGCAGGGTTGGATTTTTAGTCTGTACAGGAATCAGCAAGGTCATTTTCAGTTTTTTAGTGTACTATTTTTATCTTTTGTGAGTTGCTATAGAAATATAACTCCTGTTATATGTGTCTTCCAGGGTGTATTTCAGTCCCTTCTAATTTTTGGCAGCTCTTGCACTTATTACTAGAGATGAGCGAACCGGTCGCGGTTCGGCTCGAGCTTGGCTCGCCGAACGGAGGTCGCGATCGAGTTCGGTTCGGCGAACCACTCGAAACCCATAGAAAACAATTGGAGGCAATCACAAACACATAAAAACACCTAGAAAACACCCTCAAAGGTGTCCAAAAGGTGACAACTCACAACACAACACAAAACACATGGGAAACTGACAAGAACAAATTCTCATGCGAAAACAAAACAGCTTTACGAGGAAAAAGAGGACGAGACACAGATATAGGCATGGCATGCCCTTCTAAAATCATGTAAAACACCGCAAGGTGACTCCAAGCGGAGTCTCCATTTTTTCCAAAAACTGGGCCACACAGACACCCCTTCAGTGGCAGCACTTGTGCCCCAGTTGTACACTTCACAGGTAGATTTGCATCAAGCACATTCAAAAAGTCGCCATCCTTAACCGTCCCCAGGATGACACCGGGGTAGGTAGCAAAGTCTTTGCTGATCCCAGATCTGTTCATCTTGGAACATTTTTAGAAACACTGCAAGCAAGGGTTACTTCAAGCAGAGTCTCCATTTTTTCCAAAAATTGGGCTACACAGACACCTCCTTCAGTGGCAGCACTTGTCCCTTAGTTGTACACTTCACAGGTAGATTTGCATCAAGCACATTCCAAATACACAAGCATTTACTCTCCCCAGGATGACACAGGGGTAGTAAAGTCCTTGCGGATACATGACTTGTTCATTTTGATGAACGTTAGTCTGTCCACATTGTCAATGGACAGACACGAGCGCTTATCTGTCAGCACACACCTAGCAGCACTTAAGACACGTTCTGAGACAATGCTGGCAGCTGGACACGACAAGATCTCCAAGGCGTAAGTGGAGAGCTCAGGCAATTTTTCAAGATTTGAAGCCCAAAATGAGCAAGGCTCCATTTCCAAAGTCATGGCATCGATGTTCATTTGGAGATACTCCTGGGAGATTCACTCCGTGCACCACGGTTGTTTGGTGGAAAAGCTGAGCTAAGATCGAGTAACAGCTTCTGCTAATACTCCTGCATACGTGCGTTCCTTTCTATGGCTGGAATTATGTCACAAAATTTGGACTTGTACTCGGGATCTAATAGTGTGGCAAGCCAGTAGTCATCATCACTTCTAATTTTGACAATACGAGTGTCATGTTGTAGGTAGTGCAGCAAGAAGGCGCTCATGTGTCTTGCACAGCCATGCGGACCAAGTCCACGCTGTGTTTGTGCGCATAGAGGTGCTAACCAATCTTTCTTCCTCTGACATCTCCCTCCAACCTCTTTCAACTGAAATTTGACCAAGGTCTCCCTCATCCGCTGAGTCTTCCATGTCCATGGACAGTTCGTCCTCCATTTTTCATGTTCTCCTGCACTTTCCTCAACATTTTGCCTGCTACCCTTGTTGATCCCTGTCCCCCATGGTCCCATGCCTGCCACCTTGGTGATGATGAACGTCTGGACCTTGGTGATGTTGTTGTCCCTTGCGCATATGAATCCTCCTGTACTTCCTCCCCTTCCTGTTGTCCCACCCCCTGACTCCGAATAGTGTTTAGTGTGTGCTCCAGCATGTAAATGACTGGAATTGTCATGCTGATAATGGCATTGTCAGTGCTAAATATATTCGTCGCCATGTCGAAACTGTGCAGAAGGGTGCATAGGTCCTTGATCTGAGACCACTCCATCAGGGTGATCTGCCTCACCTCTGCATCTCGTTGGCCCAGGCTATACGTCATGACGTATTGCACCAGTGCTCGGCGGTGCTGCCACAGTCGCTGTATCATGTGGAGAGTCGAATTCCAGCGTGTCGGCACATCGCATTTCAGGCGATGAACCGGCAAGCCGAAGGACTTCTGGAGCGATGCAAGTCGCTCAGCTGCGGCGGTTGAACAGCGGAAGTGAGCAGACAGTTTTTGTGCCCTGTTGAGAAGGCCATCTAGGCCGGGATAGTGTGTTAAAAATTGCTGGACAACAAGGTTCAACACGTGAGCCATACAAGGCACGTGTGTCACCTTGCCCAGGCGGAGGGCCGCACCCAGGTTTGCATTGTTGCACACGGCCTTATCAGGCTGCAGGTTGAGTGGAGACAACCATTTACCAAACTCAGTCTCCAGAGCTGCCCACAACTCAGCCGCTGTGTGACTCTTATTTCCAAGACATTTCAAGCTAAAGACCGCCTGATGCCGTTGCGCTCTGCTGCCAGCATAGTAAGGAGGTGTGCGTGATTCCTTGTGCGCAGTTACAACGCTGGTGGCCTGACCAGGCAGGCTTGGGGCGGAGGTGGAGGACCCAGACGAGGTTGAGGAGGCAGAAGCAGTGGAGGAACTTGGACAGACAGAGGATTGATGCACAAGTGGGGACGGCAACACTTCTGCAGCAGCTCCTTCACCATCTATCACCATAGTTACCCTGTGCCCAGTCAGTGACATGTAACGTCCCTGTCCATGCTTACTGGTCCAAGTATCGGTGGTGAAATGCACCCGTTCACACACAGAGTTTCTCAAGGAAGCGGTGATGTTGTATGTGACATGCTGGTGTAGCGCAGGCACACCTTTCTTAGAAAAGTAGTGGCGACTGGGCATCTGGTACTGGGGCACAGCGACGGACATAAGGTCTCGAAAATCCTGTGTGTCCACCAGGCGGAAAGGCAGCATTTCGGTAGCCAAGAGCTTACAGAGGGATAAAGTCAACCTCTTAGCTTTGTCATGGGTCGCAGGAAATGGCCTTTTATT
Source organism: Anomaloglossus baeobatrachus (assembly GCF_048569485.1). Taxonomy (NCBI): domain Eukaryota; kingdom Metazoa; phylum Chordata; class Amphibia; order Anura; family Aromobatidae; genus Anomaloglossus; species Anomaloglossus baeobatrachus. The sequence goes on along the minus strand of NC_134353.1, from coordinate 763,704,321 downwards.
TGTCCACATCTGAGGGACAGAGATCTGGCTGCTGTGTGTAGACGGTGGTGAGTGGGGTGTCCCTGGAAAAATGCAGGTTTGTGAGGAAAGTGCAGGCGTAGACATGATGTTGCCTTCATCCAACATTGGTGCTATCGATGTCTGAGAGAGCTGTACACACGCACTTGTTTCCCCTTCCAAAACAACTGACGACCTACCAAGCAAACTGCCTGTTGCCGGTACAGTGGTGGAAGGTGTGCGTGGAAAACCAGGTGTGACAGCTGTCCCCACAGTCCGAGAAGATGAAGAGCGCGTGGATGCACTGGAAGGGGCAGGCGGTGGATGGTCCGTTCCGCTAGGCCGCATTGCAGCACGGTGAGCTTCCCACTGGGACATATGATATTTATTCATGTGACGATTCATGGAAGAAGTCAAACTGCTGAGGTTTTTGCCTCTACTTACAGATTCCCGACAAAGTTTACAGATCACAGGATTTCGGCGAACCTTTGCAAGGTCAAAAAAGGACCAGGCTAGGCAAGGCTTAGAGGACATGCGACCTGCTGAGTCACCCCGACTAGTGCTCAGAGGCAGAGTGATGGCTGAGGATGCAGTTGTAGACGTGCTACCAGTACTCCTACTCTGTCCAGGAAGGCGTAAGGTAAAGGCTACTTTACATGCTGCGACATCGCTAGCGATCTCATTAGCGATGTGAAATTCTAGATCGCAAGTGCGACCTGTCGAGATCGCACATGCGTAAAATGACCTATGTACGATCTCGAAAGATCGCACTTGCGCTCTAGAATTTCACATCGCTAATGAGATCGCTAGCGATGTCGCAGCATGTAAAGTAGCCTTAACTTCGTCGTCAGTTGCATCCTCCTCTGTTGACCTCCTTGAGTGCCTGACTGTGGGTTGACAGTAGGTGGGATCTAGAACTTCCTCATCAGGCATTGTGTTTGCACTCCCCTCACCCTCAGACCTAGCCTCTTCCTGCCCTGACCGAATATTTAAGTTGTCATCCCAATCTGGTATCTGCGTCTCATCGTCATCAGTATGTTCCTCATTGTCTCTACCAACAGGTGTTACAGTTTGTGAATAAGGGTCAACATTATGCTCAGAAACTTGGTAATCACGGCCTGAATCTGAGTCACAAAGGTTCTGGGCATCACTGCAGACCATTTCCTGGTCTGTACTCACTGTAGCTTGGGAGCAGGCCTCTGATTCCCAGGCTATAGTGTGACTGAACAGCTCTGCAGACTCAGCCATCTCTGTTCCACCATACTGTGCAGGGCGGATGGAGACTTGAGAGCTGGGAGAAAGCAAGTGTGATTGGGATGACAACTCAGAGGACTGTTTTGTTTTGGATGTGGTAGTTGAGGTGGAGGAGAGGGCACTTGTTGGAGCACTTGAGATCCATTCAAGCATGTGCTTTTTTTGGCATAATCTACCTTTGTTACAGTTGTTCGGGTCTGTAAAAAAGGGAGCACATCGGATTGTCCACGGAAAGTAGTAGACATCTTACTTTTGCTGGAAGATGGCCTATCTTCAGCAGATGTTAATGTAGCTTTGCCACCTTCCACACGGACAAAAACTTTTTTTTCCTTTTCCAACACGCATATTCCCCTTTCCACCAGCATCTGTCATTTTGCCACTCATTTTGATAGCAACAAGATTGGCCACTTAAAATGTGGTAGTAAAAATTGAGAGGTGGTGTAGATTACAGAGGTGGTCTAGCTTTATTGACAGTTGAAGAAACAACACTGACTATCCCTGACAATGCAACTATGGCCCTTAATGTTTCAGCAGTGTTTGCTATTATAATAGCTTAGTAAAAATGAGCAGGAGGGTGGAATGCAAAGGTGCTGGAAATTGCTTGGCACCAGTGGGACACTAATGGAGTACAACAGCCACTTTTTGGATGCCACTAAGTTTCAGCAGTGTTTGCTATTATAATAGCTTAGTAAAAAATGAGCAGGAGGGTGGAATGCAGAGGTGCTGGAAATTGCTTGGCACCAGTGGGACACTAATGGAGTACAACAGCCCCTTTTTGGATGCCACTAAGTTTCAGCAGTGTTTGCTGTTATAATAGCTTAGAAAAAATGAGCAGGAGGGTGGAATGCAGAGGTGCTGGAAATTGCTTGGCACCAGTGGGACACTAATGGAGTACAACAGCCACTTTTTGGATGCCACTAAGTTTCAGCAGTGTTAGCTATTATAATAGCTTAGTAAAAATGAGCAGGAGGATGGAATGCAGAGGTGCTGGAAATTGCTTGGCACAAGTGGCACAATAATGGAATACAGCAGCCACTCTTTGGATGGCACTAACTGGCAGCACTCTTTTCAATGAAAATGGCTTTGCAAAAATTTGCAGGAGGGTAGAATGCAGAGTTGGTGGGACTTGCTTGGCACAAGTGGCACAATAATGGAGTACAGTAGCCACTCTTTGGATGGCACTAACTGGCAGCACTCTTTTCAATTAAAATGGCTTTGCAAAAATTTGCAGGAGGGTAGAATGCAGAGTTGGCGAGACTTGCTTGGCACAAGTGGCACAATAATGGAGTACAGCAGCCACTCTTTGGATGGCACTAACTGGCAGCACTCTTTTCAATTAAAATGGCTTTGGAAAAATGTGCAGGAGGGTGCAATGCAGAGGTGGTGGGACTTGCTTGACACAAGTGGCACAATAATTGAGTACAGCAGCCACTCTTTGGATGGCAATAACTGGCAGCACTCTTTTCAATTAAAATGGCTTTGCAAAAATGTGCAGGAATGCAGAGGTGGTGGGATTTGCTTGGCACAAGTGGCACAATAATGGAGTACAGTAGCCACTCTTTGGATGGCACTAACTGGCAGCACTCTTTTCAATTAAAATGGCTTTGCAAAAATGTGCAGGAGGGTAGAATGCAGAGGTGGTGGGACTTGCTTGGTACAAGTGGCACAATAATGGAGTACATTAGCCACTCTTTGGATGGCACTAACTGGCAGCACTCTTTTCAATTAAAATGGCTTTGCAAAAATGTGCAGGAGGGTAGAATGCAGAGGTGGTAGGACTTGCTTGGTACAAGTGGCACAATAATGGAGTACAGCAGCCACTCTTTGGATGGCACTAACTGGCAGCACTCTTTTCAATTGAAATGGCTTTGGAAAAATGTGCAGGAGGGTACAGTGGCCGGGTTCTCTGGGTCAGTGTAGGGAAAGGAAGCCTCACTTTCTATCCCTCCTAATGGTGAAATGCAGCAAGGAATTCCCTGAGCTTAGGTACACAGACGTTGTTATCTGAAGCTGTATACAGCGTTTCCACGGACCTGACTGTCACCTGTAGCTCTGAGCCTGAGGAAATTAGCCCTCAAAAGAGCTGAAATAAATTTCTGTCCCTAATCTGTAGAATGCTGTGTGTATAGCGTACACAGCAAGACCGGCGACAGGAGCTGCGTGAGCGGTGACTGACACCCAGACGCAGAAGGCAGATAATGGCGTCCTGAGGGAAAATGGCCCTATTTATAATGCAAGGACATGTGACATGGACAGCCTATGACACATGCCCTTGCTTGTCTGGCAAACAGTCCACTTAGCTGTGTGTGTGTCTGGGATTGGCTGACATGCTGGCTTGCCCCACTGCATGCGCACTTATAAAAAAAAAAATGGCGATCGGCATTTTCTCAGCACCACAGATCTAAAACCCGTCCCCCCTGCACACTATACGCTGAAATTTGATAATAGTGTGAATCACAGAGTGACTCACACTATTACAGTGAAAAGCCAGCTAGGAATTAGCTAGGCTGTTTGCTGATAGAACCGTTCTCGAACGTAACTCGAGCTAAAGAACTTTTAGCAAAAAGCTCGAGTTCTAGTTCTATCTAGAACACCCCCCAAAATCACTCGAACCGCGAACTGGCGAACTTCGAACCACGAACCGCGCTCAACTCTACTTATTACATACGTTTTTTGAGTCTAGGAGTCACATTACCTAACAGTTTTAACAGAATGTGTCTTATACAGGGTGTATCAGAGAACTTCTTCCTTCTAATTTTCATCAGATCTTGTGTTGTCTGCATAGGCTTTGTGAAGTTCAGAGTCCCTCCATATATTAAACAGGATGTGTTTGACCATGTCACACACAGCACATGCCCAGATAAGATAGTAGCATATTGAAATTACATTAGCCTGTGGCTGCCGGTGGGTACAGTTTTATTTCCCGCTCTACTATATAATCTACTGTAATCATAGGCAATTTCATAAAAAAAGTGCCCATACAAATACTATTTCCCCAATAAGGATAAGCTTCAACTAGAACATAATACACAATGTCTGATTGGTATTTTCAGAACAATGAAGCTATAGAAACTACGTAATAAAATATACATTTTTATTTAAATATCATTAAAAAAAAACATTTGTGTTACAATTATAAAATTTCAATAAGAATTCCACATAAATAGAACAGAGAGAGAAGGGAGCCAGCACGATCTGAAAATGGCATGCATCATATAAAAAGTGCAAATTCACAGATTTATTCCAACTGTACTGTAATAAAAATGAGATTTTTAGCAAATAATTGATCAATTCTTTGAGCCACCCATGCCAACGTCACGGCAAATCTCAATAGGGGGGTCCTACTCTATATTCTGTATTTCATGTGCCATGCGGCCTCCTAGATAAAGTTAAAAGCAGAACCATAATGGAGCACACATACCTGTAACCTGTATATATAACCGCTTCTGTATTGCAAAAGAGGCAATTGTGGATAGAGGCCAGCCCAGGTCCCAGCATGTGGAGCAAGCTCTACACATACCAGGACTATATCAGAACTGACCCTCCCAGTGCCAGACAGCAACCATTGATAAAGGCGGACCAGATCCAAGTTTGGTGTTTAATTAGCAATGCCTGTGGAAAGGGTGAGGCAACTGAATGTGTACAGCTACCAACAGGAGGAATATATTGCAAACCAAGATCAGGCGTTCATAGCATGGTGGTGACCAGCCACCAGACATTTGTAGCATAACTACAACCAAACAGAGAGAGAGGGGAGCCAGCACGATCTGAAAATGGCATGCATCATAAAAAGTGCAAATTCACAGATTTATTCCAACTGTACTGTAATATAAATGAGATTTTTAGCAAATAATTGATCAATTCTTTGAGCCACCCCTGCCAACGTCAGGCAAAATACAACAGAGACATGATTGTGAGTCAACAAGTAAAATAAAGAATTGTTTTCACAGTAAAAAATTGTCTATTTTGTAAAAATATAAATATATATACAAATAGAAAAATATATATAGAAATATATCCCTTATAAATATATAACAGTGATTAATAAATATTAGCACTAGTGCACATAATTATTCAAGGGCAAAATTCATATAAATAAAAATAAGATTGGGTAATTGTTATTGTAAAAATATATATTTATATATGATATAAAAATATCAAAGTTTATTTGCAAAATGCATTATCTTTACGATATATAAATATTTTAAAATAACCAATTATACAAAAACTTTTAAACCTTGCAATTAATAGCAGGCTAAAACATGTATAAATATATAACACCCATGAAAAAAAGGCCCTATATTGCAGCCTAAAGTGCTGATAGAAAGTGCCAAGTGCAATGCTCTGATCACTGATTAACATAAGGCTAAGACCGCACTTTGCGTTGCCCTACCTGCAGTTTTTTATGCACCTTTTTGCCATAATTGTTTTAGCCAAAGTTGCCTGGGTCAGAATTTCAGCGCTAAAAACGCATGCATTTCTTCCGCGTTTTGGATGCATTTTCTTAGCATTTTTTACATGCATTTTACCAAACTAGAAACCATATGCGTTTGTCAACTATAGGACAAGCTAAATAAAGTTTAGAAAGTCAAATTCAAAGATGTCTGTCTTTCCTGTTTACAATCAATAGATTTCTACTGATGTCATTTCCACAACTACTAATAACTACAAAGTCATCAACCCAAAATGAAAAAAAAACATTTTTAACAGAAATAAATACCAAACAAATGTTTTTTTATATATAAATAAATATTTTATGAGATATTATCCTGTTTTTGTATCAAACAACAAATACTATTTTTTTTTAAATCAGTTTAGACACCAAAAAATAACAACAAATACAATATAGTCAAATGGCCAAATCTAATATATAAAGCTGAATGTGTGTATGTGTGTATGTGTGTGTGTATGTCTGGGATTGGCATCTGCACCATCGTAGCTACAGCCACAAAATTTTGCACACTCACACTTCTGGACCCCGAGAGCGTCATAGGCTATGTTTTGAGGGGAAATTTTAACCCCGCGCATTACAGTTATTCACCAAAAAATCTGCCTCCTTTAAAACGAATGGAGCTGGGAGCCACAGTACAGCCAGAACTTCAGAAGAATGCGCAGCCACGCCCTTATATGGAATGTTGGCGTGTCACAATGCAGCCAGGGAAAGAGACAGACACAGACAGGGAAATAGGCAGACACAGAGGGGGTAAGAAACAGACATAGACAGGGTAAGAGAAGACACAAAGAGACAGACACAGACAAAGAGACAGACTGACAGGGAAAGAGACAGAGACAGACACAGGGAAACAGACAGACAGGGAAAGAAAGGGAAAGAGACAGACAGGGTAAGATACAGACAAAGACAGGTAAAAAGACAAAGAGACAGACACAGGGAAAGAGACAGAGGGAAAGAGGGAAAGAGACAGACAGGGAAAGAGAGGGAAAGAGACAGACAGGGAAAGAGAGGGAAAGTGACAGAGATAGATAGATAGTCAGGGAAAGAGATAGATAGACAGACAGACAGGGAAAGAGATTGAGACAGGCGGAGAAAGAGACAGAGACAGTCAGAGACAGACAGGGAAAGAGACAAACAGACAAAGAGATAGAGAGAGAGACAGAGAGATATATACAGAGGGGGATACAGACAGAGAATGGGAGAGAAACAGAGAGACAGTTACTATCCTGGGCATTAATACATTCTATTTTGTTAGCAACAGTTATTAACCCGGGCGAAGCCGGGTAGTACATCTAGTAATTAATAAAAAACAAAATCATTATTGGTCAGAATACAATTGTCTGGTGAAGAATCCAGGATTCTGCTCATGTTGTCTAACATTTACATTTGGTTGTGTGGCCACATTTCTTGGAGGTACTTGACTATAATCTGTTGTTACAGGATTTGTATAGTAATTTTGGGGGAAAGGGGGATTAAATTGTTGTTGGTATTCTGTATATTGCTGAGGTCTAGTCATACAGTCATATGAAAAAGTTTGGGCACCCCTATTAATGTTAACCTTTTTTCTTATAACAATTTGGGTTTTTGCAACAGCTATTTCAGTTTCATATATCTAATAACTCATGGACTCAGTAATATTTCTGGATTGAAATGAGGTTTATTGTACTAACAGAAAATGTGCAATCCGCATTTAAACAAAATTTGACTGGTGCAAAAGTTTGAGCACCCTTATCAATTTCTTGATTTGAACACCCCTAACTACTTTCTACTGACTTACTAAAGCACTAAATTGGTTTTGTAACCTCATTGAGCTTTGAACTTCATAGGCAGGTGTATCCAATCATGAGAAAAGGTATTTAAGGTGGCCACTTGCAAGTTGTTCTCCTATTTGAATGTCCTATGAAGAGTGGCATCAAGGGCTCCTCAAAACAAATCTCAAATAATATGAAAACAAAGATTATTCAACATAGTTGTTCAGGGGAAGGATACAAAAAGTTGTCTCAGAGATTTAAACTGTCAGTTTCCACTGTGAGGAACATAGTAAGGAAATGGAAGAACACAGGTACAGTTCTTGTTAAGCCCAGAAGTGGCAGGTCAAGAAAAATATCAGAAAGACAGAGAAGAAGAATGGTGAGAACAGTCAAGGACAATCCACAGACCACCTCCAAAGACCTGCAGCTTCATCCTGCTGCAGATGGTGTCAATGTGCATCGGTCAACAATACAGCGCACGTTGCACAAGGAGAAGCTGTATGGGAAAGTGATGCGAAAGAAGCCGTTTCTGCAAGCATGCCACAAACCGAGTCGCCTTAGGTATGCAAAAGCACATTTGGACAAGCCAGTTACATTTTGGAAGAAGGTCCTGTGGACTGATGAAACAAAGATTGAGTTGTTTGGTCATACAAAAAGGCGTTATGCATGGAGGCAAAAAAACACGGCATTTCAAGAAACGCACTTGCTACCCACAGTAAAATTTGGTGGAGGTTCCATCATGCTTTGGGGCTGTGTGGCCAATGCCGACACCGGGAATCTTGTTAAAGTTGAGGGTCGCATGGATTCAACTCAGTATCAACAGAATCTTGACAATAATGTGCAAGAATCAGTGACGAAGTTGAAGTTACGCAAGGGATGGATATTTCAGCAAGACAATGACCCAAAACACCGCTCCAAATCTACTCAGGCATTCATGCAGAGGAACAATTACAATGTTCTGGAATGGCCATCCCAGTCCCCAGACCTGAATATCATTGAACATCTGTGGGATGATTTGAAGCGTGCTGTCCATGCTTGGCGACCATCAAACTTAACTGAATTGGAATTGTTTTGTAAACAGGAATGGTCAAATATACCTTCATCCAGGATCCAGGAACTCATTAAAAGCTACAGGAAGCGACTAGAGGCTGTTATTTTTGCAAAAGGAGGATCTACAAAATATTAATGTCACTTTTATGTTGAGGTGCCCATACTTTTGCACCGGAAATTTTTTTTTTAAATGCGGATTGCACATTTTCTGTTAGTACAATAAACCTCATTTCAATCCAGAAATATTACTGAGTCCATCAGTTATTAGATATATGAAACTGAAATAGCTGTTGCAAAAACCCAAATTGTTATAAAGAAAAAAGGTTAACATTAATAGGGGTGCCCAAACATAAGTTTTTCATATGACTGTATGTGTTCTATTGCTGGTTTGAGTTGGTTTATCTTTTGGTGGGTTTTTTACCTCATCAAATATTTTCTCAAAATAATTTACGATTGCTCCTCCTGTTGAGAATTTTCCCTCCTCCTCATAACAACTGAGTAAACCACAAATTGCTGTCATGCAGGTGTTTTTTTTCTGAACATCCTGAATTTTCCTAAGTCGCCCAGCCATACTCATAGCAAAATGATCCAATTCATCATCTTCAGTTGCAGATTTCAGGATATCTAAAGTTTGGGAAGTAATTTATCTAGTTGTTTTGATTTTGTGTTTTTTTTTCTTCTTTTTTGGTTTAATATAGTTTTTTTGAGCTGTGTTTTTTGGTGGTAATGAGGTTACTGAAGTTTCAGCCCTATTTGAAGGCTCAACTACATCATCATTTTCAGATGTTGCCTGGACACTGCTTGTATTTGTTCCTCCTGGTCTGGTTCATTTTGAGTTTCATTTCCTTGATCTTCACCTGTTGCAGACACTTGTGGCGGTATGTTTCCTGATGTTCTGAAATGTAAAATTTGTGGTTTGTTTTTGACAATTTTCTTTAACAAATAAAATTTGTTTTTAACACAATCAAAAAATACATTTTTTACAAAAAAAAAACAACTTACTGGCGTAATTGGTGACTAGTACACTGAAACCTAAGATCATCATAGTATATGAAGTTGGGTTTTTTGGGGGAACCTCCACTTTTGACTCCCTCTATGCGTATTTTATTAAATCTGTCTTTGACAGACCTCCACCTTTTTCGCACATCTTGTTCTATTTAAAAAATTATATTTTTAAACAAAGCCTAAAAATTTGTTTGTCAAATTTAAAAAAAAATGTAAAAGTGAAAGAAAAAAAACAACCAATTTTATGTTGGAAGCCTGCATCAGCCTCATGCCATTGTGGAAATAATTCGGCACAGATAGTCACCCAACAGTCAGCCCTTTTTAATTTCAACATGTAATCTGATGAGGCTTGGTCCCACAAACATGGCATTGATTCTACCTGTTTAGACACGATATCAGTTATAAAATTTGCATGTTTGCAGAAAATCTTGGCCAAATAGTTAAGTAAGATATTTTTAATAATCATTATTACAATCTTTACTTTAAAGACATTTGTAAAGGTTGCCAAAGGAAACGTTACTAAATGACCTATCATTTAATGGAATATTAAAAAAAAAAAAAAATAAAAATATATATATATATATATATATATATATAACTAATCTAACATAAAGTCACTTCATCAACAATGTTAGTTAATTTATTATCAAAAAAAGTATAGAAATAAATTATTTTGATTATTTTTAACACATACAATGTTAATAAATTATAAAAACTTACCATAGCAATCAATTTGGAGACATCAATTTTCATCCGTTGAAACCAAGCCATTGTTGGTTTGCTATTCTTACGGGAAATACAAGTTATTTTGGACAGAAATCTGGGGGAACATAGTGCATGGCCATGTGATGTAGGTGATGACGCTTGTGATGTCGTTACCAGCCTCCAACATCTGCGTTTTTAACCACCAAAACACAACGAAAAAGCAGTGAAAATGCTGTTGAAACGCATATTTTTCAGCAAGACATGCGTTTTCACAATTCTTATAGGAAATAATGATGCTAAAACGCTGCAGAAATGTCAAAAACAACTGAAATGTTGCTTCTTTGAACGCATGGTTTTTGCCACAAAATATGCAAATTAAACGCAGCGTTTAAAAACGCAAAGTGCGGTCAGGAAATCGACTATTTCCATTGATTGACATGGAAAACCAAAACGCATGCCTTTTGGTATGAAAACGCTGCAGCTCAAAACGCTGCGGAAACGCAGGTAAAAACGCAAAGTGCGGTCTTAGCCTCAGCCTGTTAGTATTGCACAATGTGTTCGGTACAAGTTTCGGTACAACTCCCTGTTCAAGGTAATGGACATCAGCCGTATTCATTAAATAGTTATTATTATTTTAAAATATTTATGATAATATAATATTTACAATAACAATTACCCCCATGTTATTTTTATTTATATGAATTTTGCCCTTGAATAATTTTGTGCACTAGTGCTAATATTTATTAATCACTGTTTTATATATATATATATATATATATATATATATATATATATATATATATATATACACAGTTAGGTCCAGAAATATTTGGACAGTGACATAAGTTTTGTTATTTTAGCTGTTTACAAAAACATGTTCAGAAATACATTTATATATATAATATGGGCTGAAAGTGCACACTCCCAGCTGCAATATGAGAGTTTTCACATCCAAATCGGAGAAAGGATTTAGGAATCATAGCTCTGTAATGCATAGCCTCCTCTTTTTCAAGGGACCAAAAGTAATTGGACAAGGGACTCTAAGGGCTACAATTAACTCTGAAGGCGTCTCCCTCGTTAACCTGTAATCAATGAAGTACTTAAAAGGTCTGGGGTTGATTACAGGTGTGTGGTTTTGCATTTGGAAGCTGTTGCTGTGACCAGACAACATGCGGTCTAAGGAACTCTCAATTGAGGTGAAGCAGAACATCCTGAGGCTGAAAAAAAAGAAAAAATCCATCAGAGAGATAGCAGACATGCTTGGAGTAGCAAAATCAACAGTCGGGTACATTCTGAGAAAAAAGGAATTGACTGGTGAGCTTGGGAACTCAAAAAGGCCTGGCCATCCACGGATGACAACAGTGGTGGATGATCGCCGCATACTTTCTTTGGTGAAGAAGAACCCGTTCACAACATCAACTGAAGTCCAGAACACTCTCAGTGAAGTAGGTGTATCTGTCTCTAAGTCAACAGTAAAGAGAAGACTCCATGAAAGTAAATACAAAGGGTTCACATCTAGATGCAAACCATTCATCAATTCTAAAAATAGACAGGACAGAGTTAAATTTGCTGAAAAACACCTCATGAAGCCAGCTCAGTTCTGGAAAAGTATTCTATGGACAGATGAGACAAAGATCAACCTGTACCAGAATGATGGGAAGAAAAAAGTTTGGAGAAGAAAGGGAACGGCACATGATCCAAGGCACACCACATCCTCTGTAAAACATGGTGGAGGCAACGTGATGGCATGGGCATGCATGGCTTTCAATGGCACTGGGTCACTTGTGTTTATTGATGACATAACAGCAGACAAGAGTAGCCGGATGAATTCTGAAGTGTAGCGGGATATACTTTCAGCCCAGATTCAGCCAAATGCCGCAAAGTTGATCGGACGGCCCTTCATAGTACAGATGGACAATGACCCCAAGCATACAGCCAAAGCAACCCAGGAGTTCATGAGTGCAAAAAAGTGGAACATTCTGCAATGGCCAAGTCAATCACCAGATCTTAACCCAATTGAGCATGCATTTCACTTGCTCAAATCCAGACTTAAGACGGAAAGACCCACAAACAAGCAAGACCTGAAGGCTGCGGCTGTAAAGGCTTGGCAAAGCATTAAGAAGGAGGAAATCCAGCGTTTGGTGATGTCCATGGGTTCCAGACTTAAGGCAGTGATTGCCTCCAAAGGATTCGCAACAAAATATTGAAAATAAAAATATTTTGTTTGGGTTTGGTTTATTTGTCCAATTACTTTTGACCTCCTAAAATGTGGAGTGTTTGTAAAGAAATGTGTACAATTCCTACAATTTCTATCAGATATTTTTGTTCAAACCTTCAAATTAAATGTTACAATCTGCACTTGAATTCTGTTGTAGAGGTTTCATTTCAAATCCAATGTGGTGGCATGCAGAGCCCAACTCGCGAAAATTGTGTCACTGTTCAAATATTTCTGGACCTAACTGTATATATATATATATATATATATGGGATATATTTCTATATATATTTTTCTATTTGTATATATATTTATATTTTTACTAAATAGACAATTTTTTACTGTGAAAATAATCCTTTATTTTGCTTGTTGACTCACATTCATGTCTCTGTTGTATTTATGTGGAATTCTTATTGAAATTTTATATTTGTAACAAAAACATTTTTTTTAATGATATTTGAATAAAAATTTATATTTTATTACTTAGTTTCTATAGCTTCATTGTTCTGAAAATACCAATCAGACATTGTGTGTTATGTAATCATAGGCAATAGGAAAATACGGTGAGAGATGGCCCGGCAATTAAGCCTATGCTCACACATTGCATTTTAGCTACTTTTTTTGCAGCGTTTTTTTTAATGGGTTTTATGCAAATTAAAATCTAATTTTTACAGTAAGAGCCAAACCTAGGAGATTTCATAACGCTAATGCACACAATTGTTTTTTTTTCCTAACTGAAATAAAAAACTGCTGTTTTTGAAAGGAGCAGCATGTCAGCTCTTTCAGCATTTCTGTACCTTTTTTTGCATTATTTTTTCAACATTGAAAGCAATGACAAAGCGCACATTCGCCTTATATATCTCATTTTACCAGAAAGTTTATTAACAATTTTTTACTGTAAAATCCATTTTATCTTATGGATTTGTATGTTTTATTGTCAGTCTGCAAATGTAGCATAATACACTGACAATATTATTCCCAACAGCGACTTGGGAGTCAGAGATGCGTCCAGGCGTCTTCCCCATGCTGTTACAATTCCATGTGAGCATTATTTTCTAGTTCAGCGTTTTTCCAACCCTTCTGGAGGGATCTTTTGAAAAATGCTTGAGTTTCCCACTGACTTCCAACTGGCTCAATTCGAGTATCGAGCACTCAAGTATTTCAGTGCTCACTCATCACTACTCATGTAATTACTATATTTTATTACAAAAGCATTAGACAGTCATTTCTTGCTGTTACACGGAATAGTTTGACATTAGTGACAAAATCTGTCTAAACAATACAATTAATTTGTAGAGGAATCTCAGTGCAAAAATTAACATTTTCAATATATGTCTTCTGAAAATAGCTTGAAATGTAAAACTAGCATTGACTTACAATACAGAATTGTCTTCCATGTACCTGCATGAAGTCATCACGATAGACTGTTTGTTGGTTAATATATCGCCAAATAACCTCACTTTGGAGTGGCTATGTACCAGGTTAATCATACAATGTGTAATTCAAAGTTGAAGAGGAAAAATGAAACCAATACTTTATCTCACAGCACATTCACACACAGTTATAAGACAGTAGGGGCATAGGAGGAAAATAAGAGCATGAATGAAATAAGACAATGGGTGTCTCCAAAACATCACCAAGTGCAAAGCAACACAATCACCAGCAGGTGTGGGACACAAAAGCCCACAGACCAACACAGCATAAGACTATAGTTGGCATGGGAAGACAGATTCCATCATCTTAAAAAGGTGGGGAGTAACTGAGATAGGTTCCAACAACATGTGATCCCAGAACTAGCCAGCAGACTAGTAGAGTTTAACTCTTGCTAGTCTGACCATTAATGAGCCCACAGCTGGTCAACGCCCGAGCCTACCTGTGTAACTCAGAAACACCAGAGAAACCATAGTGTTGAGTGTTAGAATCTGTGGTATGAACAGCACCTGATGCCTCCATGACACTCTGTAATTTTGATAAACTCCATGTGACACAACCCTAAAACATCTTTGACTGTTTATTTTCTGTTTTATTATTTCTTTTCTTTGTAGGCCTTATTCCATTTTCAGAAAACAGTAAAATGATATGTTTCAACAAAAAGCTCTATCTTGGGCTTTTTTATGTCGATGTGTGTGAGCAGTGGGGTCCAACTGGGTCTCCTGCCATAGCATTTTCTTTCATTCAAATATGGATGCATATTTTCACTGACACTGATGCACCCTTAGTCGGCAGGCCAGTTTGAATTTATTTGGAACTTCATTGTAGCTGCTTATCCACCATCCCGGCTATCCTGCATTGTAACCTTTCACCAATTTTTCATTGCCATTCACATTCAGGGAGATTAGGTACAGTATCATGGGTGTAAACGTATTGATTATGTTGTGCACCATGGACAAAGGAACAGCAAAATCTCTGTAGATAGACTTGTAACCTTGAGATTATTGATATTTTTCGACAATTTTGATTCTTAAGTCCTCAGACCGTTCTCTTATCCTCTTTATGTTCTCCTTGTTTAGTTTGGCACACAGACACAAAATGCAAAGATTGAGTCAAGTTTTGCCCTTTTTATCTGGTTCCAGGTGTGATTTTCATATTGCCCACAACTGTTACTTGCCACAGGTGAGTTTAAATGGGCATCACATGCTTGAAACAAGTTGTTCATCCAGTATTTTGGAAAGATGCCAACAATTTGGCCCATTTCAAGAGTTTTGTGTGACATGAATTCCAGTTCACATTATTTTCTGTTTGTTTTTTTTTCGTTTTTTTTTGTTTTGTTCCAATACACATAAAAGGATATAAACATGTGAATAACAAAATGTGTAATTGCAATAATTTTTGGGAGAAATACTTCATTTTCTGCAACAATTTCAATGGTGCCAACACTTTTGACCACATCTGTATATAATAATGCTTCATCTTCTAATGCTGTGCATGACAGGGCACAACACTATTTATTACTCGGAACAGATTCATCTGCCAATGCTGTAATCTCAGTGATCCTCTAAATGTGGTCCTGGGATCAATCTATAGAATAGCAAGAAGAAACCTCTATACACAACAGATGAGATACAAATACTATACTGTGCTCCCATAAGATCCTTCCACATGTTCTTAGACAAACAAGTTAGAGAATAATAGGCATACATATGTGCCTCCCCTGCAGCGGTCGAACGGCTCAGATATGGCTCATCTAATGAATGCACCATTTTTTGGCCAGTTGCAGGCTACTATTTTTTGGCTGGGAAGGGCCAAGTAACCATGGCTCCTTGATAATATTAGCCCCCAGTGGCCTGCTTTACTTTGGCTGGTTATCAAAATAGGGGGGACCCCACATCATTTCATTTAAATTATTTCTTTTTACACTAATACAGCTGATGGACTGCAACCAATCACAGATGTCAGCACAGAGAGTTGGCAGTGGGGGGAGTGTATAGCAGTCTGACTGCAACTAATCACAGACGCTGGTGTGGCACCCCTGAGGCTTCAGTCGCCACAGAGTGTTGCACCCAAATTTGGGTGTAGTGCTAAACCCGGATCTTGAGGAGGTCAGTCCCAATTTCACCACATTACTCATTCAAATACATACCAGGTTGCCCTGTTTCCACTGGGGACTGGGCTAGGGTCGGATAATAAAGGGGTCGCCAACAGAGTGGCATTTACAGGATGCCCTCAAACAAGGAGCCCAGTCCCACTAGCTTAGGATCTGGGAAGGGGGAGATGCAGACAGCAGGGGGAGTCAGGAGCCAACACAACAGTTAGGGAGTTCTCCAGCAGGAGAGCAAGGTAACAGTCGCATCTTACAGGTGCTCCGATGGGAAGGAGAAGTTCACACGATTGCCGTGTGGAGAGTGAACCTTCTCCCCATGGAATCAATGCCACACAGGGCGGCAGGACCCTAGGGAAAATCATACTCCACGTTGGTTTTCCAGAATCTGCCTGGACGGGGAAAGTTTCAAGCTTCCCTGATCACAAAGCACCCTAGAGCACAATGCCAGACAGGATCCGGTGTCTCGCATGAAGCCGGAACCCATATCAGAACCGCGGCACCTGCATATAGGGACAAGAGTACTACTCATGAAACCCAGGGTCACCTCGTACCTTCAAGCCGGGGGATTCACAGACAGGCATTTCAAGGAGGAAACCCACCGAACACCATACCGGACTGATCTCTAACGGGTTCGGGTTGAACGGAGCCCATCATAGCAAGTGACTGGTATTACCTGGGTGAGCAGCACAGCACTAGAAGTGAGGATCAACATGGAACTGCAGCCATAGACTCTGTTTCTTTATTACCAGCACCGCCGCTCCGCGCTTCGGTGCCCGCCATCACTACTCCCCTCATCATCCTCCCCGGGGCCCGCTCCACCTGTGGGGAGCAATACCATCCACAGCTGCTACCACCATCCGCCCCGAAGGAGAGCGACAGCAGCGATGGCCGATTTTGTGGCTGCATACCACAGGTGGCGTCACGACATTCACCTCACTACTAACCCCATCATCCCTCCCCAGCCATCTTCTGTATGCCTCAGGGCAACGGAGCTGGGCTAGGCCGCCTGTGAACCACGACAGTCGACGGCCCGGTGACTGCTTCTGCCTCTGTGGCGCCCTGGACAAGCCAGGGGCCACAGGTAACAACACACACACAAACCCCCACCCCCAGCAGTTCACAACAGACATCCCCAGTGAGACCTGATTCCTTCCCTCGGGTTCAGACAGACACACTAGGTGGGCGGAGTCAAGCAGATAGGCATGCCCACCGAAGGGTCTGGCTGTCCTGAGGCAGGAAACTAGAGCAGACAAGTCCAGGCAGAGGAAGAGAGGAGGTCTGCAGAGAGGCAGACGCAGACTGGGGCCTAGGTTGGAGTCTAGGGCCCTCGTGGAGCAGTCAGGCAGACAGTAGTGGCCGTCTGTGAGAGCCGGGAAGACAGTCTGGTGGAACCGTAGGTAGCCAGGGCTGGGCGGTGGCCCACCGGTACTGAACCGGGGAGCCAGCTAGAAACCGGAGTGCAGGAGGAGTGTACGGAAGGTGCAGGAAAGGACTTACATTACCAACCTGGGGTCAGGGGAAAACACCGCAGCCGTCTGTGGGACCCGTCCATCCAGCCGTTTGTTTCATTAGAGACTCCGTGTGTGTTACTGGCTGAGTGAGTACCACCGTGCCGTGCGGCACAGCACTGCCCCCGCGACCCTGCACCTTGCCAGGCCCCGTAACCCGCCTGCCATCCATCCCTACCCCCTCACCGGGCCCCGGGACAACCAACCCCCTACCCACGGAGGGGAGAACTAACATCCAGGCTGCTCCCTGTCATCGCTCCCGGGATCCCCATCCAGAGCAGCGGTGGTGTCACCAATCTCACCACAACCGTGGGTGGCATCACGGACAATATCCAATCCCCACAATCAAATCCCCCTTTTCACTCACGGGCGAGGAACGCCGCTCGAGTCCACGGGATCCGGCCCACCGCTCGAACCACCACCAAGCAGCAGCCGCAGCAGCAGCGGCCGGACCCGAGCAGTGGGAGAGCGCAGCGTCCCCTCCTCTGCCCGCGACACCTCTGCTCTGGATATATACATTATAATGAGCAGCATAGGGCAGGGCAGAAAGGAAGCAAAGATGTGATGATAATTACTGCTGCTTCTCCTGCTCAGTGCAGCACTGACTAGATCCTCACTACTGGCATGTCGAATTGGTGTGTCAGTCTCTGCAAGGAGAAAGTCTTTCCCCTTACACCCAATCGTAGCTTCTCAGCCAGGTCAGATCTCATACTTTGCACTGATGAAGAGCAGTCACCCGAAACACTGTGTCTGCAAATTGAGGTTCTCATCTGGCATAAATCCTAAGTCATATGACAATTGTCGTTAAAGAATCAATTTTTACTTTTAGGATTGCTACTTCCAATAGGTAGCACTAAAGTTTGTTTTCTTCCACTTTCCACCTTGAAGAGACTATTTGCATAGTGATATTTAACTGTATCTCCATCGAAGAGGCAGTAGTGGAGCTTCTACTACAGACTATTAAATAGGTACAAGCCACTCTCAAGGGTTAACTTTCATATAATTTATTCCAAAATAGTTTTAAACATGTGACGTTTCAGCCACTAGGTGGCATTCATCAGACAACTGGTATCATAAACTGGCCAAAATTGGAGTGTCAAGGCAACGGTATCCACCACTATGCAGCATAGTGGTGGATACCGTTGTCTTGACACTCCAATTTTGGCCACGACAGTCCCAGCACTTTATCCAGGTCTTCCCGATTGCCCTGGTGAAATTTAACTTGAATTGAACTCACAGCGGATAGATTCAATTATCTCTAGTATGCAACTACTTTATACTCACAGGCACCAATATAATACACACATGTACAGTATATACTGTACATGTGCATAATATAGGGATCATATATAAAATGTAACTGAACTTTCTGGGGTTAAAACTACTCACTTTAGCAGATGACATTTACTTAAGAGATAACAATAAAGATCATCATTCATCAGAAAAAAAAATCACCTTTGCTAGATGAAAAACAAATTATTTATTCCCAGCGGCAAGGCAAGAACTTCCAGTGTGCTGAAGGAACTATGAAAATCCAGATTCACAGTAATGATAAGGAGACCAATCACCTTGTGAATGTGAGGTCATGCAGATAGGAAGTTAACTGTAATAGAGAAACTTTGAGGAAAGAAATAATACACAGTGAACCAAGAACACAAAATAAGCAAAATTTATTGTAGGTATATTACAGTTTTATACGTCCTGTTATTAGAATTGCTTACCTTTTTACATTTTTTTTATTTTTTGCTTGATTAATGGTCATATGTCTTAGATTTGTAAGATCTTCCATTGTGCCATTAAGTTATAGCCACATTCAAGATGTTCAAATGGATTATTCAACTTTCAAAAATCATAAAAAATAGGAGAAAATAAAAAAAGAAACAATACGCATGTCTTTTGTCCACAGCAGGTCCAGTACTCAATCTTCGGTGGTCCCCCAGGTCTTTGTATACAAGAAGCAATCAGTGGGTCCAAGATCACATGTTGTACTAATTGCATAATGGCAGTACCATGCTTGCCAGGTACGACAAGCGTGGCATGTGCGATCAGATCTATGGGAAACCTGATACACAACAAAAGTACAACAAACAATACCATAAGTAAGGTGGGAACACAGGGGATACTCTAACAATGGTGGGCCTTAGCGCTAATGAGAGAGGTAGATGGGATTTGTATCTTCAACAGGGTTTGATGGGAAACACCACTACTTAAACCAACAAGGGTGTAGCTACAAAGCAGCTGCAGCTCAAATACTCTGCTACGAGATGCTGGCAACAGAACTGACATTAACTCCTAAGGCACCAAAAGAAATGAAACGACATTTAAATATAGAGCCTTAGATGGTAATGAGTGACTCAAGTCCTAAACCTATCACTAATCTCCAAAGACAGAGAGATGACTGTTATGATTCAGGGACCAAGGAGGATCAAAAAATGCGGAAACCCAAAAAGTAACCAGAGTGGCTGGAACCTTAACGGACTGCAGACCTAATCCTGACACACAACTAGAAGTAGCCGTGGGATGAGCCTACGATGACCTAGTCATCTCGACACAGCCGTAGAACTAAATATTCTTACAGATAGAAATATAAGAAAAGCTAATCTGCCACAGAAAAATCCCAAAAATATAGATATCCCCCCACATGTAAAGACTACGGTGATATAGGAAAACACAATACAAAGCCAGAAAACAGATCCAGCAAAGGTGAGGCCCAAACTATCTTTATAGCAAAGGATAGGAAGGAGCACTATTTGCAGCCGTAAAAACCCTAATAAATACCAGCAAGCCTGATATGGAAAAACCCTGAGACCACACCGCCTCTCCCCCACTATATCAGCACTCTGATGTTGCTGGGATCCAAAAACTCTAATATAGATGAGGGACTGAATTAATACCAAGCATGTCAAAGCACAATACATTGCAGAATCATGGAGCTAAGTACACAGACACTCCCAGCAGGGAATGATCCAATTCCATCAGGAACTCCACACAGGCAAAATAGGAATCAAGCATTAGTATCAAAGCAGAAAAAACAACAAGAAAGTGGAAACTGTAAGCAGAGGTACAAAGACTAACTTATCTGAGAGGAGTTCTGGTAGAGAGCAGAGCTGGTTTCAGAATGTCCTTAACACACAGGATATCCATTTAGCACTGGCAAGTAGCAGGAGAAAACTACTCAGTTACATAGCCCAAACTGAAAGAACTGATTGCCAGTCCTCCACAGGTATGTGGCTTTCATTCCACAAATCAACTGCACCGCCAGCACTGACCACAAGAGGGAGCTCCAAACTGGAAAAATGTATTCACAACAGAAGACTGAGACAGGCAGTGGTCACTCATCCAATCAAATAAACAATATTCATTTCATAGTCACGATGTTGCTGGAAGAATAATTTGTACCTTTTTGCAATTGAAATGATAACATTCATTAGTTAAAGGTAATCTGTTAGCAGGTTTTTGCTATTAAATCTGATACCAGCATGGTGTAGAGGCAAAGACTTTGATTGTAGTAATTTATGACTTACTAGGCTATATGCTCTAGTTTTAATATGATCAGTATTTTATCAAGAGGAGTTTATCACTGCAGGATTAGGGGGTCAACTGCCAGGCAGTCCAGCTAATCTTTAATTCTAGCCCCACCACCGATTGGCAGCTTGCTAATAATGTGCAGAGTACACAGGAAGCTGCCAGTAAAGAGTGTGGTCAAGGTTATAGAGGGCTCCGCATTCATAGCACTACCACATCTTCAGCGGACATGTGACGCCCTGGGGAAGCCAGGGGTCACAGGTCATGACACCACCACACCCTACACCCCGGATAGGTACACCAAAGCTACAGAAAAATCTTTGTTGCCTTCCTCCAGGGGCTGATGTTCACACCAGGGGGTGGGCCAGGCGGTTGGCTCCGCCCACCGAGGAGTTCACAGCCCTGGAGGCGTGAAAACCAGCAGAGAGAGTTAAGCTAGGGAAGTGAAAGGAAGGGGTAGAGGAGCAAGAGAGAGGAGTAAAAGTGGAAGAGAAAGTGACAGTTGAGAAAGCCTGAAGTTGGTCCGGGTGTGTGCCCCGGACTGAGAACAGCAAGGTTAGCAGACGGCGGTGACTGCAGGAGAGGCTGATCGGAGGTTGCCGAAAGGACCGTGGACGGGTGGTGGCCCGGCGGTACCGGAGCGGTATACGAAGAGAAGCCAGCACCATTGGCAGGGGCCTTTCGGATCCCGGCAAGGCTAGGAGTCGCCGTGAATTTGCCAAATCCGTCAGTGAAGGAGACCTCTGGGTCTCCCAACAACCAAGTCCCGATTGAAGGCAACAGTCCAACCGTTAGAGAGAGACACCGCCACCGCCAAGGCACCAGTTTCTCAGGGCCAGCGCCTGCGGACAAAGATAGGCTCCTCCGGCCCATATCCAAGCCAGGGAGCGGGTTACCGGTGGGAACCCATCGCTACCAACATCATCTTAGGTGCAGGAAAAGGGACTGTCACCGTCAACTACTGGGGAAAAGCAACAGCAGCCATCCGTGGGAACCGTCTTTCCAGCCGTGTGTTTTACCGAGAACTGTGTCCCCGTCTCAGGCTGAGTGAGTACCACAGTGCCGTGAGGCACAGCGCTGCCCCCGCGTCCCTGCACCCCACCAAGCCCTGCACCGGCCCTGCCATCCCTCATCACCCACCTCATCACTGGGCCCCGGGACAACTACCCCCTACCCACGGAGGGGAGAACCAACAACTTTGCTGCTCCCTGTCACCGCTCAAGGGATCCCCATACAGAGCAGCGGTGGTGTCCACACAATCACCACAACCGTGGGTGGCGTCACGGACAATAAACAATCCCAAAACCAATCCCCTTTTCACTCACGGTTGAGGAGCGCCGCTCGAGTCCCCGGGATCCGGCCCATCGCTTGAGCCACCGAGCAGCAGCAGGCCGCAGCAGCAGCGGCAGCCGGACCCGAGCAGTGGGAGAGTGCAGCGTCCCCTCCTCCGCCCGCGACAACTTGGCGTCACGAACAGGATCTTACCGCTCTGCCGTTGGGTAGAGGTGCGCCTTGTGACCGCCGGAGGTGTCCGGCCGGAAAATTTCAGAAGCCGCCATCTTTGGCGCGAAGGGTTCCCGCTCGAGCGTCTTCTCGAGTAGCAGAGGCGCGAAGGCCAAAACCCCGCCCCGATAGAGGAGGGGCCGGAAAGAGGCTAAGGGGGACGGAAACAAGATGTCTGCGCCCGACGGAGCCGCTGGAGGAGCGGTGGTCGCAGCCGCAGTGGCACCCGTGGATGGGAATATGCCTGCCCAGGTCCCGGCCGTGCTGGCAGGAGGTGCCGCGGCCCCCTCTCTCTCCGGTGATGCCGTTCTCCTTGCCCTATGTGCCCGGAGCTACCTGGCTGCCGCAGTATGACGGGAAACCTGATGCTTTACAGGTCTTCCGGAAAAAGCTTAATCCGCTTTTGGAATTGTACCCCCTGACTGATAAGCAATGTGCAGCGGTAGTGCTGGGCCAGCTAACCGGCGCGGCTGAGCAGGAAGCGAAGACCTGGGCCGAGGGGGACCGGTTCTCTGTAGCCACCATCTTTGAGAAGCTACAGTCTGCCTTTGAGACCCGTACCGAAGCTGAGCTGAGGATGCAGTTTTACCAGTGCCGGCAACGGTCTGTGGATAGCATTCGGGACTACGCTTTACATCTGCAAACCGCCCTTCGCACCCTAAAGCGGGTAGACACTATCAATGAGGCGGACAGAAACAAGATGTTAGTAGAGCAATTCGTGCAGGGGATGAGGTCCTCTGAGGATCGCAAACAGCTCCGGCTGTGGGCCCTGGAACACCCTGATGTGGACTTTGCTGTGTTAAAGGAGCGGGCTATTAAAGCACTGCAACCCCCAGCTTCAGAAATCTCGGAGCCAGCCTCGTGGCCAATTGAGACGGCCCCCGTAGTGGTGGCCCCTGCCCCACCAGCCTCTCCAATGCCTACAGCTCCCAGCAGCACAATGGAAGGACTGGCAGCCCAGGTCCGCCGCATGGATGGGGACCTCGCCAAGATTCTCGCTGCACTCCAACCTTTGACCAGATCCCAGCCTCCAACCAGGATACAGCTCGCCGACAGCCCTGAGGATGTTCCCTGGATGCAGCGGAGAAGTGTTAACAACTCACGGAACAGACCTCCAACCTGCTACAAGTGCAGCAAGCCTGGCCATTACTTCCGACAGTGCCCGTTAAACGAGCAACCCCTGGGGCCACGGGCCAATCCTCAGGAGTAGAACCCCGTGGCCCCCCAGACTGGCGGGACCGGTATATCGGGGCCCGGCCCATCATCCCCGTGGCTGTGGACGGCATACCGGTGATGGCTCTCTTGGACACTGGATCACAGGTAACCACCATACCATACACATTATACCAGCGATATTGGGGGACAGACGAGCTGGCACCCCCAGATACTAGTATAACACTGATTGCTGCTGATGGACTCCCATTGACCCAAGTTGGGTATAAACAAGTGGATATGACAGTGGGGCGAGCTGAACTGCAACACCAGGGTATGATTGTGATCATGAATGAACCCAGTGACCATAACCCGAAGATAGTGCTAGGGACTAATGTGATGGAGCACTGTATGGGTGATGTGTTGGCCCTACTGCAGCAGCTGGCCGCCACGGTGGCGGGGAGCCGACAGAGAGCTGTGCAGCGTGAGATCCGAGCCTTGATGTACCGCCAGCATGTAAACTCAACAGGAGGAGAGATTGGTGGAGTGAGAGTGATGGATGCTGCTCCGTTGATTGTGCCCCCTAGGAGTGAGATGATGATTTGGTGTAGAGCAGCAGTAGGGCCTCAGGGGCGTGACTACCCTGCCATGATAGAGCCCATGCCCTCCGAGCACTGGCCCACCGTAATGGCCGCCCGAGGGGTGGTAGATGTAAAGAAGGGGAGAGTGCCCGTGAGGGTGCTGAATTGTGGGGAGGAAAAAGTCAGGCTTCCCCGGTATGCTACCCTTGCCAAGTTGCTCACCCTGGATCCCCACACCCTCCACGAGGCAGCTCCCCCAGTTTCCCCACCTACTACTAGCACTCACCTGCCCCAAGACTTTGGGCAGATAAAAGGGGTCCAACACCACATCCCCACCGGCGAGCACCCCCCTATCAAAGAGAGGTACAGGCCTATTCCCCCTGCGCATTACCAATGTGCCAAAGATATGTTGAGGAACATGAAAGAGGCAGGGGTTATTCGGGACAGCTGTAGTCCCTGGGCCGCCCCGTTGGTACTGGTCAAGAAGAAGGATGGCACCATGTGGATGTGTGTGGACTACCGGAAGATTAACCAGATAACGCATAAAGATGCTTACCCGCTGCCCCGTATTGAAGAGTCTTTGGCCGCACTGAGAACTGCAAATTACTTCTCCACCCTTGACCTCACCAGTGGGTACTGGCAAGTGGCAGTGGCACCGGAGGACCGGGAGAAAACCGCCTTCACCACCCCAATGGGGCTCTGTGAATTTAATAGTATGCCGTTTGGGCTGTGCAACGCCCCTGGAACCTTCCAACGACTGATGGAGTGCTGTCTGGGACATCTAAACTTCGAGACCGTCCTGTTATACCTGGATGATGTGATTGTGTACTCTCAGACGTATGAAGCCCATCTGGAGCACCTAGCCGAGGTGTTCGCATCCCTTGCCAAATACGGGATGAAGTTGAAGCCCTCTAAGTGTCACCTGCTGAAACCCAGAGTACAGTACCTGGGGCATGTGGTGAGTGCAGAAGGTGTCGCCCCCAACCCTGAGAAGATCACTGCCATCCAAGACTGGCCAAGACCAACCACCGTGAGGGAAGTAAGGCAGTTTCTGGGTCTGGTGGGGTACTACCGACGCTTCATCAAGGGGTACACAAAGATGGCTGCCCCCATGCAAGACCTCCTCGTGGGACAGACCAAAGGTGGTAGACCCATCGGAGCCCCACTGGTGTGGGAAGAAAGGCATGAGGAATCCTTCCGCCAGCTGAAAGCGGCCTTGATCGGAGAAGAGGCCCTGGCGTACCCTGACTACGGCTGCCCATTCATCCTCTACACAGACGCCAGCAACGTGGGTTTGGGGGCAGTCCTGTCCCAGGTCCAGGACGGGAAGGAGAAAGTGATTGCTTATGCTAGCCGAAAGCTCCGGCCGACTGAAAGGAATCCTGAGAACTACAGCTCCTTCAAGCTTGAGCTCCTGGCACTGGTATGGGCTATCACCGAGCGGTTCCGCCACTACTTGGCCGCAGCAAAATTCACCGCTTTCACGGATAACAATTCGTTGACTCACCTGGACACGGCCAAGTTGGGCGCGCTAGAGCAGCGGTGGGTGGCCAGGCTAGCCAACTATGACTTCACAATCAAATACAGGGCTGGTCGTGTCAACATTAATGCTGATGCACTCTCTCGGATGCCCCACTTGTCAGAAGAAGGGTGCGAGGATGACGACCTCGAAGAGATCGAGTTGCCTGCATTTCACCAGCCACCAACTGAGAGGATACATGTCCACCAACAACGGGTGAACCTGGATCCACTGCCCAGTCAGGAGTGGCAGGAAACTCAAAACCAGGCGCCCGCTGTCCGCCTAGTCAAGACCCTGGTGGAACAAGGCGCTACTGGAATAGACCCTGCCGCCCCAGCTGAAGCCCAACGCTTGTGGAAGGAACGGAACCGGCTGTATCTACATCAAGGGAAGTTGTACCGTGAGCTGATCAACCCGAAGACTCATGAGAAAATCCGCCAGTTGGTTATTCCCCAAGCTGATGTGCCCACTGTTCTGCAGGCATACCATGATGGTGCCGGACACTTCGGATGGAAGAAGCTGAAGATGCTGTTGAGAGAGCGGTTCTATTGGAGTGGGATGCGGGAGTCTGTAGAGGCCTGGTGCCGAGAATGCGGTCCTTGCACGCTAAGGAGGAAGGACGAGGCCAGCCAGAAGGCGCCCCTACACCCGATCATTACACATCAGCCGCTGGAGCTGGTCGCCCTGGACCATGTCAAGCTCACCCCCAGCTGAAGTGGGTACGCCTACGCGTTGACCATAATAGACCACTATTCGAGGTTCATGGTGGTTGTCCCAGTCAAGGACCTAACTGGTCGTACTGCCGCTAGAGCGTTCCAGGCTTATTTCTGCCGACCACATGGATACCCAGAGAAAGTGCTTACCAACCAAGGTCCGGCTTTTGAAGCAGAGGTGTTCCGTGAGTTCTGCCAGTTGTACGGCTGCAAGAAGATCCGGACCACCCCTTACCATGCCCAGACCAACGGCATGTGTGAGAAGATGAACCACTTGGTCCTGGGACTCCTCAAGACGTTACCGCTGGAAGAGCGGAACCTGTGGCCAGAGAAGCTACCCGACTTGGTCGATATGTACAACAACATCCCGTCCAGCTCAACGAAGTGCACCCCAGCATATCTGATGAGGGCTCACCCCGGCCGACTGCCGGTGGACCTGGAAATGGGATTGGAGGCCCCAGAAGCACTCCCTCCGACAGCTGAATGGGAAACTCGGCGGAGGGGACAATACCGGCAGATTCAAGAATATGTTGAGAAAAACTTGAGTCGGAGTCGGGAACTGCAGGAGCAGCACTTCAATCAAAAGGCGTCTGCTGGCCCTTTTCAGCCCGGAGATGTTGTACTGAAGCGGAAGAGGAGAACCCACAAGCTGGATGATCAATGGGAACAAACCCCGTACGTCATACAGCCCACAGGATGGGAAGATGGGAAGGTCTACCAAATCAGTCGTGATCAAGGAGGCACTTTGGCCACGGTTTCCCGGGACCATCTGAAAAGGTGCCCACCAGCCTTAAGAGCGGCGGCTGAAGTACCGGCTCCCCCACCAGCAGAGAAGGCAACAGAGGTGATCCACACTGCGATGGGAGACTTCCCAGCGGATTGGCCTACACAGAACGGCACGATGATTCTTCCAGTGATACTGTTCCCACAACCCGTGGATGAAGAAGTGATGGAGGCGGTCAACCGTGAGTCAGTGCCAGTGCCCAGGGATGAATCTGTACCCAGCTCCCCTATGCCTCCACCTGCCCCACACGATAGCAGGGAGGAGGAACTGATTGTTCCCTCTGCCCCACTGCCTAGCCCTACGTACACCGGACCCCGGAGGTCCACCCATCCCAACCTAGGTAAACCCCCACTTAGGTACAGGGAAACCGTCCTTTAACAGGGGGGAGGAAGTCTGTGTTTTTAAAAGTTGAAAGTTTTGAAAGGTTTTTGAAGAAAATGATAAGTGATCCACCGATGAGCAAGTAACCTGATTGTCAGCACCGTGACTGAACCGGCCGTTGCCGGCACCGTTGTCCCCATGGGGACCATTCACAGTTTATGCATAGGAACTTCTATGAACAGGCCCGAGAACTTGCAGGGCAACCACAAACATTAGTGGCATGTAAATAAATATGTTGTTGCAGCTAAACGTTACCGCCTCCGGAGAGGCAGGTTGGAGGGAGGGCCCGCAGTGGAGTAGGCTGGGGCCCAGCCACCACAGGAACCAGTGGCTACCCTCTGGAGGGGAAGGACAGATCCCGCTCGGGTAACTGGTTCAGGACTGGGGTCAAGGGGTTCTGCCTGTTTCTTAGGGGCAGCATCAGGGCCAGGTTACTTGGGTGGGAGAGAGCGGCAGCAGCAACCGTTAAAATGTTACCGTAACGTTTAAGAAAAGTGCCTCCCATTGTGGGATGATGTTATTCTATTTGTATATGTTTACCTTTTATATCTTTTCAGAAAAATAAAACCGGTGTTGGACGGGCAGCCCGCGGACGGTCTGCATTTTGCTAAGGGGGAATGTGACGCCCTGGGCAAGCCAGGGGTCACAGGTCATGACACCACCACACCCTACACCCCGGATAGGTACACCAAAGCTACACAAAAATCCTTGTTGCCTTCCTCCAGGGGCTGATGTTCACACCAGGGGGTGTGCCAGGCGGTTGGCTCCGCCCACCGAGGAGTTCACAGCCCTGGAGGCGGGAAAACCAGCAGAGAGAGTTAACCTAGGGAAGTGAAAGGAAGTGGTAAAGGAGCAAGAGAGAGGAGTAAAAGTGGAAGAGAAAGTGACAGTTGAGAAAGCCTGAAGTTGGTCCGGGTGTGTGCCCCGGACTGAGAACAGCAAGGTTAGCAGACGGCGGTGACTGTCTGCAGGAGAGGCTGATCGGAGGTTGCTGAAAGGACCGTGGACGGGTGGTGGCCCGGCAGTACCGGAGCGGTATACGAAGAGAAGCCAGCACCATTGGCAGGGGCCTTTCGGATCCCGGCAAGGCTAGGAGTCGCCGGGAATTTGCCAAATCCGTCAGTGAAGGGGACCTCTGGGTCTCCCAACAACCAAGTCCCGATTGAAGGCAACAGTCCAACCGTTAGAGAGAGACACCGCCACCGCCAAGGCACCAGTTTCTCAGGGCCAGCGCCTGTGGGCAAAGAGGGGCTCCTCCGGCCCATATCCAAGCCGGGGAGCGGGTTACCGGTGGGAACTCATCGCTACCAGCATCATCTTAGGTGCAGGAAAAGGGACCGTCACCGTCAACTACTGGGGAAAAGCAACAGCAGCCGTCCGTGGGAACCGTCTTTCCAGCCGTGTGTTTTACCGAGAACTGTGTCCCCGTCTCAGGCTGAGTGAGTACCACAGTGCTGTGAGGCACAGCGCTGCCCCCGCGTCCCTGCACCCCACCAAGCCCTGCACCGGCCCCGCCATCCCTCATCACCCACCTCATCACTGGGCCCCGGGACAACTACCCCCTACCCACGGAGGGGAGAACCAACAACTTTGCTGCTCCCTGTCACCGCTCCCGGGATCCCCATACAGAGCAGCGGTGGTGTCCACACAATCACCACAACCGTGGGTGGAGTCACGGACAATAAACAATCCCAAAACCAATCCACTTTTCACTCACGGGCGAGGAGCGCCGCTCGAGTCCCTGGGATCCAGCCCATCGCTCGAGCCACCGAGCAGCAGCAGGCCGCAGCAGCAGCGGCAGCCGGACCCGAGCAGTGGGAGAGCGCAGCGTCCCCTCCTCCGCCCGCGACAGACAACGTAGGGATTTTATCAAAACTGCACCAAGCACTCCTTTAAGTGATATATTGCTGGAATCAGGCCCTCTATCCCTACTTCCTGTTGCTCTCAGATTTCATTACAATAACCTGCTTACAGATACCCTTTCAGTGTGTTAGTGATCCCATATTATTCTCATGTGAAAATGGCCAATCTATATTGCCAACTCTATTGGGATTACCAATAATCTGTTACAGTTGGGATTGCTGTACAGCTGGCATTACTGTGAGGATGGGGCTGTACTACTACTTGTATATTTAATATTAACAATTTTTTGTATTAGAGTTTTGAATACATAATGAGTAGATTAGGAGTGACACTGTATTCCATGACGAGGCTTGTGTTTTAGAATTAGGGGGTGCATTTAAAATTTCTGTTTCCAAAGAGCATACATTTGTAATTTTGACTTCTTTATCTTTTAATCCATTGGCCTGCTTTAATGTTTAGATTTATTTTAATTATCAATTGAAATTTTCCA
This sequence comes from Anomaloglossus baeobatrachus, assembly GCF_048569485.1. Classification (NCBI taxonomy): domain Eukaryota; kingdom Metazoa; phylum Chordata; class Amphibia; order Anura; family Aromobatidae; genus Anomaloglossus; species Anomaloglossus baeobatrachus. The sequence continues at coordinate 763,674,331 of NC_134353.1, read as the reverse complement.
AAACCAAATCTCAAAGTGTGATTTCCAGCATAGAAATATAAAGGCAAAAAAATACAGATAGGAAATTTCCATAACACGTTTGATTCCATGTTTATAAGCACATTATCATGCTTTGAGTCTGCTGAGTGATCAGAGGTTAAGGAGAAAAGCTTTATGATGTTTAGAATATCATAAGTGATTGAGGCAGAATGAATCAAATCATGTACAGCTCAACAATCATTTAACAGCCGCCAGCGGCATAATGCTGACGCTATTCATTTTATGGAAATTACTGGGAGTTTGTTAGGGTGATCCCGGGTAGAGGATGCAAAGCAAACATACCTGAAGGTACAAAAGCAGAGCTGAACAAATACTGAAACAAAAAGTGCATGAAGCGAAAAGTGCCAGTATTCATCTGTGTAATTATATATTTTATACGTAGTTACACCTATACATTAATAGCTTTTACTATGCACCAAACAGTAGATTATGGCCATGTGCACATGGTGCATTTTTGATGCATTTTTGTGTGCAGATTTGTCACAAATCTCGACGCCTATCTTTCCGCTAGCAAAGTCAATGACAATCCTGAAGTGTCGTGCACTTGTGGCTTATTTTATCCTTGCAGATTTGGTGCAGAAAATAATCTGCAGCATGTCATTTCTGCATGCGTTTTTACCTGCGTTTTTTTAGCTCTTCCACCAATTGACTTCTTTATGAAAAATGCATGGCTAAAACGCACAAAACGCATTGCATTTTTGGTGTGTTTTTCTCCCAGAAGATGAAGATTTGTGCACCAATTACTCAGATCATTGCCCATCACTCTATTTTAATACATGTGAAAATAATTTCCCCAATTCATGCAAAGATACGAACTTTCAATGAAGCAAAGATTAAGCATTCTATTTATGTCAGATGGGACAAGTGATGTAGCCAACTCTTTCCATTAGGCCGATTTCAGACATCCGTGTTTAATCAGGTACCAGTCACACGCATGGTTATGGTCACACGTGTGTCATACCATACGAGTGTCACACTTGTGTCTCGCGTGTGACGTCGGTGTTTGCATACGTGTGACACATATCGGATAAATGCAGCGATGCTGTCTTCTGCTCTGCTGCCTCTTGCTCCTAACCCCCGCTCATTATTTTCATTGATTATTCAATGCCCAAGGATTTGAAAGCCGGAGCATCGTGGGGACAGCGCTGGACAGCACAGCCGAGGACAGCACCGCCGGGTCATAGATTTTTGACAAAGATCATCAACACTGGCCTTCTGGTATTGCACCATTTTAGTAGACCTCTCGACTGCAGGAATGAGAGAGTTAAGGTTCTCCTTGTAGTGTTTGTTGAGAAGGGTGCACAACCAGAAATCTGCATTGACAAAAATGTGTATAATGCTAGGGTCCCTGGAAAGGCAACAGAACATGAAGTCTGCCATGTGTTGCAGACTCCAAACAGCAAGACTTCCCTGTCCCCAGCAGAGGGACGATTATACATCTGCTCTTCTGCCTCATGATCCTCCTCTTCAGGCCATCCATGCTGAACAGTGGGAATAAAGCTGTTGGGAGTAGTATCCTTTGTAGCAAAGGCAATCATTTCCTGTTCTTCTTCCTAATTTTCAGCCTCCTTCTCCATCTCAATATCACCTAATCTGCGGTGGGAAGATGACATGAGGCTAGGCTGGGTAGTATCACTCTGTGCACTTTCCTCCTCCATCTCCTCCTGTTCCACACAGAAAGCTTCCTCTTTCATTGTGAGCAGCGAACTTTTCAGTAGACACAGAAGCGGGATGGTTACGCTGAGTATGGCGACATCGCCAATATCCACCTTGGTTGATTGCTAAAAGTTTTGGAGAACTGCCCAGCTATTAGACATCCATGGCCACTCATCCATTGTTAAGTTCAGAGGTTGACCGGAATACTGGCGGGTACATTGTAGCTGGTATTCAACTTGGCCCTCTGCTGCTCACAAAGCCTTGCCACCATATGTAATGTCGAGTTCCAGTACGTGTGCTGGTCACTCACAAATCATTCGGTGAGCTGGCACTTGCAAGCACTGCTGGTGGCAGCTTTAGCTAACTTGCAGAAATGTACATACCTGTGGTGCACCTTCACAAGGATATCAGTAAAATCTGGGTAAGTTTTCAGAAAGCACTGAACCACTAAGTTGAGCACATGGGCCAGACATGGTACATATATCAGCTTGTGAAGCTTCAGAGCTGCCACCAAGTTACGGCCATTATCATACACAACCATTTCTGGTTGGAGGTTCAGCAGAGAGAGCCATAGATCTGTCTGGTCTGTTAGACCTTTTAACAACTCTGTGTGCGGTTTGTCAGATACCTCACCAAGGCAGTGCTACAGTGCTTCCAGCATGCGAGTTATAGGGACAACAATTTGGAGATGGAGGATAAGGAGGAGGAGGAAGGGTTGAGGAACTAGAGTAGAAGATGGAGGAAACCCTGATGGAACTATGGCCCAAAGTTGTAGGTGTCGGTAACATGTGTGCAGACACTGGCCCCAACTCATTTCCCGCCTCCACGAGATTCACCCAGTGTGCTAGCATGGAAATGTAGCATCACTGGCCACAATCACTTTTCCAAGGTCCGTGGTAAAGTGGATCATGCCAGTAACTGCGTTGATGAGGTCATGGATGGTGTTATGGGACACATGCTGATGTAAGGCAGAGATGGCACACCAGGAGAAATATTGATGGCTGGGTACCGAGTACCAAGGGACGGGCGCCGCCATCAGGTTGCAGATAGCCTTAGTGTCCACAAGCCTAAACAATAACATTTCCAGGGCAAGCAGTTTGGAAATAGGGTGTTTAGTGTTTGGACCTGTGGGAGGGTGGGTGAGTATTTCCACTTGTGTTCCAAGGCCTGTGGTAGAGACAGATGGCCGCTGCCCAGGGACATGGAGTGGACATGCATGTTAATGGTGTTTGCAAATGTGCAAAGACAGGTTCAGGGTAAGAGGCATTTGTGCCTGTGTCCTGGACAGAGGATTGACCAGCACTATCACAAGGGAGGAAGCAGTGGGGTCACACACAGACAATGGTTGTGGACCCAGGCATTTCACTCACCTAGCCAGGGGCTGGGATGACATGCATCTGAGCATGCTGGTGGTGGGCAGGCTCTTTAGTTGCAAATGACCATTTTCTTGTGTTCTGCACTTTCTGTAAAAAGCACCAGACACACTTATCCCTTAGCCTGGAATCTTGTTGACTGGTGGTGCTCTGATGAACAGTTGTCTGCCTTCTCCATCTAAACTCCCACTTCCTCTTACTGCCTGTTGTGCTGCTGAGGATCCCTCCCCCTCTGAACTGCTATCCTTGCTTTGCATGGAACCTTGCCAGGTTGGGTCAGTGACTTCATCGTCCACCACCTCATCTTCCACTTCCGCACTCTGATCCTCCTCCTGACTTCTAGACTTTTGAGATATTAATTGACATTCCTCTTTATCGCCTACTTCTGACTGTGATTGCCCAAATATTTGGGCATCACTGCACATAATCTCCTCATGTACCTTTTGAAACATGCAGGTTTAGAGGCCAGAAGAAGCCATAAATGGAAAAGTAAAGAGCTTCTCGGAGTGTCCAAGAGTGGGGTTACTTGTCTCCTTAGACTCACCATGGTGGGAGAAAGGGAATTATTATGGGGTCCTGATTCTTGACCAGTTGGATTGGACCTTGTGGAAGACAGGGTTGTGCTGGTAAACAGACTGTAAGCATTATCTGCCATACAGCCCACAACCTGCTCGCATTATTCTGGCTTCAACAGTGGCTTCAACAGCCAAGGCAAATTGGGCTTGCAGTGGAACCACAGCAAAGACACTTATTATCTATGCCTAACTTCCTGTCTCACTTTGCAGCGGGGTGCAGGACACCTGCACCCCGCTGCAAAGTGAGACAGGAAGTTAGGCATAGATAATAAGTGTCTTTGCTGTGGTTCCACTGCAAGCCCAATTTGCCTTGGCTCACGGCCATGGCCTCTACGTGCACCATGCTCAGCGGGACATCCACTTCCATGTCCCTTACTGCAGGCCATGCACATTTTAAATTATGTACACAGACTGGTATTAGAGAATAAATATATTTTGTAGCAAGCTCTGTATGCCTACCATCCTTGAATACAGGCTCATAAACAAGATCCCTACTACAGAGTCTCACCCGACACTAATTGCAAACTAAGATCATAAGAATGTAAATTATTACATTATTGGAGAATATAATTAATTTTTTAGCTAGCAGCAGCACACTCTAAGGCTTGAATCACTGCTTACAGGCCTGTAATACACGATCCCTACTCAGGCAGGTTGCTCTACAGTAAATGTAGCCAAGTTCAGTATCGATAAAGAACAAATGCAAAATTTTAGCAATGAGCAGCACACTGTGTAATGCTAGAATCACTACCTACAAGGCTGTAATACACGATACCTACTCCAGCAGCTTACCCTACACTATTAAATGATTGATGACCTTTTTTAGGTATCAACATCATACTGTGTAAGGCTAGAAACTTACACTAATTGCAAAATAAGAGCAGTATTACTGTATTAGAGAATAAAATTAAATATTATGCTAGCAGCAGCAACACGCTGTGTAAGGTTTGAATTTCTGATTATAGGCCTGCAAGCTCCAGTCACCACAGAGGTACTGCACCTCAGCCAGAGGTGTGGTATTCCATTCCCGGGTAAGGAGGGGGTCACCAATCGTTGCATACACACACACAGACTGTTTATTTAGCGACACTCCATTAGACTTTGGTTAAGGCAAGCTGTACCTTAGCTGTCATATAGGAACGCACAGTTTGAAGCCAGCTTGGGAGTTGAGTCTAGTTAGTGGGCGCAGAATGTAGAACGTTAGTCAGATAGGAAGTGGACGTGGAGGAGAACGGTCCTGGGGTTTGGAACTGCAGAGCTTGTCCCAGGATCAGGACAGAAGGGGTCCTAGGGCCATGGGAAGTGCGCCATACAGCCATGGACTCTTTTCCACACCCAGTCTATAGGTGTGGAGGGACTTGGCTGCATAGGGGATTGGCCCCTCAACTAGTGGAGAACTGCAAGGCTCAGCCAGCACACCGGAGGCTAAGGCTACTGCAAGTACTGAAGCCACATCCGCACATAAACTGTTGAAAAGGTGACCACATAGGACCAAGGGACAAGGCAGAAAAGCCACCCATAAAAGGATCTGCGGACACTGGCTCAGGGCACTGTGTGTGAGGCGTGTGGCAGGTGGGAGAGGCCAAAGCAGGAAGACGAACAGGAAAGGAACACAGAAGTGTGCATCGGGTTGTGCCTCCGAACTATCTGGGGATTGGCTGGGGCCCATCACAGCAGGACTCCCACTCATTTAAACAACACCGTCAGGGTCACAGAGTCGGGCACTGCCACCGTGACCTACCAGAAACGAGAACCGAAGCACAGTTCCGAGTATCCCCACGGCCCTGGTGGGCATGTCAACTTTGGCATCACGAACAGGATTTCATGCCCGTTATAACGGGTACTGTGCGCCTAAAGACTGTGTAAAAGATTATGCAATTGGCGTCCATTGAAAAAGAACAGGTGCCATGTGTTATCAGAAGTGCTGGGTGCGTCCGCCCTTCGTGGGCTGGATTGCAGAACATTGTAAAAAGCCGTTCCCGCCCCCTACAGCAACAGCAGAGAAACGAAATGTAACCAAATGACCCAGGAGTCCCGCCTTCCCAGGAAGTAGCCCATAGCACAATGTCCTGCAGCGTCCGGGAGATGCTCTGCTAGCGGGGTCTGTACCCGGGGGACTCCGTTGCATACACCAGACACAAGAGAGAAAGGGGCTGGAATGCCCTAGATGTAAAAATCCACCGCCTGGAGGAAGGAAACAGCACCGGAGTGCCGACCTGAAGCATCAGACCGGGAACCTGTCCCAGTCAGCATCCTAAACACTGTGTCCTGTGACCAGGAGACACAGACTCATGTTGTCACCTATGGCATGCCAGGATACCTGGAGTGTCATCAGCTGGGAAGCTGTAGCCCTGGTGCACAGCCGTGAAAAAAGAAATAAACACACAGTACTGTTGAAAAGAAATGTAAATAGTTAACCTTTTTAATAATAGAGTAACATTAATAGTTTTCTTTTTTCAAAGTGTACAATTGGACCACAGGACTATTTGTCGTCAGGACCATAATTGTACATTGTTGGCACCTTGTTGGAGTGCTCCCAGGTAGATTTACAAGACCACAGGAGTTAAAACCCGTCTGGTGTGGCCAAAGAAATGAAGCTTGGTCAGGAACGCTCTGTCACCCGCCCAGAGCCTACATTAGGGGTTTTTTTGGTGGCGGGTCCCCCATTTGTTATGCTGCTTTTATTGCTGATAACCGGAGAGGTGCAAACAACATTGGCATCATGGACTCCTGAAAAGAGTTAATAATGTTAAAATTATGTTTTATTACAAAGTTTTATAGTCTATTGAAAAGTTTTATCATGTTTGAAAGGTTCAAGAAATGGTGCCTCCCATAAAGGGAAGAAATGTTTTAATGTTACCTGTTACTCTGCATATCAAAATTTTGAAAGCCATAACACTGCTGTATTTCTTTTTCTGTTCCACCCCGCGGATGTGCTGGGATTTGCTGTGGGGGAGTGTGGCGCCCCTGAGGATCCAGTCACCACAGAGGTACTGCACCTCAGCCAGAGGTGTGGTATCCCATTCCCAGATAAGGAGGGGGTCACAGGTCATTGCATACACACACAGACACTCTTTATTTAGTGACACTCCATTAGACCATGGTTAGGGCAAGTTGCACCTTAGCTGTCGTACATGAATGCACAGTCCGAAGCCAGCTTGGGGGTAGAGTCTAGTTAGGGGGGGAGGAGAATGTAGAACGTTAGTCAGATAGGAAGTGGACGCGGAGGAGAATGGTCCTGGGGTCTGGAGCTGCAGAGCTCGACCCAGGATTAGGACAGATGGGATCCTAGGGCCACGGGAAGTGTGCCATACACCCAAGGACTCTTTTCCACACCCAGTCTATAGATGTGGAGAGACTTGGTTGCATAGGGAACCGGCCCCTCAACTAGTGGAGAACTACAAGGCTCAGCTAGCAAACCAGAGGCTAATGCCCCCGTCACACACAGCGAGATCGCTAGAGACATCGCTGAGACGTCACAGGTTTTGTGATGTATCAGCAATCTTGCCAGCGTTATCGCTGTGTGTGAAAAGCAGCAGCGAGCGGCCCCGTGCTGCGAGGTCGCTGATCATTACAAACCGATCAGGACCATTTTTGCTCGTTGGTCTCCCGCTGTGCAGCACGCATCTGCGTGTTTGACGGCGAGAGACCAACGATCTGAATTTGTAGGGAGCCGGTGTCTGGCAGCCTGTAAGCGGCGGTACGCTGGTAACCATGGTACACATCGGGTAACTATGCAAAGCGCTTTGCTTAGTAACCCGATGTGTACCTGTTAGGGCCAGGTGGATGGGCAGACCCAGAAGGTGGATCCACTGGGCCGAACTCCCCGATGAGGGAAAGGAGTCCGGTAGCCGGAGCACTATAGGTAGCAGAACAGTCCGCGCACAAGATCACAATGGAGAAGTCCCTGGAACCACGGGGTCACTGATGGTGGTCCGGGTGACGGAGCTCAGGTTCGGAAGCCGGGATGATGTCAGGCGGGGTCCGGAACCGTTGGAGCGAGATGACGGGTCACCGCAGGGAACAGAGAAGGTGCGGACTGTCAGGATGGCAGATAGGCAGCGTTCGGGGTTCGGGATACGGCAGGACCGGATGGCAATGCAGGATCGGCTCTAGAAGAGAGAGAGGTAAGTATCTCACAGGAACACAAGGAGACCTGACTCCTAGCTTGGGAAACACGAAGATCAGGCCCCGCCCCCTTGGACATTGCACCCCTTTATACCCCGTACCTGTGTGCTTCATTTCCTGTCAGTGGACACTGGCCCTTTAAGAAAGGGTCAGTGACCGCGCGCGCGCCCTAATGCGCATGCGCGCGGCCCTGGTGCCAGAAGCCAGGGCAGGAAGCTGAGAGGAGGACGCAGCAGAGCCGGGCTGGGGCTGGGAAGCCGACGGGCGCTGGGAGCGGGGACCAGGAGGCCTGGGAAGCGCGAGCGATGGAGGCTGGAGAGCGGGGAGCGTGGCAGGTGAGCCGGGAAGCGGAGCAGAGGACCCGGGGAGCGTGACAGTACCCCCCCCCACGCCCCCCTCCCCGCAACCGGGACAGGAAGGCACGGATCAGCGGAGTACCCACATTCTCCCGGGGCTCCCAAGACCTATCCTCAGGACCATACCCTGCCCAGTCCACCAGGAAGAACTGTCGACCCCGTACGGTCTTCATGGCCACGATATCCCTTACCGCATAGATGTCGTCATCGGCAATAGGAGGAGGAGCCGAACTGGCAGCAGCGGAGAAGGGACCAAGGACAACCGGCTTGAGCAGGGAGACGTGGAAGGAGTTGGGTATCCTCATCGTGGCCGGGAGCTGGAGCTTGTAGGAGACCTCATTGATTTTGCTGAGGACTTTAAACGGCCCGATGTAGCGAGGACCCAGCTTGTAGGATGGTATCTTCAATCGGACGTACTTGGAAGCAAGCCAGACTAGATCACCAGGAGAGAAACACGGAGGGTCCAGACGTCTCTTGTCTGCATGTCTCTTCATCCGCAGGGTAGCACGCCCAAGGGACGCCTTGACAGAGTCCCAAATGGTTGCAAAGTCACGGGCTACAGCATCAGCAGCAGGGACATCCGAAGAAGGAGATACAGGCAATGGAACGGAGGGCTGAAGTCCGTAAACGACATGAAAGGGAGAGCTGGAGGAGGACTCACTGACGTGGTGGTTATGGGAGAACTCAGCCCAAGGAAGAAGCGTGGACCAGTCATCGTGATGGGCGTTGACGTAGTGTCGTAAGAAGGAGGTCAAGATTTGATTGACCCTTTCCACTTGGCCATTAGACTGAGGATGGTAGGCAGAAGAAAAGTCCAGAGTCACTCCCAGATGTTTGCAGAGAGCCCTCCAGAAGCGGGAGGTGAACTGAGTTCCTCTGTCGGACACGATGTGTGATGGAAAGCCATGGAAGCGGAAGATGTGATGTATATAGGCGTCCGCGAGTTCCTGAGCAGAGGGCAGTCCAGCCATAGGGACGAAATGAGCCATTTTAGAGAACCGGTCCACCACGACCCATATGACTGTGTGTCCGGAGGACAATGGCAAGTCCGTAATAAAGTCCATTGCAATGTGTTGCCACGGAACTGAGGGTATAGGCAGAGGCAGAAGACGGCCATATGGCAGGTGTTTGGGCGTCTTGTTCCTGGCACAAGAGGAGCAGGCAGAGACAAAAGAGGCGACGTCCGTGCGAAGGGATGGCCACCAATAATGACGTACAATCGCACTCCAAGTTCTTTTCTGGCCAGCATGATCGGCTGTTTTCGAGGCATGGCCCCAGTGTAACACTTTTTGCCTGTCAGTCTCAGAGACATAGGTCTTCCCGGGCGGTATCTGGGCCAGGGTGACAGGAGCCACCGGAATAATCTTACTTGGACAGATGATGGGTTGGGATGTCTCCTCTTCCTGCTCCATGGGCATGAAAGACCTAGACAAGGCATCAGCGCGTACGTTCTTGTTCGCGGGTCGGAAATGGAGCTGGAAATCGAACCGGGCAAAGAATAAGGACCACCTGGCTTGCCGTGGGTTCAGTCGCTGAGCAGACCGCAGGTATTCCAGGTTCTTGTGGTCCGTGTAAATTATAACGGGGTACACTGCTCCTTCCAGAAGATAACGCCATTCCTCCAGAGCCAGTTTGACTGCCAATAGTTCTCGGTCACCGATGGTGTAATTGCGTTCAGGCGCTGAGAAGCTCTTGGAGAAGAAACCGCAAGTCACCATCTTCCCGGAGGAGGACTTCTGCATGAGCACTGCTCCGGCTCCCGAGGAGGAGGCATCCACCTCCAAGGTGAACTGGCGGTTTAACTCCGGACGGTGGAGTACAGGAGAGGAGGCAAAGGCCCGCTTTAGGGAGCCAAATGCGGTGTCGGCCGCAGGTGACCAGTCTTTTGGATTAGCCCCCTTCTTGGTCAAGGCGGAGAGAGGAGCAGTCAGAGCAGAGAAATGAGGGATGAACTGGCGGTAATAGTTGGCAAATCCCAGAAAGCGTTGGATTGCCTTCAGTCCAGAAGGAGGAGGCCAGTTGAGAATGGAAGAGACCTTCTTTGGATCCATCTGCAGTCCGGTATCGGTGATGAGGTAACCCAGGAAGGGGAGAGAAGACTGTTCGAAGACACACTTCTCGTACTTGGCGTACAGACGATTCTCTCTCAGTCTTTGTAGAACCAGTTGCACGTTCTCTCGGTGGGTCTGAAGGTCCGGAGAGAAGACAAGGATGTCATCCAGATATACCACCACACAGACGTAGAGAAGGTCCCGGAACACGTCGTTCACTAATTCTTGGAAGACTGCTGGTGCGTTACACAGGCCGAAGGGCATCACGCAGTATTCATAGTGCCCATCGCGAGTGTTAAACGCGGTCTTCCATTCGTCCCCCGAGCGGATACGGACCAGGTTGTAGGCACCCCGAAGATCCAACTTGGTGAACACGCGAGCTCCTCTGAGCCGATCAAACAATTCGGGGATGAGCGGCAGGGGATACTTGTTTTTTACGGTGATTTGATTCAATCCCCGGTAGTCTATGCATGGGCGTAAGTCGCCCTCTTTCTTCTTTACGAAGAAGAAGCCTGCTCCAGCAGGAGAGGAGGATCTCCGAATGAATCCCCTTGCCAGGCTCTCTGTGATGTAAGAAGACATGGCCCTTGTTTCGGCTGGAGACAGTGGATATATCCGTCCTCGAGGTGGTGTAGTTCCCGGGAGCAGGTCAATGGCACAATCGTAAGGACGATGTGGCGGCAGTACCTCTGACTCCTTCTTATCAAAGACGTCCGCGAAGGACCAATAGGCTGAGGGTTGTCCCGGTAGGGACTCTGGAACCGGAGGTCGCCGGATGGGTTGTATGGTCTTCAGACAGTTCTCATGGCAAGAAGAGCCCCATCGAGTGATTTCACCAGTGCCCCAGCTGACTGAAGGTTCGTGTGTCCGTAACCAAGGAAGGCCCAGCAGGATTTGATGTGACATGTGTGGGAGGACGTAGAGAGCGATGTTCTCGGTGTGCAGAGCACCGATACGCAATTCAACCGGCCTGGTGATCCAGGAGATGGTGTCAGAGAGGGGTCTCCCATCCACAGAGGCAATCACGAGGGGTTTGTCGAGCGGAGTAACAGGCACCTGGTACTTGTCCACCGTGGCCTGCTGGATGAAATTGCCTGCTGCCCCAGAATCGAGGTACGCCTCAGCCGTGAACCGTGTCTCTCCCGTTGTCACTTGCACAGTCCATGTAACCGGGTCTGAGAGAGTCCCAGCACCTAGGGTGGCCTCTCCTACCGACCCTAGGCTTTGGAGTTTCCCGGCCTCTCTGGACAGGAGCGTAGCAGGTGTGTGCCCTCTCCGCAGTAGAAGCAGAGACCCTTGGCGAGCCGCTCTGCTCGACGTTGTTCAGACTGTCGCACACGGTCGACCTGCATGGGCTCATGGACGGAGACACCAGATGCCGTTGACTGGAGTACGGCGGACTTCTGCGGAGGAGAGGAATGCCGTACCTGGCGTCTCTCACGGGACACCTCTTTGGACCGCTACTGAAAGCGAATGTCCACTCGAGTCGCTAGGGTAATCAGGGCGTCCAGGGTGGACGGTACGTCACGACCAGCCAGCTCATCTTTGATTCGACCCGAGAGTCCTTCCCAGAAGGCGGCGGTTAGGGCCTCGTTATTCCACCCGAGTTCCGAAGCCAAGGTGCGGAAACGGATGGCGTATTGACCCACCGTCAGAGTTCCCTGACGTAACCGGAGAAGAGATGAAGCAGACGCGGAGGCGCGTCCGGGCTCATCAAAGGTGCCGCGAAAATCCTGCAGGAACTCCTGGAGGTTCTTGGTCATAGGGTCCTCCTTCTCCCACAAGGGGTTCATCCACGCCAGTGCCTCGCCCTCTAGGTGAGACATTATGAAGGCGACCTTGGCTTGGTCGGAGGCAAACAAATGCGGCAGCTGCGTGAAATGGAGGGAGCATTGGTTTATAAACCCCCTGCAGGTCTTGGGATCTCCGGCGTACCGGGGTGGTGAGGCCAAACAAAGTCTGGAAGCATCCGAGGAGGCTGCCACGGGAGCGGGAGTCGTGGATTGACTAGTGGAGGCCGGAGGTGCTGAAGATGTGACCGATGCTTGTAGCGTGTTCAAGCGGGCGTCCACGGAAGTCATAAAGTTCAGCATGCGGGTCTGGACTTCACGCTGGCGTTGGAGTTCCTCATGCAAGGCCGCTAGTGCTTCGGCGGGATCCATGGCCTGATCTTACTGTTAGGGCCAGGTGGATGGGCAGACCCAGAAGGTGGATCCACTGGGCCGAACTCCCCGATGAGGGAAAGGAGTCCGGTAGCCGGAGCACTATAGGTAGCAGAACAGTCCGCGCACAAGATCACAATGGAGAAGTCCCTGGAACCACGGGGTCACTGATGGTGGTCCGGGTGACGGAGCTCAGGTTCGGAAGCCGGGATGATGTCAGGCGGGGTCCGGAACCGTTGGAGCGAGATGACGGGTCACCGCAGGGAACAGAGAAGGTGCGGACTGTCAGGATGGCAGATAGGCAGCGTTCGGGGTTCGGGATACGGCAGGACCGGATGGCAATGCAGGATCGGCTCTAGAAGAGAGAGAGGTAAGTATCTCACAGGAACACAAGGAGACCTGACTCCTAGCTTGGGAAACACGAAGATCAGGCCCCGCCCCCTTGGACATTGCACCCCTTTATACCCCGTACCTGTGTGCTTCATTTCCTGTCAGTGGACACTGGCCCTTTAAGAAAGGGTCAGTGACCGCGCGCGCGCCCTAATGCGCATGCGCGCGGCCCTGGTGCCAGAAGCCAGGGCAGGAAGCTGAGAGGAGGACGCAGCAGAGCCGGGCTGGGGCTGGGAAGCCGACGGGCGCCGGGAGCGGGCACCAGGAGGCCTGGGAAGCGCGGGCGATGGAGGCTGGAGAGCGGGGAGCGTGGCAGGTGAGCCGGGAAGCGGAGCAGAGGACCCGGGGAGCGTGACAGTACCCTGGCTACGTGTGCAGGGAGATGGCATCTGGCAGCCTGTAAGCGGCATATGCTGGTAACCATGGTACACATCGGGTAACTAAGCAAAGCGCTTTGCATAGTAACCCGATGTGTACCCTGTCTACGAAGCACAGCGTCGTTACACGATTCGCTGGTGGCTGCTGGTTTCTGATCGCTGTGGAGATCTGCCTGATTGACAGCTCACTAGCGACCATGTAGGGACGCTCCAGCGATCCTTGCAAGGTCTTATCGCTGGTGGGATCGCTGGTTGCGCCGCTACGTGTAACGAGACCCTAAGGCTACTGCAAGTACCGAAGCCACATCTGCACATAAACTACTGAAAAGGTGACCACATAGGACCAAGAGATAAGGCAGAAAAGCCACCCATAAAAGGATCTGCGGACACTGGCTCAGGGCACTGTGTGTGAGGCGTGGGGCAGGCGGCAGAGGCCAGCGCAGGAAGACGACCAGGAAAGGAACACAGAAGGGTGCATCGGGTTGTGTCTCCGAACTATCCGGGGATTGGCTGAGGCCCATCGCAGCAGGACTCAGCACTCTGAGGGCAGCACTTGACCAGCCGTGATAATTTGGAACTCTTAACTGTGCGTAACGACCTTGTTACTGCATTCCTGTGTTGCTCAATTTTTGCCTGCGCCTCCGGCTCTGCACCCCACCATTACTTCCCAACACCATCTTCAGCCCTGGGGCTTAGCTCTACCTGTGGAGAGCTACAGTACAGACCAAACGTTTGGACACACCTTCTCATTCAAAGAGCTTTCTTTATTTTCAGGACTCTAAAATTGTAGATTCACATTGAAGACATCAAAACTATGAATGAAAACATGTGGAATGAAATACTTAAAGTGTGAAACAACTGAAAATATGTCTTATATTCTAGGTTCTCCAAAGTAGCCACCTTTTGCTTTGATTACTGCTTGCACACTCTTGGTATTCTCTTGATGAGCTTCAAGAGGTAGTCACTGAAAATGGTTTTCCAACAGTCTTGAAGGAGTTCCCAGAAATGCTTTGCACTTGTTGGCCCTTTTGCCTTCACTCTGCGGTCCAGCTCACCCCAAACCATATCGATTGGGTTCAGGTCTGGTGATTGTGGTAGCCAGGTCGTCTGGCGTAGCATCCCTTCACTTTCCTTCTTAGTCAAATAGCCTTACACAGCCTGGAGATGTGTTTGGGATCATTGTCCTGTGGAAAAATAAATAATGGTCCAATTAAATGCAAAATGGATGGAATAGCATGCCGCTGCAAGATGCTGTGGTAGCCATGCTGGTTTAGTATGCCTTCAATCAAGAAATAACGTCTGGAACACCATTCTGAGACTGAACTGGGTGCAAAAACCTAAAAAATCTACACTATATGGAGAGAAGGTATGCACACCAGTTCAGACTCAGAAAGGTGTTCCAGACATTATTTCTTGATTGATTTGTAGTTTTTCGTTTGTGAACCCGGCCCCAACCACACCTATTGCCAGTCCACATTATACGCATATATTGCTTGCGTCTCAGCTTCCCATACACGGTAAGTTTTTTAACTGCATGAGAGGACACACACTAGCTAGGGACCCCAACGTAGAGAAATACTTTGGTGTAGTGTTGGGGCTCTGTTGCATTGTGTCACGCTCGCACCATCCTGGCACTGCTCCTTACCCACGGTCCGGTCTCGCTGTCACGGCACTGCTCCTTAACCACTGATCCAGTCCACATGTCCACCGGTCATGGCTGCCGCTCGTGCTCTCCTGCATCCTGCTCCTGGTCTCATGAGTCTGACTCTGAGTCTTAGATTCATGCCTCTGTATAGGACCGGGCCACGCCCACTCTCCTGGTCTTATGGGCCCAGCACACCTGAAGCAGGAAATGACATAGGGCTGTGCTGGGTATATAAGACTGGCCTTTCCATGTGGGCGGGGCCTGATCATTGCTAGTGTTTCTTTGCATTGTCTTGTGAGCTAGGTTCTCAGGTCCGTTTGATCCTGTTTCCTGTATTACTGCCTTAAAGTACGCTGTGACCCTTGTGACCTGGTCCTGTCTTTGCTTTCTGATACCTGCACCTGTTCCTGTACTGTCCTATGGGACTCTATGACCCTGGTGACCTGGTTCTTCCCGTTCCTGCCACGCTAGTGCTCCAGCTACCGTGTACCCTGCCCTCCAGGTGGGGTGCTCGGTCCAGTGGATCCACCTCCTGGGCCTGCCAGTCCTCCCCGGCCCTCACACATTGATCAATTCAATAGCTAAATTTCTCTTTATTCATATGTTCATGGCAGTAATGCAGATTCCATTTTTCATACTATCACTCTTACATATAGCTATTGGATTTTTCATGTCAGTATTCACACAGCAGTTTCTGCTTTTCATATATTCCCCTTACATAGTCACTGGTGTGCATACCTTCTCTCCATATAGTGTAGATTTTTTAGGTTTTTGCACCCAGTTCAGACTCAGAATGGAGTTCCAGACATTATTTCTTGATTGATTTGTAGTTTTTTGTTTGTGAACACGGCCCCACCCACACCTATTGCCAGTCCACATTATACGCATATATAGCCGGGGTCTCAGCTTCCCATACACGGTAAGTTTTTTAACTGCATGAGAGGACACACACTAGCTAGGGACCCCAACGTAGAGAAATACTTTGGCGTAGTGTTGAGGCTCTGTTGCATTGATGAATTCAATAGCTACATTTCTCTTTATTCATATGTTCATGGCAGTAAAGCAGATTCCACTTTTCATACTTTCACTCTTATCCCTATTAGATTTTTCATGTCAGTATTCACACAGCAGTTTATGCTTTTCATATATTCCCCTTAGATAGTCACTGGTGTACATACCTTCTCTCCATTTAGTATGCCTTCAATTTTGAATAAATCCCCAACAGTGTCACCAGCAAAGCACCCCTACACCGTCACACCTCCTCCTCCATGCTTTACATTGGGAACCAGGCATGTAGAGTCCATCCGTTCACCTTTTCTACAAAGACACGGTGGTTGGACCCAAAGAGCTAAAATTTTGACTCATCAGACCAAAGCACAGATTTCCACTGGTCTAATGTCCATTGCTTGTGTTATTTAGCTCAAACAAGTCTCTTCTGCTTGTTGCCTGCCCTTAGCAGTGGTTTCCTAGCAGCTATTTTACCATGAAGGCCTGCTGCACAAAGTCTCCTCTTAATAGCTGTTCTAGAGATGAGAATGTGTGTCCAAACTTTTGGTCATTACCGTACACCAACTCAGCTGCATCACCATAAACTGAATAGCAGCGGCAGCACCTATATTGCCCCATACCACAGGGGGCGTCACGAACTGTCATCCCATGTAAATATCCCCCACTCGTTAAAAAGACACCGCTAGGGTCACGGAGTCGAGCCCTGACGTCGTGACCTCCCAGAAATGAGAACCGAGGCCCACTTCCGAGTAGCCCCACGGCCCTGGTGGGCGTGTCACAATCCCTACTCCTGAATTTTAATACAGAATTAATTACAAACTAAGAGCAGTATTATTAGAAAATAGAATAGATTTTTTGCTATCAGTAGCACAGTCTGTAAGGTTAAAATCCATACATGTCATTAATACACTATGTCGACTCCTGAAGCTTGCTCTACACTAAATGCAGAATAAGAATGGTATTATTAGAGAATAGAATAGTTTTCAATTGGCCCTGAAAATGAGGGTTTTTTTACTGTTCCTTCAGCAGGTGACTGTCAGGCTAAAACCCATTGTCCCTCCTCCAGCAGAATCTCTCCCTAGTCCCCACACTATTTCCGGATAGAGTACAGCAAACATAGCGTCTCTTGGTCTTATATAGACTAGATTATGCTATGCGGCTGGCCAATCACAGTAATGCTAGTAGCCAACATGGCTATGGCATTACCATGATTGGCAAGCAATCCCTGCATGTTTACTGGCTAATAAAAAACCATGGCGAGAGCTCAAGCATGGTGCCTGAGTACCAGAATACTTGATTATTGAGTGTCTCGAGCACAGTAATGATTGATCGAGTACCGATCAGTGTCGTGCTCATTCTTCCATCACTAGTCTCAATGTATCCTATGTGATTTATATACAGTATATATACATCAGTCTCAGTATATCTACTTGATGTACATAGGAGAGGCTTGGTGTATCCTATGGGATGTATAGTGCCTTGAAAAGGTATTTATAGCACATTTTTTCACGTTACACTCACACTTAAATGTATACTGACGAGGAAAAATGTAACAAAGTATTGAACTTTTGGCTTTCAGGTTCCACATCACCATCCACTACAGTTTTGAGCGTAAGACTACCATTAATTTTTAGACACACATTTTGACTATCTCATAGATAAATTTGACTTGCAAATTTAGCATATGATTAGTTATGGAGATTAATGTTATGCCACTGCATTGTTACTATTTTGCTCCTAAAAATCTCATGATAAATTCGAGGTCTCCCACTGATTGGTAGTAACCTATGGAGCCTCTGCCTGAGCACATTCTCAGAACAAAGCTCCATAGGAATCAATGGGCATCGTGGGGTATAACTGTATTGGATTACTTTGGAACGTCCAACATTTCTTTTTAATTAATAAATTGGTGAATGGGGGAGTGTTTATTCACCAAATTATGTCGGAACTTCAAGGATTTTTTAATTCAATAAATTGGTAAACAAGGGAGTTTGGGGGAGTGTTTATTAAAATAAACTATTATTTTCCTGAGTCTGTGTGTATTTTTTAACTCTACACTTACCAGACTAGTAATGGGGATGTCTAATAAAAGCCTATACATTACAAACCCCTGGGCTTGATATCAGATGTCAATTCACAGCTGATATCACCCCCCAAATTATTACCCTGATTGCCACTGCACCAAGGCTATTGGGAAGAGCCGTGCCAAGTGCCAGTATTGTCGCATCTAATGGATACACCACTTTTGGCATAGCTGTTGGCTATTATTTTTAGACTGGGAGGGCCAAATAATCATGAGCCCTCCCAGCTTGACAATATCAGCCCCCAGCTATTTGCTTTACCTTGATTGGTTATCAAAAATAGGGAGGACCCATTGTTTAAATTATTATTATTATTTAAAATATATTAAGAAACTCCATGGGATCCCCGCTATTTATGATATCCAGCCAAGGTAAAGATAACAGCTGAGGGTTGCAGCCCCAGCTGTATACTTTACCTGCACTGGTTATCTTGATTGTTCACACCAGCGTACATCAATTTCTGCATGCAATGAATCTTGCTGATTGGCTGCGCTGCAACCTTTCAACAAACTTTAATAACATATGAACAATACACGAACTCCAAACTTTTTTTAAAAAGTTTGTGTTCGAGTGTCTCATACAAACCTCAAACTTTACCATTTGGGTTCACTTATCCCTACTCCAGATACTCCATTACAAGCTGCATTTGTTGGAGGCACGGATGATGTGGCATTTTAAAATTTGACCAAGATTTCCTTTTGTCAAAAATGAGCCAGCTTCAGTGGTGTCTAGAAGTGGTATGTTTTCTTTTCCTATTGTAAACCAGATGCTATCTGTGACAGTGTGTGCTTGCTTCTGGGGAGTTTGAAGGAGTTCGATGGCAGCTGAAGAAGACTGTTCAGAACCACTTGAGTAGTTAGAATAAGGATCTTTGTAAACACTTTAAATTTTAAGGTGGAAAGTAAAATATTTATACAGCTGAAGAGGAAGAGATAAAATATCACTATGTATAATAGTCTGGAAGAATATAGATGTTTGTATCTTTCGGCAAAGAGAACATGATAAGAGATAGCAGTCTGTGCCACTGTTACAGCTTCAATGAGAAGGAGTTATGAGTACTGGAAAGATGGAAGATAAGACCTAGATCAAAAGACTTTCCCAGCTTTTGCTTTGGTGTAAATAAATTGCTTGGATGCTGAACATACTCTTTGATGAGTGTTCACTGCATACAGCAATGCAGAATTTCATTAAAATAAGACGAAAGTCATCATAAATGCGTTCTTAACATAGAACAAAAGCTGGCATCATCAGCTATGATGATGACCTAAAACGTTCTCTGACCACTAGAGATGGATAGACTGTTGAAATTTGAATTTGCCAGGTTCAACAAATATTTCTCAAAAATTCAAAATGAGTAACAAAAGGTACTGCTAAGCTTTATAATGTCCAGAACATTTTTTTTTACTGGTAATTAGAGAAGAGCCAACCTCCCAAGGTTTGGTTTGGTCCCTGTTTGCCGAATTTAGCTGATTTTGAAAAATTCGATGAACATATCCAAAACTTATTGAATTCAATAGGAGGAAAAAGCAAAGGCTTAGACAACATCTTTAGGTGGGCCCAAAAGCTGCCAAAACAGCTCAAACTGTTTTACAGTGGAGCCACACTGTTGTGCCACAGACATTAGCTTCCTAGACTATTAACATAAGAAATATTAAGGTGGATGAGTAACAGGTGTATACCTGGTGGGCTTGGAGACCTCATGCAACAGCTCAAACTACTTTTCTGCTCAGCCACATTCAGATGGCAACAATATTAAGTTCATAGACTTTTATTGCTAGACACATTTAAGGATAGTAACAGAGGTAGATGAGTAACAGGAGCTGCATGCCAGCCAGTCTGAGAGCCCTACTGCTACAGGTAGCAGACAACTGAGTCCTCATCCCCATTTTCCAAAATTAAGGGTAAACACCAGGAAAGTAGCATCAATTGCCCCAGAGTACCCATAGTGTCGTGGCACAGTAGTCAAGCATAGGCCATACATGAGACAGGGTCTGGGCCAGCATTTACAGCTTTCAGACTAAGTTAAAATTAAGAGGTGGATGAGTGACAGGTGTAGGTCTGGTTATGTGAGACCCATGCCACTACAGACGACACAAAACTTGGAGACCCAACTTGGAATCTCAACATTCCAAAAAAATTATATATATATATATATATATATATATATATATATATATACAGTCATATGAAAAGGTTTTGGCACCCCTATTAATGTTAACCTTTTTTCTTTATAACAATTTGGGTTTTGCAACAGCTCTTTCACTTTTATATATCTAATAAATGATGGACTGAGTAATATTTCTAGATTGAAATGAGGTTTATTGTACTAACAGAAAATGTGCAATCCGCATTTAAACAAAATTTGACCGGTGCAAAAGTATGGGCACCTCAACATAAAAGTGACATTAATATTTTGTAGATCCTCCTTTTGCAAAAATAACAGCCTCTAGTCACTTCCTGTAGCTTTTAATGAGTTCCTGGATCCTGGATGAAGGTATATTTGACCATTGCTGTTTACAAAACAATTCCAGTTCAGTTAAGTTTGATGGTCGCCGAGCATGAACAGCACGCTTCAAATCATCCCACAGATTTTCAATGATATTCAGGTCTGGGGACTGGGATGGCCATTCCAGAACATTGTAATTGTTCCTCTGCATGAATACCTGAGTAGATTTGCAGCGGTGTTTTGGATCATTGTCTTGCTGAAATATCCATCCCCTGCATAACTTCAACTTCATCACTGATTCTTGCACATTATTGTCAAGAATCTGCTGATACTGAGTTGAATCCATGAGAACCTCAACTTTAACAAGATTCCCGGTGCTGGCAGTGGCCACACAGCCCCAAAGCATGATGGAACCTCCACCAAATTTTACTGTGGGTAGCAAGTGCTTTTCTTGGAATGTCGTGTTTTTTTGCCTCCATGCATAACACCTTTTTGTATGACCAAACAACTCAATCTTTGTTTCATCAGTCCACAGGACCTTCTTCCAAAATGTAACTGGCTTGTCCAAATGTGCTTTTGTATACCTCAGGCGACTCTGTTTGTGGCGTGCTTGCAGAAACGGCTTCTTTTCGCATCACTCTCCCATACAGCTTCTCCTTGTGCAAAGTGCGCTGTATTGTTGGCCGATGCACATTGACACCATCTGCAGCAAGATGATGCTGCAGGTCTTTGGAGGTGGTCTGTGGATTGTCCTTGACTGTTCTCACCATTCTTCTTCTCTGCCTTTCTGATATTTTTCTTGGCCTGCCACTTCTGGGCTTAACAAGAACTGTACCTGTGTTCTTCCATTTCCTTACTATGTTCCTCACAGTGGAAACTGACAGTTTAAATCTCTGAGACAACATTTTGTATCCTTCCCCTGAACAACTATGTTGAATAATCTTTGTTTTCAGATCATTTGAGAGTTGTTTTGAGGAGCCCATGATGCCACTCTTCATAGGAGATTCAAATAGGAGAACAACTTGCAAGTGGCCACCTTAAATACCTTTTTCTCATGATTGGATACACCTGCCTATGAAGTTCAAAGTTCAATGTGGTTAGAAAACCAATTTAGTGCTTTAGTAAGTCAGTAAAAAGAAGTTATGAGTGTTCAAATCAAGAAATTGATAAGGGTGCCCATACTTTTGCACCGGTCAAATTTTGTTTAAATGCGGATTGCACATTTTCTGTACAATACAATACAGTACAATAAACCTCATTTCAATCCAGAAAAATTACTCAGTCCATAAGTTATTAGATATATAAAACTGAAATAGTTGTTGCAAAAACCCAAATTGTTATAAAGAAAAAAAGTTAACATTAACAGGGGTGCCCAAACGTTTTCATATGACTGTATATATATATATATATATATATATATGTATCCCTGCTATGTACTGCATAATGGCTGTTTCTGACGATACATGGACTACGGTCTGATCACACCACATCTCTTCGGCTAGGAAGGAAGTAATGAAGTATATAAACATTACGTCTTGACATAGCAAATCATTATTTCTATGAGGTAAAATATTTTTTTTTAAAACAGGCAGGGAAATGCTTTACCTCAAAAAAGAAACAGATATGATCCCATTCTGTGCTATCTGTATACTCTCTACTCTCTTTTGCATCCTACCTTGCTCAGAAAATGTGGTATGATCAGGCCATTTCCCTATACTGTCAGACCCGGCCATGATGCAGTACACAGCAGAGGCACATATATAAGATTATCTCAGCACTAGAGATGAGCGAACCGGTCCCGGTTCGGCTCGAGGTCGGTTCGCCGAACCGAGGTCCCGTTCGAGATCGGTTCGTCGAACGTTCGACGAACCGAACTCGAACCAATAGGCTATAATGGGAGGCAATCACAAACACATAAAAATGCATTATAAATGTACACAAACAGTTAATAAACATTTCCATAACACTTACCGGTCCCCGCGATCCCTTCTGCACTCTGTCTCCTGCCGCTATTCCATCCGATGATCGCTTAATCCTTCCGGTGACCTGCACTGCCAGCAGAGATGCAGGACCTATCGTGACGTCAAAATAGCCATGTGACCAGTCACGTGGCTATTATCTCATTGGCTACAGACTGGTCACATGACTATGACGCATCATGTAGGACCTGCGAGTGCATCTCTCCGGTACACGGTGCACATATGTGTATCGCCGTGTACCGACGACATGCTCTAGCACACGGTCGACTCCCCGTTCCGTTAGGGACCGGCTGACACAGCCGGTCATTAACGGAGATCACCGTTGCCATAGCAACGCAGTTAGCGGTGACGTCACCGCTAACCGCGGCTCCGAGAGCACCATTGCTATGGTAACGCGTCTGTCAGCGTTACCGCTGTTACCGCTGACAGCCAGCACTGATCACTCACGGAGTGAAGGCTGCACGCTGCTTCACGATTGTAGTGAGGATTGTAGTGAGGATGAGGTTCCCCAGCCCCAAGTGATGAGCTGGTGAACCTCATCCTTCCTCACTACAATCGTCACTACTACTACACTAGAAAGAAAGAAGACAGAAGAGCAGGATCGTGGAGGGCTGACAGGGGGTAATAAAGATGGAGTTTCTAATGTGTCTGTGTATTTATTTCTATTAAAGTATTTTTTCTCTGTGTGGTGTTTTTTTTTAACCCTTTATTGGAGATTCTTAATGGCCGGGTCAAACGTGCCTGACATTAAGAATCTCTGGCTTAATACTGGCTAGTAAAACAAAGCCAGTATTAACTCATGATTACCCAACAAGCCACCCGGCTCCAGGGCTGTTGGAAGAGTTGGATACAGCGCCAGATGATGGCGCTTCTATGAGAGCGCCTTTTTCTGGGACGGCTGCGGACTGAAATCCGCAGCAGAGGCGCCCACAAACCTCGGGCTAACCTGTGCTGCGGATTCCAATCCCCAGCTGCCTAGTTGTACCCGGCTGGACACAAAAATGGGGCGAAGCCCACGTCATTTGTTTTTTAATTATTTCATGAAATAAGTGAAATAATTAAAAAAAACGGGCTTCCCTATATTTTTGGTTCCCAGCCGGGTACAAATAGGCAACTGGGGGTTGGAGGCAGCCCATGGCTGCCTGCTGTACCTAGCTAGCATACAAAAATATGGCGAAGCCCACGTCATTTTTTT
Source organism: Anomaloglossus baeobatrachus (assembly GCF_048569485.1). Classification (NCBI taxonomy): domain Eukaryota; kingdom Metazoa; phylum Chordata; class Amphibia; order Anura; family Aromobatidae; genus Anomaloglossus; species Anomaloglossus baeobatrachus. Next base: position 763,650,870 of record NC_134353.1, on the reverse strand, counting down.
GGTGGGCAAAAAAATTCTGCATACAGTCCTGGATGGAGTATGCTGAGCCTTGTAGTTCTGCAGCTGCTGTCTGCTCTTCTCCATACAGATAGACAGCAGCTGCAGAACTACAAGGCTCAGCATACTCCATCTAGGACTGTATGCAGAAGTTTTTTGCCCCCTGAAAAAATTATGTGGGCTTCGCCATATTTTTGTATGCTAGCCAGGTACAGCAGGCAGGTACGGCTGCCCCCAACCCCCAGTTGACTATTTGTACCCGGCTGAGAATCAAAAATAAAGGGAAGCCCTTTTTTTATTATTTCATGAATTTCATGAAATAATTAGAAAACAAATGACGTAGGCTTCGCCCCATTTTTGTGTCCAGCCAGGTACAACTAGGCAGCTGGGAATTGGAATCCGCAGCACAGGTTGGCCTGAGCTTTCTGGGCCTCACTGCTGCGAATTGCAGTCTGCAGCCGCCTCAGAAAATGGCATTTTCATAGAAGCGCCATATTCTGGCGCTGTATCCAACTCTTCCAGCACCTGCCTGCTATACCTGGCTAGCATACAAAAATATGGCGAAGCTCACGTCCTTTTTTTGTAGTTTTTTGGCAAAAAAAATAAAAAATGCTTCCCTGGATTTTCCATTGCCAGTGAAGGTAACACCAAGCAGTGGGGGTTATCAGCCAGTAGCTGCTTGGATTACCCTTAGCTAGCAATACAAAAAATGCAGCGGGAGCCCATATATATTTTTTTTAATTATTTATTTAAATAACTAAAAATAAAATGGGCTTCCCTGTATTTTGATTGCTGGACATCACAGTGCTGTAAAAATAAATCTTTAAAAAAATGACGTAGCGCTCCGCGATATTTTTGATTCTCAGCGCAGATAAAGCAGACAGCTATGGGTTGCCACCGCCATCTGCCTGCCGTTACCTTGGTTGGCAATCAAAATACAGGGAAGCCCATTAATTTTTTCTATTTAAAAAATAGTTAAAAATAAAAATGACGTTGGGTCCCCCCATTTTTGATAGCCAGCTAGGGTAAAGCAGACGGCTGTAGCCTGAAAACCACAGCTGGCAGCTTTACCGTGGTTGGGGATCCAATGTGGAGGTCCCTTCAGGCTCTTTTTTATAATTATTTTATAAATAATAATTACACAATAAAAGTATGGTCCCCCCAAATTGGATCACCAGCCAAGGTAAAGCGGACAGCTGTGGTCTGGTATTCTCAGGGTGGGAAGGTCCATAGTTATTGGGCCTTCACAGCCTAAAAATAGCAGGCCGCAAGCACCCCAGACGTGGCGCATCCACTAGATGCGCCAATCCTGGCGCTTCACCCCAGCTCATCCCGTGCCCTGGTGCAGTGGCAAACGGGGTAATAAATCGGGTTGATACTAGCTGTAAAGTCACCTGAGATCAAGCCCAGCAGTTTGTGATGTCATGGCGTCTATTAGATACCCAACATCATAAACTGTCAGCACTAACAAAAAAAAAAAAATCGACAAAAGAAATTTATTTGAAAAAGCAGTCCCCAAAACATTTCCTCTTTCACCAATTTATTGTAAGAAAAAAAATAAAGGGGTCCCACGACGACTCTGGACCGTCTAGAATATGGGGGGGAGACACTCAGGGAACGTATCCCCCATTTTCTAGGAGTGCGGACCCTTCATGTGAGGAGTGTGGGTGCAATGAATCTGCACTCACTCTTCTCGGGTCCACAGCAGCAGAGTCCATGTCGTAATGGTTGCTACCAAAGCTGCAATGCCCTGCTCATGAGGTAAGGGCATGCCTAATCAGGAGAAATACTGTAGAGGAAGCTCTGCTCGCTGGTATATAGGTGCTCAAGGTAATAATGGATAAAATTAGTGAGTAACCTCGGCACTCTAAATCTCCTAGACTGTCAGTAAGTCACAACGGATAGTAATGCAAAATCACTCTTTATTGGTCCGTATTAAGAACATTTTTTTTTTCATAAGCATATATGTTTTTGTCCAAAACAAGTTACAAATGACGTTTCGGCCTGAGCCTTCGTCAGATTGCACTTATCTGCATGTAATCATGAAAAATGACAATAATCACTATCACATAAGAGTGAGAGAACAATAACATAAATTCGAACAATGTAGAGGTACAATTGGGATGCAGCAAAAAAATTGCAACACAGCAACAAATGAAACACATGATACAAATGTCATAATACAGTACAAAGACAATATAGTAATGACAAATAAGGGGTCAGAGTAGGCTTAGATAGCTCTGGTACGAAAGAGATGTCAATCATAAAGTAACATGTGCAGTAGGTGTAGAGCTACAGTATGCATGGCAGAGCTAATGGGTAGACCGACCATAGAAAAAGAACGGAGAATAAGTGGAGAAAAAGTGGAGAAAAAAGTGGAGAAAAAGTGGAGAAAAAGTGGAGAAAAAGTGGAGAAAAAAATGGATAAAAGTGGAGAAAAAGTGGAGAAAAAGTGGAGAAAAAGTGGAGAAAAAGTGAAGAAAAAGTGGAGAAAAAGTGGAGAAAAAAATGTAGAAAAAGTGGAGACAAAGTGGAGAAAAGTGGAGAAAAAAATGGATAAAAAGTGGAGAAAAAGTGGAGAAAAAGTGGAGAAAAAAATGGCTAAAAAGTGAAGAAAAAGTGGAGAAAAAGTGGAGAAAAAGTGGAGAAAAAGTGGAGAAAAAAATTGAGAAAAAGTGAAGAAAAAGTGGAGAAAAAGTGGATAAAAAGTGGAGAAAAAGTGAAGAAAAAGTGGAGACAAAGTGGAGAAAAAGTGGAGAAAAAAATGGAGAAAAAGTGGAGAAAAAGTGGAGAAAAAAATGGCTAAAAAGTAAAGAAAAAGTGGAGAAAAAATGGAGAAAAAGTGGAGAAAAAGTGGAGAAAAAGTGGAGACAAAAATGGAGAAAAAGAGGAGAAAAAGTGGAGAAAAAGTGGAGAAAAAGTGGAGAAAAAAATGGATAAAAGGTGGAGAAAAAGTGGAGAAAAAGTGGAGAAAAAGTGGAGAAAAAATGGAGAAAAAAATGGAGAAAAAGTGGAGAAAAAAATGTAGAAAAAGTGGAGAAAAAATGTAGAAAAAGTGGAGACAAAGTGGAGAAAAAGTGGAGAAAAAAATGGAGAAAAAGTGGAGAAAAAGTGGAGAAAAAAATGGCTAAAAAGTGAAGAAAAAGTGGAGAAAAAGTGGAGAAAAAGTGGAGAAAAAGTGGAGAAAAAAATGGAGAAAAAGTGGAGAAAAAGTGGAGAAAAAGTGGAGAAAAAGTGGAGAAAAAAATGGATAAAAAGTGGAGAAAAAGTGGAGAAAAAATGGAGAAAAAAATAGAGAAAAAGTGGAGAAAAAGTGGAGAAAAAAAGTGGAGAAAAAGTGGAGAAAAAGTGGAGAAAAAGTGGATAAAAAGTGGAGAAAAAGTGAAGAAAAAGTGGAGAAAAAGTGGAGAAAGAAAATGTAGAAAAAGTGGAGAAAAAATGTAGAAAAAGTGGAGACAAAGTGGAGAAAAAGTGGAGAAAAAAATGGAGAAAAAGTGGAGAAAAGTGGAGAAAAAGTGAAGAAAAAAATGGCTAAAAAGTGAAGAAAAAGTGGAGAAAAAGTGGAGAAAAAGTGGAGAAAAAAATGGAGAAAAAGTGGAGAAAAAGTGGAGAAAAAGTGGAGAAAAAAATGGATAAAAAGTGGATAAAAAGTGGAGAAAAAGTGGAGAAAAAATGGAGAAAAAATGGAGAAAAAAATGGAGAAAAAGTGGAGAAAAAGTGGAGAAAAATATGTAGAAAAAGTGGAGAAAAAATGTAGAAAAAGTGGAGACAAAGTGGAGAAAAAGTGGAGAAAAAAATGGAGAAAAAGTGGAGAAAAAGTGGAGAAAAAGTGGAGAAAAAGTGGAGAAAAAAATCGCTAAAAAGTGAAGAAAAAGTGGAGAAAAAGTGGAGAAAAAGTGGAGAAAAAAATTGAGAAAAAGTGAAGAAAAAGTGGAGAAAAAGTGGAGAAAAAAATGGATAATAAGTGGAGAAAAAGTGGAGAAAAAGTGGAGAAAAAAATGGATAAAAAGTGGAGAAAAAGTGGAGAAAAAGTGGAGAAAAAGTGAAGAAAAAGTGGAGACAAAGTGGAGAAAAAGTGGAGAAAAAAATGGAGAAAAAGTGGAGAAAAAGTGGAGAAAAAAATGGCTAAAAAGTAAAGAAAAAGTGGAGAAAAAATGGAGAAAAAGTGGAGAAAAAGTGGAGAAAAAGTGGAGAAAAAGTGGAGACAAAAATGGAGAAAAAGTGGAGAAAAAGTGGAGAAAAAGTGGAGAAAAAGTGGAGAAAAAAATGGATAAAAGGTGGAGAAAAAGTGGAGAAAAAGTGGAGAAAAAATGGAGAAAAAAATGGAGAAAAAGTGGAGAAAAAGTGGAGAAAAAGTGGAGAAAAAAATGTAGAAAAAGTGGAGAAAAAATGTAGAAAAAGTGGAGACAAAGTGGAGAAAAAGTGGAGAAAAAAATGGAGAAAAAGTGGAGAAAAAGTGGAGAAAAAGTGGAGAAAAAAATGGCTAAAAAGTGAAGAAAAAGTGGAGAAAAAGTGGAGAAAAAGTGGAGAAAAAAATGGAGAAAAAGTGGAGAAAAAGTGGAGAAAAAGTGGAGAAAAAAATGGATAAAAAGTGGAGAAAAAGTGGAGAAAAAGTGGAGAAAAAATGGAGAAAAAAATGGAGAAAAAGTGGAGAAAAAGTGGAGAAAAAAAGTGGAGAAAAAGTGGAGAAAAAGTGAATAAAAAGTGGAGAAAAAGTGAAGAAAAAGTGGAAAAAAAGTGGAGAAAGAAAATGTAGAAAAAGTGGAGAAAAAATGTAGAAAAAGTGGAGACAAAGTGGAGAAAAAGTGGAGAAAAAAATGGAGAAAAAGTGAAGAAAAGTGAAGAAAAAAATGGCTAAAAAGTGAAGAAAAAGTGGAGAAAAAGTGGAGAAAAAGTGGAGAAAAAAATGGAGAAAACGTGGAGAAAAAGTGGAGAAAAAGTGGAGAAAAAGTGGAGAAAAAAATGGATAAAAAGTGGAGAAAAAGTGGAGAAAAAGTGGAGAAAAAAATGGAGAAAAAGATGGAGAAAAAGTGGAGAAAAATATGTAGAAAAAGTGGAGAAAAAATGTAGAAAAAGTGGAGACAAAGTGGAGAAAAAGTGGAGAAAAAAATGGAGAAAAAGTGGAGAAAAAGTGGAGAAAAAGTGGAGAAAAAAATGGATAAAAAGTGGAGAAAAAGTGGAGAAAAAGTGGAGAAAAAGTGGAGAAAAAGTGGAGAAAAAAATGGAGAAAAAGTGGAGAAAAAGTGGAGGAAAAAGTGGAGAAAAAGTGGATAAAAAGTGGAGAAAAAAATGGATAAAAAGTGGAGAAAAAGTGGAGAAAAAGTGGAGAAAAAGTGGAGAAAAAATGGAGAAAAAAATGGAGAAAAAGTGGAGAAAAAGTGGAGAAAAAAAGTGGAGAAAAAGTGGATAAAAAGTGGAGAAAAAGTGGATAAAAAGTGGAGAAAAAGTGGAGAAAAAGTGAAGTAAAAGTGGAGAAAAAGTGGAGAAAGAAAATGTAGAAAAAGTGGAGAAAAAATGTAGAAAAAGTGGAGACAAAGTGGAGAAAAAGTGGAGAAAAAAATGGAGAAAAAGTGGAGAAAAGTGGAGAAAAAGTGAAGAAAAAAATGGCTAAAAAGTGAAGAAAAAGTGGAGAAAAAGTGGAGAAAAAGTGGAGAAAAAAATGGAGAAAAAGTGGAGAAAAAGTGGAGAAAAAGTGGAGAAAAAGTGGAGAAAAAAATGGATAAAAAGTGGAGAAAAAGTGGAGAAAAAGTGGAGAAAAAATGGAGAAAAAAATGGAGAAAAAGTGGAGAAAAAGTGGAGAAAAAGTGGAGAAAAAGTGGAGAAAAAAGTGGAGAAAAAGTGGAGATAAAGTGGAGAAAAAGTGGAGACAAAGTGGAGAAAAAGTGGAGAAAGAAATGGATAAAAAGTGTAGAAAAAGTGGAGAAATAAAGTGGAGAAAAAGTGGAGAAAAAGTGGAGAAAAAAATGGATATAAAGTGGAGAAAAAAGTGGAGAAAAAGTGGAGAAAAGTGGAGAAAAAAATGGAGAAAAAGTGGAGAAAAAGTGTAGAAAAAGTGGATAAAAAGTGGAGAAAAAGTGGAGAAAAAGTGGATAAAAAGTGGAGAAAAAGTGAAGAAAAAGTGGAGAAAAAGTGGAGAAAGAAAATGTAGAAAAAGTGGAGAAAAAATGTAGAAAAAGTGGAGACAAAGTGGAGAAAAAGTGGAGAAAAAAATGGAGAAAAAGTGGTGAAAAGTGGAGAAAAAGTGAAGAAAAAAATGGCTAAAAAGTGAAGAAAAAGTGGAGAAAAAGTGGAGAAAAAAATGGAGAAAAAGTGGAGAAAAAGTGGAGAAAAAGTGAAGAAAAAAATGGAGAAAAAGTGGAGAAAAAGTGGAGAAAAAGTGGAGAAAAAATGGAGAAAAAAATGGAGAAAAAGTGGAGAAAAAGTGGAGAAAAATATGTAGAAAAAGTGGAGAAAAAATGTAGAAAAAAATGGAGAAAAAGTGGAGAAAAAGTGGAGAAAAAGTGGAGAAAAAGTGGAGAAAAAAGTGGAGAAAAAGTGGAGATAAAGTGGAGAAAACGTGGAGACAAAGTGGAGAAAAAGTGGAGAAAGAAATGGATAAAAAGTGTAGAAAAAGTGGAGAAATAAAGTGGAGAAAAAGTGGAGAAAAAGTGGAGAAAAAAATTGATAAAAAGTGGAGAAAAAAGTGGAGAAAAAGTGGAGAAAAAGTGGAGAAAAAAATGGAGAAAAAGTGGAGAAAAAGTGTAGAAAAAGTGGATAAAAAGTGGAGAAAAAGTGGAGAAAAAGTGGATAAAAAGTGGAGAAAAAGTGAAGAAAAAGTGGAGAAAAAGTGGAGAAAGAAAATGTAGAAAAAGTGGAGAAAAAATGTAGAAAAAGTGGAGACAAAGTGGAGAAAAAGTGGAGAAAAAAATGGAGAAAAAGTGGAGAAAAGTGGAGAAAAAGTGAAGAAAAAAATGGCTAAAAAGTGAAGAAAAAGTGGAGAAAAAGTGGAGAAAAAAATGGAGAAAAAGTGGAGAAAAAGTGGAGAAAAAGTGGAGAAAAAAATGGAGAAAAAGTGGAGAAAAAGTGGAGAAAAAATGGAGAAAAAAATGGAGAAAAAGTGGAGAAAAAGTGGAGAAAAATATGTAGAAAAAGTGGAGAAAAAATGTAGAAAAAGTGGAGACAAAGTGGAGAAAAAGTGGAGAAAAAAATGGAGAAAAAGTGGAGAAAAAGTGGAGAAAAAGTGGAGAAAAAAATGGTTAAAAAGTGAAAAAAAAGTGGAGAAAAAGTGGAGAAAAAGTGGTGAAAAAGTGGAGAAAAAGTGGAGAAAAAATGGAGAAAAAGTGGAGAAAAAGTGGAGCACCCTTTGGTGCCTTTCATGTGGCACTAAGGGGTGCTTAGCTTTGTATTTACCCAAAAAAATGAAAAAAAAAAATGACGTAGGGTTCCCCCTAGTTTTGTAGCCAGCTAGGGTAAAGCAGACGGCTGCAGCCTGCAGACCACAGCTGGCAACCTCACCTTGGCTGGTAATCCAAAACTGAGGGCACCCCACGCTGTTATTTTAAATTAAATAAATAATTTTAAAAAAAAACACGTAGGGGTCCCGCAAAATTGGATCACCAGCCAAGGTAAAGCAGACAGCTGGGGCCCGATATTCTCAGACTAGGGAGGTCCATGGTTATTGGACTCTCCCCAGCCTAAAAATAGCAGGCCGCAGCCGCCCCAGAAGTGGTGCATCCATTAGATGCGCCAATCCTGGTGCTTCGCCCCAGCTCATCCCGCGCCCTGGTGCGGTGGCAAACGGGGTAATATATGGGGTTAATAGCAGATGTGTAATGTCACCTGGCATCAAGCCCTGGGGTTGATGAGGTCAGGCGTCTATCAGATACCCGACATCACCAACCCAGTCAGTAATAAAAAAAAATAGACGACAAACACATTTTTAGTTGAAAAAACACTCCCCAAAACATTCCCTCTTTAACCAATTTATTAGAATGAAAAACAAATCCAGGTCTGGTGTAATCCAAGGGGTTGCCATGACGATCCACACTGTCCCAGTCAATGAAGAGCAGGATGTTCCCCATTGGCTGAGAGAGCAATGCAGTGACCTGAGCTAATATCAATGGGTCAGCCCAGGTCACTGCAGGGCATGACAAGTGCTGCTGTCAGCGAGGTACATTACCTGCGCTGATCTCCAGCACTGCCGACAGCACCTGTCACTGAGTTCAATGACCGGCGCCTTCACACCAAGTATCGCGAGAGGTCCGTGACGTCACCGCTAGTCAGTCTCGGGTCGGAAGCGAGAGGTGATGTGACAAGCGGCGGCCATGGAGGACAGTGACAGCGCTGAGGTTGGGATGGCGGGACTTCATCACCGCAGGTAAGCCGAGCGGGACCATGTGTGTGTGTGTGTGTGTGTGTGTGTGTGTATATGTGTACATGCCGCGGGCAGGAGGGGGCAGAGCGAGCTGAGCGGGGAAGTGTGGGCTTCCTGCACGTAACTAAGATAAACATCGGGTTACTAACCAAAGCGCTTTGCTTGGATACCCGATGTTTATCTTGGTTACCAGCTTCTGGCAGGCTGCCAGCGATGGCTCCTGCACACTGTAGCTGTAAAAAGCCCTGCTTTTTGCTGCTAGAACCGTTCTCGAATGTATCTAGAACTATCGAGCTTTTGCAAAAAGCTCGAGTTCTAGTTCGATCTCGAACAGCCCCCAAAATCACTCGAGCCTAGAACTGGAGAACCACGAACCGCGAACCGCGCTCAACTCTACTCAGCACAGAAACAATTTTTCAAACACATCCAATTGTTTAAATTATTATTTTTCTAAGATCTATTGATTAAAATCAACTTTGAAATTAAGTTTGTTTATGGGAAACCCCCCTTTAAGTTGAAAATATGAGGTATATGAGTGACAGGTGTAGGCCTGCTGCTCTTAGACAAGCTAAAAGGAAAAGATCCAACACTAAAAATTAACTCATTTAATGCATATTAAAAATACAAACTGTAAATATGGAGGAGACACAAAAAAACACACTTGGTTCAAGGAACAACTTCTTAACCATTAGGTTAGGTTATGATTAAGAGGTTGTTCCTTGAAACATGTAAATCAGATCCAGGTGTGTTTTTTGGCTGTCCATGTTCCCAGTTTGTATTTTTAATATGCATTAAATGAATTAATTTTCAGTTCTGGATATTTTTCTTTTTGGTTGTTCCCTGTTGGGGTTTTTTTTTATAAGTGCACATCTTGCAGATTTTTCTGAGCTGATTTTTCCTTTTATTTTTTTTTGTCTGGTGCTCTTAGACCCCTGCCACTATAAACAACACACAACTTGGAGACTCAACTTGGAGTCTCCACATTTCCTAAAATTAGGGGAAGACACCAGGAAAAGTGGCATCAATTGCCCCAGAGTACAATAGTATAATGACACAGTATGGATACATGGAACAGGGCCTGGAACAAGGCCAGGTCCAGCATTTCTAGCTTAAACATAGATCAGTAACAGGTAGATAAATGACAGGTGTAAGCCTGGTGCTCTAAGGCGGTGTCCGCACTTTGCAGTTCAATTCTGCAGCGTGTAAGTCACTGCGTGTGCATCTCAGAACGCAGCCGAAAAAGCTGCCTTCTGAGACACACTCGGCAGAACGCAAAGTGCGGACATTCCTGGAGAGAATTCATGCGTTCTGGATACTTTCTCTGCCATAGAGAGAGTGGGAAAAGCATCCAGAACGCACATTTTTTACAGTACGCACCCACTCGGCTCTGCAGCATCCCCATAGACTTGCAGCAGAGCCATGTGGGACCGCACTGTCACTGACATGGCTGGCTGCGGGACAGTGCCGCGCGATCAGAAGGAACTCGGATGAACTTCACCCGACTTCATTGTGATTGCGCGGCTCTGTGCTTGTGCCACGGCTTGATTTGCGGTCACACGTGAAGGACTCACCTGTGATCGCAAATCCCCTGAGTGACTGAAGTGAGCCACGCGATCAGCTGTGCTTTCACTCAGGTTACTCGCGGTCACAGCTACAGTCCTCCACCTGAGAGTGGTGGCCGCGAGTAACCTCAGTGACAGCACAGCTGATCTTGCCACTCACTTCAGTTGCTGCATGGAGCTCGCAGGAGCGGCCGTGTTCTAGTGCCGCTCCTGTAGCGGAGCTGGAAGCGTCGTGGGACCTTGCGTGGTTAAGTCGGACCTGGAGATGTTTTTGAGGGATTAATAAAGTGGTGAAAGAGGGTGTTTTTTTGTCTTTTATTTCCAATAAATGATTTTTTGGATGTGTGTGTTTATTTACTTTAACTTACAGGTTCATCGTGGAAGGTATCTTGGGGAGACGCCTGCCATGATTAACCTAGGACTTAGTGGCAGCTATGGGCTGCTGCCATTAACTCCTTATTACCCCATTTGCCACACCAAGTCAATTCGGGATGAGCCGGTAAAGTCCCGGGACTGTTGCATCTAATGGATGCGGTAATTCCGGGCGGCTGCTAGCTGATATTGTTAGGCTGGGGAGTTCCCCATAACTTGGAGCTCCCCATCCTGAGAATACCAGCCTTCAGCCGTGTGGCTTTACCCTGGCTGGTTTCCAAATGGGGGGGGCCGCACGTCATTTTTTTTTCATTTATTTATTTTTTTTTTTACTGCTCAATATAGACACGCCCACCAGCAGCTGTGAGTGGTTGCAGTGAGACAGCTGTCACTCAGCGTGGGGGCATATCTGACTGCAACCAATCATAGGCGCCGGTGGGCGGGGAAAGCAGGGAATACGTAATGGCTTAATGAGCGGCCGGTATTTTCAAAAGAGAAGAAGCCGCGCCGGGGATCGTGGATCGGTAAATATGAGAGTGGGGGTGGGAGGCAGAGACCGACATGGAGAGAGAGAGAGATAGAGACATACAGAGAGAGAGACCGACAGAGAGAGAAATACGAAAGACCTGCCTTTGTTATGTTAAAGAAAAACATGTGGATCGCAATAATAATGCAATGCAAGCACACTGCTTAACATTTTGGCAGCGATTTACTACAAATCATTGATTTCAATGGGTGTAGAATGTAGCCAAAATGGCAAAAACAATTGACATGCTGCTTCTTTGAACGCATGTTTTTTGCCCAAAATTATGCAGATTAAACGCTGCGTTTGGAAACACAAAGTGCGGACAAGAAATTCACATTTTCCATAGACTTTTCAGGAAAATCAAAACGCTGCAGTTCAAAACGGACCTAAAAAGCAGCTGAACAGCAGGTGGAAACGAAAAGTGCGGACACAGCCTAAGACCCCTGCAGCTATAGACAACGCACAACTTGCAGACCCAACTTGGAGTCTACACTTCTAAAAATTAGGGGCAGATATCAGGAAACTAACATCAATTGCCCGAGAGTACTTATAGTGTTGTGGCGCTGCAGTTAGGCATGGGCCATGCCGGAGACAGGGTCTGGGCCAGCATATAGCGCTTTCAAATTAAGTTAAAATTAAGATGTGGATTAGTCACAGGTGTAGGCTTGGTGTTGTGAGACTCCTGCCACTACAAACAATACACAACTTGGAGACCCAACTTGGAGTCTCCACATTTCCAAAAATTAGGGGCAGCCACCAGGAAAGTTAGGTATGTGCCATGAAGGAGAGATATGGGCCAGCATCTACAGATTTCAAATTAAGTCAAAATAATGAGGTGAATGAGTGACAAGTGAAGACCTGGTGCTCTGAGACCCCTACCAATACAGGCAACACACAAAAAGGAGATTCAAATAAATGTTTCTATTTACAAAAAGTTGTCTTGTCATGACACAGGAGAAAGCAAAAAGAAGAAATAGGAGGCATATCAGGTGCTTCACACACATACTGTATGTATATATATATATATATATATATATATAAAAATGGCAAATTGTAACAAAAGTAACAGCAGTGGACACACCATTTGATTGTTGTGCCAACAAGGCACTTGTAAGTAACATTAGCAGTAGAAGCAAAAGCAGCCACAGAAGCTACGACAAAGTTTTCCTAGACTGCAATAATGAGCGATCAATGCAGTACACTGAAAACTACACCATCGCCTATTTTTCACAGTCTGTGACTGGGGTGGAAAAGTCATTGTAGATCCAAAACGTTTTCATTTTGATGAAAGTTAGGCTGTCTACGATTTCAGGGGACAGCCAGATGCTCTTATCCATCAAGACACCACCAGCAGTGCTGAAGGCTCTAAATAACCCTCCACATCCTTTCCAGTTGTTTACTATGTGTCAAATGTAGTCTGATCTGCTTGTACATGGGCTGGTATAAAATATGTGTGCCACAACTCACAGAAATTGTTTTGGCACTTAAACGGCTGCTGTTAATGTTTCTGCAATAATGACTCAATTTTCCAGGGTTGGAAGTCTAGAACAGCGATGCACACTGTTTGCCTCATTGCGGTCTTGGGGAAATCCACTCTTAAGATTGTATACAAACTTGTTTTGATACTCCATCATCTGTGTGTCCCTTTCCATGGGCAGGGAGCATCTGGCTAAATTTACACTTGAACCATGGATCTAACACAGTGGTAACCCAGTAGTCAGCACTATTTTTAATACTAACAATTCGGGAATGTTGTCGCAGATAGTGCAGCAAGAGGATGCTCATGTGTTGGATGCTTCCGTGAAGTCCAAGTCCATAGTGTGTTGGTAGCAGGTTAACACCCAACCTTGCTTCCTCCATCCCCTCCCAGCAACCAAGGACAACAGAGAAGGGATGAATATCTTCTTTATATCCTGACTGTTGCACACCTATCACTTCTTCCTCCTCATCCTCTTTCATTTGTTCCTCAGCTCCAGCACCTTCACTAATAAATAGTTTGTCTGGTACTATAAGCCCCCCTCGATTGTTGTACTCCCCCCTCCCATGACACCAGCCTGTGTAGCAACAGTTCAGACCTTAGAGATATTGGTATGCCTTCCGCATCCTCTGCTTCCTCCTCTTCCTCTGGGACCACCACCTCCTCCCACAGACTATTCAAAGTGTGCTGCAGCATGTAGATGGCCAAAACAGTGATACTGAGGACAACACCATCATCGCTAACCATCTTAGAAGCCATTTTGAAACTCTGCAGAAGTGTGCGGAGGGCCTTCATCTGTGCCCACTCCGTAAGCGTCACTTGCCCCATGACTGGACTGGATTGCCCTGGGCTATGCGTCATGACATACTGCACCATGGCTCGTTGCTGCTGCCACAGTCGCTGCAATATGTCCAGAGTGGAATTCCACTGTGTCGGCACATCGCATATCAACCGGTTAACCGTAGGCCAAAAGACCTAGGTAGAGATGCAAGTCAATTAGCAACAGAGTGCGAACGACGGAAGAGAGCACACAACTACTGTGCCTTATAAAGCAGTGCATCCAAACCAGGATATTAGCCTAGAAATTGCTGTACAACCAGGTTGAGGATGTGAGCCATGCAAGGTAAGTGTGTGATGTGGCACAGGCATAGGGCTGCCACCAGGTTTGCACCATTATCGCACATGGCCTTCCTTGGCTTCAGGTTCAGTGGAGACAACCTGAATTTTACACTTAGAAAAACAGTTTGAAGGTAGTATATCAATTAGTTACACCCAAGGCTACCTCAATTAGTATATCTAAAACCAATTTTTAATGAAATAGATTAAAACAATTTAGAATTCCACCTGTGAAATGTGACACACACAAAAAATCCCAGGACCATGATACAGCCTCAATGGTATTCACCTACGGAACACAACGGTTGCTCCAATTTTATATCACTCTTATGGGATTCAAAAGTTAGAAAGATCTCTAAATGACCCTCCTTCTCTCTTTCCTCTACCTGCCAATGGAGATATAACCAAGGTTACACGCACCCTAACGGTAAAAAGGTGCCCCCATTCCTCGGCGGCTTTCCCTCCTATGATATCCCTATGCTCCCTTCTTATCGGGTAGTCTGAGGGGCTATACCATCAAATAGTGAGGGAATATAGAAAATAGTATACACTTATCTGAGATAATTCAGGTCAAAAATTCGTTAGCGTTTATTTCTCCCTTGAGGTGAAGGTGTCCCGGCTTTCATGGTCCTCAACCCAATACTATAAAATCACAAAGTCTCGACGCGTTTCTCCCCATTACATCCACTGGGGTTCATCAGGAGACGATATTTAATAAGGGGCCCAATCGCCTGTGGAATAAATATATATCAAAATAACCCCAAATCCAAACCACATGAAATGTCTATAAGATATTGGAAAAAGCAGCAGTTAACATACCAGAGAGTTTTCAGGGGGCTACTTGTTCTGCAGCACGCACCTCTCCATGCAGATGTATCGCATGGACGACCTGCTCTGCAGCTGCTCACAGTTAAATGCCCCCCATGTAAAGCTGATTGGTTAGATGATTAGCCCCAGCCACGCCTACATCTCCATGGAAACCCTGGAAGTTTGTCATGATAAGCCAATCATCAGACCGGGAAATCACGGCCCACGCCGGATGTAAATAAACCCATGTGACCTATCAAAGTCACATGATCGCATAAGCCACGTCACCTTATTACCATAAGCACGCCCAGCGTGCAAGGTCCGGAAATGACGTGCAGCAAACAAGCCTTCCAGCTGACAACGTCTGAATGGGCGTAAATCATCAAAGGCACATGACCACACAATTTACATCATCCCACGTACGGAGCAAGGCTCCGCCCCCCTCCGCATCATTCATTCACAAGCAAGGGATCCAGGACTAATAGGAGTAAAACGGCACGATCGCCTATATAGCAAACACACTCCCATTACCTCCAGTAAGCGCATCCTCACCAAGCTATAGTTTGCAGACTCCCGGCTATGGAGAAAAACTCCGTCCCCCTCTCTGCATCATTCACTTTAAAGCAGGGGATCCGAGACTGGTAGAGGGAAATCGGCACGGTTACCTGGGGAGCAAATACTCTCCCAATAACAATAATGAGCGCATTCTCCCATAGCCACATAAGGCATAACCCTTCAGACAAAAGGGGGGAAGGGGGGGGGTTTAATCAGCACAGCACATTACATGGATTCAAGAAATGGGGTCAATTGAAGATAATAAAGATCTAATTAAAAGAATCCCATGGAGGTGAAGATAATTTCACCACTCCAAATATGGCCTATTCCTTTACGGAATTATACTAGCCAGGCGGGTACAAATCAGAATTTATTTTGATGCTGAACCAGCAAAGGTCTCCATTCTAGGACAGACACCCCCTATAGGAAACATCCAAATGTTAGCTGTTCATTCAGGCCCTTAGGATGTACACAATCAAATCGGTATATCCACCTACTCTCCCTTTGTAGGAGGATTTTGTTCCAATTGCCCTTTCTGATCGGCTCTGGGACAACTTCAATGATTTTAAAACCGATGGAATTTAGGTCTCCCCCATGGACCTGTCTAATATGTCGTGAGATCGAGGTGTCCCTCTCATTCCAGATGTCTCCCAGGTGTTCCCCTATCCGCTTTCTCAATTCCCTTTTTGTCTTTCCAATGTAGTTCAGGGGGCAAGTGCAACTCACCACATAAATAACCCCCTCAGTACCACAGTTGGCAAAATCTTGAATTAGGTACTCCCGGTCCATGCTGGCGGAAACCACCTTTTTTCCAGGACAGATCCACCTACAAAACTTACAGTGTCCACATCTGTAAACTCCATCAATTTTCCTTTCTAACCATGTCCTTTCTTTTTGGGGGGCCTGATAAAAACTATGCACTAGCCTATCTTTCAGGGACTTTCCCTTACGGAAGGTGATCATGGGCCGTACCCCAACAAAGTCTCTCAAGTTTGGGTCCGCTCTCAAAATTCCCCAATGTTTTTCGAGGATAGTATAGATCTCCCGGTTGTGGTTATCAAACGTGCCGATGACCCTGATGATTTTCTCCCTTTCTTCTTTTTGTCTCGCCATCAGTAAATCCTCCCTATCTCTCATCACCGCATTGTTGTAGGCTTTTTTTAGGGTTCTAACTGGGTAACCTCTCCTTGAGAACCTCTGGTAGAGATCTCCTGCCTGTTTGTGAAAGGCTTCACTTGTAGAGCAATTCCGTTTTAATCTTAAATACTGGCCTTTTGGTATCCCTTTCTTTAGGGGTTCCGGATGGTGGCTTGTCCAATGTAAGAGACTGTTTGTCGCTGTCTCTTTCCTGAACACCTGTGTTTCTATCTGTCCCTCCGTTCCCCTCATCAGTAGGACATCCAAAAAAGCCAGTTTGTTGATGCCTATGTCATATGTGAATGACAGACCAATGTTATTGATGTTGAGGTCTTTAACAAATTCCTGAAAAGAGTCGACCGTCCCGGTCCAGAGGACCAGGACGTCGTCGATATAACGACCCCAGTAGGTGATGTATTGGACCCATTTTGAGCAAGGTTCTTGAAACACCATTGTATCTTCCCACCAGCCCAGGTACAGGTTTGCATAAGATGGGGCACAAGAACACCCCATCGCTGTACCCCTGAGCTGGTGGTAATACTTCCCATTAAAGGTGAAAAAATTATGGGTCAATATGTATTCCATCAATTTCAAGGTGAACCTGCTGTGTTTTTCATAAGGGCGTCACTTGCCCCATGACTGGACTGGATTGCCCTGGGCTATGCGTCATGACATACTGCACCATGGCTCGTTGCTGCTGCCACAGTCGCTGCAATATGTCCAGAGTGGAATTCCACTGTGTCGGCACATCACATATCAACCGGTTAACCGCAGGCCAAAAGACCTAGGTAGAGATGCAAGTCAATTAGCAACAGAGTGCGAACGACGGAAGAGAGCACACAACTACTGTGCCTTATAAAGCAGTGCATCCAAACCAGGATATTAGCCTAGAAATTGCTGTACAACCAGGTTGAGGATGTGAGCCATGCAAGGTAAGTGTGTGATGTGGCACAGGCATAGGGCTGCCACCAGGTTTGCACCATTATCGCACATGGCCTTCCTTGGCTTCAGGTTCAGTGGAGACAACCATTGCTGAAACTCGGCCTGGATAGCTATCCACAACTTTTTAGCTGTGTGACTACGTTCTTCAGTGCATTTTAATTTCAAATCTGCCTGATTCTGGTGAGCCCTGGCTGAGCTTGTACATAGATTTGGGGATTTTCTCTGCACTTCTGGAACACATATTACATTTAGGGAGAGTTTGAGGACACTGGTGGAAGCCCTAGAGGATGTAGAGGAGGCAGAAGCAGTGAAGGAAGTGGTAGATGCCGAGGTTTGTCCCTCAATCCTTAGGGATTTCAAGAATTTTGGAGAAGTACCTGCCACCACACCCACCAGAGTCACCCAGTGCCAAGTCAGTGAGATGTAATTGCTCTGGCCATGCTTGCTCATCCTGGTGTCAGTGGTGAAATGCACCCTGTCAGACACAGAGTTTTTCAAGGAACTGTTGATGTTGTCTGTGATATGCTAGTGTAGTGCAGGCACAGCTTTATTAGATAAGTAATGGTGACTGGACAACTGGTACTAGGAGACTGCCATGGCCATAAGCTTTCGGAAACTGTCTGTATCCACCAGGTTGAATTCCAGCAGTTCTGTGACCAACAGTTTAGATATGGAGAAGTTTAGGCTCTTAGCTCTGAGGAAACAATCTTTAATGTGACCACAACTTCAGGATCGAGGGCTGGCTGTTATGCTGAGAAAGAGTGGAATAGGGTGTACACAACAAATTGGTGGACTGTGAGGTAGGTGTAGGTGAAAATGTTATGTTGGATTGAGAAAGATGTGGTGGGCTCATTATCTGAGATCGTTCAAAAACACCAGGCATGTCCACTTTTATAACAGTTGATGTTCTGTGGCTGGAGACCTGAGAGAGAACACTTTCCATGGTGAGAGACGAGGAAGAAGCAGCAGAAGTGGTTAATGGGGTGGCCGTTGGTTGGCAAGGACCACTAGGCTGCGTTTTAGTGCAGTAAGATCCCCAAAATAACGCATGTTGGTTGCACATGTGCTGGTTCATGCATGTAGTAGTCAAATTATTGGAATTTGTGCGTCTACTGAGTCGATTTTTTCAAAGTTGACAGATTACGTAAGTTGGATCATTCTCTGCAGTCTTTCTTTTCAGCTGCGCTCTGAAGTGGATCTTTTTTAAGCTGCGGTGCAGAACGCACACCTGCGCACATAGCCTCAGAAATCAAAATCGTATGAGGGATGTCACACGTTTCAATTGACTAGGTTCGTACAACAAAACGTCCAATGTATGAGGAATAAATGACGTGTATGTGATCACCGTATTTGCGTTCAATCTTGATCGCACGTAGGTGTCACACGCAAATACGTCACGAACGATGCCGGATGTGCGTCACTTACAACTTGACCCCGACGACGGATTGAAAGATTTATTGAAGCGTGCAAAGCAGGCATAAGGCACACAGCCTTAGCAATGTAAATATGCCTATGCAAATGGATTGTAAGTGATGGTAATCAACATCCTGTTTAACAACACAATTCATATTGAGACTTTTGGGGGCATTATCCATTAGAGCAGCGGTGCGCATGGACGAAGACTTTTTTATGAAGGGATATTTCAAAAATTGTCCATCTTTGCAGAGTAACTAGAGGTTTGTTTTTTGTTACATGAGGAGGCAT
This sequence comes from Anomaloglossus baeobatrachus, assembly GCF_048569485.1. NCBI lineage: Eukaryota > Metazoa > Chordata > Amphibia > Anura > Aromobatidae > Anomaloglossus > Anomaloglossus baeobatrachus. The sequence goes on along the minus strand of NC_134353.1, from coordinate 763,632,322 downwards.
TAGCGTTTTCAGAATCTGTCCAAAAATTATCTCTGTTTTGTGATTAGCAAACAGCAGCAATGGTAAGTTCATAGAAATACATACAAAAATTAATCCTACTTTGGGATCAGCTATAGCTGATATAAAATCAAGCAGCTATAAAATTAATCTTTAGGTAAATAACATTAGAAATATGCCAGCCACTTTACTGTATGTGGCTCACAAGAGAAAGTAAACTTTATTTCTCACTGGAACTGCTGAATTTCATTCATACAGATGTGTCAGGGCATTACAGTGACAGCTCATAGCATTGTGAGTGGTGGCTGTAAGCATGTCACAGCACTTAGATTGACAGCTCTCTGCATTAATGCACTGCAGAGTTGGCTGTTAACGTATATATCTGCAAGTAAATAGCTTTACCCAATGTGAAAGGTTCCCTTTAAATATATATTTATGTATTTAACCTAATTCCGACAAGACGTACCGGTATGTTATATTTTGCCATGACTTCTCGCAAATGGAGGTATCGGTACATCATGGCAATTGTGTGGGCAATCGCCCAGTCACCATGGCAAGGTATATCTTTAGATACCTGTAACATAACTTACAATGCCACTATCTGGGTTAAAAACCTACATGTCTTGGCAGCTAGACTCAAGCTATAAATGGGAATGAACACAGCCTGGTTACAGGGTGGAGTGTTCAATCAGAAAGAAATGTTTATTTACTGTAATTTACAGATTAATCATGGAAGATATCTCGGGGAGATGCCTGACATGATTAATCTAGGACTTATTGGCAGCTATGGGCTGCCAAAAACACCATATTACTCCGATTTGCCAACGCACCAGGGCAAATCGGGAAGAGCCGGGTACAGTCCCAGAACTGTTGCATCTAATGTATGCGGCAATTCTGGGCGGCTGCTGACTGATATTGTTAGGCTGGGGGGCTCCCCATAACATGAGGCTCCCCATCCTGAGAATACCAGCCTTCAGCCGTATGGCTTTATCTGGCTGGTATTAAAATTGGGGGTGACTGCACGCCGTTTTTTTTAATTATTTATTTATTTATTTTACTGCACAGTATAGACACGCCCACCGGCTGCTGTGATTGGGTGCAGTGAGACACCTGTCACTCAGCGTGGGGGCGTGTCTGACTGCAACCAATCACAGGCGTCTGTGGGTGGGGAAAGCAGGGAATACGAGATTGATTAATGAGCGGCCGGCATATTCAAAGTAATTGTTGCCGCGTATTCTCTGCACAGCTGTTCCTCGCCGCGCTGGTGATCGGGGAACGGTAAGTATGAGAGAGGGCTGCTCACTTCAGTCGCTCGGGGGATTAGCGGTCACTGGTGAATCCTTCACAGGTGACCGCTAATCAGTACGCGGCACACAGACAGAGCCGCGGCATAACAATGAAGTCGGGTGAAGTTCACCCGAGTTCATTCTCATCGCGCAACTCTGTCTGCTGTCAGCCGACATGTATCAACGACATTGTGCAACACACAAACGGACATTCCACACGAACATTCCACGTACACATACACGGACATTTTACACACAAACACGGACATTTTACACGTACACACGGCTCGCATACACCATCACACGGATGCCATACGTACCGGAGAAACGCCCCAAAAAAACGGAACACGGACCCGAAAAACGGACCGTGTCACACGGACGTTTTTTATGCGGAAGTGTGTTTTAGGCCTAATATGGGACTGCGCTGGATTTGTGCTTTTTAATGTATTTTGATGTGCTGAATCTAAAAATGACTTCCATTTTCCCCCATCACTGACAGTTTTCTTGCAAAAGAAGAGAGAATAAATTGAATCAACACTGATTAGTCAAAACCTTATTTTATTATCAAATAAAACTCAATTCAGTTTGTCATTCATGAAACACAATTGATTGATCAATTTCCAGTATTCACATTGGCATATGAAACCATTTTTTCTTCTCTTTCAATGTTGTCCTGGTGAGCTTTCATTTTCCGATATTTCCAATTTCCCACTGTAGCATCCAGCAGTTGTCACCCATCATGCTCACGTCCCATCTTCCCTGAACGTTAACCTCTCCATTTCCTTAACATCTTGGTGGAATCTTTCCCCTTGCCCCTCACTATAAGCTCCGAAGTTTTCAGGAAAGTAGTCCATGTGTGAATGTAAAAAATGGAACTTTAAGCTCATTTTGCAGCCTTGAGCTTTATATGCAGTTAGCATGTGTTCTACAATTTAAGCTACATTAATGCTATATAAAATATATTTAGAAAAATGAAGGTTCTTTGCTCAAATATTGGCCAATTCAGTGTGGCCAGTCAGCCGAGGAAGATGGCAGTTTGATCCTAGAGCTCCAGCACAGCTAGCACTTCAAAAGGGACAAAAACAACTGAAGCGTTCACAAGGTCCTCTGTGACACCTGACATGTAGGCATGATGACCAGGGGTAAGACGATGCAGAAGAAACAAAGAAAGCTAGAGTACTTCTTTGATAAAGATCCAGGCAAAGATGGCTCTGGATGCCCTAGCAAGCCCTGCTCCCCTGTGTCACAGATCTCTCAATCACCCTGCAGGAACTCATCCCTGGGCTCCCCATCCCAAGGTCGGTGAGTGCACCTTCATCAACCCCCTCTCAGGGGCCCAGTCCCTCTCCAGGATGGAGATTTAGCCCATTAGTAACTGCATCAGAAGTGGAAGATAAAGTTTCGGCTGGTGGGCGGAGGGATTCACATCCACACTCTGCTGCTTTCCAGCAGTGCAGTCAAAATAGTGCAGGTGGATGCAAGGGTGGCTCTGATTCACAGAAAGAGCAGAGAGCCCCCACCCTCTCTAATGCTGTGGAGGTGCTGGCAGGCTTCCAAACAGACCACCCTGCCTCTAGCACACTCCTCAAGGAGATGCTGGTGGCTTTCTGTAATTCCATGCACCAGGACTTTTCCAAACTATTATTTCCAGTCCAGGCTCTCACCAGTGAGTTGGACACCAAGGTCACACAGATTGAGCAAAAAATGGGGAAGTTTGCAAACTCCAACAACAAACTGATTGATGCATGTAACGACCTCTCTGATGAAACTGAAGCTATTCAGAACAAGCTTGTGCACCTGGAGGATAGCTCCAGGTGTAACAATATAAAATTCAGGGGTGTCCCAGAAAACGTTAACCCCTTTGATTTTAAGGGCTATATTCAGGATTTAATAAAAGCCATCCTACCTTCTTGCTCTGCCCATGACCTTATAATAGACAGAGCATACAGGATGCCTCGTCATAGACCTCTCTTTGACACTACGCCCAGAGACGTCTTGGCACGTATACACTTTTTTTCATGTGAAAGAGGATTTACTATATTATGCCAGAAAGAAGGGAACCCTTTCATCCCCATTTCAACATGTGAAACTGTACGCAGACGTTTTAGCAGCCACCCTCCGCTTCCGCAGAATTATGTCACCTATCACTACAGCTCTACGGGAGAATTCTGTGGCGTACAGATGGGGATTTCCTATGAAGCTCATTATCAACTTTCAAAACTCATGGCATGTCCTCACCTCCTATGAAGAGGGACGAAACCTACTGTGGAATTGGAACTTTTCTGTACCTGATCATCAAGCGCCAGATAGAGCGCTTCCATCCAGGGTGGAGGAGGACTGGCATTTGGTTATGGCGAATAAAAAGAATAGGCGTTGAAGCTTAGGATCTGCTTCTCTGGCTGTGTAATGGAGACATAGCCTCCTTCTGTTTTCTTGTAAGAACGTATACCCCCTTTGGTGCCTTGTTTTTCGACCAGACTGTCCAACTAGTCCCTCAGGTGGTAGTTGGCTTCTCTGCCGACCTCTGTTAATTTTTGCTGATTGTTCATTTCTTATGTTCTTCAAGTTTTTTATAACTCTTCTCGAGTTTTATGTGCATACTCTTTTTCAAACAGGTGCCTTCTCAGGCCTAATTTTTAAGGCATTTGACCTGTCGTGGCCTATTTGGCCCCATTGTAAATTTACCTTGATACGGCCGAAAATGGTTATCACTATATGCTCCCTCAACGTTAGGGCCTTAACAGCCCCCACAAATGCTTGTTTATGTGGGGAGATGCAGAGGCCTCTAGGTGCGACATTTTTTTGTGCTCAAGAAACGCATATTATAGCTAAAGACGCCAATAGATTGAGGCACTGCCTCTTCTCATATATAATTCAAGTGCATCATACGAAAAAACAAAGAGGTGTCATGTTGGCAGTCAAAAACTCTGTGGTATTCTCACCCATCTTGTTGGAAACTGATCCTCAAGGAAGATTTATTATTCAGATAGGCTCTATTAATAGCCTGACATACATGATCGGGGTAATGTACCCCCCTAACAAATCCCAAATTCGCTTTCTTAACAAACTCACAAAAGAAGTCAACAAAGTAAAACAAGGCCATGTCATCTACTGTGGTGACTTTAACCATATTCTTGATGAACAATTAGACACTTCATCACGACACTACAAAAATTCCTCTACCCTTTCCCCATTAATTCACAGGGAGGATCTCTATGACATCTGGAGAATCCACCATGACAATGAACAAGATTATACATTTTTCTCCCCCGTTCACAGCACTTACTCTCGCATTGACATGTTTCTCATAGGCAAATCTCGTCTAAATATATCCATCTCTTCCTCCATAGGATTAATTACTTGGTCAGATCATACACTCATAAAACTACAGGTAAATAAGAAATACTCCAGCCACCCATATCATCCATGGAAAGCAAATCCATGTTTATTGTCGGCCCCACAACACATTTCACAACTCCAATCCGCTATCAGTGAATTCTTTGACTTAAACTCAGGTTCAGTAACAAGCCAATTTCATGTTTGGAATGCACAAAAGGCTTACATACGGGGTCACTTTATCAAACTAGGTCATATCGCCAAACGGGAAAGGTAGAAACAACTTAATGATATAATCTCAGAAATCAGAAGACTAGAATCCATTAATAAACAATACTTCTCCGTGGACCAAGCCTCTACACTTTGCAATCTTAGACTACAGCTCAAAGAGAGACTTCTCTTCACATATGAAAGAAATTTACAAAAAGTAAAGGCACACTGTTACTCACAAGATAAGAAAGCGGGAAAACTGTTAGCCAGATGCCTAAAAGCTAGAGCAACAAAATCCCGTACCTTACAAACCCACCCAATCAAAACAAATTATTCACCCCTAAAGACATTGCAAATAAATTCAAAGAATATTATGCCTCTCTTTTCAATCTTGACTCAATCTCGGAGATACCGCCACCTTCCCCACTGGAAATAAACTTCTTTGTATCAAAATTAAAGGTCCCTTCCCTATCACAAGCACAACTAGATACACTAAATGCTCCTCTTACCGTATCGGAATTATCCCAAACGATCAAATCCCTGCCCAGACAAAAGGCCCCAGGTCCAGATGGATTGTCAAATTTAGATTAAAAAACATACAATGAGACACTAACCCCGCACCTTTGCGAAACCCTTTAATTAGCTATCAATCAGAGCGCCTTTGCCAAAGAAATGCTATCAGCGACTATTATCACCCTCCCAAAGCAGGGTAAACAACCCAATGCCCCTCAAAATTTTAGGCCCATCTCACTCCTTAACACGGACACAAAAATATACGCAAAATGTCTGGCCTCCTGCCTAGCACCCATCTTGACCACTTTGATAAACCTCGATCAAGCAGGATTTGTTCGTGGTAGAAACGCATCAGATAATACCAGAAGAATTATTGATCTGGTGGATGTTGCCAATTGGCATCGCACCCCAACGATATTGGTCACCTTGGACGCTGAGAAGGCGTTTGACCGAGTGAGGTGGTCGTTCGCCTTCTAGATGTTGGAGCAGATGGGCTTTGGGGGCCATATTATGTTGGCCATAAAGGCGCTCTACTCCTCTCCCTCAGCCAGGGTCTGTGCAAATGGTGCCTCGTCCGAGGAATTCCTGATTACCAATGGGACGAGACAGGGGTGTCCGTTGTCCCCTTTGATATTTGTGATCTCCATAGAGCCACTAGCTCAGGCTATAAGACAAAACTCAGAGATCCATGGGATCACTTTTGGGAGTTATGCCCACTGCATAACCTTATATGCGGATGACATCATCCTATCCTTGGAACAACCACTGCCCTCACTATAAAAACAGCCCTCGAAACAATTAAAAAATTTGGCAATCTATCTCATTATAAAATAAATGACGGGAAATCACAAATTTTACCCATCAACATCCCACCTCAAACACTAAACCAACTTATTAGTAGTGCTGCTCTAGATTGGCAACTTGAATGTATTAATTACCTAGGCATGTCCATATGCCCAGACAACCGCTCTCTATGCAAATACAATTACCTACCCCTACTGAATGCAATTGAAAAAGAAATGACCCAATTAGCACGATTTGAAATATCCTGGATTGGGCGCATCGCAACATTCCAAATGTTCCTTCTCCCTAAATTTCTATATATCTTTCGTACTGTCCCAATCTCCCCTCCCCAATCCTTTTTCAATCAAGCACACAAATTACTCAACTCATTTATTTGGAAAGGCAAAAAGCCGAGACTTTCAAACCACCTCTTGAAAAGACCCAAAAAATTTGGAGGCCTGGGCCTTCCCAACATCTTTGATTATTTTGTAGCCTCACACATAGACCAACTTAGGGGCTGGTGGAGAGGAGATTCACCCACTCAATGGGTGAATTTTTTGCCCCCTCAAAAAACCTTTGTGCTCTGCTTAGTGCTGACTTGGTTGCCCCACTGAAGGGACATGACCTCCTACCTTTAACAGCCTATTCAGTTGCCAACTGGACTTCTTTCACAAAAAAAGTCCATTGTCTTCTCCCTGGTTAATATCGAAGGCCCCTCTAGAAATGCTGGAAGTCCTGTCCAAAGATCTTAACTTACAGGACTGGACAAGAAAAGGTGCCACTTCGATTTATGATATCATGAATGGGAATGACATGTTGACGTTCGAACAAGTACAGCAAAAAATTAAACTCCTCCCTAAGGAATTTTAAAACTACCTTCAAGTCAGACACACAATACACTCTTTTTTTGAGGCCCCCTATTAAAATAAATAATTAATTAATTCACATTCTATCCAGTTCTAACACTCCCTCCGCAGGCCTGAAGCCGATTTACTCGCTACTAGGATACAAAAATAGGTTTGTCAAAACCACATCATTTTTGTCCTGGGAGAGAGAACTGAATAGGTCTTTCTCCGCTTCTGAGTGGATACAATCATTATCCTTTGCTACTCAAACGTTCAGCTGCGTATCATATTTTAAATCTCACATGAAAACGGTCCTGAGGTGGTGTTATACCCTAGTTAGTCTTATCTATATGTTACCCCAGACCCATAGGGGGGCTTTGCACACTATGACATCGCAGGTGCGATGTCGGTGGGGTCAAATCGAAAGTGACGCACATCCGGCGTTGCAGTCGATATCGTAGTGTGCAAATCCTTTTTGATACGATTAACGAGTGCTAAAGCGTCGTTATCGTATCATCGGTGTAGGGTCCGACATTTCCATAATGCCGATGCAGCGACAGGTACGATGTTGTTCCTCATTCCTGCGGCCGCACACATCGCTGTGTATGAAGCCGCAGGAGCGAGGAACATCTCCTACCTGCGTCCCGGCGGCAATGAGGAAGGGAGAAGGTGGGCGGGATGTTTACATCCTGCTCATCTCCGCCCCTCCGCTGCTATTGGCCACCTGCCGTGTGACGTTGCTGTGACGCCGCACGACCCGCCCCCTTAGGAAGGAGGCGGTTTGCCGGCCAGACCGACGTCGCAGGGCAGGTGAGTGCATGTGAAGCTGCCATAGCGATAATGTTTGCTACGGCAGCTATCACAAGATATCGCTGCTGCGACAGGAGTGGGGACTATCGCGCTCGACTGTGCGTGCAGCATCGCCTTGCGATGTCACAGCGTGCAAAGTACCCCTTACTCTCTGTTGGCGCAACTGTAGCTCAAAAGGCTCTCTTATCCACATCCTGTGGAAATGCCCCAAAATCTCATCTGTGTGGTCCCAGACCTTCCAATTAATCTACTCAGTGGTCAACACAACAATTCACCCCTCCCCAGAATTGGCATTACTCATGCTTAACTTACAGAAGATTCCGACCCGAGGTAGAGTGGTGTCTGCACACATTTTACTGACCACCAGAATAGCCATTACAAGGCACTGGAAAACCCCAGGTCTCCCCTCTAATGCAGACAATATTTTCACTATCAATAAAACTTACACTTTTGAAAACATGTTGGTTCATAAAAATAATAATTTCCAGAGATTTAGGAAAGAGTGGCAAGTGTAGAATTTAATTTGATCCCTGTTTGATTGACATGTCCAAGCTAATTGCACTAACCTTGAGTATTTGTTTTTGTTGTTGTTGTTTAATTTTCATGTTACCATCCATACTGAATGATGTATTATTGCACAAACAGTAAGCAATGTGTTTTCAAGATGTATGCTGAATACATTCATGTTTCAATGAAAATCAATAAAAAATAATTGGTTAAAAAAAATATTGGCCAATTCTAGTATGTCCATCAACCGAGGCAAGGTGACCTTCCTCTGATGGGAACCTATACTAGTGTCACGCCTGTACTGGACTATAAGTGTACAATATATAGGGAGATAGGATCTAACACTAATTAAAATCCACCCTGTGGCTGATGGACATAGAGCACAGTCAGATTAGGAGGCTGTAACACCTCAAATATATACAGCAAAAAATGGCATCTCCAAATATAGCAAATGTGAACAGGTTGCTAACTGCTAAACTTACGCGAAACACAAAGAGATACAGCAGCACTCTATAAGTGCCAAGGCATATGCAAACAATGAATATATGAAATTTAAATGCATTAATTCTATATAAAATATACTTAGAAAAACAAAGTTTCTTTGTGCAAAAATTGGCGAATTCTTGTATGCCCATCAACTGCAGCAAGGTGACCTCTCTCTGAGGGGACCCTATACTATTGCCATGCCTCTCCTGGACTACCAGTCTACAATATATAGGCAGATTGGATCTAGCACTAAATAATAATCACCCTGTGGCTGATGGGCAGAGAAGACAGTCAGAATAGGAGGCTGTCTACACCTCAAATATATACTGCAAAAAAAAACCCTGCTTCTTCAAGTATAGCAAATGGGAACAGGTGCTAACTGCTAAGACTACACGAAACACAAACAATTAAGCATGCAAAAATCTCTCAGAAACAGTTGAAAAATCCATTTAAGTTTTTCGGTTGCAGACCTGTGTTATTATACCGCTTTTAGAAAGCTGCTTACCTCCCCCTCCCTCTCGGCCTCTTAGGCTATGATCACAATGGGCGTTTTTGCAACATTTTTTAGGTACGGATTTGCCTTGGTTTTATGCAAATCCATGCTAATAAAAAGCTTCTTTTTACAGTCCCAGTAAAGTCTATGAGATTTCTGAAATTTCATGCACTTACAAAACACCTCCAGGATTTTGTGAACCACCTCCGGTTTTGCTGCGTTATGAAAAGAATGAACATGTGATTTCTTTTCAGAGCTTTTGCTATGGTTTTTCAACGTAGTGACAGGTGGACTCGCAGACACCCTGGATTGCCTGGTCTAACCGGGTTACTAAAAAAAATTTGCTGGTATGCATCTAGGAGCGGGGGTAATCAGCTGATCAGTGGGGGTCCCACTGCACTCACATCAGAAGCAATGCGCAAGTGGGACCAAGGCCTAATGATAAGACATTGTCAGTAGAGATGAGCGATGTTTGAGGTTCCCCAATTTCATGTTCGAGTGATTTTTGGGGGTGTTCGAGTAGTTCGACGAACTCGAACGATTTGCTAAAAGTTCGGCAGTTCG